>NC_053191.1:12400000-14800000 GCF_905163445.1 Pararge aegeria
GCGAAACTGAAGGCGTCGTGAGGCCGCTGTGATTGCACCCGACGGCTATTGCTGCCTTCTATGATTTTGTATGTGGATGGAGCCTATTTGATACTTTATTTATAATTATTTACAAAATTAATAAAACTTTTATATTGACTTCGTACTGTTAGGCTGACAAACAGGAGACAAAGGCGGTACGTTGCAGGATATGTTACTTGCATTAGCTGCTTTATATTGCCCTGTTATAGGTGATGGTTTTCCACTTACTATCAGGTAGGCCTTCTGCTTGGTTCGTCAATTATAACTATAAAAAAAAACAATACGATGCCGCTTTTCCTAGAACTTTCGTCTAATATTAGTGTAACCCATGCTTTAGACTCTAGCTCTCTAAATAACTTTTTTGTATATATCACACGCTAGTCAATAAGGTCCAAGCATACTACTGGATTAAGTGGATATCTACCTAATATTATATTAAAGTATCAAGAGTGCTTTCAACAGTATAATCAGAATGCAGATTCAAAATTCAAAAAATCATTGATATAATATGTAACATAATAAAAATAAATAAATAAAATTCGTTTACTTTAAGTAGGCCTACTATAGAAGCTCTTTTCAAACATCAAGTCTGTCTGTTTGTTAAATTCGATTTACAAAGTATCTGCATTTTAGTAAAACTGTTCAAAGTATCAAGAATGCTTTCAGTTTAGGCAGCATACATACTCATGACGTAAATATTATGGTAGCTCCCTATAAAAGCCGCGGGTTGTCAACTACTGGCATATCCCGGCTTTACATTCCAAAAAACGACTGGCTTCAATTGATTTTTATTACGATTTACAAAATATCTGCATTATTGTAAATTTATTTTAAAATATCAAGATTGTTTTCACTGATATAGGCAGCATACAAATTCATGACGTAAATGTTATGATATCTTCCTATAACAGCCGGGGTGGTCAACTATTGGTAAAGCCTGGCTTTACATTCCAGAAAACGACTAGAAGAAGAAGAAAAACTTTATTTTACACAAACATCAAAATATACATAAAATAACGAATAAGCAAAAGAACAAGAATTGTAGGCATGCAAAGGTGGCCTTATTGCTGCAAGAAATCTCTTACAGGCCAGCTTCAATTGATTATTAATACGATTTACATAATATCTGCATTATAGTAAATTTATTTCAAAGTATCAAGATTCCTTTCACCGGTATAGTCAGCATGCAGACTCATGACCCAAATGTTATGATAGCTCCCAATAACAGCCGGGGGCGGTCAATTATTGCTATTAATTAACCACCTGCCCTGCTTCGAGTTCTGGCAAACTACTTGCTTTATTATTATTCAATATCTGAGCCTTAATTGGTTCTAGCCTTGTTGGATATTATAAGCCAATACATATTTCGGGTTTTAGAAACCTTGTCTCGGAAAGTTTGCATTGTTTTACTGCTTCTTGTATCCTCTACAATAAGATGTAATGGTTATTTTATTCTAGCAAAGTACTATTAATTCCGAAGTAAAATTATTCATGTTAATGGTTTACTACAAAATCGAAGCAGCGCTTTGTTTAAGGAAAATATGCAAACAGAAAATTCTTGTGCTTTTGAGTTAGACTGTCACATGTCCAAAAAACTTTACATTTGATAGTCAAATAACCGGGAAAGGTTATATTAACATCACGTTATGACCCTGAAAATCCGAACAAACGAAATAAGCGGTGGGCAATGCATCGCGGAAAGTAGGGTATATTGTGTAAAATAGCGGAAGTTTATATGGTTTTTAAGATGTAAGAAGAAGAACACTTTATTGCACGTATAACATACAGGAAAAGAAACAGTAAGGAGTATGCAGTACACAATGTAGACTTGCAAAGCAATCGGCGTTATTGCTGCAAGCAATCTCTTACTTCTCAACCTTTGTAGATAGGACTTACAGCAAGAGAACGGGATAGTGCCAAGAGTGTTGATATAGAAATACCAAAATGTTAAAATATATAATGTAAGTGTAACGAAGTAGCTGTAGAAAGAACATTTTATTTCCTACCATTAAAACATTTTTAATCCGCCTACAGTTTGTAATCCCTTATCGATATAAAAATTAATTGTAATTTGTAAGGCAACCCTTGTAATGAAATTAATGTTGCTCGATTTCACAGGAGTCCCATTTTTCTAAGATAAAAATTTTTAATCGCCATTCTCGCTCCACTCAACCCTCCCGCTTGGATGGATGAGCAGATTAAAGAGCATTCTTTCAGTTTGACTTCACTCTAAAGTTTATTATTTATTGGATTTGAGAAGTAAAACTTTTTAAATCTATGAAGATTTAATTTTTTTTGGTAAAACGCTCCTTATCTTTGGAATAGTTTTCACGGAATAATAAAAATTATATTTGACTTACCGTTTGGTGACAGCAGATCAGAATACAGTTGTCAGTACGAGGCAGCTAAAGGAATATAAATAAAAACGGGCCACAGCCCCCTCTGTGCTACTACTACTACCTACTGCGATTACCAACCCGTCTGCCCAGCGTGGTGATGATGGGTAAACCCTCCAGTACGGCGAGCAGGAGACAATTATATCCCCGGGGAAAGGATAAAAAATTATCTTCTCCCACAGCTTTATCAACAAACTAAATAATTTACATATAGTATATGTGTAATAATATGCGGGGTTAAACTTCTCCAATTTCCTGTTCCCGTGCTTTAGGAGGTGGACACGTCAATTGTCCCCTTGTCAGGGCATATAATCGGGGGGTATAATTTTTGCCTCCTGCCCGTGCTAGCCCTGCAGATGGGAGAGGTCTTTAAAATTCATTTAATTCAAGTAGGTTTAATATAAGCACTATTGAAACGTCAAGTATGTCTGTTTGTAGTGACTCTACCACCGGTACGGAAGGCAGATTCTACCGAGAAGAAGCCGGCAAGAAACTGTTGCTGTTTTCCAACATCGTTTTACAATTTAACAATCTTTGTTCTATCTTGTGTGAGGTTGCCTGGATGCTTCCAGGCAACCTTAGATTCCGGACTCCAAAACCCAAACCATGTCATTAAGAAATTCATCAATAGTATAGTACAATGTTTTTATACATTCTTTAAACTTATGTAATGTTTACCATTAAATAATTTATTTGATATAATAATGTTGAGAGATTTAGATACAGTATGTGGACCGAAATTATGTTTTGATCTTTAAAAGCTTCAATAGCTGAATTGAGGTCCTGGAATAATGCATACTTTTTATGTTTTTACAGAATTTAGATTTGTTATTTTTACACGTGGTAACTTTCTTCTTTAAACGAATTATGATAATATAACCACAGGAAAACTCTTAAAGTTAAATAATAATAAATGTACGTCACCAAAAAAACTTTGTCATTATAAGTATGTAAATAATTCATTACGTATTTATATTAAAATTCGGTATTTTATTTAAAAATGATAAAAAACCCCAACAGATTTTAATCATAAAGAATGTTTACTTAAAACAAAACACACAGTCGCTTGAATTATAACAAGCATAAATAAAAATTAAGACCCAAAGGCGCCCACCCCTTCCCAACAATATAATTAAGTAAAACCCGATATACCCTCGGAAACAAACACAAAAACACAGGAAAACCTACGAAATTTTATTATCATTATTTGCATATTAAAATAATTATAATTAAGCATGGTTAAGACCCCGGCCCGTCATGATTTCCATTTCGTATGAACTCGCAAAGTTCGCCTTTGAAACCGGTGCGGGTGAATTTTTTAAGGGATTTATAATTTTAGAAATTTGATTAGGTCTTTATTTTTAACACGTACGAGTACGATGTCCAATGAAATAGCGCAACACATATAAAGAAAATATCCACTTTGAATTAATTTGCGAAGTTATATTAAAAATTGTCTTACTAATAGGTACTTGAAGTCCCAAATTAAAAAAAAGGGTTTCTTTTTCATAGTAGACTTGGCACAGTTTGTTATGATACCTACTAAGCATATTTGGGAAATAATACAATATAATAATTATAAAAAATACTTGTTCTAATAAAATAACACTATGAATACAAAATAATAGTTTCAATTGAATCTTAATAATTTATTTTTATCGCCTTTATGACGTTCACTAATCATAAACTAAAAAGTTGCTATAATTTAATCATTTATCTTTTATTATTTCTTATGGACTTTTTGGCAAAGAGTTATTACTAAAAATCCAACTCTTATTAGGTATAACATGAAGAACGCCATTTTTATGTAAGAGTAAAGGTTTAACGTGCAGAGGAAGACCCTACATAAATTACATTAGAATATAAATTAATGTGATCGCACTATGCAGAAAAAATGGCCGACTCTTTGATGCTCGAATATTTCCGAAAATCAACCTTAAATTTGAAAGATACAGTTCATATTTGCATAACGTTATATGGAAATATAATTCTGTGATTTCAAAGCAAAATCAAAGGTATTAAAATCCAGAAAAGCGTGGAGTTCGTTAAAGGTACATAGATTAGTGTGAAAGATAGCAGCGCTCAGTATCTTTTTTAGCTCTTATTTTTGAAATTATTAAACTGATAAAGTAACTCGTTCTTAAGAATTAAAACTAACGTGAATGGGAATCATCAAATTAGAAATAACTAGCAGTTACCCGTAACTTCGTACTCGTCTGATTCGTTTATAATAAACCCGTGTGATACCCTGGACAATAATTCTATCTTCACGATACAAGTTTGCACCTTTCATCAATATCAGCAAGCCGAACATAGGCAAACAACAAATTAACAAAAATAGACATACGAGTACTTTCGCAATTCGATAACAAATTGTGGAAATTTTAGGTGACAAACTACTAACTTATTGTTTGCAAAAAAATTTAGGTAATTATCGGATTGGCTACAAGGCTGATACCGGCTGTAACTTTAAACAAAAGGTCTGATTCGGATAATTTAAAAAAAAAAAAACATAAATATAATCAATCTGGATTAAAAAAACTATTTAGTTGGATACAGATTATTTTCATGATACAAATGTCATCATCAAAATCATCTACTAATTGTATACCCCTCAGGATATTAAAGTCATTATTGTGAGATATACCCATGTTTTGACAAGTTATTGGAACATAATGCGGTAGATATGCCTTAAAAATACTGGTTAACGATTGGCGAAGGGAGATTAACTCTGGCCATTAAATATATGAATGATTTTTCCGATGTATTTAATTAATATTATCATATTTTGCCAATTTATAGAAAACCGTAGTAAATTATACATCTACCTTTCCCATGATTCAACTACCGGTATTTCTTATGGAAAAAAAATTGTATTGAGTTAAAACAATGTAAGAATACCTATAAGCGATTGAAACGACCGTGTGAACCATTACTGATTTTAAATATGAGATGTTTGTGTTGAAAAAAATATTAAAACGGCATTGCCTGATATATTTAGTCACGAAAGAAGTATTACTAAAATAAATTCTCGCACCAAACAACGATTCAACTCAAAAAAATACTGCAAGAAACTGACAAGAAAATCTCCAAATAAACCCCATAAAAGGCAAGAAATAACAAGATACAAATCAAAACGTATTCCCAAGTCAATCGTTCGACGCAAGGGGTAAGAAGGACCGACAATCAGATCATAATAGATATATTTTTGCCCCATATTACATGATATAGTGCGTATAAATCGGTCGGCACGACCCCCCCGGGCGTGGTTACGCATCGACAACGTCGCAGTTCTTTGCTGAGTAGTCCAAGAGTCCATCTCTTGAACGAATAATTGAATTGATTCAATTTTATTGAACACCGCAGATACAATTTCACACCGACGCAAATACAATTACTACCTGCTGCATAATATTTTATATACCTATGCTAATAATTAAAATGTAATTAATTTATAAAAAGCTCTTTTAGAGTAGCACCAATATTCTACAAATTAAAAGATATTGGATTTAATAATAAGATTAATTATATATTTTTTTTTATTATGAAAAATAATCACACGATTGATTGAAGCCCCCGTGTGTGAAATATTTGGCTTGAATTTCACTTGCTTAAGGATGGGGGCCTTAGCTATGATTAGCTAAGACTAAATACCTGATGTATTTAGTCTTAGCTACGTTATATTATATCATAAGTCGTTCCTTACCATCTTACTTATAAAAATTTTCCAGACATCTCAGAATAATCTATCTTCTGATGTGAGGGAGCTGTCTATGCTGAAATCAGTATTATTTTAATATTGACTACGCTCGTATTGAAGAATTATAGTATTTATTTTGAGAGATTTCAGTTATGCCATATAAAACTGTAATTAAAAAAATATTGATCTTCTTATTTAATTTGTATTACAAACGATTGTGTCAGTGTCACGTTGTTTTGCACACAAACTTATATAGTGCTGTCTGTATACTTTTAGCCAACATAAGGGAGACTCTTTGACTAATAGTTTGAAATGCTGGAGGGTTATTTTTTTTTTCTTCTGGAGAAACAATAGATAGTCGGTGAATAGAGGGTTTTATGACATTGTTTGATATGGTTGATTGCGTAAGGTGATATGCAAAATATTAAAAGTAAGTTAGTGATGACGTTGGATGGAAAACTCTATTGTTTGTTTAACTTATATTTTTATACAAAGTAATAAATATAAAAAAAAGCTGAGGGGTTACAGTGAAAGGTTTATCCATAAAGCAACGTTTTTTATTAAGTTTCCAGTCAGCTGGAAACCTAAGTCCTTACTTAAACGATGGAGCAACAATGCAACTTTTGGGCATTTGGGTACTGAATTGTGAAGCAGCTATCTGATTATTCCTTCATTGTCTTTTATAGAATATTCAGCTGGCTCTTCGTATCGAGCTATTAGATTAAGAAGAATAATTTAATGAACAGAATTGTAGGTCAGAATATTAATTAAATGCTTGCACACCACGGCCCTGGAGGCGTGCAGATTTATCACTGTCCGTAACCCTTTCACTCCAATCGTCGCCTGAGCTGATATTCCGCCTGATATGAGGCGCAATCAGGCCAACGACCCCTTTTTTTTCGAGCCTTGGGTTCAAACTCTTCCTGACGGAGCCCCATTCCGAGGCACGCCAACAAGCCCGCGGTACGCTGTTAAAATCATAAGTGTTAATCAGCCACACACAATCTGAAAAAAATATATAATCTGGGTAGGTTGCATTGTGAATTTGTGGGTAGTAGTTTAAAAACTGGCACCCGCAGTTCGTTTATAATCTGCGGTCAAAGTAGGTGTAAAATTCGCGACGCCCGCACAGTCTCATCGGAACTTTCAATCATAAGAACAATTTTATTGGCAGCTGTCTGGTGCATAGTCTTCTAGTGTGTGTATAAATGGCTGGGAATCGACGGAGTGTTCGGAATGAAGGCCATCTTCGAGCGACCAAAACGGTGGCATTAAGAGGTAGGTGAAACATATTTGCTTACATTTTGGTGTTGACGATTTACCCGAAATAGGGAATTAAAGACCAACCATCAATTAATTTTCCTATTGTTCGTTCAAAAACAACAGTCATGTTACCTTTACCTATGAGATGTATATTCAAACAATAGCAAATGTCGAGTAATCAGCAAAAAATTTAATAAAAGAAAAACCATCTCATTAAGATCAAACAAGAGCGCGCAGCGTTAGGTAATAAACAATTACGACTCCGTATTACCGGTTGATATTAAATAACTCAATTCGTTTCTAATTTGTCGACAATTGTTCCCGACAAAGGCAGCGCACGAACGAGTGCTCGCGAGTATGAAGGAAGTCGGCAGCTAGAGGGGATAGTGATGCGCATTGATTTCCATGTCGATATAATGATAAACGGGGTTTTTTTCCTGTTTAGCAATTCTAATCTGTCTTACCAATAAAAAATTGTAAACATGTTTATCTAAAAATTGACGGACCAAGCCTTGGAGTGGTTCTAGGCTCTATTAGACTTGAATTTTTTATTATTTGTTCTGTTTTTTTATAGTTGAAATTTAGCGGACCGAGCAGATGGTCGACCTGATTTTAAATGGAAAACCTTTGCCTATAAACAGAGCCACACTTACAAGAAAAACAAGGAACAGGCGCAGGTGTTCTTTCCTATTTCACAACATTTATGCCTTAGGTAGATGAACACAGAGTGGAACATTGTACGCCTGTTCCTTGCATATTTGCGTGTGTTTCTCTGATAATGGGCGATAGTTTTTCCCTTGCTAGCAGGTGAGCCATCTGTTTTCTCCTTGTTTCGTCATTCATTGCTATTAAATAAATGGATTTGTTGCTGCACTTTACTAGTATCTCAGCGGTATTAAACACACAGTCATTTTTCATACAAACATTAATAACTATCGACGTAATTTATCCTAGACGGTATGCCGACAACACTATTCGAACAAAGCAAACGCCATTGCCACTGGCGTTGTCGGGGCGGTGCGCCGATGCGTTTATAATATTTCATTTATTCATAATAAATTATAATCGTATACATTCGCAACTTCGGCGACTGCTTAATTCCATTAGTTCTCAGCGTTTACCCACAAGTCTTGCATCTTTGGGTACAGTTTATTTGCGCGGTAATTAAAAACATGTCCTTTACAGATAATCATGAATTAGCAAAGCGGCTTAACTCACGGGATATTTTGGTCGGTGTTTACCCGAACGCTGATTAGGACAAGGCTAGATACTTCTAGACTTGTCTAGCTACTGCTAGGGGACACCGATGGAGAATTCGCTTCCTTATAGTTGTTTATTCTGACCATAACATAATACTAGGAAACCCCTGTACAGATAACTAATTTTAGCCATTAAAAAACCAAGATGGCGATAGGACTAGCTGTAAAAAGTTATATATATTTGCTACCACTTTCCTGAAAAACTAAAAGATCTGATTTTTCTGCGGTGTATACGTATCACATTCATAGATAATAATATGTTTTACAGTTATATTCAAAGGCTACACAGCAGTCGTGTTTTTACTTATTTATTATGATGCTACCTTTCCGCTGTGAACGTTTCTGTACCGAAAACTTAGGTTTTAAAGATACGGGGGATAACTATGCTGTACTAGGCAGACATTCTGCTTGAGATTATTTAAAATGGTACATTTTAATACGCATTGATTATACAGGATGTTTGGTGCATCGTGTGCCAAATCGAATCTGATGATTGGAGGGGTCTTTGGCTATCTCTTCAGCCCTCGTAAAAAAATCTTGCTCAAACGGTTTTTTTTATACTGATTTTAAATTGTTTTTTTAAAAATTGTAAAAATTCTACATTTAAATTTTAATAAAAAATAAAGTTGTTAAGTATTAATTAATTTTCTTTTTAATCTTTAATTTGTAACGTTTTACGCTTCTTTTGAAACTAGAATTACACGCCAGCAACATCTAGTTTTTGTTTTACAGCCCCGCAAAGTTTTTTTTACGTAAAAAAATAAGCTTGAACGTCAACTTTCGGTTTTAATAAAAAAAAAACTAAAAGTGATCATGTTCTTCCAATTTTTTTAAAACATCTCTGGACTGTCCCCTTTCTAATGGTGTGCAATATGCCATGAAAAGTAATTAGTAACATCACTAATTTTCAAATTTTCTAAACTTGGTCGCAATTTTCTAATATTCAACAGGTGAAAGAAAAACAAGGGTTTGCGTAAATAACACTCACAATTCACAAGGCAGATGACATTTTCTGTCTCTTTCATAAAGTTATACGCCCGTTGTTCGTTTAAACAGGCAAAAATAGTTTTTTCACTCTAGTGAAGCGAAATCTATCTTCTATTCCTTTCTTGCATAGTGCAAACCTGTTTGAACCAATCGCGAACGGGCCCCGCGTCGCGTCGACACGGCGGCCATCTTATTTTTTAGTCGAGACATCACTGCCTCTGCTGCCTAACGTGTGTGCTAGCTTACTGTACTCCACGATTCTTTTATTTAGTTTTCGTTAAGTTTTGTTGTTTTTTGTTACGTTTTATTTACTTTTGGTGTTATTGTTAAACTTTGTTGACTTTTTTGTTGTTGCAATGACGACATACTCTAACGAGGAATATGCGGACATCATAATGGTTTATGGTGCAGCCCGTGGTGTCGCTCGTGCAGCGCAACGACTTTACCAGGAACGCTTTCCTGGTCGACGATTACCTGGCCGCAGAGTCTTCCAAGACACATACCGACGTTTACGCGAGACTGGGAGTGTCAATTTTCATGAACCAAGGGGACATGTTGTGCGACATAATGTTGAAGTGGACGAGAGAATACTGGCACTTTTTGAGGAAGACGACACAAGAAGCATTAGATATGTGGCGGCACAACTTGATATTTCAATATGGAAAGTGTGGAAAGTCCTTCGACAAAACGAAAAATATCCATTCCACGAGACTCCGGTTCAAGGTACGTAATTTAAAACCTTTGTTTGACGTTGCCTTTGTTTAGCAGGTATCCATAATCTTCTAGTGCAATTAATTACTGCTCAAGGGGAATTAAAAAGATTTTTGGTTGTTGCAGGTCTTGAGGGTGGCGACTTTGACAGACGAATGCACTTTTGTCGGTTTTTGTTACACACAGATGTGGATAATCCTGATTTTTTAAAAAGAATACTGTGGACTGACGAATCCAAATTTACCAGAGAAGGGATTCTTAACTTGCACAATTTACACCATTGGGCACCGAAACGGCAAAACCCACATGCCAAAAGACAGCAATCTTTTCAAAGACGGTTTAGTGTGAACGTTTGGGCAGGAGTGATTGGGAATCAGGTAATTGGACCGCACTACCTGCCTGATAACTTAAATGGCGATAATTATTTAGAGTTCCTGCAAAATGATCTGCCGGAATTATTGGCCGAGGTGCCCGTGTTTAATGAAGATGTGCCCATAGTATTTCAAAATGACGGCTGTCCCGCGCATTGGCGTTTAACTGTGAGGGAATACCTCGATAATGTGTTCCCCAATTCGTGGATTGGGCGCGATGGGCCTATTGCATGGCCTCCACGTTCCCCAGACTTAACTCCGTTAGATTTTTATGTCTGGGGACGTGCCAAAGAGCTAGTATACGCCACAGAAGTCCCAACGAGGGAGGTACTAATACAACGCATAGAAGCGGCCTTCGGTACAATTAAGAACGAAATACGGCTTCGGACTACAACTGTAACAATACGTCAAAGATGTCGGGCCTGCATTCGAAACAGGGGTGAACAATTTGAGCAGAATTTGTAAAAATTATGAAATAAATGTTTCAAATGCAATGTATTATTTTTATTTCAAGTAAAACCTACGAAATTTAAAAATTTTACCTGCTTGTGAGTTTTATTTACGCAAAAACTTGTTTTTCTTTCATCTGTTGAATATTAGAAAATTGTGACTAAGTTTAGAAAATTTGAAAATTAGTGATGTTACTAATTACTTTTCATGGCATATTGCACACCATTAGAAAGGGGACAGTCCAGAGATGTTTTAAAAAAATTGGAAGAACATGATCACTTTTAGTTTTTTTTTTATTAAAACCGAAAGTTGACGTTCAAGCTTATTTTTTTACGTAAAAAAAACTTTGCGGGGCTGTAAAACAAAAACTAGATGTTGCTGGCGTGTAATTCTAGTTTCAAAAGAAGCGTAAAACGTTACAAATTAAAGATTAAAAAGAAAATTAATTAATACTTAACAACTTTATTTTTTATTAAAATTTAAATGTAGAATTTTTACAATTTTTAAAAAAACAATTTAAAATCAGTATAAAAAAAACCGTTTGAGCAAGATTTTTTTACGAGGGCTGAAGAGATAGCCAAAGACCCCTCCAATCATCAGATTCGATTTGGCACACGATGCACCAAACATCCGGTATACATATACCTAAGTATATTTTTTATTTTAAGAACTGCGTAGTTTACCTATTTACTACGTTTCATTTTTTGATTTCCTGTTTGATTCAGCAAGTGTTTCGTGTCACGATATCTAATGAAAGACCTGAACTATTTAACTCAAGAAAACAACAAGTTAATAATCAACCTAAGCCAAATTCTTCAGATAGCAAATTGTATGTAACAGTGTCTTCTCTGTAGTTAAGAACAGTTAAAAAAGCACGGAATTTTACTCTGATACTTGATTTTAGGTTAGATTTAATATTACTTTTGGGTGTAAGTCTGCCAACATAATGCAAAAATCAAATAAGCAGTACCGCATCGTCTGCAGCCACCCTTATCCCGTAAAGAAACACATTTCGGAGAGGAATACTTTCAAAGATGGGTTTTAATGTACATTACACATAAGAATGCGAGGCTGCGTCGAGTTTAATTATGCTCTATAAATTAACAAAGGTGATTATCAGTTGTTTGGAACGTCCACAGTTTGTTACCGTTACGAAAGTAGCTTTTTGGTATAAAACATGTAATGCGGCGGATCAGATCTAATGGCGTGGCGACGCACAGTGTGCGTAAAAAAGAATTTCACTTAGGCATAGTTTTTAAAATTATCGCAAAAATCAAGATAATGATTTATGTAGCCACAAGGTGTTTTCCTTAGTAGGTACTTACACAATATCCGTTTTAACCAATACTGTAATATAAGTCATCATCATTCTACAAATATTATGCTCCCACTTCTGGGCTCAGAGTCACTTAGCGAGCGATGGAAAGAGCTATGTTAGGGGTATCTCTACGTGATGAAATAAGAAATGAGGAGATCCGTAGAAGAACCGAGAGAAGACGTTTGGGTTCTAAGGTGTTGGAGTGGAAACCCCGCACTGCTAAGCGCAGCTTTTGTCGACCCCCAACCAGGTGGACAGACGACATCAAACGAGTCGCGGGGATCCGCTGGATACAAGCGGCACAGAATCGTGGAGTTTGAAACGCCCTTCAAAAGACATATGCCCAGCAGTTGACGTCAATGATTTGATGATGATGATGACTTCTGGGCATAGATATACGAAAATATATGAGTTACAAATATTATATATATATCAATAACATAAGATAAACCACTATGACCGGGAGGTATCTTTGCTCGTTCGAGTCCATACTGGCTGATAATGTAGTCGTATTCATATCAAGTTACCCACTAACTCAATGTCATGAAAATTGTTTGTTAATATAATTAAAATTGTTTCTTGAAAACTATTTGTTAAATAAATAATAATTACTAGCGTATTTGTCAGAATTCTAATCAATTTAATAAAATATCTAGCCAATATGCATTTAGAGTTATCAAAAGTTTAATTATTTACCCACTTTATAAAATTACTGTAACACATACTATTAAAACATATTGAGGTTGAGTCTCCTCGCAGGTTTTGCCCAAAGCAGGCCACGCTCGCCAATGCAAATTGGTAGATTTAAGACACCTTTTGTGCATATTATGGAAAAATTCTAGGAACCATGTATTCCTAGAAGGTCTAGGCGTGCAGGCTTCTTCTCCATAATGTCTCTCACGATATTTACCGTAAAGCAAGTTAGTAAATTAATAAATGAAACATAATAATAATATCAATAATAAGTTACAATAACAATAAAAACCAAATGACCAAACTAATAAGAAAATACTATGACAAAAACAAAAAAAAAAAAAAAAAAAGTACATATATATATTGACATGAAAACATGAAACTTATGCTGAGTAAATGCATGGTAATAAAAATTAACTCTGGTCAAGATTTATCTGTAAAATTTTGTATAAAATAGAATTCAAAAATCAATGTAAATTTTATATATTTGGAATGAGAAATAAATGGCTTTTTTATTTTTATTTTTATTTATTAAGTTAGTAAATTACTTACGCACGTAACTCCGTAAAGTTAAAGGGGCCGTGCTGGGATTCAAGCTCGGTCCCCCCACAAGGGAAGCCGGAGTTCGAACTACTAAGGTCATCACTATTTTTTACAAAAGTATGAGAAGAAAAGATATATTATAGACATGTATTAAAGTTTACAGTTCAATGCTTTAATTTGAGCCGTGATGGTATGAATAGGTCATTACACTGTTCTAATTCGGGTAGTGCATCTTAAAAAGAAAGCGGTGATAGCGCTTTAAGCAATTAAAATATCACTTGCTTCAACGGTGAAGGAAAACATCGTGAGGAAACCTGCATGCCCGAGTTCAACATAGTTCTCAAAAGTATGTGGAGTCCACCAATCCGCACTGAGCCAGCGTGGTGGACTACGGCCTTAACCCCTTCTCTTCCCATGCTCTGTAGTGGGCCGGTAATGGGTTGATATGATTATGATCCTTAAAAGAGTTGCTACAACCCGTAGGCGTCGAGTAAGCTGATGCGGTAGGTCGGGCTATTTGTGTAGAATACAGGAAAAAATAACTTATACGGGGTTAAATAAAAATACCAGAAAGGCCTCGGCCTTGTAGTTCCTATCATTAAAACCGACAACTTTGGTGCTACGATTTTTAAAAAAACAGTATTACAAAAAAAAAAACATGTATTTCTGTAAAGTGACATTACGCATTAAGCAGCATTACTGCAATGCTGTGTTCCGGTCCGAAGGGCGTGGTTACCGGTGTAATTAAATAAATAAATATACTAAGACAATGCACACATCGCCATCTAGCCCCAAAGTAAGCATAGCTTGTGTTATGGGTACTAAGATGACAGATGAATAATGATATGAATAATATACATAAATTCTTATAATATATAGATATACACCCAGACACTGAAAAACATTCATGTTCATCACACAAACATTGTCCAGTTGTGGGGAATCGAACCCACGGCCTTAGCTCAGAAAGCAGGGTCGCTGCCCACTGCGCCAATCGGCCGTCAGAATCATCCTTTGGTAGAATCGTAAAGAAACTTATACAAACACTTAACTGCGCGGAAATACGTCAAGTCAACTTTATTCGCTTCTTCCGCGGCAAAGGCGTTCAGAATTGCTCCATTTTAGCGATTTATGATCAACGGATTATTGCGAGTACGGTGTACGCTTACACTGTACTTCGGGATTCCGACTAGATGCTAAGGTAAGAAAATAAATCTTTTAAAAACTTTAGTCGTGTTTGGAATCCAGTGCACAGTGCGACCTCAGTCAGTAGGTAGCTGTAAACTATCATTACCAATATATATTAAATGCGTGGCCGCAAGAACCGAATACATACAGAGTTAAATAATCATAATAATTGTTTCTATTTGATTAATAGTACAATTTTTTTTCTTAAATTACCCCCAAACTAGGTTATCTCGTGCCTTGGGGGCCAGTGTCTTCCCTTATGTGCATCGAGATTCGAGAAAAAAACAGAAATAATACTTATTTTCAAACTTACATTATCAACATTAAACTTATTATGTGTATAAGTATGTGTGTGTTGTGTGCGTGTGTGTGTGTTTGTGTCTCTACCATATTTATTTATTAAAATAATATTCAATATAAATGATACATGTGAGGTAAATTTACATAAAATTTTCGGTATCTTGATAATTTAGATGACTCAGCTTATTCTTAAGTTTATTTGTAATATTGTAATTATTTGAATGTGTAATTTTTTGTTTATTATAAATTGTTTTAAATAGAAATGGCCCTAAATTCATAAGCTGACTCTGTGCAAATGCACTGTTCGTTCGTATATGTATGTATTGTAGGTCGACGTCGGGGAGAATTGTTTATTGATGAAATTCGATAGGTGCGTAGGTACCGTATAAAAAATTCCATCCCAGGAATAGAACTGAGGACCTCTTAATCCGTTTTTATACTTACTAACTCTTTGATAATCGAGACATAAGTACACAGTTTCGCTGGGCGATTTCGGCCACGTTGGTCAATCTCTCGAGAGATTAACTACGCGGGAGATGTATGTAGAGTGCACAAGCTAGTCGCAGACCCTCTATTCCACTCTCATAGTCCGAAGGGTGGCAAAGCCGACACGGCTGTAACTAGATCAGGCGGAGGACCGACAGTTTAACGTGCTCTCCAAAGCATGGGTGTGAATAACCGACAATCCCGTAACTCCGGAGAATAAGAACTCTGGGGCTCGAACCCAGGACTTTGTGGTCTGCGGTCGACATGCTAACCTATAGACCAACGAGCCAGGTACATTACGATACCTAAACTTACCTATATCAAATCTAGTAGTAGGTAAATACTTCGAGAAATTATCAATTTTATAAACTTAAAATGCACATTTTAAATTTATATGGCATCTATCTTCCCAAAAACATAAACCTGCTGGCAATTTATTGTCAGAAGTACTTCGAATTGAGAGAAAGTAATTGCAAGTAAGTACATCCTTTCGCAAACACTAAAAAACTCGGTAGCTCAATAAATCACTTTAACAGTAAAGTTTTGAATTCAAAAATCATCAAACAATAACTCAGTTCCGTCCCGGAGTCATAACTCTCTCGCACAAAGACGTCTCCTAGACTCTAACTTCGAGCTCCTTGGAAACAATATCAAGAGTTATAGCTTCCGGGAATATAGCGAAAAATCTCTATGGCCCTTGATATATTAAAGTCACTTTTAAACCGCGATTTTTTGACTTTCTCCTTTGGCACAGTGGCGAGCACTGATATCGACCAAATAAGTGGGTTCAAATTGTGACTGGTCTGGTCGGAGACTTCGGCAGTGTCTACTAGCAACCGCACCGACACAGATGGATCGCCAAGGCATTAATCGTTTCGGTACGGTGTCGCTTACAAACAGATTAGAGATATGGATTTAATATAAATAACAGGTTAGGCCATGGGCACCGACAGTTTAGCCCGCAATTACCTTAGGCTGAACCTTTACTTAACACCAGGTAACATTGTGTTTCAAGTTAGGACAAATAATTTTGGTTCAGCACATTTTTTGTTCATTCAATCTTCTATTTTCTATCTATTTAAAATGAACTCTTGACTATTGAAATAATACTGTTAAAGTAACATTATTAAATAGATAACTAACATTATTAACTCGATTTCAATAATAAATACGATTAAACTTATCGATTACATTATCGATATTAATATTTTGACAGCCGATTGGCGCAGGGGGCAGCAGCCCTGCTTTCTGAGTCCCAGGCCGTGGGGTCGATTCCCACAACTGGAAACTGGTGTGATGAACATGATTATTTTCGGTGGCTGGGTGGTTACCTGTATATTATAAGAATGTATTTATTTTTATTTTATTTTATTTATACACTTTATTTGTACACCACAAATAGTAAAAAAGAACAATGGACACAACAAAAATAAACTTAAAAAGTAGGATACAAAGGGCGGCCTTATCGCTTAGTAGCGATCTCTTCCAGGCAACCTTAGGATTAGGAAAACCAAGGGAAACCGATTGGTGGGGTGTATTATTATTATAGACATACTTACGAAAAATTACACACTAATACTTATCAAAATTACACACATAAAATACTAATAATAATAAATATAAAAAATAATAAACTAATATATACTAAAACATACTTAAATATGAGTAATAGTCGTCTTTGTTGCTCAAGATAATGGGTTTTAACAGCATTTTTGAATATGTCTAGTGACCTTGACTGTCGTATGCTTATTGGCAGAATATTGGGGAATATTATTCACAAATATATAATATTCATCAGTCATTTTAGTATCCGTAACATGTGCAGTACATAAATGAAATATTTAGAAAAGCCTTTGAATTTTGTATACATTATTCTATTAATCAAACTCTTTTACCCATATTGTGAGAGTTGTGAAAAAATATGTAATCCACCATTTTGAGGCGGCGTGGAGAACGATATTCTAACTTACCTTTCAAAAAAATAAAACAAAATCTAATTTGGTTTATCCGTTCGAGAGATACGACGCCACAGAGTGACAGACATACACACAGACACGCCAAACTTATGACGTTAAAAGTAAAGCTATTCAAATATAAATTTTTGAACACAAAAATCATCAAACAATAACGCCTAGTATCATAACTCAAGAACACAAAGACATCTACTAGACTCCAAGTTGGTGTTTCGTGAGAACAATACTCAGAGTTATAGCATCCGGCAGAAGACGTTCCGAGAAAATTTCTACGCTCTACAAATTATATAGCTCAACGGTAATAAGGTCTGAAGTAGTATTCCACGCCTCGGGCCTCGGTTCGAACTAATCATAATGAATCCTTATCCTTACTATTATTATAAATGCGGAAGTTTGTCTGTCTGTCCATCCTTCACGCCCTAACTAAGCATCCAATCAACTAGATTTCAACCGACTTAAAATAAAGAGGAGTTCCTTAATTCGACTGTATGTTTCGGGAAAAGCAATTTTTTTAAACAGGGTTATGGTTGCTTAGTTAATTATTATAACTTATTGTAAACCTACCCACAAAAAACGTGAAAAAACAATTGATGACAAAAGAAAACGACTTTAACCGAAAATTAAAGTAATGATAACGACTACGACACATGGAGATACCTCCATGTGTCGTAGTCGTTTTTTCGAGTCCAACCAGGACTGAAGTGTATCGATAATGCTGTCGTATTTTTATCAAAATACCCACTAACTCAATGTCATGAACATTGTTTGTTAATCAAATATAATTAAATTATTTAATTATAATTAAATTGTTTATTGAAAACAATTTATTAGCAATTCAAAGGGGCAATAGCGCCTTTACCACCCATGGTCATGCCCATAAGTGAACAGTTAGACGGCTTATATTTATTGTAAATATTAATTTTATTTTGTTTTTATTAAAATCATAATCAATTAATATAAATTTTAATAAAGTCTGAGAAAAAAAATATAACCTAAATAATAAACAATAGCGTATTTATAAAAGTCCTAGTCAATGAAAAAAATCATTGGTTCGATCAAAATATTTGGATAGTTTCAATTTGTAGTTTTCTAAAGATTAATTATTCACCCACGAAATGTGGAGAATCACTTGGTACTTCCCTTCTTAACGTTTAATTTGGGGCTAAAGGGCGTCGTTTGTACTGTCGTAGAATATTAATTTATTTAACTATTAAAAAAGTAACTTTATAAGTACCTATAAGGTACAAAGTATATAAGTAAATGTAAGAAGCTTTTCGCGATAAGACTATAGACTGAACAATAGCGTTCGATTCAACATTCCAAACGGTGGTAACCTCGTGAGCTCCATAATATATTTTTAACCTCTTTTGGTATTCTGTAGCACGTTCGACGAAAGGTCACGAGGTCATAGGTTCATTCTTAGTAGGTACTATTCTAAGCGGTGATAGCTTAGTGGGTAGGACTTCGACTTCACTTTCGGGGGGCCGAGTTCGAATCCCAGCACGCACCTCCGACTTTTCTAAGTTATGTGCGTCTTAAATAATTCAAATATCACTTGCAAAACATTGCGAGGAAACCTGCATGCCTGAGAGTTCTGCATAATGTTCTCAAAAGTGTGTGGAGTCCACCAGTTAGCACTGGGCCAGCGTGGTGGACTTTCACCTCTTTTCTTTGTGTGAGGAGACCCGTTCCCCGTAGTGGGCCGGTGATGGGTTGATGATGAATATACCGGAGCTAGGAAATCACATGTTCATCCCAGTGCCTAAAAGAGTATATTAAATTGTTGGCACCGGTTATTATAATTAACATCATGACTACCTACATACCTTATGTAAATGAAGCTTAATTTGCTATACTCCGCGAAAATCAGGAGAATCTGGATATCCTCAGGACAAAATCATCTTAACAATTATTCATTGTAAAGTCAACATCTCCTGAGGATGCTCCGGTTTCGGAGTGAAACGTAATGTACCCTACATTGCCGAAGATCTGTTTGGTATGGAGTATAAGGATTGAAGAAATTATAAATTACACCATACAGATTATCCTGCTTTTTAATAATAAATGAAATAAATAAAAAACGTAGTTAGAAAACAATAGGCTTTCGTAAAAATACATACTCAAACTATTAGGCGACTGCTGATAGGTAATTCTCACACACACTAGTATCATAATGTACCATTAATAAAAAGCAATTCGTTTAGTAACAGGCCACAAATTAAAAAAAGCCTCATAAATAATCAAATGTCGCAAGGCAGTAAGACACTGATGCATGTGCGAATTAATTCTTTTTTTCGTCGTTTAGGGGAAATTACGTGAGCGTCAACCACTTGATATATGGTGGAAAGGCCGAAACACCTACAAGTTATTTACTGTATAGGCGTAATAGTATTAAGGTATTTCAAGATTTTTTTCGTACATATAAATTGTTATTATAAGGATATTTTATAGCACGCTGTGTGACATTAACTAGTTTTGCAAAAAACCTAAGACCATTGTAAAGTTTACTTGAAAACCTTTGTTACCAAAATTTAAAGAAATGTTAGGTTCGGTTAGGGTGTATATATAATACTTACGAGTCCGACATAATCACCTTGCGTCCCCGTGGCGCGGTGGTATCCATGAGGATTTCCTCAAAAAAAACACAAAAAAAAACAAAGGGTATATAATGCTTGCATGCCTATGAGCATTTCCAAAATTAGCATATAGCGGCTGGACCTATTGGCCCTGTCCCATGTGAGGGTTGTCCATAATCGCTAGTACAGAGGATGCTTCGGCCCGTTTTCCGTTATCCTTTCCCGTGCCGCCATACAAGTTTTCAAACTTAAAATTGGGAAAATCCGCATTGCGAGGTGCTCAGCATGGGAAGGGTTATATTACCTTATTCGCCTCGTAGGAAATCCGCGGGAATAGTGGTGACAACTGTATATGTCTGGTCTGCCGTCACCAAAAGGCCCTGAAGCACTTATTTTGACTGGGTAATTAATGTTCATCAATTAAATATACCTAGCTCGGATGAGTGCGGATTGCAAAATTTTGTGTTAATTTCGAACTATCGCAAGAATTCGACGGTTCCCTAGTCCCCCGCGAAATAAAGCATGAATAAAAATAATGCAAGCGTCCATTATTATTAATTTCCTTACATCTTAAACAGCTTAATAAAACATAAAAAGTTACTTTATATTTCAAACTTATTAAAGTTTTGCAAAGTAAATTTACCTATGGTGTAAACATCATTAAATGCAAAACGTATTTTGAACGCTTCCCGTGGTTAGTTTGGACTTTTGAAATTAAATGAAAGGAGACTGGCGTACGTGTAAAAATAGATAATAAAATAAAATGTTTTACTAATTTAGATTTTTGAAATCCCCGTATTAGTCTACAGTTTCGTGTTAGTTTTATTATCTCCAAATGAACACAACACTAACTTTAGCAATCATGGCGGATTTAATTTGTTATCTGTCAACTGTTATCAGTTCAGTGATACATTAAATAATTATATCCACAAAGGCAAACCAAGAAGAAGAAAAAAATAATTATATCTGAAATGTCTATAGTACCTAAGATGAAGCGAAGATAAAAAGCCACATTTTAAATTTTGATTAAGAAAACATTTAGAATATCGATTCTCACATTTATTCATTTATTATTAAATGCCTCTTGTCAGAAATCACTTTAACACAACACAAATTACTTACGTTAAAAGTAATTTTAAAGTTGCTTATAGTTAAAAAAAAAAAAATTTTTCTCTCGCTTTTGCCCGTGATCTCGTTTACAGCGGCTTTTTACAAATCGCGTGGGAACCGTCTCTATTCTTTTGGAATTAGCCTATGTTACTCTCCGCTTTTTTCCGAAAATAAAGTCGAATAGTTGCTCAGTTAGGGTTAGAGTAACGACATACCAATAAACAAACACACTTTCACATTTATAATATTTACTGACGGCTGATTGGCGCAGGGCAGCGACCTTGCTTTCTAAGTTCAAGGCCGTGGGTTTGATTCCCACAACTGGAAAATGCTTGTACAATGAACATGAATATTTTTCAGCGTCTGGGTGTTATATGTATATTATAAGTATTTATGTATATTATTCATAAAAATATTCATCAGTCATCTAAGTATCCATAACATAAGCTACGCTTACTTTATGGCTAGATGGCGATGTGTGAATTGTAGAAGTATATTTATTTATTTGATATTAGTGATGTGGATTCAAAGTCTTTCTCTGTGTTACATAAATGAAAGTCATTTTCTAAATTTTTTTTTACAATAATGGCATTCATTGTTTCTGTCTGTAGAGTCTCCAAATATATCCCAAGACAATTTATAAATATGCCAACGTGTCTTCACGCTCTTATTTATTTCCCCCATAAATACGTCTTTGCCGATCCCACCTCGGGCGCCATTACTCACATACTCGCGCAAAAGAACCTTATAAATAATTGCTTATAATATTGCTGTTGCAAGGGGAATCATTTCATCAGAATTTAAAATTTACATACGACTTAGGTTATATTTGTAGTTATTTATTTAATTTCCTAAATCATAAATTAAACTAAAATGTATAAGAGTAGGGATTTATTCAGATACTAATAAAAGTATTTACAACAAATATGTCAGTTTTTTTTCAAAGTCAAAAATATCTTTATTCAAGTACGCTAATAGATGGCACTTTTGATGCGTACGATACATGAGAATTGCGTACACGGTAGATGATGGCGATAACCATATTCGTAAACTTAAAACTAAAGCTGCGAGGGTTCCAAACGCGTCCTGGTAAAGAAGAAGCCCACAACAAACTTAGTCGGGGTAATTTGTTAGCACCATCTCATATTGTCATTGAAAATGGTTAGAAGAGCAACCTGGTTAGAACAATAATTCACACTCAAGCTTTTTTATCGATTTCGTAGTCCTTTATACTAAAATAGATTTTTATATAAGCTTACTTTTAATACAAACTTTTAGCTTTTAAAGAACGTCTCCTGGATGACAATGGGTGTTGTGTGTATTTTATTTATACTCTTTATTTGTACACCACTCAGAAAAACGAGACTAAAAAGAACAAACACACGAAGAATTAAGCAGGATACAAAAGGCGGCCGTATCGCTAAGTTGTGATCTCTGCCAGGCAACCTTAGGATCAGGAGAACTAAAAAGAAAAACGAATAGGTGGGGTACACTATTTAGTACATACATACAAATATCTACATACTAATACATAAACCAGACTACACAAATACAGAAATACTATTGATAAATATAAAAATAAATATACTAATACATATTTTAACATACCATAAATACTTAAATATGAGTTTGAGTAGTTAAATAAATAATAATAGTCGTGTTTACTGAGCGAGACAATGAGCCTTAATAGCATAAATATGTCCAGTGACTTCTGACTGAGTGTATGTTCTAATGTAGTCCAAATGTTCGCTTATGGGTATGAAAACCTGAAGAACCTATTGCCAATTTTTGTTTTGTATAGTGTTAATTAACAGACCAAGCGGATGGTCCACCTGAACGAAATCTATCACCTATAAACAGTGCAATACTTCGCAGGGCATGCAAGGATCACGTCCTGCAACGTGGTGCCCTGTGCCCATCAACCTGAGACAAAAGTGTACCTGTAATGACACCGGCAACCACGGCCTTTATACCGGAACATAGTATTGACGGCCGATTAGCGCAGTTTGCAGCGACCCTATTTCTGAGCCTAAGGCTGTGGTTCGATTCACACTACTGGAAAATGTTTGTGTGATGAGCATGAATGTTTTTCAGTGTCCGGGTGTTTATATGTGTAGTCTAAGTATTTATGTATGTTATTCATAAAAATATTCATCAGTCATCTTAGTACCCATAACACAAGCTACGCTTACTTTGGGGCTAGATGGCGATGTATGTATTGTCGTTGTATATTTATTATTAGGTATTAGTGGTAGTACTTCGCCGGACGAGTTCCATCACAAAAAGCTACCACTGGTTGTTTTAGTAGTAGCTTTTTGTGACAGTACTTTTTATTCCTAGACCGTTGGGTTTTATTTATTATTTTATACTGTTTATAACACTAGCCACATATAAAGAAAATATCTAGTGCAAATCAACTATATATAATATCATATTATGTTCACTGCTTTAAATCCTTCTCCAACCACTTTTTAACTATAAGAACCTGAGTAATAAATTTCCTCTGTTTATGAATACTTGAAGTATGTAACTGCATAGTTTTAATTAGAGAAGGTGGAACGTATTAGTATGCGTCTAATAAAATACAATAATTTATTGATTTTCGCCTACGTGTAAAAAATAATTTAGGTAGGAACATGTTTGAGAAATATTGTTTTATTAACTAACAATATTCACGGTATTTATTTTCAATGATTACATCTTTTCTTTTAATGAAAAATAAGTTTTACTTTAACATTTTAGTCAACGACCACTAGCGCCATCTATTATGGAGTAGCGACACTACATTTTAGCTTTCAACCCTTAAATTTAAAACTTTTTGCAGCTGAGCAAATTTTCATGCTACACAAATTACTGTTTCTTTATAGTTTTCTCTATATTACTTTACTTGTTTAACTTGCGGTCACAGAAAAAAAAACATTGGATATGTTATTAGTCTGACAAGGCTCTGGCCGCGGATTAACGTCTGAAACAAATTAATGTAAATAACATACTGCAATATATTACACACATCTTCGATTAAACGGCTGAGTTTAGACCCTCTATTTTTAATGATCTTAAAGTCTTACTACATAACACGAGTACGATGTGTATCCATACAAAATTAGTAACCAGTGTTCGACCGTTGCTGAAATTGTTTCCTGTACAGGTTAAGAGTTGACAACCTGTGCAAAAGTAATAAAAAAATTACGTTAATATTTATTAAAAATAAAAAATTGTTTATTTCTAGTAAGCCTATTTTATGGGCACTTTACAAGTTACTCTAACGTCGATAACTTGATAGTGACCTACATTTATTTACCCTACTACATTTTAGTTACACTAGTAAAAAAAGAAAACAATATATCGGTCTGTGACACCACTCATAATGGGTTTTAAGCTCAGCATATTCATTTTATTATGCAAACTTAAATGCGGTATATATGACAGTATGAAGTATTTATAAATTTACCCTGAAGTTTTTTATATAACTTCTGATTTTTTGGTACGTGCCGTTGTTTGTAGTTTTAATATTTCCCTATAAATAAGTTGTAAATATTCTCATTGAGTGAACTTGTAATTTCTTTAGAGAAATAAACGTCTTTTACCACAACTCATCAATCAATATTTCCAAGTTTATATACATATAAGTTAGTTTTAATTTATTATTATTATAGTTGTGGGTTTATTTAGTTAGTTTAGTAGTATTCGTTTTATTTTTGTATTTTTTTTGTTTTTGTTTTTTTTTCGATTGATTTTTATTACTCAACGTTTTTTATTAAATTAAAATATTAAAATGTGGTCAGTGAATGGCTACGTATACGTGGTGTTACCTGGTACAAGGTGCCAACTGAAAATCGGCGCGGTATGCAGCCACTGGCGCATGCAGCACAATGCCGAGCTGGCACCTTTTTTCTAGGTTGTGCCACACATAACATACGTGAAGATTGTAATGTGTGGCGCAATGTAAAAAATAAATTTTTCTTTCTTTTAATATTGCTGGAACCAAACCCACGAATTTGTTAGACAAAAAATGCTAACCACTGGACTACAATGCAAGGAGGTTAATAAATTATAAATAATGCTTACATGCTTAACAAATTATAATTAAACGAAGCATCACCGTCATTACGGGCGCCCTAACCCTTGCACTGCGGAAGTGTACAATAAAGTAGAAATAAATAATCATAAAGAGTTGTCTCCGCCTTAAAACGAAAACTGTGTTCGCGATGGGAGACGGATCAACGCGTTCATGTCGCATTTTAGACTCTATTCTAACGCGAATAAAGGTGAAAAGTTTCATAAGGATATCAAAGAAAGTGATATTTATGGGGTTCATTAGTTAATGAGGTCTAAAAACCGTGTGTACAGTTTTAGAGAAGTTTTTAATTATGTAAATATATTGTCTTGTTACTTTTGCGGTGCTAGGGTTAATACAAAGAAATATTCTTGTTAAATTACATTAGGTGTAATTTGTATACGAGATTTCATGTTAAATGCGCAACGCTTTCGAAATCGCAATCGTCACCCAGTGTGTTATGAACATCAAAAAATATCCGTAAAGTTTTTCGTCTATAATTTGAAAATTTTGAAAAAACTCGTTACTTATCTACATGTTTTGTGTATTTAAAGTCTGCAACATAAAAAAATATTGACTCGAATTTAAATTTATTATTTATAGCTTAGAATGTGAATCTTTATCTTGCGGTAAAGTGTTGCTCGAAGTGGGTGAAGGGTGGCCCACGATTGCTCCACTTTTGTTTTATTCCACTACAACTTAGCCCTTGGCTGCGATGTCACCTGGTGTTAAGTGATGATGCACCCTATAAGACAGCGGGCTATAAGATATATGGTTGTTACATTATATCATTACCCTAATGGGCTTCTAGGCGGCCGGTGCTTGTCTGTGTCTGTCTGTGGCATTGTATTTGCCGAACGGTGAAAGGTGAATTAGTCGCATGTGTTCTTAGCTATGTTTGGTGAAAATCAATCAAAGATGGCCGCCACCACAATTCGAATTCCAGCACGCACCTCTAACTTTTCTAAATCATGTGCGTTTTAAGTAATTAAATATAACTTGCTTCAACGGTGAAGGAAAACATCGTAAGGAAACCTTCATACCTGAGAGTTCTTCATAATGTTCTAAAAGGTGTGTGGAGTCCACCATTCCGTACTGGGCCAGCGTGGTGGACTACGGCCGTAACCCCTTCTCATTGTGGGAGGAGACTCATACCCCGTAGTGGGCCGGTATTGGGTTGATATGATGATGATGATGACATAAACGAACCTATTGTTTATTTTTGTTGCATAATCATTTTAAAGGTTACAGTGTTTATGTTGCCAAGCACATTACTCTAGCAATCTGACCATGCCAATATTTTTAAGGAACTGAGGAAAAATAGACGATATATACAGCATTCCGCAGAATCCTAAGAGGTTCTAGTCCTGTAGGAGGCTGTATAAATCGCCCCGCCCACCCATCAATCGAAACGGATATCGGTTCGAGTCTGCGCACTCGAGTGATTGGAAAAGGATACAGGATTGAACTTTTCTGTTATTATAAACATTATTCTTGTCTATTTCTGGTTTCCTGGTACAATTGCCTCATTGGTGTAGTGGTTAGCATGTTCAACTATGAATCACAAGGTTCTGGGTTTGATTCCTGGGTCAGGCCAATAATTATTATCCCTAAGATATTAAAAAAATAGGTATTTAAAATTAATATATTATTTATATATATTGTAGTTGGCGGTTCGGAGGGCAGACTCTAACGAGGACAAGGCGGCAAGAAACCCAGCATTTGCTCTTTTATAACATAATTAGGTACCTATGTAATTGATTATTGTATGTTATACTAACATGTAATAAAAGTAGTTAGTAGTTGCAGCCCACCAATCGGCATTTTAGTGGCGTGATAGTTTTCAGCTCATAATTATGGACTGCCAAAGCATCAAACGTTTAACAATACAACAATAAAAATTTAAGATTACATATTATTCCCGATCAGAGATATCACAAAGAAACAATACAAAAAAAAGGGGGGGTTAGCGAAATTCTCTTTTATTTTAGTAACTTTACCTGCAGCTTATAGGCAGTAAATACTGTTTGCAAGAGAGAATAATGCAGAGAGCAAGATACAGTGTTCGTGCTCTCGCAGCTATCGAAGTTAAGGGTCAAAGCCGAATTTACGACCGAGACAGCCGAACCGATCAGACATGCGCTCTTCGGGCAGGTTTTTTTCACGTATTGGGCGTGGCGTTCGGCTATTGATGGGTATTGGGTATCGAACACGCCCGCCGATGGAAGGAAGTGTGCAAATATTGTGTTAATATCTCGGAGTTTTAGCACTAGTCGTTTCTGATACGTGCCGCTAAGATGTGGAACGCCCTCCCGGTAACTGTGTTTCCTGCCACGTATAATTTAAGTACCTTCAAGGCTAGAGTGAATAGGCTTTTTCTAGGCAAGCGTGCTCCAACCTAGACCTCATCATTGCTTTCTAACGGGCATGATTGTCGTCAAACGCTGGCCTATCGTTAATAAAAAAAAAATAAAAAAAATATAACAACTTGATCTTATGAAACATATTTTGAGGAGAAACAATTGGTAAGGTATGTTTGTATATTTTTCAAGTTATACTTCTTTTGGCGCGTTAGGCGAAAATGGTGAGAGTGAATTTTTACCCTGCGCGCGCACATCGTCACAAAAAACCGACACCATGAAGTTAGCTATAGTCAACATTTTAGTTTTTCTAAAAAAACTTTGACAGTTGACTTTCAATAAATCAAACAATACCTTTTTTTGTATCATTTTCTCTGCAAACGTAGAATAAGGCGTAAGATACAATTTTTGAAAACATTTTTATCTTGTGTACGCCAAAGAAATATAACTTCTAACGCGTGTAAGCACACGTTTTTTTTCTCGTTAAGTTATAACAATTCAAGTTTAAAGAGTGTTTCCACAGTATTCCTACTTGAAGCGACCGAATTTTAAATTAGTCTTTTCAGTCTATTAACAAACTTAGAGGAATTTTGCAAGCTCGGGACATATTTTGTTTATTCCATTGAGCTTACTAATATTACTGTAAAATAACAGTTTTATATGACTTACCTCGACAACCATAGATCAAGGAATTATAAAAATTCAAAAGGTTTTGGATTAGATTGTCATTTTCTATCATTTATTGAAGTGAAACTTCTTTAGAATCATTGTGATTTCAAACTTGATGTATCGAAAAAATAAGTCCATAGAGAAACAAACACATAAATGTATAGGATTCAGCCGGCGAGAGAATGAGATAGAACACATTATATAAAATATTTTCTAATATTTCTACTACAAAATTGAATAAATAAATTTCAATATTCAATCATTAAATTTCATTATTATTTCTTACGACTCTCACACACACTTTTTTCATTTACCTTTTTTATCATCATCTTCATCATCAACCCATAACCGGCCTACTCAGTGGCGGGCACTTCATGCACGCGCAGAAGCACTGCCTACCCTAAAATTGATATATAACTCGTAATGGAGGAGTATTTTTTCCATTAGATGCAATTTTCCTGCAGTTTGCATATCCTGGTAAGAAACCTAGTGCACGCAACTGGGCACACTACTAGCGCACGGGTGTCCGCTCAGAATCAAAAGGTCTTATGTCATAGTCTACCACGCTCGCCAGGTGCAATTCGGTAGACTTTAAACGCCTTTAAAAACATTGGTTATAACTCTTAGGCATGCAGGTTTCCTCACGATGTTTGCCTTCACCAATAAAGCAAGTGATATTTTAATGGCTTAAACTAAGAAAAAATCACAGTAATGTTAAATTATATACATAAAAACACTATGACATCCCTGTGTGTATTAATTGGTTATTTTTAATTAAGTAGCGTTAGGCTGTACTTGATACTTTTTTTTTAAATCCACTGAATTCCATTAAAAAATATATAGGTCCTAAGAACTATACACAGGTAACAACAACAAAGTCTGCCTTCCATGTTTTAATATACAGAACACGTTCACAATATTAGCGTTCATTTAGACGCTTATTATTATTGTCTCTTCAATCTTCACAAAGAATTCTCTCAGAAAGGGTTAATTAGTATGGACCAAAAATTGAATTAAAAGATCACGTTACGCTAATATGGATAAGGCTGGATAATTAATTAATTATTACTGTCTGTGAATGAATTCATAATTACTATTATCAATTATTCACAGAAAGTGACGTAGGTGGAGCTACGCTTAGAGTTACCTACTTATTTAGTAACGTTTTATTTGATAACGATAGCCTGGGTTACTAAACGTCTTAACTTATATGAAAACTGAGTTAGCTATTTTTTTTTCATCGCTTACCTTAGTATGTGATACGAAACCTGAACAGGCAAAGTTTCACATTTATACTTCATCGCTTCAGAATCATTTAGACGGCTAGGTTTTTTATTGCGTAATACGCGTGATTTTTATGATCGTCGCACTATAAAACTCCTATTTGACTCCCTTGTGCGGAGCAAATTGGCTAGCTCTTGTATTTGGAATCCTTATGAAAGTACATATGTTCTTCTATGGGAAAAGTTCAAAAAGCCTTTCTGAGGTACCTTTACAAGCGCCTCCAAGGATATTATCCTTATCTATATCCTACAAGATTTCTGCTTGGTCATTTGGGCTCCAACTCACTGGAAACAAGACCAGCTTATGACCAGCTCGTTACTGTTTGTAAGATTCTTACTGGGAGGATAGACGGTCCAGAGCTTCATAGCAAGTTGCGCCGCTTATCTGCTCCTAGTAATTACTGTCAATTACGTCTGTGTCGCCAACGCAAATGTTTCGCCGTCCCGTCTTGCCGCACAGTGTCCCGCGTTAGATCTCCCATTCCTCGCAGTCTTTCAGCGCTAAATGCACTGCTGACGGAGTCACCTCACTGTAACATATTTGCGGATCCTTGGAACACCGCTTGTAACCAATGCCTACAGTACAGTGAGAAATGTAATAGCACCATGTTTTTGGCTAAATATAGTAGTATAATTACAATTAGGTAAAACTATTGTAAGGTTGATTGAATTGTTGTAATTATGTTTTTGTTTCTTTTTTTTTTGTTCTCGTTTTAATCTGCTATGTATTTAATTAGTGTAATTGGTGTTAACCTTACAAATTGTATATTATTAAAATAAGTTGACAAATAAATACTCTATTAAATACATAAAAATGCCACATAATATATGTTATAGTACAGATATAGATAAAGGGAATAAACAAACCTTTAGTTTCTTTTTATACTTAAAATGTTAAAAAAAACTGTTGTGTCCGTTTTTATTTCAAAATAAAATTGTGATTATATTAGAAAATAATGGACCTATTTTGACGTGACTTCCTTAAGCAAGCAATACCACAATTACAAATGCTAACTTTTAAAATATAAGTCTAGCTTTAAAGTTGTAAAATGAGACTTTTAAAACTGTATAATTTTTTTTTGATCTACATAGTTTTAAATACCTCAACATGCGATTTCTATAACAATCCTTAGCTTCTATTCAAATGTTGTGAGTTTTCTTGTAAGGTTTAAAACTCAACAACAGGTTTTTGCTTACACGTAGAACCCGCGATTATAAGTTATTTTGTATAAATATATCTATAAAACCAATGCATCACTGTCTTTACCAAATTCTTGTATAAACACATTTAATATTAAGAGCAATATCCTCATAAATCTAACGCTAGCACCGATGAATTACAAGCACTGAGGACAGATCGCGTCTCGGTCGAAAAGAACCTAAAAAATTGGATAAGAGGATATCGTTCTCCCTATCACATAAAGGGTTCCGCATCTTTTCATATTATCATATCATATTAAAAATGGTTAAATTAATGAAGGTACTCACCATTTAATAATATTGTGTACTTACTTAGTAGTTTTCCCATTACAAGTTTATGCCAATAATCACCAAGCTTGGCATGCGATTTTGTAATCGTAGTGCTAGTCCTCTCGCACCAATAACGCTGCTAATCGTTAAAAGTCAATTGATTTTGGACCTGCTGAACAGGAATGGTTATACTATTATTCGGTCGTCAGAACCTCGTTGGTAAGTCAGCAGGGTGCACCACAAGCAGGTGAGGTTGACGGCTGGGGAGGCTGACTGGTACTAGTCTCCCTCTTACTCTCCTGCTTCTACTTACTATGAGGCTCATAAGAAGGCAAAAGGGGGCGATGGAGAGTGCTATTCTTGGAGTATCTACGTAAAAGGAATGAGGAGATCCGTAGAAGAACTAGAGTTACCGACATAAGTGGCAATGGGCAATGGGCAGGGTCGGTACATAGTTTTGAGAACCGATGTCGGTACATTGTTTTGATATCGAAAGAAGGACGTTTTTGTGTAGGTACTTTAATTATTATTTGTCCAATTAACACATTAGACACATGAGCATATTGTGGCATATTTAGTAATTTATGCCACTACTAAAGTACCTACGTTATGCCATTATAGTACCTATAAGTATAAGTACTTATAAGTATAAGTATCCAATAATATATATCTAACTAGCTGTTGCCCGCGACTTCGTCTGCGTTTGATTTTGTTTTTAAAGTATTCAGTATCGCTAAGCCTTAAATAAGTATAGTTGTATATACATATAACATGTGACTGTCAATTAATTATAGACAAATAATTTGCAATAAAATAAAATTGTGACTTTACTTAAAGATCCTAGTTATCCTATCTCTTAAGTTGGACCAGACTGCTCACGGTGTGCCAATTTAATTTAAAATCGGTTCAGTAGTTTAGGAGTCCATCGCGGACAAACATCGTGATAGGAGAATTATATATATTAAGATATAATATGCGACATGCAAGTTATCTAATTTTACTGAGCTGACGCAAAATACATTAGCGCCCAAAAAGGAAATCTATATCTTAAAAATGCTAGGAATTTGTTTTCCAAACGTAGTCGGTATTATAAGCATAAACAAAAGTATGTAGAACGTATCCATAGGCATTAAACGAAAAAAAGTTAAACACATAAGTACCTTTGATGCTTTCTTAGCTTTCTTGCAATTTTTTGAACTTAGTTAAATTGAAATTAAAGCCGTGGATAGACAAAATATATCCTTAGTCATCCTTAGTTTAGTTTAATAATAAACCGTAAATAAAAAATCAACCTACAATGTAGTTAATATTGTTTGTTTTTTTTAAACTAACTTGCATTGCGGAACCCTGGAAAACTTAAAAAATAAAAAAGGCCTCGCTCGTCGCAAGAAATATCTTTCATCTTGTAATTATTTTTATCCTTTAAGCGAAAGAAAACGGGCATAGATAAAAAAACTGGCAATGGCGGAGTACAAATAATTAGTTTGTCCGATTCAATCTGTAGGGTATTGTTAGGGCCCTTTGATAAACCAGTTTTAAATTTTATAAAAAAAAAAAATAATAATTTTAATTGTATTTGCATTTATGTTTGACTCATTCAAAGTTTATTTGCCTTAAAATTAATCTTTAGAATAACCTTGTGAAAATATGAATTGAAATTTTAGGGAAATCCATTTATTGACGTTAGTAGATGGAACAGTGTACTTATTTTATCAAAAAGAAAAAGAAGACTATTGTATTTCCTATTATATAACTATAAAATTATTAATTCATTCAAAGATTTCTATTAAATAAATATAAATTCTAAGTTTCACAATCAGGCTTATTTATTTAATACACTACAAGCTTGCATTTGACATTTGAAATCTTACTGGTAATTGTTATCAAAGGCATATTATTATGATAATTTAACATACTGAAAAGCATACTTTCATATTATAGTAGGTGTAATGAATGTTATGCTAAATTCATACTTTTATTATTAATTATTTAGCTGTATATGTTACGTAGAATGAAGTTTGAACCAACAAAGTCTTATCTTACATGCATGCGTTAGTAGGTTTGGCAATATAAAAGGTTGTATGCAAAAGAAAATCACATGCTGCCGGAAATCTTCAGTAGGCGTGTGTGCGGGCGTGCCGAACACCTCCCATTGGCTGATTGGATACCAATCGATAACCGATCAGTGTCCATACGCGTTCCATATTCGAATCCCTTCCTCGGTATTGGCTGGAGGGATTTTTATTTTCGTAATTTTATCCTATATCGGGAAAGTTTGTGAATTTTCTTTAGTTAAAATACGTGTTTAAATTTTATGGCGTTAGTAGGTCTCATTCGCCTTTGAAACGGGACCACCTTTAAACTTTTGGCTATCATTTCAGATAATACTCCGGCTTCCTTCAGAAAACGCAACCCATATTACATGTCGTCTATCTGTCTCTCCGTCCGTTCGTCCAATTTATAAAATTGTCCGTCTGTATGACGTCCTTACGTCATTGACGGAATATTGTCCTCAGTGGGACTTACTACAATCCAAACCAGTTGCTTCCCAGTGATCTCGAAATTTGGCAATAGTTAATAATATACACTACAAAGGTATATAACAGTTAGTCATCAAGCGCAATATTGTTATAAAAAAATTAAAACAAACAAATATCGTGATAACCAGCGCAAAACAACGACTTAATTTACTGATTGACTTGCTCGCTCGTTTTACTTTTTGTAAGTTACTTTTATTTTTCTGAGCCAGAATTAAATTTTATTAAGCATTTCTCCAAGTGCTTAACGTGATATTTTGTAACATTCATCGCAATAATTCATACTCAGATTTCTCAAACTTAGCAATTACATTATCAGTTTTATTGAAACGAAATTCTACCGCTGTGCCATAAACGTCAGCGGTCTAAATGCAAAATTTGTAATTTACAAACGGTCGTTTTTACCTAAAACCATGCCGGTGTTGCCTCTATTTGCACCAACTCATTATTAACACAAAACTGTCGAACAGTACTGTAATTAACACTTTAAAAAAGGCCAGCAAACAACTCGTGGTAATACACCCCTACACCCTACAAATGTCCAGGTGCCCGCATTAAAGTTGAACCCTTGCTGGGTCGTTAGGACCGGCCATCTTAATTCAGCCCTTCAAAGGACAATCGACTTGACCCTTGGGATTGGGGGATGGCAAACTAATTATTGTTATAGTCCATTATTAGTTGTTCATTAGTATGTATGTTTTATAGCAGTTTGATGTGATTTTTACTTCATTTATTGAATTTTTATTTAAAAAGTCGTGTCATTTTTTCTTTCGTTACTTTGCAAGAGTGAAGAGTTTAGTAGTGTACAATGAAGGTTACGTTTATTTTTATTAAAATAACGTAGCAGCTGTTCATTGTAATTAAAATCAACATCTTCAGAGAATTCTCGGTTATTGGAGTGTGTAGATGAAAGATATGTGTGTATGTGGTGTGGTGTGTTGTATGAAGATTGAAGAAATTATTATTGTAACACTTTATTAGTACACCACACAAAGAGTATATATACAAGGAACATAAAGGAAGAAGTAGAATACAAAAGGCGGCCTTATCGCTTAATAGCGATCTCTGCCAGGTAACCTTAAAATTAGGAAAAATAAAATTATCAATTGAGTTCGCATTTTTGGCTGACTCTCGGATCATAGCAAATTACGCTTTGGGTTCTTGTACCTATGTATGTGATCAAGGCCTCATGCATGACTTATGGTGGATTAAACCGAAATACCTTCACCATCAATCTGTTACTTTACTTACTTACTCAACAGTTACTTATACGTAGGTAAAATATTTTTTTGGTAACAGGATTCACCACGAAAAAAAAAAATGGTTGTTATTAAATGCATTTTCCTCAGTGTTTATTAGCTTAAAATCGAGATCGAGCTCATTATGCTATAGGAAGGCAATATAAGTATACCTCCTAAAAAATCATGTTTATCTAACGCTCCGTTATATCGTTAAGGCAAACTGCCCACCAAACCCACTTTTTCATTTATTATGTTGGTGGGGATGATACAAATTCTTCAAAAGAGAAAAATTTAAATAAGAAATAGATACGCCATATTGGTCGAACCAATTTCGACCAGTTAATCAACAAAGGGCTCGGAACGCTGTTTGTTAAATCAACTCGACCAGATAAAAAAAGACAATCGCCCCTTTTCTTCCCTTTGTCCCTTTATTTTTTCTTAATTTCGACTTGATCCCAATCAGGAGTAAATTATAACGGCCAGTTAACTAGAAGAATGTCCCTTGTATTGTCTTTGCTGATTTCTTTTCCCGTTAAAAATCATTGGTATTTATATGGAGTTGTTAGTACGACGCGTATTTCGTAATTTTAATGAAAAATATGCGCAACATACTGTGTTAAGTATGTGTAATATGTATACTTGTAGTTCACTTTATTGCACAAGAAAGAAATACAATATACAAAAGTCGTACTTAATACTAGACACTCACTGCCTGCAATCTTGGTTCATGCTAAAAACTTTTATGGTAGGTGGCAAAAATGTTGACATCGTTCAGATTTTATCAATTATTATTATTTGTGTTAATTTAACGTAGTTCCTGTTAATTTTAAAATAAAATGTTATACATCATTGTTTATAGTTTACTTATATTAAGTGAACTAAGATTGAGCAGTTTTACAGTTAAATTTTAATGACACACCAAAATTAACTATGTCATCCTCAAACATCTCCATGGACATAAATAAATAAAGAGATACGTAGAAGAATTTTCCGCGCCGCGATTTCGTTTCCTCGCTCGAACTTAAATTAACTTTTTTTTCCTTTTTTGTTTATCGTCAGCCATCTTAACCCTTCCTCTGTTATATTGACGATGACATTGTAAAGGATCTCCACAATGGCGCGGACCAAAATTGAATTTTTATCGAGATTAAAATTTGTATGCCGACCGGGTATTCGATTACAGGGTTAAACAAAATACTTTTTTCAAGGTTTTATTTACAATCTCGAAAATTCAGCATAGCATGCCTCCACTTAAAAAGGTTACGTGTTAGGTGATTCATTTAGTATCGTTTAAATATACAAATGCTCTATGTCCCTTATTTTAGTAATCCAATTAATCAAACATCACGACAGAGTCACGTTTTTCACATCGAGAATCTGCCAATAATTAATAACATCCAATCAAATTATAACATGATATTTGCATGATATACTTACACATAACACACAAAAAAAAAACTGTTTCTGGAAAGTTCCACGCAAGAAGTAGTAATACTTTAATAGGTAATAGTAAAGTGATTATTATATATACAAAAATTAGCTAGTGATGTTCTAAAGTTCCGTCAAGTAGTAATAATTTCGTACTTCGTCAAAATATAGTACCTACTCTTCAATATTAAAATTTTAACGGCGCGAAATTTTTTTTAAAACTCCACTAGAACAATGCTGTAAATAAAATAAAATTCTACTGCTTTATTTTTTAGTTTTTCATAGATACGTCTGTTATAGAAAGTACCAGGACTTCAGCCCTACACTGGAGGTTGCATTAATTAACCGCGAGTGAATGTCATCTCCACACTAGAGCACTCCTCATTGAAAATAAACCTAGCTATTAGGGATTTTTAACACTCAATTGCGCGTCATATTGTACGGACAGAATGCCATGTCGAGGGTTCCACGGATGATACTCCGTTGCGTTTATGTGTGGGATTCATTAAATTAAAACAATAATTGTATTCTGCCTAGATTCAACGTTATGAGTTGTTTCGTATATATAACGAATCTCATTAATTTTCAAAAAGTTTCGCGTATCCACCTTTCGCTTTAACTGAGCGCCATGCTATTGTGTTTCATATGTTTCCTTTAGATATATATAAATAATAAATATATATATTTAATTAAGAAATAAATTATTTTTCGAGTTTAACAAATAATTATTATTGGTAGCAGATTATAACCCGAATGTATTACGCTTAGCTAAAGTTGCAATTTCAGATTAAACTTTGAACTAACTAATACAATAAATTCGAAAGTGTGTTTGTTTGTTTGTCCTACCTAGAGGAAGGACACCCTAAACAATTAAACCAATTGACATGGCTTTTGGCATAGAGTTAGTTGAAAGGATGGAGAGTCATTTAGGCTACTATTTATCCCAGGGAAACAAAAGTTCCCGCGGGATTTGTAAAAATCGGTAAAAGACGCGGACGACGAACGCATGTGTCATGTGACATGCATGTTATATTTGATAGAAGCATACATAGAGGTACTTTGCGGAAATCCATGATATATTATAAAAATTAAGCTTAATTTGCTATACTCCGCAAAAAGCAGGAGAATCTGTATGGTGTAATTTGTAATTTCTTCAATCCTTATACTCCACACCAAACAGATCTTCGGCAATGTCCGAAACCGGAGCATCCTCAGGAGATGTTTTCTTTACAATGAATAATTGTTAAGTCACTAAAGTGAGTATTATTATGTCATTGTTAAGATCTATTTGGTGTTAGTTGTTAAGCTTAATTTTCATTATATGTAAGTTATAGTTTTTTATACTGATAATTGACAGACAAAATATGTGTATCTCTTGTTTTGTTGTTTACCTACCTTCCTTTTATTGTAATTTATTAAGTTTATTTTAATTGTAATGGTAGAGCGGAGTCTTCTGACACAGGGGTAGTAATACTACTCTTTAAAGAAGACTTCAGCGATATATTGATACCATTTTGTTCCTTACCGAAATAAACAATTTTTAAACAATTTTTTTTTTTTTACATAGCAGATAGCTTACCTGATGGTACGATTTCCTATAAACAGCGCGAAAATTCGCACTACATACAAGAAACAGGTCCTACAAAGTGGTGACCTGTGGCCAACGTGTGTCAGTCAGCCTTGATGCAAAGGAGTTAAGCCTCGTGTCATAATTACATCTGCCACCACACTCTTCTCACGTGACCTCAGCAATGCTGCAGAAGAAAGATTGACACGGCAGGCATTGTTATTCGAAGTATTTGATGTCGTCTGTAATATTTAGTTATTTAAGTTTTTGTCTTTACTACCTATTTGGCATCGTTATTCGAAGTATTTGATGTCGTCTGTAATGTTGAATTTTTTATGTTTTTGTCTTTTCTACCTATTTGGCATTGTTATTCGAAGTATTTGATGTCGTCAGTAATGTTAAATTGTTTAAGTTTTTGTCTTTACTACCTATTTTAACAGATAGTTCCTAGATATAACCCAGCAGGCCACTTCCAAAATAGATTTCTGATTAATCATCATCATATCAAAATATTTACTGGCCTACTACAGGGCACTGGTCTCTTTCCACAATGAGAAGCGCGGATTGGTGTTCTCCACACACCTTTGAGAACATTATGAAAGACTCTCAGGTATGCAGGTTTACGATGTTTTCCTTCACCGTTGAAGCAAATGATATTTTAATTACTTAAAACGCACATAACTTAGAAAAGTTACAGGTGGGTGCTGGGATTCGAACTCGGCCCCCCGAAAGTGAAGTGAGCTCCTACCCACTGGGCTTTCACAGCTTCAATATGTTCAGTTGTTTTGTTTGCTTTGTTCGATTTCTGATTGCTTTAGTTTAATTATTCCTGAAACAATTATGATGGCATACACTCTAGATAGCTGAATCGCATCATCAGCCAAACTCATCGACTATTAGGCCGCAAACGACATTACGGTTCAGCATTCGACCGAGATGCGACTTATCCGCGGAATTTGAATAATTTTTACATTTAAAATCATTCGCAACGACGACATCCAAAGGGTAACCACGAATCGCGACCATTGCGAAGAGATAAGAAGAAAGCTGAGGGTCTTGTTCTTAGTTATAAGTACAAGCGGATAGAGCTGAAGTCATACTTCCTCGCTTATGAAAATGGCGACTCATTGACATTTTGCATAAACTAAGTTCCCGACTTGTCCCGCATCTGTAAAAAGATCTCAACTTACCTAAATTACTCGGTTTTATAGTAAACCAGAATTGGAAAGACAGATAAAAACGGGGCAGCATGGCAATTACCTTATTACCTACCTAATTCCACTCAAACCTCTATTAATAGTCATCTATTACATTCAATATCGAACTTAATATAAATCCCGCTTTAAAAGCTCAAAAACTTCCACAGTTATATAGCTAGCACAGCGGCGTTAGTAAAAAATAATCTGTAATTAAAAATTTTCGATTCTAAAATGTTTATCAATTTTAATTTGAAATACGCGTGGTTTTCTTATGCCGGATGTTGACTTTGTAAAATCGGAAAGAAATAACAGATTTGCAATTATTCGTCACCGACACCATAGCTATACGAATATTGATTTCGCGTAAAAGAGCAAGAATGCTTGGCTTTTTACAAAATGATTCATTCGAACACCTAATAATAAACATTTTGGCTTGTGTCAACATTACTTTTCTATTACGAAGGAAAACATTTCATATAATATTATCTTTCACAATTTCATATATCTCATAATAATTATCAAAAGTTTAATTATTTACATATATCTCATAATATTTCATAATCCACCTTATCGTCCACTGGCGATTGTGTTTTCCGAACCGATTTCTTAACTCAACGGTCTTGTACCTGAAAACGTATGAATATTTCCCGTATAGAAAAACGCTCGCAGCTTACCACTTGCAATCTCGATGCAAATAAATTCCGAGTGATTCTTTTAAATACGGATTTTAAGCAGATTTTCTGTGGAATAAGTAAAAACGAATCCGTCAGTCCGCTAAAGGTTTAAGACGCTTCTTTGAATATTTATAAGTTTTTCTATTATTTCATTAAATTATTTTTCAACTTCGGTTTACAAATTAAAATTAAACTCGGCGGTAACGTTGTATATACAAATTACTTTATGCGAATGTAAATTATAATTCGTTTTCCTAGCCAGATCTAAATATTAAGGCCCCGACATACTTCTAGCACTTACCTGAACCGATGCCATACAACGTAGGTTAAATCAGTCAGTCAGTAGCTTGAAGATCGTAATCTTAATGAGATCCGCCAGAAACGGGAGAATAGTATTTATTGGCTTCCGCTGGAGGCCATTTTCGTCATGGTGAGGAATCCTTATGAGTTGGCGATTGACAATTTTGGATCTTTGGCCTTCGGTTTATCTATTTTACAATTTTTATTTTGCTCGCTCGCTATCGAGGAATCGTTTCCGAGTTTGGTAACATGAACATCGGAGTAAAATGGATGGATTCATTAAAGCTCAAATTTGCTCAAATTTGTTTACGTTTGTAAAAAAAAAAATCACAAGTTCAGGATTTGGGACTCTAAGGCGAGGGATATTAAGTGCATTTTACTTTGACTATATAGAGTTTAATACTCGAAAACGACTCCTCGATCCTTAGCACAAGATTTGCTCACTCGCGTGCGAGCCTTGTACTAAGCCTACTGATAGTTTTGGTTGTCACTATCTCAATCTTGCAAAAAAAACTCTTCAATCAAATTATTGTTCAAGAAAACAGAGACTCAAAATGGGAAAGCACGAATTTTAAATCATCATCATTTTCACCGTATTAACGTTTTAAAGAATAGACCCAACAAGCTGCTCTAATGCAGGTTGGTGGGCTTTAACGACTAAGTGTCATAAGTGATGATAATAATTGGGACCGACGGCTTACCGAGATATGGGGTAGGTAGATAGTTCTTTACTAGGTATGACCAGAAAATAAACTTATTAAGAAAAAATACAATGAATACTTAATATACCCGTGGGTTTTGGTGAATTTGAACATTTCCCTGGAACAATTATTGCTGTAATTTGGAGTATTTTCCTGTCTGACGATGATGATTTCGAAGGAGACATTTTTGTCTAATACCTACCAATCATCAAATAAAAATAAATTTAAAATAATAAGTTAGGCAAAGATGTAAGCAAATACAGTCAAGTTATGCATTAATACAGTCTAGTTATTTATTAACTGCCACAAATAAGTAGTTTCTACGGATAGGTTAAAAAATGGGATAAAAACTTACTTAGGAGATTTAAACATTAAACATATATTTGTTAGAAAAAAAGTGTTATTATATTTTTAATTTTTTGTATTGCATTTATAAAGTACGTAAATAAATTAATAAACTCGCTTTTAATTTTATTATTTAAATTTAACAATACGAGAGCTGATAAACATATACTTATAACTTGCTGGAGGAAGCCTTGTACATAAAATATGTGTATGTTAATATTAAGATCGTACGTCTTTATTGAGCTTACTTTCTTAAGAACACCTACGAAGTTTGTAGTTAGTGCCTGATCCAAAGTGCCTGCAGTAAATTCATAATGTAAGCCAATATCAGTAAAACACTACTAATTGCTTTAGCCCGCACGCCCGTGCAATTTGACTGAATAGACGATGACACTCGCGTTGAAAAGCTTTTAATATCAAATGAACCGAAAATTGGTACGTGTCAAACGACATTATTAGATGGAATCTAAAGAGGGGATGTTACTAAATATGGGGTGATGTGTGGTCATGGTTGGTTTTGTTTTAGCTGTTGAGAAATTATAAAAATATAAATCTATCACCAACCAACCCATCTGACCTGACCCGACTGTAACAAACATTTTTAAGTTAAATTCCCATCATAAGAAAGCAAATAATTGAAAATTTGATGCGGAAATTGTAGCCTCACTGCCTTTCGAATCTTTTTATTATAATAATAAAAAGAGAGTAATTTATGTTATCATTTAATCAAATTTATTTAAAAGCTACAGAAAATATTAAGCTAATAAACGCACGGGACAACCGCCTGTAAATACTATGAGCACACACGAATCAGAAAAACCGTCCATATTTTACCGACTTTTGAGTTATTTGTAACTGTGTCCTTTGAAATACCAAAGTTTATTTGAATCATATTATATTAATTTTAAATCAAAATTATTTATTAATATCACAAGCACCAATAAAGCGTTCATGAATATATTTTTAATATTCTTAATACACTAGTGGTTGTAAAATGTACCATTTAACAAACTTGTTTTGTTTTATTACTATTTTTTATTTTTATTTTCTTTTGTGTACCTTTAGCTAAAGAGTTTTTATTTTAATTCCACTACAAGTTAGCCCTTGACTGCAATCTCACCTGGTGGCAAGTAATGATGCGGTCTAAGATAGGAAGAATGGTAGTCATAATCGATTTCAACGCGACATTGCACCGGAACGCTAAATGGCTTAACGGCACGTCTTTGTCGGTAGGGTGGTAAATAGCCACGGACAAAGCCTCCCACCAGACCAAATAGTTGTTGTTATAGGGGTATCAACAGCTCTTGCGATATATTGGTATGATCATTGAAGTAGAACTAGCTGGGCACTAAATAATGATACTTTAGAATGTAATCACGTATTATGATCGTAGCGAGATGAGTTTCGCTGCGGACTCCAGTCTTTCTGTCATTGTAATCACCCTAGTTTAATATTTCGTACAGCAAGTATATAATATTTCTACCAAATGGTAAGCCGTGAAAGAACGAATGAATAATATTTTTATACTGTTTACCAAAACAGAATTACCGAAAACAGAAAAACTCACAACTTAGCGTTTACGTTTTGGCGGCCATATTGCTACATATCACACTCTTCCAGGCCAATCAAGTTGTAAAATAAATACCATACCAATAAAAATATATGTATTTCATCACTGAAATATATAATATACATACAATCATAAATAAAACATACTACTCTAGGATTTAAAATAGTTTCAAATATATTAAAACGGATAAAAACGTCCATCGAACCACTATCACAAAAACAACATTTAAAAATGCATATTAATAATAATAAAGATAACAAGTTGGTTTTTTGTTTCAATGTGCTAATCTCAGGATCTACGAGTCTGATCTTTTTGCATTTGATATGCTAATTCCTAAGAAAAGTATTAGGAATAGGTCAATAAAAATATGCCTTACATGAGACAGAGAGAGAGACCCGACTCAGTGGCTTGTGGTATTAGCGTAGAAAAGAGGAAGAAAGTTCGTGTGGGAAAATATCAAGAACACGGACAAAAACATAAAGAATATTAAGTATCTAACATAAGTGGAAACTTATAATACTTACTTTAAAATAAAAAGAAACCATTTTGACGGCCGATTGGAGCATTTTGCAGCGACCCTGCACTCTGAGCCCAAGGCCGTGGGTTCGGTTCCCACTACTGGAAAATGTTTGTGTGATGAGCATGAATGTTTTTCAGTGTGTGTTTATATGTATATTCTAAGTATTTATGTGTATTACATTAATAAAAATATTTATCAGTCACCTTAGTACCCATAACAATAGCTTGCTTTGGGGCTAGATGGCGATTTGTGTATTGTCGTAGTACATTTATTTATTTCTTTAATAAAGTTCACATTGACTTACAAGTAAATAGATTAATTGGCAATAAAATAATTGTATGTTTATTGTCCAGTTCCAAGGATTATCATGCATTTACATTGTAGATCTATTTTAAGATTGACAGATTTTAACAAATCTTTATATTATTTTCTAGTTTCTAGAAATTCTTATCAATGCTTAATTATAATAAGAATTAATAAAAAAAAACATAACATAACATATATATTTTTTTTTTGTTTATATTAATAGTAAATTAAGTTAGTAGTGTATTTTTACGTAACATAGTTATTATTTACTAGCAGTTGCCCGCGACATCGTCTGCGTTTGATTTTGTTTTTGATGTGTCATTAAATTTAGTTGTTGATCTAAAAAAAAAATAAAGTATTCAGTATCTAAGCCTTAAATGAGGGGTTTGCTGCTGTCCGCTGAGGATTTCTGTACTCCCAACTACAGTTTGGGAAAAAATAAACACATATACAACCTCTACAGTATAAAAATAACTATTTAAATCGGTTATAATTTGTCGGAGTTATGGTGTAAAATCGTCAAACACTCATCCCCTCTCCCAAAGGAATCGAGCTTAATGTTGGGATAAAAAGTATCCTATATTACTTCTAACACTTCCAAGAATATGTGCACAAAGTTTTATGAGGATCGGTTTAGTAGTTTTTGCGTGAAAGCGTAACAAACAAACTTACATTGACATTTATAATATTTAGTAGGGATTATTATTGTAATTATAATTTTATTAAATTTCTTGTCGCGTGTGGATTAGAAACCCTTACGGGTATAGACTGCAGAGTTTTCCAGGATCATCGTTGCGCGGCTTCTTTACCCATTTTGTCCTTGCTACAGATGTTGTTTGCCCATTTGGATTTATGCCCTTTTATATTCCATTACAAATTAGCCCTTGACTGCAATCTCACCCACTGATTGATGCAATCTAAGGTGGTAAAGGGCTAACCTGTTAGGGGTATGACAGTTAGAATCGGTTTTATGAAACATCGCACCGTTTTATACGTCTTTGTCGGAAGGATGGTAACTAGCCACGGCCGAAGCCATCCGACAGGCAAGAGGGTATGTTTATTTCTTTTTTCTATTGCAACTTATAATATTGCCATCAAGTAATTATAGCAACTACATAATATTCACGTCGTCTTATGAAATAAAGAGACGTGATAACTGCAATCATAATTAGCAGAGCAAACTACCTCCGCGTAATGCGTGAGCCGTTTTGAAAATTTGATAACTTTATCCAAATTCGCCTTTGTAGGACACGTTGGGGAAATCTCGCTCGCTCATTATCGCTCGCGCGGCCTGGTGGGGGGTGCGTTGCTAATGTACGCGCACCTTATCAAACATGGAGCTACGAAAATCACTATCACTTTGGATATTGAATTTGTTTTTTTTTTCTAACTAGCTTATACAAATCCCGATTGTTTTTCTGGTACAAAAAGTAGTATAAATAATAAATAAATAAATAAATATACTACTAACATACACACGCGGCCATCTAGCCCCAAAGAAAGCGTAGCTTGTGTTATGGGTACTAAGACGACTAATGAATATTTTTATGAATAATATACATAAATACCCAGGCACTGAAAAACATTCATGCTCATCACACAAACATTTTCCAGTTGTGTGAATCGAAACCACGGCCTTGGGCTCAGAAAGCAGGGTTGCTACATACTGCGCCAATCGGCCGTGAAACGTAGTATCTTAGTCCCTCTATCTATATCAGTCCTTTCAACTAACTCTCCGCCAAAATTCAGGTGTATTGGTTGCCTAGTTAAGGCGTAGAGTAAGGGCATATTGGTAAGGAAAATAATAGATCAAACTGATGGCCAACCTTGATTCTAAGTAGAGAACCATCATAAACTTGAACAGGCCTCCTCGATGTAGGCTCGCCTAAGGAGGTACCTACCAAATGAAAAATGACCATGCAAATTTTAAGCTTATTATTGTTCTTATTGTTTTAACAATTATTCATTGTAAAGTCAACATCTCCTGAGGATGCTCCGGTTTCGGAGCGAAACGCGCGTAGGGGGACATTGCCGAAGATCTGTTTGGTGTGGAGTATAAGGATTGAAGAAATTATAAATTACACCATACAGATTCTGATGCTTTTCGCGGACTATATATTCATTGTAAAGTCAACATCTCAGTCAGGAAACGTGTGTAGAGGGTAAATTGCCGAAGATCTGTATGGTGTGGAGTATAAGGATTGAAGAAATTATAAATTACACCATACAGATTCTCCTGCTTTTCGCGGACTATAGCAAAAATAATCAAACTTATTTTTCATAATATATCATGGATTTCCGCAAAGTTTCACCTGAACAGCTAGCACAGACAGGAGACAAAAATGATATCCACGATTATATACCCTGACAAGGAAGATAATTAACCTGTCCACCTGCTAAATCACGGGAATTTACACATTTACTATATGGATATTATTTCCACTTGTGCGCCAGTGCTCTGAGAGTTGATAAAGCTGTGGGAGAAGATACATTTTTATCCATACACCAGATAGAAAATTATCTCCTGCCCATGCTAGCCATGCTGATGGTAAGCGGAAAACCGCCTATAAAAATATTACTTACTTCGCAAGGCATACAAGAAACACGATGTACATATTCCCGTGTAGAACACCGGAGGTGTAGCTTTTAAGACGCATGTGCCGGATTTATACTAGTAACCATGCCCTTCAGACTGGAACACAGCATTGCTACAATGCTTCTTAGCAGCAGAAATAAGCATGGTACTTCCCCGGACGAGGTCTGTCACATAAAGCTCTACTGCAGGTTTTAAGTTAATTCTATCCTTTTCTACAAATAAAATAGTGAAAAGAATGGCATATTCTTTATGTGCATAAAGAATATGCCACCCAATCTACCAACATAGATATTAGTGAATCAAAGGATGGTATATAACTACTTTATGTAAAGTATATAATGAATGAATAAATTAATACACTTTTATTGTACACCACATAAAAATACAGGAAAAAATATATATAAAAAATAAACTCGTTTACACGATGCTTACAATTATGTGGTGATATAGTGCATACTTTTATGTAAATGGCACGACACAATTGATATACATCATATCGCAAAAGTTAAAGAAAGGGCATCTATACTTGACAATGTGAGATGGTGATAGCAAAAAAATAAAAAAAATATGTTATATTTTACATGCAATGTACGCATCAAAAGTGCCATATATGTGCCTATTTGAATAAATAAATATTTGACTTTGACTTTGACATGACTTTATGTGTAGTACATATTGGATATATTGTAAGTAGCACAACAGAAGTGAGATCCATCTCATCGCACCTCTTTGTTCGACGTAGAGAGTCCACAGTTTAGCATCAGGAGAGCCCTTAAGTGACAAAGTCGGAGATGGATTTTTGCTGTCGGCGCCTCTTAGCCTGTTAATATCGGACATATTTATGTCACACAAGTTTTGGGCCTGTCCCATAGACATTACCTCCTCTGTATATTGAACAACACGAGGTAAAAGCTAAGTAGGTAATGTGTTATGTTAATAACTGAAAAGTCCGGCAGTGAATTATTATTATGGTTCCTACTTACATTTAACGTTGTGACTGCGGAATTAAAGACACTTAACCCTTAATTAATATAGTTGAATAAAATATTTTTTGAATTTGTGAAGCGGTGATAGCGGTGATAGGGTAGGACTTCGACTTTACTTTTATGGGGGCGAGTTCGAATCCCAACACGCACCTCTAACTTTTCTAATCTATGTGCGTTTTAAGCAATTAAAATATCACTTACTTCAACGGTGAAGGAAAATATCGTGAGGAAACCCGCATACCTGAGATTTCTCCATAATGTTCTCAAAGGTGTGTGAAGTCCACTAATCCGTACTTGGCCAGCGTGGTGGACTACGGCCTTATCCCCTTCTTATTGTGGGAGGAGTCCCGTACCCTGTAGAGGGTCGGTAATAGGTTGATATGATGATGATGATGATGAAAATATTTTTTTAATATATCAAAAAAGAAATGCCGTTATTTTTATCCTTCTCTTACATCTGCCAAGCGAAGATTATATTATTAGATTACATATTAACTGAGCAAGAGTAAGATTAAATAAATCTAAATCCGAGAAATTATTATTATAGCTTTGAGTAGCTCTATAAATATAACTATTAAGAGCGTATTTTGATCTGACTAAGGGCAAATAAAATGGAGGGGATTTTCTCCTAGATATAATATTTTTTGGACAAACAAAAACAATTCTACTAAGTAGTTTTGTAGTATCAATTTCATTCCTTAAAATTTTAAACAAAAACACAATATCACGAATCTGTCGACGAGCCTGGAGGGGTTTCAGGCAGTCTGAAGTAAATGGATTCTGCCTGGATCCCGAAAAACGATACCTCAAGTGCTTAGACAATTTGTTTTGCAAGTTATCTAACATATTAATATAAATATTGTATCTCGGATTCCAAACAACAGAGCAATATTCCAATAATGATCTAACCAAAGAATTGAAAAGAAGTATTAGAGTATTATAGTTTTCAAATTCTCTTCCAACTCTCATGACAAAACCTAATAGACGGTAAGCCCTTGAAACAATATCCTCAATATGGGTTTTAAATGTTAATTTAGAGTCAAGTGTAACCCCTAAATCTCTTATAAAATGTACTCTTTCTACTAATATATTATTAAGATAATAATTCCTTGTGATTAAATTCTTATTTTTACGTGAAAATGAAATAACGTTACATTTTCTTACATTTAGCTGTAAACGATTCAAGTGACAATATGCACACACTTTATCAAGATCATATTGTAGGGCATAACAATCAGCTTCGTTAATAATTATTTTAAAATATTTATTATCATCAGCGTATAGAAGCTTAGCCACCTAGAGATAGGACTATCCATCTAAAAAAACAAACGAATATATTATAAAAGTAAAAACGGCCTAGCAACGGAAGATAAGATTCCTTGGCATTGATATCAAAACCACTGAACACTTTATTTGAACCACATATTAAAATAGTTTATGTAATCCTTATTTTCTCATTTGGGAACACGCAGATGCTCTGATATAACATTTTTTTTTTATTTATCTCTGCTATTCTACCAGTATAAGTAATCAGGTCATATTATGCTGAAGATAAACTATAAACAATGATACGAAATAAACATTAAGGAGTTATAACAAAACGAGCCAACGAACAATAATTCTCACTTACCCGCGACAAAAAACGGTGCGAAGTTTAAAAACATCCCATTAAAATCGTGAATTATTAACGCATATAAATAACAGTTATTTTATTGTCGCACCTTCTGTCTGCGAGCAAGTTTCGAACATTAATAGCAAAACAACGCCTTTTCAAGGGGGCCGGATTAACGAAGTGAGATTGTAGAGCGTCTTAATTAATAGCAGTTCTAAAGAAAACAATATCATTTTATTAGCATAACTTTAATGTCGCACACACAAAGTGAAGATGAGTCGCGCGGCTATGTTGTTTTAAAATAATGAAAATACAACTTACAATATATTAACCTAGCAATAAAAACGATACAATATATGTAAAAGAGAATGCATGCGTATAATAAGTCTTAAAGTTTTGACAATCATTACCGACTCATTACATCGTATGGGTCTTCTCTCAAAATGAAATAGGCTTAGGCCTTAAACTACCACACTGGCTAAGTGTAGATTGGTAGACTTTGAGACGCTGTTGAGAATATTAAAGAGAACTCTCAGTTTCCTCCCGATGCTTTTCTTCACCTTTACAGCAAGAAATGTTTAACTAAAAGCCTATTGCATATGCCTACGGTAAAAATATTTAGCAGTCCTCAGAGCAAAATTACCGGAATTAAAAAATATTAATACAAGCAGAAAAGTAAACAATTTTTTTTTAAACTTGATGAATGAAACATAAAACCAGATATAAAAAAGCGTTAGCTATTGCTTGCTTTTAATGAATTTTAGCTATAAGATTTGTCATATTATTATAGTAAATATACCATTCTGAAAACTGCGCTACGTCAAAATTAACCGTAACAGTCCAAATTGTCAGTGTGAAAGAGTCTTGCAGAAGCGCTAAATAAAGTCGCCGATGACAAGTTTGGAAGTTCGTGGAGTTTAGCAGTTAAAGCCCTTTTTTAGATAAACATACTTTTTGTTTACCATTTTACGACCCCATTAAAAGCACTTGTTAATGGAGACAACAATGTGGTCGATACTTTGTATTTCTTGCTATATTTGAACTTTTTATTTTTTAATTTACATTGCAGTTGTACAAAAAGTTACGTAATCAACTCTATAGTTGGGAGTTAAAATGATCGATTCCGGCGTGTTTCACCCATTTAATTGTTTCAAAATTACCTAATCTGTTTTATCATTATTTACTTCCTTACTTACCTTTTTTTAAGTAACTATATTTTATGTGTACTATTAAACATATATTGTTAACCCTTGACTGCAATTTTACCTGGTGGTAACTAATTATGCAGTGTAATATGGTAGCAGACTGTTAAGGGTATGGCAGTCATATTAAAACTAATACCCCAACTAATTTTCTACGTGATATTGGCCAGTGGCGTGCATAGAGGGCATGCACAAGGTATGCAGATGATAGTACGAGTAATAAACTGAAGGAAAGTCATTTTAAGAGTTATAAAAAGCCTACCCCTAAGTATGGAGGTTTTGTTCATTTTATATCATCTTCATACCCTGTGCATACCCTCTATGCACGCCACTGATATTGGCAAGCGTAATCGCTTTGTCGGTACGTCTAAGTCGTTAGGGTGGTAACTAGCTACAGCCAACGGCTCCCAGCAGGCAAGAGAAAATTCCGAAATTATTTGCCTTCAATCCAACTCGCTTCTACGGGGATCGAACCTGGGATCCCCCAATGATATTATGACCACTGCGCCAAGAAGGGCGTTTAGCGTAAAATATGACATCATTTTCTTTTTGCACTGTATCTTAACGATGCACTGGCTGGTCATTCCATGGTCATTCCACGGTCATTCATACTAGTGCAATCTGTTGGATGAATGTTGACCGACTATGAATGATTCGTGTGCCGCATTCAAACGTTCCATTCACTCGTAACTATCTTTTATCACAGTTCATTCATATAACTTACTAGCTGCCTTTCTTTATTTGTGTGTAAGAACAAAAAAAAAGTTAAACATTCAATATTTAGATAAGAATCACAAACCAAATCATTTAAGTAATTAGTTCAATATTAATAAAACTTGTGACGTCACAACATGTAAAATGGCGTAGCTGTTCGAGTTATAGCTAATCTTGTTGACAGTCAAAGATAAACTTTTTCTTCTTAATTCATTTTTATAAAGTAGGTTTGCTTAGTGAGCACTTCTGAAACATCAAATGTATCTGTTTGTCTCTACCATCGGTTCGAAAGGCAAATTCGACCTTGTCATTAAACTTCCTAGCTTTGCTGTTGGGTGCCCCATAATAAATAAAATAACCGTCTCAGTGATATAGCGAAAGCAAATAAATATTCGATTGAATAAAAAAATATGCCGGTACTTACTGGCATATTTTATCTGTAGGCGAGGGCCCACATGTAATAAAGCGCTATTGACTGTCGTCGGTCAGAGCAGAAAGAAACGTCACCCGGTCAGTGTAAACAGCGCTTATAGAATCCATTCACTGAAAACGCTTCGCAATCGTTGCATTAAAAGTGTTTTCTATCGTGGGTAATGAAAAAAGTTGCCTTGCAAGATATTTGTTTTATTAATTTAATAGACACTTTCTTCTAAGACTCTTCCCCTTATGTGGCATATAAAATAAATATAAACGACTCAATGCTATAGTTAAAGCAAATAATTAATAAATATATGATTAAATGAAAAATATACCAGTAAGTCAGCTAGTATCCAAAGGCAGCACGGCGTGGGCACACAAGTAATCAGGCGCTATTGACTGTCGTCGGTCAGAGCAGAAAGAAACGTCTCCCGGTCAGTGTAAACAGCGTTTATAGACTCCATTCACTGAGAACGCTCCGCATTCGGTGCATTGAAAGTCTTGTCGATAGTGTGAAATGGTCAATTTCAGAGGCCTTTGAAGTTCTCTCGCGGGAAATGGGTTTTAATTATTTTTTTATTAGTGCCGTTTCGATTTTAGCTTTTAAGACTGGAGTTTATTTTTCGCTGCTTGAAGTTTCATATTAGTTAACTTATAAGCTAGTGGTTAGTAATTTTTTCCCGTACAACTGCCATCAGCAACTCTGCCAAAAATAAATACCATGAAATCTTTGAGATCTCTCTCAATATCTTCCAATTTTATATAAAAATCTTACAGAAAAATCCTATTATAACGTTAAGGATTACTTAAACGATAAAAAAGCTTGGGTGTGAATTGCTCTAACTTCATTGCTTAATATAAATTTACTGTGAGATGGTGATAACAATCACGGCTAAGTCTGTTGTGGGCTCTTCTTAGACCAGGGCGCGTTGGGAACCCTCGTAGCTTTAGGTTTAAATTGGCGAACGAAGTTATCACCATCCTATCCCATTACAAGTATGTAAACATATTATATGTATGAACGCTGTGATAGGCCTACATGAATAAAGAAATATTGAATTGGAATTTACCCGTGTTATGTATTTATTATGGTTTTCTTGTACGGGGACGCCACTGTAGCATCTTGAGACAACAATGTCCAGGAGGATTCTGAATTATGGGCAGTGAATATAATTAAATATCCCATTTGATTTTTGATGTCCAATTAAAAGTAAAAAGTTAACAAACGTCAAAGGCAGTGGCTACAGTAATTTTATAATTCGAAAGGGTTCCGTTTGGAATTTTAAGTATTATTTTATGTTAATAGCTGTCATAGTTGTACCGGGAGATCGTAACTTCCAAGTTTGATTTCATTTGCATTGCTCAAAATATTACCGGGTTTTGTTTTAGGTGACACTTGGAAATTCAGAAACAACATTACAAAGCTTTTAGTGTAATTTGAATGATTTGGGGTTATTTCTGTTTGCAGGTCATTACGGCGAGTCTTTTATAGGTTCCTATTGATATCTTTGTTGTTTTAATTTATAACACTAGAGTGTTTTTCAGGGTTCGGTAGTCGACGCGAAACGAAAGGGCGTTTCACTCATGCACACAACAAGCAACAGAACATATGTACGCCAGTACATCCAACTAGAAATCTGTAGTTTGGCGTTGGTACAAATATTATAACAAACTCGATTCCCAGGTCGGGTCAAAATATAGGGTTCAGTTTTTCAGATAAGAAATTTTCATTAGGCACCAGCATAAATTCAGGAATTTACGTTGTTCTAACACGTGCCTCGGAGAGCACGTTAAGCTAATCTCGACTATTAAAAATCGTTTTAGCCCGCCAGCTCAAATTGTAGCAGCGTATATGTACGAATGCCCAAGTTTGTTAAAACTTGGATCAATATTGCTAAACCAACGTAATCGATTGATTTGCACTGTCGCAAACATATTATGAACATATATGCCATACGACAGGAATGTAAGCTTAATATTCCCAAGTGGACAAAAGATATATTTCCACTCGACTACTAGGAAGGTACATATTTTAGTACAATCTTAGTCGAATTTCAATTTCAGGCACTATTTATCTTTAGCATTGCTGCTGATCTTAAGGCTGCTTTCACGCTTTACGAAAACACGCCTCGCTGACGCAATTCATTGTTTTGTTACGAAACTTTTGCTGCGTTTTTCTCGCGTATCTATGGAAATACTATAATGTCAACACAAGGGTATAATTGTAGTATAATGATGTGGTGCTAAACATGGCGTTTAGCACCACATCATTATGTTTGAGTCGCTCGTTGACACAAACTTGGGTCCTTTGCCTACGGAACAAATTGATGCTTTCAATGTATGTTATTAGAATACCGAAGCATTTTTTACTTACCAATGTAGGCAAGCGCTGTACATGTCACCAGGCATATCCAATATAACCGCTAAGTTTATTTATTTCATGACGTTACGTTTGTTACGGAGTGGTTAAGTCACATGTTGACATAAACTTGTTTCCATCACTTAAACGAGTTTATACGTTGGATTATTTTATTCGAAAATAAAAGTCTTTTTCTAAGCAACGTACAATAAAAATGCTCATCAGAATGTTTGAGTCGCGTGTTGATACAAACTTGCGTTCCTAGGATATTGAACAAATTAGTACGACGATCGATGTTTGTTATTAGAACTGAATCCTTTTTTTTCCATCAATATAGGCAAGGGCTGTACATTTGACCAGCCTTATCCACTGTTACCACTAAGTGTATTAGTATCTTCACATACAATATTTTGTTACAGAATGTTTGAGTTGCGTGTTGGCACAAACTTACGTAAAGGAGCTGTTACGTTAGATTATGTTATTCGAACACTTACTACTATGCGTGTTTGTAAGTAACGTAGTTGAATGTTATATGGGTAAACAAGCTTACCCACTGTAACCGCTAGCGTGTATACGTACAATATATCAGCTCATCAGAATGTTTGAGTTGCGTTTTGACACAAACTTGCGTTCATCGCTTTTTGAACAAGTTGCTACAATCGATGCATTTTATTAGAATACTGAAGCGTTTTCCATCAATATAGGAAAGAGCTGTGCGTGTAACCAGCCTTATATACAGTAACCGCTAAGCATGTATCATCACGTACAATATAGCAGCTCATCAGAATGTTTGAGTCGCGTGTTGACACAAACTTGCGTCCCTCGCTTATTGAACAAGTTGTTACGTTCGATGTGTGTAATATATATTTACATCGGTATTGTACTTGCAAGTTTGTTTGTAGACAGGACCGGTTCTTAATTGCAAATTATATTTCTGCGAGACAACTTTTTAGTTAGGACTAGTATAATACTATAATGTTACTGAATGTTGCTCAAGACTACGATCGTAGTTTCGTCAGTTGTTATTTTTTTAATCTTGCTGGAACCATTTTTTTTCTGTAGATAAAAAGTATCTATGGCCATACCAGATATTAGCTGTCTTAATGCAAAATTTGTCCAAAATTGGTTGAGCGTGCATGTGTATTGACTTACATTATTAGTTTTCATCTATCAAATAAACACACACACAAATCAATTACCATGCGTGTGTCTTGAAAAGCTTACAAATTGCTTGGACAAACCTTCTTTCATACGTCCTACCTACCTACTGAGGTATTTAAAAATTATTAAAAATGATAAACCGAAAAGAACAGTTTAAAAATAAAATAATCTAGAAATAAATAATGTATGGGTGTTATCTCTTTTTTTCTTTTGCTTAAAGTAATAATGAACAGACCAACCGCTCTATGTCGATCAACCTGAAGCAACGGCAACCGCAGACGGCAGAAAGAGGCATACCGGTATTACATCCTTTGAGTAGTTATATCACAAAAAGCTCTACTGCTTCTTAAATTTACTTTCAATAGATAAAGACAACTTTAATACATCCTCCATCTGAAGTTTTTGGATTATACAGATTTTTAATTTAGGGCTATAATATTCCATGATTCGGCATTTGTATAAGTGATTTTAGAGTTCAGAATCGGGTTATTTTTATCCATCATGCAGGTCAGTCTTATTCATCATCACTTAAATCTAATGACAATAATAACCTAACTATCATTGTAGTCCATTACTTAGCCTACCCACATTGCAGCAGTGTTGGTTGTAAACTCTATAATTTCCCTCTCTCCTATTAGAGGGAGAATCTTTTTCCTCAGCAATGGGATACAATTTAGACTGTTAAATTCGATAACATGAAAATTCAAAATATACCTAAACCAAAATAGTGTTACGGCAATACACTATTGCCCGTTTTCACTAAGCTTAGGCAACGCCTAAATCCAATGCCTAATAATTTAGGCGATGTCTAAAGAAAAAAAAACGTTTCACTAACTCTTAGGTGATAACTATAGGATAACGGTTTTTGTATGCCTAGGAATCTCTTTAGATAAGGCATTACTTATTAAGGCATTGCCTTGATCATCTTTAGTGAAAACGGGTATATAATTCCATGCTTAAGTATATGTCAGGTTGCTAACTCTAATTATTCTGTGGCATACGGCAAAATCAAACACCTCAAGTTGCTAGTATCCGGGTAAAGTTCGAATTGATTAGAACAAATCAAATAACCCTTAAGGTAGCCCTCGTGTCTGACCCTGCGAACTTGCAAGTGCCTTTGAGTACACGACTAAGGGTGACCATTATAATTTCGCATAAGTTTTGCTTTGTCGGTTGCCCTGGTTCTCAGATTTATTAACGTCAGAAAACTGGCCGCAGGCTTTCCGTTTTTATAGGTGAGTAGAAATCACACTGTTTAGCGAGCAGCTGATCATCATCATATCAACCCATTATCAGCTCACTTCAGGGCACGGGTCCCACGATGAAAAGGGTGCTAAGGCCCCGCTGCGAATTGGTGGACTCCACACACCTTTGAGAATATTATCGAGAACTCTCAGGCATGCGGGTTCAGCAATTAATATATTCGTACACATAAAAACTACCGTGCGAACGAAGTCAAAAACTAGATTATTATTGATCACCATCGTGGGATAACAGACACTTGTCAAGTTCCACAAGATGGATCGGATTTGAACTTTAAACTTCATACAGCTCCTAAGCTGGATAGTTAGTAACACTTGGATAGTTGGTACCAAGTCAGAGCCAAAGGAATAATGTTAAGAAATGAACTGGGAACTGGGAAAACCCTGAGTGTTAGTATACAAGATTGAAGTTTTCTTATCTTTCAATGTTTTTAACTCCTATCTTATCTTGGCAATCCGATTTGTATTGGTTAAGATATTCTGGTATAGTCAACGATTCCCTGCCAGTTAGTTAGGGGTTAGGTTAAAGCATATTTTTTTATTTGACGGGTTCTTAAATATCTGGTTGTTTATCTTCGAGTTATTCTTTGTCAGGTGACCCGGTGAGTTTGTTTTTAACCGATGTATTGAAAATTATCAACAATTTTTATAATACCTCAATAACAAATAGATTTAGGTTCTTATGTGGTAGTTTGATAAGAATGGAGGTTTTTCATTCCTCATTTACTTCCTCTTATTTAGATAGATAATATTTTACTACTATCCTTTGCTTTTTCGACTTGCGTACAACTTGAAGAACTGATTCCTATTCTCAAGCCAGCAGGAAATCAACACCTTCATAAACAACAGTGTAAAAGTATTACTAAAGAACTACTATTATTAAAGAACTGAACACATGGTCACCCATCGCGCTAAGATTTAGAGGCAAGTGGCAGAATATTTGCCGTTCAAGTTACTGACCTATATTGACTCAACCGATTTACTAAACCTGCTAGTTTGTGAGTTATTAAGGAACAAACATTCTAATTGATGTTTGCACAGGTTAACTGTTATGTGGTAGAAAGACACACTAAATGGCCCATACTAAGTTATCCATACATATAATTTGTAAGTTTTGCATTAGCAATTTAGTTCGTATTATTACCGAATACAGGTACCTGGAAGATTTTTGGTAAATCACGAAAAAAATACAGAGCCAAAAAAAAGGAATAGAATGGACTCAAACAGAGGTCTTATAGTTTCGGGACCGCATCTGGTTTGGTTTTTTAAATTCAAAGTTTTTTATATGCGTACGATTCTATAATATAATTCGTTCATTTAGTACGAGTAAGAAAATAAAATCAAAAAATAATTAAGGTCACACACGCCTAGCCCATAAATCAAGCCGCAAAGCAATCGTCTAATACGAATCCGCCCAACTAATAGCCGAGAGGACATATTTTATTAATTACCGAGCGTTATCACGAAATATTACCTTTATGTCCCATATTTGCATATCGTGTTAGTCTATACGAAATAGAGGGCGCGGTGTTGGCATGCGATCATAAGCTGTAAGTTAGAGAAGCCAGCGTTTATCGGCTCTGATCCTGTTTGCGATGAAGGAGGTTAGAACTCTCTATAAAGTAAAAGGCCTACTATTTGTATATTTAACTAGTAAAAAGCATTAAATTGAAACTTGTTTATCTTCGATCAGGCGTTTATTATTGATATAAATGCCGGGATGGCAAACCTCGCAACACATAACGCAGCGTTGTTGTAATTTATTTACCTAGTTGATATACTTCCGACTAAGTGAATAAACGACATAAGCCTGGAACCACTGACCGTAAAAAGCACCAGACCATAGAGTTTATATTTCAATAAAAATGACCTATGTCTAGCAGTGGACGTTTATTTCTTTGACATGATTATGAAACGGACATTCAGTTTACTTATAATGTTTTTAAAACGTCTATAATAACACATTTTATATATTTATACAAAATATCTCAGCAATGGTCTTTAATTGAAAGAAAAATACATACACGTTCATACATACATACCAAATAATATAGCGTTCGACTTGAACGCTATATTAAAAATGCTGCTTTTAAAAAGTAGAAGCCGGTTTTTATTTTGCCAATACCGTCATCCTTACTAATATCATAAATACAAAAGTGTGTTTGTTTGCATGTTTGTCTTTTCAACTAAATCCTCTTGATTTTTAGTATAGAGTTAACATACGATTTACAGTTATTTAGAACACTCTTCTTTAACATATCTCTTTAAGTTTATAACTTGGACCGTTTTATATGTTTGATGGAAATTTGGGCGTATCCATAGACCGAGCGCGACTGTCCTCGGGTTATTTTTAATGATTTTGATAGACGCCACGGTGCCACGGAGCGATTTATATTTGACGGTTAATGATTAGCGCGATTGTTTCATTACGGGGAAAGGTTTTCGCTGTACCCCCATTAATGATAATTTTGGCGGTTATCGGTCGGATTATTTGAGGAACGTTTCCGAAAGAAAAAGGGACCGATTTTTTTGTTATGATGGCAAATTTTGACATTCTTGACAATATAACTGTGGTAACTGTATCTTTTAGTACTGCTTTCACTAGCTGTTGTGGCATGGTTTGTTTGGGGAAATATCGCCTTTCTTATCTCATCGCTTGTTTTTGGCGCCAAACAGCATTTCTGTATTTCTCAGGACGTAGAAAAAAAAGTTTGTGACAAATCTTGAAAAATAACAATTCATTTATTCTTTACCAGCAATACGCATTCTTATTTGAAGCATCTTAGCCCTTTTTTATTTTTTTTATAAATTACCTATAACATAAATCTAACTTCGTATAAAAATGTACTTGTTTCTGGTGTAAGTTATTTGCATTTTCATTTTTAATTTAGCGTTTTTAATGCTTATACAATATTTTTTTCATTTAAAGACAAAGTTATGCTGAGTAAGAGGGTGACCTTTGTTTAATAACTATCGGTTTAGTATTTTAAAACATAAAGTATAAATATTGAACCAAATTAATACTTTTCTTTCTTTAGTCATTCAATTTTTGATATTAGATCTGCAATTTTATTGCTCCTTGTAGAATATCTCACGTAATATTTTTTATGTAATTGATATTTCATTTTCTAAGTCATCAACACACTCAACAGTAAAATTTTGACAGCCGATTGGCGCAGTTTTCAGCGACCCTGCTTTCTGAGTCCAAGGCCGTGGGTTCGATTCCCACAACTGGTAAATGTTTGTGTGTTGAGCATGAATGTTTTTCAGTGTCTGGGTGTTTATATGTATATTATAAGTATATATGTGTATTATTCATAAAAATATTCATCAGTCATCTCAGTACCCATAAATCAAGCTACGCTTACTTTGGGGCTAGATGACGATGTGTGCTTTGTTGTAGTATATTCATTCATTTATTTATTGACGTAAAGTTCAAACGTAAATAATGGAATTTAATTACAAAGTAACGTTTGGTAAAAAGTGGATTTTTTCCAAAAGTAATTTTTTTCAAAAAGGGCTAAATTAAATTATGGCAAAATGTATACAGTACCAAGTAAAATATGACATACCCAATAAAAATACTGTCATTAAAATCGATTAATAACTGGCGGAGTTATTGCGCAACAGAAAGATACAGGCCGAAATGAGAACCTCCTTTTTGAAGCTGGTTAAAAGTATGACGTATAATATCAATATTTTGCCAAACATCGTAACGTTTAGTTAACGAGCATAACGACAAAAATTAATAACTATGAACCGATTGCATGGCTACCAGCAATTAACGTGAGGGAATTTCGGAACATGAAAATTAGATTTAATAGAGAATTCGGAGTAAAAATGCTACGCCGCCTGTAAAAGTGGTAATTCGTCGGTTTTGATCGAAAGTACGTGTTCGCAACCTTCAGAGTTGCAACAGTGGAATTCTTTTTTTTTTTTATATAATATCAATATTTTGCCAAACATCGTAACGTTTAGTTAACGAGCATAACGACAAAAATTAATAACTATGAACCGATTGCATGGCTACCAGCAATTAACGTGAGGGAATTTCGGAACATGAAAATTAGATTTAATAGAGAATTCGGAGTAAAAATGCTACGCCGCCTGTAAAAGTGGTAATTCGTCGGTTTTGATCGAAAGTACGTGTTCGCAACCTTCAGAGTTGCAACAGTGGAATTCTTTTTTTTTTTTATTCTGATAATTAGGTGATTTTAGGGTTATGGAAGTTATATTTTTATATGCTTGTGAGATTAACATGAATTTTTTTTCAGTGTCTGGGTGTTTAATAGATTAGTATTTATGTATATCTTATATATATATATAAAAGAGAAAGTGTGTGGGTATGTTCCGTATAGGCTCCGAAACGGCTGGACCGATTTCAATGAAACTTTCAGGGAATCTCCGAATTGACCTGGCGAGTAATCCTGTAAAGTTTGGTGACGATCGGAGCACTCCTATTTTCGAACTGTCAAATACAGCTTTTATTTACTATGATGATATTCTATTGTTGGGTGTACATGGGTGTAGATAATGATCTTCACCCGCTCGAGAAGAGAAAAGAAGAGAATGAATACGGAGAGAAATAAATGATTTAATATATTATCTGACTTAAATTAAAAATTTTATGATGTAAGTTTATTGTTTAAATAAAATAAAGCAAAATCAAACCCGGCGAAGCGGGCTGGGTACGCTAGTTATTCATAAAAATATTCATCAGTCGTCCTAGTACTCATAACACAAGCTACGCTTTCTTTGGGGCTACATGGCGATGTGTGTATTGTAGTAGTATATTTATTTATTATTGTACGAATAACCACCCATATAAAGGCCCTAATCAGTTTCTAAACGACATCGTAATGTAACGATAAATTGTCTTTGTCGCCGGTAGAAGACTGTAACTATTTGAATTCGGATTGGACGTCTAGGTATTCAATTTACAACTAATATACGCTCTTTGCAGTATATACATTAATTTACCTAATCCTACCCAACATAGCTATAACGTTGCTAGCTTTGAATCTACTATAAACGTTCAAAGACATTTATTAGTGAGCTACATTTAGATTAAGTATATCTAAATAACTCAAATTAGCAAAAATCATAAAAAACAGAATTACGTTAGAATACGAAAGGGATCGAATTATCTTGTCTAAGAAGCAGTTTTAAATAAATCCACAGTATGTTGACAGACGATAATATCACGCCTCAGAAACCACCTGAATCCCTACCGACATATTTCAAGCAGTTAAAATTCGCAGCATCTTAAACAGATGGCAATCAACTGTTAGAAAAATCGCGACTTCATATCATTAAAACACATAATTGAGTCAATACTAGAAATACTGTGTAGAATCTAAAAATTCAAAGAAATTTGTATCCACTCCAAATAAAAGCTAAATGCTTACTCGAAGGTGAAAGGTGAATGTTTAATCAAGTTTATAGCCATGACTAATATTTCTATGATTTTTAAATAGAGCAATTTTCTATTAAACCTATTAATTTGTCTCGTGACTAGGCTTTACCGTATAACCCTTTAATTATCTTTAAAACTATAGAAAATAAGAATAAATGGCATACAAATGTAGAGTCACGTAGTTTATTAAAAATCACTTTTTTAGGTGTGGCTTAGGTAGGTATGAGAAATTCGTGATATTCATGTTATAAAAGATAGTCAATCTCGCGTGGGGGTAGTTTTTAATTTACTTAATAGATTTTAATATATGGCATTCTATTATGTTGAATATTAGTGAGTGGGCTGGTCATTTGTTTTGATATGTATACTTACTGTAAAGGTTAGGGCAAATGATAGTGGGATGCCTTAAAACGCGTTGCATTGGAAGAAAATCCTTGTATAATTAATAAAGATCGTAATCATCATTGCGATTTAGCAGACTTTGAAATGTTGCAGGATTACGATTACGATATAATCGTATGTTGCAGGTTTACGATTACGATTATATTGTAATCGTAATCCTGCAACATTTCTAAAGCAACGGACTAAAGGCCTCTCCCATAACCACCACTCAGGGCAGACGGGTTGGAGATCAGCAGCATAGTTAGTAGCGGTAACGGAATTTAATCGCCTCAAAATTCCTTTAATTGCCCCGTACGGTGGTGACAACTGAATTCTAATCTGCCGTCATCACAAGACAAGTAAGAAGAAATAGAGATCAAACTTGCAAATCATTTCTATAAATGTGAAAGTGTGTATGTTTATTTTTTTGTTTGTTTGTTTGTCCTTCCTACACGCCCTAATAAAGCAACCAATCAACTTCAGTTTTGACATAGAGTTAGGTGTGAAGACAAACTTTTCCCCACTAGATTTGCAAGAAACCGTTATAAACGCAGACGAAGAACGCGGACAACAGCTAGTAATATACAACGTGAAATGTAATTATGAAATACTGTTGATGGTGCATAAGTATATTTTATAAGGAATCACCAGTAAGAATATTAAATCAAAAGAAGCATACTGATTTTTCTATACAAACTAATTTAAAACTTTCTAAGTGACAACCCTATTGAAGATAAAAGATCGACACGTGCAAAGTTCCTACGTTACGTGACGTGTACCTAATAAAGTGACAGCAGCCACTTATATTACTTTTCCATGTGTATTAGGGCTTTCAGTAAAAACTAAGGCAATAGTTTACTTCAAAACTATTAGCGTTTCGGTTTCACAGATAAGCCTCAGAGACAGTAAATAATGTACCTCTAAAGCCTCTTAAATATTATTTACAAGTTGTATAAAGTAATGTAATATACTATATATACGTATAAAGTAAAAGTAAAACAGAATTATGAAGCGCTCGTCTTCTCCACAAATATATAAGAATTTTAAACAAATCCCCAAATGTCACTTATCCCTATACGCATAAGATCATTGTACCAAACCATTAAACTTTTAAACCCTATTAAGAGTCTCAAAGCGAATGACATACGAAGAAAAAAATCACTTGACATCCGCCCTACTGAATTTTTCATGTTTCATTAAGACCTGTACAATTTTATTTTAACGTTTATTTAACGAACGCTGAACTTTATGCTTATGGTAATTAGGTAGTACAGTACGCAAAGGCAAGTTTGTAAGTACGGTCATGCGAATTTCGGGAACTTTTTCGATACCATAGCATGATTCTTACAGTGCTAATGATGATTCAAATGAGACGGAGCTGAATATAGCTGGTAGAGTTCATGCTATTTGCTTTTCTTGCGGCTTAGTTTGCTTAGTGCTCACAATGAGTATTGGAGTTCCGTAATCGATCATTTCCTTTTCTCCGTGCCTCAGAGAGTCCATATTTATTGTTTATTATGCTTAGTAAACTATAAATGTGGACTTTTGGGCTAAGTTTACGTAATGTGATTTACATAGCCTTCTAACCAGCAATAGACCAAAATGGTCTATCTATCTATATGCTCTCTATTATATACCTTTCTATTTATTTGCCTTTTAGGGGGTGGAAGTGGAGATCATTTATCTCATTAAAAAACACTGACATTACTTTTTAATATTTAGATATATTTTCTGTAGCCCGGAAGAGGCTCTCAGGATTTGGATGAAATATTGTTTTTAGATAAGGTTTGGTTTCTAAATATCACCTTCATCATCATCAACATCGTTTTCAGCCAATTACAGGCCCACTATAGGGCGCGGCGTGTTGGGTTAAACTACCAAGTTGAGTTGGTATTGACCAAGGCAAACCCTCCCACAATGAGAAGGGTTTTATTCCGTATACGCCAGTGGCGTGCACAGCGTTTTTGACCAGGGTATGCATAAAGAAGGTTGATGGCATAAAATTGTAAAATCCCTTGCATTTATGAGTTATACAAAAATTTTAGGGTATGCAGTGCTTTTGTGCATGTATGAAGTGCACGCCACTGGTATACGCTGGCCATTGATGGACTTTACACGCTTTTGAGAAAATTATCTGAAAATTATCGACACTCTAAAACCTCCATATAATTAAAGGTCGAACTCTGTCCCTCCGAAAGGGAAGCTAAAGTGTTAACCACTAGCTATTACTGCCGCGTCATTATATAGTCTTCTAAAGGAAAACTATTCAGGTACAATTCAGTTAACTGTATGTCTCGTATAATAAAATAACAACAACCCAAAAACCAGTTCGCATACGAAAAGCGCTCTTGTATTCGTAATTTTGCAAATTAGCCCATACAAATCGAAACGCTCCATTCGCATGTTACAGTCCAAAAGTGAAACGGGCTCTTTTCAGAAATACCCAATCCTGACGAATTCATTGAAAAATAATCCGGCACATACACAGGTTAAAATACTGGTCCTCGGGCTCTCGCATCTCGACATCGGTCGTTCATTTTTCATGAGGAATCTTTTGATATCCGCCTCCTCCCTTCTCCCCCTACTCAGATAATACGCGTGACACACGGCGCTTCCGAATACGTTACACAGTATGGTATAGAGATATTGCTTGAGTGTTTGTACTTTAATACCGATCTATACACGCGACAGTGTATCAAAGCAAATTTCGGTCAGGAAAGTTAGAAAAACCGGTCGTACGTATGTATTATAAGGACAATTTAACGACGATTTCGAGCCCACTAGAACTATAATATACATTTTAGAAAGAAAGGCCAATAACTATTAAAATTTTAAATAAAAAAGTGTGTTATTATGTTACAAACCGCCAAAAATAACATACCTATACCCGTGATTCTTCTTAAAGAGATAGATTATAGCGTGGAATAGTGATTAGTCCTTCGGCCTCACTTTCGGCGGCACCGAGTTCGACCCCCGGCAAGGACCTCTATCTTTTTCAGCAAATATGTACGTTTTATGTACTTTTTCAGCAATTAAATAACATTTGCTTCAACAGGCAATGTGAGATGGTGATAACAAAAAAGAACACCTAGCTAAGTTTGTTCTGGGCTTCTTCTTAGATCAGGGCGTGTTTGGAACCCTCGTTACTTTAGTATACGAATAAGGTTATAACAATAATTTCACTTTTATTGTACACACATTTTTCATGTAATCATAAGTGCCATCTGTGGACCTACTCTTACATGAATAGAGATATTTTTGACTTTGATTTTGACTTTAAACTCATTAGCATTGCTGATATAATAAAACTGCTTTTTTGATGCAGACTATATGATAAACATTTTGGTACCGTCCGTGTGTCCCTATACAAAACCCCACAAGCGCGCGGTCGGTCCGTATTGAAATTTTTGAATATGCCCACACTCGAGGACTCGCCACTCCAGAGTATCCGAAAATTTTCGGCGTAATTATACAGTCGAGGGCATCTCGATTTAGTTCGTCGATATTATGTTTGGAGATCTTTTGCTCATTTGCAGTTCGGCGGAATACCTACCAAATAACCCCATCCTTTATATTTATTCTTTTTTTTTCGCTATTGAGTACGTAAGTACTGTATTTTATGAGCATTCAGATAGCAAACAGTTTTAGAATTCTCTTTTCTTTGTTTTGGTTGTTTGAGGTCTAGTAGTAGTAGATATTAGTGATAGAGCTCGTCCGGGGAACTACTACCGCCGTGCTTATATCTGCAGCCAAGCAGCATTGCAGTTCTCCAGTCTGAAGGTCATAGTTGCAGTTGTAATTACAGGCACATTATCCGTGATCTACTCGTGATGACGGATCACGGGTTGTATATTTATCTTTTTTATGGCCATTGAATACGCAAATAGGTACTGTTTATTATAAACATTCAGATAGCAAACATTTTTAGGATTCTCTTTTCTTTGTTTTGGTTGATGGGGGTTTGGTGAGTAGTAGTAGAGCTATTTGTGAGTAGAGATCGTCCGGGGAAGTTCTACCGCCATGCTATTTCTGCCGCAAAGCAGCATTGCTGTGCTCGGTCTGAACGTCGCAGTTGCCAGTGTATTTACAGAAACGTTAAACATCCTTTATATTTATTCTTTTTTCGCTATTGAGCACCCAAGCACTGTATTTTATGAGTATTCTGCTAAGAAACATTTTTGAAATTCCTTTTTTTTTTCTCCATGTTTTAGTAGAGCTATTTCTGTCAGAAGTCGTGCTAAGAACTACGACAGCCATTCTTATTTCTGCCACCAAGCAGCCGTACATTATTAACAAAAACGTGTGCAAAAGTGATCTTATTACACAACTAACGCCCGAAGCTAATATAAGTAAGCTAATCCCAAATCCTTAGATAGCAGATAGAATTTAGTAGTGGAAAAGAGAAGTAATATTATAGTAGCATTAGCATTACAAAATTCGTTTGGTCACAAGCTTTTAAATAAAAAAACTTCGATTTATAAAAACAATGCACTATGAAAAAAGATCAAAAAAAGTCTGGAACGCAATGAGGTTCCATTTACATTCAGTCAAACTCAAACGTAAAATTTATCTTTGTGCACCCCTATATTCGTTCTTAATTTAAAATTTAAAGAAACAATATCGAGTGTGCATATTCTATCCCCTCCACCGCCATCAGGATGCTTTACGACCGCGCAGGGAAATGTGACAATTCTTTTTTTAAAACGTTCTTTTTTTACCTTGAATAAAACAAAAAAATTTGCATTGGACATTGGACACACAAAATATATTGGCCTGTATCGAGGCTATATAATCGACAATTCTACATTCACTGTATCTAGTGAGAAATTCACTTTGACAGAAATATCTGTAATCCATTTTATGACGTCAAGGTCGTCAAATAATGTCAAACTTCGCTTCAAAAATTGTAGATAGGTGTACGTTAAGATTTAAATGTCATGTGTCAGTTTAGACACTATAATAATAACAAAACTTAGTTATTTGTCGTGTTTTTTTTTTTAATAGCATTCAAAGTAGCGTGGCAATGGCTAAGCTAAAAATCAGATTGATTGCTTTGGACATTGCTGCTTAGAGAAGCAAATACGTAACACACCTAGTCAAATAAAACCCATCCTATGTAAAATAATAAATGTGTCATGAAAAAATATATACCCAAATTGTGACGGCCGATTGGCGCAGTGGGCAGTGTCCCTGCTTTCTGAGTCCAAAGCCGTCGTCAACACTGGAAAATGGTTGTGTGGTGAACATGAATGTTTTTCAGTGTCTGGTTGTTTATCTGTATAATATTATAAGCATTTATGTATATTATTCATCAGTTATCTTAGTACGCATAATACAAGGTACGCTCACTTTGGGGCTAGATGCCGATGTATGTATTGTCGTAATATATATATGTATATATCATCTTAAAAGACAAGGTCCACCGCCTACACTAGCTTAACTATATAGACCAAGAAGGGGGAATAATTCGAGTAGTTACCTAGGAGTCGGATTTTGTGAGTGACTTCACTTTAAATCGCCAACCCGAATTTGAGATACCTAGTGCCAGCTGCCTACGCTCATTTCTCCTATAATAAAGAAGGCCTATACCCCACTATGGTCCGTTTATAAAATTATTACGATCATGCTGAGTTACAAAAATCGAGCGTGACTTAATCAGAGTGAATTTTCCAGTGATTAGAACTCAAATTTGGTGAGATCGGTTCATCAATCGAGTCGTGAACTGGTAATAAAAAGCAAATAAAAAAATAGACGCACTTACGCTTCCCCCACTGTATACAGTGAATAAATAAGGACGCACTTAGAAATAAAATATTGCAAAACAACAAAAATACATATTCTCAACCCGTCTTATATCAACGGATTCATAGACAAACGACAAATTGTCTATACCTAGATGAGTAGTTGCTATAGAGTATAGACAAACGTATTGTCTTAATGTCTGAATGAGGCGTGAGGGTGTTTAGATAATTGCAGCTCGCACAAAACCCGCGTTTAAGTGGTTGAATGACAGATTAAAAACGGAAAGAGTGGATATTTTCCTTTTTTCAGTAACACCCTAGCACTACGAATACATTATAATAACTAGCAAATATCCGCTACTTTGTGTGATTGCTTCAATTAGTTTTTATTTTTTTTACATTGTCTGGTTAGAGCGATTTGATAACTTGCATTAACTTACTTTTTTATGATACATTTTAATCGAGAATTACTCAGTGGCGTAAGAACATCACCTTCAGACGTAAGTGGCCTCACATAATAATTAATATCGATGGGACGTGAGGTCACAACATTAAGGTTAAGGAAAATTATTAATCTTTGCGTAAATTTACGCGAATTGAAAAACCTTTATTATATAGTTAGACCTTTATTATATACCGTGGTTGTAGACATTTCAAGGTTTATTTTCTTTTATTTAAATAAATAAATATAACAAATATACTACTACAATAGACACATCGCCATCTAGCCCCAAGGTAAGCGTAATAAGATGATTGATGAATATTTTTAATGAATAACATACATAAATAATTATAATACACACAATATATAAACTTCCAGACACTAGACGTATTAATTAATCAATCATGGAAAGTTAACACACACACACAACACTAAGGGTTAATATTGCGTGACTCAGCTGTTCCGGTTTTAGTCGGTAAGAGACCGATATAAGGATACCCCCACGAGAAAGAAAAGCGGCGGGGAATGATAGCCTTGAAACAATTATAGTTACAGGCAGCACCGAAGGCAAAAGCCCTGGAGGCAGGTCCCCGACGAGATGGCCTGACCAGTTGAAAAAGTCCAACTCGCGCCGTTTCTATAAAATTGCCAACAGAAGCCGATGGAGACAATTTACCCACTCGAAGTTGAGATCTCACCAGGATCTTCAGTGATGAAGAACGATTATAGAAAGAAATTACAATACTCGTTTATTCAACGGACCGCGTACATAATAATGTGTCATAGGAAAATAAATGAATGCGGCTTAAAATATGGTTCTGGACTTGTATTGTCGTTTTGCATTATCCACAACAAATACAAAACAGTCGGCATTGCGTGAAAACGAATTATTAAGGGCGAAATGCAATTTTCCCGGCCAAGGCACCGATATGTCTCCGGGACGGCCGGGAACGAGCAAATGAATAAAAATCAACCGCACAGACGCGGCAGTTTGTTAGAGAGGGAGGTGGGGCAGGGGGGGATCGAATACCCCTATGGACAATACTGGTTTAAAACAACAATAGTTTCGAAAATATACCTCTATCCGATGATTTGCCGCATCTATCCGATGATTTGCCGCAAAAGCAAATTATGCCTCCGTCACAAGGTAACCTTGTATAAAACGTGCATACGTCCCATTATGACATACGCCAGCGTCGTATTCGCCCATCGCCCTCACAGCTCCTACAGGAGCTTTCAAGTCCTGCAGAACAAGTTTATGCGTATGACCACGGACAGTCCGTGGTTCATGCGCAACGTAGATCTCCACCGAGACCTCGATCTTCCCACCATAGCCCAGTACATGAAATCATTATCAAAGACTTACTTTGAAAATGCAGTCCGACACCCCAACCCCCTAGTGGTCGAGGCGTCCACATATACCCCCGTCCCCGACGTCGAGCCAAAGCGGCGACGTCCGAAGCATGTCCTTGACGACCCTGACGATAAAATAACTACCGACAACGTGTCCCAACAACACACACACACGCAACAAATACAGCGTCTTCGCCGGCGAAGACCAGGGCCCCGATTTCTGACGTCATCCGGACGTGGATCCTTACCACGGTCACGGGGGCGTTCGGACTAAACAATGATTAGTCCAAAAGTCCACCAACAGTCAGATTAACGTCAAACCGAGCCGAGGTCCGAGTCCTCGCAGGAGGCACCCTCGGGTCGACGTCTCCCACTCTCCCCCCGATGTCGTCGAGCCCTGGGGCTCTTCTCACGGCGAGCATTCGCGCTCGCCCCACTCCCCCGGTGACGCCGTAGCAACCCCTCTGGTGGTTATCGGCAAGTGTCCTTCCGAAAAAGCAAAAGCAAGAAAATATAGCTACGCGATCTCAGTAAATCAAATGGATTTCTTTCGATCTAATCCTTGGATGAAATAAATCTATATATGTTAAATGCAATGATACCGACATTACCAAAGAAAATTTATTTCTAAAAAAAAAAAAATTTGAAAAAGTAGATCGAAACTGCAACGTTTTCTACTAGATGACGCTACAGTCGCTATAAGACTGATGTGAAAGGCATATACTAATTTCGGCATCGATGGTAGGAGAGCCGTAGCTTAATTGGTGAAAGCGCTCAGGCCGCGATTGCCCGAGAGTCACAGGTTCAAATCCTGTCGGTTCCGAAATTTTTGTTATGTATTTTAAATTTATAAAATTGATAACCAAATCGGATAAATGCTAGCGATACATAAAGTATAATTATTTAAATTGACCAGCTTATATATGTAGGTATACAACATAAGACTTAAAACATAGTATCAAGCGGGCATCCAAGAGCTGCTATCCAAACCTTGCAGATACCAAAACTTGATATTAAAAATATAGTAAAAGATTTTTAATTTATAATTGCATTGAAGGATTTATAGTTAAAAATATTATGTTTGCCTAAAATCGATGAAAAGTCAATAAAGCCATTTATGAAGCCAATAGAAATCAATATTGTATGGACACACTTTTCAGTTTTCCTGCGCTTAATTTAAGCTTTGCTTTATTCGACAACCGAAACGTCAATCTAAAATATTTACATTAACTCATATACATAAATGTTTAAGCTTGTGTATTATGTATGAATAAAAGAAATATAAATATAATAAATATATTCGATAAAATAAAGGTTATGTAGTTTTAAATATGGATAAGTTTGTTGTATAATTTTTTTAACCATTTGCCACTTAAAGAAAATAACCATGCCATGTTAAAGAAAATAGGAGGAAATTTATTTAAAAAATAGGTTAAGAATTTTGTTTATTAGTAAGACACACTATAATGACAACAAATATGTACTTTTGTGACAGTTTTTAAGTATTTAGATTTTTAAGTGTTAAAGAAATAGTCTAATGCAAAATAAACTCTTAGCATATAAGTTAAATGCTCGCCAAAAAGTGGCAAACCGTTAACACTATTAACATGTATAACATAAAGTTAAAGGAATACTAATTTATTTTCTTTTATTGTGTTCTATTCTTAAGATGTCAAATAAAGAGTTAGACTCAGTTATGTTCGCAGGTGTGTAAAATGCTCAAATACAAAGTTTGACTCCTAAAATGAATAATGGCAATAACGTTCTCTACGGATCAAATATTTTGAAATGCGATATATATGAAGTTAAAAATACCATTTTAGCAGTACTAAAATATGCAAAGACTAAAAACCTTTAGTTATAATAGAAGCATACAGACAGAACCAACCTTATTAGAAAAAACTTCATCGGGACGCGGTATTCCCTGCCATATTATTTTGCTTTTAAAATACTGTAATTCCTAATCTACCCAGTCGTATTACGAGGACATAAAGTCTACTATGTGTCGGATAAGGTTTTCTGAATCTGTAGATTTAGGTTTGCAGGTTTATAGTTAATATTGACTCGTCAGCATTTCGTTTGAAACTTTTCTCATTTCGAACCGAGTCAGACTCAACTTGCGTTGAGGGCGTCCTTTACTCTCAGTTTGTACTTAGACACTGTAACGATTAGTTTTATCTAATAATAATTGACCGATATAAAAAGATATAAAACCAAACATAATATTGACATGTAGAGTAATTATAATGATTGATAAAATCTTGCACCAACTCTTAAAAAAATTAAGATTTCCTATTTTTTTTGGGATTGTGCGATTTTTTTTAATCGTTTTATTGGTTATTATAACTCTGGGGTAGTCTAGTATATACTCTGCAATTAGGATTCTAGTTTAATAACACACTGTTAAAGCTAAAGGCGGGCAGAGGCAAAGATAAATGGAACAGGTTGGGGGAAGCCTTTACTCGAAAAGGGATTCATATTTCCTAAGATAATCAAAAAAAAACAAAATTTTAAAGATATAATTGCTCATTTGTAACTAACGTAAGAGATGTGAGTATAAAGAGGCTTTTTATTTTATTATTTATTTATTATAAAGGGTATATAGCTGTACAATATACAATGCATAGGGAATTTTTCCCCTTACCTAACTTTTTACAAGAATCCCTAAGGAGAAGTTTTTTAACAGGGTACCTATTTAAGTTTATTAATAAAATATATTTAAAATCCACTGGAAAATATCGGAACCGCCAGGATTTGAGAATTTGAGAGAAATGGAAGCTCCTTAAACTAAGGTGCTGTTAATTATTTTAATGTATGGCATTTTTTAAATTTTGGATTAAGTTTTTTATTATTACTGTTTTTAATTACTCTGTCATATAATAGTGTACATGGGTTATAGTTACAAAATGAAGAATTATTATTATATAAAGATATTTGTTGCTTCTTAATTCTTCCTTTCTTTAATTTTTCCTCTCTGCTTTTTGCCAATTAAGTTGAAATATTTTTCAATGAGGTTCAAACTCAAATTATTAACAGGAACAAATAGCCTTTTGCTATTTAAAGAACATGATAGATTAAATTAAGAGTATTTTTTCGAAATCTGGGCAAAGCAACATTAAGCTTGGACTTGGACGCAGCATAATACCCAAAATTTTGTAAGACAATACCTAATTTTCATCTACTTTAGCGGATATAACCGTATTTGCACAATAGATTAGTTTCGTACGTTACGCTTCCATTGAATACCGCGAAGAAGGTTCAGCTCTTAGTCTTGGGATCACTGCGAACAATAATCTTATTGTTACGACGTAGCCCCTGACCGACGATAAACCATATATTCATCCCTTATATATGATCATGAATAATACGGACACACGTGCTCTTTGAATGAAGGGCACGGAAGTATTGTAAACCAACAAGTTTTTACCAGCTCTGCTTGCTTGGTAATTTGAAAAACTTAGGGACACCAACATGGAATACAGAACGGTGCATTAACGACGCGTTAACAATGTGCGGTGTTTTTCTATTGACCTGTTGTCTATCTTACTCTCCGTCTTTTCATGTAACTCTACGTCAAAAACAAGTAGATTGTTATTGGAAGTTTGCTTAGTTAGGGCGTGTAGGAAGGGTAGGAAGTACCGGTGTACAGATAAACGCGATTGATTGTTACGCTGTAATAGATATATGATTATGTTAAGTTCAAAATGTATATTTTTCTATAAATAAAATAAATCTATTGCATAGTTTTTTTTTCAGATGCTGCGGTGGAGAAGGTAAACTATAGTGTGAAAAAAAATAGAATATTATACGGTTGAAATGTCATCATTTTAACAGTTATTTATTTACCCGATACCATTCGAAGTTGTTATCACTCATTTTTATCAGTGCCTACGTCGATTATACTTTGTTATGTTATCACAAATATAATTTTAAACGCACGAATACTTTAATTATCTACATAGAAAATTTAAAAAAAAAACTCGATTTCGCTATAAAATGACGGGGTTATGTTGTTATTATATATATTAGTTTATTTTTATATTGATTAATTATATTATGTACTTTTGATGTATTTGTGTAAACTAGTTAATGTATTTATTCGCATGTATTTATTACATATTTAAAAAAATGTATACTACTAGCAGTATATTCTCCTCTTCTTTTTTACCTAATTCTAAGGTTGAGATTGCTAAGAAGCGATAATGCCGCCTCTTGTATTCTACTTCTTCCTAAATGTTTCCGTTTTTTTTGTATATGTTAATGATATGGTATAGAAATAAAAAGTTAAATAATAATAATAATAATTTCTTGTTCTTAATAAAATTGCTTGTAGGTTGCAACTTGATAATGTATCCCATACCATTTTAAAAATAGATAACTTTATTTTTTTATTAGTTCCTTTAGTCATTGATCGACCATTGAGAACACCAACATGAGGCGTAGGGTTGCCCATCGTAATGGCATGTATGTCTCATATTCAATTCAACAATAAAGATTCCTTAGCTCATTCTAATTACACCGATGCGGGTGTCTTAATGAAGTTAAAGGGAATTAATTATTTTAGGGGTTATAAATTTAATTCGCACCGGCCTTTGCTTATGATGTTCTTGCCCTTTGCTTGATTACGCGTTATCTTTGTTTGCGATCTCAGGACCCTATTTAGCTTTGATGACTTTCATTTTGGTGATTTAGGCTCACATGGTCTGGAAATTGATTTAAAACGTGAAAAAAAACTAGTAATAACACTTCAATAATGTAACGCAAATCTATATGAAAAACTATTTCAAATGAAAAAATACTATTGAAATCAGTTTTCAATTGTATTTTTATACCATTGCCAGAAAGTATACAGAAAAATTATAACGGCATTGTGCTAAACATTTTGAGAGTTGTTACTGGATTACGCCATTTTGGCTAACATTTCGGATGGATTTTGCACTCCTAAAAGGAACTTTAAAATATTTGTCTTTGACAGAGTTTGTCCGTGGGATTACTAACGCCATGTTTAGTTCTGTTCCATGTAGGATGCTATGTTTCAGTCTGAAGGGCGTGGTTGCCGGTGTAGTCATAAGCAAGGGACTTAACACCTACGCTTAAAGTTGATAGAAACGGGGCGACACTTTGTTCTACAGCCATGTTTAATTCTGCCGCTAAGCAGAATTACTATGTTCCTGTTTTTCTATCGCTGGTGTAATCTCAGGTACATAAGACTAAAGAGGTGATGCCTCAAGTTGATGGACACAGGCCGGCACTTTGTCGGACATGTGTTCTGTGTGACCTGCGAAGTGCTACTCTGTTTGCTTTCCTAATAATAGTGAAATGGTCGTAATCATCATAATCATTATTACCTATAACAGTCAACGCTGGTCTATCCAATAGAGGATTTGTGCCTAATCACCACGCTGGGCAAACGGGTTGGTGAGTACAGAAAATAAACTATGTTACCTACATAATCCTGGATAATACACATGTTGATAAAAAAGTATATCGTAATATAATTACAAATATACTGATTTTAATCTTTTATCAAACGGACGGCGTCACCAAACATATAATATACTAGGTATTTTCATTTCTTATATCCAATCTGTTATTATTTACACAATGTACAGTAAGTTTGTCCGAAACAAGTCCTACAATCAGTACAAGATAAGACCTATTACAGTTTACAAAAATTTCATAAGTACATAATGTATCTCTAAAGCCTTTAAGTATTATTTCGGTTATACCGTAAAACGGCATAAAATAAAAGTGTTAATATATAGTAGCAGACGTAACAGAAAACGACTAGTGTTTTTGTTATCTTCAAACAGTGCGACGAACACAATAAATATATGTTTATCTTTTGATAATTTTATTATATAAATAAAAGAAATAACAGAAAATATTAGTGTTTTAAAGAGCTTCAGGTGCACGGCGTAATATTAACAATATTTTTTAACTAACTTTGTATAGTATAATGAGTTTTCTAGATAAAGTTGTTCTTATAACTGGTGGCAGTTCTGGCATAGGAGCTGCAACAGCTGTAGCATTTTCCAGAGAAGGTGCAAACGTAGTAATAGTAGGAAGAAATGAGAAGAAGCTAAATGACGTCATAGAAAAATGCACAGTTGTAGGAAACAAGCCGTTGTCGATCAAAGCTGACATAACACACGAGGGAGAAGCAGAAAGAATTGTTAAAGAAACAATAGAAGCATTCCAAAAAATAGACGTACTTGTTAACAACGCGGGCCTGGTTAGATTTGCCAAAGTTCTTGACAGTCACGTTTTAGAGACGTATGATCTTATCATGAATACAAATCTTCGTTCTCAAATAAAATTAACGCATCTTGCGGCACCTTCCCTGATCGAATCTAAAGGGAATATCATCAATGTATCCAGTATAGCACCGAAAATAAAACCAAGCAATCCAGAAATGATTCTCTATGGATTATCAAAAACAGCATTTAGCTACTTCTCTCGCGCAGCTGCAGCGGAGTTTGCACCTCATGGTGTAAGAGTTAACACCGTAAGTCCAGGACCTGTTGAAACTGATATAATGTACAACGCTGGTGTCAATAAGTCAGTTTCTGATACCGATCTCAAATTGCCACTTGGGAGGATATCACAACCTGAGGAAATTGCTGACATCATCCTTTACATAGCAGGTGATAAAGCAATAGCTATCACAGGATCAGATCATACAATTGACAATGGATTTTTATTAAAATTTTGATAACAGCTTTCGGTGGATGATTTTGGATAGTTAATATGATTTTGTTAAGTATCTCACAGGTTTAACGGTTAATGAGTACAACAGTTTTTAAATTATTTAACTTTTATTTCGAATAATACTTTTCATAACCTTTGAATCGAACGATGTGTCTTATCTCCATAACTTGGTGAATTTAAAATTTGCTGATCTGTAATGATAATGGTACTGAAAATGTAAAAATTTGGTATTCAAATTTACCTAGTTTACTGTGATTTCAACAAATGAAATAATGCTAGTAAAATATGATGTTTTGTAATTACAAAATAAGATTATTTTCTAGTTTCTTTAATGTTTTCTACAGAACAGCACATAGGCAAAAATGGGCGGTTTTCACAGACAACATATTGAGGTGTTCTTTTGCATAGTGGTAGTTCAAGGTTCAAATAAAAACCATCAAATATTCACGAGAACAAAGTCGGTGGCAACAATTAGTGCAGGCAGATAATATATGTTCCAAAACAAACTGATGTCATTTATTTATTACGCAGTTCTTATTTAAGATTATGATATCTGTAAATATTATAATCATTATCGAACAATCAAGCAATGTCATTGTTACATTCGTTATTAAAAAATGATATAAAATGCTTTTAAGTTGTTTCAATATTTTAATAAACATTCTTTTTGAACTGTTGATGAATATTTAAAATGAGATTCGTAAGTTATTATTAATTTATTGTATTCTTTGACATGCGCCCATATAAACTTAATTGTAATTTATTATTTACTAGATGTGCCCTGCGGCTTCAACCGCGTAATTTTTTGGGAGACAGCGTACACTGCTACATAGTCTACACCTATAGTAATATATGTGATGTTGAGAGTTTTCACTAAAAGTATTCTTTTCATTGAAAATATTTTTTTTTTCAATGAAAAATATACTTATTTCTAATACCTCCAAGAATATGTATAAAAAGTTTCATGAAGATCGGTTTAGTAGTTTTCGCGTGAAAACGTAACAAACAAACTTACATTCACACTTATAATATTAAGTAGGGATAGGGATTAATTGTATGATTATAATATTATTATAGACATAACATAATTTGTAATTAATATGATTGTAATTGCCAATATCTCAATTGTACCTAGTAGTAACGTCACTTAAATTTAAATTCTACCCTGATATCCATTTGCATGCCAATTTGGCAGGGTGCAGTTAATATCTACATATTTTTTCTGTAACACCTACATACCTGTAAAAATTGATTGATTGATTTAAATTGATTGATTATTTTTAGGAAGCTAAATTACGACTATACTATACTATACTCTATTCAAAATCTTAGCAAACTGAACCATTAAAATGTACATCTTATGGGGTCAGAGTGGCCATACGTTACTCTTGTCCCGATTGGCAGTAGTCGGCGGGCTCAGGGTTTGCCTATAAAATCATAATTATAATATTACTAGTTTTGCACCCGTGCGAAGCCTAAGGTTTACTAGTCCTACTTCCTACTAATAATATAAATGAGAAAGTTTGGACGTCGTTACTCAATCAAGGCTGACCGAATTTGGATAAAATTTGGCATGCATGCAGCCGTTGACATGGAAAAGAACATAGGCTATCTTTTACACCGATTACTTAAGGGGTTCCCGATGGAATTTGTTTACGAGCTAAGCTTTGAAATTTGGTATGCATGTCACCTATGCTATGGAAAAGGACATGCACTTTCTATACCGATCTCTCAAATAGTTGCCGTCGTAGGTTTGAAAATTGTTAACGAGCGAAGCTTTAGACCCAATTCGGAAGTCCACGCAGATGAAGTGGTGGGCAGAAAAGCTAAGCTAAAGCTAAGCTTGTCGCAAGATTTAAGTCTTCATATATACCTACTTAGTTTAAAATTTTGAAAGGGTACAATCAAACAGATCAAGTTATTTAATTTACTTGTTTATCTACGCAACGGAAAGCTCTTATTTCATACGATGTATCCCCTGCCGGGATTCGGTAATTTATAATTTCACAATTTTCTCTGTTCTGGTGGTTAGAATCTTTGGAGGTAGCAACACGATACTGCAGCTAAAACCAATTATTTTAAGGGTTTAATATAAATTCCATACTCCGAACAGTTTACCATCTTAAACTGCATCATCTGATAGTTAAAATAAATAAAACAAGATTTATTATTGTAAAGATTTTTAAACTCACATTCGCATAACGTTTGTTGCATGCACGTGTTTAATATCAAGAAGATCTTAGCATTACTTACACCTTTGTCTCAAAAGAAAATAGGCCCGTTCATTAGCGGACGGAAAAAACAAAGAACGGGTATACGAGTTAAATATGTAACTTCTTCACTTCTTAAGGAACTAGTTAGTTTTTAGGGTTCTGTATCAAGAACAAAAAGTCAAAAAGTACAAAAAGCATTTATTTGATTGTGACGTTACGACTATGTAGCAGAATTATACTACATATTTCTAGGCAATTTGTGGACTTATAATTTCCTCTGGACTGGTCAAGTTGGCTTCGGCCGGTGCTAATTTCCACTTCTTATATATATATATATTTCTTGTGTGCGTGTGTATGTCACCGAACTCTTCCTAAACGGCTGGTTTTTTGGTATGCGTTTGGGTGGCATGGCTGTGAATCTTAACCATCCAGGGGGATTGTTTAGATTCACAGATCAGCCCGACAGACGGCGCTGGGTTCGCTAGTTACCACTATAAATTAATAAATTTAACAATAAATGAATAAATATATATATTTTTTAGTTAAATAGCGAAATATATTGTAATATATTGTATATGATTTAGAGTAAAGTATGTTTTTAAATTCAGAAAAAAAATGTTAAAAAAAATGTTAAAAAGATTTCTTCACGAATGTATGCTTTAAATATTTTTTTATGCTATAATTATAACCGCTTATGGCGTCCCTTACGGTTATCCATCGCCTAAAAATAGAGAAAACTTCACAGGGGATGCAAGGAGCACGTCACGAGATATGCCGCCCTGTGTCCAGCAATTTTAGGCGTAGGTGTTGATCCGACAAGCGCGCTCTTCAGACCGAAACACAGCATTCCAACAATGCTGCTTAGCGGCATTACTAAGCATGGCTATAGTACTTCCCCGGACGAGCTCTGTCACAAAAAAGCTCTACAATAACCAATTTACATACTAAGACACGTAAGAAAAAATGGAGTGTACAAGGTACACATTACCCATCATTGCGAAATCCCATATCCCATAGATATTATGTCTATTATTATATTTTTACGAAAGTAGCAAAATAATTTTCCCTCCAAGCTGTGTTTACGACGTGTAGCGGGCGCGCGCGATATCAGTTCTTTATGATTCCGCTTGAAACTGGCCCCGCTACTATCATTGATAAATAACAATTAACGCAAGTAGGTAACTGCATATTATTTTGGATTTCAAAACGAGCCGAATGATTTTTGAAAAAGGCATCAGACCCAAGTATTGTATTTTTAGCAAATAGAGGTTTTTATACCTTCATACCTACTTTAATTTATAAACCTAAGTTCTTAGGAGCGTAATAGAAATTCTGACCTGATTAAGTTCAATTCATCGATATAATGTCGAACTTCACAAAGTTCTCTTTATTATTTGGTGGGAAGCTTTGGCCGTGGCTAGTTACCACCGTACCGACAAAGACGTGCCGCTAAACGATTTAGTGTTCCGGTGCGATGTCGCGTAGAAACCGATTAGGGGGATGACTACCATATTCCCTAACAGGTTAGCCTGCTACCATCTTACACTGCATCATAACTTACCACCAGGTGAGATTGCAGTCAAGGGCCTACTTGTAGTGGAATAAAAAAAAATCTACTAAGCTCATAAAGCCGTATTCAATAATAATAAATAAATAATAAATATACAACGACAATACATACATCGCCACTTAGCCCCAAAGTAAGCGTAGCTTGTGTTATGGGTACTAAGATGACTGATGAATATTTTTATGAATTATATATACATAAATACTTAGAAAATACCCAGACACTGAAAAACTCTTATGCTCATAGCACAAACATTTTCCAGTTGTGGGAATCGAACCCACGGCCTTGGACTCAGAAAGCTCGCTGCCCACTGCGCCAGTCGGCCGTCAATGTTCCTCTAATGCAGATATACTTGCCTTTCCTAAGTCTAACTCGAAGCTATATTCAGATTCTTTCACGGTTACTGCACTCAAACTGTAACACGCACTACCCCAAAACATACGTCAAGCATTTTAATTAAACATTTTTAAATCTCGTGTATTTAAACACTCTTTGCACCTTAAAACTCTTCATTAACTTATTGTAGTTTAGGTATGCAAAATATGTATCTTTGTATATAATATTTATTTGTTTTATGAATATAATCCTTTACTTCTAGTCTGTATTTGTTTTATTTTATGCGTTAAATATTATGTTTCCTAATAGATATATTTCGTTTGATTTTTTTTTAAATTTCCCAAAATCTTACATCTCCTCAGGTTTATTTATTGTCATCCTTACCAAAAGTCTTCTGTATGTCTTCTCATGAAGCACAATTATTAAAACCCTGTCCTCATACCAAAGGTTAGACAGGTAGAAAAAGTCTCCAGGTTTTATGTTTCGCCTAAGTACATATTACTTTTTAACTGTGCAATAAAGTATGAACAGAACCAATATAATAAGAAAATATGTAGGCATGCAAAAGGTGACCTTGTGTTTAGGTGTTTGGGAAAATTCTAAAATATAAGCATTCTAAAATCGAATCCGGACACGTCACACTCTAAAGGAGTTAAAAAGTTCGGCAATTTAAAAATCTTTAAAACTGCTCGCCCAAGAGCCGCAGTCATTACTTTCGGATGCAATCTTAGGAAAGCTATGAGGTAAATGCGCTGGTAACGGGACACCGGCGCTAATGTCGTCCGTGAATATCGGGCGCGATATTAAAATGGCCAACAATGACTTTGCGCTAACGTCTCCACAAGCTTGGTTACATTAAAGTCTCAATTAATATTTTATTTAAAATTTTTTTGAAACGAAAACTTTCCCTCGATAAAAAAAAAGCGTGATCCTCACGTCATCGTCACCGCACGCTTCCCATTAGCTATATACTGTATATTTCTGTACATAGATTCATTTGAATTTTTATGGGTTTTTATTATGCTTAAAAAAGGTTTTATCTTCTAAAAATACTCTTTATTTTAACGCCTCTAGAAGTTAAGGGAGTCCATCATGGTCTCAAAAGCGTGTGCAGTCTGCCAATCCGCAATTGGGCAGTGGTGAGATGGTGATAGCAAAAAAAACACAGCCGGCTAAGTTTCCTGTGGGCTTCTTCTTACACCAGGATGCGTTTGGAACCCTCAAAGCTTTAGTTTTAAGTTTACGAATGTGGTTTTCGCCATCATCTCACTACCATGTACACATTTCTCATGTAATGTACGCTTAATAAGTGCCATCTATGGGCCTACTAACTAGTCGGGCATCCTCCGACAAAAATGTATAGAAGGCAATCCGTTAATAATCTAAACAATAAAGAATTTTAGTCACGACAGTTTATATTCAAAAATGGAATCAAAGTTTTAAAAATTTATAGATATATAACTTGCATCCTTGAGACATATAAGTTTTTTAATATATATATTAATATGATTATAACCTTATATGATTAAGATATAATATAATTAATAATAATTATAAGGGCCTTTCGCGTTCGCAATGTAAACCAACTCTAAACACGACAAGGTGATACCAAGGTACGCTCGTACGCTCACGAGATAGTGCTTGGGGGTCATCGCAAACAAATGAGGGGTGTAAATCCACCCCACTTCTCCCCATCCCCACAGGTAGCACTTGCTTAACCCTTTCTTGGCTAACATATGTACGTACCGCACACGGCAGCGGTTAAGACACACTTCAAGTGTTTCGGACGTACTTGTGGATTTATGGGCGGGCTGTATTGGTTTTGTTTTGTGAGGGTAGGAGAGGATGATAGTATATTAAGGAGAAGTTAAGATAACATACTCTAAGGTTTTTGCACATCCTATTGTGCTCAACTCTAGTTAATTGTATTAATTATTACGAATTCTACTCATACTTTTTTTCTTCGTTCTTTTGTTTTTTCTTCGTGACCTCATGGCTAAAGAGCACGATCTTATAAACTTTTATTTTAGGACTCGTTTATCATGACGTGTCTAGAAATGACATCTTGGAAACATCTAATACTAAGATAACAATAAATTGAAATGGTATTAGATAAACTTAGTGTACCCTTGCGGTACGCGATATATATAGGCATTAAACAGTTTGTAAATACTTTTAACTCTTATTGAACTGTGTTAGAGTGTGTAGAAATAGTGCTTGTTGAGTGGCACTCATTTTGTTATCCATGAATCTATATATATATGCATTTGTATATAGATCCAATTATACATACAGATAAGAAAATTAGTGCCACACAGCATGCCATACGTATACAATGTATGCATTTCATGTTTCCAATTCAAAGTCAAAGTCAAAGTCAAAGTCAAAAATATCTTTATTCAAGTAGGCCCACAGGTGGCACTTTTGATGCGTACATAAGAACCACACGGTAGTGAGATGATGGCGATAACCACATTCGTAAACTTAAAACTAAAGCTACGAGGGTTCCAAACGCGTCCTGGTCTAAGAAGAAGCCCACAACAAACTTAGCCGGGTAATGTAATACATGTGTATGAATTTCAAAATAGCATGACCGTTATAATCCGTTTACAAATAATTACATTTCAAGAAGTAGAAGGTAGTAGTATCTACTTGATATTAACAAATATCTATTGTATTGTTGGTCTAATATTTTTTATCTATACGAAAAACCTATTAAAGGAGCAAAATTAATACAATACACGTACACAAAATGTATCGTGTGACGGTTGAATCAATCATCGTAATCAGGCGTTGTCCTCTAAAAGGGGACAAAAACTAACTATTTTTTACCATCCTGTCCCAAATTCCCAGACCGGGGAAAAGTAATAGATAGGATACGGTGGAACAATTCTGGCTGTAATTGGGGTAGATGCCTCGGAGGACCCGTGACACGTTGACGTATGACAATATTGTGTAAATTCTATCTCGTTTCTTACGTGTCGTAAATATGGGTTCTTACCCCGGTCCCGATGACACTTACGTCGGCAAGTAATGGAATAGCAAATAGTTATCATTATTTTTTAGGTAAGCTTGTGACGTTGTGCGTTGTTATATTTCACCCTCAAGGGTGTGAATTTTACTTTTAAAAGACTTCCCAAATGGAGGATTTTCGCCGAGTCTTTGTCAAGTAGTAACCGATTAGTTTTAAAGGATAATTTCATTATACGGTTAAGTATTAGTATAGGTAACCTTTTAATCTTATTTTAGACGTATCGATTATTACCTCTTTGTCTTTTTATTATATTGTTAGCCAATGATCTTTGCCGAATATTCATCTACATTTAAAATGATGTGCAAATCAAATTTTTTTTTTTTAATTTGTACCTCTTTATTAAACTTTCTGTGTTCGCTTTCTATATTTGACCAGAATGTTTACTTTATGGGAGATTGCAAGATTATATTTATTTTAATATTAAGGGTTAAGAGCCAAGAACGCAGAACACGTAAATGTGTCTTTTTTTCTCACAGAGAAATCAAAATGGATACAACCACACCATTGGGAAGTGCAGTGGTTAATGTCGGACTCCTACCGACTAAATCCCCACAATGGTCCAACTCGTCGCATAGTTACCCACGGAAACGCTTTCGAACACAACTGTTACCCAGCCAGCGACCCCCATCGAGGCAGACGAAACCACATCAACGTAAATGTGAGTCCTATTTTATCCTTATCAAAATAACCAAAAAAAAAATGATATTAAGATTATTAGTTATCAAAAAGTTCAAAGAGTCGATTTTAAAGTTATAAAAATAACTACAACTTGGTTTTATCTCCGAATGCAGTACAGCGGTCTCAAGGCGATTCTTCCGCGAACAGCAAGAAATTTCCACGGCTGAGATCGATGTCAAAACATCGTACTCTGAATAAAATATAAGGCGAGACGAGCGCTCAGTTTTCGCGATATAATGCTATTGATAAATTTACCAGCGTCTCTCATATGATATTACGGGGTGGGGGTACACCCCGATCTATTATTATGCCGGGCAGGTCGCGACGTATGATAGCTAGGGCTGCCACTTTATGCTGCAGCGTTGCAAGAGGGAAGAACCGTCAGAGATCGGCATAAATTGAGCCTTAAGACAAAGAAAAAGAAAGATATAGAAAACTGGGACCAGACCATCGGTATCGTAAACGTTAAGATGGTTGGACTAAGGGTAATCCGTTCTTCATTGTGACAGTCAATAGAACTTATCATGCCTCCATAAACTAAAAGTAATAAGAGTATGACTGACATATATTTCCGCCGTCGATGTATATAACTATATAACGACAGCGGGTATATTATGGCATCCTCTCAATCGTTCTCAGTCTTATAAATTATAATGATACTAATAAATAATATACATTCCCTTTAAATAGGTCTGTTCTTTAGCAGACATTTGGAGAACTTTTATATCATAAGTGGATATGGGCGGGGCACATAGCTCGGAGAACCGCTGGACGTTGGGGTTCCCAGGTGTTTGTATGGCAACCCCGCACAGGTAAACGCAGCGTTGGTCGGCTCCCAACGAGGTGGACAGACGACATCAAACGAGTCGCTGGGAGCCGCTGGAAACAAGCGGCCCAGGACCGTGGATTTTGGAACTCTCTACAAAAGGCCTATGTCCAGCAGTGGACTTCAATCGGTTGAAGTGATGATGATGATAATTAAAATCTTTATTGGTTATTTACATAACGTAAGGAATACCTATTGAATACCCATACCTAGCTCGGTTGGTTGCAGTTTTTGAAAAAAATTCTTAGTTTACAATCATCCAGCCTCATTATCAGTTATTTTTGCAAAAACATCTATATTTCCTGCAACACATTATTGCGCATTCACTTAAGGACACTTAACAGTCCATATTGCTTAAAGAATAATAGTTAATTAGCCACAGCTAAAACGACGTAAAATAATTTAGTATCAATATTGACAGAGCTATAGTTTTTTGGGGGAGGCAACCCTGAGCCGGCCCGGCGGGACGGCACCGATGACTTGTCATTAATAACGACAGCGGAAATGTATCAAAAGGTGACGCGTGTCCTCCTCTCCGTCTGTCTCAGCCTTGTTTATGATGCCAACAAACAATATTTATTTCGTTTAGATCCATCTCGACATTAGCGCGTATTGTTTTTGGTAATGGACATTGAGTAGGCTCCTCAGTTACTCTGATGATATTCTTTTTTTTTAAACTCGCACTCGCTGTAATTATTTCTTCTTCTGGTTGTTTTGCTTAATGGTTTTTCGTAGTGGACAATGCATTTTGCCAGTGTCGATTAGATTTGAGAAGACACGAATGAGGTTGGACCGAAGGTTCTTTTAAATTTTATTTTTAATATTTGTTTTTGTTTAAATTGACAACAAGCAAGGTAAATGATGATACAGTCTAAAATAGTAGCGGCCTAACCAGTTATATTATTTGATAAGCTCATACCCTAATCGGTGTCTACTATCGGTGTAACTAGCTACGGCCAATACCTCTGCCGAGCAGAGCATTCACCACTTCGCCAAGAAGATCGTCAAAGTTTGTTCTGCAATAGAAATACAGTTTCTTCTCAGATAGCTGTCATTAGCGTTCAATTCAATTCTTGTTTATAGCTTTCATCCATACCTAACTGGGGACAAGATTCTTCACAAAGTATTTCTTTTTGCACTGAAATAATAATTAATCACTACATTTTTTCATTAACTATATTTTTTCTGTTTAGATTAACGATTACGTTTATTACAGGTTAAAATCTAATTTTAATTTTCACTGAATAAAGCGTATGCCACTCACCGATAATGTGGCGGCTTACCTATAAGCGAAATAATTATTTAAATAGGTTCAGTAAAAAATTAAACATAATAAAAAAATTCAATATACATTGTCTGAACTGATTAAACTTGCTATCTAAGCATTTACAATATGCAGTTGTTTTTGACCTAGGCGGTTTACATCACGTCTACATAGAAACAGTCGCTTTTATGCGAAAACTTAAGTCTCAAGTTAATAAAAAATAATGTAAAATTAATTTATAAAATTAATAATAACCGTTGATATGCAAAGGTATCATCTTTAATGTCCTTACACGCAATTCAACTAACGACTTACATCCATCCTAACAAACCTTTAAAACGGGGAATTTAAATTACACCGAGCGAGCGTCCTCACAAATCTCGGAAAACGAAATTTATCGCTGCCTATATCTTGGTTTATTTATAAGAAAGCAAGCACAAGATGAAATTACGTGATACCATTTGGAAGCTGAGTGAAATACTGAACAATTCCTCACCATGTTCATGTTATATTTTCATTCGCACATACTTAGCCGATTGCTTGTTGAATGCCCTTTTTCTCGGATATCAGGTAAATAATAAATTATTTCGAACACATTTCGCGTGAGGTGTGTACAGTCATTCATCAATTTTAAGTAACCTGTTATATAGAACTGTCATGGCAATATTTAAGATCACTTAAAGCACCGACTAAGTATTTGTAAGTCGTAGAGCTTTAAAGATTTTAAAATAAGATTTTCGTGGTTAATCAACATTTCTTTTTTATTGTAATTTAGCTTTAAATATTTATACCTTTAAAGGTTTATATTAACTGACTATTAATTAATTGTAAATAATTTATAAGAATGACTTTTTACATTTTAATGCATGCTGTGATAACCTGTAAATAGTTGAACATTTACTATATGTGACTCATTCCAAAAAAAAAAGCTACTTTTAATATATCTACTGTTGGTTGTCCATTATAAATAAATAAATAAATAAATAAATAAATAAATAAATAAATAAATAAATAAATAAATAAATAAATAAATAAATTTCTTAAATATAGTTCAACGGGTACATACCAAAGTAATATTTTTGGATTTGTTGATATTTCGACCCAGCATGGATCGTGGTCACGACGGGACTGCGTATGTAGATGTCAAGTTGGCACGTACCTGCATCTCGTAGCTACGCAGTCCCGTCAAATATCGACAAATCCAAAAATATTATCGTGGTATGTACCCGACATACCACGATAATATTTTTGGATTTGTCGATATTTGACGGGACTGCGTAGTGCGTAATTGAACTATATTTAAGAAAAGTTGAGCTTTATTTGATAGAGGTCGGCCGCGGATAATACCGCCATGCTTATACCTGCCTCAAGCAGCATTGCTGTATTCTGGTCTGAAGGGCGTAATTGCCGGTGGAATTACAGGCACATGGGACTTAACACCTACGCCTTTGGATAATAGGCACAAAGCGGCATTTTGAAAGATGTGTTCCTTACATGCCCTACGAATGTTTGATTTATACCTAAAGATAAAACCTAAATGTTTGTGAGCAGCTGTTTTCGTAATGTGGGTAGATCAAGGCAGAGAGTCCCAGGTTCAAACCCTGACGATCAAAATATTTTATGTGCATTTTCATAATCATATCAACCGATTTACCGGCTCACTATAGGGCGCGAGTCTCCTCACTCAGTAAGAAGGGGTTGAGAAACACATAATTATCTTGGCGGACGATTGGCGCAGTGGGCAGCGACCCTGCTTTCTGAGTCCAGGGCCGTGGGTTCGATAACCACAAATGTTTGTGTGATGATCATGAAAGTTTCAGTGTCTGGGTGTTTATCTGTATTTTAAGGGTATTTATGTATACTATTCATAAAATTATTCATCAGTAGCCATAACACAAGCTACGCTTACTTTGCGGCTAGATGGCAGTGTTTGTAAAAAAAAAAAATCTTAGTTGCCTAGTGGAAACAAGTTTGTTGATAAAATAACAGACCCTACTGGCGTTAGAAATTAAAACCATTAACAATATTATACAACGTTGAAGCCAACACAATAACGTTCCAGCCCACGGATTTACCACTTAACGGAAAGTCATAGTAAAACAAAATAATGAGCTTACAATGGAGATCGAAAGAGGTCAATTCCTCAGCCCGCTATTAATCTCACTTGGAACGTTACCGCCGAATTAATTACCCCCTGACCATACGATTTAATGGGTTTCCTGAGGGACTCTGAGGTTTCCGATTAAATCACTACTTCTCATAGGGCGAATTATAGTGACCAGTAGAGCTCTGTACACGAAGATGTTACACTGGAAGTGTCTTCACATCAAGCTTAAATAACTGATTCAGATCTCTGCAAAACAAGGGAGTCAAAGTCATATGTCAGCTATCTGTTTGAACATCGATTTACAGAATAAAAATATATTATGACAACAAAAAAAAACTGCGCTTGTAAAAAAGTACAAGTCAGTCGAACTTGCAGGGGAAGATTACCGCTATTTTCACTCGATTCGTTACGTACGCACCTTGCTCGAAATGCTCCAACATTTTGCGCGCTCTCGTTTCTTAATAATATGATTGCTCGGCACCAACAAATTGACATATTTAATATAAGTTTTGCTTAGTTCCTAAATTATATACAGGCAAATTAACTAATATTGTAATGTTCACCTGTAACTGACTTAGTATACGTTTTGGCTAGCTGTAAGTATACTAAGGATATAAATAAATGAATTGTACGTCTACGTCCGATGGTTATAACGCGTGCATGCGTATTTCGTATTATATTTACAATTTTTACCTAACTCTTTTCGTACTCTCTACGTTACCTCTTTCATCTCTTTCACGTAACGAAAAGTGCTTGAAGAAACGACATTGAAACATCACTCTAAATTCTCATCCAAAGAGAAATCATGATTAAGGCAGTTGCAAAAGTACTAAAAATTTAAGGGTTTTTTATTTTTATATTTCCTCTTAAACATATCGATTCATCAATTTTCACGGAGGATATTCCAGGCAAATGTATTGCCGTGCTTTCGCCTTTTGCCCTGCTTTATAATATGTACTAAAAATTGTAAGGTATCTTATTCTTATAACACCTCTCAGACATATCGATTCATAAATTTTCACCGAGGATATTCCAGGCAAATTTACTGCCACGCTTTTGCCTTTTGCCCTGCTTTATAACATGTACTAAAAATTGTAAGGTATCTTATTCTTATAACACCTCTTAGACATATCGATTCATCAATTTTCACCGAGGATATTCCAGGCAAATTTATTGCCGTGCTTTCGCCTTTTGCCCTGCCTCTTGCCTGCCCGATTGTTAATCTTGTCCCGATCTACTTGTGATTTCAAGTCTCACCAACAAGCTCTATGAAGTAGTTTTATAAAACAATTGATAAGTTTGCAGTTGGGTGAAATAGTTTAGGCTTTGTCCAAGTATTTGCTTTAGCTGGATGTATGTCCCTACAAACTTATTTTTACTTTAATTACTACTGTAAAAAACCTTATTGGTTATTCGTTTTAACTACGTATTTCTGCTATAGCTGAATGCATGTGCCTACAAACTTATTTTTACTGTAATTACTACTGTAAAATCTTTATTGGTTCATTTTTCACACAGAGTTCTCGTTTAGTCATTATTTTATGCAGTATTTTGTCCAAAAACAGTGAAAACGCCCCTAGCACCCGCGGAATATTGGTAGCTCACAAACTTTTTCCCATTTTCCTATTTTAAGGGTTTGCCATGGTAACGTTTAGAAAATTAGTGGTAAACTCTTAATACTTATTTAGAAACACTAAAGTGAAGTGTTTTAAAATGCTTCAATTTTAATCGTGTACATTCATTCTGTTTTTTCTTCATTCAGTGGTTAGTCAGCTGTTTGGGCGGTGGGTTGTGTGTCAATTAGGGCAAAGCCTATTATAAATTAAGGTGACTTAGTTCTTGGATACTTTTGTACCTTTACTTTTAGACAGGACACCTATAACTTCATCAATTTTATTCAGTAGACGAATATCTAAAATCAAAGGCTTAAATTATTGTATTTCTAGGTTTATATTTTGGTTTACTTTACATTATTTAATTTTAAGTTGACATTGTAATTTATCTCACAATTTTTGATACCTTAATTTTCTGACATTTTGTATAAATTGGAAAAATAATTTTATAATTAAGGTGTTATTATAATTTGCATGCCATAGAATGGCAAATTGTAGCACGTAACTTGTTATGTTTTATTATAAGATCAAATTTGTTAACCTGCAATCACGCAAATAAAGATTTGAATTTGAATTTAACTCAAAGAAAAATTAACATGCAGTGGATTAAAAAAAAATTGAGGTAAAGTAGACCCAGGTATATTGTAAGGTGAAAAATGGTCTTACAAAATGACTTATTAAAATACTCATTTTTTGTGTATACCCAATTAGGAACATAGCCCGTCCCTATTTAACCTTGAGGCTCACCCCTAGAATTATATAGAAATCAATGAGATGTTATTACCTCTAGAGTCTAGACTTTGTCCAAAAATTGCGAATTGTTGATAAACTTTTAAAATAATAAATCTCATATATATATATATAAGAAAGTTCTGTTAGTTACACCATTTATAACTCTAAAATGGAACCAATATTTATGATATTTGATTTTTTGGATTTCTCTTAGACCGGAATTGTCTTATTCCGGTCTAAGAGAATAAGAATAAGTTTTTTTTTAATATATTAAAAAATATTCATTCATCAAAAAAAATAAAAGTATCCGCGGTATGAAGTTCGCCGGGACAGTTAGTAAAAGATAAACATACGAGAATACATGGTTACCTATTAAGGTGTATTGCATAATTTTCAGACATAAGTCTTTTGTAGGGAGTACAAAAATCCATGGTCCTGGGCCACTTGTTTCCAGCGGCTCTCAGCGACTCGTTTGATGTTGTCTGCCCACCTCATTGGGGTGTTCAAATTGTGCGAAAATTCACGCGACAGAATTGGTCCCATGGCTAGCACCTAACTCGTAGACCAGCGCGATACACGACTGTTTGCGCTTCTATAAATGTAATTCAATGGTCACAAAATACTCATTCATAAAGTCACCACACACCCATCTTAATTTCAAATTTCAAGTTTTCTCGAGGCGTGCAATTTCCTTTAAAGACAAATGGGCATATCTAAACGAGCGTGCCATTTAGCCAAATGGCTTCCATCAGATAGCCGATGCTAAACTTCATGCCGTCATGGCTCCACAATTTACCTTGCCTCTTTAAAGCCTAAACCAAATATTGTCACAATTACGAGATACCATCGGCCTATAAACATGCGGACGAACGGTGCCCTTCGGCGGGTCTTGAGTACGACCCACTGAGGATTTTGTATAATTCCAAAGGTCTCTGCATTTCGGTTAAAGTTCTACCTTTAGAGCAATATACGAGAACAATTCCTTTTTCACGTTTTTTTAAGACAGAGAGATTACAGACAATATGCAAGTGAGGCAACTTTCGCTAAATAATAAACTATCATCATCATCATCATATCAACCCATTACCGGCCCACTACAGGGCATGGGTCTCCTTCCACAATAAGAAGGGGCTAAGTCCACCACACTAGCACAGTGCGGATAGGTGGACTCCACACACCTTTGAGAACATTAGAACTCTCAGGTATCCGGGTTTCCTCACGATGTTTTCCTTCACCGTTGAAGCAAGTGATATTTTAATTGGTTAAAACGCACATAACTTAGAAAAGCTAGAGGTGCGTGCCCCCCGAAAGTGAAGTTGAAGTTACTACTGGGCTATAACCGCTTCATCATACCATATATCATAAATAGTAATATTATCAATCAAATCCAAAATCTTCAGATATTAAGAGACTTTAATAGGTCTATTCTTTCGATTCGAAGAGGTTAAAACCAACGACGCAAGAAAAATAAACTCTATCAATAATCAAACTGTAACCTTCAATTATTGGTGTGAACCAATGATTTCGGAAACATTATTTCTTCTTTAATAAAATAGAATGCAGATGAATTTTTATTTGTTATTTTTGTTTCAATTTTGTTTGTTTGTTTGTTTATCAAACTTTATTGTTTACACAGTTAAAAATACAGAAAACGGAAACCAAACAACTATCTACAACTAATATTATTGAAAAATTATATAATGATATTCTTTAAAATTATAACGTTATGTTTGTCTTAAATGAAATTATTTGTTTAAAGTTATAGTTCTTAGATCATCTCGTGATAATAAGTCAAACATAACTCTCCTTAACTTCGGTTGTAGGAAGTCGAATATAAGCATCCGTAGCGAACTTCGGCCAGGCTATACAAAGCGTCCTCTACATCAGGCCTAAATAATCCTCAAATAATACCGGCATCTTAACTCTTAACATCATTAGGGAGTTTCACACCCCGCGACTTTTCTGCACGACGCAATCAGGCGTTTTACGAAACGGCAATATATGCAACTCTGCTCAGTCTAGTGGTTCGCATGTTTAACTACAGATCACGGGGTCCTGGGTTCGAATCCCGGGTCGAGAAATTTTAAATTCTTGTGTTTTTAGAGTTTTCGATACCAGTCCGGAGTTAGGAAATAGGCGGCGTTAACCCCCGTGGCTTGGAGAGCAATTTAAGTCCCGGTTATTTTCACTAACTTGTGACATCGTCGTTAAAGCCCACCAACATGAATTGGCGCAGCGTGGTGGGTCCGTCCTTCAAAACCGTCTCTCTTAGGTAGTTAGATTACGGATTACTATCCATGATACCCATAGTGGTGTATATCGTCCCGTCGTTCAGAGATGTATAAGAATTGGCAAGTGTCCATGTCAATGTGCTATTAGAATATTAATGAAATGAGTTAAGATGAAAAAGCTTGGGTATGAATTGATCTAACTTTATAACTTAATATTTATTGACTGTGAGATGGTGGTAACAAAAAGAAAACCCCGGCAAAGTTTGTTAAGGAACCCTCCTAGCTTAAGTTTTTAACGAATCTAGTTATCACCATCGCCTCTCAATAATTGTCACGATTATTTATGAACGCTTCATAAGTGCCTGTGATAGGTCTATTTGAATAAAATGATTTTTGAATTTGAACGAATTAAGAATTTTGTGTCTATGTACTGTAAATATGTGCAGTTAGTAACTTCAATTTTTTTTAGCAAGAATGGGCGCAAGCATCCAATTTTACGGGCCTGAGCCTTGTTTACCCATTCCATACAACATCACAAAAAGAGTGATAGAAGGCATCACGGAAAGAGAATCGAATACAAGATGGAACAATTCAACGCAATACAGGCAATCGAAATTGTTTCTGAAGTCATTCGACAAGAAGAAGACAAAACAACTAATGTCACGGAGCAGAACCAATATAGCACTGGTAGCAGGCATAACCACAGGACATTGCCTGTTAAATAGACACCTAACGGTAATGAGAATTGCAGAAGATCCATCCTGCCCAGAGTGTGGCGAGATGGAAACCAGTTTTCATTTCATAGCTGAGTGCCCCATGTACGCGATGGTAAGATGGGAACTACAAGGTAAGGACAGTTTTAGTGTAGAAGACCTAGCAAACCTCTCTATAGGGGACATCCTGAGGTTCACAAAAGAGACTGGTAGGTTGCAGGGGGGGATGCTGCCGGGACACCAGTAAACCTGTGTCCCAACATGGGGAATAGGGTGGAATAGTCCTTACAGAGGACTGATCACCCGTCTGGCACTGGCAGGCGTCCCCTCTATAAATAAATAAAAATAAAAAATAACTTCAATTTTGATATGCACTACAATTTTCAACAGTGTCGCACCTTTCAGAAACCCATTTTAAATTGATGAGTTTTCAAATGTGCAATATTATCTTTAAGTAATGGCAGTACTGGCAGTACCAAGTACCCGCGAGTAGCGGATTTGGCAAAACCCAAAAACATGCCAAGATTCTGTCTGTCTGAGAGTGGTCTACGTGAAAAATTTTTTGTAACCTCTGCACTAGGTAACTACCATTCACCATTATGAACTCATTACCAAGGCCAAGTTCGGAACACGAGGTCCATCACAGAATGGCCGTAGTCCATCACGTTGGCCAAGTTCAGATTGGTGGAAATTAACATGCTTTTCAAAACACTACGGAGAACTCTCAGGCATGCAGGTTTCCTCATAATGTTTTAATTCTCCGTTTAAGCAAGTGGTATATAACTGCTTAAATTAAAAACGCACATAGCTCCGAAATTGGAACTGTATGCCGGGGATCGAACTGATCGGCTGTCCGAAAGAAAGGCAGAAGCCACAACCACTAGGCTATCCCAATAATATAAATAAATAAATATAATACGACAACACACACATCACTATGAATAATATACACAAATACTTATAACATTCAGATAAACAACCAGACACAGAAACACGTTCATGTTCATCATACAAACATTTTTTCAGTCAGCCTTGGGCAAAGAAAGCAGGTTCACTGCCTACTGCGACACACGTCGTTATTTTTCACCTTTATTTTAAAAGACGATTTGCTGGGCGAATATGCCTCTCTGTATATTACGTACAACTACATAGAGATAAAGTAAGCAGTAGCTAGGACTGTCCACAAAATTCTATTACATAGAAATGTAACAGAATTTTAACTTTTGTGTTAGCACACGTGCAAGTTGTGATGATTTATCTAAATAATCGCAGTGTGTAAAGATTCCAAAACGGAAACGAGTTATCGCCGCCCTCCCTTTACAAAGAGCGCTAAGACGTTTTCCTCCGCGCCTTAAGATCGTTTTATTGCCAGCCCGGATGGACTTCTGGGATAGATGGTCGGGAATGTAAATTTAGTGTACGGAACCGGACGCGAGGAGGTGAGCATCGGATTGTTTTGTTTTCGGTCGGCCCGCATTAAGAAGGCATCCTTACACACCGAACTGTAACTATTTATTAAAATCTCATTCATTTGGAAAGTTTCCATTCCTTTCCTTTCCAGTACAGCGCTTCTTCGTAGTTTCTTACGTTGTTAAAACTATTTTCCGACTATATAACTTTTTTTCCACTACTACCTAGAATCTTACATAATAGGCTAGACGAGAAATTGATGGTGCGTCACTATGCGGTATGTCCAGGAAGTGTTTGTTTACCTCGTCTAGATCACTCAGAGTAGCTGGTATATCATACCCTTGCGTACTATTTATCTCTATATTTTTTTTAGATTTTTTCATAAAAGCGTAGGTTTGTCGATGCCAAGATTTATATGAGTTACATAGTAACTTTACTTTTATCAGCTTCCATTGCCTTTGTTATAAGCCTCTTAAAATTTAATAATATTTGTTATGGGCGTTATTTTTGTTATCATATACCGATCATTGCTCTGGTTCAGTAACTTAGTATTTTTTTAATAGTATATGTTATCCAGGGACATGACTGTTCCTTTGCCTGCATATTTTGCGTGCGTGGTGGTGCGTGGATTAAAAAAAAAGTAAGAATAAACATTGTTATAATATAATAATTAATCAATAATGATGTGTTCCTTTCTGAAGGGTGCGGGTGCTGGTGTAATGACAAGCACAAGAGGCTTAACACCTATGTCTTACGTTGATGGGACGCTACAGAACGAAGATTCGACGGCCGATTGGCGCAGTTTGCAGCAACCCTGCTTTCTGAGCCCAAGGCTGTGGTTTCGATTCCCACAACTGGAAAATGTTTATTTATGTATGTTCTAAGTATTCATGTATATCATTCATAAAAATATTCATCAGTCACTTTGTACCCATAACACAAGCTACGCTTACTTTGGGGTTAGATGCCGATGTGTGTATTGTCGTAGTATATTTATTAGTATGTTTATTTATAAAGGAGACTATGAAATGTACACACTCATCCTCCTCTTTCATATAGCATCCTCAGGGGATGTTGAACTTACAAAGAAAGTCATTGTAAAGTCCACACCTCCTGAGGATACTCCGGTTTCGGAGCGAAACGAGCGTAGAGGGTACATTACCGAAGATCTGTTTGGTGTGGGTTATAAGAATTGCAGAAATTATAAATTACACCTTCACAGAATATAACAAATTCATCTTAATATCTATTATTTATCATGGAATTCTGCAAAGTAGCGCCTGCTACTATCCAATGTTTAAGAGTTGAACTCTGAGTTGCAGTTTTATAAACCAGTTTAAGCGGGGACGAATGATAATGGAACCAGAAAATCATCACATAACTAGATATAATTATGAAACCTAACCAATCTCTTCGCATAATTTCAAGCTTACAGTAATGTCAATTTCTATACGAATATTCATAATGTTTCCTTAGTGAGTATGCCTTTGAACTATTTTGCCATATTTTTTGTACCATGTTACGTCACAGTGTAAACAACATCGTGATCAATCCTTTAGCCACGCCACGATCAATTTTAAACCCACTTGTACTACTAATTAAGTTGAAATTTGTATGTATAGGTTTTCGAGCAACTTAAGACGATCGCATGTTAGTAAGCATTTCGCCAAGGGCTTTGTTCGGACGTGTTAGATCGATGTGCCTAATGTATGGGAATCGAAGTGCAGTAGCTACAACTTTAATTTGCCGGTTGTCCATTTGTTCCGATTGTGGGCTTATTTATTGTGGCGTTGCGAATTGGCGCATTCGGTGGGAGTGAACTAGTTTCGCCCTTTGGGGTAAGGAGATGGATTGGTGCTAGTCATTCTAGCATTATTTTGTGTTGTAATTACCTTCTATGAGCCTTACAAATTTGGACGACCTCCCTGGCGCAGCGATAAGCACTGTGGATTTAAGTTAGATATCCCGGGTTCGACTCCCAGCAGTGGTAATTTGAGAATTTAAATTTTCTGAATTTTCACGGTCTAGTCCACCACCCTACCGACCAAGACGTGCCGATAAGTGCTTTAGCGTTTCGGTACGATGCCGCGTTGTAATGTGATTTCATTCTGCCTATTTTCCTTACAGGTTTGCCCGCTACAATCTGCTACCATAGTGTCAATAGTCAATTTCGATGATCAAATAATGTGATCGAATAAAAATGAAATAGAATCAGAGCTTTGCGTATTGGGAATCTGGAGTAATGGGTGCGGCAAACAACTAGGCATATGAATTCAAAAATGACGCAGAGATCAGCTTTCCCGATCGGCACAAGACCCAGGAATTTGGAACTGTTTATAAAACACCGATCAAATCCAAATTAAACATTCGAGTTTTAGGTCCACAGGCACTTATGAAACTTTGTACATCTTTGTTTCCATTGAGCCGTTCATTAACTTACAAAAATTGCTTTACAAAAATTTATTTTTTGTCTATAATAAAAATTGATAACAAAAAGCCCAAATCTTAACCGGTTTTTTGTTATCACCTCTACCAACTAACGCTTAGTAATGAAGTTAGAGCAGTTCGAACCAAGCTTTTTATAGTTTATGTAATACTCAATACCTACGTGTATTCGCCGTGTAATATAATGTGATGTTTAAGCTTACGTTTTTTATAAAAATATAGAAAAATCTAAAAGATTTCATTTGGTAATTTTGTATAAATTTTTCATTTGGTAATACCAAATGAAAGCTATGTACTTTTATCGGTCGATACTATTATGGGTGTTTTCGTAACATTCGAACAATGTAATTAATTAATAGATCAAAATAACTAACATATAGGTCCGTAGACGTTTATTTAATCAACAAGTTGGGATCATCGAAGCACAGCACACGTGAGCCCAATACAAATATATGCCATGTATCGATATACGGTCCTTCGAGCCGGATTAACTACCCTCTCAAGGATTTGTTGGCCCGGGGCGAATTGGTCCGTTCTTTGTCTAAACCGATTGCTTCGCCTTGGGACAGGTGCGGGCTTCCTTGCGGATTTTAATTAATAATGTCTCGATAGTGTATGGTGTGACGTACTTTAGTGATTTAATCAAACAAGGTAATAGTTTTGATAATACTCGGAGGGAAGGATTTTGCTAGGTCACTTTTAGGGTTGTATTGATTTAGCATGTTTAATATTAAACTCTATACCACCAAGAATCGCTTACACAACTAAAAATAGTTTATATACCTAGTAGTGTGATGTATTGCACACTCTTGGTATCTCTGAAACAAGAGTGAATAGGCATCTTCTAGTTAAGGGCATCCCATATTAGGCCACATCTACACTTTTCATCACGTCAAGTCGATAACTACAATCGTAAACTTAAAACTAAAGCTACGAGGGTTCCAATCGCGCCCTGGTCTAAGAAGAAGCCCACAACAAACTTAGCCGGGTGTTCTTTTTGATATCACCATCTCACATTATCATTAGAAAATATACACACGTGAGATTGTGGTCAAGCTAGTCTATTTTAGTAAAAAAATATTCTATCGCCATTCGAGTACAGAACAGTGAGAAGCTGTGAGTGGTTCATTCTTCGGTTGTTGACATCCCTAATCAGTTTCTAGCTTGGTGGCCCGTATTTATCGATTGGGTTTTCGCTAGGCCGTAACCCAGGCCAAAGAAAATTAAAGAATAACAAATTTCCAAATAGCTCGTACCAGAGACCTGCCGCTTATAGAACACAGCCATTACACCAGTCACCACTTCACGTCACAAATAATTCCTACTTATAATATTATAAATGTGAAAGTTTTGATGTTTTTTACTCAATCACGCAAAACCGGCAGAATGGATTTGGATTAAATTTGGCATGCATGCAGCCATTAACATGGAAAAGAACATTAGAAGGCTACCTTTTATCCCGATTCCTTAAGTATTTCCCGTGGGAAAATTGTTTATGAGATAAGCCGTGGGCAGTCAGCTATGAAATATGGAAAATGGCATGTACTTAGTTCCCATGGTAATGTTGAAAATTGTTAACGAGCGAAGCTTTAGACTTCTTTCTGGAGTATACGTGACGAAGTCGCGGGTAGAAGCTAGTTATATTATTAATAAAGAAAGTGTGGATGTTTATTACTCAAGCACGTAAAAACGGCTAAACTAATTTGGTTGAAATTTGGCATGCATACCCCACTCACTAAGCGAGCAGATAAAAAAAAATCTCCATATAGTTATCCAATCTCCGAGTTATATAAAACTTAACGATAGGGTTTGTGAGGGTAATAGAAAGCCTACCCTAAGTTTTTATAACTCTTATTGGACATTTTCTTCATTTTATATCATCTCTATGCACGCCCTCTATGCACGCCCTCTATGCACGCCACTGCATGCTAGCATGAAGCTAGTAAGTAATAAAGGGGTCGATAATGAATGTCGTTTACAAAGTACCCTTAGCAAATTTCAATGGTTAATATGTTATTTCACTGCTCGGGTTATTCGCGTATAGACAGATAAATTACTTAGCTCGGATACTTAACAGGTTTCCCTTAAGGCTTTGAATACATGTTAATAGTCTTCCGAGCTCGCTGAGATTAAGAAACTGCTCTTCCTACACTAGTATAGTTCATGCAATTGTAAATCGCTCATTTGCTTTATCCCATTATACGGAAAGACCTGGCTCTCTATGGGTTTGTAAGCTTAGCATACCTTGAGTGTGTTTTCCTGATCCTAAGGTAGCGATATATATCACTAGAAAGCGATAAGGTCAACATCAAAATCAAAACTTATTGATTTGAAACGTCCAGTCAGTCCGTTTGTAGTCTTTGAATCTGCTAAGTTTCTTGCCGGCTCTCTTGCTTGCCACCGGTTCGGAAGGCAAGCAAGAGAGCCGGCAAGAAACTCAGCAGATTGCTCTTTATCAACATTATTTTACAGTTCTTCTAGCCATTCTTTTAGATTGTCTATCTTGTAAGAGATGAGAGCGGAGCCTGCTACCAAGCAGCCTTGTCGTTAAGAAATTCATCAATCTATATGTATAGTAAGCACGATTTATCAATAGTGTTTTAAAACATTGTTTAAAATTATGCATTGGTAGGTCCAAAGTTACCTCGGGAATCATATATTCAATCGCACAAATGACTTCTGCATTTTGCGCAAACGATATGCAGGTGTAACTAACTTAATATGTCCATTTCGAGTAGTGCGGTTGTTTATATCCACTTTCCGTTTACAAAGAGCAATGTTTTGTCTTACAAATACTATATTTTTCTTTTAATTCCTTGTCTTGTAAAAAGTAAGGTAGCCTAATAACCATAATATTATCAAATATCCCACTCCTGGCAGTGGCGTGCATAGAGGGTATGCACAGATTATGCAGATGTTATAAAATCTCCAGTATGAGTTATAATTACTTGAGGCTAGGCTTTTTATAATTCTTACAATGCCTATCCTTAAGTGTCTATAGCTCGTACTGAAGATTTCCTTCATTTTAAATCATCTGCATACCCTGTGCATATCCTCTATGCACGCCACTGACTCCTGGCCCCAAGCCATATATTTTTAACGCTGTTAAACCTAACTTTCTGCAATAGAGCATGTTGCCCCTCTCGTTGCTGTTCAGCTGTATATTACAGTTTCCAATGTGAAAGGAGACCTATGCCACAGAATTAATTACATACAGAAACCGTGTACACGACTTATATTGAAGCATCAAAAACCACTCCACTTTAGAATAGTTTCTCGAACAAACAGATAGCCACTTGATACAATTTAGCTGTATATTACAGTTTCCAATGCGAGAGGAGACCTATGCTGCAGAATTTATAACATACAGAAACCGTGTACACGACTAATATTGAAGCATCAAAATTCACCCCACTTTAGAATAGTTTCTCGAACAAACGGTTAGTCACTTCATACAATTTAGCTGTATATTACAGTTTCCAATGCGAGAGGAGACCTATGCCGCAGAATTTATAACATACAGAAACCGTGTACACGACTAATATTGAAGCATCAAAATTCACCCCACTTTAGAATAGTTTCTCGAACAAACGGTTAGTCACTTCATACAATTTAGCTGTATATTACAGTTTCCAATGCGAGAGGAGACCTATGCCGCAGAATTTATAACATACAGAAACCGTGTACACGACTAATATTGAAGCATCAAAAATCACTCCACTTTAGAATAGTTTCTCGAACAAACAGTTAGTCACTTCATACAATTTAGCTGTATATTAAAGTTTCCAATGCGAGAGGAGACCTATGCCACAGAATTAATAACATACAGAAACCGTGTACACGACTAATATAGAAGCATCAAAAATCACTCCACGTTAGAATAGTTTCTCGAACAAACGATTAGTCACTTCATACAATTTAGCAGTTGACAGTAAAAATTTCCCTCTAATTTTCTAAACGTTTACCATGAAATGTGAAAACAGTCTGTGAGGTAGCAACATTCCGCGGGTATAAAGCGAGACGTGCGCGGGGCGTCTTCACTGTTATTGGACACAATACACTGCATACAATAATGGCTTAGTGAAGATTCTGTATTTTCTTCATTCAGTGACGTAGCGTGCACGTAGCACGTGCGTAGCACTTTTTAGTTTATAATGATATTGATGAGTTTAGTGCTTGCGTTAGTTACAAAATCTGACTCAACTAAGTCGGTACTAACTAAACTTTGTCTTCACTCTTAATATTAAACATCGTAAGGACATTTTCTCACAATTTAAGGTTAATTTAAGCACAGTAGCAATCTTATTACGTTTTTCTCAAGCAATTTACTTCGATCTATAAATCTAGACGGCGAGTGTGAACCAGCTTAAAGCTAAGACGGGATGCCCCCCTCTCCCCCCCAGCTATAGCCCCGCAAGGCTAGCGAATATGTAAGCCCACGGGTGTTCATTAACTGAGCATGTTAAGCCGATGATCGTAGATAGAGCTGGAACGTTTTCATGAAACCTGGGATCCTGATTGAGAAAGGCGTTATACCTTTCGTCTTAAAAGCGTATTAACAGTAGAATAGGAAGGCAAGAATTGTATAGATTAAAGCACGGACACAGTAATTTAGTTTTGCATTTGCGTAAGGGTCTATTGAAATGAATTAATTATAAGGGCTGATCCAGGATATACTATCAATTAGTTGATATACGGGTAGTTTTCAAATACGATGTAAACAAAAAACTCGATATCACTGCTATAATTTTTATGATTACAACACAATGTTATCTACCTCTCCGCCCGTTTGTCCATCCGTGTCTCATGAAGGAGTTTTCCAGAAACAACTTGAACTTGGTTTACTAAATGGAAACTTATAACTTATACCGAAGATTGAAGATTAATCTACTTAGTTATCACTAATTTATCAATATTTTAAGATAATTCGAAATACGTAACAATTTTAACATCCAGATATCCTTATGGTTAAAAGTCACATTCAATCTTTAAAACCCTACACCCAACTTTAAGTAAGTGCATTATTGTACAAACTACCAGGCGCCAAATTTCAAATAGAAAACATATTCAAGCATTGAGTTATAAAAAGTTTCAACCATCAATACATCCAAATAAATACAGCAATACATACTCATTAAGAATTTAACACTCATAACTTCATGTCTACACTCAAACGAAAACAAAATGGCGTCATGTAATACGTACATCGAATACTTGAGACTCGTTCTTTTCCCGCCTCCGAGTGTCGTTGGCGGCATTAAATCTTAATAAAACCCGTCATGCATCACGATGGCGTCCTTTGATTTCTCACTCGGCAAACCGCGTCTCCGCATATCAAAGAAAATCACAACTCTTTTCATTGCGCGCCGATAGAATGTTCACAAAGACCAGCTTAATTGATCCCCACATTCCACCCACCGCCTTTAAAAATGTAGCCGGAGAGGGAACGCTGAGCGATACTACGGGGACCTCGATAGCGTGGACATTGTACCTTCAATTTACTAATACAAATAAGCGAGACTGGTCCTTCAGGCCCCAGCCAGTGGCGACGCTTTCAAAAGAAGCCTCTATTGTGTTCTACCCTCAATCAGGGTCTCGATTATCGAAAAGAAAACACTCATCTATATTTTAAATAATGATCAGGGCACGGGTCGGGGCGAACAATTGGGAGTGATGGATTGTATAGACACCGGCTATAAGAGCTCGTACTACTTGTATAATGTCACCCTTACTTCTTGTGGATAATTGGAAAATGTTTCGTGCGTTGTTTTATGACGCCACTGTAGGTTTTTTATTTGCAATATTGTAAGGTTTTTGCTTTTAGTAAATTATTTATTTTTGTATTCATAGTTATATTAATTTATACATTTATAAATTTTGGGAGTAATATTGGTGAGCCACTAATTGTGGTCTTAGTAGTTTCTATTAGAGATTTGTTGTTGGTATTAATCTTAATGAAATATCTATATCTAATGAAATATAATATCTTATGATTGATGGTTAAAATGTATAGATATATAATAATAAATAATTAGAGATAACTTTAATAAAGATCGATTTTGCATCCCTTTCAACTTAGAATACTACGGTGTTCGTTGCTTCTCATTTATGAACCTATTCTTTAGTGTATGACTTGGAGATCACTGCCTCCTATAATACAGGCTAAATCCTGGTATAGGAGTAGAAGTTTTTCACCTAGTATACATCGATAGAGTATATCTAACTATAGATTGTTGTAAAAATTGCTTAGATCATTTATCTGATTACTAATGTGTCTTTTTGTATACCAATATAATTGTACTTTTTTCTTTGTGCCCTATAATGTATATTTATATTATTATTATAGATTTTGAACTAGCTGTTGCCGTGTTTTTGATAGATTATATTAGTTGGTATTAAGTATTCGATTTTTAAATATAAGTTTATATTTGATTTTGATGCGCTGATAGCTTCAGCCTTATGTCTTTCGAGAGGACCGAGTTTGATCCCCGGCGCGCTCCTCTTTCTTTTTGAATTGAGTGTGTCAGGAGGATTGACGTCAGACAGGTAAAAATTGTTCCAAACCAATAAAAACAAGTCTTGTCTTCAGATTTCAAGAATATTAAATTTAGAAAACAGATTTTTTTTTATACGCATGTTTATTTATTTATTAATGAACCATATATTTTTATGAAGAATATATTTTTCTAGGGAAACAATAGTTACAAAATAAAATTAATATTGGCCCTTCTTGAAGCATGTTAAATTTATAAAACAGTTTTTATCTCAATTCTATCGGGGATCGATACCGAAACCTCCACTTATAAGACCAAAGCACTCACCACTCCGCCTAACTGGTTGTCCATAAGGGAGGATAAGGACAATAAGATGTAAGAACATTACGACTCCTGTAGAAACTGTATTGAATGGAAGCAAATCGAGTCATTAGCACCAAAAAAAATGTGAAGCAAGACGGTGTAATTAGATTCGCCCAGCCTGCCCTTTACAAGGTATGTACCCGTACTTACTAATCAACAGCATTCACAGAAAATATATTCTCAGAAGAGAGGCCTGAAATTTAAAAAAAGGGCGTCGACAAACAGCATTTAATGAACGCCCCCCCTCCCATACATCATTAACTGGTAGGGGTGTCGCGCAAACAATCTCGCTCCAGTTTCGCAGGGACCGGTTGATACTAGGCAGTAGTGCATTCGTTACAGAAGACGAGTGGTAACCATTGTGAGTCGAGCACGTCTGCGCTGTTGTGTCCGAGATGCGGATAATTGCCCTCGCTGCCTGAAGAAAAAAATATGTTTCATCGGGAGATATCGTCATTGTTCGCCTGGATGTATGCAACTACAACTTTAGATAGCTGGACTTTTTTGTTGTTTTAATTTACGAAATTTGTATAACCTTTTTTTTGATTAAAAGCAAGTTTGCTTAATTTGTAGACCGTTTTTGATTAAAAGCAAGCTTTTTAATTGACCGCGGCGTGTCTGTATTACCCTTGCAATTAAAGAAAACATTAGTAAAAGGCACCCAATGTGGTGTTCTGTCGCACAATATTCGCACTCCTGTAGGTATATTCTTTAACGGCGCGGGTTATACGTATTAATTGTAAAGGTTGTTTTCCTTGAATGCGCTTGTCTCTGTTAGTTACACAGTCAGTAGGATTTTAACATTTTTCTCCGCTAACATCACTTTATGACCTAAGAGAAAACGAAAAGCCGGGGAAACGAAGTAATACTGCAGGCGGGCGATGATACGCGGTGGGCGAGGGTTTATTATGTAAAATGGCTGATAAAAAATAAAACATGTGTATACTTATGAACACGCGTTAGAAGTTATACTTCTTTGGCGTAACAAGATAAAAATATTTTCAAAAATTTTATCTTTCGCCTTATTCTACGTTTGAAGAAAAAACGACACTAACAATAGATAAAAGGTATTGTTTGAATTATTGAAAGTCAACCGTCAAACCTTTTTAAAAATACTAAAATGTTGACTATAGCTAACTTCATGGTGTCGGTTTTTTGTAACGGTGTGCGCGCGCATCGTAAAAATTTACTCTCACCATTTTTCCCTAACGCGCCAAAAGAAGTATAACTTCAAAAAATAATCGGGTTATAATGTCAAAAAAGTGTTCTTGACATTATAACCCGATGTTTGTGTGGGAAAATTTACATAAGTTGTATGTGTAAACGCTCTTCTTACTATAAATGATAACTAACCTAACCAGCAAGAAGTACTAAATAACAAAAAAAATCGTAACTTGCCTCAATAGCCTAAAAAATTTAAGCACACTGATAAGTTTAAATAGTCTATCTGATTCTATACCCTTTTATAACGTTTAAGAGCTCAGGGAACTTCTTATTTAAATATAATTAAGTGCCTGAGATTATCATAACTACATAATACCAAACGCATGTTTTAGAATGAGCTCATAAAAAAAAAACAAGAAAACACATTTTTTATGCTTCCTAAATTGACTCATTTAAAATTAAAATCTCGGTTCACATACAATAGTAATTATTTCTTAGATGATATCCCTACTAATATGTCAATGTAAGTTTGTTTGTAACAGCTAGTAAATATAAATAAAGAGACCATGTATTCGACCATTTTCCGAATTTAAAACGATCTCTACATCCAAATGTTGGTATAACAAACCTTAACCCTCGTAATAAACAGACTTCAATATGTGGTACAGTTTATATGCCTTTAATAGCATCCCACATTTGCGTATTGTTCCTCAAGATGCTTTACGGTGTCCCTCGAACAGGTAATGGCGTTATTTATTGGCAGTAAACTAAGATTTAGGCTGGAGGACAAAGGGACCAAATGATCCTAGAGGTTGCGGGCGCCCCATTAAAGGCAGGAATTTTAATAGTTCAGGAATTTGATAAGTTGCTTCAGTTCCATTAAAGGTCTACGCTATTAGTGATGGTTCACAAGGACAATATAGAAATCCCTATAGAGACATATACCGATTTGGGTGCATTAGGAGAAAGTGATAGTAGAAATATTAATTGAAAATATTCCTTTTTTAAATTTAAAAAAAGAGCACCTGATCGTATCCGGTAAATTATTGCCTTTAAACAGAGCAACTCTTCACTGGGCATGCAAAGAGCAAGTCCTGCAACATGCCGTCCCGTGTCTATCAATCTTAGGCGTTGGTGTTAAGCCTCATGTACCTGTAATAACACCGACAACCACGCTCTTCTTACCGAAACACAGCATTGCAACATTGCTGCTTAGCGGCATAACTAAGCCTGGATATAGTACTTCCCCGGACGAGCTCTGTCACAAAAAGCGCTACCACTACTGAAACTACTTATCTTATATTTTTCCGACATACTGCGAGTCTTAATTGCTAATTCCATATATAAACGAGTAAGAGGTGTATTTTACAGATAACGTTTCAAACTGGTCAATAGTATATAGCAAACTATTTTGATCTACTTCCTTGTATATCCCCTACATCAATCTCTTTTAATTCAAGTCTATCCCGTACAAACTCGCATCCTGTCCGACAAAAGTCTTAAAAAAATTAATGAATCACGACGTCATCTTTATAACGAAGGCTTTGCGACTTGCCCCGGGGCCTGATAAAATCAAATTGGAATTATTCAGGGTGAAAACCCACCATGGCATCTTGAAGTCAACAATGGCTTTCGACTTGTTCTTTGCGTTGCACCGTTATTAAAATCTCGTGAAACAATCGACTCGAAAGCGCACTTCCGTTCGCTACGTACAGACTTGGAATGCTGGGGAGAATTTATCGGGAAATAAGTTATTCTTGAAGATCTCTTTCAACCTTTGTATTAAACTTACAAAAGATTTGAATAACTGGCGAAAAAATATGTACAAAAAAAGGTTTTAAAAACATTTAGTTGAAAATTATAACTGTTCATCTTAACCATTATCAATTCACATTTGTAAATTGTCTATTGGCAATATTGGATATTTCTGAAATTGCAAAACATTAATGTCGAGCAATAATAACATGAAATATGTGCCTCTATCTGATGAAAACCATAATCTAATTTTTGTAGTGTACTTTCCACACAGTACCGGAAATTGTATTGTTAAAAATTATTTCAATTTAACTGATTTCGGTAAGCAAGATTCTAAAATGTGAACGAACATTCAATGCATGGAGTATTAATACCGGGTCCACACCGATGGAGGCACCGAACGAATCATTACAGGACAATTATAACGCCACTTCACAGGAAACTGGAGGGCCCCCACTCGGAAATCTGATTCCTTTTGTTTTTTGTGACGGAAGTCAAAAATTCTCAAAGCCGCGCGTTGCCATCGAAAGAGAGGGTTTCTCAACATTTCTTGTGAAAGTTTTCCCGGTTGTTTCAAGAGGTGCAACGTATTAATACGTTCATTAGAAATGCTTGTATAGAATTATGTACCCAGATGGTGTAATTGGTTAGTTTAAATACCCTACGCGAGACATAACAAGGGTATTTAATTTCCCGAATTTTCTAGAGTGCTATTATTTTTCTGATTGACGTGCTCATTCATAAATTGTGTATATCATTAAACATAAGGAAATTTTATTTAGTCTGAAAAAAACGCTTCCGAAGTCATAATTTTACGCTTTTAAACAAATTTTGCTGTAAATGTTCCAGATAAAAGGCAAGTATAGTAGTTTCGCATTTGGAGTCCGATGCCTTTATAATTTACATTAATTACACCGGCTGAGGTACTAACAATAGTTTTATTTGCACTCCTCGAGCAGCACCGGTACAACAAAGAGTTACCTTGTATTACTTTCTATACATTTTATAGAAGTTTAATTTGTTACAGCGAGCGACATTCAAGTCCAATACTGACAGTTTAATTGTATCAAACTGATTTGAGCAACGCTCTGGTAATCAATCTAGAAAGGGCCTATCAAAAGGCTTTAAAAACTTTCTATCACTCTTGCGTTCTTAAAAAATGATTTTGATATTAAAAGAATTGTTCTCGTTCACAAATAAAGAGCTCACAGTCACGGTTTAAATGTTCATTCAAAGATAGAAAAAGGAACATTAATCACAAGAGACGGTATACTTGTATGTGGAGACTTAAATGTTGTGGGTAGAGCTGCGGGAAAGTATTGAATTATTTTAAACGGCATGTGCAGGACTGCTCTGGCCACCGTCTAGGTCGCCCACACTACCCGATCCTCTACAAGCGGGTGGTTGTTAAATAGTCCAACAATAGATGTGGCCGGTGGTTCATTAATGATTCATCCCTTCGGTTTCTGACCGTCTTTTGTGTGATCTCCGTCTGTTTGCCTTTCGTTAGAAATGTGTTTGATGGCTATTTTACATTCGTCTTTCTACGTGTAACGTTCATGTGCGGTGCATAGTTAATTACCATTACTTCGTACTTTTCTTTATTTGAACGTGTTGTTTATTTTGTCCGAAGGTTTTGCTATTAGCTGAACAAAATGGGTGAATATTAACGAAGGTTAATACAAAGCTTTCCATTTCTCTACTTTTAGAGTCTGCTAAATAGGTATTTTCATTATAAAACTAGATTTTGTCAATAATCGAATATAAATTGTTGACGATCATTGAAATGTCAAATCTTCGTCATCAGTTATCTCAAATGTTAAATCGTAGATTGAAGTAACCAAATTTTGATAAAAGCGTATAATAACTTCTGTCGCTTGATTACTTGAAGAACAGACAGCTACAGCTGCGTAGGATATACCAACAATCCGATTCTTCGATATAGTTGAAAAAATTATAATAAAAAATAATCAATACAATTTTAATTAGTATATCTTTGATCTGAATTACCAAATGCAAATCTAAATTGTATCCTAGTCAAAACAGCTAGCATAAGTCTCCTTACAACATTTGGCCATTAAAGGAAAGAAGCCTTTAAGAAACCATTATAAAGTTTAAAATTGCACGGGACAAATGTCCAACGCACGAGTCATTTCGTCGCCGGGCCTAACCGGGAACATTGTTTGTTCACAAGCAGAACTCTGACCTTTCACGCGTAAAATTACTATCACCTCCACCTAAGGTAAATATGTCGGCAAGAAATTCGCTTTGAACCCTTGCGGTCCTTTGTTGTTCAACTAAAACTATTCTCAGTTAATCCCTGGATAAACAGTACTTGCTAATAAATTAGCGTGTTATTAATATATGTTACTGTGACCCTATGGTTGGCAGGTGTCCCCCCGGGCTGTTTCGCATTCAACAAAGGAAACGGCAAGAAGCGGTCTCGTTTCACCTCACCGGTAAATATTGTACAGGCAGGTTTTTGTGATGTTAAATAAATGAGTAACACACGGGTGACCGACGGGTGGCTTTGGATTTTATGCTAATATTGCGTTGAAAATTCTCTTAGTTACCCCCACGTTCGTACCTGCTCATATTATGCTTGGATAATGTACGCGGGTACATAACGGAGACACTTGGAAACTGTGCAACGAATAAAAGCAATCTGCCTATATAGCAATAGATACCTACTGATAACAAAGCTTAACCGGTTGTTTATTTGTTTGAACTCTAGAACTAAACATATAGTACCTATCATTCTATAAAATATTTTTTATTCGGTAGGTATCTATATCATTTTCATCTACATAATCTTTTTCTTACATCTAACTTAAAAAAAAGTTTAAAATGAATATAATTAAGAGATATCATTACAAAATAGTCACTAGTATTAAGGTTTCAAACAAATAAGTACGCTCCATGTTTTGTAACTTGTCTTATAATAAAAACTTGATTCTTGACAATCACCAACAAATTTTTTATTACTTTCTAGTATTAAAAAAGCAAAGCAGTGATAAAAAAAAACCAGAGTGATAAAATGAATAAAAACAAACAAATTAAAAATTTTTTTTTCTTTATGTTAGCGTCTTTTTATTATTTTCTGAACGAATAGATTGTCTACATTATAAGACAAGTAAGGAAAAATATTTAATTTTTTTCTTTTCATTTTTTTGATAAGATGGGGAGTGGGGGTAAGGGTAAGGGGTAAGACAAGTATAAAACGCGACACATTTAGCGAATTTTTCACTTAAAAAATATTAATTGTAAAGTCAACATCTCCTAAGGATGCTCCGGTTTTGGAGCGAAACATGCGTCGAGGGTGCGGTGCCGGGGATCTGTTTGGTGTGGAGTATAAGGATTGAAGAAATTATAAATTACACCATGCATCTCCTGCTTTTCGCGGAGTATAGGAAATTGAGGTTAATTTTTATAATATGCAATGGAATTCCGCAGAGAGATAGATAATAAATTCCTGCTTTGATCCGATATTCTATCCAATATGCTTTTTCATTAACTTACATTTGCATCATCATAGAAAACGTGAATTCCATCAAAATCGATTTAGTAGTGCCACAATTCTACGTGACACATTGTAAGTGTTACCAGTAATGCGTACTATTTCTAAACTTAAAATTGGCCTAAAGTTAATAAATAGCGGAAAATTTCGGTCAGTAGGGAGGGGGAGGTGGCTAAGTGAGTGCTTTACGTCATATCCGAAATCCCGGTAAAGTGAGTCCGGTAAAGCCGCCGCTGTTCGATGGCGGAGCTCGTTGCTATCTCAGTAATAGCAATAGCTTTGTATTAAAGCCGCTCGGAAGACATCTTTGCGTTTGGTACAAGAAGTATCGAAAATGCCGAAGGATTTTTTATTTTTAAAAGCGGAATTTGAAAAAATCAGTGAGATTTTTAGAATATATTTTTAAAGCAGAACAAAGGCTCGCTTTGCTTTGCGGCAGCAAAAACGCTCGTCTTAATACCCTTAAATCCTTTGTTGTTGACACATTTCATCATAGCCATTATGAACAATCTACTACTGATAACGCAATAGCAAAATTTACTTTTTCTTCTTTTCATTCCATTACAAGTTAAACCTTGGACCTGTAACCTTAATGATAAGTGTTGAAACAATCTTAGATGGTGGAAGGCTAACCTGTTAGAGGTATGACAACTATATGTAGGCCCTATGGTTTCTAGACGACATCGTAACAGAACGCAAAATGCCAAAATGTTTGTTACGCAAAAATCATAAGTAAAGTCTATTTTTTCTTACCTGTCTTATAATGTAAACAATGTTTTAGTTCATTTTGAGCAAAATGTTTATTTTAAATTTATTAAGAAAATAATAACAGCACAGCTACGTAAATCTTATTTTACCTTTTTTTATTATTTATTTTATTGCAATTGTTTTAATCTATTCGTTAAACATAGTACTCTTAAAGTAATGAACAGATTGTTCACATTATAAGAAAAGTTACAAAAAATGAATCGTAGCTACAAACTACTGATTTTCTGGTAAATCGCCGAAAGCTTTTGGCATAGACACCACCGCTATATCGGCGTGGCTTAGCGCTTTTTCATCAATCCTGCTTTATTACAGCGGATTCGCTTTTGTCTACGTCCGGATGCCGGTCATTTAGCCGGACCGCGCCAGGGCCCTATTACAGTCATACGATTCCATTCGTATCTGTCGCGGGAGACCGCCCGAATCCGTCTTCGGACGTCATCGCCTCGGTTATGCCTTCCCACGATTCCACTTTTAGGGCTCCGCTGAACAATTCAATAAATGTTGTGCGGTTGGAAGGTCACAAGCTTCATCATCATCATCATCACTTCAACCGATTGACTTCCACTGCTGGACATAGGTGTTTGGTAGGGAGTTCCAAAATACACTGTCGTTTTCAGCGTCTCCCAGCGACTCGTTTGACGTCGACCGTCCACCTCGTTAGAGTATAACCAACGCTGCATTTCAGTCTTTCATAAGTTTTATCTTAATAAATTTATCGTCTTGGAGTATACAAAGAAGCGGTGATATACTACGTAAGAATTAAGGTCCTCTCTCGCTTTTTGTGGGGACAGAGTTTGATCCCCGGCCGGCATCTTTGGCTTTTCAGAGTTATGTGCGTTTTTATATAATTAAATATCACCTGAAACGTGCAGGCATTCCTTTGAAAATATTATGAGTTCTTCATAACATTTTGAAAAACGTGTTAAGTGCACTAATCCACGCTTTTCCATCGTGATGAACGTTATACTTAGACATTTCTCATTTTGAGAGGAAACGGTAATATGTAGATAATACACAGGTATTTCTATTGGTAAAAGCAACTTCATCATTCGTGAAATGTGAAGAAAACTGCTTAACTGCCTCGTCGGTCTACATTTTCCAATACGGATCATGAAGTCCAGGTTGGCATGTCTGGGTAATGCCAAGAATTTTGTTAGGTTAAATCTCAGTACCAGCTCGTGGTTACGAAATTGGCAGGGTTCACCCCCGTGCTTCGAAGAGCACGTTACGTTTCCAGTGTGGTATAAAAAGGGCTCCTTCTAGACCGTCGTTTAAGAGATGGTCAAAGACTATCTCTTAAAAAGGTTTGAGTGACACTGCAGCGCTTCTCCGCGGCGTAAGCACTCTTGTCTCCATGATTTCCTTTTTACACTGTTTTATATGTAATTATTAAAATATACTTGGTATTAAAATTTTCGGCCACACCCTCATTCGTTTTTCGTGCACTTCTGAATGTTGCCGGGACCGCCTTTAACAAACCGTTTTTTGGTTGGAATTAATAAATAAACAATATCGCTACATGTGAATATAATCTTTAAAGCAAACCAACCCATATTGGAGCATCGTGGTGGGTGCTCTATAATCCTCGTATCCTCCTATGTGAGAGGAAGCATGTTCTCAATAGATACTGCGGCGTTGGAGAGTTTGCCCGCTTTAAGCAAAACTTAGTGCCAGTTAGTTCTCACCCACCAATGGGTTACCAATATGAGAATTATTATTGGAAATTCCAATTTGTTGGAAACCAATTGAAGGTATATTAATAAACTGGTCTGTTTTTGCTGTCTTATGTCTTAGCGAAATTTATTTTATCACAGCCATTTTTAATAAAAAAAGTAAAAAGATTCTACGGAGACTTCTATTCCTCCATCGTCTCACGCTTAGCCATTTTTTCTTTCTCTTTTTAAGCCACTTGATGTATAACCGTCCATTGTCCGTTTGTTTTCTCTTTGGCGATTTTTAACAAGATTACTCGTTGCTTACTTGATCACGTCTCGCTGCCCTCTATTTATGGGGCAATATTTTAGAGAATATCGAGTAAAGTAGCCTTTAATCTACTGATATAATGGGGTGTTGGCTGGCTATCTCCACGGGTTCAATTGTTGTTCGGTTTCTTATTGCGTGGGGTATATAATACACTTTTAATGCCCGGTCTTATGATTATTGTATTTTTGGATGTGAATCGGGACAGTTGCGAATGTGGCGATCCTTACTTCCTTACTAATATTATAAAAGTGAAAGTGGGTTCCTTGGTTTTTCTTCTTTTACGTCTTAACTATGCAACTAATTAACTTTATTTTTGGCATAGTCTCAGTTGAAAGGGCGGAGAGTAATATAGGATTTTTATCCTAGGAAAACATACGGTTCCTGTGAAATTTGTATAGCACCGTAATTAAAACAGCTAGCATATTACATTTAAAATCAGGTATTAGTTCTTGTGCGCAGTGCATTATTGCGTGTAACGTGGTAGAGTATTCTAAGGCTCTTATAATGGAAGATAACATTATTTCCTGCCTACTAATTTTTATCTGCCAGCCAAAAACAGATAATATTTTTAGCTGTTTTTGGCTCTGAGATATTCATCCTCTGCGCAGCATAAGCCGGCGAAGATAAGGTCCCCGATTTTTGACGTCATCTTATCTGTCTTAACCTCAGTCACGGGGAAGCTCGGAGTGAAACCTAGTCTAACAAACCCAAACTGGTGAGGAATCCTGACGGGCTCCACCCAACGCGGGCTCGCGCATTGACGCTGTTACACTTCAAGGTTCAATAGCTTCAAGCTATTGGCCACCCGAAACTACCACTGAATCAATGATTTCAAACTACGAGTCAGTATATCTATGCTTCTATCTATTTTCGTAAAGATGAAAGTTTTTTTTTGGTTTGTTTCTATTCAATAGGCTCCGAAAGTACTGGACCGATTTTAACCATTTCTTCACCAAAAGAAACCTAAACTACCACGAAGTAATTGGCAATATTTTTTTTTGTTTAAATATTGGAGATTCTTAAGAAAATTGCAAACATGTAACCCAAAGCAGTACAAATTTTTTTTTCTTATAAAATTCATTTCTTGGAGTGCGCTGAGAAAACTATTGATAATACATAAAAATTATGTAGGACATAAAGTACTCATTATTTCCTACAAAAAAGATTCGTAGGAAATATACCTAACTGTCATAGTTAAGTCGCAATAGCAGCTTTTGTGTTCTGGTGGTAAATGATGATGCACTTTAAGATGGTAACGTGCTAACCTGTTAGGGGTTAGGCAGTTATATTAAACCCATAATCAGCAATATCGTAACGGAACGCTAAATTGCTTAGCAGCACATCTTTATCCGTAGGATTGTATCTAGCCACGGCCAAAGCCTCCCACCAGACCAGACCGGAGACAATTCTGAAATTATAAATTTTCTGTTTCCCCTGCCGGAGATTGAACTCAGGACCTTCCACTTAAAACTACGCTCACCGCTGCGCCAAGGAGGTTGTCAAGAAATCGCTGGATGCAAGCGGCACGAGAAGCTGTATTCTGGAAATCCCTATTTAGGACCTAGTCATCAGTTGAAATCATTAAGCTACGTTATTATCAACACAGGTGAAACAGTGATAACCGAGTTCAAGACTCAGAACGCACCTCTAACTTTTCAAAGTTATGTGCGTTTTAAGCGATTAAAATGTCACTTGCTTCAACGGTGAGGGAAAACATCGTGAGGAAACCTGCATGCCTGAGAGTCCTCCATAATGTTCTCAAAGGCGTGAAGAGTCCACCAATCCCAAAGGGCCAGCGCGCAGCGTGGGGAATTACGTCCTAAGGTTGCTTGGCAAAGATTGCAACGGAGTGATAAGGCCGCCTCTTTTATCATTATTTTTCTATTATTCTTTTGTTTCTTTAACTTGGACTAGTGCTGGAAAATAAAGAGTGTTAATAAATAATAATAAATACACCATTCTCATTGTGGCAGGGGACGTTCGTTTCTGATCCGCTAGGATCTGGAATGCCTTTCCAGCTTCCATTTTCCCCAGTGCCTACAATATGAGTACCTTCAAATCAAGAGTGAATAGGCATATTCTAGGCAAGCGCGCTCCACCTTATGCTGCATGATCGCTTACAATCAGGTGTGATTGCAGTCAAGCGCACGTCTATAAACAAAAAAAAAAGACCTATGACCTGTACAATAAAACGGCCCCGTTCAATAATGATGGCCGGTAATGGGTTGATATATTGTTTTCTGCTGACACAGATTCTAAATTAAATAAGATAGGAAATTCTCGAACAATTGCACACAAATTACCACTATACACCACAGCCTTATACGAGAGCTTCATAACCACGGTTCCGATATTCCCTGGCACTTGGCAGCGTTCCCAATGTAATGGGATTAAATCATGCGACATTAGCGTCGTTCCGCAACGCCGTCGTAAATAATGCGCCTTTTATTAAACTCGAGATAAATGATTATAGAGTCCGGCCAGTGTCCCCTCTTCCTTGGCCGCTTCGACTATTGTCATCTTTAATTAATTGAATGTGTCTTACATTCATTGCGTGCAGTAAGGTGCAATGACGTATCATAATGTAATCCACTATCTCTTTCCTAAATGAATGAATACAGTTTTATTACACAAAACACTGAAAAAAATATATAATAGAAAATAAGAACACATAGCACTAGTTATCGTCATCATAATTAGGTGCCATCTTCATATTGAAGTTCGGAGGTCAGCCGGTGGAAAATCGAACGATAATGTGCCATCTTCTTCAATACCGAATAGATATGTCCGGTCCACTCTCTTATATCGTCGAACCACTTCTTCCTCGGTCTCCCACGCGCTCTTTTCCGGGTAATGTTCCCTTCAAGGATCAACCTTGGAAACTCGAACAGGGATCCTCTCTGTAGGTGACCGAAAAACGCAACCTTCCTTTGTATGACGGTTGTCATAAGTTTCCGTTGGCATTTGGCCCTTCGTTATACTTGAGCGTTTGAGATGAATTGTCTCCATGATATTTTAAACATTTTTCGTGATGACCACATCTCAAACGCTTGCAACCATCTACAACTTTTACCAGTTATCGCTATATAGCTATCACATTCAGGCAACCAAAGGTGTAAAAGGACAATTGTGCGTTTAATAATGTATTTGTAAACGTGTAGCTTTTTTTTACTAATCTAAGAAACGATAAGTGGGAAGCCCTCGCCTTTAAACCGAGCAACACTTCACAGGTCATGCAAGCAATGCATCCCATCCTGAAAATTATTTCCCTGTGTCCATCGTCTTCTTAAATTATTTACTAACTAGCGGTCCTCCGCAACTTCATCCGCTTATAAGTCAACCTTAAAATATAGACAAATGCTTTCGCTGACTTCTTTTAGAACTTTTAAATAAGAACAACTTTGACATACATGATTTTATCGAGACTTTGACCGTTTACGCAGCGCACGCAGCGGTAGCTCTCAAAAGTTCTTCATTGGTGCTATACTCCTTTTGGTCTTAGCGTGATGATATTTAGCCTATAGCCTTTCTCGATAAATGAGCTTTCTAACACTAAAAGATCTTTTCAAATCCGACCAGTAGTTCCTGAGTTCCGTTCAAGTATCCAAACAAACAAACTCTTCAGCTGTATATATTAGTATAAGATTGACAATATTCTCAATATATTAAGTTCAAGTTTTCAATGCACTATCTACAGTTACCTATTCTACCATATTATGAAAATTAAGCTTAATTTACTAAACTCGGCGAACAGCAGCAGAATCTGTATGGTGTAATTTATAATTTCTTTATACCTTAAGGTATAAAAGGCGACACATTTGGCTAATTTTTCACTTAACATTTTCATTGTAAAGTCAATATCTCCTGAGGATTCTCCGGTTTCGGAGCGAAACGTGCGTAGAGGGTACATTGCCGAGGATCTGTTTGGTGTGGAGTTTACGGATTGAAGTAGTTATAAATTACACCATACAGATTCTGCTGCTGCTGTTTGCGGAGTATAGCAAATTAAGCTTAATTTCCATAACATATTATGGATTTCCGCAAAGTAACGCCTGCTTCTTTCTATACAATATCTATTCTACCGAATAGGTAGAGTACGATTACAGCTGGCATTGTTGTGGTTCAAGAATTTTTCATTGTTTTCATTAAACATTAACTTACATGAAAACTTACGGGCTACTACATACTAAGAGTAGGTTTGCTAACATTGCAAGAAATAGTGGTTATGAATATGAAGACTTTTTGTGGTGCCAATTATTAGTATTCTACCTTGTATCAAAACTAGTGCATACAATATTATTCATATTATTAATTTACTTGTCCCGCTCACATTCCCTCATCGTGTAAAGTCGACTTGGTGATACAAATATATGTTTTATTTGATTAGTGAACGCTGACCGCAAGGGGCGTGAATCTTCTACTGTATAATACCAAAGAAATAAAGACACAAAACATGTACGCTCTACAGTAGTAATTTTTTGTTGCCTTTTTGATCTAGTAGTTAGAATGCATTACGAGATCCTGGGTTTGATGCCTAGGTTCAAAAATTGTAAGTATAAGGTTTTATCTGTCAATTTTCTTAGATCCAAACCAAAGTAAGGTCATTGATCTTGATCCACCTCTACGCCTCGAAGAGTACGTTAAGCAATCGGCTCCGGATATTATCAATAAAGTGTTCAAATATTTTGTATTTTTTTGAGAAATAAATAAAAAACACAAAATATTTAAAAACCGAAAAAATTATGCAGTTAGCAAAGCTCGGTCATCGAGGCACTTACTGTTGTCTGCATTATCATTGCAACCAAAAAAACAGGACCTCAATAATTTAAGTTGCCATAGGAATCAGTGACTATATAATTCCTATGGCAACTTAAAAATAAGGAACTTAGGAACCAGGGTCTATATTTTTTAATAGCGGGAATTTGGTTGCGAGAGTTAAACCTCCTGGTGAGATAACAGACTTCGGATCCCATATAACCCGATCCGGTTATATGGGATTTCAATTTACTTAAAGCGCAGTAAAGTTAAAAAAAAACACAAATGACTAAATTAATCGGTACCATATTATCTTGGCAATATAAAGATATTATAAAAAATATTAAAAAAAAACTAATAATATTTATATATTAACTGTTCTAAAGCTCCTTGATAGCTTAGAAGATCCATGGTGGCTCTGGGATCTTATTAGGAATCAATCAATCAATAAGTGTAATTGTTTATATTCCGTGCTGCCGTATCCAGATTTTCGATTTCATAATATTTCCCTCGCACATTAAGATCGATAGGTACTCCCCTGGTGATGCGCCAGGGGAAATACTTTTAACTAATTCCTTAGTGACCTCTGTGACACGTACAATCTTGATATCAAATTGATGTGGACTGATGATTACTTGTCAACGCAATATGTTATAAAACGTGACCATAATATCGTCACCATATATGCTCATATAATAAGTAAATAAAATATCATATATTTGGCCAAAATAAAGTAACTAATAATGTCAAGCTTTCAAAGTGATGTCATTTGAGGTCGAGCTCCTACCCAACGCTATCACCGCTTCAGCATAGAATGCTACTCGTACATTATATGCTTGGTACATACATACTTTGCATATATTATATCAATATAAAGGGCCCACGTGGTATAAAAAACAGCCGGTTGGCGCAGTGGGCAGTACCCTGCTTTCCGCGTCCAAAATTCAAAATTCAAAATTCAAAATTCAAAATTCATTTATTTCAAGTAGGCCTAATATAAGCACTTTTGAAACGTCAAGTCTGTCTGTTTGTAGTGATTCTACCACCGGTTCGGAAGGCAGATTCTACCGAGAAGAAGCCGGCAAGAAACTCAGCAGTTGCTCTTTTCCAACATCAACAATTTACATTTTGTATTTTAACATTAATTTTTCTATCTTGTGAGAGCTGAAAGCGGAGCCGGATGCTTCCAAGGCCGTGGGTTCGATTCCAACAACTGGAAAAATGTTTGTGTTATGAACGTGAATGTTTTTCAGTGTCTGGGTTATCGTAAAAGTATTCATCACCTATCTTAGTACCCATAACACAAGCTACGCTTTCTTTGGGGCTAGATAGCGATGTGTGTATTTTCGTAGTATATTTGTTATTTATTTTGACAAAATAAACGTCTTTAATCATTAAGATATATATACTTATGTAGTTTTAGTATAGAACGACTTGCCGTGTCATCCTCAGCATACTATTTTCCCACAGTTGAGCATAGCCCTCTGCTCTTATGAACATGCCCCTCTTGTTGGGTTTTGTAGTCAGCAAGAGATGTTGTGGTGGTTTTTAGTTCGGGTTTACCCCTTTCAGAGGGGGTCCCACATAACCTCAGCCCTGCCCGACGGATGGAGTCAGCCCTAGAGCTTTTCCACCGCGACAGAAAAATAGTATCTAGAGCTTACACGGCTTCTCCAATGTTGGTTGACTTGGTAATAACATAGATAATTGATATATTAATTCCCTTGGTGATATTATCTGTCATTAGCTACTACTAATCGACTAAGAATGTAAAACGCAGGAGACATGGCACGATCCATTCAATTAATAGAAAGTGCATTTAATCAATTATCGCTAAAACGGTATGATGTGCCCAAATTACCCCCCCGGGGAATCGTAACGATCACTCGCGCTAATGGCGAGCGATGTTTTTAAACAAATAACAAATTGACTTTTTTCTGTTCAATTATCCGTATCCGTACTGATATTTTAAATTCGAAACTGTGTGTGTTTGTTTTTAACCCACTTTTAGCTCAACCGTTTAACTGAACTTGATGTTTTGTTCACATTCGTGGTCTACGCGGAAATATAACTTTTGTGCCTAGACTCTTAAGCAACAGCTGTCAAAACTTATCACGCCACTTCTACGATACGGATAAAATAAATTTTGGCTATTCACAAACTCAGGATTTGACCGAAGTCGTTAAAAAGCCAACTGATACGGCTACGATAACGCCATAGGTATCGGGGCGGAGCAATTTCATTAGAACACAAATTACCACGTCAATTAATATCGTCGTTTGACGCTTTTACAGGCGCGACGTGTTATAGATGATAGCTGGTAATTAGTGATGTGTTTATATAAGCTGACCGCTAAATTTCGACACTGGGACACTCTTTTACGCTCCAGAAAAAAAAGTGTCGTGATTTTTTCTAGAGGTCCGAATTTAGTTAGAGATTAGAGAGAGATATATATAACTTAAGAACTATCGAAAAGGGTTATAGAGTCTTCCGGTGATCCTAGAGCGGGCAGTTACCTTGGCCAACGAATTAGTTTGGCCATCCAAAGGGGCAATGCTGCCAGTATCTTAGGAACTGTGCCTCGCTGCGGTGGTTTCGAGGACGTTTTAGATTTTATTTAGTTTTAAATAGTTTATTTTAGGTTATATTTATAAAACAATAATTTTAATTGTTAATTAAATAATAGTTAAGAGATTTGTGTACGTCAGATATGGCATTAAAACGTCCGGCAGCAGCACGTCTTCTCGGTAGGGTGGCATTTTCTCATGGCCAAAAATTCCCACTAGACCTCTCACCTTTTGAATAAAGGTGAAAGATAATCCTCGGGTAAGCATTCACTGTTAGAAAAGTTAACTCTCTCTTTACCCGGCTAAGTTTGTTGTGGGCTCTTCTTAGACCAGGGCGCGTTTGGAACCCTCGTAGCTTTAGATTTAAGTTGGCGAACGAAGTTATCACCATCCCGTTACAATTATGTAAACAAATATGTATGAACGCTTCATAAGTGCCTGTGATAGGCCTACATGAATAAAGAAATTTTGAATTTGAATTTTGAATTAACTGAATAGAGGCGTGAGGAGTCATTGAAGGTTAATCTTATAGTGGTAATTTTTCTTTTAATAGGTTATACTTTTGTACTATCTTTCTTTTTATTTCTTGACTGAGATTATAGTTGGCTAGCCTTTTAGGTGTATGGTATGGGTAGGGGGGTGTAATATTGTACCCATAATCGGTTTCTACTCGGCATCGTAGCGGAACGTTAAATAGCATGGCAGCAGGTCTGTTACGACCCACGACCAAAGCCTACCACCAGGTAATCCCCAAATTTTTCGGGTATCGAACCCGAAAGTTGGACTTTATAAGACCTAAGTGCGGACCACTGCACCTCAGCGGTTGTTAAGACATCTGCTTGTTTTTAAAAAGCCTATGATGAACAAATATAGAATAAAGATAGTAGAATATTATAGTCTGTATGTTTGTTACTCAATCACGTCGCAAAGATTGAACCGCTTCGGCTGAAATTTGTTACAGAGATACATTGTAGTCTCGTATAGGCATAGGCAAGATATACTTTTTATCCCGGGAAATAAACGAGTTCTCGCGTAAATAAAGAACCTTAATCCACGCGAGTAGCAGCTAGTATGAATGAATACACTTTTATTGTACCTACACCAAAAAAATAGTAGTTACCGAAATATAAATATAGAGCAGAGTTCAATTTGGTGGCCTTATCGCCACATTAAAATCAAACTATTTTATAATCCAATCTAGTAAATTATAATCATCATATAAACATTACCGGCTCACTACAAAGCACGGGTCTCCTCCCACGATGAGAAGAGGTTAAGGCCGTAGTCCACCACGCTGGCCAAGTTCAGATTGGTGGACTTCACACACGTTAACGAGAACGTTATGAAGACCTCTAAGGCATGCAAGTTTCCTAACGATGTTTGCACCATTGAAGCAAGTGATATTTTTATTACTTAAAACGCACATAACTTAGAAAAGTTAGAAGTGCGTGCTGGGATTCGAACTGGGCCCCCCGAAGGGGAACTCGAGCTCCTTCCGACTGCGCTATCACCGCTTCAAATCCCCGTCAATCAATTCAAGCCAAGAATTTATCCTCTCCATGCTCACTCCACCTTTATTGACGCGTTCAAAATATAATATTAGAGCATAATGAAATATAGTAAGTTGGATAATAATTAAAGCAGCCGTAGAAACTATTCACATTTCGGATCGGTCCCAAGGCGGGGCCACGTCTATCGATAAATCATCGGTTCTCGAATAAGCTTCTTGGCGTCTTACGTTGTTGTAATTAATAAACCTACTCCCATACATACGAAACGATAAGGGAATATTTACACAAAACCGGGTCTTAGAGTTTACTGGATACCAGACTTGTCGGTTTGTCTGTCTGTTCATCAGTATTGAACTGGCTCTATAACTAATGAATGATATGAAGTCAAATTTACAAATATTATAAGCAACCTAATGCCGATTGAATATTATGTAATAAAATATGTTATATGAACTTATAGAAGCTTTTTTTCGATTAAAATTATTATCTTTTCCGTATATATTTATGGGGTATTCTTTGAAATCATTTCTGTCGTGCAGAGTGCAGCTAAATAAGATTGAAAGAACTTTACTATATAAAATCTTGTACGAAACAGCAAAATAAGATATGTTATTTTTGGCCATATTTCTGTCTAAATCTTAGTTTTAGATAGGAAAAAAATTACAATGTTACTTTTAAAACTACTTGGGATAACATTAAAATTAAAAAAATATAATTATTTACAAATTATCGATATCTTTTTTTTTTAATTTTTTCCTATTACTTATTTATTTATACTGAAGATTATAGCACTTTAACAAAAACATAAAACTGAACTCGACACCTTCTAAAATCATCAAAAATTGCAGTTTATTAGATTACTTATCATATAAATGCATTAACTTTAGCATAATATCAGTTATATCCTGAGTTAAACAAGAATACTACTTCACAAAAATCGATCATTAAATAAAAATATAAACTGATACATATATTCTACGATTCAAGACTTTAGAAAAAAAGAGAGAGAGTTTTGTTATTTTCACTTAAGAATGGTCAAGTAAGGTTCAAGTGGTCAAGAAGAAGAAGAAGTTATGCGTTAAAAAACATACATAAACCGCTGAAACGCAACGTCAATTGGATGTGCCTCAGTCGGGTGTAAATGAATATGAAATTTCCTAAGGCCGTGTGTATACTGCTATGATGCTAAAACAAAGTTCCGAGATACAAATGCAGGCCTGCCGTCACTCCCAAGTCCAGACCACAAATCGTCCGCCCGGGGATTTATACGGGGTGTTTTCATCTCAGGAACACGGCAATACCCTTAACATATTAACATGACGTGGCAAGTCACGGATCTGTACTATTGTATCTACTGTATTGTATAGATAATCTTATTGAGACGTAAAGGCTTGGTTAGATTGCCACTTAAATTTTAAAAAGAGGTGACTGAATTTTCAGGGAATTTCGATTTTCGGAAAATTTATATAGTTGCTTCAATAGAATTCATCCCACGGTTTTGCCCGCTTGTAACCCTTATATAATCAACCTTTTTTTTTTAAAAACCCATTTTTTTTTATTTCACTAGAAGTTAGCTCACCTTTTGGTAAGTAATACTGCAGTCTAAGATGGTAACGAGCTAACCTGTGAGGGGTATCACAGAATATGGGCATACCCCTAAATGTTTTCAAAGCGCCTTTGTACCGGAACGCTAAAAACTAAATATCAACTAAATATCATAATAATCCTTAGTCGAACTTTCTAAACACTAACCCAAACGGCTGCTTTCAAAATCACCTATTAAATATTGAAACGTAAAACTAGTCATGTTGTTTTATTTAAAATATTCATTGTATAATATCTACTCAAGCTATTCTTCAACAACTTAATGGAAATCAATTTGTACATACATAGGAACTTAATAATATATTAAACTTTATTATAGTAATATTGTTTCTTTAAAATATAAATATAACCTAAAATAAACTATTTAAAACTAAATAAAATCTAAAACGTCTTCGAAACCACCGCAGCGAGGCACAGTTCCTAAGATGCTGGCAGCATTGCGCCTTTGGATGGCCAAACTAATTCGTTGGCCAAGGTAACTGCCCGCTCTAGGATCACCGGTAGACCCATTTCGATAATTCTTTGAAAAGGGCTCTTGCCTCCGGACCCCACGGTCCCAAAGTCTCTACTCCAAAACGCACAAAAATGAAGCTGCTATCCAGGTTTTCATATTTACGCCTCTTGGCCTGCTCGGCACTGGAAGCAGCCGCACCTACCATTGACGAGGTGGCTTGGATGTGTGATGCAGCTAGGGTATCAACACAAGTTGCACTCATAGAAGTGACCTTCCAGACCTCCAAGGTATGAGCGTCATACCATCAGGTCTCTTGCCATCGCTCCGCGCCAAACCAATAGGTTCTAATACAGCTGGAACTTAATTGTAATACAGGAACTATATATATTGATGCAAATTCTAGAAAATATGCATTAGTAAAGTATTGAAATCCGGAACATAGTTTTATTTATTTATTATTATTTACCATTGTTTGTGATTATATAATAATTTATTTATAGCATGGTAATAGAATAAATTCTTATTGGTAAATTTTTGATTCAAAAATTAATCTTGGGAGAACGAAATCGTGATTATTTTCAATAAAGTGCATCTAGTTGACAAAGGCGTCAATTATGCGGTTTAAGGGGCCAACTACGGACAGCAGTTTTCTTAAATTGTAGGTACCTGACTACTTAACAGGTTAAATAGCTGATTAACTTACCGTAATTACCGACAGTAACGCAATCTTAACTACATATGTAATAAAAAAGTTGAAACGTTTTACAATTAAACGTGGCATAACGTCGGGATAGTTGTCCTTGGAAAGGAGCTAACACCTTACGTTATACCACATTTATTAGTAAGACCCTTTATATTTAAAGGTATATATGTAAGATACCTTTGTTCCTTCGATCAAAGAGCAACGCAGGATGTTTGATTACAACTTCGCCTTAAGACACGACTTGCCAATTTGATGGCCATTAATTTTTAGCCCAAACACTCACGGCAATAACAATTATGATTCCGAACCACGCACCCGTCATTACAACGCTTTATCTACCAGCGCAGTTCCAACCCTTTAATGTCTAATCGTGAATTATACTCCGTAATAAAATTCTTTAATCAAAGAAAACAACGGAGCCACCATTAAGGCGTGCACACGTCGCCACCTCGAGTCGTTACAACGAATATTTACATACATGTGTCATTATACCCCCTTCTCCCCCATAATTAAGGGTATAAGGGAATCTTAGCGTCTTATTACGCGAACGTAACGGTATCCTTTTAGAAAATTGTAACAACAGTGTCGTTACCGGCGTACACCCGTTCCCCCCTCGATGATCACCTCGGAAATTCGCCGCCGAGTTAAAATATTCTAAGGAAGCTAAGAGCACACACGAAACTTAAATGTGAAATATCCTCTAATGAATCAGACAATATTTTAAGGCGTGGGAGGCAATAAAACCTCCCTCCGCCCGCTAATGTGTACCGGCACTGTCTCTGTTTAGGGAAGGGGTGGTCGTGTAAATAAATATCGACGCGGACTCGCGGCTGCGGCCACGGTTACGGCGAGCTGAGTGTGTATCTGTCTTTATATAAATTATTGATTGAAGACAGCCGTAATGGTATGTGATGACCAGATTCAATTTTAGAACGTTGTGTAGTAGATCTTTTCATTTCCAATTACAATATTGTTTGCCGAAATAAAATAGAATACTTACTAACAAAAATTATTATCCATGCATACATAAAGGTTTTATTTTTATTTTGAAGTAAATTTCTTTAGGCGCGACTAGGGAGTAACTCAGATTTTTTTCTGACGTAAGTAACACTTATTTCAGACGTCTGTGTAGTTTCCGCTACTTAAAAATAATAATTTGGATTGGTCGTCAAGCATATAATATCATATACTCCACGCTTCTTGACTTACTCGCCAGCTAGTGGCAAATATCATAATCAATTAGGATTTTTTATTTCCAATATTTTCAAACTCGACTCTATGTTTACTTACCTTCACCATCAACATCATCACTTTAACCCATTGCTGGCCCCCTACGGAGCACGGGTCTCCGCCCACAATGAGAAGGGGTTAAGCCCGTAGTCCACAACGCTGGCCGAGTGCGGATTGGTGGACTACACACACCTTTGAGAACATGAACTGATCTCTCAGGCATGCAGGTTTTCTCACGATGTTTTCCTTCACTGAAAAACGCACACAAAAGTTAGAGGTGCGTGCTGGGAATCGAACCCGGCCCCAAAGTCGAGCTCCTACCCAATGACTATCACCGCTTTACTTACCTTACTTACCTTTATACTCCTATGTTTAAGAGTTCAATGTAAATGAATACATTTACAGTTAACAAGCAGCAAGTAAAAAAATTAACTAATTAGTGAAATAGCTTCCTCCATACATACTACAATTTAATTATTAAACGTGGTCGAATTCTTTCCATATTCCTAGACACATTCAGCACGACCTCATTAGTTCATGTAAAAAATGCTCCTAAAAATTATTCAGCTTAATAAATTACATTCTTCACGAGTAAACAAAACATTTAATAGTTAACATACATTGTTATTTAGAGGACAAAAGAAACCTTGATTTAGTCTTAATAAATCTTAATGATGATTTACTATATAATACTTACTTGTAACTTGATATATACTCGTATATACTGCCGCAGAAATTAATGTTTTTTTTTTAATGTATTGATGCATGACGCTACATATGATCATACCTTATATATATGCTATTAAAAAAGGAGAGCTACGAGTATGTGCGATGCCAGCAATTTGAGCACAAATGCTCTGCCTATACCCAGTAAAGAGAAAATTTTGGATCAAGTATTTTTTCTGTCCTGTGAATTTTGACTAAGTTTTGTCTCATTATATCCTTGCGATACTTATAAATAAACTTATTTATTCATAGGTGATAGAATTAACATGCAATGCCTATTATTTTTAATTTTAGTCCCAAAAAAAAACTGCAAAAGTAATTCTAGGTAAAGAGAGCCAAGTCTTTCTTATAATGAAATATATATATTGTTATTGCCTGGGTAAAAGTATAGATATCCGGTACTTGCGTACGAGGGTGGGAGTGGGAGGGGGGAGGGGGGGAGGTAGGGGAAGCCCCCCCCACCTTTCCCCTTTGTCGGAAAAGTATAGTTTTCGAGTAATGATTTTTTTTATAAATCATAACCTCACTTCTTTTACATAGGAATATTGACCTATATATTAAATATCCTATGTCAAATATACCTTTTTAGTGTCAGATTCTAGGGGACGTCTCGCTCCGCTCTGCTTCGCTCGGCTCTCAATGGTCTTTTATGTTCTAACCTAACCTAACCTAGCTTCTTAAAATAGATTTTGACCTATGTATTAAATATCCTATGTTAAATATACCTTTTTAGTGTCAGATTCTAGGGGACGCCTCGCTCCGCTCCGCTTCGCTCGGCTCTCAATGGTCTTTTATGTTCTAACCTAACCTAACCTAGCTTCTTAAAATAGATATTGACCTATGTATTAAATATCCTATGTTAAATATCACAGCACTTAACACAACAAAGAACATTCGCGTGACCACTAGAGAAACGGAATGACGATTGACAATCTCAAAATACATATCTAGCTGCATTTCGTTATACGCAATTTTTAGTGAAATTTATTTTTATCGTAATTAATTCAAAATGCATTTCCGAAATCCAAAAACAGTGTATATGGACCAAGTTTAACCCAGACAAAGCTCCTAAGCAAAAAACATATGTAAAATCAAGTACCGGATATCTATACCCAACCCATTGCCTGTAATAGGTAAACTTCTGACTATGGTTATGGTATGGATGGCTCTAGAGTCTTACTGAAAATTCGCATTTCGATGCCGAAGTAGCTAAATCAGAAGTCTGCATGCATGCACAGATTCGCTAATGAATGAGAAATGTAGAAAAGACTAGAGGAAGTTTGCACCGTGTTTGAAAACCGTTCTGCCAAAGTTCTTAAAACATAAAATACATTCTTTATTTTATTTTCTTGAAATAGAAATAGAAATTTTATTTTATTTTATTGAAATATGTTGTATCCATTTCGGGTCGTACTATTTTCTCCACACACCTTCGAGATTCTTCATTTTGATTAAAACATTCATACGGAGCCATAAAATGTAATATGCAAAGGAATCGGAATACGTCCATTTTCTACGAATATGCGACTCAATATTATTATTGCATTTTTAGGTTTCTGTACATAGGGAATCTTTCATTACTTTGAGTCCATCCTTCTGTATGTTCGTCCGTCCGTCCGTGCCGCAAGTCACAGGCATTTTTTCAGAAACTATTAAAGCTTTATATGCTTTAATTGCTATAATTTTCTACGTTTCATAAAAAAACTTGACAGTTTAATTTAAATTGTAAACCTATATTAGTCAAAATATATCCCAAGACCACGTACACGGTAAAAATTTACCTATCTATTTATCATAATATCTAGTTCAAATCCCAGGACCACTTTCATGCTAAAAACTTACCTATCTTACCTATAAATCTATGATAATATATACGTCAAATTTTATCAAGACCGAAGAATATTCGAGCCGTCAAATTGTTTAAGAAAAATAAGCATACCTACAAACAAATTGAATATTAGATTTTTGTAATTACCAATTTACGGCTTCAAAACTAAGCTGATCCTGGCAAACTTTTGAAGATACATAGCTTGCATCCTAGAATCAGACATAAATACTTTTTACCCTGGGAAAACATAGGTTCCATGAAATTTTCAAAAACAAACGAATATAAAAACGTGGCTTCATTAATTATATGATATTTGTATAGGTGACACGATGTTTATTCATGTGTATTACCGCCCAGCGTTAACTCTTCGTCGAATAAAAAAATGTCTATATACGATATAGCGTACAATTACGAAGCAATTAAAAATGTCACTTGAAAAGAGTGGCAAATACATTGAAACACGTAATCAAAGATACCAATTACTGCTCGCACTCAGCATAGCACAAAGTGACTGGCAACCGATCGACGGTAACCACAGATTACAAAGATCAGTAAACAAATTTGAATTATATTAGCTTTTTAAGTCCAATGTAGAGAGAGCTTTTAAAAGACCTGCTCTATGATATATTTTCACATACATAAAAACTCAAAGATTCAAAAAGGTATATATGTCACATTATTGTATATATCTAAATATTAGCCCAGTTACATTTTAATAGCATAAATATGCCTAAGAATATTGTTTCCAATAAGCATGATATTATTTGTATCATAGACAATAAACAGCATAAATATTAATATTTTTGTTAAAATCATCTAGTCAAACCCTACTAAAAGTATAAGATTTGAGATTAACAGATCGACACAATATCCTGGTAAAGTTACCGTCTTAAATTCATTCTATTTACGAAATACGAAAGTTATGACTTTGTCTTTTGATTATAAGTTTCCTCAAGAGGAGCTAGGGACGCTCAAGCAAGCGGTTCAAGCGGTTTTTTTTTCGATAAATACATTTTTAAATGTGAATAACTTCAGCAGCATGAGTAGACTGTCCACCCGAAAACGGTGTACACCTATTGTCCCAATACAAAACATACGATGAGTTGACAAATGTTGCTTTTAAATTATGCAATTTGTATGAAGACGACGAGTTGCCAACTTGTTGTAAAAATTAGTGAATCGGGCGGCGTATCGGGCATAAATCATAAATACGAATGATCACGCTGCGGTCAACTTGTATACTTAAGCATAGAACCAACTGATGTTTATACTCTGTGGTGATCTATCCACAACATTTTTACTGCGCGTTTACCGCAGATCGCGATCGTAAACTGCCGGTAAGTGTTGCTCCCCCGTTCAGGTGCCTCATTAGACCCCACGAGTGCGTCAAAGGCCCTTGTACAGCGTGGCCGTTTGATTATGACTTCAGAGTTTTTCATATTTCAAAATTTTATATTGTTAAAAAACTTTAAAAGGTTAAGAAATGTGATGTTATTCGTGTAGTTGGTTTCTTCTTGGCACTCTTTCTCATAGCTGTATTATATTCGATTACTGATCCTGTACTATTTCTTACAATACAATAAAATACCCTTTAGTTCTTTTTCACTTAAGTCTGGCTTTCATTTGATAATATTTTTCAATATGCCTGGTAAAAAACAATGTTGAGTTGAGGCCTAGAAACATTTCGTGTGACTTAATTACGTATCTGGAGTGGATCAATATAATCTCCAACTTCAGATGTATAGTTTCTATAGTTTGCCCAATCCGATACGCGATAATACTCTGGTGTACTGTGTCAAATCATCGAATAAATGCTGATTTCTGTATCAGACTGATTTCTGTTTTTCTGGACAATTTAAAAACACGATCACGGAATTACACGGAGACAACTGACGGCCTCCCTGAAGCAAAGGTAAACGTTGTTAATATAAGTAAGAGGTCCCGGTTTCGATTCTTAGCCGGGGCAATTTGAGAATTTATTATTTCTGACTTTTCTCTAGTCTGGTTCGGGGTTTTTAGCCGTGGCTAGTTACCACTCTAGCGACAAATACGTGTCGCTAAGCGATTTAGTTTTCCGGTGCTATTTCGTTTAGAAACAGATAAGGTGTGTCTACCATACTCCCTAACAGGTTAGCCCGCTACCATCTTAGACGGCATCATCATTTACCACCAAATAAGATTGCAGTCAAGTGCTAACCTGTAGTGAAATAAAAAAAATGGACTGCGTGGCGAGTTAGATACAAAGCTTGTTACAGTACGATGAATTTAACGGTGATCAGGTTGGGCAAATAACAACCTGGCTTCAGGACCCCACCGCTCCCAAGTCCCGTTGTTAAAGAAAGAGGCGTAGAAACAGCAGATGATACATTATTTAAGATTGTTAGATATCTTGATACTCTTCACCAGGGAGTGGTTTGTGCCACACCTATGTAAAAAGTCGGCAGTCAACCGCCAAAATTCTGCACTCAAAAGTCTCAGAACATCAAACAGGTACTTGACGCCCCCCTTAGGGGACATTATTAGCGCCACGGAATTTATCGAGCAGTATCAGCTCGGTAACGGCGCACAAAATGCCCAATTAAAATATTAATTACTCCGAGTTTGTGACACGACCGCTCCTCCTTAGACATCAGGGGTGTTTGCGGTTCACTGTGGCTTACCTAAGTACCTACGTTTAAAGTTAATAATATAAGTTGATATCATGAACAAGACAGGAACCTTCTGCTGTGTAAAATAAAATAATGTAATAAGGGCCAACTTAGGGCATTTTGGAAAGCAAATCAAAATGGCGTGAAGCTTTTAGAGTAGAAAACACTGCAATCCATAATAACAACACAAGTACAAGAAGTAGTAGAACTTATTATAGTATTATAGTATAGTAGTCCTGGGAAGTATTACCGCTGTGCTTATTTCTGGCTCTGGCATAATACGTCACATTAGCATGTCGCATGTTGGTGACCCGCAACCATAAGTTTTGCTCCTTCCATAAGGCCGCTGCACATTACTAGTCTAGCATAATATGTCACATTAGAATGTCGCATGGTGGTAATGTTGGTGACGCTACCCAATAAGTGTTGCCCCTACCATAAACAAGAATTTAAAACAAAATTTAACCAAGCAGGTAAAAAAATTAGTCAAGCTTCTCGATCAACAGAGGAAATCGTTAAGCAAACACATCGCACCCCCGCGGTACTAAATATTAAGTGTTAATAATGTCGCCGACACCCGTCCCGGCCCCGTTCCACGAGATCAAAAATTCAACAATCGTTCCGCACAAGTTGGCAGAAGGGTTGCGGCGTCGATTTTCAAACTCGTTACCCATTCATCCGATATCGGGTCTCTAATAACTTTATCTTGGATAACGGAGTTGTTGTAACTTTTACTAATTCTGTTTTGTTATTGGATATCTTTAATCAGATCAAAATGTATTTTTTGGTTCATTTATACTGCCGTCAATCTGTACCAATATTCTATTTTCTTTTTGTAGAACCTGATTTTTAACCTTTGTTACTTATTAAACTTACTTAAATATACTTTGATTAAATATCGTAAATAGTTCTAAGTAGTATACTAGTAGTATACTTAGTGTCTTACTTGAAACTTGATTTTTATTTCTAGGCTGTTTTAATGCATTGTTAAAATATCTGCTGCTTTTTTTTATACATATTTTTAGGGCTTTTGCAGAAAAATATTATGAAGCACAATCCCTAAAAATATTATGAAGCACAATCCACACATATGCGCCATTATTACAATATATGTAATTATTTATTACTTTATATTATAGCTTACTTTGTATCCCTAAACAATTGATTCAGCAAGATTTTTAGATAACTGAAATGACGCACATAAATTCGTGGCCAGCCGCCCTTTTTAACTAAAAATCATAATGACGCAAATAGCTCCAAAATAAGCTTTTTCTAATGATTTTCACATATTTCCACCGAATATCATAACAAACAAGCACCTCGCGCATCGTTTTACAAAACTTCCTAATCAAACCTTATGAATAATACATCACTTATCATCCCGAACCAGCACACGTAATGAACCTAATCAATATATAACGCAATCAAAATACCTAATTAAAATTGCTCCCGCGTTATTTGCATATGAAAACCTTTATAATTGATCGAGATCCCCGCCAAGACAAAAGGGATAGTGGGCGGGAGGGTGGTTGCACTAAACAAATTAGGCCTCAGGAACATCAGACAGAAACGAATGTCCCGAACGATATGTGTGTGTGAATAAATATTTCATGTCGCTTCATGTTTAGGTGATAATAAATTTATGTTATTTAGAGCCAACTTTTTAATCGAAGTATGATCTTTAACCTTCTTTTTAGTAGTAGTGGAGATTTTTGTGACAGAGCTCGACGGGAGAGGTGCTACCTTACTTATTTTTGCTACAAAGGAGTCAATCAATCAATCAATCACATCTTTATTCAGTTTAGACTATACTTAGTTACAGCACTTATGAACGTCATACATTTTTTTGTTTTATAAATATAATAATAACAATTATATTAATGTGAAAAATAACTACAATGATCAATAATTAATAATTATTTGTTATATTATTACATAAAGTTAACTTTATTTATTTTTTATCAAATAAATTCAAATTAGTAATAATTATTTGTAAAAATGCTATAAAAGAAAATTGGTAGTAGGCTATAAAAAAAGGCTAAAGGCTTTTTATTTTATTTTATTATATTATTATTGTTATATCACCACTATATCATTTATTTATAAATTATTGTTTGGGTGAATTTATTAATATTTTGCATTTACTTCACCATCAATAACCTATGTCCAAACTTCTTTATCGTTTAAGAGTATTGCTGGAGTTTGAAGGGCGTCGTTGCTGGTGTAATTACAGGCATATGAGGTTTTAACATTTATGCCTAAGGATGATGGACACGGCGGTACGTTGCATGATGTAATTCTTGCATGCTCTGCTTGGTTGAGCCCTTAATTTATGCGTTGGTTTTCACGTTACTATCTGTCATTTACTTGGTCTGTCAATAATTACTGTATAAAAACGAATAAACATACTTACTATTTGTCATTTTCACAGGTGCTTACAATGGTTGTTTTATTACTCAGTTGAATTATCTAACAGTTAAAAATCCGCTTTTAGAGCTGTTTCGATAGCTTTATCAAATCCCTTTCTCAAACTGTTAAAACTTAACGTCATTAATAGATAATGTGACTGCAATAATTTGAACGTTAGAAGCAAAAATAAACTTGCAGTGCAGTACACTAGACTACACAAAATAAGCAATTCATTTAAAGGAAATTGTATACAATTTTACAATAAATTACCGGTTGATATCTTGGGGATGTCACTAAAGAAGTTCAAAGTTTGTATTAAGCGAAAGCTTATAGAAAAGTCCTATTATAGTATAAAGGATTACGTAAACGATAAAAAAGCTTGGGTGTAAACAATTGCTCTAACCAGGTTGCTTCTTAAATATTTTCTAATGACAATGTGAGATGGTGATAACAAAAAGAACACCCGGCTAAGTTTGTTGTGGGCTTCTTCTTAGACCAGGGCGCGATTGGAACCCTCGTAGCTTTAGTTTTAAGTTTACGATTGTAGTTATCGCCATCACTACTCACTGCTATGTACACATTTTGTATATAATAACGCATCAAAAGTGCCATCTATGTGCCTATTTGAATAAAGAAATATTTGACTTTGACTTTGACTTTGATAATTTGTTGTCTAGTGGGAGGTTTCGGCAGCGGCTGGTTATCACTCTACCGACAATGACTTGCCGCTAAGCGATTAGGGGTTTGGTTTGATATTACTGCCATACTCCTTATCAGGTTATCACTAAACAGCAGGTGAGATTGCTGAAAATTTGGACGACCTTGACACAGTGATGAGATCTGTAGTCTTGTGACCTTGGCAGAACAGTTTGGGAATTTATAATTTCTGTTTTTTTTCTGGTCTGGTCTGATAGGAGACTTCAGCCGTGGCTATTTACTAATCTGCCAACAAAGACGTACCGCCAAGCGATTTAACCTTCCGGTATGATGCCATGTAGAAACCCCTTACAGGTTAGCCCGTTACCACCTTAGTGCATTTTAACTTACAAAAAGATAAGATTGCGATTGAGTGATTGATTAAGTGAAATAAAAACAAGTCATACAGAGTAAAATATTAGTCTTATGACTTTGGCTCGATTAGGTAGCATAGACAAAAAATAAGTTAGTATGATTTAAGGTAGTTTGGAATGGTACGGTATGATCAATAACATAATGGTTTTCTTTAAAATATTTTCACTCTTACTTCCTTCAAGTTAAGACTGACTCTTTAAATAAAATGTTTGAATAAATCCAAGTTAGTTTTCTATAAAAAGTCAGTCTAATTAAGAAATTTTCTGAGCCGTAAATGTGGGATAGTTCATTAACCTACGAACACGTCAATATTTGGTATGTACGAATGCACATAGCGTTAATATCATAATTGCAAAACTCGCGCCGAGACTAAAAGCATTTCCGAAAATAAGTAACATTTCATATGTGCAATAAACCCTCGGGTTCATTTTAATTTGAACGCAAATTAAGCCCTATAGCCCGAGTAATAAGAATGTCACGAGCATAATATACAACGAATCATTAAAAATATTACCGTTTGATAATCTGAAATATCATGCGAACTCCATATTTTACCCGCCGCGATATCATGTCTGTGCATTGCTGGATGGTGGGCCACGGGAGTAGCGGGAAATAAATCATACAATCAAGTTCTTCTTATTTTTTATACGCCGTAACACACAAATCCTTCTTCTCCTTCGAACATCATAAAGTTCAGTTTAATGCTCTTTGAAAATCGTGGACTTCCACAAATTATAGTGAATGAATGAATGAGTATTAAAAAAAAAACAATCACATACAATTAAAAGGGCTTATCGCTAAACAGAGATCTCTTCCAGGCATCCAATGTTAAAAAGAGACAGCTCTATAATAATAGAATAAACTAGAAACAGTAAAGGTAGCTTCCACCCAATATCTAATAATATGCATTATTAAGAAACAAAGCCCACTTTTTATAAATTCGGTGTAAACACAAACGGTAGGTTGTACAATAAGTAATTACACCATTCCTTTTAGAACTCTCTTTTGGGCAACATTTTAGACTTTTGAAATTAAATTCTTTTCTTCGAGTGCCTTTCACTAAAACCACTTACTCGTAAATTTTGGAACATAATTTTTTATATATCAGTATTTCGCAAACATAATGTATAAAAAAAGGGCTCCCAAGGTCCATAATAAAAGACTATAGAGGACAGAGACCCCCAAAAGAGGTTCCTACTTATGTCCTGCCAGTTTGTTTCGTAGCTCTACTGTTGGATAGCGCGTCTACTACACTCGCGACTGTCTGCTCGCCCGCGGCGACGTTTCAAGAGCTACATACAGCTCTCTGAAAAATTAATATATACTGAGTTTTATGTGAGCGCCGAGCAGTACTGCGAATGGATTAAATGTTTGGCAGGTATGCACTTTGGATAATGCAGCTTCGTCTTCTCATTTGTTCTTCGGAACTGTGATAATGGATTCTTTCGGAGCTTATTTCGATTTTGGAAAAATTAGAACTACATTTATATCTTTAATGTCCACTACAGTATACGCTGGATTTTGATCTCCTTACTCAAAGGTTTTAGCTGTGATAGAGCTTTTTGTGACAGAGCTCGTCTGATTCTGCCGCTAAGCAGCATTGTTGTTATACCGTGTGTCGGTCAGAAACGCTTGATTGTCAGTATAATTACAGGTATAATTACGCCTCAAATTGATCGACACAAGGCGGCATGTTGTAAGACGTGCTCCTTGCTGCCATGTGAAGTATTTCTCTGTTTATGGGCAATGGTAAACACAAGATATTGATACAAGTTGACCGACCAAGTAACGTGCTCTGCGGGGCACAGAGGCACAACCATACAAATTTTCTAAGTTATAGGAAAAGCCGATAAAAAAAAAATCTAAGTGACATTTAAGATACCTACAATAACCCTTCACTAAAGAATCGCGAGCATTTCTTCCCCTATAACACACAACAGACAGTCTGTGGAGTAAGATATAGTTTCGTCATATACTAAACACTATTACAGGCAAGAGATATTATAAGAAATCATTCCGAATAACTAGTTAACACTATCTATTTAACCATGGTACCTACAATTTCGATCATCATACTAACCCGTTACTGGCCCACTGAAGGGTACGGGTTTCGTACTATAATAATATTCGAATTTTTTAAACGCACATAACTTAGAACAATTAGAGGTCTTGCTGGTATTCGAACTCGGCCCCCCGAAAGAGAAATCGAGCTTCTACCCAATGCGCTATCAACGCTTCACTTTGGAGACATTAAAATATTGAAAACGATGTCGCCTAATGAAAATCCGTTTTAGCAAGACGATTACGCTGGGTTCATTGAAGGGTAACTATTAACTCGCCATAAATTGCTCTGAGGTCTCCCGATAACACCTTATCGAGTTGTTAAGGGCCAATATCGGGCCTATAATTGTATCCTGCGGGGAGGCGGTTCATCAAGCCTATTATGATATCAGCCACCACTACATTGCACTTTCTCTAATGTTTTGATACATTGTGAAACTATTGCTTTAGTTTGTGGTCCTTATTTCTGCTGTCATAACATTAAGATATTCTCGCAAAGCGGTACTAGCCTAGTAGTTAGAACTTCGGCTTAACTTTTGGGGGGCCGAATTCCAATCCCAGCACCTCTTATTTTTCAAAGTAAGTTTCACAGGCTTCAAAGGTGTAGTAAAACATCGTATTAAACTTTAATGCCTGAAAATTCTCCATAATGTTCTCAAAGGCGTGTGAAGTCAACCAATCCACACTGGACCAGCGTGTTGGACTACGGCCTTAACCCCTTCTTATTGTGGGAGGAAACCCGTGCTCTGTAGTGGGCCGGTAATGGGTCGATGTAAAGATGACGACGATGGTGATGCATGTCTCCAAGGCGTATCTTAACACACGGTCTCAGACTGTCGTCCGGCCGTTAGGGGCCAGTTAGGACTACTACCTAAAAACTTATCATTGTGTGAGGAAAACCGTGTCCTCTAGTGGGCCAGTAACGGGTTGGTATGATGATCGAAATTGTAGTTACCAGGGTTAAATAGTTAGTGCTAGCTAGTTATTCGTAATTTCTGATAATATCTCTTGTCTGTTATTACATACGTAACGTATTACGAGTATAGTATAAAATTATATCTTACTCCACACTATCACTTACGAATATGGTGAGATAATTCAGACGTAAAAAACTCCCATTCTTTAAACAGAACAGTCATTCGGAATAGTCATATAGTCAAATGAATCATTAAGGTTCGGTAAGAAGTCTGATTTTCTATGGCATTGTAATTATTTTGAGTCAAAACGGCTTCTGTGAAGTTAATTTTTATAATGACTTAATTTTTTTTTTCTTTTAGTAAAAGTGTTTTAATAAGTAATATATTAATAGATAGTGAATCAGGGTCATATACTTGTTTCTTTGTTTCTTACTTATTTTTGTTTGGGTGTTACAGATAACATCACTTTATGAAGGTACTATAGCAGAATCCTGTCAATTAAACAAGTCAGTCAACACAGCAATATCCAAAAGAGAAATAACAAACAAAGCTCATCTATTACGTTCAATATAACACACAGTTCGAGCTCGCCCCAGAACCCTTATCCAAACTTATCGCCAACCATGACCAATAAACTTGAAACAGAATTTAATTCACACCACAACAAACGTACACAAATACATACATATTTTCGTCGAAATAATACGACAGTAGTAATTGAATCGGCCTCGGGCAAACTCGGGGTATGTCGTTAACGTTCCTGAGGGTTCTTGCTATGGCTGTACCCTAGATATGCACTAGAATGTTCCTACAAAACAAAGTGGAAACGCGAGAGCAACATACGTTATTGAAAGGAGTGGAAAGGGATGGAGCGAGTGGAAAGTGTTTATTATAAACAAAGGATGTAGTCTTATTGGTACTGCCGTTTTAATAGTCTATTGGACACCCGTCGGCGAAAATTTCACCTTAGGAAGACGACACACAAATTGTTAGGGGTGGGTAACGCCAATGTTTAGTCAGAGGCGATTTCGCTCTGAGCGTATTAAGATATCCTTTGATGTTTTGCGGTCCGAACGTTGGGTTTGACCGGTTAATTAAATGTAGATACTATCGCTACAGACGTGTGCCTTGATCGTTTTGTAGGATTAAGTGCTCTGTTTTTGGCATATTGCTACTTTTGAGCTCCTAAGATTGAAATTGAAATAACATTTTGAATATGTATCTAATATGGTGCAGGTCTTGACTGCTGAGACTTAATACTAAGAGGTAATGCAGCCTAAGACAAACAAGTTGTTTAAAAAAACCTTAATTTATCCCAGATTTTAATGACCATATTATATTGGTAACGGGAAGGATCGAAGCTGGAAGAGGATTTCGTATTAGAATAGATGAAACAAATCGCCTCGCACTTGTTGATGGGATATGACCTTGATCATACTTAGCGGTACGATAGTAGAAATACAGAGAGTTTATATGTATTTTTCTATACAATTGAAAAACAATCCATACAAAAGAGGACAATAATTTATTACAGTTATAAACTTACTCAGCTATCTATATCAATGTTTCGCGTGTCACAAACCATATTAACTAGGAAATATATGAGCTAGAAAATTCGTCTGTCATCAATAAACAGCAAAGACATATAACGTAAAAGGTTTCCGGACGGCGCCCAATATTGTTTTCTGACAGGTGAAGAATAATGGACTCAATCCAAAGGCACTCCGCCGTCGAACGACGATTGTCGAATTGAGCGATGGTGGTGCCAAAAGCCCATCTAGTGGACGTCCGATCCATCATAACTGCTATTTCGTCTCACCAGCGCCACTTTATACAGACCCCTGCAAACATCAAACTGCTCACTAAAAGATGTACCGCTGGGGAGTACACTAAGGCCGGTAGAGTTCAACGTATACTGGACTAGTTCCGGTGCAAATTATTTTCAGTACAAGTCCGACCTGACGTTTCGATCTGTTTCCAGATGGATTAATTTGATTTGCGCCCAACAGATGTTTCTAAGCTCTGTTTATCGGACGTGTGAAATTAATATTTTGTTGCCGTTTGCAGCGTAGGTACATAAATTGAAACGATATGTATATTGAACAAGTAATTTTGATAATGTAAAATTTTATTATTAATAAATTATCGTTATCATCATGTCTGTAACAGTCGAGCCTAGGCCTCGAGCCCTGAGCTGCCTTCACCACATGGCACTACCGTAACAACATAGCCCATCATGAATCTGATAAATGTTGTTTGGATCCAGTGATTAGCATGTGATACCACGGATGCTGATCGATTCCCGGGTCGGGTCAAAAGATGTTAGACACTGGGTTCTTGTTAAGAAAGTCCACTTCCGTGCCTCAGAGCACGTTAAGACCCCGATTGATATCCAAGAGCTACCCTGTGATAATAAGTGGCAAACAACATTATACAGATCAGCATTAGAACAGCATGGATGTTATGAAAAGTAAGACTAATATGCTAATCTGTAAGGTGCAATTTCCATTTTACTTAATTTTTATTGTTAACAAATTGTAAAGTCAACATCGCCTGAGGATGCTCTGGTGTCTAAGCGATATGTGCGTGAAGAGTACATTTCCAAAGATCCGTTTGGTGCGGAGTATAAAAATTGATACCATACAAATTCTCGCTTTTCGAGTTCCGCTAGGTACCTAACGCCCGCTTCTGTCCAATACAGCAAGGTTGGTCTGAGCTCTAAAACTCGCCCAAAAGTGCGACATTAATAGTCTGAGAAGAATGATGGTACATAGGTATAAGTCCTAGTTGGTCTTGAAATCCCGTTGATTACTTGGTACGATCACCTTTAAAAGTTAACTCGATCGAGCAAGCAAAATAAGTTATCGCGTTAAGGCTTCACTTTGTTTGAACTTTTGCACGAATGCATAACGTATGTTTGTTTAACTTGGTTTTCAAAGTGAACGGTGAAGCAGAGTGACAAGTGTGAGATTTTTTACCTACGTTTATTTAACTACGATTTATATGGTATGAAGGTGTGCTATTTAGTTACAATATTGGGGGCGGTCGTTCGACACCATGGAAATCATAATTCATTTTTAAAGTTCATGTGACGGAATGTGTTGAAAAACTTGGCAATCAGAGCTTTTTGTTAAGCATATTCGATAACAGATTAGAAAGCCCGGAGATCGATTTGCGAGTCGGGCCGTAAAATGTGATAAATCTTCAGAAAACTTAGTGAGTTGGAAAGCAGTGGCCATGCCCGCAATTCACAAAAGACAATAATAATAAATTCTCGCAGACCACGGCATCATTGCATTCTTCCCTAAATCAATTAGGTTTTACGCGATTCCGCCGCGATATCTCTGTACATTCAATTTTCTAGCCCATTTCCGAATACTATAATTAAATTGGTCCGATCCGAGCTACGTCGGGCGGCCATTAAATTTTCCAACTGCCTTTGACCGTCTGCATTATCGAATAACTAGCTTTGCCCGCGACTACTTCTGTACTAAAGTTATAAATGAAAAAGTTGCTGCGGGAAGAGGTTTATAATGGATAGATATAATAATATTTTTAAGAATACTACTAATAATATACTAACTACTACTAATAAATACTAATAATAGTAATAGGTACTTTAATATTTTAAAGATTATGATTATGGAATCAGAACGCTGGGCAGACGGGTTAGCAATCGCATTACCATTAGTAGATGGTAGTAGTAGCACAGAGGGTGCTTCTAACCGTTCTATGTAATGTTCCTTTAGTTGTTTTATACGATACCCGCGGAAAGCGGATGTTATGTGACAACTGTATTCTTATCTGCCGTCACTGCTATAAGGAACTTTACGCATCGCTAATTTCATCTATGTCAACTCCTCATGTTAGTTCCCTGGAAGAAATAGTAGTGTCTCAGCAGTGGCGCACACTTCATACATGCACAAAAGCACTGCCTACAATAAAATGTTTGTATAACCCATAAATGCGATGGATTTTTCCCTTTTGAGAAATCTTCCTGCTTTATGCATACCCTGGCCAAAAACCTGTGAACGCCACTAATCTCAGTGATAAGGCCGCCTTTGTAACAATAAATTTATTTAGTTACAAAGGCGGCCTTAATCCATACCTTTTGTTCTTATTACTTTTCGTTTTCGTTTGCAATAAAGTCTTATTTTTAACTTTAAGCTGTTGTTACTTGAGATACGAAATATCAAGATATTGATAATCAAGAAACAATATTTCTGGTATTAAAATTTCAGAAACAGGTATATTTCAATCTCGTTAGCCAATAAACGTGGGTAAAGCCGAAACGCCTGCGATGCAGTTGATTGCAATTCTGGAATCCAGCATCGAATTACTTCACATTCCTCAATCCGGCTAAGATATACCCTATTTTATGTACCTAATCTTGAGTTCTATTTAAATACTGTTTAACTGAACCTAAGCGTGTATTAGCTTAAACTAAATCGTACTTAGTGTCTACTTAATACTTCTTTTCTATTCAGGCTTGTACTTTCGCATAACTGAATGCTTTCCCAGGGCTAAGTACATATATCATTAAGGGTGGCCTGGAGACCGCCTTTGCACATTTTTAAAATTTTTTTTTTTCTGTTAATTCAATATTTATCGTTTTTATCGTTTTTATCTTTTAATTGTATGTAATAAAGAATTTTTCAATCTATCTATCAATATATTTATTAATATATACATAGATAGATATAGTAAGAGTCCACTATTGCAATAAATATTGTTCACATGTATTTTTTTAAATGTAGAATATACATATATAATTTGACTATATCCCTGGCGCTGAGCGCTGTGTTATTTTAAGTGGAAATTATAATTTCTGAATCCTCGCCAGTCTGGTCTGGTGGAAGGCTTCATTGAGTTCAGTCGTTGCTATGGCTGTGGCTGCCAAGCGTTTAAGCGTTCCGGTACGATACCGAGTAGAAACTGTTTAGAAAGTAGGGTTAATAATGGTAATGCAACTGCCATACTCCTGACAAGTTGAACTTCCATCTTGTTGGTTCTCACCTGTTGGTTAGTTGTAATGCAGGCAGCATTACAACTAACCATTAGGTGAGATTGCAATCGAGGGGTAATTTGTAAAGAACAAAAACTGGCACATCATGCCTTGCCTCATCAAATAGTAGAATTTGTGGTAGAGTCACTACAAAGAGACATTCTTGACGTTACAAAAGTTTTAAAGTAAACTAACAAAGTTTTAAAGCAAGAAATACCAAAAATTTTAATTTAAAATTTTTAATCTTTAATTACTATCGATCTATAAAAAGATACGTTGAATTTATATTGTTTGAAATTTATTTCATAATTTGTGTGAATTTTCTTGATTATGTAACATTATAATAACAAAAAACCAAGATGTTGATAATGCTCATTACGAAAGTGTGTCTGTATTTTTATTTATTAGTGACGGAAATTCGGCTCAGCCGCTTAACTGATCATAGTACAGACTACTCATACTTTAAACGGACATAAAAATCTTTGAAACTTGAAAATACAAACGGTTTTACGTTCCAAAAAACGCGAATATGTCCGCGAGTAGGTAACAACCAGTAAATAATGATAAGTTATCGTAAATTCTAATCAACTTATGCCCTCAAAATCCTTTGAAAAAAATACGAGATCCTTTAAAGTTTTATTACCCTTATCATAATAAAGCTCCTTTGCTATTGAAAATATGGCTCCGGTCTCAAGGAAGCGCGCCCCCGGAGAAAAAACAATAAATCACAAACATGCAAATCCCGCTAATAACTTGCACAAAACCGAAAACCATTTCACGGCTGCCGAAGCTTTCGTACAGTAAAATGTATTTTAGACAAGCAGATAAAGGATACGATACGACACACTCTACGATATGCTCATAAGTTTCAACTATGTCCTCGCATGCGAGAAGGACTACTATGGATAAAATCAACCATACAATTGCATAAAATAAAGTTTTCTTACTGACTTACTAAAGATATAACTTAAATAGCTTTAAATGATAAACAAGAAACATTGAAATCTTTTGCTTTCTCCTGTTTATTAAGTACTTCTTATACTCAAAACTATTTTATAACTATAACAGCTAAGCTAATATAATAGGTCGATATCAAAATTATTATGTCGGTTTGTGCTTTCCCCATCCAAATAAGGTATTAGATTTTTCTGAGTAGAAATTATATGTATTAATCTGACGATTACAGCTTTTTATTTATTTATCAAAATAAATAAAGCTGTAAATCTCTGGCCTATGCGAGGTTGATAGATTTATTCACATAGTTGTTGTTTTTTTATTATAGTCGTATCGCACGGCCATATTAGCGTCATGTCGTTTACCATCGTGTCGTCACTGCTCAAAAGTTTCTAATCCAGGAATATTTAATACAAGTACGCAATATACACGGGGGCGGCTGCTCGCGGACTCCGGGGTGCTATTTCCATGCTGATGTTTAATAATTGATAATACCCCGCGAAAAACGCGGTGGGGGACAGGCACGTGTTGCGAGATGTTAATACCACCCGCTCCTCTATGTGGAAATATATCTATTACCACTACTATCATTATCATATCAACCCATTACGGCCCACTATCGGGTACGGGTCTCCTTCCGCAATGAGAAGGGTTTAGGCCATATCCCAATAATTACTATTAAACTGTATTCATCATCGCATCAACCCATTACCGGCCCACTATAGGGCACGGCTCTCTTTCCGCAATGAGAAGGGTTTAGGCCATATCCCAATAATTACTATTAAACTGTATTCATCATCGCATCAACCCATTACCGGCCCACTATAGGGCACGGCTCTCTTTCCGCAATGAGAAGGGTTTAGGCCATATCCCAATAATTACTATTAAACTGTATTCATCATCGCATCAACCCATTACCGGCCCACTATAGGGCACGGCTCTCTTTCCGCAATGAGAAGGGTTTAGGCCATATCCCAATAATTACTATTAAACTGTCTTCATCATCGTATCAACCCATAAACCGGCCCACTATAGGGCACGGCTCTCCATCCGCAGTGAGAAGGGTTTAGGCCATATCCTAATAACTACTATTAAACTGTCGTCATCATCATCATATCAACCCACTACCGGCCCACAATAGAGCATGAGTGGCCTTTCGCAATGAGAAGGGTTTAGGCCACATCCTAATAATTACTATCAAACTGTCATCATCTTATAAACCTATTACCGGCCCACTATCGGGTACGGGTCTCCATCCGCATTAAAAAGGGATTAGGCCGTATCCTATTTATAACTACCAAACGATCATCATTATCTTATCATCCCATTAACGGCCCACTACAGGGCACGGGTCTCTGTTGGCTAAGTGCGGACTTCACACGCCTTTGAAGATAACGGAGAACTCTCAAGCATACATGTTACGATACGTGGCAATTAAATGCTTAAAACACACATAACACGGTTCGAACTCGGCTTCCCTCAAAGTCCTAACTACTAGGCTACAACGGCTTAAATTGAAAACTAAATATTTATTATCTCTTATGCTTAGACTAAAACTTAAACTATTCAGTAAATTTAAAAATCTAAGATAATTTAAAAATGTAAGATAAAGAGAACATACAATGCTGTATATAGATATTTTCCAGTGATTCATACTCTCCATTGTATTGTGCCAAAGTAACTTTCGGCCAATCGCTTGATCATTCAGTCAGATAAAATTGCGTATCGTTATGCTTTTCACAACGATGTCTGCAAAGGTAGGGACACCATAGTGTCAATCAGCTTTATATCTATACTAGCGGTCACTCGCGACTTTATCAACCTCAAAGTCAACCTTTAAATATAAACATATGCTGCCGCGGACTTTATTTTAGAATTTTTAAAGCGAAAAAACTTTTACGCAGACGTAAATTATTTTATCGAAACTTTAAACGTTTACGCAGCGCACGCAGCGAGAGCTCTCAAAAGGAAAAAAAATCCGATTTTGAAACATTCTTCATTGATGTTATGCTTCTATTGGTCTTAGCATGACGAATTACCGAAAGCCTTCCTCGATAGAATGGCTATCAAACATGAAAATAATTTTTCAAATCGTAGCAGTAGCTCCTTGAACGAGCTACTGCTCCTGAATCGTAGCAGTAGCTCCTTGAACGAGCTACTGCTCCTGAATCGTAGCAGTAGCTCGTTCAAGTTAACAAACAATCAAACAAACTCATCAGCTTTATATTAATATGAGGTTTTGGCTCTATGAGTTGATGGGTATTAGATCAGAATCTAAAGAAGCCAGAAAATCATTATAATCTTAATATATATAAATCTCCTGTCACGATGTTTGTCCGCGATGGACTCCTAAACTACTTAACCGATTTTAAATTAAATTGGCACAACGTGAGCAGTCTGCTCCAACTTAAGAGATAGGATAGCTTAGATATTTAATTATAGTCGCAATTTTATTTTATTGCAAATTATTTGTCTATAATTAATTGATAGTCACATGTACTCATTTAAGGCTTCGCAATACTGAATACGATAAAAACAAAATCAAACGCAGACGAAGTCGCGGGAAACAGCTAGTATAATATTAAAACTTAGTGTTTAAATATTATTTAAGCGTACAATCGAACACTGCGTTCGATCAATATCTCTTTTGATTGTTTAAACTAGAGCCTTAATTTCTAAGCAGCAGTAGTACAAATTAGCAGTAGTAGCGCTTTTTTTATTTAAATGGCATTTCTTAGCACCTTAACAACTCTATATCGTTACACACATACCTGATTCGTAGTATCATATTATCAGGCTCCTCGACTTGTAAACTGAGCAACTCAATCGATAACCATCTCAAACAAAGTCGGGGAAGACGCGGTTGTTTATATAATCCCATCATATTTTGTATGATTGCAGCAGAGAGGTTATTAAAGGGGAAAAAATTCCCGTATGAATGTTTACTTTAAGTGAATAATGATTCAAAATGAGGCGCAAGAAGACACAATACCAGCCTTGCAACTTCACGAAAAGAACTTTCATCGGTTAACGTTGAGTATAAAGCAAATCCACCACTGCACCAAAGAGGTTTTAAACACTTCTTTTTTTATAGTATAACTATCATATTAAACATTCTCTAAATCAGCCTAATTAATGATCCACAGTTGGGTATAAGCCTCCTCTCTCGGAAAGAGTGATATAGAGTTCACAACCACCACGCGAAAGTGCGTTGGCGGGGTTAAGGCTCACTGCATTAACTTAGTTAATGATTACTAGTGGTATAAAATACAAAAACAACCTCAAAACCTTAAACTTTTGGATAAACTTTATTATAATATCAATGGCTACCTAAATGGAAAATTGTAATAATTATAGACATTCATTAACTCATTTTATTTATTAATATTTTTTTTTTACTTGTAATTGTTTTTAAATGTGACTTGTTATTTAATGTTGAATATTGTTAAAATTATTAAAGACAAATTTTTGCACGCCAATCTTGGCAGGATGTGTGACACTTAAAAAAATTAATTAACACCTATGTAAACATGTAGCATGTACCATATTCAATATAAGATTCTTGTAGAGTTATTTCCCTTATCATAATATCTAACGCTCTTTTGTTAAATATGTTAACTACAAGACTATTATTTAATAGTTAATTTGTTCCATACACACAGCATAGCATCATAAGGTCCTGGATTCAATTCCCGCGCCGTACCAAAATTGTTTGCTACAAACTATTGCTGTTTGTTGGAAGTAATGAATAGATTCCAAAGTAAGCAAATATAATCCAATTTTTTGATTTCTTTTGTTTAATCATTATCGAATGATATGAATTTAATTTATACTTAGTACATTTTAAACTCGTTTTTTTTTCAGTAAAACTTCTAACTAAAAACACAATAACAAAATACAAAGAAACATTTACAAATAAAAAATAATAAAAAACTAGTTTAGGTGTGCAAAGGCGGTCTTATCGCTAAAGCGATCTCTCCCAGACAACCTTTGGCGATAGTATTTTTTGTAAGGAACGGGTTGGTGCGGCAATAAAAATTTCTACCTAATATTTATTTATTACTATTATCTTTATCTTTATTTATTACTTATTATTACTATTATCTTTATCTTTATTTATTACTTTTTGTAATAAATAAATTATTAATAAGTTTTCTGACGATTGCGACAATCTATAATATTCAATGACAAGGTTATATTGACATGTGCTGATCTAACCTTTAATTTTTACACAATCATTCTTCATTCTTTTTAACAAATGAAAATATTAATAAAATGTGAAAATGTTAAATAGAACATAAAATAATATAAATAATTAATGAGTTTTAAATAGAACATAAAATGAAATAGTATATATTAAATGATACAGAGTCCCAGGAACATTTTATTCTTTCATCAATAAATAATAATAAAAGTTTTGCTTTAATCGCGCGTAAAGGTTACACGCACACACTTTTTTTTTTAAATATTTTACAATCAAAAAGTAAATATCCGCATTGTTCTAAACAAGGGATCATGAATGGGGTTTCATCTCTATGATGTACATACTTGCAAATGAAGTCTTACCGTTGCAAATAAGACGGCGCATTACAGCTTTGCCGGTATTCCTTTTGGGGTATTCCGTACCCCGGAAAAATAAATTAAACACGGCGGCGGCGGGGAATTGATCCCGGGGCATTATTGTATCTATAAACATTTCAATTGCGAAACCCGATTATCCCGGGATGAAGATGGAGAGATCGCAGATCGAAGGTTTTATATTGTGTTTCACGTTTTTTTCTTCGGCTTGCAGGTAGAGATGCAATGAATAATTGTTAAGACCTCAGAACTTATGAAAATCAAACATAATTTGCTATGCTCCGCGAAAAGCAGGAGAATTTGTATAGTGTGATTTAAAATTTCTAAACTTTTTGTATTTTAAACTTTATTCTCCACACCAAACAGATCTTCGGCAATGTACCCTCTACGCACGTTTTGCTCCGAAAGCGGAGACATCTCGGGATTGTTCACCTAATAATTGTTAAGAATTAACATTCTGAGGAACTTACGAAAATCAAACTTAATTAGCTATACCTACTCCTCGAAAAGCAGGAGAATCTGTATGGTGTAATTTATGATTTCTTCAATTTTTATACTCCACACCAAATAAATCTTCGGCAACGTTTCCTCTACACACGTTTCGCTCCAAAAGCGGATACACCTCAGGTTGTTCAATGAATAACTGTTAAGTCTTAACAATTTTTCACTGTAAAGTCAACACCTCCTGAGGATGCTCCGTTGGATGTTGTCCTGAGGATGTACGATTGTCCTAAGGATATTCCTGAAGATATTGGATAGAAACAGGCGCTACTTTGCAGAATTCCATCATATATTATGAAAAGAGGGCCATATGGTTCACAGTGTCAGTGTTAGTTTTTCAAGCTTTCTTATTAAAGATCTTGACTAGAACATCGCTTCGCAGTTGATTAAATACTTATGCATACTCTACACAATCGATGTGTGGGGTAAACACCAGTGTAGAATATGTTTTTTATCCCGGAAAATAAATACACACACGGACATATCACAAGTCCTCGGCAAATAGACGCGATGCGCGAAACAGTGGATTATGCGGGGCGAATCATTTATTTTATTATCTGTATAATAATAAGCGTTACGCGGAACCGCGTTCATTACGTTTGGAATCCATACAAATGTCTAAATTTTGTGATGAGAGTCGCGGTACGTGAGTTTTTGTTTGTTATTCCTATTGGTTTAGGTTTTTTAGATTAATTATATTCTGCCCTTCTTTGAGACGTCAACTTAAACCCGTGAATTTTGTATTTCCTGATATTTCTGCTACCCTGGTATTTTTAAAACAAGATTTAATACTTGGCAAATTCTAAGTGAAGAACTTCCTGCCTCGTCGGTCTAGGTGTATAGTATGTTTGGCAAGGAATTTGGCGGTGTCAAGCCCCGTGCCTCAGAGAACACGTGAAGACATCGGTCTCGGATATAATCACTAACTTATCATCATATCACTCAACTTATATCATAATCGTAAAATCCAAACAAACTGCATTGTAGCAGCGTGACGACTGTATGCTCTAAAACCATTTCTCCTATGTGAGGCGTGGCCTGTGTCCAGGGTACTTTAAAGTATTCTCATTTTATTTCAGTCAAGTGTGAGCCTACTGATAGTTAACATTTGATACTAAATTTTTGATACAAGGCCATTTAAAAATGACCAAATAAATCAGCACCTACTAGAGAAGTCCATGACCGTGAAACATTACTTATTAACAGCCCTGAGGCGATTTAAAAAGCCTTATCAAAATTAACCCAGTAGCTTTTTAACATAGTATGAAAATGTGCTACATTATTGCAATTTTCTTACTTCAGTCCAGTACTTTCGGAGCCTATTGGTTTCAAGCAAACATACACAAGACATTTCCTCATCATAATATTAACATAGACTAGCGGACCCACGCGACTTCGTTCACGTATGAGTCAATCGAGAAGCTAGAATAGATCTGATGCTAACATCATCGTGGCTAGCTATGTGCCGACTATTTTTTACGTGGTATACTGAGTTAGTAAGTTGTCATTATTTTTGTTGATACATACATACATACACCCATCTATCCATACATCTCACAAACTTTCGCATTTATAATATTAGTAGGATGGTACGCATGCATTCGATCGCTGTCCCATATGCCTTGCGACTTGCTGTTATTTGCGAAGAGTTACGTCCTTTATCTCCGACAATATTAATCAGATCTTCATAAAAATTAAACAATACATGCTTGATAGTATACACTTCCAAATAAAAAAAGAATTATTAAAATCGGTTCAAATTTAACGGAGCAATGAAACAAAATTTATAAAAAAATTCATCCCATTTGCTGGAGGAAACTTATTGTTTATCGGGATACAAAGTTTCCTATATGTTGACCCGAAATATCAGCTACAACTATACCGAATTTTATTTAAATCCGTTAAGTAGTTTTCACGTGATGCCCGGACAGACAGACAGACAAAAATTAAATAAAAATCTGTTTTGAACTCAGTATCGCTTATAATGCATCCCCTGGTTAAAAATTCAAAATATTTTAAATGTACAGAAATATTCCAGTTATAGTTTTATTATAGTTATAGATATAGATAATATTATACAACAAAGTTACCACAGCATGCGACATTCATAAAATTAAAAATAAAAAGTCTAGTATTAATACACTTTTAACTATTCAAGAAAATCTTTAGCCCAACACGATTAATAACACGTCCCAGTGCGTTTCAAAATGTGCCGTGTAATGAACACTTACAACATAAAAAGGCTTTACAGGGCGCGAATAAAATAAAATGCGAATGTACATACTCGTGTAAAAAGAAAATGGTTATACATCCAAATAGTAGTTTCTGTAGCCTCTTATAGCGGCCTCGTTACAGATGGTGTATTTTAGTTTTAAATAGTTCACGGCCCACCTCATAATTTTGATTCTGTACGTAATATTGGTATATTACTATTATAATTTAGTTTTTAACGACTTTCCAAACGTAGTGGTTGGCGACGACGTTCCTTTACGATGCCGCGTAGAAATCGATTAGCCCAGGTTGGCCCGGTAGCATCTTATACTGGATCATCACATACTATATACCAGGTAAGCAGATTGCAGTCTAAGTCTAACTTGTAGTGGGAAAAAAAGTATATAGTTGCAGAGAATTAAATGCCACCATTTCCGTGCAATTTTCTACAAAACATGTATCTTTTTGTTATATAAAGCGAGAGAATTTAAAATATGCCTTTTCTATATAAAAATATCCTATATCTACAGGATCAGAGGTTTATATTAGCCAAATTTCATCAAGATCAGTGGAAAAGACAACACATTACCACAATCACAGATGAGTACCAAGCAGACACATAAGCCTTTATTATATTAGCATGGATGTGGAAAATGGCATAATATAGCCGGACTTAAGGTATGTAAGTATTCACTAAATGTGCCGAATTCTTACTTCGAAATGCAATATTTTTACAGCTAAAAATTAAACACATAAAAACGTAATAAACAGTGGTTGGTTAGGGGAATGATACAACGCTTGTATAGCATTTAATTTTTTTTTTTTTTTAACAGAAGTGTCTGTCGCGACACGTAACAGTGAAGTGACGAGTGCCGCTCCTGCTTAGCCGCCATTTTGAAAACTAAAGGGTTCGCGGTGCGCTTAAAGAATTTTTCTATTCCACTTTTTTTCTCCTGCCCACTTCACGATTAGTGGTTGTAAGGTGAGTTTTTATGTACAAAACGGTTCGACTTATTTAATACAATGATAGTAGTATAAAATTATTCACATACATTACAGCATCATATGTATGGAAAACATCGTAAGAAACTTGCATGCCTTCACCATTATGTTCTCAAATATTTATGAAGAGTCCTCAACCAACTAATACGCATTGAGGCAGCGTGGTTGCCTACGGCCAAATCCTTGTCATTCTCAGAGGAATCTACAAAATGGGTCCGAGAGAGTCGATGGGATTGAGAGATAAATTGAAAGATTTTAAAATAATGTCAGTGTATAGTCAGTACATATTTGAAAATTTAATGTACGTTCATAAAAACATTTCGAAATTGAAGAAAAAATGTGACTGCAATAATTTAAACATTAGAAGTAAGAATAAACTTACAGCGCAATATACTAGGTTACATAAAATTCATAATTCGTTTAAATGAAATTGCATACAATTCTACAATAAACTACCAATTGACATCTTGGAGATGTCTCTTAAAAAGTTCAAAGTTTGTATTAAGCGTAAGCTTATAGAAAAGTCCTATTATAGTATAAAGGACTACGTAATCGATAAAAAAGCTTGGGTGTAAATTATTGCTCTAACCAGGTTGCTCTTCTAATAATTTAAAATGACATTGTGAGATGGTGATAACAAAAGAAAAACACCCGGCTAAGTTTGTGAGCTTCTTAGACCGGACGCGCTTGGAACCCTCGTAGCTTTAGTTTTAAGTTTACGAATGTGGTAATCGCCATCATCTCACTACCGTGTAATTCTTATGTACGCATCAAAAGTGCCACCTAAACTTGAATAAAGATATTTTTGACTTTGACTTTGACTTTGACTTTGACTTTGTCTTTGACTTTGAAACCCTGCAGAGAGTCGATAGTGGATCCATTTCATTGATGATGATGAAACTCCCGTAAGAACACCAGGGGAGCCATTTATAGAGCTTGAATGCCCCGTTCTTTTCTAATGGTAGCCATGCCCGTTTTAACTAACGACGTACTAGGCGATGCCTAAATAAGTGACAGCTAATCTCAGGAGATTCGTAGACATACAAGTACATCAACCGTTTACCAATAGTTATCACCTTAGAATTGGTGAAATGTTTTTTTTTTTGATAGACATGGCCTAAATTTTTCATGGCCATTATGCATACGATCTAGGCGATGCCTTCATTCAGTGAAAACTGCTATAAATCTCCTAGTAGTTACTTAGGTGAAAAACTCCTATTTTGTGTTTATTTAATGTCACATTAATCATATCACCCATTACCGGACTACTGCAGAGCCGGGTCTCCTGCCACAATGTGAACGGGTTAAGGCCGTAAAAGCAGCGTCGTGGACACGATGGCGCAGTGCAGATTGGTGGAATTCACACACCTTTGAGAACATTGTGAAGAAGTCTCAGGTATGCAGGTTTCCTCACGATGTTTTCCTTCACCGGTGACGCAAGTGATATTTTGAATCTTAAAACGCACATAACTTAGAAAAGTTAGAGATGGAGGAGGTTTCGAACTCGCCTCCCCGAATGTCACATTATAATGTACAATTTGTAAAGAAGGCAATTCCTAAATTTGCAGGAAAAGTTTGAAATAAATACACCCATCTGTCTGTCAATTATTTATCCGCCCTTAACAAAAATCCAAGCTTCTCTCTCATAAAATACTCATTTATATCTGCATGTTCATGATCCAATTTAAAAGTGATACAACCAACGGTGATACAAGAGATCTCGAAAATAACCTCATTCTATAATGAATCACGTACCTACTCCAGCTGCCGATATTTTAATGATACCTCTAAAAACATTCGCATTATTAAAACATACAAGTGGCTTATTAGTAGCAACAAGTACGCCGTCAACATAGTTTCTACCCTCGTCATTTAAATCAATTGTAGAATTTTTGCAATTTTTGTATCTTGTTTAAGCGTAATAAAGGTTATTCTTGCGTGAAAGATGAAAATAAGCATTGGGAAAATTAAAATTTTCCATTACATTCGTGATTTGATGCTCAGCCATTAGATGGCAACAAGATACGTCTTATTTTGATGTGTAGGAGACTTGGCCTTATTAAGTATAATATAGTGTATTTTTATTTAATATATCTCGAAGTGAAAGTAGGTATTTTTTTTAAAAGAGAAAAGAATTTTTAATATTACTATACTGAATTAATTTCAATCACTCACTTTGAATAATAAGCGAAATTCGCTTGAATTTTATCATATTAAAATTTCCAATTGCATTATTACTAAAGTCTGTCTCCATTTTTTTTACAAATACTGCTCGAAACCAACCTGGGCCCGAGTTTCTATACATCAAGTTACTGGATGTATTCGACTTAAGATTCAAATTCAATCTAAAACATTTAGTGGTACATACAAACAAAAGCACTTCATAAAACCTACCTGTCTTCTGTCGACCTCTCTGGCGCAGCGGTGATTTTAAGTTGGAGGTCCCGGGTTATATTCCCGACAGGAGAGATTTAGGAATATTTATTTACGAATTTTCCCTGGTCTGCTCTAAGAGGCTTCGGCCATGGCTTAGTTACCACCCTACCAATAAAGACGCGCCGCTAAGCGATTTAGCGTTCCGTTATGATGACGCGTAGAAACCGATTAGGGCTATAGTTAAATATAACTGTCATACTCCCTAACAGGTTAGCCCGCTACCATCTTAGACTGCATCACTTACCACCAGGTGAGATTGCAGTCAAGGGCTAATTTTTAGTGTAATAAAAAAATACGAAGTTATAATAACTGGGAACTGTCACAAAACCAATTTCCTAACACTCAGAATTTATTGACTGAAGAATTTTAAACCATGCAATATTTGGTCCGACCCGTTATGCGAGGTCGTATATGCTACAATGAGGATCTCATTAAAGATACGAAGCCAGCTGTCCGACCTTCAGAGGAACATTGGGAATTATAAATATGTTTGCGGTGATGATGACAGAACCATAAACCAATACTCAATCAATGAACAAATCTCTAAACTGAACGAATATAACCTGAACGGCCTCGGCTTTGACGGCCGATTGGCTCAGTGGCGACCCTGCTTTCTGAGTCCAAGACCGTTGGTTCCATTCACACATCTGGAAAATGTTTGTGTGATGAACATGAACGATTTAAATGTTTGTTTATATGTATATCATAAGTATATATGTATATTATTCATAAAAATATTCATCAGTCATCTTAGTACCCACAAACAAGCTACCTACGCCTACATTGGGGTTAGATGGGAATATGTGTATAATAAATAATAATAATAAATAAATGTACTACGACAATACACACATCGCCATCTAGCCCCCAAGTAAGCGTAGCCTGTGTTATGGGTACTAAGATAGCTGTTGAATATTTTTTAAATATCATACACATAAATACTTAACTGAAGGATCATTATTTGTCTCTATCAGCCGAACATCGCTGAAGCGGATCATTTTATGTGTGTTATTTTAATTATTTATGTATTTCATATAAATTGAGGATGTTATTTGTTATCTATTTGTATAGGTATTTATTTATATAATTTTAAATATTATTTATTGCTCAACCTACCTCTTTTCTATGTTTTTTCCTTTTACGCCATTGGTTGCCTGGAAGAAATCGCTATTTGGCGATAAGGCCACCAAATTGATATGTATTTATATCTCTGTAACTTTTTTTCTTTGGTGTACAATAAAAGTGTATTCATTCATTCATACTTAAAATATACAGATAAACACCCAGACACTGAAAAACAATCATGTTTATCACACAAATATTTTACAGTTGTTGGAATCGAACCCACGGCCTAGGACTCAGAAAGCAGGGTCGCTGTCCACTTGCCAGTCGACCGTCGTAGGATATAAAATAAATACGTATAAAACCAGACATACAGTTAGGTACCTGTGATTTCGTGGCTGAATCGTGACCGACTTCTTCTAGGCAGCGTCACGACAATGTATAAAGAAAGTATAGGCAAGTCCTTTACTACGGAAGCCAGTAAGAGTCCTTCTTTTCCCCGCCCTACACATATAGTACGATTGTTTTGTCTAGACTGCTTTGTCGGACCTCAGTTACACTATCCTTTCTCTGTGGTTACTTACTTACTTTTGGAAATATGTATAATGTCAGTTCTACTATTTGTGTACAATCAAAATACCATACAATCAAAACAGACCCTCACTTCACTGTAATTTTTACTTCGCAACAAACGTTACAAATGAGATATTTGCTTAATAGAAAATAATACAAAGCAAAATACTATTACATTCACAAGAGAAGCGATGATAGCTCAAATCCCACATCTAAGTTATGTTCGTTTTAAGCAATTAAAATATCAGTTGCTTCAACTGTGCAGGAAAACATCGTGAGGAAACCTGCATACCTGAGAGTTTTCCAAAATGTTCCCAAAAGTGTGAAGTCCACTTATCCCCACTAGGCCAGCGTGGTGGGCTACAGCTTTAGCCCCTTCTCATTGTGGCAGGTTGGCCGGTGATGGGCCCTCCTGAAAAAATGATATAGTGATGATGATGATACTCGTATATCAAGAAAATTTATCTGCACAAAACGAATCTTGTGTATTAATTTCAAGACACTAATAACTTTCATAATTCTATAGCAAATAATATTATAATCATTCTATAATAGTAGTCAGAATGCTGGATCTAAACAAACTCATTATCATAATCACTTCAATGGATTTTTAATTTATAAACTTTATATTACCCCAAGTGTAGTTAGAAACACTAATACTTGACAGCTGGTTGGCGCAGTGGGCAGCGACCCTGCTTTCTGCATATAATTTCAGCATTTCCCACAACTGGAAGAATGTTTGTGTGATGAACATGAATGTTTTTCAGTGTCTGGGTGTTTGTCTGTATATTATTATAAGTATTTATGTGTATTATTCATAAAAATATTCATCAGCTATATTAGTACCCATAACACAAGCTACACTTACTTTGGGGCTAGATGGCGATGTGTGGATTATCGTAGTATATTTATTTATTTATTCATTACTAAGGATTATAAAATCTTAAAACCAAATTATGCGTTAGCTAACACATCTCATCGCGATCGTTTCTTATCACCATCAATACACCCTCATAACGACACGTAATAAAAGCGTATCGTGTTTTCGCGTAACAAGCATTCTAAATTATGACAATTATTCAATGTTGCGCTGTTATCGGCAGTTATAAAATCGGGAGACAGTGGGGGACCTCATTAAGGTGCAACAAGAGGGGAGACACCTCTTATTTTCACGATGTAGTTAAAAAATTCCGAGAGCACGAAAATTGGGAACATCGTGGGACGCCGGGCCAGTTACGTAGTACTTGAATAGAGTTTGTGTTTTTTTGTGGTTGAAAAATTGGTCCAGTTTTAATAGACTACCTACTTTCCTCGTTCATTTGATTCTATGGCTGTGATTGGCCAACTTAAGTGTTGCTTTATGGTTATAAATTATAGGTATATCATATTAATTTTAAAAATAATTAGAAGGTGTACAATTCAACGCGAATGTACTTAACATGCAGCTGTTGCAATATTTAACTTAAACTGTAAACATAAAGGCTACTAAAGTAACTACTTAACTAGACTATTAAGATTCTGAGTATTTCAAAATAAGGTTCATACAACACACCTACCTACTACACATATATTTACCTACTATTATAAAATCTAAAATTTCTTGACAGCAAAAAAAAAGATACGTTATTCATGGCCATATTCTGACACTGACACTATGTGTTCACGATCAAGAAAAATATTCTCAATATAAAAAAGAATTATCCCTGACGCAAAAATGCAGTACAGTTGTGTCTTTTATGTGTTAAAATTACTGGATGAAATAAAAAATACCGTATATATATATATATATATATATATATGTATATATTATGCAGGGATTATTGATCATTTTGTTGTTTTGATTTTACATTGACAACTAAAAATAGAAATAATGGAACTCAGAGCTGCCATAGTGCAAGAAACATAGAGCAAAGCACCTGGGACATGTAAAACTTTTTATACATATATAGAAAAAGACTATACTGTACCTACGAGATTTACGTAGTGTGAACACTATTGGTATAACCTACTAGATATATTCCGTCTTTCAACTGATTTATTTACCTTAAATCCTTTATAGAATCTTAATCGACTCTTATTTATTTACCTTACAGAACCTACCTTACCTTTCGATTTTCTTTAACTGTTTCCAATTATCAGTATCTTTGCAATCATCCCAGATCTTACGCAAAGACTCGATTTATACAATTATCCTATAAAGTACCAAGACATTACTCTACACAATTAAGTAGATAATATAATATGCACGTACAGAGGCGTAATCTGACCTACTGACATCCGTACACACCACACGGATCCACAAATCCGATCTCTGACAGCGGACCCATATCAGCATCGCAACTATACTTCAAAGAGTTCCGACTAATTGACTAAATTCATCACGCCCGACTGCCCAGCCGAGCCACGTTTCCAACAGACTTTAGAAATTCGCTTTTACATCTATCCCGGATTGCTTGATGCTTCAATGATTTTTGCTCTATGAATTATGAAGTTGGTCATGGGTAAAGCGATTTGGCAGAAGCAAATCGTAAATTATTCTTGCGCGTATCGCCTTGCCTGTAATATTGAACTGCCTCCTATAGGTAGCGCGTTCATCTATGAAAACCGAGACGATTTTTGAGGTCGTAAGATTCTCAGATCGGTCTTATAAGGAATACCTTAATTGGATAATACTTTTTGCCCAAAAACCCAATAGGGTTTTCCTGTTCCTCTTAAGGGACGCTTGGCCAGAGCCGGATTAGTTTTGGCACGGGCAGGATACTAAGGGTTACAGTCTAAGTCCACCTCGCTGGCAAAATGCGGATTATTAGGTTACATGCCTACTCTTTACACGCCTTTGAGAATATTATGGAGAACTATTTCCTTCTCCATTGAAGCAATATTATATTTTAGCTCCGAAAAGTTGTAGCAAGTGCAAGCAAGCTCCGAAAAGAAAGCAAGTGAGATGTTATTCCTTAAACCCTAAAACACTAAGTATTCCTATACGGCGAATACCAGGGATCGAACTTTTCCGCCAGAAAGGCAGGCCGAAATTTTACTCACTGGACTTTTACCGCTTCTTGCGATGGAATCATCATCATATCAACCCATTACCAGCCCACTCACTGCAGGACACGGGTTTCCCAAACAAGAGAAGGCTTAAGGCCGTAATCCACCACGCTGGCCCAGTGCGGATTGGTGGACTCCACACGCCTTTGAGAACATTATAAAGAACTGTCGGGCATGCAGTTTTCCTCACAATGTTTTCCGTCACCTTTGAAGCAATTAATATTTTTTAATTGCATAAAGCGCTCACTACTTAGAAAAGTTAGTGGTGCTTGCTGGGATTCGAACTCGGCCCCCAGAAAGTGAGGTCGAAGGCCTAAACACTAGGCTATCACCGCTTCATCAGTTTACCGCTTCTAGCAGGGGAATACAGTTAGAATTTTACTTACTAATCATGTGACTTTTTTTTATAACACACCAAGTTGCTATTTAATGCAATCTATTGCTAAATCTGTTAGCGGTATGGAAATTTAAGTTAACCCATATCTAATCGAAACGCTAAATTGCTTAGCGGCACGACTTTGTTGGTAAGGTAGAAAAAAGCCACAACTGAAGTTTCCCACCAGAATAAAACATAGAAAATTCAGACAGTATTAATTCCCACATTGTCCTTGACCGATCGAACGGGGGCCTCCAACTTATAAGACCAAAGTGCTCTCCACTGTGCCAGGGAGATAGAAGAAGAAGACAATAGAAGATAGAGAATAGAAGAAGAAGTAGATAGAAGACACAAACAATAAGCCGTAAAACATGATCAATATCTTAATCTGTGCCGAGCATTCAAGGGTAGGCATCAATAATGTAATTCTTTTAACACTATAATTTTTCAGCGCCCCACCTGCCCCCGTGGGCTTAATAAGGCGTCGGTCGTTTGACGCGAGTTTTTACTTGGTCCTTCGTGCCGGATACGCGCCCCCGGCTTTATGGTTTTCATTAATGAAGGCTTTAGGGCTGATCATTCGAGCCTGTATCGAGGCTTGATCATGGGGTGACTCGCAGATTGAATAGTCTATAATATTTTTTTTAAAGATAAGGGTGAACGCCTTCATAATTATCTCGCTCGTAGCACGGTCGAATAAATTCAATATTGATGGCTTTCCATAAATTGAGCAATCGTTTTATTACGTTGTTTTTCTAGAGGGTTCCACATATTACCGCTATGGATGAAAATAATACATAAGCGATCAGTTTGTCTGTCTATGTGTCCACGTGGCAAAGACATTTTTAAGTTAACGTGAATTCTATTAAAACTGATCTAGTTTAACCACGACGTATAAGAAATAAGAAAGTTTAATGCAATATGAGCCTTCCAAATCGTATTTTCTTGCTGTTGAAAATGTAATAAAATCTTAATCGACACTTATTAGAATAATTCTAAAATATTCATACTTAATGGTATTCTAATCTTTTTTTACGAATCCGCTCTTCTATATTTCAATTAATATGCGAAGGGGCTTCAACTCGATCCCAACCGTCCATCGTGCCCGATTCTTTATTTAAATCGGATATCGCGCCATTTTCTTGCACGTTAGAATTACAAATCGGAAGGCAGTTTCTTTCGAATTTCGAATTTAAATTCGGGTACTCCCCCAAATTGCCAGTTTGATTGCCGCTTTTAATGCCACCTCCGAGTTTTCTCTTCGGGATTATGGAAAATTATTAGCGATGCGATGGGCAAAAAGTATTATCCAATTTTTTGGCGCGCAAAACAAAAGACGGTCGCCCGGAGCCCGATGATGAGTTTGGAGTTCGGACGCAATTGTTGTTTCCGTTTGATCTTGATTAATTAGCTATTGCAAACGGAATAGATTATTAGGCAGCTGATGGGTGCTTACGCCCAGTAATTATACGTCAAACCGCCAGAATAATTAGTCATGTTAACATCGATTTAGAGGGTCAGTTTTAGAAGGAGGAAATTCGTACACTTTTTGTATCCAGATTACTGTTATTAGCACGGGAGATGTTTAAGTTAAATGGTTCAATCTAATAAATCGAATTAAATCGGTAAATTCCATTACAAATGAGGTTGTCCCCATAACAAGTATGATAATAATTTAGAGCGTTTAAAACTGATACATTAAAAGAGTCCCGCGGCGAGCTATTACAGTCTCCAAGACGTCCGGGCGTTAAAGGGGGTCTAGGGAGATCTTTTTTTTCGCCAAGTCGTCAGATAGATTGGATGACACTCGATCTCCCCAAGAGAACAAAATTAAAACGCCGGCGATGAGCCAAGCCAAACGAGCGGCGAATTATTTTCCGTTGAGTGATTCTCGGCCATAAAATTTCTGATTGATCAATTCATCCCGTGTTTCCATTTCTCCTTAATGAAGAGCACGTTCTTGGTGGACATTTTTTCGCTCCCCCGGCTCTATTTTTCCGCCTGTTTTCGCTTTAGTGGATGTTTTATTAATTCCTCCCGTTGCATACCCGATGAGTTCGGTAATCGAGAACAGATTTGTGTTAACGATATTGGGATAAGTGGAGTGCGAGCATTGTTTTTTCTGGCATTGATAAGATTACGAGAAGTTTATTTCGTTTGTAAGTTTTAATAGCACATCGTGTCTCACAAACTGTTCCATGCACAGTCATCTGGCGAACTAAGTATCTTCACTCATTAATTAGCACAAAGGAGATTATAAAATAAAAAACGAAAAAGCTTTAACGAGAATATAAAATACAATTTACAGGTACAGTTGTATCAATTATTATCAAAGCTAAGCTACGAAAACAAAATAAGTAATTATATTGGTGAGTTTCAAATATCAATGCAGCTTCACACATGTAAATAATTAAACTTTTTATAACTATAACTTGAATTTGCCAGATAATTTTACATAACTGTGTACCGTCTTTAATTATTTACGTTGTTTTTAACACATTATTAAAATTCGGCTTCGTACGCTCAGGTTGCCTTTAAAAGATCACTTTTAGTGATAAGGCAACACCTTTGCAACATAGCACTAAGTACTATTACGGTTTTCCTTGTATTTTTCCTATTGTGTTGCAATAAAGTTTTTCTATTCTATTCTATTATATTCACAGAGAAAGTAACTGACATTGTGACGGTGGGATACATAACAGTCTTGTTTTGAGAATCACACGGCGCGAAGATACCACTTGGTGTGTTAGTCGTTATCACTAATGCAAAGGCTCTTAAACAGGTGACATGTACTTATCAGTTTGTGGTATTTTTACACACATTTTAGTTAAAGTAGGTTACCGGTTGTTACACTCGTTGTCACTCGATCGGGTGCGGGAATTTTATAGCGGTCCTCCAGGATATTAAGAGGGAACGGGGGATAATGGCGCGATCCGTCGGACAATGTCGCCGGCCATCATTGGCCCGCGTCTCATTAAAAACAACAATAAGCAAGATAATGGTTGTTCGACCGTGTTCGCGTGATTTGGATTATACGTTTAACTGGTTTATTATAAGTTCGGGCATGTTGAATATTTTCTGGAGTGCAGACACCAAAAGGGATAAAGAATTCAAAATTCAAAATTCATTTATTTCAAGTAGGCCTAATATAAGCACTTTTGAAACGTCAAGTCTGTCTGTTTGTAGTGATTCTACCACCGGTTCGGAAGGCAGATTCTACCGAGAAGAAGCCGGCAAGAAACTCAGCAGTAGCTCTTTTCCAACATCAACAATTTACATTTTGCATTTTAACATTCATTTTTCTATCTTGTGAGAGCTGAAAGCGGAGCCGGATGCTTCCAAGCAACCTTGTCATTAAAAAATTCATCAATTGTATAGTAACCTCGCTGTAATAAATGTGTTTTAACAAATTCTTTAAACTTGTGCATTGGCAGGTCCAAAATCACCTTAGGAATCATATTATAAAAGCGTATACTCAATCCCACAAATGATACCTGTACCTTACGCAGACGATATGCAGATGACACTAATTTATGACCATTTCTTGTAAGTCGACTGTTTAAAGATATAAATAAGTATCGATATAATCCTAAATACCATGCCAACACTATAAACATTTCTTTAGAAAAACGATAGGCAACTTGATCAGTAATCAAGCTAATCTAACCTTTAACTTTAACCCAAAGTATCTAGTCGGCAGTATTAGTATTTATATTGGTGATGTATCTTAATCGTTAAATCTATTGTTATTTGTATCTCCTTTTTGTATTTCCTTACTTTTTTTTTGTACACTATAACCCTATCCTGTAACTTTTCTTTTTTGTTTCTGTGATAGGTTGCCTGGTAAGGATCGCTCGTTAGCGATAAGGCCGCCTATTGTTCCTGTATTTTGTAATTGTAATTTTGGTAAAGTTTTTATTATGTATTGGTGTACAATAACATTTATTAAAAAAAATATAAATAAAAAGATCTGGTTTGAATGGTTTTGATGATAAATGGTGACCTTCAAACTACGTGTACAAATTAAATAAACATGTTACTAACGGCCTTTCAAGAAAACCGATACTTTAAAGATATCTATCTCGACAGACACTATTAAAAATTAAATTATTTATATCTTCAGTTGTATTTGAACCGCTACCCACTACTTTGGTGAACGAATGCAAAGCCCATTTTATAAAAAATTAAAGGTTGTTTATATTAAATTTTAACGTCACTTCTACCTTTGATGTTAATCTGAGAATTTTCGATCTCCCGATAAATAGAGTTTAAACAAACAAAACAGGAACGATAAAGAAAAGAAATGGCAGACCGTCGTACCCTCGCCTCCCTTCGTATAATTTCATTATTTGTCTTTCTATACCAGTACCTACATGAATTATAATGTTATGATACGAGTAGATTGACGAACTCCAGTGTTCGGTGATAGTCCAAGATTCGATTCCTGTTTGACCCAATTCTTTTTTATCAGCCTGTTACGTTCCTACAGGACTGATTGGAAGAGCAGCAGCGCGAGACAACAAGCACTGCGATCACAAACCCGCATGCCAAGTCTAGTTATTATTGGCATGTTATTGTCAATAGGAACTAAAAACCCCTAATTCGCGGCGGCCCCGCTCTTCCTAACTTTGTCAGTAGGAAAACTGCGAGGTAAGGAGTGTCAAGAATCTCCGAAAGACATTCCGCTTCACCAGCAACGTCAGCGATGGACGTTGCTGGTGCAAACGGTGGTAGTTCTCAAGCGGTTGGATAGCACAAAGATTAGAATAGCGTACCGACCATCAAAACGACTATTGATAACCACTATACCAACGAGCCAGTTTATTATACGCAAGTATATAGTTAACAACTAACGTGGATGAACCCACTGGAAAACAGCTAGTGCATAATAAAACTTTGGAACTACCTCATCGAAGTCCCCGAGTTAATAATGCATAAAACACCTGAAAGTCGGGAGCGCGAACAATTTAATTTACTACAAGACGAGAACACGCCCGATATTGTACATTCCACCCCTCGTTAATACGAATTTCAGGGGCCATCTCACGCCTTACACACCTAAGAAAACAAATTAAAAAATCGGTCAAGCACGACTATTTAATAAACGTTAAGGGTTCTGTTCATTAATGTACCATGGCCGGACAGCCACCATTTAAAATGAAAATAATTGATTACTATAGTCGGAAAAATGTAATAGGCCCGTTTTGACATTTGTGCAAGACCATAGAATGTAACTTGGAACGAAACTGAAAGAAACAAAAAAATAAAAATCAATTACATACAGTGTTTTAAAAAATACGTAAATTTTTTGGGACGTTATATAATATGAAAGAATATATCGCGAGTATTCTTTTTGCGCTTACTTCATAGTAGCATGCAATTTATAATTGTTGCGAAACGTTCCGAAAACAGTTACGTTCTCAGTCTTTTTTTTTTTTATACTAGAGCTGTAACCATTTTTTTACTGAATATCGAAATTAAATATGGTGTAGTTATCTTTACTGCAAAGAATAAGCTTGGTTCTCAAAATGGGTTCTAAATAATGAGTCTGAGTTGATGTGTCTGACCAAGCGGCACATGACTGAAGCGTCCCCGCGCGCACTGCGCAGTTTTTCTTTCCTCATCTTGTAAAGTTGACTGTGCGCCCGTTTACTATTACGTTAACTATGGCTTTTCTATTTTGGACATTAATTTAAACATAGTGATTTGACTCGATTTTTGTGTTTGTTGTTATATAGTACTAACTCTGTTTCAACATGTTGAAAAGTCGACGTATAATCAACAGCCAGTCACGCGTATTGGTTGTGGAGTTAAAGGAATACTTTGAACGAACGAACACTTTACAATACATAATAATATCAATCAAGTACTGATACAAACTTGAATTGATTTATCGTGAGTATCGAGTACAGAGTCCTATGGTTCCATAACTAGTTACGTCGCGATGACAAATGTCAAAACGGGCCTATTATATTTTTACGACTATAATTTACAATTTTGTCACTTTTCTTTCTCTGTCGTTACACAGTATAAGCTAGTCGAAATATATTTTTTTAATATAAAGCTGTTGATAAGATAAATAAATGAAAAAAAAATCATGGCGATTCCAAGTTTTATACTAGAAAACACAGTCACTCACTGAAACCGCATAATATTAAAAGTTAAGTATAAAGTATACCGGCGACCTACGATGGGTATTTAATTTATCGTAAATAGCAATAAAATTATTGAAATCATCATGTCAATATTATTATTTAATCAATGGACGTCCAATGCTGGACATAGCTACTTTGGAGGGAGTCCAAAATTCCACGATCTTTTTCCGCTTGTGTCCAACCTCGCTACGACTAACTCGATATTGCCTTACTCCCTAGTCGGGGGTCTATCAACGACGCGTCAACTATTTTAATAATAACTATTAAATTTAATAATAATATACTTGATTTTTTTCTTTACAGAACCCTAAATTGGTGGAAAGCCAACAAGGAGAAGCGACTAATAAACGCGGCGTTCGGTAATTCATCATTGTTTTTCACAAATAAAAACATGACAAAGACACGTCTTCTTCCCTCCGAGGGGAAGATGCGATTCAATATTAACATATCTATAAGTAAATATCTTACCCGGGTTTTTAATTGCGAAATATTTTTACTGACCTATAAACTTATAATGGTTATGTCATATACGCGTGTTCAACCGCAGATGACCAGGGTACGGGTACACCGTTAAAAGCGACCCTAACCCATTGAAACAGCGTGATAGGTCATCATCATCATCACATCAACCGATAGCTGGACACTCCATCCACTGCTGGACATAGGTCTTTTGTAGGGAGTTCCAAGTTCCACGGTTCTGAGCCCCTTGGATCCAGCGGCTACCTGCGACGCGCTTAATATCGTCCGTCCACCTCGTTGGGGGCCGACCAACGCTGCGTTTACCAGTTCGGGGCTGCCATTCCAGCACCTTGGGACCCCAACATCCATCCTTCCTCCGAACTATGTGCCCGGCCCATTGCCACTTCAGCTTCGCGACTCGTTGAGCTATGTCGGTAACTCTGGTTCTTCTACGAATCTCCACATTTCTGATTTGATCGCGTAGAGATACTCCGAGCATAGCTCTCTCCATCGCCCGGTGAGTGATTCTGAGCCTTCTTATGAGGCCCATAGTTAACGACCATGTTTCAGAGTCATAGGTCATCACTGGCAACACGCACTGTTCGAAGACTTTTGTCTTCAGGCACTGAGGGATTTATTTTTGTGATAGGTCAATGGATGGTAAAATATTAAATCAATGTTATAAAAAGTCTATGGTATAAAACCCTATAGAGCATATTTAAGTAATTGTGGTACCGTTGGCTTTCTCCTAGCGACCAAGCTGACTTTTACACGTTTTACGAATTCGTTTGGATAGATAGGTTATTGACGTAGCAGACCAAAGACTGTATTGTAGCGCGCCGTAGCCCCCGGCGTAGCTGTTCTTCAGTTCACGTGGAACTCTACCTATGTTCTAAACAATGCCGATGCATGCAATGTGAGTACACAGAAAGTAAGAACCTGGTATTCACAGCTATGATATTACATAATGTGATCCTGGGCACAATGACATAATGTATTGGTCTTGTTGGCAGTCTTTGGAGCATAGACCGCGCTGCTCTATTGCGTGTCGGTGGACTTTAATGGTTATTATCACAATAGCGGAAACTACACAGACGTCTGACGTTAGCGTTACTTCCGTCGGAAAAAAATCTTAGTTACTCCCTAGTCGCGTCGAAGAAGTTTTACTTAAATAAGATACCGTAATAATATTGCAAGAATCACTTAAACTAAAAAGATTTATTTAAACACTCAATTCCAAGACGCTTACGATGTTTTTGAACGTTGCGCTTGTCGGATACGGATGCGGCGCGCTTTGAGATACTAGATGGAATTTTTAATGCAATAATTCCGATAATTTATCGCTAGATAGCGCTCCTTTGTGTCTGAGGGAGCTGGGGTGAATTGCGTTTACTTTTTACTTAGCTTGAAATTGGCTGCCTATGTGAAAGGAAAAAGCTATAATAAATTTGTATAATAATTACTTTATTGCACAGCTCACTCGGAAATAATAGTTATTTGTTAGGCTGAGAATCGAGTATAATGATTTCAGGGTTTATATATGTTTGTACGTGAGATTTTTCATTCCACCATAACTTCTAAATACCTGAACAGTTATGGTATATTTAGAATAATTATTTATTGCAGTTATACGTCTGTATACATGAGCCTTCTCACCTACGTTTCAGGTTGATAGGACGTGTTCCTTGCTTGCCCTGGGAAGTTTTGGTCTTTTTATAGCAATAAATTTTATAGATAATTTGACATAATTATCACCAATATATTATGTCAAATTTTACTTACTAGTGTGGAAATACGTAATAGATAAACAATGTAGACACGGACAATTTACTGGTGTATATTCTATTAAACGTATAGCACTATAACCACTAGTTTTAAATTGTGACATGCACTGGCATACATAACAGAGATTTAAGTCTGTCTTATATATTAGCAATGTTTGAGGTTGTTTATACATTCCATCCCGTGTGTGTCGATATAAAGTAATATAAATATAGTAACTAATTATGTATGCTAGAACGTGCTTACACAGTTTCCTTACTAGCTAAAAACCTTTGCCTACATACATTTTGACCCAGCTATGCTTGCGAAATGAAATATTTATTGGCGTACTTTGCAGTAAAGTCGACCCGGATGACGTTACGGTAAACGACATAACGCTCTCTTATCTCATGTGTTATCGTTTTTATATAAACTAGACGTTACGTTACGTTCGAACGTGGACGTTGTTACCAGAAAACACAGATAAAATGACATTTTCTAAAAATGAATCCTAGCTAGATCGATTTATCTCCCCCGAAACCCCCTGTATACTAAATTTCATGAAAATCGTTAGAGCCGATTCCGTGATTCCAATTTTATATATACAAGAATTGCTCGTTTAAAGATATAAGATATACTGTCATAATTATATTTAATTTAATAAGAAAATTAAGATATTAATTTAATATTATATATCTATTATATATATTATATATAATAGATATATAATATTAAATATTATATATTATCGGACTTCGCTGCTTTACCAAGCCGGATGACGTATGTCAGGTCCGCTAGTCAATTTACTATGTCTTCTTATACTAGCTTCAATGTTTCAGGCGGCCATCTTTTTTAGAATCACAAAGTTGCCGCAAAATCTTTCGTATTATTTACTCTGTTTTAACTAATCCTGTGTCTTTTAAACGGACGGCAAACAATCACGTCGTAGTAGTTAATAATAAAAAAGCAAGGATCCCGGACGTTATCTCCGCGAGCGTTTTTTCCATTTTCACTAAATTAGCGGGACGGTGTCGCTGTGACGTCACGTATTTAATTACGTCGCTTACGCATCTCTGTGACTCTTCGAAATTGGATGTTAATGGTGGATGTTACATTAATTAGATATAACCATCAGTAAGATTCCTCCCTATCGTTGTTTTTTTGTAAATAATAACATAACATCAAACCAAATTGTACTCTCTTTATATGTATTTATATCTTTGTAACTACTTTTTTTTCTGTGGTGTTCAATAAAAGTGTATTCATTAATTCATTCATTCATTCATAACATCAAGTCTTCATGCATTTATAATAATTCTCAAGAAGCTCCGTTTGTTTTACGCCTAAACTACTAACCAAATTCGGGTTAAATTTGGCAGAGATAGATTACATTCTTGGGTGAGAACGAGAAATGATTCATTTTATCCCGGAAACAAAAATAAATACGACGGGATTTTTCAAAAACTATGATGTTTACGGGTTTTTATGCGTGGGTACCACCTACGCGTTGGAAGTATTGGGCAAAAAAACATAAGTTTTCGAGGATTTACAAAGTTTAATACGGGCTGAAACTAAGAATTTCTTAACAGCAGAACGTCTTGACGAAATATATTCTATAACCAAGGAACCAAACATCGCTAAAATGCTAACTAATAGAACCACTCTAAGCTGTTAACGCGGGACATATAATATGAAAGAAATCCTCGCAAATATGCTAATACTCAGTTAAGCTGTAACAAATAAGCGAATCCAGCTGCTTGTGCCGATTCGATAGCAAGTTGGCGGCGCGCCCGATCGCGCTTGACTGTATCCAAGTTGGCACCAAATAGGTTGCATTGTTTCTTATATCATTGGTTTTAAGCTTTATAATAATTATGACGCTCATAACTATTTTTGTTATTACCATCTTAAGTTTATTGCTTTCCCACTGCTGGGCACGGACCTCACCGCTTATCAGTGGCGTGCACTTCATACATGCACAAAAGCACTGCATACCCAAATTATTTTAAATAACTCGTATTAGAGGGGAATTTTAGCATTTTATGCCATGTACCTGCTTTATACTGGCTGCTACCCTGGTCGAAAACCCTGTGCACGCCACTGCCGCTTATGAAAACTATCCACGCTGTTTCAATTCGGGTTTGCGGGCTTTAATGTATTTTATTAAATGTTAGTGATAATAACGGGGGCCGATGACTTATAATTTTCCCAATCCAATCACCGTATTAGTCGTAATGCATCAAGCTTTGTATCATTAGATTATATTACAGTATTATACTGTAATGTAATGTGTAATAGCGGTGATAGCCTAGTGATTCGAGGATCGGATCCCTTTATGGGGGACCGAGTTTGATGCCCGTCATGCACCCCTAATTTTTTAGAGAACGAACATAAGCGTTTTGTAATTTAAAAATCACTTGATTTAATTGTGATCGAAATATTGTGAGAAAACCTGCATGCCTGTAAGTACTCTTCAACGTTACCAATAGTGGGTTAAGTCTACCCATCCGCACATCAGCGTGGTGAACTACAGCCTAAACTCTTCTCATTCTGAGCGGAGACCTACCTATAGAGGGCCGGTAAAGGGTGACAATGATGGCGACATTCAATGTAAACGCCTTTCAGTTATTACGAATAGTCTTGTTCTGTGTCAGCTCTCCTCTGATGACCGGACAAAAACCGACTCGGGTTAGGATGGGTCGAATCGCGTATTATAGCGGCGTGTCGAGACCGCGTATCATGAGTTGTCCACATAAAAATATTATGCCAAGCTATTACCGCCAACTTAGCATAATCTAGGAAACTCTGTCCTTCCGATAGGGAGCTCTAACCTCTAGGCTATCACATATTCATAGGTCATATACACTTCAATTTAAAATGAAACCTTTTCAAGGCTCCATAGTTCTAAATACAACTCTAACCCAACGATATTTATGTTCATACCATTTTATAAAGCAGTACCTAGTAACAAAGTCGCGAGTCGTTTACGCTAAAACGCTCAAAGCGGTCGCCCAGCACCTGTCCGCGAAACACCTAAGACGACATCAAAGCTCGAATAGTTGGCCAAACTCCTCACATAAATCAACGGCAAGAGAACTACGTACTCTCTCTCGGGCCATTAGCATTTTTTATGCATAGAAATCGATCCACCGACCGTCTAATGCCTCCCGCGATACATTAATATCTTACTTTTTATGACTCTTCTGTAACAATTCGTCTCGAGTTCGACGACGTAACTACCAAACAATACTCACACAAAAATACATCGTAGCACATAAGAAATAAAGTAACAATTTGATTATAGTAGTAAATTGAACTGTGGAAGTCGGTACAGAAATTATTCGAGTTGCAGGAGTTGATAATAGGTGGCGCTGGCGATTTCCTTAACGCCTCCATTTTTCTTTCACGGGCACTTTGAGATTAAAAGTTTGGATAATGAAATGAAAAGTTAGTCAGCCAACGCTTCTGGTTCGGTCGTATCGGACTTATTGGGGGATAAGGTTTCGAGAGACGGGAGAGTTCGCTTGGAAAATCTTAGACATTTTCATATTAAACTTTTTAGATATTTAAATGTATCCACTTGAGTTTTCTATAGAGTTTTGTATTTTCTCAGGTACATACAGATATATTTATCGTTTAACGGACGCGGAAGTCAACCGGCATTCGAAAATCCTGAAACAAGATTGATATAATTTGCTAGATTAGCTATAAACTGGTTGAGCGTGTAATCAACATGTTTAAAACTTATAAAAAATTTAAGCCCTGGATTGTTTGGTACTGACGAGATGGGTTGATATAAATTACAATTTGATGAGTAAAGATGGGGAAACCTTTCAACCCACTTTTAATTTTAGGAACAACCTTTATGGTACAGTGATGAGCGCAGTGGTCCCGAGGTCCCGAGCTCGATCCCCGGTATTTTCCTAGGCAATTGGAGAATTTGTAAATTCTGAATTTCTGGTCTGGTGGGAGGCTACGGTCGTAGCTGGTTACCACCTTGCCGGCAATAAACTGCATCATCATTTATCACCAGGTGAGATTGCTGTCAAGGACGAACTTGTAATGAAATAAAAAAAAACAATACCTCGTTGCTTATACACAGTATCCTGTATCTAATGTCCATCTCCAATGTATGTGCCATATTTTATCAAAATCGGTGAAGTGTATAGCAACAAACAAACAAACAGATGCACTTTCACAAGTAAAATATTTGTATGGAAGTGAGGATATTTATAGCTTTTTCGGATTAGAAAAATTTAATGGGTATTGGTTCAATGCCAAAGATACCAATAAATAAAATTAAAACAAAATTTTATTGCAGTCCGATCATGCATTTTAACACGAGAACACACTGGCATCACATAACTAAGCACTTCCTATGGAAACGTGTATTTTTCCGAGTAAAATTTTATTCTCCGGTCTCTAAACTATCTTTACGCAAAAACCATTTTTTTCCTTTAATCCGTTGCCCAGTTGATCAGACGACAAATAAACAAACATACTTTAAAACTCTTTTTAACTGTGCTCGAAAAATAATAATAATAATTTTTATTTAGGCATCAAGGCTCATAATTTCTGGTTATTAAAAATACATTATTTCTATAAAAGTAAAAGATAATTAAGAAATAATAAACAAAAATTGATATATAATATTTAAATATGCGAATCATTTCAAATGAACAGGAGTGAAAAGATAATATTAATTAAATTGACAAAAGCTTGAACGAGAGAAAAAACGACTTTATAATTCTTTATAACTGACCAAAAAAGGGGATAATCAATTTGGCACGTTTTTTTTAAAGTAGGTATAACATCGGTAGGTATAATTTCGAAGCCATAGGTAGGTGATACAGCATAAATTCTACATATTCCGGGAGTGACCGTTCCGAACCGTATCAGAGCTTGGAAGCTGGCCAACCAAGCACAAGTTATATCGCTTTTCATTTTGTGAGGATAATATCGTGATGTAGAGATATTCCGTAATTAATAGGAAGGTAGTTGCTTCTAATGGGTACTGCAGAAATGATTGTCTCTTAGTACGTTCATCGGCTCTTTGTGTTCGCAACTACTCGTACTTCTTAGATTGTTATTTTTCATCAACTAAGCGTTTCACATGTTATGTTAAGGGGTTAAAGTATGAAATTGCCAATTTTTACTGAAAAATTGAAATTCCTGTTTGTCTATTATGTTACATGATTATTTAAGCAAAATAATAACCCTCTTTATCTAAATAAATGGAATGGATGGTCGTATTTAGAGTATGGCAAAATGGCAAAACATTTTGCCATGCTCTGAATACGGCCAACTGTTTTACACAGTTGTTTTTAACCCCCCGACGCACATGTTGGTGTGTGTGTGTGTCTGTCTTGGGCATTGTATTACCCGAACGGATGAACCGATTTTGATTTTGTTTTTTTTTTGTTTCATACGTGAAAGAGTCGGGAGTGTTTTTAGCCATGTTTGATGAAAATCGGTCCAAGATGGCCGTCACCAAATATAACGAATTCAATTCTTTTACAACTACCTCAATATGGGTATCAAATGAAAAGGCTTGACTTGTAGAATAATGTACACTTTAATGAAATTCGAAGGTTTTTTTAAACTTAAAATTTATATTGTATATAAAATTTTTTTTTTAAACGTTTTTAATTATGACATTTACTATATTCTTATATAACATTACAATGTCTCATTTATACATTTTTATAATATTTTTATATCTTTAGATATAGCAAGAAGAACAGCATGATCACAATAAGATACAATCTTTCTCTTTCTTTAAATTCGTTAAGTTACTTAACTTAATAAGCATTGACCATTAAATAATCTCAACCACTTTACGAATTTTGTACTGTAATTTATTTAGTACAATGCATCTGATATACGATAAAGGTTTCTATTGTTATCGTTACGCTCTACGCCATCTAGTGACGGGTAGCGAAAATAAACTTTGTTTTATACGCATTACGAGTATCACTTGTTCTTTATTCAATATTATAAAGTACTTCTTTTTTTATTCCACTACAAATAGCCCTTGACTGCAATCTCACCTGATGTAAGACTTTAAGTGATGATGCAGTCTAAGATGGTAACTTAATTAGTCTAATGATTACCATAATCGCTCACAAGGTGCTCGGTTCGATTACTAGGTTGAGCCAAAATATAGTAGTATTGGATTTTTCTGCTAATAAGAAAATTTCGTGTTTTACCCTACGTTCGTCTTCGTTTGTAGAGGTACTAAGTTATCTCCCAGCCTCCTACCAAACAAGACTGAATCAGAAATTATAAATTGCCTAATGATCCTTGCTGGGGATCGAGAACCCGGGACTTCTCAATAAAATAAGACAGTAGACTAAACAACTTCGCCGGGGAAGTCGTCAAAAAATTATCAAATACCTACGCATAAACAGAAATTCTAATTATTTAAACACGAGCGGTCGTATAATCTTCGCAAACCGCATCTCCGGTCACGTAAAACAAAATGGCGTAAAAAAAATATATCTGTCCGGGGCACCGATAGCGATACACGCGCTGACGCGGGTTGAATATTTTAATTTTTTTATTATTTTATTAAATATGGAAAAATAACCCCACCGCCGCCGCGGGGGGTGAGATGGACCCACCTTGGTTTAATTGTGGACGGCTTAGCGATGTACGTGCATCTCGAATTTTAATACCTCTACCACGCAAATCCCCGGCCTTTATTTTTACTGTACCTACTTATGGTGGGAAATTTACATATTTAATTCTGTTTTGCGGTTCGATGGTCGTTCATACCGTGTTTTTAGGATCAATGGCCAATATAAATTTGCCTTTTTAAACCGACAACTAAAAGAGTGATGTTTCCCAATTTTATTTTTTTAGTTAGTTTATTATTTTATGATATTGCCTTTTTTCTAAACTTGTCTCTAACGTTACCTAACGAGTAACATGTTTATGTCGTTTTTAAACTTTTTATTTATAAACCACTTAAAATTATGCAACATATACTTTCAACGAGAAAAATAAAAACATAGAAATAAAATCATTATACAGTTAAGTTGAAGTTACGTAGCAATATGAAACAACGAAAAATGTATTATTAATAATGGGTTAGTCAAATTAGTTTTATACACAATTATTCGTGTTATTAAATGTATGGGTCGTTTTAACTAATAATTTGAATGATATCTACAAAGGAAAAAAGTCTGCTTCATACACTCGTACAAGTAAAATTAATATTTTTACTTTGTAGTTTGTGCTTTTAAAGTTGTCTACAAATGGTGTATTAAAATGTACAAAAAATTTTTGCTCACTCACGGGATGCAGAGTAAGGCAGAAAAAAAAACTATTTTCAGTCAAGTCAGGAAGTCAGTTAGTTTGAGTAGAACGGATACCTGAGATTCCATTACCAGATATAAAGATCAGAAGTCAGAGCTTGTACATTAATGAACGTTAGCTTTGAGTTTAAAATACTAATAAAACGCTACACTACTTCTGAGTAATAAAGGCTATTTATTTTTAAACTAATATTTTCTCACTACTTTATCCGCGCATTTTTCTATGCCCCAGTATGTAATCTTTATACAAATTGTAGTCCTACAATAGTTTGCATAAAAAGAGGTTTTAAATTGTTCAATTAAGTGTAGTAAAGAATTATTGTCACATATACTGTTTGCTAGCAGTAATTAAGCTTTCTTGCATAAAATACTCGTTTATTAAAAAATATAGTATTTATGTTAAAAATAAATAAAACAAATAATATTTTATGAAATAAATTAATTTATGGATCAATTAACTGTAAACCCACCCCGTTCTCCCTTGCACCCCTACCGCGGGTTTTAACGACCGCACCGAATTTAAAAGGGTTAACTTTGGTTCTTATCAATAATTACTGACTAATGCACCTCTCCAGTAAACCAGATGCAGTAAGGTATGATTATTTTCATTAATATTTTTGGCATTTCGTGCAATAGTATATTAACTCAGCTATTCTTCTTCAGATACTCCTTTCAGTTAATAATGACGGTTTCAAAGCTGTCAGCTTCTGAAACTTTGATGTGTATTTTAATAATAAATATTTGATACTCAATAACCCGGTGAACTTCGAACGCCATTTATTGAAATTAATCCACAGTGGCAATTCCAATAAAGTGATTTTTCCTTTCTTCCGGCGTTCCGCTATTTTTTTAAACTATCTGATATAAAGTAAACCAAAGTATGTACACAAAAAAACTTTAAATCAGTTCAGACATTTTTAATTTCTGCGAGGCACAAGCACGGCCGTTCATGATCATAGTCATCATCATCATATCAACTTATTACCAGCTCACTACAGGGCACGAGTCTCCTAATACAATGAGAAGGGGTTAAGGCCGTAGTCCACCACGCTGGCCCATTGCGGGTTGGTGGACTTCACATACCTTCAATAACATTATTGAGAACTCTCAGGCATGCAAGTTTCCTCACGATGTTTTCCTTCACCGTCGCAGCAAATGAAATTTTCAAATTGCTTATAAAACGCGCACACAACTTAGAAAAGTTACAGGTGCTAGCATTCGCACTCGGCCCCCCGGAAATGATATCGAAGTAGGTCCCATTGGGCTATCAGTGCATCAACATATAAGATTTAACTGTCTCCGAGGCAAAAAACCTTCGAATAGCAAATTATATAGATTACATATCTAAAATTTTGCTGAACTTGCAAGCTGCATCAAAACCTCAGAAGCTATGACCAGTATTTCACACTTGACGATCAGGATAACTTTTTCAATTTCCCACTGAAATAAGCGGACCGCGGGCATCAAACGATAAACGATTATAAGTATGACGTAAGAGGAAACGAGGCAAGGCGGCGGTGTAATGAGAAATAAGGCGAAAAGAGCGCAAGCTTTTGAACATATTACCGACTTTTTGTTTCGAAACTTTTTGTGCTAGTGTCTTTATCATCAGTCTAATTAAAACTGAACATAATTTTGTCTGTAACAAGAGCAGAGAAGACTAATGTTTTAAAATGGATGTAATCAAAATTTATTAAATGTGCCTTGTGGTGATCAAAATACAGTTGTCAGAAACTGGACTCTTTCGGCGTGTCGTACGTGACTTAGGAATCCAATTGAGAATGGGCATCCTCTTTGCTATGATTAATATCTACCCCAATCACCAACGTGGTGCTTATAAGCAAACCCTCCCGTTGGGAACCCCAATTTGGGAGAGGGTAAAGGCCTCCAGCAGTGGACTGTTATAGGCTATTGATGAATTAGTGTAAATTGAATAGAAAGGTGCTTTAAAATTCATTAAGCACTTTTCAATACAATAAAACATTTAACTGAAAAATAACTTTCTTGAATTAACAATTCAAACAGCAGTAAAAAGTTAAACTATTAGACCCTTACAAATAAATGAGGCAGAACGGCGGAGTATTAATTTTTATTGTATTTTTTTATTAAGGCCCAAACAGTTTACCTAATACTTAGAATTAGTACAAAAATATAACACATACACCGATAATAAATCATACGAATACATAAAAAATTACAGCAAACTTAAAACTGAATGAAACTTTAAATATAAATTGTTGATCGATAAGGTTAATAATCCATCAAAGTGGATATATGAAAACATTTGTACCTTTAAGTAGAACAATTTGAATTATTACATTGTTTCACTTCAACTGACAGAACATTTCACATGTCATAGCGCGCGAGTCAGCAACTTTATATCGAGCGACATATCTCTAGTTTGTCTACGTTGTTAAGCAAAAAGGCATAAAAAACGATGCAGAAGCGAGGAAGCCCCCCGCCTTGTTCTTTTTATTGATTAAAAAAGTTTCTTAATCATATTATTCCGATGGCGCCGTGATAGTTCACAGGCTATCAGAGTTGAAGTTACGATTGCATTGCTATTACACTGATAGATCTTATAAAAATCATACCGAAAGCTATCTACGGTACTAGAAACTACTTGCACCAATTAAATAAGTAGCCGGTAAGGGTAATTTAATCAATTCGGTGTGGAAGGTCAATACAATACAGAAACTTTCTATTTGGTTGACTCCTCTTACGCAGTGATTATCGCTGTTTTCCTACATAATTGGGAGGTCCCAGGTTTGACTAGTCTAACTCCGATCGTGACAAAACTACCACCCTATCATCAAAGGTGATTTAGCAATCCCATAGAAATATCGCGTCGAGAACTTTCAGGGATATAGAAAAATATATTGATCTCCTATCAGGTTAGACCGCTAACATCTTATCACGACCGTATCATATTGTAGTGTAGGGCTTATTTGCTACGCTATACGGAAACCATAAATTCGGTTACCTGTGTGGTATTTATGTCCTTTTGTATCAAGTACGTCATGTTATTATTCTTAGGTAAATTAAAGACTATCTGTCTTTATCGTTCGATACCGAATTATTTTTGTTTTTAAAACTGAAGCTGAAGTAACAATTAAACTGACAACCTTGCTTAGTGTTACTTATAAGTGTGAAACTACTGTTCGTTTCCCTGAACAAGCTAGTAAATAATACCTTCATATTCTTAAGAAGAAGGGTTATAAGTACAGCCTGTAATTAGCCACTGATTAACAACATTAACACACTAAACTATAACGAGAATAATTAAAACTTCCGTCCTACGAACGCGCGTTAAGGTTGGAAGGTGCTCTTAACCGCATTCACTAAACTAAACCAAACACCTGGAATCTAATAACCGCTGATAAGTTCTTGTGAAAGCCGGCACGTAAGCATCGTGTATTTTCTACTATCACGGTAAATTTTGAAACCTATTAAGCTCCTCGAAGCGGCTATAATGTTAGCCTGAAGTAACGATTATGTCAAAGATTATAAAGCAAGAGCCACTTTGTAGATGATGCAGTGCTTTCATTTAGAATTTTTCTAAACACACCCAGATTTATATTACAGCAAGTGAAGTGATATTATTAACTACTAGATAACATTGTATCCTCCTATTGTATTGTATCGTATCGCACTTCCAATCCACCTTTAATCCCCAAAGTACAACAGCGCTCGTTTTTTCGCGCGGACATATAAATGTTGACTGATATAAAAGGCATTCGCATTAAGTCCATCTTTTTTATCCTTTGCCTCCAGGATACAAACTACCTCTCTTTGTCAAACTTCGTCAACATACGACAGCGGTTGAGACATGCACTGTAAACATGTTGTTGTTATTACATGCACAGACTTTAATCATGATCTACATGTATACAGTGGCGTGCATAGAGGGTATGCACAGGGTATGCAGATGATATAAAATGAAGAAAAGCTTCAGCAGTTACAAACACATAAGGGTAGGCTTTTTATAACTCTTACAATGCCTATCTGGTCTTCCTAGTTTTTTAAAAATCGTACTGGAGATTTTCTTCATTTTCTATCATCTGCATACCCTGTGCATACCCTCTATGCACGCCACTGTATATGCGTATTGGACGACGGCCTTAAACCCTTCTCAATGTGATAGGAGACTCGTGCACTGTAGTGGACCGGTAATGGTTTGATATTATGATGATAATGAAGGGTTGAGAGATATACATAATCCCAAAGGTCTGAATCTCACCTGCTCGATTAATGTTGTAATTTTTTTTTATTATTTCACGCTTGTAAAGCGCACGTCATGCAAAGAAAAACAAAGTCAAACGAGTCGTAGGCACAAACTGTGCTCGTTTTGGAGGCTCTGCAAAATAATAGTCTACTGTTTTGCGCGCCCGAGTCACCACTCTTTTGTACATGTTATTAGGCGGCTATATCTTGAAATTTGCATATTTCGGCAGTAAAATTAATTCGAAGATTTGCCCGCATCCACCACTTAGACGGGGGGGTGGATTTGGGGGTGGCGGTTTTCGGATTTGTGCATTTGTATTGAGTTTAACCAATATACCTATATATTCTAATCTAGGTAAGATTAAAATATTGTCTCCTGACTTTAAATGAACTAATTTTAACATGATACCAGCAATGTTACTAAAAGAGAAGAATTATATACAAACAAATTTAAGCTATTTCTTAGCCATGATTTGATGAATATTATTTTTGTATGTTTAATAGAAGACATTTTTGCATCTGTGGTTATATGTGACATTAATAAGTAAAGTTACATATTTTAATTGTAAAAAACATATTAGCACTGAACGAAATCACCGAAAACATACAGCTGAAAAAAAGTTAAAGATGTTAACCTAACCTATGAAATAGTAAAACAAATGCAATTAATCTTTTGGATAATTCCGCTCTATAAACCCTTCTCTAAAGCGCAGTGAGATGTTTTTACGTCTAGAGTATGGTCAGCACCTTAAATCAAAACAGCGATTCAACTTTAGTGTCCATGGAATTCTATTAAGCTGAATCTTTTAGCCTGAGATATTTATTTGCAATTCTTATGGAATGACACAACTCTTCCGGTAACTTATCATGAGTGTCTGAAAAAAGATAAATGTTGAAAATAATGTTTTTAAAAAAATGCAGGCATTCAATGCCAAAATTAAAAAAAAAATCTAACCATTCAAGATATTTAAACATGTAGCTTTGATATAGAGAGAATCTACCAGTTGTTTTACAGTATTCCGGCAAAATGTTTTATCCCGCTCTTAAGTTTGCTATGGCATTACTAATAAATAAACCTGATTCAATAGCAAAGTCATTATTTTTACAGGTAGCGTCTTATTCATATTCTTACTATAGCACTTAAAGTTCATTCTTTTTTATATATTGACTGCTTTGTGTGTTTTTCTCAAAATAAATTCTGTTGGTTGTGTGATCTGTGAATTGGTGTTCGCAGTAGCTGGAAGTGGTGGCACAGAGTTTGCTACTACCATTCACAACTATATTATCTTAGTCGCCTCGTACGACACCGATGGGAGGAAGAGGGTTGGAGCCAACTGTATTCTCATCTATCAGACTCAACACGGCGAACTCTCACTCACGTCAATTCTGCTTTAAGTGATGAAATTTAAATGATGATACACCTCAAGCATCGACACCATGCGCAGTCTGTACGCAACTGCCTTTGAGATATAACATCTCACTGCTTATATGCATCAAAAATGTAATGCAGATGATCCCAAGCTAGCGCTTAAAACAAGGGTGGCTTAAGATAATCTAGACGGAGGAAATTAGCATATGATCCGTTCGACTAATATAAGCTATAAACGTTAAATCAAAACGTTAATTTAAACTACCTTTAGAGTATGCGATGCGATTTAAATATGCAGATTAGTATAGGACTCGAAGACAGTCATAGTTACTACCTATTAATAATAACGAATAAAGGCATTCATGAATACAATTTTATTGTACACCAAACACTACGGCGGTATGTACTTTCTCTTTGAGTCTTTATGTACTTCACATAAAGAGCCAAGGCTGTGTATACAATTTTGATATTTTCTAGGGAGCCAATGGCGTAAACATTGATGTAATTATATATTTGTTAGTGTCCGCCGGCCTCACGCTGCAAAGAAGAAATCTTTTTGTGTTTGGTCAACATGTCAAAAGGTACATGTTGTTATAGCAGGTATCTATCTGTCAAGTTCAAAAGATATGATTTTATAATTTATAGTCGGTTTCTAAGTGGCAGCGTACTCTTAAACTCGTGGAGTACTTAATCGCTTCGCGGCAGGGTGGTAACTAGCAATGACCTAAGCCTCCCACCAGACCTCCCAACAGTATAATTTAAAAAAATTACGGCCGATTGGCGCAGTGATCATTACCCTGCTTTCTGAGACCAAGGTTGTGAATTTCCACAAAATGAAAATGTTTGTGTGTGCATTTGTGTGCTGTGCATGAACTGTATATTATAAGTGACGAGAGCGAGATGGCGATGTGTGTTGTGTAGTAATAAGTACTTACTTTTATATGTATTATATTTAATCTATCCCTATCCCTACTAATATTATAAATGTCAATGTAAGTTTGTTTGTTACGCTTTCACGCAAAAACTACTTAACCGATCCTCATGAAACTTTGTACACATATTTTTGGAAGTGTTAAAAGTGTTTTTATCTTGACATTATGCTCGGTTCCTTTGGTAGAGGGGATGAAAGTGTGTGACGATTTAACACCGTAACTCCGACAAATAATAACCGATTTCAATATTTTTGTACTATAGAGGTTATAAAGTGTTTAATTAAGCCCAAACTGTGTATATCTAATGAATGTGATCGGAGAAAGAGGACAGCGGACAGCAGCAAACCCCTCATTTAAGACTTAGCGATACTGAATACTTAATTTTTTTTAGAACTACAACTAAATTGAATGCCACATCAAAAAACAAAATCAAAAGCAGACGAAGTCGCGGGCAACAGCTAGTATATATATAAAAGTAAGTTGTGTTAGTTACAACGTTTATAACTCAAGAACGGCTGGACCAATTTATATGATATTTGATTTTTTGGATTTCTCTTAGTCCGGCATAGGATAATAAGTATTCAAATATAACATTCATCAAAAAAAAAGTTCTGCGGTACGAAGTTCGCCGGGGCAGCTAGTTTGAAATAAATGAGGTTATATGCCTTCACTATTTTGCATCTGTATACAAAATCGAAGCCACGGTATAGATCGCATAGTGTAAACAACCAGACAGACTTATGATAATAGCCGTTAAAAGGCGCACTACAGCTCCTTGCCGTTCGAAATAATCCTTACAACTAATATTAGCAATAAACAGCCCCTTACCCACTAATTATGCTAAGATGTTTCGGCTAAGTTGTCGTCTGCGCGGATTTCGCAGTCGGCGTTGACAGCACCAGTTTATGGACGTATCGCTTAACCCCAGAGTGGCAAACTAAGTTTTTATTTGACTTAAAACTTGAAACTTTATGATCGCGCACCTGGTTGTCATTGATAAGTTCCGGATACTTTTTTTATTTCTGGTTACATACTCTCATTAACCGACATGCCATATATTATTACTGCATTAGCAAGTTTAGTTTATTTTTTTATTAAATTTACATGTGTAATTAGCAACAAATCAAATCTGGGTTTTGGGTTTTCTGTTCAGAACGACACCGCTGTCAGCAAATTTGTGCTGTTAAACCTACGTATTTAATATAACTTATATATGTATATGTAAAGTTTATATGAATTACACTTATTAATTTTCAGGGATTCCCCTGCCACAATGAGAAGCATCTTCAAGGGTTTAGGTCGGAGTCCACCATGCTGGCCCAGTACGGTAGATTGCATTAGATAGAGTACACACATAAGATTCCATTTTTGTTTTTTTTTTTTAAGTATATAGACAAGTGCTTGACTGCAATCACACCTGATGGTAAATGATGATGCAGCCTAAGATGAAGCGCGCTTGCCTAGAAGATGCCTATTCACTCTTGATTTGAAGGTACCCAGATTATAGGTATCAGGGAAGACGGAAGATGGGAGGGCATTCCAGGCCTTTGCGGTGCGGATCAGAAAGGAAGAAGCAAAACGCTTCGTACGTGTTGATGGTATTTCAATTTATTTTGAGAACATTATGGAGAGCTCCGAGACTGTAGTTTTCCTCACCGTTAAATCAAGTGATATTTGAATTGCTTCCAACGCACATTAATCAATCAAAATGTAAGAGGATTCAACTCGGCCCTACGAATACAAAGTCGAAGTCCTAGCCACTAGGCTATCACCGCTTTTAATATATTATGTTATAATTAATGTTATTCTACCTTAATTAGCACCAAACTTAGCGTTTGTTGAAACATTTTAAGCCCAACATATAAAGCTCCGTCGCGCGGCGCCATAATTTCTTTGATAACTCCTTATCGCCGGCCGCTGCAACGATTCGAAGCAAATATGCCTTTCGCCTTAAATACCAAACATTTTAACATTGTTATCGCGATGGGAACATATTAATGAGCTTAAATATTTACATCGCGAACGCGGAAAGTTAAAATTTTTGAGGGTAGGTACATAATAGTTTAATGTTATTATATGAAAAGATAATTGTCGACTCACTCACTGACTGACTCATTAATACTCTCCCCAAACCCTTCAATGTAATTTGAAAGACAGCCGGTTGGCGCAGTGGGCAGGGACCCTGTTTTCTGAGCCCAAGGCCGTGGGCTCGATTCCTACAACTTTAAAAATGTTTGTGTGATGAGCAAAAATGTTTTTCAGTGTTTATCTGTATATTATAAGTATTTATGTGTACATTCATAAAAATATTCATCAGGCATCTTAATACCCATAACACAAGCAACGCTTACTTTGGGGCTAGATGGCGATGTGTGTATTGTCATAGTATATTTATTTATTTATTTCCAGTATTCCAAGAAAGCTTTGATTTTGAACAAGGTGTTAATGTTCATATATTTTCTCGTCCGGGAAAGTGCTACAGCCATGCTTATTACTGCTTCTAAGCAGCATTGTTGCTATGCTGTGTTCCAGTCAGAACGTCATGGTTGCTGGTGTAATTACAGGTACATGAAGCTTGACACCTACGCCTCAAATTGATGGACACAGGGAGTCACGGTGCAGGACGTGTTCCTTACAACTTCACATCTCGCACCTCCGCAGTCCCGTCGTGACAGCTTGGTGTAAATATCGACAAATCCCGTAATGTTATCGCGGTATGTACCCGTTAAACTATTTTTGAGAAAATTTTACTTCCTGTTTTTTTGTTCGACATCTGATCATTCATTCAAAATCTATCTGCAAAGTTTGCGTTAGAAGTTATAAATCTGTCATAAAATTTAGGTAGGTACATCGGCAGTGTGATAACGTATCTAATTTTGCGATCACTGCTGTCAACCATTTATTTAGAAATATGGCCAAACTAACATCTTTATTTCGCTGTGAATAACCCCATAGATATAACCTAAGTAAATATACTCAGCATCGTAACGTATCTTCTAAGAGGGTAGATACAAATTTTCAATGTGCTGGGTGGTATTGAAATATTTTATGTGGAAGTTACGAATCCGTAACTAGCGAATTTCGGAGAAGCATTAATTAACTAACGATAACAATCAACAATACTTCAGCAGGATAGGTCCATAGAATCATGAACATACAGAAACCGTGTAACGACTAATGTTTAAGCATCAAAAACCATTCCACTTTAGAATTGTGTCTCGAACAAACGGTTAGTCACTTCATATCATTTAGCAATTGGCAGTAATTATTTTACCTGTAATGTTCAAAGTGTTCACCATAAAATGGGACAATGGGGGAAAAAATGTTAAATAGCAACATTGCGCGGGTGTAAATTGAGACGTGCGCGAGGGGGTTTCACTGTTTTTTGAAACAATGCTCTTTATACAATAATGGCTGAATGAGGATCCTGTACATTCTTAATTCAATGGATAGGTCTATATTTTAGTGAGGTTGCGTCAATTTCTTAGAGCACAACAAGTAATTAAATGTTCACATTGTCGCAGACGGACGCCAAACAGTATCCGATCCTGTTCAAACAAACGGCTCTCACACGGGAATAGAACCCACGCCCGTTCCGCCAACTTTATTTCGTATTTGTTAACTCTCGATTCTAAAGACTTTATTGTTTTACGCAATAATGCCTCTTTGTTCTTTCTCTCGGGTATGTTTCGTTGTTTTTCGTTCTGCCTCGCCTGATGAATGGCTGAGAGGCCGCAAAATATAATCAGCTAACAGTAAAGAAATTCTAAATTTAAAAAAAACCACCAACGTTTACGTCCGTGGGAGTAAAATGTTGTCAATACAGGTACTTGAAAACTCCAGTTACTTAAGAATAGGATTTCTTAGCATTTTTTTTTTTCAAGAAAAATTAACAAGCAAAGATTTAATAGAATCCTATGGGAAAAATGGTAAGTTGATTTTATACTTTATCATCTTCATTATTGGATAGACGGGTCTCCTTTCAGAATAAGAATGCTTTAGGCGTAGTCCATCACGCTGGCCAACTGCGGATTGGTAGACTTCACATGCCATTGAGAACATTATAGAAAACTCGAAAGCGTATAGGTTAGCTCACGATATTCTCTTTGATATTTAATTACATAAATTAAGGAACAACATGACGATGATTCAATACTTATTTCACATTATGTAGTATTAAAAGCAGCTATATACAGTTTAACTACAGGACGTCAACAAAATCATACTGACGAGTAGCCTTTGGGACAAAGCCGTTTTTTTAAAAAAAGGTTAAGACGACCTACTTGGCGCAGTGGTGGGCGCCGTGGTTTTAAGTTGAGAGGTCCCGGGTTCGAATCCCGACTGGGGCAACTTAGCAATTCTCAATTTCAGTATTTTATTTCAGTGACAAAGCGAGACTAGACTAGAGATTCTACAGCGTATTTAGCGCTCCGGTACGTTGTCGCGTTGAAACCGATTAGGGGTATGGGTTTGATATAATTGCTATACGGGAAGACTCGGGTTTGCCTGCTTTCTATCTATTCTATAATAAAAGTTTATTTTAATTAATTTATTTTCTTTATTTCTATAATAAAAATCTTAACTAATGTTTAATGATGATGCTACTCTTAGACCGCATCACCCATTAACCATTAAATAAGATTTTTATTTTTTTTTATTTTATTTACTAGGTTCACTTAAAACACAAAATATTTTTAAAATTTTAACTATTACACAGTCAAGGGCTAACTTGTAGAGGAATAACAAAAAAAAGATACTTTGTTAGCCGAAATCATTAATTATCCCGATACTTTAAAAGTTGTGTGCTCTCCTTTTAAAATGATACCTGGTATATTTTGTTTTTCAAAAATATAATTGGCAATGTGCTTCTCTTATTTGCTTTAACCTATCAAAAGCTAACCCTAAACTACACCGCACAATCCACAAACCATATCAAAGGGAACACGACAAAACAAACACTTGTTCCCTGATCAATAGATAGATTCCTGTAATCCTTTGACCGCCTCCACAACATCGTAAACCGAATGATCCTGTAAGACTCAATTACGGCTAACCCTGATTTACCCACGACCGATCCAATTTGTAAACGGCACCCGATCGGAGAAAACTATCCACACATACAACCAGATCAATTTCAACCTTAACGATAAACAGATACAGTAAAAATTCCTGTTCGCAGTCACAAACGTCACCTTCGAAGTCGATATTGCCTAGTCATGCGAGTGATGACCACACTTGTAGACTTGCTGAACTAAAACGAACTCTGTCATATTTGGGTTTAAGTATAATTTACAGTATTCATTTTAGGTGACGGACCAATGAGACCTGAACCCCAATTATAGGCCAGAAACTGTTTTATCTAACGCCCTGTGACAACGCTAATCTTGTTAGAATCTATTGGAATTGAATACGTGGTTTTCTTATCGGAAAGGGTCCTACAGAATCTCAAACTATTCAGGAGCAATTTAAACTTTTTTTGTAAATTGTATTCATGAATTACTTTTGGTACGTAATAGCTATGAATAGGTACTTTTAAACTAGAGAGAGTGATATTCTGAGTTGGTGACGACGAATACTTGGTAGAGTTGGTCGTAGACTTTTAAAAAGAAGAAGAAGAAGTGCAAGTATAACATACAGGAAAAGAAACAGTAAGGAGTATACAGTACACAATGTAGACATGCAAAGGCGGCCTAATTGCTGCAAGCAATCTCTTACAGGCAACCTTTGTAGATAGGACTTACAGCAGGGGAACGGGACGGGTAAAAAGGTAGCTGTTTGTATCCTCAAAGTTTTCCGATACGGAAAATTACCACTATTACCTTATGATCTTGGAAAAATATTATTCATGAACCTAACAAATCATGCACAGCGTACAAAAAAAACACTGTGTGCCAATTCGATAACAAAAAGATTTGACTCTTGTTTTGGTTCCAATATGTAATTTGAAATCAAATAAAGGTACTTGAGCATTATTGATTCATAAAAAAGCAATTCCGCCCTTTTTTATACATGCCGACAATTAAGTAAGCATAGTTTCGAGAGGATTAAGGTCTTCATTTATAAATGTAAGAGTATGCAAAAGAATTTCACTACGTCTTTACAATAAAAATGGGTAGCCTAAGAATTTTTTGTAATCTGAGGTCACATGCCATGAAGGCATGATCGTCGTGAAACACAAGCATGGGCATCTTTGATTATAATATAAAGTGATTCTTCTTGACATTTGAGAGGTGCTCAGTTCAATAAACATTGCCAGAAATTTATCAAAAGTTTTCCGTTATAATTTTTTTAAAGTACTAGTCTTTACTTATCTCATCATCATTATAAACCCTTTAGGGGCCCACTACTGGGAACGGACCTCCTCTCAGAATAAGGGCTTAGGTCGAAGTCCACCACGCTTTACACAAGTGCGGATTTTTAAACTTCACACGCCTTATAAAGAAATAAATAATTTTATGGAGAAATATCATCTCAGGCATGCAGGTTTCCTCACGATGTTTTCCTTCACCATTAAAGCAAACTAAGGCGTGCTTGCCGGGGGGTCGAACTTGGTGCCCCCGAAAGAGAGGCTGACTCTCTAGCCACTAGGCTATCATCGTTTCACATATTATTTAGTATATTGCAAGAAAACAATACTAAAATTAACTATTGAATAATTGATTGTGTCGAAATCCACGTGTTCCCACAAAACGTATCTAGATCAAAATTGATAGGAGAGCGCGTGATTCAGCTTAACCAATTTACTGGCTAATCCTACCCGGAAAGATCAGACGCCTTTTGGATCACCCCATACGGATAGAGACAAATTGACTTGTGGATTCCAAGTCTTAGGGGTTAGAACAACGTTGATTGTACAATTATTTTGCCTGAGTTCGATTAAACGTTTGATGATTTTGATTAAGTTTACTTGAAATATACATAAAGCTAGCGGACCCGCGCGACCTCGTCCGCGAATGAGTCGACTTAAAAAAATAGTCGTATGTCCAATATAAATGAATCCTAGCTAGATCGATTTATCGCCCCCGAAACCACCTGTATGCTAAATTTCATGAAAATCATTGGAGCCGATTCCGAGATTTCAATTATATATATACAAGAATTGCTCATTTAAATATATAAAATATGCAATAATACGAAAAAAAGATTCTAAAACTTGGTTTTTTATAATAAATACTAAATAGTAATTGTATCTAAAAATTGATTATTTTTTAACACAGATAACAGACAGTTCGTTAACTTATAATTATTTAATTTTGATGAAAGAAACAAAATATATTAGTGTTATTGAATTTCAGAACCTTAACACCATTTGAATACTTCAATACATTATGGACTTTTCCAAAAAGGCGTCTAACAGGCGAATGATCGTAAAAAAATACCAAAACCAATACCTCTGTCTTCAAGTTTGATGAAGGGTAGTTGTGTCGAGTCCACATGATGTGGAGTGAGAGCAAGATGAAGAAGATTCATTGGATCCATTAGTGTCCACTTAACAAAGCCACAAAACTTCGTTTAGCTTAAGACTCTTTTTAGAAGGAGGTGAAACAGTAATAAATCCTGAAGAGTTGGTATGTGTAAACGCGGCTTATTTCAAAGGTCTCAGAAGTAAAATAAGTATTTATTGAATCTCATTAGTTTTTTTTTAGTTTTGGCGCAATGTTTAATTTCACTTATTTGTAGAATAATTACAACTCAAATAACTTAAAATAATTTATATTTATCTGTGCTAACTTTTAATAGTAAGCGCAAATTTTAGCCAGCATTAAGTTTTAATAAGTTGCATTCATACGAAACCATATATTCACCATAACACTCAATTACCTACGAGATTATGAGTGATGTTTACAAACTCAAACCCTTCGCAAACTAGCCGGTGGCAATCTTGTAGCAACATGTGCAAAGACGTCCGATGTCCAGTTAAACATGTCCTGAACAAACTGGCAGTGTTTGCATATCGGCCACTTGGATATTTGTTATGGTGTCTATGAGATTAGCTTGTCATAAATGTTAAGCTATTTAGACAACTTAGAAGGGATCGGTTTGTTTACCTTATTAGGTATAATTTTCAACTATCTTATGATATTTTATTAAGCTTTCGTAACGAGAATTAAGAGTCGGAGCTTGTATTTAGATCATTAAGTATCGTTATTGAGAAACACAAGAAAATTATAGACTGTCGAACATAAAAGATTTCAAAATGTTTATAAACAAGAATATCTTAACTATTTAATAGGAAAAATATATTAAATCACTGCGAACGCGGCCTGAATGACTAAAATTACGATTAATTTCAATTGATAATGAGCAAAACCGAAAACCCAAAATACTCATCCATACTCCATACTCTTCTTTTAAAAAAAATAAAAACCTCTTGATATTTTCGTGAATGATCTTCGTGAGTGCTAGTTTTCAATATGCATGGATGTCACTAGAACTTATATATTGCACTGAATGCTAATTGAAAATAAAACATAGCGTCAGCTTGCTAATTTTCTTTAATGTAAGAAAAACAAGCATTTGATACATTATAAGAAGCCAATAAAATAGACAAAAAGATATTTTCTTCAATGAAAGAAAAACAAGCATTTCATTTATTAATAATAAGCCAATAAATATATAAAAGGATATCTATTCAGCACTCCAAGATGGAAGTTTCCCACGGTTCTCAAGTATTCTAAACACCCCGATTTGTGGGTAGATCACACAAAAAGTCGTCCTTTTATCCCTTTACCTTGGGGAGGAACCCTTGCACCGGACTATGTTACCAGTATCGATGGCAAATTGGGGTTAACATTTCTTATAAGCTTTAAGAGGGCTTTTGAGATACTTGTAAGGGGCTTTTTATTGGTTGCCGATTTTTCGTGGATTTTATTTTCCCTTGTAATTGCTTCTTAGAAGTTGTGTTAAAGGTGAGGGTTTTGCTCGGAAACGCTTCAAAAAGATGCTTTGTTTATTTTACTTCTATATTGCTGGATACTTTTCTTCAATGTTACAAAAGCAAGCATTTAATATATACAAGCAGTGGCGTGCATAGAGGGTATGCTACCCTGTGCATACCCTACGAGTTATAAATACTTAAGGGTAGGCTTTTGATAACTCTTACAATGCCTATCCTTAAGTTTTCTTAAACTCGTACTGGAGATTTTCTTCATTTTATATCATCTGCGTAGCTTGTGCATACCCTCTATGCACGCCACTGTATACAATAAGCAAACAAATTAATGCTAAGTCATAAATTATCTTGTGATAGTTTAAATAGCACTTAGTTATTTAAACTTAAGAATCTCATTATTTATTGGCTTTCTTAGCTTAGCTTTCTTCATAAGTATGCTTCTGAAGAAAGTTTAAACGTTAATATGATACATCAAATTAAGTTTACATGACGCTTTTCCAATGTTATGTGCTCTTGTGATTGACATGCATATCACTGCAAGTTTGTGAGTATGCTATATTATAAAGCGTGTAATATTTATGTTGTTAGTGCTCTTAATAAATAAATAACTTATGTTCAGTTACACATGAAGAAACTCAAATACTGTGCTTACACATTTTGGTTTATTTTACCTAGTTTTCTTTTTCACGTTTTACTAATTTCTATTTAATTTTTAAGTCAAACTATAGTGGTCATAAAATATCCGCAATATTAATTTGCTTTTACATAAATTAAATTGTCAGGATCTGATGATGGAGTCAGGAAGTTATTCGTGTGTAAAACCAGTCTAAATTAACTTTACAAGAACTCTGTAAATCAGTGTAATAAATTAATTATTAGGTTCATCATAGGTGGTACATTAAAATTAAATAAATAACGTAAAAACATGCTAATGGTACTGTTGTTGAGGCTATTAAAAACAATTATATTATGTGGTATGTCATTTGTATATTATTTGATTCTTACTATAATTCCAAACCATACCATACCATAAAGCTAAACCAACACCATTGTTCTTGTATGTGTCCTTTACAAAATATACCCTTTCAAAAACAGTAGTAATTTTTCGGCAGCAGTGACTCCTGTATGCCTGTAATCTTTTGTTTCACTAATACAATTAAATGAAATAAAATAAAATAAATATCGCGAGCTAATTTATTTGTTAGATTAATTTCAAAGTTAAAAAAAACCGTAATAAAAACAACCTCTATAAGGTGACAAAATAAAACAAAGAACTGCTAATATTCACGTACTCGCAGCTCGGTGAGCGTTATGAAAATTTCCACCATCTAAAAATAAACAGGCAAAAGCAATAAGTTATACATGAATTTACAAAGTTGAACTTTAATAACATTCCATCTTGCATTACTAGTGGAGCGGGACAAAGCGTCGAAAACAAAAGATAATATGATTAGAAATGAATTACACATACCTACGCGATAAGTCCGGCTCGGCGGGACTAACTAACCGCAGCCCCACGGTGGCCACTCGGCCTTTGTGCCCACTTTCTTTGTATTTTGTTTCATTTCATGCAAAATTTAATTTCGTTTTCAAGACTCGCGTGGAATGATATTACCAACGGCCGCGACCGTGCCGCTTGTAATTTCATTGCTACTCCTCAAGTGTGTGTGGATTGTGGACATCGGGGCCTTTTTCATCACATTCCCTTTCGGTCGGTGAGTATGTTTTTCGTTTGCACCGGACGTTTGGAATTAAACCGAATTGCGGGATCGTTAATTGCTCAACGAAACCACCTGTGTAATTTCATTGGTGAAGTTTTAATTTTAAACTTTACGTTGTTTTATTCGCTGTTTATGTAGCAATTAAATGCTCGCATTCGGTGTTGATTAAAGCGATTATCGTGTGAAATTACTATTGCGTGTATAATTATTGTGAGCTTTTTACTTTTCACTCGCTGATGTGCCCGTACTTCGCCGGTCAACTTCACATGTACCTATACTATACTTGATAAACACAAATTCATTTTCAGTCAATCAATATAAACATACTGAGAAGTTCAAAGACACGGCACAGCTTTAAGCTGTGCTGGGTCTAGATTCGAGACATTGTGCTTAAAAGTTCCTTAAAGAAAATAAATGAACGATGAGAAATATTTTTCCCTAATTCCATCCCTAAATGGGCAAGCTTGAATAAAGCAGCCAAATCGAAATACGCACACCTAAATTATTTGCATTTACAGCACCTACTATCCCATTAAATATAGAAACTTAATAAATATGTGGATTAGATAAAAATATGGATGATTAATTAGTATTGTAAATATATAAAGAAAACGCGTCATGACTATTTTTATGCGAATTTCGTGATAAGTATGCACTGGATAGCTATTTAACATTTAAAAGACCTACCTAACTTACCTTAATGCCAATATCATTTATCTCAAAAGCTGTTAGCTCTTGTACCTATAGGTACTTTGAGGTAGGTATTGTACTTATATAATAAATTACACTTTCTGTCTAAATAGTTTTCTCGACGTCAGATTTCTATTTTTTTTTTAATCCAAATTTTCAGGGTAAATTCGGTATCATTTAACACCCAAAATGTATACCATGCTAATGCGCACATCATTAATGCAATCTACATTATTTCGCGGAGCAATTGTGAAGTCTACGAGCTAAGAACATCCGAAAGCCCCGGCCGTATTAATATTATCACATATCCGGCCGACCAGAGCTCACTGGGAGAATTTTTAATGGCACGCTTTAATTATTTGCTGCGGGGCTATGTACTCTATAACACATCGATATATAAAAATCAAAGATACATTTCTACAATTAAAGTCTACTGGAAAGCCATTTCTTTCCAGTAGATCTGCTTTAAAAGCACTTTTGAAAATCACGCCTAGTCTGCATTTTTATAGCTACTATACAACTAATTCAGAAGGCTAGAACCGCAGCAGCTACTCTTTTCCTAAATTAAAATTTTATCGATTCACCTTATTTATTTATTTATTTTTATTTGGTAACTATGACCCATCTACACTATTACATAACAGAATAATTAAAAACTAAATTAAACCAAAAATAAAAAAACTTACATGAAATATTAATATGCAATATACAAAAAGTTACAAATTAGAATTTCTGCCTCCAGGCGGCCCTACGTGGAGTTTAATATACAGATTACAACTCGGAGAGTCGTATCGATTTATGAAACAGGCAAAAGCAATATATTATATATGAATTTACAAAGTTAAGCTTTAGTAACATTCCATCTTGCATTACTAGTGGAGCGGGACAAAGCGTCGAAAACAAAAGATATGATTAGAAATGAATTACACATACCTACGCGATAAGTCATGAAGGCACCTTGTCATAAAGAACAGATCCACAGAAATACTGTCGTCAGTGTCCCATCAATTTCTCACACAAAAGCTTCTTAGGGTCAGCGTAAATCAATCGATTGCGTAGAATCGGCAATGTTGAACAAACTAAATAACTATTACTATCGCAAGTAATAGTTACATAGTTACTTCTTTATCTCTAATAACGTTATCTTGCCGGTGTTAGCTCACACGTTAAGCACTGGCGGGTACTTATTACAAATCTTTAACGGCTTCTTGCCAATCTTAAACTTTAACACCGATTTTCCAGTCAGTATCTCGTGCAAGACTATATAAATAGAAATATAAGGTATCCCACCAGAAGATTACCAGTAACTGTTTGCTAAAAAAATACAGCGATAAGCTAATAAATAATAACAGACTGTGGCTATCCAAAGAATGTAACTAAGATAGACCTCGTAATAATGAAACAACTGTAGACAATTAGATAAGAAGGCTACTCAGGATATTTCTTACTAGCTGTTGCCCGCGACTTCGTGTTCGTTTTTGTTTGTTCAGTTTAATTTTGAAGTCATGCATAGGTAACAATGGCTTATTTTTAAATCCCCGAAAATCTTCCTTTCGTGCTTATAAAAAGTAAGGAATAAAAAGTATCATACTATGTCCATTTCCAAGATGCAAGCTATATAAATGCTAATTACATTAAGATTGGTGTAATAGACAAGGGGAATATACTATGTCAAAAATGAATAAACAAACAGGCACACTTTCGCATTTATGATATTAGTTTGGATTATAAAAATGTATAAAAGGTTAAGACCCTTTTATGAGTATATCTTAGAAGTCTTATATCAGCGTTGTACCACTAAGTTCCATTCACATTAGAGATTTCATTTTTGCTCACGGAGGCACCTGACGTTTGAATTATTAACGGGTGTGCCGAAAACTGAAAATTGCCCGAGATCACTGTACGGCACATATTTATAACTGTTTGGGAGGGATTCCGAAACCGTTGGTACATTATGAAGGGACCTAATTAACCGGCCGACGTGCTGACATTAATAATTTATCGTCTGCCGACTAGGTAGTCCTTCTTTAGACACTGTGCTGAACACAGAAAGCTGTGGAATTTAGATGTCAATTATTTTTATGGTGCCATACCTACATGGTGGGTATCTACCATGTATAAGTAAAGGTTCCCCTTTTTAGGATCGCAAGAGCTCTAATAGGTTTTAAAATTAGGAGCCAACTCCATATAGGATTCGTTAAAGTATCAAAACGAATGTTACACAATGTAATTCTATTAATATTTTTGGCTCAGATACCGTTTACAATGTTTACAGCAAAATAATAATATTTTAGGATGTTAGTTTTGGTAAGTTATACGCACAGTGATTTATTTATTTTGGGAAAACATTAAATATAAAGCAACTCATTGCCATTCAAGCATTTCAATACCAATGAATTTTGTAGTGACCTCACAATGTGCTTAGCGTAGGTAATGGATACTTAATAGTCTGCCGACGTTTGCTTAAACAATAATAAGAACATAACGAACCAATAATAATATTTTGAGATAGTAGTTTTCTGTAAGTTATTCCACACGCTATAAAATGCTTTTTTTTTTGGTGAAACATCAAATATTTAGATAAGAATTATCACTAATTACATAAAGAAATTAATTACATTGAATCTTGTAGTGACGTGACAACATGTAATATGGCGTAGCTGTTACGTTTAAATCATGTTAAAAACTCTCGCTGCTAAAACAACTTAAATTTAGAGATTGTATAAAACAGGATCGGCACCAATATCTATCCAACGCAAAAATATTTTTTTCCCAGCTGCCGGCTGAAAAAGCAAATTGTTATAAGTCTGTTCCGTTTTTCAATAACACGAGAACTGAATATCATTCGTCCAACAAAACGCAGTTAGTTTTCACAGAGCCCATACATATTCATTGCGCACCGTCGCATCTGTTACTAAATTGAGGGTAGATTTAGAACAAAAATATCCACATACCTATGTAGGAATCACTGCATACAAATATAAAGTTTTAATCGAATTTACCCGCAGATTAATGACTAGAATGTACATATAGTACTTACTTATAACTGCACTTCATGACTTTCGAGTTTTTACATTTTTTGTGACAAGATGTTAAAATATACGTCATAAATTTCGTATTGTTTGAAATCTGGCAGAAAGTTCCACTTGGATACAAAAACAATCCAAGTGGAACTTTCTGCCAGATTTACACAATCATGTAGAAGAAATTCAGTTGAACCTTCCAAAGCAATTCTTTTTTCAAACCATCTTGAGAAATTACACAAAAACACCATGCCTTCCTCCGAAGAAAATGGAGGTTATATCTGAAATATACGGGCTTCATTTTACTACAGTGAACTAATGTATGAATCTATTTTTGTCAAAATATTGTTCATAGAGTGGTATTAAAATAATACAAAATATTACTTAAGTATTATTTTTTGTTCGGAATACTGCATAGATCTCTCAACAATCCAATTCTCCGCTACCGAAGTATCGTCAGGAGATGACTTCGGGAGGTTGAATTCCAATCACTTTTCCACTACCTTCTTTTATGAACGCTTAGAACGCTATGAAGATTTAGATTGGTGATGATTTCAATCATTAATGACTGCAATCTTTACCAACAGGACGCTGCTACCCGTTCTCTGTTATGTTTCCTTAGTCGCCTCATATGACACTCGCGGGAAGACAATTATTGTAATCTGATCCTGATATCAAATCTAATATGAATCATTAAGCGAATGTAGAACTCTTTGTGACCGAGCTCTGTCTGGGAAGTACTATCACTACGCTTATTTCTATAGTTGAGCAGGATTGCTGTGTTTGGTCTGAAGGAAGTGTTTGCGGGTATAAATGTAGGCACATAAGGCTTAGGTAGAGCTGTTTTTGGCGAACTGTTGCTCTTTTTCTAGTCGATGGTACTTTCAGGTACTTTACATCTCTGCCCTGCTTTTTGAGTTCAAGACCGCGTGTTCAATTCCCACAACTGAAAAATGTTTGTGTGATGAACATGATTGTTTTTCAGTGTCTGATTGTTTATCTGTATATTATAAGTATTTATGTGTAAGATAGCTGTTGAATATTTTTATGAATATATCATAAAAATATTCAACAGCTTAGTACCCATAACACAAGCTACGCTAACTTTGGGACTAGATGTCGATGTGTATATTTATTTATTTATAGGCGAATAAATAACAATTATAAACATAAACCAGACAAAATCAATTTTGAACACTACCTGCGTAGGTGTCATTACCATATTTGTGCGATGCCCCGCGCTCTACAAAAGGGACCCGGTTTCAAAAATACGTCGACACGAGCTCTCATTAACTTTGGATCACATAAGGAGTTACAGTGAATACTAATTTATGGCAAAGATGTGAAATGCAGACGTGTCGCTTGCAAATTGAACCGATTAATGGCCAATAGTGCGAATTCTGTTGTACTAAAACTGTATTTTCGATCTTTTTTATTTCTGACTTTTATTTATCACACGTTATCCTAGGAGAATCTGGCTACAGATGTATTCATGAATTAGTTTTAAGAAAGAGTAGCCGAGGTCAACACGACGTTACACTAATACGATGATCGAAAATGACTCTACATTTACGCCCGTGTAAAATTAATACTAAGGTTTCATGGGTATTACAGTAAGTTCAAATGTGTCACAGCGACTACGTTGAAAGGAGGTTTCATTCATGAGGTCGTTCTCACAAAACTTTTATTAAATTGATATTACCATTGCTTTCAATAGTCTCGTAGAAGTAGCCTCTACAGCGTAGAACTTTCGCTGCTGTCTTTTACGAAATTATATTCTGATGATTTACATATCAGCCATATCTGTTGCAAATTAACAGCATAATTATGAATCCGTGACCATTTTACCATATTTTAAATTTTTATTTTACTATTTTTCATGATAGGACGTGACGATAAAGTTACCTATCTATTTATGTAAAAATGAATTTCTGTTTGTAAGTTTCACTAAAACTCAAGAACGGCTGGACTGATTTGAGTCATTTAGGTACTGAAATATTTGATGTAGTCTAGGGGAATGTTTAAACTGATCTGAGATCTGTTTGGTGTGGAGTATAATGATTGAAGAAAATATAAATTATACAATACAGATTCTACTGCTTTTCGCGGAGTATAGACAATTAAACTTAATTTTCATAATATATCATGGAATTCAACAAATTAACGCCTGCTTCTGTCTAAATGGTGTTAGAAACGAAAGTTTAAACGGTGAGAAAAATACTAAAAAACTACATATATATATGAACAACATTTCATCAAAATCGGTCCAGCTGTTTAGTGAGAGCTACGTGACAAACACATGTGTGGATATTTCTAGTTGGTTTAATCACATATTGGACCCGTGGTTGCGCTACTTTACCGTACAGTACATAGTTTGACGAGTCCGCTAGTTTATTATAATTATTAAGTGAAATAAACTAATTATTAAGAAAAAACAATAATAAGTATGGATTAACATTAACATTAAAATTTTATAAAATTGAGAACCGTTATAGAAGTCGATTGAAGATGAGGTAGGTCTGCCGATACTACTCTATCACACGGACCTAAAGCCAAGGGTGGCGAAGGGATACGATGATGTTAATTATACGATTTTCTTTGAAATAAGTTAATAAATATTGAATAAGGGACCGGCGTGCAAAACCAGTTAATATAGAACATGCATAATGGTGGTCGTGTGGAATTTCATATATGAAAGAGAAACCGGAGAAGGTAAAAGAAATGAGTAGTTAATTAAGAATCTTCAATCAGGATATTTATGTTAAAATCTCTTAATTTTTTTTTACCCATCCTAAAATAAATAATATATATATTACGACCGAGGCGGTGAGCTAGGCGAGCTACCAAGGGGTGCAATATGCAATATGCAAGGGGTCCGGGAATAAAGACTAAATAGTTACCCCAAAATCGATCGATCTAATTACTACGTTTCGATTTAAGTTGTTTTATTACCAAAATATTGTATGTGTTACGTCATACGTTGTTACATCATATAACCGCTTTTGATTCCGATCAACACAAAAAAAGGCTTTTGATGGAATAGTAAATAGTATAGAAAGTAAGTATTAGATGAATTTAAAAATATAAACAAAGAGCCCACAGCCCGAATTCTCGTGCCCGCCGGCTCGGAAGTAGGGTAGCTACCCCCTGGCCCTATTAAGGTGAAAATTAAGATGTTGATTGCAGCCCCGCTCTGCGCGCGATTGATTGGAATTATTTATCTGCCCCTGGCTGTACTGATGGCATTTTGCATCTTTTATCGTACGTACAGGGTTATTTGTAACGTGCCAAAGAAAGAAACCTCATTTTGCTGGTTTTTATTTACCTTTAGCTGTATATATTTACCCGGATTTAAAATGAGTGACTTAATTATCAAGATAATCAGCATATTAACTATCCAGGCAGCTCTGATGCAAATTCGTGGGCTTACATGTAATAACAAATAAAATAATAATAAAATAAAATAAAAAAGCCTTTTATTTCTTCATACATTTACATAGTGAAAAGTGAAAAAAAAAAAATAGTTATAATAATTAAATAAAAAAAAACTCCGTTATGAAAAACCCTTTTTCAAGGCCTCCTCCAAAGACAGCCAGCGCTGCCTGTTTTTTGCTTTCAGCATCCAGTTTGGTCCAGCCACGTTTTTGATATCGCCCTCCCACTGATAGTGCGGTCTACCTCTAGCACGGTTACCTGTTGGGCCTGGCCATTTCGTTAACCTGAGGGTCCATCTATTGTCGGTAAGTCTAGCCACATGCTGGCCCATTTCCATTTTGCTTTTAGAGTATAGGCGAGGGCATCGGTTTGTTTTCTGATCAGAAAATGTCGAATTTTATGGATTCTTCTGACGTTCATAATACTTCATTCCATTGTTCTTTGACACGTTATTATCATATTTCTTATTTTGTCCGTAAATTTCCAGGTTTGACAGCCATATGTCAGCCTAGGTACAGTGGCGTGCACTTCATACACAAAAGCACTGCATACCCAAATTATTTTAAATAACTCGTATTAGAGGGGAATTTTAGCATTTTATGTCATGTACCTGCTTTTGCATACCCTGGTCGAAAACCCTGTGCACGCCACTGCCTAGGTAGTATACACGAGTTCATAATCTTACTTTTAAATTTCATAGGCATTTTGCTTTTTAATACCTCTTTCATGCTCCAGATTGCAAATCTAATTCTTCTTTTTATATCTTCTTCGTTGTTGTTTCTTGCGAAAGAGATTTGCTTTCCTAAATATGTGTATTTCTGGCAATATTCTATATAAGTATTTTCTATAATTATTGTAGTTTCTGTGTGGTTGGTCATTAATTTTGATTTATTAAAGTTTATTTCCAAACATGAAATAAGACAAATAGCTAAGCTTGTTCTCCGGTATGGGATGGGGATGATACTGAGAACTTAGACGTAGACGAAGAAACAAAAGACGTATAATGACGGACATAAGTTTTTTTAGGGAGTTCTAAAATCCACCTTGAGTCGCTTGTGCCCTTGTGCCGCTTGCGTCTGACGGCTTAATGTCTTCTGTTTACTTAGGTAGGCTGTACCAAAATGGCCTTTACCAATATGCAGTCACATTTCCAGCATCTTGAAAATACCTCAATTTGGTAATTGCTTTTTTTGGTTTTTTTGTTTATTTCCAAATCAAGTGAGCCTTACTTGGTGGTAACTTTGAAGTAGACTACATAGTAATGGGTGCGGTATTGAAGTTATACTTAACCTTTTCCCCCTAACCTGTTTCTACGCGGAATTATACTGGAACGCTCAATTGCTTAACGGTCCGTCTTTATCGATAGAATAGTAGCTAGCCAAGGTTCTTAGCTTAAGCCGCTTAGTTTCAGAATCATGCAAAAATTTACAATTAAATTTATAATCAAAAAACTTACCAATAAAAAGACATTCCAGATCATTCAGACTAATTACTTGTTGTCGTGCTTAAAAAAAATATATAAACAGATGTTCTGTTTATATATTTTTTTTCTTTTCTATGTGGTCACCACCACATTACAGTTCAGTACAGTACAGTTCTATTGTATCGTTTGATAATTTTATATATATTATTTTACTTTATTTTTCCGTACACACCCTCACCTTGTCAAGCTCACTACGCATGTACTTAAACTTTTCCCAGCAAATCCGTGATGTCAATCAAGGCTATACCTGAAAATCAGCGCTGCAGTTATCAAACACTGCAGCATCGTGCAAGGTAGCAGCCTTTTCAGCTGAAGCACCTTACGATAAGGCATTTAGTTTGTAATATAGTGTATAATTAGTTTTATTGTAATTAGTAATTCGTTTTCATTAGTTTACTTATGTGTGGAAACTAAATAAAGTTTATTATTATTGTTATATCACTGAAAAGTTAAATTAGACTCATGCAACCAAATGCATCATGGACTCTTTAGCTATTTTTCGGCTGTTGCAACATGCAGCGAGCATCGAATTACCAAAAAAGTCAACAGTAATTTGCATTGCAAATCCCAATAGACATGACGTTTCCCATCCCGATACAGTCACACGAGCGGGTTATTAGCCAGCATCTCCATCTTGTCAACCCCGTTTTACGATCACTCATTGTTTTGCGAGCACATCACGAAAAGGGAGCGAATTCGAATCGACATTTCGCGTAAGAGCTTGTAAAAACTCCATACGGCTTTACAAAGTTACTTCATACATCAATAACTCTGTAATATTGGAATATCGTCTCTGTTCCATTCAAAATAAGGTTCAATATTTTTATGTAGTTAACATTTGAAAGTAAAAAAGTAGAAGTATGGATTTGCCTGAATTATTTAGATGGTAATCGTGCGTCAGTATTCTGATCGTTTGTCTCATCGAAATGTTATGCATGTCTTTTGTCCCTCAATTATAGGTTGTATATGAAAGGGATGGGGTTAGGCGGGTTTTGTGATGCAAACGTGGATGCTTGGGGCCGCAATGTTTTAGTTAATACGTGTAATACACACTTATTGTATGGGATCATCACTTTTAAAAAGAAATATCACTCTGCCTTATTAAAATGGCTGTACTAACCAAAATTTTGCTGCGATTATAATACGACTAGGTACAATTCAAAAGTGTGTTTGTTAGTTTGTTCATGTTTCACGCAGCAACGTAGCAATAGGAAATTAAGTTAATAACCGCAGAGTAAAATAGGCTTATATTATTTTATCAAGGGCAAAGTTCAAATAAGTAGTTTTTTTTGTCAAAATATCAGATACCTTCTTTTTATTTATTATAGTATTAATGTTCATAGTGCCCAGACACACAGTGACGTTCGCTATATACAAGTTTATAGAACTGCCTGATTACTGGTGGATTTTCCTAGTTTGTCGCAATATTAATAAATGAATAATTATTAAGAACAGAAAAACTAAAAAATGACAAACTGATGTGACAGAAAGAACATATTATTTCCGTCTACGTACTAAAATTCTTTTAAAAAAAACGTTAATTTTAACTACCTATCTTTCATAGGTATCCGTCAATTTGCAAGACATTTAATATAAAAATCTAATATGATCGAAAATAACATATAGGATTTCATCTACAAGTTTAAAATACACTCTTTAGAAAATAATCCCTTATAAATTATCTTTCTTTCAAAGGTGTCTGGCGATCTGTAAGACATTTTAACCAGCGTTCGGGACCGTTCCATAAATGAATATTTTTTTATATAAAAACCACTGAACTAAAAGTAAAAATATAGTTAACCTATTCAGAACTGGAGAAAGTTAAACATAAAAATCTTAATATTTTATATGTTTCTGTTTCTCCAGTTGTGAATCTGAGTTGGTTTTTATCTAAAAAAATGATTTATTTACGGAACGTAACCGAACGCTGGCTTAAATGTCTTACAGATCGCTGAATACCTTTGAAAAAAAAGTAATTTATTAGGAATTATTTGTTAAAGAGTCTATATTGCTTGAACATGTTTGCTTGCGTCTCCAAACATTAAATATACAAAAATCCCTAATATAAAAAACAAAACAAAACATTATCTTATGTTTCATAGTCGTCCGAACTATGATGGGTCCTTACTTAATTATAAATTTGAGAATGTGTTTGTTTATTTGTTCGTCTTTCCTTCACGCCCTAACTAAGCAGGCAATCTACTTGATTTTTGGCATAGAGTTAGCTCAAAAGACGGACAGTTTATTCCAGGAAAACAAACAGTTAAAAAAAACAGTAATTAACGCGGGCGAAGAACGGGGACAACAGCCAGTTATAAATAAATACTGCTTAGTTACTAACAAAAATATAGTTACGTGAAAGGATAAAATCCCGATACAGTAGTAAGTAAGAACATGTTTGTTTGCCTCTACAAACTTAAAAAAAACTTTAGAAAAAAAACCCTAACAAATTACCTTTCTTTCATAGGTGTCCGTCGATTTGCAAGACATTTTCCCAGCTCTGGCCAGTAAATACTGCTTAATTACTGGAAAAAGTATACAAAAACTATTCAGAACAGGCAAACAAAATCCCGATACGTTAGATAAGAACATGTTTGTTTGCCTCTACAAACTTAAAAAAAACTTTAGAAAAAAAAACCCAAACAAATTACCTTTCTTTCATAGGTGTCCGTCGATTTGCAAGACATTTTCCCAGCTCTGGCCAGTAAATACTGCTTAATTACTGGAAAAAGTATACAAAAACTATTCAGAACAGGCAAACAAAATCCCGATACGTTAGATAAGAACATGTTTGTTTGCCTCTACAAACTTAAAAAAAACTTTAGAAAAAAAACCCTAACAAATTACCTTTCTTTCATAGGTGTCCGTCGATTTGCAAGACATTTTTCCCAGCTCTGGCCAGGGGCCGCTCCGTAAATTAAAATGTGAATAATTAACACCACCCGTTCCCCCTCCACCCTGCAGCGGCTTCCTCCGCTCTCCCAAATGTATTAGTTTTAAGCTCTCCGTGTGAACGAGATTTAGTGGCGCGAGCTTTGAAATAGTTGATGTTTGGATTATTGAATTTTTTTTTCCTTATAATGTTCATTTTAAGAATGTTTCTTATAATAATATTCGTTATATATATTAAGAAATCTATATCCATAATTTTAGGTATACTATTTTAGAGCATAATCTACGGGCAAAGATATCCCTTAACATAAAATTCATGTGCTTACATACCTAAGTCCAACTATAATAGTTGGACTTAGGTATGTAAGCACAATATAATTTTTGGAATATAATATTCCGGAGGCATTTATTAAAAAGCTGTTTAGTAAAATAGTGATATTCCAATTCCTTTTTTCGCTGGAATTCCTTTTTTCGTTTCTGCCAAAGGAATTCAATAAACCATATCAAATAATGATTACATGGAAAATAGTCTCCTCTTTTGAAATAGAACAAAGGTCTAAGACCGCTTATTATATGAGAGACACAAAAAAGTTCCAGAAAAAATCATAAACGATCGCACCATCTTCTGAGGATACGCCTGAATGTTGTATTACGCAATACTTTATGGACTACAGAAATATCCTAATGAAATAGTTGACTTTTAGACAGTTTTCAAATTCGGAGATTCAGACTCAAAAGGAGGAGCTCTAAACCTATACTCATACCTATATAATTTATATCTATCTCGTTTCTTAGTAGACACAGAAGAGCTTCTTATAAAGATGCAGGACACAAAGTCACCTTTATCATTAGCACGGCAGATTTATTTACCTTTTCCTTGTGAAAACAAATTTTCACTTCGGGAAATAGGTACATGTTTTTGTTCCCAGTAGCTAAACCGTATTTATGAGAGACATAAAGGCAAAACCTCTCCGAGTGGAATATAATATTGATCCCAATTCCAGGATTGTCGATTTAAACGGAAAAACTGGGGCTTCCCACATTGGGATAACGTTAAATATTAATTGCGTAGCGCAAGGAGTCGTAACGTTTACTGGAAGAGACCAATATTTTCGTTCGAAGTGACTAGTGTGGGATTTCTACCAACGTCTACTTATTCGATCGCGTCAAAGTTAACTATAATTTGTAGGGAATCGAAAGAGCGCCATCTAGTAACACTACTGATTCCCGGTTTTGCCAGTATATATTTTTTATTAAATATTTAATATTAAAATTACAATAAAGCCTTAAGACTAATTATTAACGTTATTTAACTCAAAATTCTACTTTCTAATTTTATCTAGAACTAGCGTACCCAGCCCGCTTCGCCGGGCTAGATTTTGGTTTATTTTATTTAAACAATAAACTTTCATCATTAAATTTTTAATTTAAGTCTCATAATATATTAAATCATTTATTTCTCTCCGTATTCATTCTCTTCTATGCTCTTCTCGAGCGGGTGAAGATCATTATCTATACCCATGTACACCCAACAATAGAATATCATCATAGTAAATAAAAGCTGTATTTGACAGTTTAACAGTTCAAAAATAGGAGTGCTCCGATCGTCACCAAACTTTACAGAATTACTCGCCAGGTCAATCCGGAGATTCCCTGAAAGTTTAATTGAAATCGGTCCAGCTGTTTCGGAGCCTATACGGTACATACCCACACACTTTCTCTTTTATATATATATATATGTCCAATGAATTATCTTAGGTGCTCAAAATATGGAAGAGGCACTACACTTTCACTAATCAAAAGGTCCTTTGTAGTGTTCTCACTATGTCCGTATTGTCGAGGAGCTGGATGGCCTCGATGTTTACATGTTACACATAACACCCAAAGTAATTTATTACATGTAATTGATTTTCATAAGCAAGTACTATTTCATTGATTAAAATATTCAAGCACAGCACTGCACACTACTTATCCTTTTGGCTAAGTTTATGCCTTTGATTTTCCTACAGATCTCTAGGATACGAATTCTGCCATTTAGATTTATCCGGAACATAGCTCGCTCCATTATAGCAGGCTGAGTTTAAGATTTTCAAGTTTTGCACAAGGCATACTGTCGATGTCAACGATTCTGCCTGATACGTCATTGCAGGAAAAGTCCTAGAAAAAGTAATAGACGTCATCATCATCAGCAGCCCATTACGGACCCAATACAGTACAAAGGTCTCATCTTAGAAGGATTTTTGGCCGTATTTCACTACGCTAACGAAGTGCGTAATGGAGGACTCTGAAGCATGCAGGTTTTCTTATTTCTTATTTTTTTCTCAAAATTGTGTAAGTATATTAAGTATTTCTCTTAAAAATCTACTTTAACCAAATTAATAAGCGCTTCTAAAGTAAAAGGATCCTTGTTACGTTAGGAAAAATATGTTGTTACCGACAGAAGTCGTAAAGTTGGGCCCGGTGAAGTCAATTTGCAAACAGATATTTTATTTTGCTCTGCCCGATCCCGCGCTCTTAGGTTTGTTGCCATCGGCTCTAAAGTTACAATGTTTAAATTAATATTTTTTATTTTAAATTAACAAGTGAAGTAAGTGGCATCCACTATTATATATAATACAAGCGGACCCCAGCGCCATCTGTCGGGCTGATTTGTGAATCTAAACCATCCAGGGTGCCACCCAAAGGCATACCAAAAAATTCATTCAAATCGGTCCAGCCGTTTAGGAGGAGTTCAGTGACATACACACGCACACAAGAATTATATATATAAAGATATGTAGGACAAATCTTGTGTCAAGACAGTGTTTCGAATTCAGAATGTTTAATAATGGCGATGAAAGCATCTTTAGTTCATCGTACTCGTTCCCCCCGTAAGGAAAGTCAGAGCCTTAACCACTAAGCTAATGGTCCAATAAATTTTCTGTCTTTTAATTATACTTGTATTGAATAGTGCACTATGGTGTTATATAATTAAACAAATTATTATCGTTTTCGATCGTTTAAGCATAGTGTCGACGAAAATGTAGAGACCATAACAAACGATGTTTCTTATATGTTCTTTGAAATAGATAGAACTCGTTATGACTCTTTACCTAAAGCCTATAAAATATTAAAAGATTTGATTAAGTACATTATTTCGACTCCAATAACAAGATTTTATTACCAAAAAGAGATTTATAAAATTTTACCCAATTTTTCATTTTTTATTTAACACCGTCCGAATATTATCACCACTTCACAATTCATATTATTTGATTGCACACCGTTCATCATAGCCTTTTATTGGCGTTAGAAAAAAGCGTACCACCCAATCGTCGCCCATTGTCCCGTTCAAATAATCGTAAATTCCGAACGGACAAAATATAATAAATTGCCGATGAGATCTGTGCTAACACTTCAGCAATAAACAATTTGGAGCTCGCAAAACTCCATTGAGCTCTTAATACGAAAGGGTTAAAGCCCAAAATTTTGTTTAACAGTACTTTACCGAGAGCAGAATGCTAAAATTCAGTCTATATTTGCGCTGTGTACCCTCTGTTGTCGGCTTTTTTTCGGTTGTTTCCGCGTAGAGGCTGATAGAACACGTTTTCAAATCATTAAACAGTTTCGACCGCGGCCGCCGGTTGAAAAAGGAAAGGATTAAAAAGAGAATAGAAAAAATCGCTGGCTGCGACCGGCCCGAGGTGATCGTTGTAGCGCCACGATAATGTCCTACCGCGCTTGAGTCCTCTTGAACAGCGTATTTTTTTTTTCTTTTTTATTCCACTGCATATTTGCCGTGTGGTGATGAGAATACAGTTGTCACTAAGGGAACATAACGGAGAACGGACAGCAACGTCCTTTGTGCCACAACTACCATCTCCTGCTAACTACCAACCCGTCTGCCAAGCGTGGTGATTATGGGCATGCCCTCCCGCTGGGAGAGGCCGTTAGTCCGTATTTATAGGCTTTTGATAATGATTGATGACATATTTGCCGAGACCCCTTACATACCAGTTTGGAAGACAGAATCTACTGAGAAGGATCCAGCAAGAAACTCGGCGCTTAGTCTACTTCAACATTAATACTTTAGAATTTAACTATACACAAACCCCTACGGTTTCTACACGGCATTACGCCGAAACGCTTAATTGCTTGGCAGCATGTATTGGTCGGATGGTCGGTCCAGAAAGATCATCAGGGTCAGACAAAATTATTTTAATTTATCAACTGACTCACCTGATAGTATGCTGTCCTAATATGATGATGCCCAACATCATCAACAACCTATCAAGGTCCTAAACAAGCACGAGCCTCCCCTTGAATTTTGAGGAGAAAGGGATTTAGTGCACAAACACACCACGCTTCCCCAATACGGCTTGGTTGGATCAATATAATTTCCAAACTGTGTGATATTTTTTTTATAGTACTAATTGTTACCCGCTACTCTGTTCGCGTGGTAGTTTTTATTTGTGTGCCTATTTTATTCTCTTTACTCCTGACTATGCTTAAAAACGTAGCATATGTGCTACTCCAGGGTAAGCAATATCTCTATTCTAAATTTCAGTTGATAAAGTAGTAAGCACAAATCCCAAGTGCGCTTTAATAATATTGGTATAGATTTGCATGGCATGTTGGAGAAAACAATTTTTCGAAGTGCCAAAATGGTTTGTTGCGCTACACCGTACTGATATCTGCAGCGCTTCAGCTATCGACACTTGCATACGTGATTTTCGCACTCGCTAATATGGACTGAGTCAGCTAATTCACTGTATACTGTCGGCACAAATTTAAATTGATTACACCGGTCAAGGGCAAACCAAATTCGTACTCTATGGGGACAATCTCTACACTGACATAAATAAGCGATATATGGATATCGTCTGCGAAAAGTACAGAAATTCTTTACAGAGTTTAGAGTGTATGCTTTATTAACATACTAGCTGTTGCCTGCGTTTTTCGTCAACGTTTTTTATGGGTTTTTTCCAAAGCCCGTGGGAACCGTTTTGTTTCCTGGGATAGAAAGTAGCCTATGCTTCTTTCCTTTCTCTGCGCCAAAAATCAAGTCTATTAGCAACTGCTTAGATAGGTCGCAAACAAACAAACACACTTTCGCATTTTTAATATAACTATGTTTACTTAGCCGGACTTTAGTTATAAGTTAGGAAGGAAGTTATCATCGCTATATCACTACCATATATACATTTATTATGGAACGGATGCAATAAAGAAGTATGAAAAAACTAAGAACCCACCGTCGTACGACCTTTGCTTGTTTCTTAAACTTGGTATTTGGGCTTGTGATAAAAACGTTTTTCTCAGGTTTTAAAAATATCCAAAAAGGTTAAATCCTTTTTTCAAGCTGTTCAGGCGGAATAACGATTTCATTTTTAAACCCTGGAACGAAAACTACGTAGACTAATGCCTAACTTCCCTATTTGTTTGAACAAAGAACTGATGATTAAACCCTGACCGATTTCACGGGTGGCAAAGATAAAAAAACGACTGAAGTACATTATTTAGCCTAGTTAGTACGATATTTATTATTAACTTTTTTTATTCTGCTACAAGTTGGTCCTTGATTACAATCTCATGTGATATGTGATATTGCAGTCAAGATGGCATCGGGCTATTGGGAACATGTCTGTTGTTGGCACGGCAGAACGAGCCATGCCCGGAGGTTCCCTTTTTTTTATTAATTAAACGAAAGTTTATAAAATAAAACTTTAATTTTATTAATTTCTAAAACGTTTTAGCCGGGGACCGAAACCACGACTTCCCTTGCACTGTACCACTGCATTAGTGAGGTCGTGAAAAACTACGATCTCTTAGAGGTACCACATAAAAGTAAAACCAGGTCAAGTAGACAAGCTTTTCCGATGCACTGGCCAGAACCGAGAACCAAGCTCGTCAGGCGCGAAGCGTGCGCCCACATAAATTGCCCGCTCCGCGACGCCGGCAAAACTTTCGCACCATTAATTCTTACCCGCCACCTACTGCATTTTTACCATCGTTTTTCATACAAAATGAATCGCTTTCCTATATGCAAAGTGGGTCCGAAAAAGATCCCTGGATCTATACGGATCCAAATCATATAAAATATTGGGGTATTTTTTAACGTTTTATCGGTCTGCGGGATTTCGGTTCCATTAAACTTTTTTCGAATTTTATGTTACGGAAGATATTGTTCTTCTTGTTCGGATGTTTAATGGGGGATGTATTGGCGTTGTTTTGTCTCCCCTCCGACCGTTATAGATGAAAATGCTAATTGGACTCGACGTGCCACGACTTGGATGCTATGCAACTATATAAACAAACACAAAGATTATCTGTTGAAGAGTTTGAAAGTAGGTACATTTCCACAAGCATGACCTCATGATTTTTAAATAATCGAGAAACTTTCAAAGTGAAAGAATCAGACAAACTTCCATTATCTTTCACGAAGAAATATGAACGACCAACAATCAAGAACAGACGGGACGTGTCATGGAATTCAATAAAGCACTTCGACCCTGCATCAAATGATCGTGGATTGCCACAATCAATTCTCATTTGCGGCGAATGGAAATAAAATTTCGCGGGCAACCATTTTTAATCGTCGAAGAACCGGAAAGAAGAAGAATGCGTGGCAGTCAACCACAGACAAATCGAGGATAATTAATGACGTGCGTTTTTCACTCCGATACCGATAGAAATAAAGGAAGGGACAAAACAAAACAGGGCCGAGTGTCGAACGAAAGAAGAATTTATCATCGAGACGGCAGCGGCAGTCGGAGCGACCGCCAATGTCCATTTGGATAATGCCCAACGCGATTAAAAATATAAAAATACCCACCACCCCAGGGAGAAGGGGGTTTGACGGAGGACACCGCACTGAGGACACAAAAGGATTATAAATGAGAAGGAATTTTAGATAATATTTGTACGTTGGATGTGGATTGTAATGCTGGCAGAGATCGGCCGGCGGCGGGCGGCCCCCGTACCCCTCCTTCCTACCCCCGGCCGCCTTGCGCGATCCGCGCCTAATGAGTGTTTGTATCAATTTGTTAGTATTGTATTTGAATATTTTTGTGCGTTCGTTACGATTTTAATCCCCTGTGGTCGTGCCGGTCCGGATCGATGCTTTTTGTTTTAATATTTCACGGTTCACTTGTATATTATTTTTATTTTTAATTCCGGCCTCGTTTGATCGCGGCGTGCGCCCGCTTGTGTTGATTAAAGGCGTCGTAGGTGTTTCCGCGATATCTGGACCGCAGGCTCGCTTTGCTCTTTTTAGTTTTTGTGTTTGGCAGCCGAAAGATCAAATATAGAAGCGGAAAAAGGAATGTTTATGGAATAAAACTGAAGATAAAATATTTTGAATGAGTCTGATTCTGAAGCGGTGATAGCTCATTGGATAGCGACTTCACTTTTGGGGGGGCCGAGTTTGAATCCCAGTACCTCTAACTTTTCTAAGTTACGTGCGTTATAAGTAATTACAATATCACTTGCTTCAACGGTGCTAGGAAAACATCGTGAGGAAACCTGCATGCCTGAGAGTTCTTTATAATGTTCTCACAGGTGTGTAGAGTCCACAACTGGGCCAGCGTGGTGGACTACGGCCTTAACACCTTTTCATTGTGGAAGGCGACCCGTGCTCTGTAGTGGGCCGGTAATGGGTTGATGTGAAGAGTCTGATTCTGCAATGTTTTGAAATTGACGATAAAAGAACCTAAATGATATTAACAGGTAATATTAATATCATTCAGGTTCTTTCAGAGTTGACGGCCGATTGGCGCAGTTTGCAACAACCCTGCTTTCTGAGCCCAAGGCCATGGGTTCGATTCCCACAACTGGTAAGTGTCTGTGTGATGAGCATGAATATTTTTCAATGTCTGGGTGCTTATATGTATGTTCTAGGTATCTATGCATATTATTCATAAAAATATTCATCAGTCTTAGTACCCATAACACAAGCCACGCTTACTTTGGGGCTAGATGGCGGTGTGTATATTGTCGTAGTATGTTTTTTTTTTTTATTTAATATACAATTAGGTACCTAAATATGCTTTTTAACAAAAGCATTGTGACCTCGTTTCAGAGGAATAATACTAATCAACTGTAATAAAGGCAAGAAGTTAATTATTAAAGATTCTCATCATTCATCATCATCAACCCTCAACCGGTTCATTCGGAAAATAAATCAAAGACATGCAGGTTTCCTCACGATGTAATACTTACTTATATTTATATTCCTTTTAGTAATACTCAAGTATTTACAACTTACAAGTATTTAAAAGTTATTACCTAATACAAATAATATTATGGAGAAATCCACGAATCACCTCACGTCGTTCAAGTAAATCGTCAATAACTTTTCTAGTAGGATTACACAGGATTGTGTGGATTGACGATTTCAAGGCAGCTTGTCGAAGCTATCTTGTGGCTATTTAAAGTCTGTTTCACTGAGATGGGAAACCGATAAGTTTAATATAACCTTACTGATTAGCCCGCTACCGTGTTAGAGTACATCATCTCTGACCATTTGTCAAACGCAAATTTAAAGGGGAATTTGGTCCAAGGGTTTTTAGTAAAAACAATATTATATATTATTGTAATTTAAATAACTATACTAAAGTTTAAAATAAATGCCTATCGTGCGCGATGACAAACATTGAGGTCAGAAAAGTACAGAGTTTCATTTGTAAATCAGTCAATAATTATCCACAAGTAAGAACAAAGAAAATATTAGAAACAAAAAAAAATAAACTCCGAAAACAAAACCCTAATGAAATTAAAATTAAATTTAAATAACTTTGAGCAACCCGTTGAGGCGTAGACCCCGACTGTGTCGACTAGAGCGCAGAACGAAGTAAGATAAGCGTGTAAAAATAAAATTCGTTATCATAATTATCTAATACACACATTAAAATAATTATTATTTTTTGGGCTCTTTTGAAGCGCCGCGTGAATCCGTACGAGCGAGAAAAGAATAACACAGGCGCGTCGCGACGCCCGCGACGTGTTTTCAATTCATTATCTCAAAAACAAAAATTTCATTAGCCCCGAGATTTCCTTTTTAAATTTAATTATTCATATTTAAATTAAACAAAATATAATAGAGGTCCGCGCGGCGTAAAAAAGCGGCTTTATCGTATCATATTTTATTAACCGAAATTTATAATTCTCCGCCGATCTGGAGTGCGGGGCGCGGGGTACCAACCGAAATATTTATGAATGCGGAGCAGAAAAATCCACAATAATATTTTAGGGTGGACGTCCGACGGTCTTTACTTACCCTCTCTGATCTATTTAAAAAAGAGGCCCGGAAGGACAAAGGGCTGCGGCTCGTAAAAATACTGGACACGTATAGAGGTTGGCCGTCCGCCGGCCACGCGGCATTGTCTGATTCTTATTTTTTACCGAATCGGAACCTTTCCCGAGTTTTTATCGGTTTTTGTTCCGGAGACACCGGGCCCCTATTTGTACGGCGTTTGTTCTAATGTGAGGTCGTTTGTAATTCTATTTTTTCGACGGTAAAAAGTAGTGACCCTTTGGTATGCAAAAATTCAGTGATTTACGTTCGCAGACGGTACGAAGGTTTTTCTTCGACGGTCCCTTTATACGGTCTGCGATGTAACTAATTGTGCTCTTTGTTCTTTTTGCAACTGTTTTGTTTTTAAGATTACATACCTATTTTAAGTTCTCATTATCACACATTTTAAATTTTATTTAACACGTCCGCATTGTAGGAGTTTGCCCGAGCTCTGTAGTGGGCCGGAAATGGGTTGATGTGATGATGAAGATGATGATGATGATTTATGTTACGAACGGTATTATTATAGGCCGCATATTATTATATGGAGTCAAACCGGTAATTTCATGTTTTTTTATCGATTGCACCGCCTCATACTTCTGTATATTTTTGTTTGAGTTGTCCTTTACTGAAATGAAAAAAGGCCCTGGTTTTTTAAAAGAAAAATTTAATTAATTAAATTTTTAATTAATTCATAGCATAAATTCGTAGCATAAAATTTAAAATTAATATTTTGTTCATCGTTATGTACTATTTAAGTTGTAAAAAGTAATTAATATTTATATAATTATGTGTAATTCTAACAGTCCTTATAAAAACGACAAAGCTACTGGTTTCTTTAAAAAATAAAATTTACATTAAGCCTGCAGCCTTAAACGTTGTTTGAGATGAATCTTATTACACTTACTACAGAGTTCATGTCTTTATTATCGACGAAGTCAACGGTCAACCATGGGCCTCTGACACATGCCATAACACCATCATTTAATATTGATTTAAGTATGTTTAGACATTGATTAAATATTATGTTTACAGGGGCTTAGACCGTAAGTAGTCAACCATGCTACCAACAGTCAATACCCCATGGGGTAGACTTCACACGAAAGAGACATAACAAATGTTAAAATGACAGTACAAAGGATGATTGAGAAAAAACGATTACGGTCCAACGAATTATTTTTAAAAACAATGTAACAGATTCAAAATAAAATGAACCTTAGATTAGGGAAGCAAATAATATCCTAAGTTCCGCGTTACACTCGCACGGTAAATCGGCGTAACCAGGTGGTTTTTACGCTGGCCATTATCAGGAAAAAACCGGGCTTCATTCATTATTCCCGGTGATAAATACCCGGCAGCATCCGCGGTCTCGCCCTTAGGTCGCTGCGATAATGTGATTGCGGCTATCCCGGCCATTTTGTTTTTTACTTTTTACAATTTTTTAATCGAGCGCTGAGAAAAATGATTAGATTAAAGTTGTGAGTGTTTCAGAGTTCATTCTAATCTTCATTATATGTAAGACTGATAAGGATAATGTTTATAAACGGAACATAAAATATAACACTAGTGAATTATATTTTCAGAACGGTGACAGCCCCGTGGTTAACACTTCGGGCCTCACTTTCGGAGGCACTGAGTATGATTCCCGGAACTTATCGGAGCTATGCTATATAAACTTCGTGTGGAATCCTGCCTGTGAGTTCTCCATAACGTTCTCAAAGGTGTGCCTACCAATCCGCACTTGGCCAGCGTACTACGGCTTTAATCATTCTCATTTTGAAAAGAGACCAGCGACATATATGAGTACAATGGGTTGTTAAAGATTATATATAATTATACAATTTTTATGTATATATTATGTATACAGTCCACACGATCCTGAACTTCCCGCGGGTGTCGTACGAGGCGATTAAGAGAATATAACAGAGAACGCATGGTAGCGTTCTCTGTGCTTTCACCACCATCTACTAATATCAGTAACCTGTCTGCCCAACGTGGTGATTATGACCAAACCCGCCCATATGCAGAGGTCTTTAGTTGAACAGTGGACTGTTTTAAATAAGAACCGTTCATAATCAAGTGGTAATCCAATCCAGGCGTTTTTAATTTCAAGCAATATAATATCACTTGCTTTAACCGTGAAGGAAACTCGCATGCCTAAGAGTTCTTAAAATAATTTTCAAAGGAGTGTAAAGTCTACCAATAGTGTTAATAACTGTCATATCTGCTCCTTAAAGTTGCCACCGCTGTTATCTTAGGCTCATTGGCGAAGTGGTCAGCGACCTTGCTTTCTAAGTCTTCGATACCCGCAACTGGAAAATGTTTATGTGTTGAACATGTATGTTTTTTGTTATCTGGGTGTTTATCTGAATATTATAATTATTTATGTATATTATTCATTATTCATAAGAATATTCATCAGTTATCATAGAATACCCGTCACACAAGCTACGCTTACTTTGGGGCAAGATAGCGATGTATGTATTAAACGTAAGCTTATGGAAAAGTCCTATTATAGTATAAAGGATACGTTATCGATAAAAAAGCTTGGGTGTAAATTAATACTCTAACCATGTTTAATTATTTATTAAGGACACTAACAATATACATAATAAACTCGTACAATATTTAACACATTCCCTTATATGTACATCTATAACAAGTGACCATGATATTCACAAAAATTAATAATAATAATGACATGTAAACAGCAAAAATAAAAATAATCATAAAGATAGGAAGGAATAGGTGTTCAGTATTTAATATCTATCTTAAGGGAGGGCTCACCGATAGGTAAGAGATAAGCTTTTTTTTATATACCGGGTAAGAGTTACCATGTTGCTCTTCTTATAATTTTAAATGACAATATGAGATGGGAATAAAAAAAAATACCCGGCTAAGTTTTTGTTGTGGGCTTCTTCTTAGACCAGGACGCGTTTGGAACCCTGGTAGCTTTAGTTTTAAGTTTACAAATATGGTTATAGACATCATCTCACTACCGTGTACTTACCAAAATTAATGGCTTAATGTACGCACCAAAAGTGCCACCTATGGGCCTACTTGAATAAAGATATTTTTGACTTTGACTTTGATTCTGCATTGTCATAGCATTTACCACCAGGTGGGTGAGCAAACTAATTATAATAGGTTACCAATTTATGGGTAAGAACTTATTCATCTCATGCTTTATACTCGTAATACATTGTATAGTCTAAATATTATTGATTGAAAATGTAGACGCTATGAAATTAGTCTATAGGTATATTACAGTCAGACGGATTATCAAAAAATCCAAATTATCATTTACGTAACAAACTGTTATTGGAATTAAATTATTATCACCTACCGAAATAGGTACTAACCTACCATATTTTAATTAAAATAAATCCGGATTAAAATTCTATTACTTATCAATCAAGTAACGAGACACACGGCATGTGTGCAAGTATCCATACTTTTGCACGTTTACTGACTTCAAAATGGTGTTGAATAAGAAATTCGCGCTTGGTAACGATATGACCAAAAGACAAATGAGCTCATAACCTTCAAACCGCTGACTCATAAGAACCATTAAAAAAATGAGAACTATTTCAACTACAACTTTCAATCAGAAAAAGCAGCTTCAAAATGAGACCATACAATTTAAAATCACAATGCCATAAACAAATTAACACGTTAAACTGACAACAGTTCTCGTTAACGTTAACGTTAACGTCAGTAGTATGAGTACATATTTTACTCGCTCGCAATCGAGGAGTCGTTTTCGTATATGCAGATACTTAAACATCAGACGAATGGATCATATGTACTTTCAATTAAAGCCCTCATTTGCCTACAAATATTTTGTAAAACAAAAATCAGAATAATTACGACTCTAAAACGAGTAACATTATGTATCTTTAACCTTGACGAAGTGGTGATAGCTGATAGGCTGCAGATTTTAAAAAACACCTGAAATTTTGTATGTTCAATTCTGCATTGCATTTTAATGCTGTTTAATATCTCTTTAAAAGCAGATAAAAAATGTTCTTATATCTAGTTAGCATCAATGATTGATGCGTTATTAAACTTCACTAATACCCACCGAAGATAATGTTTAATACAAGATGATTGCAAAACAGGTATATAAGTAGACAATGTGGGAGATAGAGGTAGTTACTGTAAAGTTCTGGCAATGAAGGTCCTCATCCTACTATCTTTAATCGCTGTGGCATTAAGCCAGCCGATCGACGAAGAAGTAGCCACAACTTTCAACTACCATGAACACACCGGTGTCCATGAGTACTCAAGAATCAAGGCTATTGAAGAATCCATCGATTTTGATGGTAACAGAATAGTTGGTGGAGGCCCAGCCAATCTAGGACAATACCCACATTTGGTAATGTATTTTTATTCATACCATTTTATATAGTAATATCATTGTACGTATTTTGGCGACCTTTTTGACCTGGTGAGCGGAGTTCGAATCCCAGCACACTTTTCTAAGGTGCGTTTTAAGTAATAAAAACATCGTGAGTAAACCTGCTTGCCTGAGAGTTCTCCATAATGTTTTCAAAGATGTGTGGAGTCCCACAATCCGCATTAACCCCTTCTCATTGTAACAGGAGACCCGTGTAGTGGCCTGGTATTGGGTTGATATGATGATGATGAAAGTGCAAATCCAGTCATAGTCCCAACTATAATGTATGGTAGTTTTATAAATAAAATACATTGTTTACTAATTACAACTTTATTTTATATATCTTGTACAATACAACTGCAGCTTTCTTATTGTTAACCCTCTTCACCAGAAGTGTATATTCCTCCGTTCGCGAAATTTTCGTAAAAAGGGGTACTTACAAAGTTTGTGTCATACGTATTAATATACAGGAGCTATAGTACAAGTTTGCTTGCTCGCAATCGAGTAGTCATTTTCGAGTATTAAAAACTCTTTATCTAAGTAAAATGGATCTATAGATACTCGTTTTAGAATCTCAAATCCTGTACTTCTGATGTTTGATTTTATAATCGTTCTGTCAAAAGCCCGCGCTAAAGACTTGTAAGCAAATTTGAGCTTTAAAGCAATAAAAATAAAATCTATTTTACTCTAAGGTTCGTTGAAAACGAATCTTCAATTACTAGCGGCAAATCTTGAACTAAGGTTACAGATTGTTCATAAAATTACCCATTACACAAGCTGCGATAAAAGTAAGATGGCGATGAATAATGGTAACATATTTATCATTTATTTACTATAATTTATTATTTATAATTAAATTAAAAATAAAGAATGTTATTTTATTTACCAGGGTGGTCTGATCATCACACTCACCGACAACCGCCAATCCGTCTGCGGATCCTCGCTCATATCCCCAACGCGTCTGGTCACCGCAGCTCACTGCTGGTTTGATGGCAGGAACAGAGCAAGGCAGTTCCTTGTAGTACTCGGCTCCGTACGTCTGTTCAGTGGCGGCAACCGGATTACTACCAGCAATGTTGTTACGCATCCTAACTGGAATACCAGAAATGCCAACAATGACGTCGCTATCGGCCACATTCCTCATGTCTTATTCACAAGTACGTGTTTCTTTATTTTTTTTAATTTATCTATTAATTTCCAACAGGGTATATCCCTTATATCCCTTTCTTTCCATTACAAGCCAGCCTGTGGTTGCAGGCTAACCTGTTAGGCAGGTCGGCAGTTATATTAACCTAATCGGTTTCTGCGCGACATCGTACCGGAACAAAAAATCGCCTAGCGGCACGACTTTGTCAGAAGGGTGGTAACTAGCCACGGCTGAAGCCTCTTACAAGACCAGATAAAATTCAGAAACTACAAATTCCTAATTTAGACATACGACTTAAAACCACAGAGAGCCAAGGAGTTCGCCTTTAGGTGACATTGTACGTCACCGAGAATGATTAACCGTCATTATTATCAAACCTAAGGTAAGGGTTTTTACCTTATAGAATGAGAAGGGTTTTGGTAGTCTACCACACTGGAAAACCTGCGAATTGGTAAACTTCACACGTGTCACAGTAATTTTATAATTAATCATATCTTTGAAAACATTATGGTACCTTAGTGACACTTAGGTTTTCCTACGATGCTTGCCTGCACCTTGCAAGTGATGTTTTATAACACATGTGCCTCCAATGTTTTTTTTTTAAACATGCGAATAGATAAATAAAAAATTTACTACTTATTACACTGCTATCTATACAAACCATAATTTGCACCTAATGTTAGATACATTTGTCTCTGGAACTAAGATTAAAGAAATGCCAATTTCGTGGTCACTCGTATTGCAGCGTTACAGGTAGTGCATTGATGGCATGACACGCCAAAAATGCCGGCGAAGACGAGGTCCCCGACTTCTAACGTCATCCGGACGAGGGCTCGCACCACGTTCTCGGAAGCGTGCGGCCTAATCACCGTCCGTAACCCTTTCACTCCAATCGTCGCCTGAGCCGAGGTTCGGCCTCGGTTGAGGCGCCCTCAGGCCGACGATCCCTTCGCTTCTTCCCATTCCGAGGCTCGCCAAAAAGCCCGCGTTACGCTGTTAAAATCATTAGGGTTAATCGGCTAAACACAAACCGAAAAAAAAAGACGCCAAAATGGCCTCAAGCAATTGGAGACAAAAACTAAGTGATGGTTATCGTGGTAATACTAGACTTCTGTGGTTGTATTTTCAAATAAAATCAAAGACAAAAGTTAAATATTCGTAAAAAGAAACTATCCTTAATAAGTGCCCTGTGAGTGTACTGCCTTTAGTAAACGATTTGAATTTTTCATACCTCGCAATCGATGAGTCATTTTGGTGCATCAAACTATGTGTCGTTTTAGAGTCGCAAATCCTGTATTTTAAGCTATTGATAAATAATTATTTTATTGAATGACTAGCTGCACCCGCGTATATCATAGTGTGTAGCCAGTAGCGTGCATTGAGGGTATGCCTACAGTACTAGTTATAAATACTTAAGGGTAGACTTTTTATAACTCTTACAATGCATATCCTTAAATTTTTTATAACTCGTATTGGAGATTTTCTTCATTTATATCATCTGCATACCCTGTGCATACCCTCTATGCACGCCACTGTGTGTAGCCGTACCTACCTACGGTTAATTTTTTTTTTTTTTGTAAAAGTATTTAGTGTCTGTCATAAGAATGCAATCTATCTCTATACCAAATAATGTTACGAATGGCTCAACGGTTCAGCCAAACATAAGTACATACTAAAAAACTAATTTTATCATGAATACTGTAGAAACCCTTAATATTCCCGGGATAAAAGTATGATATGTCCGTCGGCGCCAAATTTTAAGCAGACCAACATGCTCACTTTTACATTTTATTTTATGTTATATTTTGTATTTCAGACCAAATCAGCAGCATATCTTTGGCCACTGGAACCAACGCCTATGTCGGTGCCACAGCTAATGCTGCAGGATTCGGTCTTCAAAGAGACGGTACCTACTGAATTATTGTCATCATTAGACATAGCTTAGAAGCGTGTCTCATGCCAATCTTATGATCTCATTAGTAGGTATAGCATTTTAACATTTTATCTCGTAGAACAGAGGTTTCGTAGAGCTTTCTGGTATTTTTTATTTACAGGTTGGTATTTACAATGGAAATTTGTAGGTTGATACCAATATTCGCTACGCATCTATCATAAGGCCTTTAGGCCCTTTATCATCATCATCCTCATACTTCACGCATTACGGCCAGCTTCAGCGTACAGCAGGATTACGTATCTCTAAACAGGCTTGCGACAGGCGTAAATCTCGCGATCATTGCTGTCAAACGTCACTTTTGCATACAAAAAAAAATACTAAAATTACGTTTGACAGCAAAAATATCAAGATTTACGCTTGATGCAAGCCGTCGTTAGATACGCGGCCTGCGGGTCTCCTCTCAGAATGAGTAGGGTTAAGGCCGGAGTCCACCACGCTGGCCTAGTGTGGTTTTGTAGACTTCACATGCCTTAGAGAAAATTATGAATTCTTAGTCTCAGGCATGCAGGTTTCCTGACGTTGTTTTCCTTCACCTTTAAAACAAAGTAATATTTTAAATGCCCCCAATCACCGCTTTAAATTACCTGAAATGAAACGTACTTATCTTATATTTGCAGGAGGCCAAATCACCCAAAGCCAAGTAATGCACCACGTATCTCTTCCAATCATCAGCAACGCACAATGTCGTGAAACGTTCCGGACTCTCGTAATAGCGTCAACACTTTGCACCAGCGGCGTTGGTGGTAGGAGCGTGTGCAGCGGAGACTCCGGTGGCCCTCTCGCCATCGGAACCGGCAGAAATGCATTGCTGGTTAGTTTTCCATTTTAGAAGTTCAGTTAGGTAGGTTCAATTCCAAGAAAGAGGTAAACCGCCGTAACCAATTCAAATGCAACGCTGCCCGCGTTGGAAAAACGTCATGACACCTTCTCGTCCATAATACCCCATAGAAGTGGGTGTTGCCACTTGCCAGTGTAGATCTATGTCACTGTTAATAAAGGCTCAGAGTAACTTAGCGGGCAATGGAGAAATCTATGCTCGGATTGCGTAATTCTCCGTGAAGAAATCTGCCGTCTTAGAAACTAGAGTTATGGACATAGCTCAACGAGTAGCTGTCGCTCACGGCATTGGACACGAGGCAGTGAGGGGAAATAGCTTGAAAAGGAAAAAAGTCTTGGCGTCCCAAGGTACTGGAATGGAGTCGCAGTTGGAACAGCCGCGATCAAGTGGACATACGATATCAAACGAGTCGCAATGAGCCGCACCAGACCGTGGAATTTGCAATTGCCTACAAAAAATTAACAAATCAAATGAGCGCTGATCTTCTTTGTTTGACTGCTGGGCTCTAATACACGCATTTTTTTTTCAGGTTGGCATTACATCCTTCGGTTCAACACGCGGCTGCGAAGTCGGCGAGCCTGCTGCATTTGCCCGTGTCACTTCCTTCGCCAGCTGGCTTCAATCTTAAATACGATTCATAAATATTGACTCGAGCAATTATTGACAAAAATATACGATACTATTTAATTTATTTTTGTAGCATTTTTTATTAATAACTACTGTCCTGAATCCAAGTGAAGTCTGAATCCATTCAAAAGGTTGTAATAGATCCCCAGGTGGGAATTCGGGAGTTTATTATTTCTGAACTTTTTCTTTTCCGATATTTTGGGAGGCTTTTAGTTTCTTTTAAATTTATCAGTGGAAGCTTAAATATTAAATTCAAAATAAAGAGTTCCTCAGCAGACAACACAATCCACTCACGTATAACGGTATAACCTAATGCTACTTAATCAGTACACACAAAAATAAACCTTCTTTGTAGAAGAACTAAAAAGCAAGAAATAAATATCTTCTACATTTTAAGTCGGTGCCAAGTATAATGAAGAAAGTTACTATATGTGGAGCCATACTTATTTACTATTATTAATACTTCGTATTCCTGTGGTTACTACCACTTTTACGTTGACTTTTTTATGTGTGGTTACGTTGTCTTTTTTATGTGTGGTGTTTTTCGAAAGCAAATGCTAAAGTTACTTTAAAAAATACTCAATCGCTATGGGTCCATATAATGTTCACAGAGTTCCCTCTATTTCTCCAGAATCCGTTCAACAGATCTCGGCCTGATGAAAATGGGACTGCATGGGAAGTTTACCGTCTCAAATAAGAAATCGCTGTATAAAAGACAAAGTTCTGAGCTAACTATGGAGGGAAGAGGTAAGGAGAGTCATCTTATATGGGAGAAAAGTTGAAAAAGTGTCCAGTGTATGCGCTAAATAACAGTTCAAAAATCCTCCACAATGGCGCTGGTGGATGCACAGGGTATGAATGTAGCAATCGTAGATGAACTGAAGTATGCCGAGTAAAAAAATTTAATGTCATTATCGACTAAAGTAGTTAATTATTGAGAATTTCAACAACTTACGTTGTACAAAATATTGTGGTAAATATAACCTTACTTCCTTGTATCTCCATACTTCCTTGTTTATTTTTCAAGCCTACTCTAACAATATTTATATTTGGCGCTTCTTTTAAGAGTTACCCTGATGCAAATGTGGCGCCATCCTAATTTAATACATTTTGACGACACTTTTTCATATACACAGATGACTCTCCTTACCTCTACCCTCCATAGAGCTAACACACATAAAAAACCACAGAATTGGGAGCTCCTAATTTTTTTTAGGTCAGCAAAAACATACGCACAGGTGATGACAATATGCAGAATATTGTCATCACCTGTGCGCATAACAGATAATAATGTTAACAGTGTTAACACACTAAAAAAGAATACTAAGGTAAATTAGAGGATAGAGGAAACCTGCATGCCTGAGATTTCTTCATAGTGATCTCAAAAGTGTGTGGAGTCCACCAACTGGGCCAGCGTGGTGGACTTAGCCCCTTCTCATTGGAGGAAGTGACCCGTGTTCTGTAGTGGGCCGGTAATGGGTTGATGTGATGACGATGAAGATGGTGAGATGATGATTATAAAAAATATGTGCATATAAAGGAAATAACATTGTTCGATTTTACACCAATATTTAATTTAACTTACTTATACCATTTCATGTACATAATCTTCGTACTTGGTGCATATTGATCAGCACTAATTAATTTAGATTTTATTCCTTTTTTATATATATACTATTTTTATATATACCCTTTTTTTTCTATCTAAATTATTTCAAATCAACTTTTTTGAGACGTACATAAGGTTATGTTTATATTCTCTTTGAACCTTCTTTCCAATAACATAATTTGTAGCAGCCGAGTTGACAACACTAGTAAACTATTGCCAAATTAAAAAAATAACTGTCAAATTAAAATCAACTCGCAAACTTCACGAATTATTTTCGTTTGATTATGTTTCACAAATTACGAAGCTAAATACGTATTGTGGACTAGAATTTAAGCAGCTTTGTTTTGTATATAGAGAGGATCGAAGTGAGTACACTTGCAGAGTTTCCCAATTTGTGTTTGTGGCACATTATTTGTGTCGAATTGATAGTGCTGAGTAATTTTGGTCAGGGTGCTTTATTCCTGATTTGTTTCGTTGTTGTCACGATGCCAAGTCTGTTACTGAGCGCGAGCCAGGCTGCCTGATCGTCAACCTGTACAAGAAACTTCTACCAGGTACTCGACCAGCCAATTTTTCAATGGCCTATAAGATTCCCTGTTAGGTTATTGTCATGGACTTGAACTGAGTTTCATTGGTGCCCAAGGGTGTAGTAGTGCTGCAGTGGTTATTAATGTTTCAGAATTTTCATAATAATAACAATAAACACATCTTCTATTATTTTTAAGATATTTCTAATTCATGGATATCATTAAGTTTGTGTTAATGACTTGGCAGTATAAGAAAGACACAGTGAACTAGCAATTTTTTATATTTGTTGTTATTTATATTCTTGTGAATTAAAAGTTTGTATTGTTGCCAGACACTCTTCTTCTACCAGAATCAGATTTTGATAATGATCTTTTTTATAATGATTATTCTAATATTGTGGTGCAATCCTTACTAATATTATACTTCCAAAAGTAATATTTAATTTGCCCTTCAACAATTGTGTAATAGAGCAAGGAATTTATGTGAATGCTAATTTCTGGAAAAATCCACAGTCCACTTAAATGCTTATATAAATTCGAAATTCAAATTCAACACTAAAAAATTATATATTCAGGCGGGCCTTCAACAGGCACATAAGAAGCAATCACCCATAATTGTTTACATAAATTAGAGGGGATGGTGATAGCTACATTTGGTAACCTAAAACTAAAGTTAGGAAGGTGGAATAAGAGAAAATTCAGAAATTATATATTTCCCACAATCAAACACACTACATCAAACTAGGAACCACAGCACTCACCAAACTGCATTGCAACTGCACCAAAATATGTAAGAAATCAAAATGGGTAATAAATTACCAGGAAGGGTTTTTGAACTCCAGGTGACCTCTTTAAATGTCACTCTTAATTACTGGTCAGTCAACTGACAATCTTGGCACAGACCGCAGCGGTCATCAGTCACAAAAATAAGGTTTATGTGAACCGTAACCCAAGCAATTTTCATAAACAATTTCAAGACTAAATAAATGTAACTTAAGGCTGCAAAATTGTGGCTTTAGGCAGGGCTTTTCATAACCCTATTAACATTAGTTCAACTAGTAATATCAAACAGTTATAAATCTTATTTGATATGTTCTAAGTGGGAGATGTCTCAAAGTCAAATATTTTTTTTTATTAACTAATAGTTATTGTATAAAAACATGAAATTGTATCTAATTAATTTAACTCAATAATTCTATAAGTTATTTGATTTGATTTTAAACCTATGTAATTTTAATAATAAAAACTAACCTACATCTAAATATTAGTTAAATATTTAAAAAAAACATTTACTGTGTAACCAAATAACCAATAAATAATTATACCTTTTTTAAGATATTAAATGAAATAAATATTTTACTAAATGATTTCAATACAAGATAATCTTATGTTAATGTTATCTTATTCACAATGCTAAAAAGGTCGAGACAAAGTAAATTTATTTAAAGTTCTATTATGATTCCACCAAGAAATGAATTATGGATATGGAGCCATTCACCAATACAAGCTTCCATCAGATAAAATAGCAGTGGAGCGCTTATCATTGAATAGCCACTTCCTGAACTCAATGGACTAAAATAATTTTGATTTTATCTTTTCGTTGCTTTGATTTGTATTCCTGGCATTGTAATTACCATATGTTGGGACCTTAACGATGTCTAAAATAAAAGGATATCTATATATACAAAAGGCGAAGGTGACTGACTGACTGACTGACTGATCTTTTAACGCACAGCTCTAACCACTTGACGGATTGGGCTGAAATTTTGCACACAGATAGCTATTACAACTTAGGCATCCCCTAAGAAAGGATTTTTTTAAATTCCAACCCTAAGAGGGTTGAATGGGGATGAAAGTTTGTATAAAATCCTTCATTTATGAATTTATTTTTCAAGTTACAACCAACACACTTTGATTTTAGGTTTTCGATTAAAAATAAAGATACACGTGTTGCATTTCCACCCCTAAAGACATCAATATAGGGGTGAAAAATATTTATTTTATTATTTTTTTCTGTGGTGTGCAATAAAACTGTCATGCTCGTTTTGTTCTTTGTTGCAACATGAAACGCAGTCGCCAAGAAACATAATTTATTATTTATAACTTTATATATTTCAACTCTATGCCCTACAAGAATCTTGCTCCACCTTTTATAAAGCGCGTTTAGTTGCTCTACTGTCGAATTTATAACTGACTGAAGTTAATATGGTGTTTTTTTTTATTACAGGTACATGAACTGACATGCAAGTGATGTCGCTAAAGCCTAGGAATGTGGACTTCCAAGAGATGTGGGCCAGTCTCAAAGAAACGGTTAGTATAAGAATGCAACTTTTGATATGCACTCTATTTTCCAGCTTGTCTTATGTTGTAATCAATCTTTTTTAGTGTAAGGTTTGTTTTAAAGTAAGTAATAAAAATATTTCTTATTTTTAACCAATCTCCTTTTGGTTTAAATCAAATCAACACATTACTACTTTTTTATTGCCAAAAAAATATTGGCATTCAACAACTTGTTACGTTCCACTGAATTATTGCCAATTGACCAAAACTGGCTAAGCATTAACAAAGGTTTTTAATTTAACGTCAAAAAAAATCACTCCAAAATGCAGCAAAACCTTTTTTATTTGCATTTATGCAGTTGACTGGTATTATTAATTTTTGCATAAGGATAATATAAATAAAATTATACAAAAGCTTTTGGGATGAGGGATTATACATTTAAAATTCTCACCTGTGTTTTTGTAGTTTATTGTTTTTTATTTTCGAATCAAAGTATAATTTATACTCTATTTTTCAGTGTTATTCCAAATGGCAATGTCAAGAATTGGAGGTGTTCCCATCTCTAAAATATAGTTTTGTGTTAATGTAATTTTCTGCTTCTTATATTAAACAATAAAACTATACCTTTTGTCAATATAATTATTATTAAGATTATTTGTGAATATAACCAACATCATCATATTAACCAATAGACAACCACTGCGGAACATAAGTCTTTTGAAGGGAGATACGAATTCCACGGTTTTATGCCGCTTGTGTACAGCGTCTTCAAATCCCAACGTTCATATGTTTTCCGAGCAATAAGCCCTGCAGATTTCCACTTCTGTTTTGCGACCGACAATGCAGAAGATAATCCTTTATTAGCTGACCGGTAACGCGCACCATTGCAAGCGTGGTGGTTATTGGCATTTCGTTATAGATTATAGGAATTGTATCATGTTCCTTAATTCAGAAGTTATTATGTTGAGCGACTCGCAAACTTGAAGTGGCAATGAGCGGGGCACATAGCTCGCAGAACCGAGGTTGGGGTAATAAGGTGATGGAATGGCAACCCCGCACCGATAAACGCACGGTTGGTTGGCCCCAAACGAGGTGGACGGACGGTATTAAGCGAGCCGCCGGAAACAAGTGGCCAAGGACAATGGATTTTGGAACTCCCTTCAAAAGATCTATGGCCAGCGGTGGACGTCAATCGGTTGAATTGATGATGATAATGATGAATGCTCTGATGGATGGATAAAGAGTAAATATTTCTGAGCCATTATATGAGCTCAAAATAAATATGCCTTTATTATTACAGGTGGCTGGTGTTGTAGCTTTGCAGGCGGTGGAACGCGGTGTCTGGAACACTCGTTTCTCAGATGTGTACGCCCTTTGTGTGGCGCACCCCGAACCCCTCGCCGATCGCCTGTACGACGAGACCAGGTTTCGTAACCGTTATTTCTGCTTACAACCTTTCATTTAACTTTATTTTAAATTAATGGGGATGACGTCATCTGTCAATTATTTCTGCCCAGAGGGCGCCAAATGCTTGATACAAACGAACTGTCAATCTACTAACCGATTTATAAAACAGAAGATCGTTGTGTAAATCAAAACAATGCGTGTTTTACTAAATTATTTAATTAATAAATAGAAATTAAATCGAACAAGTAACACAAAATATTATTAAGTTATGTTTTGTTTCAAACTAAGGGATAGCCACAGACTCACAACCCCAGACTGGTCACAACTTACAGATAATCAACACACAGCCTTGTGTCTAAAAGTCTTCAGTAATATTGCCCATTATTCCTAACCGGTTGAACTGCATGCATAAACGTTTGGATGGATGGATGGATAGGATGACAGCGAGATTGTCGTCATTCTATATCCAATATGGCGGACTCCTAAACAGTGCAAATATTTTTTTATAAATCCCCATGAAATGGATATGAATTTAAAAAATTATAAATGCAAAGCGTAGGTTTCCTTGCGATGTTTTTCCTTCACTGTCAAAGTGATATTCATTTCTTAAAACGCACAATTTCGGAAAAGTTAGAGGAAATCTATTTCCCGAAAGGGAAACTCTACCTCGTCTCACTACCGACGTATACATTTTTAAATAAGTTGTATACAAGGAGGTTTTTTTTTCCATTTTATACCATCTTCCATTATAACTACATAGCTAGAATCCTGACCACTGGTAGAAGTCCTACCCTAATTATATTAAACAATACAAGTAGCATAATAATAGTTTTTTTTTTTTTGCAGAAACTTTTTAGAAGAGCACGTGGCTGGTTTGCTCGAGAGAGTACAACGCTCAGCGCCCTTAGAAAGTAGCGACTACAACGATGGTCTACTCAACAGGTAATACAAGATACAAATACGCTTCCGTTGTTCGTTTATGTAAGTTAAACATCGTGAAGAAACCTGCATGGCTGAGAGTTCTTCATAAAGTTCTCAAATGTGCGTGAACGTCCCGAGATGGCTAATTTTATTTTGGACGTGATAACGTCTTATTACTCTATGAACGCCGGCTGCACGCACTAAAAAGCATGACTCATTGTCACGTTCCGCATCAGCCGAGTGGACCAAGCGATAGAAGCACGATCGGCCTAAGCGTTTGGCTTGTAACGCATAATATGTTTTCATATGACGTTATCAGGTAAAATTATCGTCCATAAAGTGACTTTACAAACAGTCAATATTTTTTTGTTTGTTTGTTTGAACGCGCTATTCTCTGGATAACAGCCGGATATTGTTTTATGTCGGATTTTATTTGACAGCCTAATTCTTGAGCGTTATAAGATATATCACATCTCGCAGCGATCCTTAGGAGTCGGGCAATGCAACAGGACGGGTCGTGGAAAATTTATATGGGAAAAATATACTCATCCGAATTTGTATGCGGGTAAATCACAGGGGAACCGCTACTTCATTACATAAAATTTTTTGGCTCGACAGGTACGTGGCAGCGTGGCATGAATACAGTCAGGGCGTGGCTTACCTTAACTCCCTGTATTCTTACCTGAACTTGCAACACGTCAAACGGCAAAAGGTCAGTTCAAAAGCATTACTAAAATTATACAGAGTTGAATTAAATATACCAGAAAACTTTTGGCCTGTAGTATACTAAAACTAACAACTTATGTTCTAAGACTTCTAGGTAGAGTCACTACAAACATACAGTGGCGTGCATTGGGTTTCTTACCAGGGTATGCATACACCGGGAATATTGCATAAAACGGCACAAACTCTCCTCCTATTCAAGTTATCAATGTTGGGGTATGCAGTGCTTTTGTGCATGTATGAAGTGTACGCCACTGCAAACATACATACTTGACGTTTCAAAACTGCTTATAATGTAAGCCTACTTGAAATAAATGAATTTTGAATTATAATTTCTTTTTTTAACTCGATACTTTGTAAAATATTCAATATTTTACATAAATACTCTACTTGTTACTACTCTGTAATGTAACATCGGCACCGGAGCGCGAACCATGACTCTATCGTACGGTGACTGACCCGACTACGCGACATTATCGAATCACATGTATTTAGTTTCACAGTGTAATGTCACTTTACAGATGAAAGCAGGATATAATCCCTCTCTCCTTTTGCGCTTAAACCATCTATGATTTTGCTCGTAAACTCTCTCTCCTATTAGAAAGGAGGACTGTACCCAGCTGTGAGACGTTAATAAACTAAGGATGAAGAACTACCCAGGTGGTCTAGTTGTTCACGAGTGAACCACGTTATTATTTACGTCGTCCTGTATACAACGAGATAATATGCCGGGTTTCCATTTTTTTCAGGTTTCAGACGCAGAGATAATTTATGGGTCTTCGGCAACCGTCAGCTGTCCCCAACACGATTCAAGACAGTTAGAGGTGAGTAATATTAAAGTAGTATAGCTGGTTGTGACAGAGCTCGTCTAGGAAGGTACCGCTATGCTTATTTCTGTCCACCAATTTTGCTGTACATAAGTCCCTAAATGTAAACAGGTCTAAAAATAGTGCTATCAAATTTTCTTGTACATAAATCCCTAAACTTATTTTAATTGAAAGGGCTCGAAATTGGAATTAAAAAAGGAATCCATGCCAAACATTTTGAAAATAATCGAAAGATTTTTAGATTTTAAAAAAAGAAAGATTTTTAGTTGTAGGACATTTTGCAGCTTGATTTATACAAAAATTAATTTACTTTTTGGTTGGTAAAACATTATATTCAGAAGTCAGTTTGTACGCCAAAGAAGTATAACTTCCTAAAACGTTTTTTTTGTTAATAAGTTATCTGTCACGTTTTTCTATTCTGTCACTAGGTGGGTGAGCTAGGTCTCGTGACGTGGGAGCGTGTGTTAGTACGTCCGCTGGCCACTGCGCTCAGTTCGCGACTAGTAGCGGCTTTGAACGCGGCGAGGGATTCCACACCGGACCCCTCAACGGCAGATACGCTGCGAAGTGCCATACATAGCACCGTGCACGTACAGGTATTGTACTTTATACCTTACATTTGGTCCACGGAGATACTATCGCCATGCTTATTTCTGCCACAAAGCAGCATTCTTGCCATTGCAAGAGCTGTGTTCTGATGCAATGGGCATGGTTGCCGGTGTTATATCAGGCACATGTGGCTTAACAGCTACCCCTCAAATTGATGGACACAGGGCGGCATCGAGCAGGACGTTCTCATTGCATGCCCTGTGAAGTTTTGCTCTGTTTACAGGCAAGACTGTCTGCTTGGTCCGTTAAATCTACATCTCAATCTCTCGTATGCTACTTTACAGAAGTCGCACTTCTGCTGTGTGTGCATTTATTGCACAGGATTTTTTTCATACTAGCCTTTTCATTCTTCGCTCCACTAAGGGTTTAGGCCGTTGTCCAGTAAACTGGCCTAGTGCGGAAGACACCTTTTAGGTATGCAGGTTTCCTCACGATGTTTTCCTTCACCGTTTAATTGCTTTTAATTAAAAACTCACGTAAGCTCGCGTAGGTGGGATGCCAAACCACTGGGCTATTACCTATTTGGGCTTTATTATATATTATTATTACAAAAAGAAGCAACGGAACTCTTAAAAAATTACAGCAAATCAACCTGCTATCGTATAAACTTACGAAATCGTAGGCTACTTCACAGAAGTCGCACTTCTGATTTGTGTGCATTTATTGCACAGGATTGTTTTCATACTAGCCTTTTCATTCTTCGCTTCACTAAGGGTTTAGGCCGTAGTCCAGTAAACTGGCCTAGTGCGGATTGGTAGTATTCACACGCCTTCGAAGACACATTTTAGGTATATCCTATTGTAATATTAAGGATTACTTGAACGCTAAAAAAGCTTGGGTGTGAATTGCTCTAGCTTCATAGCTTAATATAAATAAACTGTGAGATGGTGATAACAAAAAAAAAATACCCGGATAATAAGTACCGGAGATAGGCCTACATGAATGAAGAAATTTTGAATTTGAATTATGAATTTATGCAAGTTTCCTCGCGAAGTTTTCCATCACCTTTTAATTGCTTTTCATTAAAATCTCACGTAAGCTCGCGTAGTTGGGAAGCCGAACCGCTGGAAAGAATAAGAAATTTAGTTTATTAAGAATATGAAATGACGATTTCTAAAGCGTATTGTGTTGCAATTTAAGATCTCTTTGAATTCCAGAACAAAGCTTTGCTTCAAAGTAAAGTTTTAGTCCTACAGTATTTTGTGACAGGGCTCGTCCGGGGAAGTTCTATCGCATTGCTTATTTCTGCAGCTAAGTAGCATTGGCTCAACACCTACACCTCAAATTGAGGAACACATGGCTGCATGTTGCAAGGGTTGCTCTGTTTACATGCGATGGTTTTCCACCTACCATCAGGTGGGTCATCTGCTTAATACGTCAATTCAAGTTATTTTTGGTCATTGGTATTAATAACTCCACAGGCGTTCAGAGTCCGTGCTCCGCTCTCCCTATATGTGGAGTTGGTATTGGATCCGTTTCTAGCAGCAGCAACCACACATCACTCTCGACGTGCTGCGTGTTTGCTGGCCGAAGGAGATATCTCGCACTTCATGAAATACGTACTTGATGGTAATTATACATATAGATGGTATATTTTCCTCAAACAAGCTTGGAGCATGACTGCCTTCATCGAGATAAATGGAAATTGCTGTACTGGCCAAATAAATGAAAATCCAAAGGGAGTAAAAGGCTGAGCTTTCTGGTATTTTTATTCAACCCTGAATATGTAATATGTTTAGTTATTTCTGTACCACAAAATTTTTAACCTGTCCATATAGTTTGCCAATTATTGAAAGGTGTTTAACAACAATATTTAATCGGCCAGGTCTCAAGGTACACACTATATATATGGAATATGTTTAGTGATTCCTGTAAAACATATTTTTGTAACTTTCGATCTAGTTTGCCTAGTCAAAAATGTGTAAAACTTGACAGCAACATTTCCATCGGCCAGGTCTCGAACGCGAAATATCGTTGGCGCGGCGCTTCCTCCATTCATCCTCAATAGAAGCAGTCAGAGCATGTTACGAGCAAGCGTGCGTTGAAGCGCATTTAGCCGCTCTATACGCTGATATAGAACGACTGTTGAAGGAAGCCAGTGCAGGTAGTATTGAGAGGCAGGACGATTTAAGACGAATGTATGCCCTACTCAAGCCGTTGGGAGCTGACGCCTTGAGACCATTAGTGGATGCAGCGCATCATCAAGCCGTTAGAGATGGCCTGGCCTTGTTGGACGCTGAACATCCTAAAGATGAGGTTAGTACCAAAGGGTGATAAATGGAAAATTGCTCTGTTTATAGGATAGGCTATGGGACCTATAAACAGAGCAATACTCCACAGGAAGACGTTCTCCAAATAGCCGCCTTGTATCCTTCAATCTGGCGTAGTTAAGTTACATGTACCTATAATTACATCAGGAATAGCAATGCTACGACAGAAATGACAGTCTGACACAGACATATGACGGCACCAGTTCTCCAGACGAGCTCTATCAAAAAAAGCTACTAGTTTGGGCCTCTACATTCTTAAAGTACCTGTCTACCCACAATCGAAGTCCCAGAAAGTACAAAACCTTTAAGGCTTCTTAAAGTAAAATCCGTTTCGATATAATTTTTATTAGCAGATGTGTCCATTTAAAAATTGATGTATCCATTAAAAGCTGACATATTTCACGAATCGCAATCTCTGCAAATGACACATGTACATTGTGATTTTATTCAAGGTCAGTTATTATTATTATTTCGATCGAAACTGTTTATTTATTCCACAAAACTTAATTGTAAAGTCAAGCTCAATAAGGCGACTCTTTGCGTGATTGCTATTCTATTTAATATTCATTGAAAAATTAAATCTTTGGCATCTGTAAAATCGAACCAACTATCCAATTGGTTTGATTTTAGTAGATTCCAACAGATGGCTCAATAGTTCCTAAGTTGTTTTCAGTTAAATCAATCATCATCAAACCATTACGGGCCTACTACAGGCCACGGATGTCCTCTTTGAATGAGAAGAGTTTTACACACCTTTGAGCACTTTATGGAGAACTCTTACGCATGCAGATTTCCTCACGTTGTTTTCCTTCACCGTTTAAGCTTGATATTTAACTGCTTAAATGCTCCTAACTCCGAAAAGTTAGCGCATGCTGGGAATCGAGCTCGGTCGTTTCGGCTTCGGCTTTCATAACTGGATATTGGTTAAATTAAACTTGTCATTTTCTAATCAACAAGTTTTGGTTCCATTTCCGGATGATTTTACATAATAAAAACATTTTGTACGTATGTCTTTAGGCGCATTCACACTTCGTGCAATCTATGTTGTCGCTGCATCACAAATACAGTGAGCTTTTTTCCGACGTTTTCGGCGGAGCTCAACCCTTCGTCGGAGCATTGGACAAGGTATGACATAAGCTTTCGTTTGTACACTTTAGGTATCATATGTTCACAATCACAATTTATGATACATAAATAATAAATAAATTCTATAGTTAGGACGTTAGACGATCCCAAATGCATTACTGGAGTCAGGTCGAATACATTTTTTGATAATGTTATGAAAAGACTTTCAGTATTGGCCAAGAGTTATGAAATTATCGTTGTCCACCCTTTTACTGCTAGGAGCACTCGGCTTTCAGTCCCAATTATTTTCACGACAACCCTCAACCGGCAATGGAGCCGCGAAGAAAAAACTCTAATACCTTCTCTTCTATGAGAGGGGAGGTCTGGCTCAGCTCTGAGAATAATAATAAATATATTAATAAATATAATAGAATGGTCATCTTCATCAAACTGTGGAAATACAACTAATCAACTCTTGGCTGGAGCAATATTTACGTAACCATTAAAAAATAAATCTTCGTACAAAACTCATAGTTTCACAGTGTCGGTTGTGTACTGTGTGCAAATTTTGTATGGAGCGGCAAGGAACTGTCTGAAAAGTTGCCTCGAGACTCGGCCTTACTATCTATACTACGATCTAGCGAGGACAATTTCTTTTTTTACTATTTCCTAGCACCCAAACGTTTCAAAATAATAATTTCATTCGTTATCAGGTTTTGCTGGCCTTTATCTTATCGCCTTTTATTGCCTCAATCCCTCTCCCATAGTACAGAGAGATTAAGAGCTTATACTCTGTTTAAATGCGGGTTATCGGATTTTAACGATCATTATCATATGTTAGTGAGAATATCCGGGGCCGAAGACTAACGCGCTGGCGTTACTTCATCGCAGTATGTAAATAAACTCTTACTCCGTCAGGCATGTAGCGCAGTGGTCAACCGCCGTTGGTCGGGGGAGCCGTGCGCCCGTGCTCCGGAATTGGTCGCGCGGTACTGCGACACGCTGCTAAGACGTCGCGGGGCCGACTCGGAGGCGGACGACAAGCTTGCCTCCGCGATCGTCGTGTTCAAATACGTCGACGACAAAGACGTGTTCCAGAAACATTACGCGCGTGCGTTGGCCAGAAGATTAATACACCAGCTTTCCGCTTCAATGGAACAGGTAAGCTTTAGATATTTGAATACTGTTATTATGTACAGAAGGTTTGGCTTCGAGATGTTATCACGTTTGTCATGTCAAGAAACTACAATTTGGTTCTTAAAGCTCGAAAATAAATTAACGGTTTTCCAACCTTTGTGATGTTTTGGCGTCTGCTTTTGCCACTCTGCTTGCAAATTGAACTTCCAGAACCCTATTTTCAGACCCTTCTCCCTGTTCCCTTTCTTCCCTTTCCTCTTTTCCCTTTTCCCCTTGCCTTACTGTCCCGTACCCCGGTCTCCCCATCAATCCCCTTAAAGCCCCTACCCTTTGCAATATAGTTCAAAGGGATATATTGTCTAAATATTTTTTGTACCCAGGAAGAGGCTATGATCAACCGACTGAAAGCGGCTTGCGGTTACGAGTTCACCAACAAACTGCATCGTATGTTCACGGATGTTGCAGTTTCCGCGGACCTTAACGCGAAGTTTCAACAACACCTGCGTGACAATAACCTCACCACTAACACCGGATTCTTTATACAGGTAGTATAGTCAGTTCAACTAGTCTTTCTAGCCGGTGTGATCGCTCTGTAGCGATAAAACCGCCTTTTTGAACCCACCTAAATTTAGTTTATGTTCGTAATCTGATCTGTCACCACACAACTTTCTATGTTTTTTTATAGTATATATAATTGACGGACGAAGCAGTTGGCGCACCTGATAGTAAGTGAAAAACCATCGCCTATAAACAGAGCAACACTTCGAACACGTTCTGCACCGTGCTGCCGGAACACAGCATTGCAACAATGCTTTTTAGCGGCAGAAATAAGCATGGTGGTGTAAAATAAAGAATTTTAAATCAAAAGTCAAAGTCAAAAATATCTTTACATCAAGTAGGCACTTTTGATGCGTACATTACATGAAAAAAATTACATTGTACATTACATGTGATGATGTGAAATTTACATACATATGGATAGTCGTTGCTAACAATCATCTGCGGCTTTCTACCCGTTTGAAAATGTCTGCTCTATTAAGCTATAAGGAAGTTTATTCTTAGATTTAATAGATTTTCGCTTTTAAAATTGGATTTGTCTTTATAAAAAATTGTGACATGCATGTCACTTTAGCGTTACGTACTAGGGATCATGTTACAATGCATTAGTAAATAATTATAAGAAAAAAATAATAAAAGGACTAGGCTTTCATTCTCGTCAATGAACTTTATTTCACATTAAATTCTACAGCTTTTAACAGAAACTTAAAAACTAAAAGTGAAAGTACATATTTAGGCTTACTACTAGTACCAGCTATACTTAAAAATTGGTAATATCAAAAATTAAAGAAATCGTAACATCATGCATATGTTGCAGGATAATGAGGAAACTAAGACAGTTTTTCACAATCCGGAACCATCAGACCTAGATATATAACTAAATATATATACAAATATGTCAAAAATTAAAACATCATTATGGGTACCTAGTGTGAGACTTGAAATCGAAAGAGCGTCATAAAGTGGCAATACAGTGTCCCAGTCTTGTCACTAGATGGCACCCTTTCTATCGCATACGAATCGTAGTTAACTTTAACACAATCGAATAAGTAAATGTAATTATAATTTTTTATAAATTTCAAATGCATATAAAAAATTTCGGAACCGACAGGATTGGAACCTGCGACTCTCTGGCAATCGCGGCCTGAGCGCTTTCTCCAATTAAGCTACGGCTCTCCTACCATCGATGCCGAAATTAGTATATGCCTTTCACATAAAAAAAAAACACACACAAATGTAGTTAGACAATATCGCAGGTTGCTGCATCTTTTGTTGTAGTTATTCCACAGCCAACTTGTACAAGGATGTGCAGTATGCTCTATAAAGTAAAAAAAACTTTACACAAATATCATACGACACATTATTAAAAGCTTTACAGAGGCATTGTTTATCTGCAAGCCACTGGAAACTGGCGTTACATTCTGACAGGTTGCCATTTTGTTCTAGGTTTTGCAGGCGGGCGCGTGGCCACTAGGTGGCGCGATGGCACCTCTAGCGCCACCCGCTCAATTGGAGCGACCTGCTCGACTGTTTGAGGCGTTCTATCGAGCGTCGTTCAGCGGACGACGACTGGCCTGGCTACACCACCTATGTACGGGTGAGCTGCGTACAAAATACACGCAGAGAATGTACCATCTCAGCGGTACGACACCACAGGTGAGATTGTGTACTTTTTAATAATAGTGTTTGAAACCGCAATTCCAGTCCAAGAATTTTCGCAGCATTTTATACTTTATCTAGATACAACCTATCTTGTAATGAGGCCCGCTTAAGCGGATGCACTTCGACCCTCCAGGATCTTTTGTGCTCTCTAGATACAATAATTAAATTTAAGTTTAAACCGCAATTCCAGTCCAAGAATTTTCGCAGCATTTTATACTTTATCTAGATACAATAATTAAATTAAAGTTGCTAGATACAGTAATCAGTAGCGAGACGAGAAAAGAAATGAATGAATTTGATGCGTTCACATTCTATTCATTCATATATATATATATATATATATATATATAAATATATATGCTGTACTCCGCGAAAAGCAGGGGAATCTATATGGTGTAATTTATAATTTCTTCAATCAATTGTTGACTTTACAATGAATAATTTTTAAGTCTTAACAATTTCATTGTAAAGTCAACATCTCCTGAGGATGTGTCCGGATACGGAGCGAAACGTGCGTAGATGGTACATTGCAGACGTTCTGTTTGGTGTGGAAGGAAGGATTGAAGAAATTATAAATTACACCATATAGATTCTCCTGTTTTTCGCGGAGTATAGCAAATTAGCTTTTATTTTCTTGATGTATCAAAAGTTTACCTTTTGAAATTTTAGATTTTAGCCATAATGTAAAAATCTTAATCCGCAGTGCGCGCTACTTCTAATGTTCGAGAACACTGATGTTGTGTCGGCTCGGGAGGCCCGCGAGACCTTGCAAGTAACCGAAGAGGCCTGGGCTAGACACGTGAAACCTCTGATAGACGCGGGCCTCCTCACCGCAAAAGGGGAGCTCCACTTTGATTCCCCGGAAAATGATGAAGGAGAATTGGTTTTGAATTTAAGTTTCACCTGTAAAAGGACGAGAATAAAACTCACATGCGCGGCGGCTCCACCTAACCAAGGTACTTATTAATAAATAAATAAAAATAAATATACTACGACAATACATACATCGCCATCTAGCCCCAAAATTAGCGTAGTTTGTCTTACGGGTTCTAAGATGACTGATGAATAATTTAATGAATAATATACATAAATACTTATAATGTAAAGATAACCCTGAAAAACATTCATGTTTCACACAAACATTTTCCAGTTGCGGGAATCCAACCCACAGCCTTGGACTCAGAAAGCAGGATCGCTGCTCATTGCGCCAATCGGCCGTCAAATATTATTTGGTTAACTTACCTTTTCGATTTTCTTTTTAATTTTCCTAATCCTAAGGTTGCCTTGCAGGGATCGCTACTTAGCGATAAGGCCGCCTATTGTATCCTACTTCATACTTGTAGGGTCTGTTCTCTTTTTTTGTTTGTCTGAACTCTATGTGGTGTACAAATAAAAAGTATAAATTAAACTTATGCTCTTTGTCACTAAATCGAGTGTCTAATGATTTAGCCGATGCCTATTCTAACCAGTTGTCTGGTTAGGATAAAATGCGCATACCGCCATTGGTCGGTCGCCAGAGCCTCATCCGTTGTCTAGGGGCACCGCGTGGAGGCGAGGTTTACGTTTGAGGCCGACTAGATGTTGTTGTTGTTCTCTCCCTTACCCCCTGTCGGCGACTAGCTTTTGCTTTAGACTATATCTTATATCTCTAAACGAGCAATTCTTGTATATATATATATATAATTGGAATCTCGGAATCGGCTCCAACGATTTTCATGAAATTTAGTATACAGGGGGTTTCGGGGGCGATAAATCGATCTTGCTAGGATTCATTAATATTGGACATAAGACTATTTTTTTAAGTCGACTTATTCGAGGACGAAGTCGCGCGGGTCCGGTAGTAATAATTAATATAAGTAGTAAAAGTAGTTGAATAATTATCATAAGCGTAATACATTTAAGATATTTAGGTAAAATAGATTTTAATTAGATGTTAAATAAATAATTATTTAGTCCGGAGCAAAAATCCTGCAACCTGAAGAACGGTGTCGCTACCCCCACCACGGGCTACGACTACCTGGAACACGGTCGAAGAACACGACCGGAGGGCGTCGCAGACGGGCGCCGACCAGCGCACGAGACAGAGCTCCAACTCTGTCTCAGAATATAAGGCAGAGTTCTTATACCTGCCTTATTTCGCGCCTCGTCACCCAGTGGGACACACTCCGTTGGCGTTGCTTTGGCATAAAACGCCGATACGCCGCAACAATCCTCGCTCTACTACTACTACTGCTTTTGAAGATCCTATTGAGATCTGTTATTATTATAAGACTCGCCTAAGGCTCGGTTTTAACGTACTATTATTTCCATAGACATAACTTTTAATCCTCCAATAGAAATTCAACGTGAGAAAACCCTCGATAAATTTCAAATCGATAATATATATTTATTGACTATCGATAACCCCCCCCCCCCATGTGGGTATCTGGATGATGATTACGTCAGCAGTAATTTTTTTTCATAATATGCACATTAAAAGAAAAATACATAAACCAATGTTTATGTAAGTATAGTATAGAGGGGGTAAAAGCTTTGCTTACTTTTGCTGACAAGGGTGAGGTATTTTTGTAATGGCCCCAAAAAAAAAAATGTGATACGAGTGTGATTACAAAATGTTACATTCCTATAATGAAGGTGATAATACCTTTTGTCGATATTACAGGAGGCGGTGCGGGTTCTAGTAGCGGGGCAACCAGTAGTGAAACTGCCCATTGTGATGACGACAGGAAAATGTACCTCCAAGCTGCACTCGTGCGCATCATGAAACAAAGAAAAGTGAGTTTCTAGACATGAAAAAAGTATTGACGTCATTTCCTTTTTTTTTATTTATTCCACTACAAGTTAGCCCTTGACTGCAATCTCACCGCAAGGCAGTCTTAGTTGGTAACGGGCTAACCTGTTATATTAAACCCGTACCCGTAATTTATGAGAGATACGAGATATATTATCCCCGGACGTCTAATTCAAGCAATTCAAATATCTTGCTTTAGCAGTGTTGGAAAACATCACGAGGAAGCCTCCATGCCTGAGAGTTCTCCATAATGTTCTCAAAGGTGTGTGGATTCCACCTATCCGCACTAAGCCAGCGTGGTGGACTCTGTAGTCCAACACGCTGGCCCACGCTGTAGGGTTGCGGTTGTCCTTAACCCTTTCTCATTGTGGGAGGAGGACCTATGCCATGTAATGGGCCGGTAAAGATTTTATAATGATGACTCGAAGAATGCTGCTGCTAGCAGGAAGCTTACTTCGGCCTCTCTCGGGGGGGACGAAGAACAACAATTCCCGGCAAGCACCTCTAAATTTATGAGTTATGTGCGTTTTAATTTAAGCAATTCAAATAAACTTGCTTTGAAGGAAAAACAACGGGAGGAAACTATACCTGAGGTTTCTCCATAACGTTCTCAAAGGCGTGTGAAGTCTACCAATTCGCACTTGGCCAGAGTGGGGGAATACGGCCTATACACTACTCATTCTGCAGGGCTAGCACGAGCAGGATACAAAAATTATATCCCCTGACAAGGCATATAACTAACATGCCACCTGCTAAATAACTGGAACATGGAATAGGAGAAGTTCACCCCCGCACACACACACACACATACACATATATTATTTGGATATTATTTCCACTTGTGCGGCCAGTGTAGTATATAATAAAATACCGAATTACATTAAATCATAAGCAATTAATCAATTTAAAACTAAATTATTTAAATGACTTAATATGTAAAATTTTTATGCCAGAAAAGAATTTTTTGAATTAGAATTTAATAATGACGAAAAATTTGGTAATAATGACATTAAAATTGAATTAATTATATCATGATTATGTGTATTCCTAGACTGTAACATGTAAGAAATATGACAAAAATATTGTTTGCTGTGGTAGAATTGAATGTAAACCATTGCACAATTCAAATTGAATATACTACACCTTGTATACCTACTTACAATCTGGCAATAAAATAAAAAATAAATATACTACGCCAATGCACACATCGCCATCTAGCCCCAAAGTAAGCGTAGCTTGTGTTATGGGTACTAAGATGGGATGAATATTTTTATGAATAATATACATAAATACTTAGAATAAACATATAAACACCCAGACACTAAAAAACATTAATGCTCATCACACAAACATTTACCAGTTGTGGGAATCGGACTCACGGCCTTGGACTCAGAAAGCAGGGTCGCTGCAAACTGCGCCAATCGCCTGTGAAATGGCAATAAAGATATTATTATTATAGTGCTGAGAGATAAGCTGTGGGAGAAGATACATTTTTATCCTTTCCCCGGAGATATTATTGACGGCCGATTGGCGCAGTGGGCAGCGACCCTGCTTTCTGAGTCCAAGGCCGTGGGTTCGATTCCCACAACTGGAAAATGTTTGTGTGAAGAACATGAATGTTTTTCAGTGTCTGTGTGTTTATATGTATATTATAAGTAGTATTTATGTACATTATTCATAAAAATATTCATCAGTTATCTTAGTACCCATAACACAAGCTACGCTCACTTTGGGACTAGATGGCGGTGTGTGTATTGTCGTAGTATATTTATTTATAATTGTCTCCTGCCCATGCTAGCCGCGCTGACAGGAGACCTGTGTCCTGTGATGGCTGTATAATAACGATGATTATTTCTCCACACAGGTACTCCGTCACACGGAACTTATACAAGAAGTGGTATCACAGGCGCGTGGATCTTTCGCTCCCTCCGTGGCCATGATAAAGAAATGTATCGAAGCCCTCATAGATAAGCAATACCTAGAAAGAGCCCCTGGGACACTGGACACCTATTCCTACCTTGCGTAAAACGAACTACCACCATCACCGTCCTCAGAGTAAATAAATACAACTCACGTCACGAAAGTTGGATACGCGTGTCGGTCCAAAGTTGATCTCACATAACGCTAGAGTTCACGCAATCTCACCTCACTGGACTGAAGTTGATTTTACGAGACCTTCGCATATACTATGCCAGTTAACACTTTACCTGGGAATCGCCTTAATCGGATGCCTAGTCATTTAGGTGATTCCTAGAGAAAATATAAGTTTTACGAACTCTTGTGTGATCTCTAAAGACGTTAGGCGCCGTCTTAAGTTACGACACCGATTCGGCGGATCGTAAAGTTTAGGGGACGCCTCAACTGACTCTTGACACACGAAAAATCTGTCAAGAGTCAGAAGTGTAAGTTTTTATTAATAACCTTGAATCCATACAAAAATGAAAATATGATAATACGAACACAAAATACCATAACCATAGACAAGTTAGGTGATATCAGTTGCCTAGTGAAATCGAACGTGATATCTATGCTAGCCTAGGAATCTTCTTTGATTAAGCGTTACTTACTTCGACATTGCCTTGTACGTATGCCTGTTTTTACTATAACCCTACCTGTCTATGATTCTTGCCACAAGAGGTTATATTTTGTGTTTGTATCATCATACTTTACATTTTTCGTATAGATTACTGGTTTATCATCTGTCAAGTGTCAGTTTACGAGTTCCTTAAACATTACACATTAGAGGGCGCCTAACATCGTTTTCTAGGTTTAATGAAAATGGCCATTATACTCCACAAAGATGACCCACTGGCGACCAACTTCAGTCCAGCCAACTTAGATCGCGTAGTAGACATTTTTTTTCTAGCCGCTTGACTCTTTTTGTTTTTGGCTCGATTTCATGCAGTGGCGTGCATAAATTGCTCTATCAGGGTAGGAAAACAATTTTATGAGTTTAGTGCCACTGCCAAGTTTTACTCCCATTCGCAAAATACGTAAATCCGTGGCTTTCCAGTACCGGATATACATATTTTTTACAGTAAGCAGTGTATTTATTACGTTTGTGCTGCACGCCACTAATACCCAGTTCGTGCAAAATAATGGCATCACGATCCAGTCCGTAGTGGCGTTGACAACGGAGCGCTATGTAAGAATTGACGTTCCCAACCGGGGCAATAAGAAAGCATAACGAGAAACCTACATTTCAACTATTAATAAGATATCACATACTAAACAGCCGGTCTAGTATGATATATCTTATCAAATTTTTTGAATGTGTTGCTAGTGAAAATGTGAATAGCCTCAGAAATAAAACACTTTGTCGCAAGAAAATATATTGCGCCCGATGAAATCTAGTCAAGCTATCAAAAATAGCATTAACAAGTCACAATTATTGCATCTTCTTAGTATGTGTTCCCCACTCTATACAGTCGTTATAAGACTGATATAAAACGCATATTCTAAATTCCGTATCGGCGATAGGAGAGTCGTAGCTTAGTGGCTAAAGCGCTCAGTCCGCGAGTGCCAGAGTCGCAGGTTCTAAACCTGTCAGTTCCGAGAATTTTTATATGCATTTTAAATTCATAAAAAGAAACACATGTTTTGCCTAACTAATAACATGGCTATAGCCAACATAAAACAAATCTTATCGATAAACCATATTGAAATCCAAGGACGCAATATAAGGCCACTTGAAAGTGGGTGGACCGGGGGTTAATTACCCAAAATTGGTTCGACTATATTTTCTTGAGATCAATTCTTTTAGTGAAATAAATACAATTTTACCTAAAGAAATACGCAGTGACAAAACCATAACATCAGCATTTACATTTAAGGTCAAATTAGTTCGCGGATTGCTTTGGCAACTGAGAAAATTTAACCTAGACTATTTTGAGGGAGGTTCTAACGGAAAAATCGTAAAGAAAGTTGCGAGGAAAATAAGAAAACTTAACAACTCGACTTTTCCAAGCTAGTTTGACATGACTATCAGTATTTACTGATCGCGCGCTGCAAACGTCGGAATCTATAGATGATTTATACTAATACTATAAATAGATAAAGTTTGTGAGATTTATTTTATCACACAGACTAGTAAAATTAATATTCTCCGCATCCTGAAACTCACATGAGGTTGTAATCTCTGGACTGATTTTAAAAATTCTTGTTTTGTTGAATTGTCTATTTATCAAGGTACATCACGCTACGACTAATAAGAGCAGAACATCAAGAAAAAATGTTGCAAACACGGGAAAATATTTATTTTGAGAGCTTCGTGCGATCAGTAATAAAGTTACGTCAAAATATAACGGAATTGTTTCTGTTCAATAGTTCTAAAAATGAGCCCGCGACATCATATGTCTATCTTTTAAGGTTGATTCATATGCGGACAAAGTCGCGGGGTATAACTAATATATATAATTATTTTGTACGTGTGTTGTCACCTAAACGGCTGGACCGTTTTGGATGATATGTTTATTTTCAATTGATTCCTAGATGGTTTAAAAGTACAATTGGATCCGATAGCTGGCGTTGCTTTATAGGCAGAAAGACGTCTGCCGAGTCCGCGTAGTATATAATTTTATCAATATAGAGTGTTACTGATACGCTTTACGATAACTCTTAAGTTACGCCCTAGAACCCCTTTTCCAGCTAGTCTTATATAATTGTTATTAAACTAACATACAATGTGAATTTATCTCATTTTATCCCGTCGCTGCTGATATTAATTTATTGCTGTTATTGGTTGCACTCCATCGGGGCCATGACGAAAAATATCTTTTTTATTTTTATGCAAATAAATATTTGTTTTATTATCATGTTTTTTTTTTATATATATACTAAACAGTGGGTAGTTATACAATAATTTGCCATTTAAAATCCCGCACAAACAGTGGCTAAATCAGAAACGCCTCAACCATATTATGTACGCGCTAAAATAACTTTAGGTGTTTTACCTCATTTTCGTCCGTTTGGTATTTTCTATTTTTCCCTTTGAATTGAAATATCGTCTCGCACCAAATCCCTATCTACTTGCTAAATTTTTTCAAGAAATATACTACAAAATATACACTTTAAACAAAAGGTCAATGGGTTGCCATTTGCAAAAAATGAATGAATCAGTTTTTTTTTGCAATTTCATATTTCTGAACAATCATATTATTTATCAATAACCCAAAGTGTACATATTTTATAGGAAACGAGCAGAATCTTTTGTTCATTTCGTTTATTTATTTATTTATTAAGAGCACTAACAACATGCATATAACACGTTTTTAAATAAAGCACACACACAAAAACATGCGACTGATATGCACGTCAATTACAAGTGCACATAGCATTGACAAAGCGTCATGTAAACTTAATTTGACGAAAAATTTTACGTTCTCCGACAGTTAATACAATTCATTCAATATTTAAAATTCAGTCGTGATTTTAAGAGCAGACAAACACTGTGTACTACATAATTATTGGTACCTAACCAACAATTCTGTTGTACTCAAATCTCTAAACTAAATTGACAGGTTACAATTTAGTTTAAGAGATTGCACAACTAGTTACAAACGATTCTGGAACATTAACAGTTATTTGACAATGACAATTACGAGGTATATCAAAGGGTGCTAGGTTTAACGGAGTATCGCAATCGCATCTATGATTGTGTGAAATGCACGCCACTGCTTAAAACGAGCCGTTGCGATGAATGTTAAAATAGGTTGCACGCAACATGTGCCGTAATTGCTAGTAATTTTTCTTTTAACCAGCCTTAATAGATAATTTACCGATAATCAAACTAACTCTGACGGAGAAAATGAATAGGACGGTGGATTGGTGTGTATGTAGATAAAATTAGGTATAATTATATTAATCTAGAATATAATACTGACGCCACACTTGCAGCAAAGATTTGAACAAACTATGCGGTTCGGGAATATTTGATTGGTCAAATACCGTCCTGAAGTCAGCATGTACATGTATAATAGTGCTTATTCTATAGTACATAAATCTCTGAACTAACATTGTCGTCCTTTTCACACTGTATGTCTTGGATAACGACAGCTCTATTATTAAGAAATTTCAATAGCTGGTATTTTAGCTGGTTTTTTTTTACTACAAATTAGCCCTCGACTGCCATCTCACCTATTTGTAAAATACTTACCAGCTGGTGATATTTCTGTCTCCAGTCTAAGAAGGTAAAAGGATAACATGTTAGGCTATGGCCATTTTTACCCATTCACATTGGATTCTACTCGAATTCGTACCTGGACGCTTAAAGTGTTTTAACGGTACGTCTGTCGATAGTCCAGGTTAGACCAGAGAAAATTCAGAAATTGCCAATTCCCCTGCCTGCATAAAACCCGGAACCTCCCACTTAAAACCACAGCGCTAATAGCTGCTCTAAAATCGTTAAAATGTTTAGAGATTTATATACAATTGTAGACGCAACAATGGCACCATATTATTACGAAAATAATATCTGAACTCTTAAAACAATAGTGGCTGAAATCAATCGTATTTCATTCCGGCCAACTGTAGCCTATATGTATACCTTCCTAACGTTTTGACAACTTTAACCTTTCAAACATGTTCAAATCTATGTAAGGCGCACCAGCTTATCACTTGAGACGTAGTTAATATTTAGTCATTCTATTCCTCTTATTCAAATAACCAAACGCAGGCATTTAAACTGTTTGCATCTCACGAATCCATTGTAGTAGAAACTAAATTGACAACTCTCAACTAATCTTAAATTAGTGTTTTCGTAGAAAGCTTTTAAGACTTGTCAATTCAGTTCGGTTTAGAGATTTGTGCACAACAGTAATGTGCAAACAGGCACCAGTCTCTAGAATAGAGTATTTAATGCCCACCAAACTGCATTGGAACAACCTGGTGGGTCTATGCTCTTAGACCGTCTTTCCTGTGCCCAGCAAAGGGACAGCGGCTGCCGATGAGTTAAAATAGAGAGGAACGGAAAGACTAATACTCGTACGTGCTAAGCTATAAAATTTCGTTTGCTTAGGGATGCGATTTTAAGAGCTCTTGTATATTGTATTTTTAAAGTAGTTGTAACCGTTATTTGGAAGCTATTCATGTTTTGCGTTTAAATTAATTCTACTTGTTAACGTTCGCGCTGTCGCATTGTGTCTGGCTAAAATCCATAGACAACCCGTTTTATTTTTTGTTCCACAATAAGATAGTCCCTTGTCTGCAATCTCACCTGGTGCTAAGTAATGGTAGCGGGCTCACCTGTTAGGGATATTGCGGTTTCATTAAACCTACAGGTGCACCTAATCCGTTTTAACAACGCTTCGTACAGGAATGCTAAATCAAATTGAGGAATCCCGAATCCCGAAATGTTTTCTAAAATAACAAGGTCAAACTTCGCCATTCTCCTTTTCCGGGTCCTCCTATTTATACCGCCCAAGACTACAGCGCTGACCCACCAATGGGTTTACTACATTATAATTCGCTAAGAGTTTAAGATATATCCTTATTTTTTTGATTTTAGTCGATTGTTAATACGTAGGTATGTTTTCTTCTGCTTGATTTAGGCCGGAAACCAATCAACGTGCAATCACTTTATTATATTATTATTTTTTGTTATTTATTAACAATTTGTGAGAGTGTCACTTCTCTTACGATCATAATGGCAAGTGTAGCTCGCTGTTTCGGCAAAAAGTTTCCTTTGGGTAAAGAAACCAAAAAAAAAAAAAAGACAGTGCTGTCAGGCTTCATATTAATAATATTCAAACCCCTTTTAGAGCGACAGCGCGACGATTTATATTCCGATGTGGCCACAGCATTACAATAAAGATTAACCTATTTATTGCATAGATTTGCCAACAGTCTACATCTTATGTACTTATAAGAAATGAAATGTCCTTCTCTGCCGTCGACACATTAAAACGGATTTGATCTGATTAACAAAAAATGAAGTATAAAAACTTTGTAATAAAATTTTTATGGGTTTTTTATCTTTAGTATAATTGTTATTAATAAAATTGGGAATTTTGTTTTTAAAGTAAGTTACCAAACATACTTAATACATAGAATATAGGTACCTTTTCAGCTGTGATTTCATAAATAAACTACGATTCTATAAAAAATACAAATAGATAGATAAGTTTAATCTATAGAATTGTAATTTATTACCTAAATAATTATAAACGATTTTTGTATACTATTGTGTATTTTAAAATATTATCCATTATTTATTAAAATCATGATGTATTTTTAAAGCTTATTCTGTTGATCACAAATCTCTGAACTGATAACAAAGATATTTAAAAGTTTAGCCTTATTTTACTTGATATTAAATAATAAATGTGTTTTTAGTTTAACGTATCTAAATATATAATATATTTTGGTTTTTTAAACTATAGGGCCCGGCAATTATGTCCTGGCTCGAATAGTTAGTATAGAATGTTAGTGACGAAGCCCTGAATTCGATTCCCGGATCGGGCAGAAGATTGTAAGTTTGTAGTCCGTAGATAAATTTTTAGGCTGAGATCTATAGAGCGTACCCACCTGCACAGCGAAAGGTATTAAAATGTGACAGATTCATATATTGATCGAATACGTAACTTTTTCTTGTTTTAACGTTTTCATATTATGTACTGAACGCATTAAAGATCTCGGCCTTAACTTTGCGTTAAGAAAATGGAATCTTCTTGTCTTGGAGAGGACTTTTGAGTCAGTACTCCATATTATTGTTACTTACATATTTTATAGCCTGCCAACCGGCATATATGCAGAGTGGAGTCTTTCAGTTCTAAATTCCTCTCCTACGAGAGGGGTGATAATAAATTTTGGTTTAGTATTTTGTTTACAAAACGAAGTCTTATTATTTATATAATATTTAATTAATTAAGTATATTTAAATATTTAACAAGTGGTGAAAATAATTAGTGTCGTCGGTAGCGAGGGTGTAACGATAACTAATAACTTAATAAATTAATTAATTAATAAACATTGTACGGATGCCGTTTATTTGCGTTTTATTTCGTAGTTTGTAATGAACCGTTTTCGAGAAAGAGGTGAACCGCCGATTCCAGCTCGGATGGGCGTACGGGAAACTTCGTGACATCTTCTCAGCGGGCGATGGAGAGAGCTATGCTAGGAGTATCTCTACTTGATCAAATCAGAAATGAGGAGATGCGTAGAAGAACTGGAGTTAACGAAATAGCTCAGCGATTCGCGAAGCTGAAGTGGCAATGGGCCGCTCACATAGCTCGGAGAACCGATGGACATTAGGGTCTTAAGGTGCTGGAATGCAGCACCGCTAAACGCAGCGTAGGTCGGCCCCCAACTAGGTGGACAGATGACATCAGGCGATTCGCTGGAAGCCGCTGGAGGCAAGCGGCCCAGGACCGTGTATTGTGGAACTCCCTACAAAAGACCTATGTCAGCAGTGGACGTCGATTGGTTGAAATGATGATGATGAAAAAACCGTTATATTTATTATTTATATTAAAATGTTAGAACTTTATTACCCCTCAGATCTCGTTGATCCAAGAATGATGCATAATGTGTTTTTTTTTTAATATATATATTAACGATAGGCCAGCGCTTGACGACAATCATGCCCGTTAAAAAGCAATGATGAGGTCTAGGTTGGGGCACGCTTGTCTAGGAAAATCCTATTCACTCTAGCCTTGAAGGTACTCAAATTTACAGGAAACACAGTTGCAGGGAGGGCGTTTCACATCTTAGCGGCACGTATCAGAAACGTGGATAAAAAAACGTTTGTGTTTTTTTTAATCCACTACAAGTTAGCCCTTGACTGCTATTTCAATTGGTGGTAAGTTATGATGCAGTCTAAGATGGTAACGGGCTAGCCTGATAGGGGCCTGGCAGTTATATTAAAACAAATGTTAACGCCCGCCTTCCGGAGCTTAGTAGTGAAACTAACATTCCTGTACAAAGAAAGATGCGGTGCATAGCATTGGAACTAAGCTAATGATGGGGATTTTATTTTAAATTTCAATATTCATTTATTTTAAGTAGAACTAATATAAGCTTTTTTGAAACTTCAACTATGTTTGTTTGTAGTGATTCTACCAACGGATCGGAAAGCAGATTACAAATTTTGGGAATCGACACGATTTGAACTTGCGGCTCTCTATATAAGCTGCTTTCCCCATAGCAAGATACTGTAGGAATAACACGATGAAAGTACGAAACTAGACAGTAAACTGTCAATTTTTTCCGACTGCATAGGCTATAGCTAGTTTACTCGCTATGTAGTGTCTCTATATGAGACACTACATAGCGAGCGAGCCCACTGAAACTTAGGTACAATCCAATGTCACTCCTAGCAAACCTGTGGAATTCTTCAATTTTATCGATTCTTCGTTAATCATTACATTTTTATCAATCTTCCTCGCATTTAAAAATTAAAAATTTTTAGGTTAGGTTAGGACAATTCAAAATTGCGCAAACGGTTCGATACGTAGATTATTTTAATATTTAATTAGATATGTAACACATAAATCTTCTTACCCATAAGTTATCGCAACTCCTAGCAGACAAATTTCAGTGTTCCCTCATACGAAATACAAATTGATCAAGAATACATGATTAACTATTTTTATTTTTGTTTTGCAATATCCAGGTGTGTTATTCTATTTCATAATTTATAAATACTTATTTCAAAATCAATGTTACTATTTGAATTTCCATGTTAACAGAAATGTGTAACGGCACCACGCTGTCGGAAAAATTTGTATACACTTACAACATCGCGATAACACCGCAATATAGGCCAACGTTCCGACTGCGTCCTCACATACGACGCGCCTCGAAATGAACTGCATTATACTGATCTGCGTATTTTCTGTGCTGCAGGTAAGAATAAAATAAAATCCTCACTAATACTATATAACCGCGAAATTGTGTTCGATGGATCACGCTCTAACTAAGCCACCAAAGAGTTAATTGAAAGGACAGAGAGTAACATAGGCTGGTTTTTATCGCAGTAAAATAAACGGCTTCTACGGAATTTGTAAAAAAACCGTTTATATATAGGTAATATGTAGTTACCTGTTAGCACCTACGAGAAATGCGAGCATTACCTAGTGACTCTTGTCACTTCATTAGGTACGCGTCGCGTAAATTTATCTTTTTCGCAGGAAGGGCCAAATAGTATCGATAGTTACAGGTAGGTCTATCGTATAGGTTTGAAAAAAATATATTGATTTCGATAAAAAGTAGGTAGGTACCTACCTATCAGTAAGCAAAAATATTGTCGAACTTAATACTGTACTACTTTTCGGTGTTATGTGCATTTTTAATTAAAGAAATTTAAAATATCACTTGGTTTAACAATGACGGAAAATTCGTGAGGAAAGCTGCATGGCTCCATAACGTTTTGAATGGTGTGGCTTAAACCCTAGTAGGTAGTGATGATAGTACCTACAAGAAATGTGAACTGCGTGCGACCCACGGGTACAGCCCTCGCGTGGTGCACCTTTTGTTTAGAATAGCGCTTCTATAAATATATGTTTAAGACTATTAATTTCTATTTCATTCACAGCAAGCATTGTCACAATGCCTGCCTCCACCAGCGATAGACCTGCTTCTCCCCGCGTGCCCACCTGCAGCGAACTTACCCGCGTTGACTCCAGTGCTAGCTTCCACACTGTCAGCATCCATCGCGGCTACTCTACCCCCACTGCTAGAAGCAGCGTTACCGACTGTATTGACATCAGCTTTGACGGCCGCAGCGCCTTTGTTGGGTGCGGCTCCGTTGCCCTGTCCAGCAGCTCCGTTAGTGTTACCAGCGGCCCCTTGTGCGTTGCCAGCGACCCCTTGCGCGTTGCCAGCGGCCCCATGTGCTCCAGCTCCAATTTCTTTTGCGTTAGCTGCCCCAGCACCTTGTGCTTGCCCCGCCCCAATAACTTATGCTTGCGCTGCCCCAACGCCTTGTGCTTGCGCTGCCCCAGCACCAGCCCCATTGGTCTACGCTGCCCCAGCGCCGACACCTTGTTACGCTGCTCCAGCCCCTACGTGCTACGCATCAGCAGCACCGACTTGCCTATCTATATGTCTATAAGCACTATTCGTTTTGTTTGAAAAATAAATGTTCCGAACTCATTTTAAGTAGTTTTACTCCAGCTCTTCACATAATGTTACAATCTCTACTAATAAGGTATATGACAAATGCAATAAACATCAAGACTGATTGACGGCTTCCCTGGCGCAACGGCGAGTGCTGTGAACTTAGGTAAGAGGTCCCTGGTTCGATTCCCGGCACCGGATTTAAACGTACAATCCACTCTAAAAAAAATAAGCAAAATAATTTTTAAAATGTTTATTATTAATACCTAATTTATTTCCTTTGGTTACAGAATTTAACAATCACATTAAATTCTAAACAATATATAAATGACAGGGTGAATATTCTAAACATTTTTCTACAAAAAATATAAGAATGATACATCGCGTCACACAGTATCCCATAACCAACTTATTAAAAATACATTTATATTCATCTATAGATTTCTTTTTACTTTTCTTAAAATACGCAATCTTTTGATTACTTTTTAGTATAAAGTTTGTTTTTATGTAATGAAAATAAGTGCGTTAAAATACATACTATATAGTTATACTAAACAATGAAAAGATTGTTTACATTCTATTATAATATTTAAAAAAAAATAGAGGATATATACATAGTATATAATTTTATAAAGAAAAGAAACTTTTGCTCTGGAAGATATGAACACTGGTAAACAAATATCTAAACTAATGCAACTTGTATGAAATCTTTTAACTAAGTTTATAACTTTCATACTTAATTCTAACACCAAATTCTAAAATACCATAGTTTGTGACCAGAAGATAAGGCTTTATTAAACAGTGGCTAACCTATTTGGCGGCTATTTATGATGGTAATCTGGTTGTACGCAAACCCCAAACAAATAAATAATTCTATAAATATAGAAACGTCTCAAAAGATATTATTTATTTATAACCGAACTCCTTTAGGCTTCTTGCATAGTCTATATCAATGAAATATTTTTTACCTATACTTAAACACTTCAATAGTCTTAGACACATATACAGATATAATATTGTCAATAATGTTAAAGTATGTGCAGTCAGCCTTAGGATCGGAACATTACTGTACTTGTAAACAAATCTGTAAACTACATAAAACTGACAGATCTCAAAATAGGCTTATAAATTAACATTGTATGTTTAGGACTTTAATATAAAACACTGGTGCCAATTATTTTGCACACATCCACTTCAGATCTAGATATAATGCTGACGGTTTGTACAACGAAGCAAGCGAAAAGGATGCCACTACTTAACTGTCCTATTAATTTAGCGTAGTTTAGAGATTTATATACAATAAAATTGGCACCTTTGTGAAATTATAAACTTCTTACAATGTCAAATTAGTTTAAATCCTGATCCTGAATATTTATGGTACTTCAATCTAACGAAATGCATTTAATGCTCTGATTCTCTCTAATATTAACGCATCTCAACGAGTGAGATGCGTTAATATTAGAGAGAATCAGAGCTCAATACTAGTTATGTACAACCAAACCAACATCATAAAAAAACTATTTTTATCAAGACGTGACTAGAAATATTCGTTAAAGCTATTGTGTATTGGTTCATCAGACTGTTTGAGATTCTTATTCAGATAATAAAAGAGATTTTTAACATTTTCCATACCTCTACTTGTAAGATAGGTCTGGTTTTGTTGCACATAAATCTTTAAGCAAAACTAAATTGTCATGACTAATTAGAGTGCTATTCTTGTCACGGGGATACAGTGTGAAAGGGACAGATATACGTTTAGAACTGTCAATTTAGTTTAGTTTAGATAATTGTGTGCAACCAAATAGGCAACATTGTTAAAATATTGAGGCAGACATTAGGTATATTTGTCGCCTAATCTGAAAATAAGACTATATTAATATTTTAGACTTTTATTGCCTGGTAATAAAGAATACTTTCAGGTATTCAATACATTTATAGCTATTCCTTATAAATGTATTTAATAATACTTGTATTCATTTCATTTAAGTATTAAAATTATTTTGTAATATTTGGTATGAGCCACTAGTTTAATAAACCATATTAATGGATTCAAACTTTGGCATTTTTCTTTTGCTGGATACTTTATAAAAATATGTAATTACTTATTCTAATTTGGCTCAATATTGCACTAAGCACTACAATATCAAAAAACTCTAACTAATCAAAAAAAATAAGCCAAAACTTTTTTAAACTAAATTAAAAAAATGTTAATATAGACTACTACATTCATGGCATTTTTATGACACATTTATTTCGTCTTTGATGTTCTTTAACAATGCTATAGAACCATTAAATGGGCTTTAAAGATTAGGACCTACAGTCCGCTAATTTTATTTTTACAAAATAACAGATACTCACAGCATATGTTTAAAGAATTCCCTAGAATTTCTCTCCTACAATATTTGTTTGTACTGATGCCAGTGGGACATATCGATTTATAACTACATGGTTGACGTTCTTTGAAAAAAAAAATGGCGGACTGAATGCAATACAAGCTCCATGCAATAGTATATTATTCACGTAACGTATTTATTTACGCTAGAAACCTTTTTCTTTTTCGTTTTATTAAATATTATAAGAATAATAATTTAAACGAGCGATATTTACGTGGGTTTAATATAAAAACCTTTTCCTTATCTTTTGAAACACTATATAAACCGTTATAGTGATAAAAAATGGAATAAAGTACAAAAACTGCAATGTACGTAACTTTGATGCAATCTTTGCGATTGACGCAATTATCACTTCAATATCGTGTAAATTGCCAAGAGTAAGAAACATTTTTACCTCACATTTAATAAGCATAACCGATTGTATAGTGATACGACTTTACTATAACATAGAGTCGACACTATATCAGCCAAACCAAACTTCATAAAATCTTGCTCTTACATTTTAATTTCAAACAATTCATCGAAGTTTCTTTTTTAATTATGCTTGTTGTTTTATCAACTAAATGGCAACAAATATATTTAAATATTCCATTACTATATTTCTAAAGCATTCAATATGTCTCAAATAGTCAAATATATATAACATAGATATATATCAGGGTTATATATATATATATATAACATCAGAGCCCCCTCAAAATCTGAAGAAATAGTTGCCACGCCTTCGTTTATTTATTAGTGACGAGCTAAACCCAAGTGGTTCAGTCATAGCCCAAAAACATAAATAACTTTCGAGTTTCCGTTTATTCATACGGATGGTAAATTGAGGGATTTAGTATTTAACTGTTTGTATATCAAAGGGATTCTGAGCGATTTTTATATATTTGCCATGCTTTGCCAACGCAATTAATTTTTTTGACACACAAGTTTTTACAACAGACTGCAGGATATAAAAATAGGGAACGCATAAAATACCTCTGTTGAGACAAACGCTTTTTATGCTCTGAACTTGAATTTAATTCTAAAACTCTAACCCTGATATTAATTAATAGAACCTTGTTCTCCAGCTTCCCCAAATAACCTTAGTGTCCCTAGCCTGGTGGCCATTTCAATTGTCTTCCTCCCAAAACATGCAGGTGCAGATGATATACACTCTGAGCGCCGTGTACACCATTATTCACCACCAAGCGCCAACCCTGCGGAGCGCGTGCTGCCCCAAGAGAACGTGCAACCAGCATCAGGTGACCCAGAAGCTGTGGAAGTATAGTTTTTTTTTATTAGGATTCTCATTCTACTCTCAACTACATATCCTAAGATCCTGCATATTCCAAAATAAGATTTGAATATCTTATTATACTTTCATTCAAACTTTGAATTCTTTTACTATAAACATAAATAAATAAATAATTATATATCGCCTAAATCGCCATTTAGCCCCAAAGTAAGCGTAGCTTGTAACCAAACCAGGTTACTAAGATGACTGATGAATATTTTTTTATGAACTATATACATAAATACTTAGAATATAAACACCCAGACACTGAAAAACATTCATGCTCATCACACAAAAATTTTCCAGCAGTGGGAATCGAACCCACCGCCTTGGGCTCAGAAAGCAGGGTCGATGCAAACTGCGCCAATTGGCCATCAAAAGTCCAATTCTAATAGATTAACTCTCTAGTAGGTGGTTGGAAGCGGCGATAGCCCTGTGTTTCGGGGGGCAGAGTTTGAATCCTGGCATGTACCCCTAACTTTATAAAGTTATGTGCATATTAAGTAATTAAAATATCACTTGCTACAACAGTGTGGGAAAACATAGGGAGGAAACCTGAGATTTCTCCGTAATGTCCCAAAAGCGTCTGAAGTCCACCACATAATCAGTTTTACATCCCTACTAATATTTTAAATGCAAAAGTGTGTTTGTTTGTTTTTCCTTCCCTCAGACCTTAACCAAGCAACCAATCAAATTAGTTTTTGGCATAGTAAGTTGAGAGGTTGGAAAGTAATATAGACTACTTTTATCCCAGAAAAACAAACAGTTTCCATCGGATTCTTATAAACAGACGACAGCTAGTTACTTTAATAAGTTATTATGATAAAGAATTTTCCTCGTTAAGTTATTGCAACACGATTCAGAAATAAATATTTATTTTAATATCATCTATTAATCTGAATTGATTAAGGTGATCAGATGAGATATTAAAATTTGATTCAATAATCTTGTGCTATGCTGAGTACCATATCCATATCTTATTTACTTTCTTAATTTGTTGGTGAAATTATTTGAAACTAGCAGGACTATGTTAAGCATACAATCTATATATTTCATACATTGAGTCAGTCACAATTTTTCAACATAATGGCACAATCAAACCTGATTTTAATTTCACAAACACCTGATAACATTCCAAAGCATTTGCTAGTTGAATAATCATTAAAAATGACTCAGTCACTCAGGAATGTCCTTTGATAAACATCTCATCAAGTATTTATGGGTATAACACATTTTATAGTAATTGTATCACACTAATATGAGTCTTATCTTAATAGAGAAACAGATGGCAATTGTCTGATGGCTTTATCTTGTATTGTAGAGATTGTAAGAGATAAAAGGTTATTTTAATTAGTTATGCTTGAATTTGTTAATAGATAAATTTGATTTTAGACTTGTTCAGCCGAAATTTTATTTTATTTCTTGTATATTAATCAAGTTCTAATCCACCTTCACACGTAACCTGTTAGGTTTTCAGCTAACAAAGTTATGAAAAAATGTGTTATAACTAGTTGATTCTTAACTACTAGTCACTTGCAGACAGATTAAGCTGGCCCATGTATATATGGAACATTTTTGGAAATGTACATGAACTTTATCAAAATAAAGTATTAAGTATACTTTATATAGGTGGCAGGATAAAGCTAGTTTTCCACCTACCTAGCTGACCAAATACACTGTACCCACTATTATTTTTATTCAATCCTAACTTTAAAACTCTGTCAAAGAAAATGTTACTTCCGCTAATTAATATCAAATGCTGAGGCCTTCTCTTTTGCTTAGGATAGTTATAAATAACAGAGTTTGCTAAGGAGAGTGCTTAGAGCCAGTAGCCACTACTATTCTAATGCAGTTCAACAGGTGATTCTTATTGAAATGAAGCATCAACTCACACAAAATGCACAGTTTAATGTTCAGTTAGACAATTCCATTTGTTTTTATCTCAGTGTTGTTTATGTATATGTAACTTCGGATGAAAAGTCTTTTATTTTGTACCAATAAACTAGCTGATGTAATTCGTGTATTACCTTGGATAAAAAGTATCTCGGAAACGATGAACTATGAATTAAAATGACCTCGAAACAGTTTGTATAAAAAAGTATTTTTATTAAAAAATGTCTCAACAAACCTCCTTATCATTGGTTTCGCTGTCTTGCAAAGTCGTGATTTTTCTCTTCGGTATGACGAGAAAATGTACCGGAGCCTGCGGGGCTATATCGTTGAACGCCAGGCAAAGGTCATCCTCGTATATTATGTCTGCTTTGAGCTCTTTGGATATTATTTTGTCAAATATAGTACCAGTAGAAGAATCGGCCGATTGCGCGCGTTTCACTTCATCACTATACGGCCTTCTTACGGCTATAGCTGCACCTCTAGACAAGTCGTATATATTTGTAGGATAACTCTTCCTTATTCGAAACTTTAGAGCACGTCGGAAAACTTTATCAAACATTTTTCTATTTAAAAAATCAAGTAGCAATACAAAACGCACTCAAATCAAATTCAACTTTCAAACGCGTTACGAAAATATTCCGTATTGTTTTGAATTTGACACTTGTCTTTTGACAGTGACGTTTACTCGCATTCCAATCTATTTTTTTAATGACCTCACAGCCGTAGATACTTGCTTCTTAAGTTTTTTTTTCACATGGCAGCATAAAGAAAGTAATGTTATTGAACTTTAAGATTCAAGTTCAATAACATAATTTCGGTGGTTTCGAGGAGAAGTATTTTTGATAGTTTAGTGATAAATATGATGTGTATGATGGAATTATAAACAAGTGCTGAAGATCCATCTAAATATTATTTTTATACTGGAAAAAAAATAGTTCTCTCGCGATTTGTAAACGCGAATGAAAAACACAGACAGCAGTTAGTTCCGTAGTATTTACAACTGATTTGTTCATTAATAGCCTCGACGTAAGCACGGTAAATAGGTAAATATTTAAGGCCTATCTTATGTAATAAATATGCCGTACTCCCAACGAAAGTGTTTCTTTGGCTCCCCAACGCCACGCTGCGAGCTGGGCAGATCGCAGAAGATGGTAATAATAGCACAAAGCACACTAATAAACGTTCACCGTTATATTCCCCTAGTCGCCTCGTACGACACCCTTGGAAATAGGAGGAACAGCAACTGGGGCATTCTACTTGCACGAGCTGTTTGTGATGCTACAAGCTGATGAAAACGAGTCATAGTGATCGCTATGTGTCGATAGCAGTTTTGAAGCGATAGATTGCTGCGATCTGCGTGCAATCGATTGCTGCAACGGGTTGCTTCTGAATGGGAATCTTAACCACGCTCATAAAAATTAGCGTCTAAATTTCGGAGCCTTATCTAAGTTATTACATTTGGCCATTGTTCTGATCTTTCATAGATAATATCTTTGCGCATGCAGCACAATGCTGAGCTGGCTCTTCTTTCTAAGTAGTGAGACACATAACATTAGTGCTGTCATTAAATATTGTTATTTGTGGCGCAATGTGCCTATAAATATTTTTTTCTTCTTTCCTTCTTTATTTGAATTTGGTTTCCAGATTATGAGGTTCTGTTTTATATTTCTGGGTGTTTGGACCAAATAAAGCACGGAATAATCGTTAAAAGTCTTCCAACCCACTGGGCAGTGTGACAATGATAAGCTCAGATTGATGATATGATATTTAAAGGACTTCAAACACGGCAGCTAAAATATAAAGATGTATATTATAGCACGATACATCTTTCCATACATACATCGATACGAAAATATACATTTATATTTCGATACATCTTAATACATCTCAATACATTTCCGTATATTACTAAACATCTCTCTTCGAAAGGATGTTCAAAATGTTTATGTGATAGACAGAGACAGAAATAGTACAGTCTTTAGGTACAGTCAGTCAGTCTGTTGTTGTGTTAATTAGACTATGAAGTTCGAAAAACGTTGATCTTGACTCCCGGAAGTAATCCGTCTGATTATTCATTATTTTAAACTCTTATTCTCTTTAATTAGATTTAAACTCTCCGGAATTATTCTTGCATTTTATGTGATTTTCAATTCACACATAATCGCAATCTGAATCATCTTCTGATGAACTATCTAGTAAATCTAGTAATACGTTGTATATTAATAATAATGTTGTGTGAACCACTCTTGGTTACTACACAACACAAACACACACAAGCTACGCTTACTTTGGGACTAGATGGCGATGTGTGTATTGTCGTAGTACCTATATTTATTTATTTATTAAAAATACCAACACCTGTATAACACCTTAACAGCTGGATAATGCTTCAATCGAGACCTATACCAATGGAATGCAGATAAAGATACATTACATTACCTGTTGTGTGTGTGTGATACGTCAAGATAATTTAAAGCTATACATCCCAGGATGTAATGTACATTAATATACATTATAGCTGCCATGTGTGAAGTCCTTAATTATTTTACCTTATTTAAGAGGTGGGTAAATAAAATTATTAGGTTAATTATTATTCATTTAATGATATATTTTATGAAAGCAATAGTTACTTTCTTTTTAATAAATTATATTTACAATAGAATATCATAAATACCCACTACCAACATCATTTCAAGTTTCGATACAAAAGTTTCTTAATAATAACTTAAATACGTAGCTTACCTATAAGTGCGTAATTTACATGACTGCAATGTATGAAATAGTATAAAAAATATTCTTAAACAATATAATTATTGATAGTCTTACAATAAAATGTATTCCTAGCAACTCTTGCACAATTACGTATATTCACATTCTTGCACAATTTACGTTAAAAATCACAATGTCTTGCTACCAGGGCCGGAGCCAGGAAGATATTTCGGGGGGCACTTAATAATAACCAAGAAAATATATTTCGACAAAAGTATAAATTAGCAATACATAGAACGTGGAATCCAATTAACATATCACAGATCTAAAAAAAAATTGAAAATATTTTAGTATAAACCTACAAAAAGAAAAATGTGTTGGTTAGGACATTTTGGAGGGGCTCTCCCTACGGCCTGGCGAATAACTCCTTAATAAATAAATATTCCTAGGCGGTTCATTTTCTGTTGTATTTTGTACGCATATTATATTAACTCCTATTATATTTGCCTCTTTCATGCAATACCACCTATCACATGATTGAAGGTGGTAAATAAAAGAGAGAACAAGAATCGAAGAGTTCCGTAAACAACATCTCTTACGGACTTATTTTGTATCACAAGCCTGAAGAGCAGAATCATCACGAAGAATTGGACACATTTGTGTAAATAATACATTCTGTAAAAGAAAACGAAAAATTTTAGTACATTTTCTACTTACAAACATTTACTTTTAGACAAACATTTTTATTTTAGTACAGCTAAAAGTTGTGTTAAAGGGAAAGCTGACTGACTTTAGATTATCAATATGTAGTTCTAACAAATGGACGGATTGAGATGATATATTGCATAAAAATTCTTATTATTGACTCAATATGGGACAAAACAAGGGTTAAAAAATTGGATAATAATAGAACTGAACGTGAGCGAAGCATCGGGCATAATCTAGTCTATTTATAATATATATTTGATAAAGGATGATATAGGACTTATTAAGTCATTAAAATATTTTGATTTTTACAATGTAGCACTTTTAGTCAATAAAACCTCTTTACAAATGCAACTGACCTGTCAACGTGTCGCTTCGCCTCTGCGATATCTTGGTCTTTTTCTTTCAGCAAATATTTCCTAGTGCCTTTTATAAAGTTTTTGTATTGTTCAGTCCAGCTAAAATAAAAATATTAATAATAAGTATAATAGTTTACATATTTTATGTACCAATTACATAATAGAGACCAGTGAAAAAAATGAAAAATGAAAAATTATTTAAAACCTGTCAGATGTTCTCTGAATGTGTCTAGTCTGGTAAAGAAGTTCACTTACTCAATAGTTTTGGGATCCAAATTGTATATGGCAGCATCGCTTGGTGAGAGTCGATCCTTTAGTTTCGTTACATTCTCAGTCTTGAATTGCCATTCACGCAGCGCGAAGAAGGCGAGAACATCATCCATGGCACGCATTTTCTGTTCAGCAGTTATTAGACTAAGCCTGCAAATGAAAGTAACGTTAAAATTAATGAGTGTTATAATAAATATTCGAGTGTTGTTATAAAATTGGTCACTCATTATGGATAAGCCAGAGATGATCTAGAATGTGAATCTTTAATATAAAAATTGATGATGCTGTAGCTTTACTTACTTCATTTTGATTCCGAATGTTCGAATAATATACTCAGCAAGGTGAAGTGGAATTGTCTGTAGGAAAAACTGCAGCATCTTATGAACATATCTGAAACAAAAAAACTGAACATTACGTCTGTTCATATAATCAAAGTACAACGTAAACAAAGCCCTGAGCGTAAAAGAGTGGGTAACTTACCGATTCTCCACTCCAGATCCACTGGGATACCACAGGCAGTTATCTAATGGAAAGCGAGGTAGATAGTGTTTAAGTGCTTTCTCAAACTCTAGCCATGTTGTAGGATTCTCGTACGTACTGCAGTTGTAGACACGGACTTCTGGAAGCCTGTAATAAATGATAATTCACCAATATTGTTTAATTTATTTTGAAAGAGTTACATAAAACATATTATTAAAAGAACAATATTTTGACAAATGATTCACCCAATTTATAATTTATCATTAGGTATGTAGCGAAAAGATGGTACTGATTTTAGTTTGCCTGTAGATTTTAACTAAAATCAGCGTTGCAGTAATTCTAAATACTGACGCAACGTGTCATTACTATTACATTTTTTTATGTTTTCGATTTTATTCCTGTCAATTTGTGACCTATGCTTATGGTACGCAAATAAACTGTCATTTTCATATGATGTCAATGGTGCCAAATTTAAATAACCGGGCCAGCGAAATAGGTTTAATTTACTATTTATGAGTCTGTATGTGAGAGTATCAAATAATCGGAAATGATTGCGTTCTGTCAAAATTGGGTGACTAGTCGTGATGGTGGTAGGCAGAGATTTAAATAAATTTTGTAAGAAACAAAGTTTTTTTAAAAAAGATAAAATAAATAATTAGCCCGTAAATATCTTCCTATTATCATTGAGTAATTAAAACTGCATGTTTAATATTTAAGCTGTAAATAATCAAAAACCCGAGGGGGTGAAGGCACTGAAACTGTAATACAAGGTTTCTTAGTTTAGCTTCAGAAGCTTGTGATAAAATAATTATTTAAGATTTCAATCCTATAAAATAAGAAAATAAAAAAAGACTCAATACTGACTTGTCTACTGCAGTTTCCCATGCTACAGCCAGCAGAGTATCAATAGCAATATCCACCGGCAGTAGGTCAGCTCTTGCGTTGGGCTTCCTGCAAAATACGTGAAGGAGACCCTTGCCGGCTGCAGCGATGACGCCACTCGGACCATTGAGGTTCTCGATCCATCCGGGGAAGGGATGGCGGAGTGAAGAAATCACTATAGATAAAACAAAATTCTGATACTATTATTTATTCATAACATACTAGCGTACCCAGCCAGCTTCGCCGGGCTAGATTTTGCTTTATTTTATTTAAACAATAAACTTACATCATTAAATTTTTAATTTAAGTCTCATAATATATTAAATCATTTATTTCTCTCCGTATTCATTCTCTTCTATTCTCTTCTCGAGCGGGTGAAGATCATTATCTACACCCATGTACACCCAACAATAGAATATCATCATAGTAAATAAAAGCTGTGTTTGACAGTTCAAAAATAGGAATGCTCCGATCGTCACCAAACCTTACAGAATTACTCGCCAGGTCAATCCGGAGATTCCCTGAAAGTTTTATAGAAATCGGTCCAGCCGTTTCGAAGCCTATACGGAACATACCCACACACTTTCTCTTTTATATATATGTATATAGATGTCGGTACGCCTACTCAAGGATCTATCAATATATATATATAAAAGAAAGTTATGTTAGTTATACCATTTATAACTCAAGAACGGCTGCACCAATTTTTATGATATTTGGTTTTTTGGATTCCTCTTAGACCGGAATAGGATAATAAGTATTAAAATATAACATGCTAAAAAAAAATTATCCGCGGTGCGAAGTTCACCGGGACAGCTAGTCTGTTAATAGAAGAATTTTACCTAAATCTTACGTTAACATTTGTTCCATAAACTTTTTGGAATTCATATTTGGGAATTTATTTTTCGAACCTCATCAATCATGATTGTGTTACTGCTGGACAAAAGCAGGCTCAAATCAATTCCTCCATAGGCAATAAGGGCATAGCTCCCACAAAGCTGAACCATTAGGCGGTGTTGTACTTTGACCAGCGATATACATGGCTTTAACTATGACTATCACATGCATAGAAATCTTAATTGTTATTAAATTTTAATTATGGTCACATGTTATTTATATAAAACCAGGTCAGGCGGCTTAACGTGCCTAGGAAAGATCACGCCGCTTTCGTATTCAAAGGATTGCAAACCCTATAATAACAATTTTTGGCCCAAACCTGGTGTCAAACCTGTGAATGGGTCATGCTAACCATTGGACTAACGACGCAGTAAACTTAACTCTCTTTACAACCACACATTATTATGTTTATACTAAGGTCATCTTGTTGTCCGAAATCAAGGTGCCAAAATAGATTAGAATCACAAATGGATTTCTAAGTTATATGTTTAGTATCATATAGCCTTGCAGTTTCTAGTAGGTAGCTATAATATGTTGCCAAATTATGTTTTGATGTGAGTTTGTTACCTTGAAATTAGGTCACGAGAACTAACGATATAAATAGTTTTTGTTATTACCTATGGTAGGTCTAAAGATAGCGATGGGATAATTTTTATGGGTCCTACTTCGCACTGCTTCCTCCGCCATTGCCTTTGTGAATGTGTATGTGTTGGGCTTGGGCTTTATATACCTGAATAGAAAGACATTCGTTACTATACGGTGGGTACAAAATAGTGATAATCATATAAGTCTCTGTTAATAAATTGACAAGCCGTGATAGCCCAGAAAGTAGGGGCTCGTCTTCACTTTCGGGGGCCCGAGTTCGAATACCAGCACGCGCCTCCAACTTTTCTAAGTTATGTGCGTTTTAAGTAATTAAAACAACACTTGTTTCAACGGCAAAGGATAACATCGTGATGAAACCTGCATGCCTGAGAGATCTACATAATGTCCTCAAAGGCGTGTGGAGTCCACCAATCCGCACTAGGCCAGCGTGGTGGACTACGGCCTTAACCCCTTCTCATAGTGGGTTGATGGGTGCTATCGTTTTCCAGGAAATACAATGTGAAAAGGATAGCACTACATATAGACCAGTTAATTTAGTTGAGTTAAGAGTTTTGTGAAAAACCGAATGTTTACCTTAAAATAGTGCTATTACGAGTCAAAAAGAATAGCCTATTGTCCTTTTTAAAATGCTTACAGTTAAAAAGAGACTTTTAGAGCTTTACAAATATGCGTGACACGAAGTCGGAATAATATTTTATTACGCTTTGTCATTTGAAGTAACAAAACACAAAACACTGTGTAGCTTTTTAGACGTTAAATTAGAGAGAGGGAGAAAGATTTTTATACAACAGTGTTCACCAAAATCTCTACTCAGTCCACTAGGATCCTAGTTATATAATCATTACAGCTTTACTGTATCAAACAAAGAAGCTCTGCCTTACTTAGATTTTTTGAACTACGCAACGGATTCTATTAATGCAATTTTTAACAATAGATAGTGTGTCATATTATGTCGTTAACATGTATATTATAGTATGTGTATGTACATTGTAACGAACATATTTCTGTGTGTTTACATTGCAAACGCTGGCTAAATCTTACGAGACACATCCAATTAATGCACTAAGTAATATAAGCACCTGTGTGTATAACTGATCCGCAATCAGGTATAACTTACTGTGGTGTTATACTGGAAAGAAGTGGTGTCGGTACAGCATCTACCAACGCAAGCAGACGTGGAAGTGACGCTGGAGCGGGGTACACCTTCTCTTCTACGGTATTCAGCTCTGGGTTGCTGTAGGCTGTAGATACGTGGATGAGGGCCTGGTAGGCAAAAAAAACTTGAATATATATACTATTCATAATTTAATACGCTTTATGTTTGCTTGTTTGTTACCTATATTCCGTTTAACTACTACAGAGAACTATACGAAGTTTTGCACAGAGTTCACTTAAATCTGGAGATTTCAAATGACACGAACCCGCGATATTTCAGAAATAAACTTTGTTGCAAATGGTTTTATGTCGTGCCATTTAGCATGATGAAAGATTGCATCCTGAAGGCAGACCTTATGGACTGACTGACTATTTTGTAGCACGGCATAACATGAAATTGAAACCAACTGGCATGAAGTTGCAGGATAGTAGTCTAATATGAAAATCAAACTTTTTAAGCGAAGAATTCCACTTGGTAGTAATTCTTTTTTATTGAATTCGATTGCAACATCATTAAGCGTGGTAAACTAAGTAACTACGGCATCGAATCTGAACACGTTATCTTGCAGTTTGTTAAAGTGGACTTAAAGTCCTTTCAAGATTATGAGAGCGTTCAAAGCCATATCCTTTACCTGTAAATTAGGAAGAGTATCGCAAAGATCCATTATTCGTATAATTGACAACACGTTCTGTTCCACGGCTGTTGACAATAGCTCATCGAATTTCAGTGTTGCTGCAGAGTGGAATACAATGGACACCTGAAAAAATGAAACCAAAATTTAAAAAAAAATTAAAATCTAATTTATAAAAATAATTTTTTAAACATTTATAGATTGCTTGATCATGTGAAACTTCTACTATTTGCGAGAATATGTGTTTATTTCTATGATGAAAATGTAAACTTCCAAGTTCATGACACTGCATCTTTAAATCATATTACCTAAGTATAGATTGTATCTAAAATTACCTCCTGCAATTGTTTAAGTGACTGTGGAGCTATGCCAAGTCCTGGTTGTGCGACGTCTCCCGGAATCATGCATAGTTTGTCTAATTGTGCAGGATGTGTTTGGCGAACGACATCGAATACCTGGAACAAATAAGCGTAAAAGTAATCTATGCAGCCGAAGGTAAATAGAAAATAAAATGTCAGGGTTTTATGGAACTTCAATGCCTACCTATATTCTATGCACCAGATCTACGTTTTTTCTGACATTTTTCCTAGACGATGATGACGGAATTACCTCTAGCATAGACAAAATAATGTGATTCGCTTACGTTTCAAACGCAAATGAATTATCAATCTTTAGTCTGGTAGCCCAGAGCTCAGATTTAAACCCCCCCCCCCCCCTAGATCCGGGACTGCAACCCCCCGCATTTAATGTTTTCGGTTCAACAGAATATATTATTCAGCTGCATATTAAAGCGTTTTTTCACCTGTGACTGTTTAAGTTGCTGAAGGCGTTTTTCTGGAGCGATACCCTTCTTTTGCCTCATTAAGAGATGCAGCCGACCGATGTCTGGGCATGTTGACAACAGCCTTTCTACCAATACCTGTGAAAAAAAAAGTAGATAGATAAATTCTTTATTGCACACAGGGATAAAGAAAATAATAAATATTGGAAACAGAAATACACGAAAAATAAAAATGCGCAAAGGTGGTCTTATCGCTTTAAGCGATCTCCTCCAGACCATTAATGAAAGATGAATTTTATACATTGTTAAGTCAACATCTCCTGCGGATGCTACGGTTTCGGAGCGAAACGTGCGTAGAGGGCACATTGCCGAAGATCCGTTTAGTGTGGAGTAAAGGGATTGAAGAAATTCTAAATAACACCACACACATTCTCCTGCTTTTCGCGGACTATAGCAAATTAAGCTTAATTTTGATAATATATCATGGATTTCCGCAAAATAACGCCTGCTTCTATCCAATACTTAATGAAAGAAGAAAATTATTGTGCAAACGGGATAGTGCAATATTTTAAAAATATGTGATAACATAAACTACATCAACTACATATAACAATAATACATAATAAAGTAATAGGAGATAACATTAAATTTAACTATTCAATTTCTTTTTTCCTCTCCGAGCATAATGCACGGGTTGAAATAATATCTAAGTAATATACGTGTAAACGGGGTAAACTTCTTCTCTTCCCTGTTACCGTGCTAAGCTGGTGGACAAGTACTCTTTGTCCCTTTGGTAGTGGATATAATCAGGATGATAAATTTTTTTGTCTCGCGCTTATGCTAATCTCCTAAGCCGTGCAGCGCTGCAAAATTAATCGGCTAATGATGACCCCTTGAAGCAACTATGCCTCAATCACAGGATAAAGAACGTACAGAACTCGAGGGTTCTGAATGAGTTCGGCCACTATTATATGCAGTGCATTGTGTCCCAAAAGAGTAAAAACGCCCCGCGCACGTCTCACACGCGTCATCAACAACAATCACAACCGCGGAAAGTTGCTAGCTCACAAATTTCTCCAATTTTCCCCATTTTAGGGTAAAATTATACAACAAAAGAGGTAAAACAATTACTGTCAACGTCTAAATGAAATGAAGTGACTAACCGACTGTTCGGGAAACACTACTAAGATGAAATGATTTTTGATGCTTGAATATTAGTCCCGTACACGGTTTCTGTATGTTGAAATAATGAATTAATGAATTTACTTTCATTGCACACCACAAAAAGTACATACAAAAAGAAAAGTATAACAAAACAACGTATAATTCTGAGGCCTCAATAAGCATTTTACCAGGGACACATGAAAGGTTAGAAAGTGAGACGGTTTAGTATAAGGGTATTCGCTATTATCGTTATACTTATAAGGATATGTTTTCATCAATTCAATTCTTAATACTGACTTACAAAAACTATCAGTAAGAAGGTACTCATAGCATCAAAAACAAGGAAAAGATTGAGAAAAATGAGCGCCTTTCTTCTATATTATGAACATTACCGTTATGGTTGACAATCAAACTATTAAGAACACCGTAATTATTGCTTGGTGTCAACTCGTCAAAATAAAAGGCCTTCATAACTTGGATTTCCTTGTTATAAATTATTATTGATCGTATCATCTTTAATAACGGCTGGTTATTCATATTAACTTGAAGGTTAATTATTGTAAATCGTTTAAAGAAGTCAATATCAGGGCCTTTGTTAAGGGCCACAGGGGTCGTGGCCCTTAACAAAGGCCCTGATATTAAGCCCTTTGCTTTTGAAAGTAAATGTAAGTTTCAATAATAAAATGGTTTGGAAAATGTTGGAAAATGTTTTTCCAAAGTATTCCATAACTCAAGCCATTAACTACGTAGGTATATAATAAACATGTTGGTATATGAATGAATTTATGTACTCTAAGTACTGGTAAGGTTCATTTTGACTGAAACCTCACCAGGTGATGATATGATACATGATAATGCAGTCGATCTGTTTATATACAGGCATCGTACTGGAACACTAAATCGCTTAGCTGAATCGCGTCAGAAGAGTGGTAACTGGCCACGGCCCCAGACCAGACTAGACAAGAGAATATTAAGAAATTATATATTACTAGCTTCTGCCCGCGACTTCGTTGGCGTGGACTTCAGATTGGGTCTAAAGCTTCGCTCGTTAACAATTTTAATCTTACCACGGGAACTATTTGAGAGATCGGTATTGAAAGTATGTCCCTTTTCCATAGCATAGGTGACAAGCATACCAAATTTCAAAGCTGTCTGCCCGCAGCTTAGCTCGTAAACAATTTACAATTTTCCCTCGGGAACTGCTTAAGGAATCAGGGTAAAAGGTAGCCTATGTTCTTTTCTATGTCAAAGGCTGCATGCATGCCTAATTTCATCCAAATCCGTTCAGCCGTTTTTGCGTGATTGAGTAACAAACATCCGCACTTTCACATTTATAATATTAGCAGGATATAGAGCCCGTGACCTCCATTTATAAGATCATAGATGACAGCGCCGACCACTGCTTCAGGAAGGTCGTCAAAAGGGGAGTTTTTGAATTTTGTGCATATTGAAAGTAGGCTAGCCCACGCGTTCTTCTAAGCAACCTTTGCTTCGGTCAAGATCGATCAAAGACACTATTTCACAGTAGTCGTTTAGCAAACAATTTATTGCACTTTGTATGTTCTATTCAGGTGTGACAAATGGGCGTAAATAACTTCGCCAATGCCACATAGGAATACAGCTCTTTTCGTCAGATAAAAATAAACATAATTATTTATACTGTTGACTGTGTTATGTTGTTGTTGTTGTGTGTTGAGGTGATTAAGACGATTTAGCGAGGTGTTAACGGGATTAAGAGTAAATAATGAAAATAGAAGCTATTTTAGTTGGAAAATCCAAAAGGGCATGTCTCATAATTCATTAAACTACATGTAATTATACCGTGAAAAGAAATAGGCTTCTATTCCTCAAAATACTGAAGCATTTAAAGAAAAAAACCAACTCGATGAGTGAAGTATTTCGCTCGTTATCGTGACCACAAGATACGAGATCCGCACATACAGACAAACGGACGTCCAAGACAGAACTTTTTTAAACAATTTTTTAATTAGTTTGAATAATAAAAATAGATTTAAAAATATCATGAATGCCACATCAAAAAACAAAATCAAACGCAGACGAAGTCGCGGGCAACCGCTAGTATAATAATAAAAATAAATATAACTTGTGTAATCTAGCGGCTTACTAAATAAATGAATCAAAATTAAAGCTCCTAACATTCTGTAGCTCGGGCTTGTGATAGGACGTTTGTAAAACAAAAATCTTAATTGTAATTATAACTATTATTGTAATTATTAATTATTATTAGAACTACAGGATTTTGGACTCTAAAACGTCTAAAATTAGGACCATTTTACTTTTAAGATAAAGAGTTAAATACTCGACAACGACTCTTAGATTGCGTGCGAGCAAATTTTGTACTAAGATTACTGGTTTAAGCTTACCTTTCCCATAAAGCCAGTAGCTCCAGTGATGAAGATGTCCCTCCCAGCGTAGAACTGCGGCAGTAGAGCGCCGCAAGGCGACCGTGGTCGCGCAACCATCTTTCCTCACCTGCGTCACAATTTTTTTTAATTATAGCTTAACTTTTAGAATATAATAGAATAGAAAACTTTATTGCAACACAACACAATAGGTAACACACAAGGAAAACAGTAATAGTACTTATTCCTAGGTTGCAAAGGCGGCCTTATCACTAAAAGTGATCTTTAAAGGCAAAACTTTGACGGCCGATCGGCGCAGTTTGCAGCCTTCTACTTTCTGAGCCCAAGGCCGTGGGTTCGATTCCCACAACTGGAAAATGTTTGTGTAATGAGCATGAATGTTTTTCAGTGTCTGGATTTTTATACGTATATTCTAAGTATTTATTTATAAAAATATTCGTCAGTCATTTTAGTACCCATAACACAAACTACGCTTACTTTGGGGCTAAATGGCGATGTGTTTATTGTCGTAGTATATTTATTATTATTATTTATTATTTATTAATAACCTGAGCGTGCGAAGCCGGTTAGTAATCAGCTCCAAAAGCAAATTAAAATGTTATTAGAGAGTAGGTAATCTAAGATATTAATTATACCTATGTTTGAATGTTTTGTTTTTATGATTATTTTGAATTTGAATTTTTGGTTATTGTTATTATTGTTTTTTTTTTATTCTTAATGTTATATAGCTTATTTTTATGTTTTAATTTAATTTAATTTGTTGTAATTATTACTCGTTCATACATTCTTTTAATAGCCGCGGGGAGACGAATTGGGCAACTGTAATGTCTTCACGGGGTGCGTTGCTAAATAAATAAATAAATAATTGCAATAGATCAGCGGTGATCGCGCAGTGGTTAGGACTTCGACTCCACTTTCGGGGGGCCGAGTTCGAATCCCAGCACGCAAATCTAACTTTTCTAAGTTATGTGCGGTGAAGGAAACCATCGTGAGGAAACCTGCAAGCCTGAGAGTTTTTCATAATTTCCTCAAAGGTGTGTGGAGACCACCAATCCGCTCTGGGCCAAAGGTGGACTAGGGCGTTAACCCCTTCTCATTATGGGGGACCCGTGAAACCCGCGCCATATATATAGTGGGCCGATAATGGGTAAATATGATGACGATGATAGTCAATAGTAAAGCTTTTTGTGACCGAGCTCTTTCGCCATGCTTAGTTCTGCCGCAAAGCACTGTGTCAATTATGTGTTCCGGTCTGAACGTCGAGATTTCTGGTGTAATTAAGTACAGGCAGATGAGGCTTGACACCTACGCCTAAGGTTTATGGTCACAGTGCAGAAAGTTTATAGTAAAAACCTAACTTCGATGACACACACATAACGCCGGACTTATAGAACCATTTATTTATTACTAGCGTACCCAGCCCGCTTCGCCGGGCTAGATTTTGCTTTATTTTATTTAAACAATAAACTTACATCATTAAATTTTTTATTTAAGTCTCATAATATATTAAATCATTTATTTCTCTCCGTATTCATTCTCATAATCATAATCACTTATTTGCAAAAAACATGTCAAATTATAGATGTTACAAAAAGTTATACAGAACAATGTTTAGCCCATTTAAAGGTATGCAAATCTTAACTTTAAAATAATTAATAACTTTCAGAATTTGATTAATTACAATTAATTTCATTAAAGCTATATAATTACAATTAATATTTAATTAGTAATGTTCAGTTTAATTAGCTTTGTTTATTTTGTTTATAAACTGTTGCAGTCTCTTCTATTCTCTTCTCGAGCTGGTGAAGATCATTATCTACACCCATGTACACCCAACAATAGAATATCATCACAGTAAATAAAAGCTGTAATTGACAGTTTGACAGTTCAAAAATAGGAGTGCTCCGATCGTCACCAAACTTTACAGGATTACTCGCCAGGTCAATCCGGAGATTCCCTGAAAGTTTCATTGAAATCGATCCAGCCGTTTCGGAGCCTATACGGAACATACCCACACACTTTCTCTTTTATATATATAGATTTTAGTGGTAAACAGCATTGCAACAATGCTGCTGCAGAAATAAGCTTGATGTGTCTGTCTTGAAATCTAAGCTTACTTTGTCTTACCCGGACTAGTTTTGTCACAAAAAGTCCTACTAATACTAAAATTATAAATAAATAGTTACATAAGTCCGGCGTAATGTGCGTACGCATCGAAGTTTTGTTTTACTACTATCAATTTGTTTTTTTTTACTATCAAATTGACAGTAATAGAACCTGTGCAAGCATTTAAACCCAATCAAGTTTAATTGACGTCAATTATAGGTACTATTATTTTATGTGCTTAAGGTCAGATTTGATTAAGTTAAAACAAGTTATATGGGGGAGTCACTTGATTTCCGCAGTTATTCTAAAAGTTGTTTCTTTAGGCAAAAAAAAAAAACTTGCCAAGTGGGAGTCGTGCTTGTACACCAAGACTTCCGTAGCATAGTAAGCAAATAACTACTTAGATAATACATTTTTCCTGTAATGTTAGCCTAAACTCCATTCAATACTGTTGTTATTCGTAAAAAAACAATAATTAGTATTGTGCTTTAAATAAAATGCAACCCAATAAAGTTTTCATATTTTTTGAAGACAAATACTATTTTTTTGTCATAAACTAGCGACCCGCCCAGGATTCGCACGGGTGCAACGCAGATACTAAATTTAGTACAGAATATCTTTATATATAACGTTCACAGCTTTTTTTTATAGACATGCGCCACCGGCCCTCGGGCCGGCACCGCCGCAACCGACAACTTTGAAAAGGCCATATGAATCTATATTAAATGTACAATGTATTTAGGGTACCTACTAAATTTTTTTCTTTTCTCTTTTCAACTTCAATATACATTGTTTCCTTCGTTACAACAATAATATCATTGAACCCGCACTTGTGCTATTCAGATACGCATGCCGGTTTGCCAGTAATTGAGTTTACACTACAACTTTATGTTTCTCAATTTTGTATTTCCTAACCTTGTTTCAGTGTATAATCCGTTGGTGAACCAAACAAAAATAAAAATTAAAAAAAGTAAAATTTAAAAGTCCAATCATCGCTATGATAATACGTCAAAACTCGCCAGGTTTGTTTTGCCTTCCTGTTTTACGCTTCCACTGTAGATTCCAGTCAAGGAATACCTTCAGGTAAATTGGCATCATTTATGCAGCAGTTTGCTCATCTAACCATTGACATAATTGTTGACATAACTATTCCACATGACGATAATCTGGTGAAAGCTGAAAAGGATAAAGTATCTAAATACTTGGACCTTGCTCACGAGATTACCGCCATGTGGAATGTTGAGTCGACCGTTGTTGTTCCGATAGTCGTTTCAGTCAATGGTCTTCTCGCGAAAAGCTTCGACCAACATCTCAAGAAGCTTTCGCTTGGTTGTTGGATCAAGGGTCGGATACAGAAGGCAGTAGTCCTTGAAAAGGCGCGTATTGTGAGGAGGTTTCTCACTCTGGAGCCCTGACCACCGGTTGCTTGGGCATTCAAAAGCCCCGCAAGCGGAGAGTGGAAGTTTTTTTTTTTTTTATAAATTATTAATAGTGTTTTTTTAATTTATTCTTAAGCATTGTTAACCCAGATAAGCCTACTGTCCTATATTTAGGACAGTAGAAATAAAAAAAAATATCAGAATACCCTCTTTATCTAAGATTATTTAGTCTTATGATTTGCAGTAAGAAACGTGTCAGCTTTATTAGAAAAAATAAAAAGACAGTTATTTTAACAGTTTTTACCTTATATTTTACCTTATAAGTGTGTAATAAAAGTGCGTTGCAGACATGGCAAATGACAGGTATGTATAAAAAGTTATATTTTACTCGTGAGTTGTTTTTTTCTGTGTTAATATCTAGTTGATAACCTTAACTTTTGTACTAAATAAATATTCTAGCAAAATAATATAAATAAATTACGTATAACTTGTTACAAATACTAGCGTACTATATATAGGACAGTAGGATAATATACATGATTTTAGTACAATAATACAACTTTTTCTTTACAGACCGTTAGCTGCGCATGAAATTTTAGATGCTTTAGAAAATGTTTCTGATAATGAAGAAGATTATAGAGAACGACTGATATGTATTCTACCTCCTCCTGTTGATCCTGACTGTCTCACTGACGAAGATTCGGGTGAAGAAGATAATGTAACTTTGAATAATTTGCCACGAAACATTCTGCTTCAACCGGCTGAAGTAATGATTCAAGGGCAGATTATGGTGAGTGATACAGAAGAAGAACCTTCTGATTCTACAGGTCGAACTAAACGTAGGCGTAGGAGAACACGGGACTTGGCAAAAAATCCCGTGAATTGGCCAGATGTTCAAGGCGCTTGCCAAGATAAGCGCCCAATTGAGTGGTTTGAAAACTTCTTAGATGAAGATGTTATTTCGTTGTTGGTGTCAGAGAGCAATAAATATGCTGTCAAAAAGAATTTTCCTGGAGACATAACCACTGAAGAAAGAATAGAAGAACCACAAAAAGAATAGAAGAACCACATATGGTGTCCATCTATAACAAATATATGGGAGGAGTGGATCGGTCTGATGAAAATATTTCACATTACCGAATTGGTATACGAGGTAAGAAATGGTACATGCCGTTGCTCACACACATGATTGATCTTGCCGAACATAATGCATGGCAGTTATATAAAATAAATCATGGAAAACTGGATCATCTTGGCTTTCGCAGAAGGGTAGCAATTGCTTTGATTGAATAAAACAGAAAAAATGCCAAAAGAGGGCCTAGCCGACCCTCCCATCATGAACATGCTGATAGTCGTAAAGACCAAATGAATCATCTGGTTATTCCTCAATCGAAGCAAACGCACTGTCGTCAATGTCACAAAAAATGTTTGACACGTTGCAAGAAATGTGATGTTGGAGTGTGTGTCAAGTGTTTTGAAACATATCATTCATAAATAGTGTTAATCTAGTAAATTACATATAACAATGGGTAATATAATCAATAGTTATCTAATAAACTACACTTTTTGATTACATTCTGTTTTGTCATAAATGGTCTTTTATTTCCTCTTATTATCCTACGGTCCTACATATAGGACGGCTGTTTCCCTGAAAGCCTTACACTTAATTTTTTTTTCATAATTTTTTTTATGTTGCATAAGATCTAATGAACTAAATAATGTAACTTTTTTCAAAATTTTCAGAAAATTTTAGTTTCAGGCTTATCTGGGTTAATAATTAAAAAAAAAAAAGAAAAATAATAAATGATAGAAATATATCATTGTAAACTTGCTAACCCGCACTTGTGCTATTCAGATACGCATGCAGGTTTGCCAGTAATTGAGTTTAAACTACAACTTTATGTTTCTCAATTTTGTATTTCCTAACCTTGTTTCAGTGTATAATCCGTTGGTGAACCAAATAAATAAAAATTAAAATTAAAAAAAGTAAAATTGAAAATTCCAATCATCGCTATGATAATACGTCAAAACAGTCGCCAGGTTTGTTTTGCCTTCCTGTTTTACGCTTCCACTGTAGATTCCAGTCAAGGAATACCTTCAGGTAAATTGGCATCTTTTATGCAGCAGTTTGCTCATCTTTCCATCCATTCAATATTTTCCTCAACAAAATTCCAATAACATTTTACGAGTTAGTTACTACATTGTACTTACTTACCCATTCAATACTTAATCTACGATTGTACTAACGTACATATATGGTTAGAGACAATCATTCATAAATTTCAACGGGTCGAGGTATTCTATAAACGTATTAGTAAATCGTAGAATGCAATCGCTTGGCAATCCGCCCGACTACCGAGTCTGTATTAAATACGAGCTAGACTTGGTCAAAGGGTTTTATACTTAGCCGATGGCATATATGCCGACCATAGAGTGTAAAGAAATTTAAAAAAAACCAAAGAAGTGTTAGTGGGTGACACCCGACTATTAACATATATACACATCATATATCTTACTACATCATATATCTTATTACTTACTTGCTGGGACGTCACACCAGAATTCATTTATATAGAATTGCTTAAACAGTATTTTTTTGCTTCATATAATTCGTCATAATTCAATAAAAATATATTCCAAAATATTTATTGCAATTTATTTTCATGACATACCACAGTAATTTTTAACATAATTTAATGACAAAACAATTCGCTGAGCGATTATTTAATATAATAATAGATTTATTAACTTGTCGATCTTTAATAGTAACTAATTATTCTGACATCTGATAAATATTTGTACTAACACCACTTAGAATCCTGAAATCTTGTATTTGTAAAAATTCTAAGGGTCAAACTGTTTCTTATTGCTACGCCCTGAGGTCTTTATGACTATGTAAAGGCATGGGGATGCAAGTAAATAAATTAATTAATAAATAATGCAAATCTAAATATTTGATGTTTAACTAAATAGATTAATAATTACGAGTATATAGTTTTTAAAATAACTTACCGGAAAATTATATTGTAAATTATTATTATTATTATTGGTTTGTTTTGTAATCAACATTGTAAACGTTATCCGAGCCGTATATAATAATAGTAGAAGCATTTGCACAATTGTTAAACATTAATTTATACCAAATCTTTTTACGGGGAAAGTCTGGCCGATTATAGATCAAATGTAATAAGTGGAACGATTATTATTCAAGTCACATCCCAACGTTTCTTCAACATAAGCCACCGTTATATAATGTAAAAAAAAAAAATCTTACACGGCAGACCTTCTGGAAAGTAGCCTACAAGAGATTGAAAGATAGTGTGTATCAGGAGTATTAGGATAAATGTAAGATATACGAGTATGTTTTTTACCAAGCCAAAGAAAAATTTAATATTTCAACCATGGATTCAGTTTACACGATTACTAAAATAAGAAATTAGATCAAGACTAGGTATATTTTGTAACCGGCCGCTAGTGATAAATAGGGTATATACTATATACACATTGATTTACTCTGTTCCCCAATCTGGGTCCAACTTTAAAACCTGTTCTATCATCCACTGCTGGACAATTAGTCCTTTATATATTTTCACACGCCACGGTTTCGTGCCGCTTGTATCCAGCTACTCCTTGCGACATTTTTACTGTCTGTCGGCAGCTGTCCATCTTGTGGGGGTTTTACCGACACTACGCTTTCCTTCACGGGGTGTAACTCCAGTACCTACTTGGGGACTCAAAGTCAGAAAGGTTCTCAGAGCTACGCCCAAAACCGTTAATTACCGCTTCAGCCTTGCAACTCATTGAGCTACGTCGGTAATTTCAAAACTCATAAAATTAACATCTTTAAGACTCCCTGAACACACGTCAATAGGTAATATTCTGCATATGAAATATTGCCTGTATTGAAGAGTTGAAGAATTAGTAAAAAAAATAACAGTTGCATTTTTTTTTTATATTTTCAATAACATTAACTATTCGGGCAGCCTAAATCGCTTACGTCATACCTGTTCATAATAGCAAAACTTTAGCATATACCGATGACACGAATTTTATTAATTAACCAGTTACACTTGGAATATTAACTAAATTGTATAACCTTCTCAGCGTAATCGCGAACTTAACCTTGCCTCTCTAAACGTAACCTTAAAATTCATAGCTATAACTCAACTTCCGATAATACATCCTGTTCAAGTTCAGATTCTCATTGATATGAGGTGTTTTGGTGTCCTAAAATTAATTTTATCTAATAAGCAGATGTTTTATAAATATTATTTTTAAATTGTTCGTACTAACTAGGAGCTTAATAAAATAAGTAAAAATATTTACCGAATTTATTTTAGTCACGTGGAATCTACATATCGCCTCTAAAGTTAAACTTTCGTAAGATGATCAACATGTTTAGAAAAATAGAAACATTTGTTTATAAAACAATATCTAACAAATATTCTCTAAACATCCTCTGTGTGACGGCGTGTATAAAAATATAATTGGTGCGAATAGAAAAATATACAAGGGTAATCCTCCAATAGTAAATAAGGACATGAATAATTTATAGAAAAGTTCTAACAGTACATACGCACGTGATCCTACATCGCAATACAAAATATGTGCGTGAGAAGCGCGTCTAATCCGACTTACATGCGCCTTTTTTTCTAAAGCTAGGTTATTTATATAGTCTGGGTTCGACGCTACTTTGTCCGCGTACAACTTTTGAGACATAAATTATTCTAATATAAACTTTGAACCACTATTCTACACATCAAATCGTCCCACCGCTTCGCATCGCCTATCCGTTTCGCCTATCTCCTAAACATCCTAGTGTGTAATTTAATTCATACGTCACAAGTTTTTTTGGTAAGCTAAACCCAATTGCAAAAAAACCTACATTAAGTATGTTTGTAAGCGACGGAATACCGCCATTTTCCTCAATATCCTATTGAATAATTTATAAAAGCACTGTAAACACCAGTAACATTACAAGTAGCCTTAGCAAAAGCTCGTGTGGGACTTCACGCGATATGCATCTTATCGAAAGAACGTTGACGTTAGAGTTCCTTACACCTCCGGAAAAACAAGCCAAAGAGTAAAAGTCGAGGAGTCGTTTTTGCATACTACACTCTGTATCGTCAAAGTAAAATGGACCTATTTACACTAGTTTCAGAGTGGCAAATCCTGTGATTGGGCAAAACATCTGATTTTTATTTTACAAACGTCCAAAAGCCAGGGCTGAAGAATTGTAGGCTAACTTGAGCTTTAAAACTATAAAACAAAGGCATACTTGGCGTTTCAAAATTGCTTATAAGCCAAAATTGCTTATGGCCTACTAAGTAAGTAAGGTAAGGGTAATTACCTACTAGTACGAGTAGTCGAGTAGTTTATACCAACTAACTTTTAAAAAATTTGGAGGAAATTTATTCGCCAAGCTTGGTAGATGGCATTCTGCACCTTCGCGTATAATAAGCGCGAGATTAAAACACGAGCGGGTTTTTTTTGCAGCTTTTCGACGCATCTGGCTGGCTCTGGGGTCCATACACATGACATAATCGTATGTGATTTCGGAGATCGCATTCAATAAAAAATAATTGTTGGTTTTCAATTGGTATTCAGTTTTTCGGCTTGCTACTACTCTGTGTGCCTTTATGAGAGTTCTACCTACATCTACTTAATCGATCGCCTTAAAGTAAACTAGGATAGTAGGATTTGTGTGAAATCGAGCGAACAACATCTAGGTATAATAATGGGAAACAGTATTGGCACTAGACGGCGATTCCTAGATTTTCCTTGAGTTAAATTATCATTGAGAAAAATAAATAACCTACAAAAGTTCAAAACTGAAAATAAAATTGTTGCACATACAAACTGATTTTTTTTTGTCATATATAAAAGCGTAGTAATTTTATTCAAATTATTTGATTTATTGGAACCCATTGTTCTTTACAATTCGATTGCATAGGTATTCTTTTTAAAATAAAAAATAAACATTACCGAAGACTTTAGGAATTCTAATTGGCGTATAATTACATAAATATGAATTAGAGTAAACCTTTGGTCTAGTGAATATTAATTCCTTTGGTACTACCTACCTTATTGTTTACAAGTAAAAAAAAAAGTGAAAAGTCTTTGCAGAAACAACAATATGTGGCTTCTTGACTAATTTGTAATTTAATATAGTCAAATTCGGAAATCGCCTAATTTATAAATTATAAATTTCCTCTGGTCTGCTCTGGAGAGAGGCTTTGGCAGTGGCTATTTACAATCCTACCGACAAAGACTTGCCGCTAAACGATCGAGTCTACACACTGACCTTTTTAATATCACTGGACAGACTGTTGTCACTCTGTCTTCGTCTGCAATTTAGTGACGCCATTTTGGCGCTGTAAATTGTGAAGCTGTGATACTAATGGGCTAAGAAATTAAAATTCAACCATTACAAGCAGGCCTAATATATAAGCACTTTTGGAAAGTCAAGTCTTTCTGTTTGTAGTGACTCTACCAACAGTTATAAATAAATAAATATACTACGACAATACACACATCGCCACCTAGCCCCAAAGTAAGCGTAGCTTGTGTTATGGGTACTAAGACGACTGATGACAGTTAGGAATTGATCGAAGCAGATTGTGCTGATAACAAGCTGACACACACACACACACACACACACACACCGTTCACCGTTGGAGCAAGTGATATTTTAATTGCTTAAAAATCGCACATAACATATAAAAGTTAGAGGTGCGTTTCGAACTCGGCCCCCCACAAGTAAATGGGATGTAAAAACCCCACCCATACTTATGGGATGTAAAAACTCGAACGATCAACTAGCTGATAAACTGATGATATCACTAACACGTATGCTATAGGATTTGCTAGGAAGTTACACCAAATAAGTATGCGAACTTTACTTAACCATACAAACTACTGTACAAGCACTTCGAAAAATGTTTGCAAACTTGAACATAACGTTTTATCCTCATCACTTATTGACTGTATGCTTCCAATCGTGTGAATCCTATTGGTTTTGCTCAACAAACAAGCCTTGCCAATGTTTGTAATGGCAATAGTTATTAGTTACAGTTGTATTAAACTTCTGTTTGATGTTAATTTAAAATAATTGTTTACATTGTTAAAGTATGGGGTCTTATTAATAAACCTGGCATTGCGTTGGGATTTCTACGCAGTATTTTTTCATGCTCTAACATTTGAGAGGTGCTATGAGTTGTCAAATAACTGCACTGACGGCAGATCAGAAAACAGCTGTCCACACTGTCTCTTTTGGCAGGAGTTGTACGTGGCGACTAAGAGATTATAACGGAGAACAGACAGAAGCGTCTTTTTTGCTACTTGAACGTCTACTGCAATCATCAATCCATCTTCCCAGCGTGGTTATTACGGGCAAACACTCCCGTTGGAAGAGGCCTTTAGTTCAATGGTGGACTGTTATAGGTGATGATGGAATCACAGCATAACTATTCTGACGTTATGCTATGTTTAATTATATGTTTGGTAAGTTGTAGTTCCTTAATAATAGTGGTTCTAACGCAGAGATGGAGGGTCTAATAAAACTGACGATTAATCACGGTGGAAGGCGGGGTGCGATGAGGCGGGGTCGACGATTTACTAAGGGGATTGGCCTCAATAGCCACGTGATTTAGATAGCTCCAAAGTATAATGAAAAAACTCTAATATCACGATGACTTTACAATATTAAATGCTGCGTTGTAATTTGACGATTCTGATAAGTATGACCGAAATGCAAGGGGTTTTATTTTGGCATCACGTTTTAACGGGATGTTATGCAGAGATAATAACATCAGCTGGTTTGATATAGGTTCTCTAACGAGCCCTCTTTGTCAGCCGAGGAGTGTTATTTTGCTTTATACTAATACAGCAAAATTGGAGAGAGAAGTTTGAATAACAAAGCGTTGCTTAACAAACAACATTATTTTCTTTTTATTGAAGTTATACTTCTTTTGGCGCAATGGAGAAAAATGATCAGAGTGAATTTTTACGATGCGCGCGCACGCAACGCAAGTTAGTTCTAGGTGGCATGAAAATCGATAACTATGTTCAAGTTGTATATTCTAGTATTTTTATATTTAGAACAAGTTAAACATTACAAACAGTGTGAATAAAAAATATTACGTTAATAAATCCTTTTTTATTTAAATAAAATCTTTTTGATTAAATTTAATATTTATCGTTAATCACTACTGCATTTTTGTTATTCTTTTTCCACACGCCAAAGAAGTATAACTTCTAACGCGTGTACATAAGTACACACACTCTTGTTTATATTTTGCGGACTTTTTTGTAGATAGTAATCATTACTTTGAACATACAGTACAGTACTTATATGTATCATCAATCATTTTCGGAGCGTACGCCAGTAAAGCTCTAATTCGGTATGACATCTTTAACAAACTTTCTTATATTTCAGTGAAGTCAGTCAAGGTAGTAGTTTTTCAGTTGTTCCGTCCCAAACAGACGGACAGACGTAAAAGGGGACTTTGTTTTATAATATGTAAAGATTTATTTATAGGATAATATTTTAATATTACGTCGTTTATAGATTCTTCACACCTTTAAGCCTTGTGTACTTTTTTGGGTATTGCACATTCCTCTTAATAATAAAACGAAACAACAGTCATGAATGCGAGAAATCATATTGTTGTTAGAGTATTTTGCAATTTAGACATTATCAAAACACATTCGTAAAAGAAAGCAAATGAAATGCCACAAACAGGCTGTTCCGTATGTGTGCGTATCCCTAACCCTATCCTATACCCTACTTCCCTACTAATATTATAAATGTCAATGTAAGTTTGTTTGTTACGCTTTCCCGCAAATACTACTTAACCGATACTCATGAAACTTTGTACACATATTCTTAGAAGTGTTAGAAGTAAAATAGGATACTTTTATCCCGACAACTTGTCACGGTATAAATTTTGGTAGGTTTGTAATATTATGTAAAATAAAATTCCTTGAATCCATAATAATTATCTGTACAGATAATAAAATATATAAAAGCGGTAATTTAAATTGAATTAATAAATTTAAATTACATATAAAAGTAGATAAATGTTGAGGTACTACACAAATAAATTATAAAAACATATATTTCTTCTTACTAAAGGAAAGGAAACGAGAACCATTTATTGCTTCAAACATTGTTGCGTTAAAATACGTTACTCATTAGCGGCTGATAATTAAAATAGAGTATTATCTCTGGCCAAGTCTGTGGGAACGCTTTAACTGTGGCTAATTACCAAGCTACTGACAAAGATATGCCGCTTAGCTATTGACCGTTCCAGTACGATGCCTGTAGAAACCGATTAGGTGTATGGGTTCAATATAACTGCCATACCGCTAAAAGGTTAGCCAGCTACCAACTTAACATCATCATTTGCAACTAGGTGAGATTGCAGTGAAGCTCTTCCTTGTCATGGAATTATAAAAAAAGTTCTTCATAATGTTCTCAAAGGCTTGTGAAGTTTATAAATCCTAACTTGGCCAGCGGGGTGGAACGTAAACCCCTATCCTAAAAGGTCCTTATCCTGAAATCATCATCATAAACGACCGATTGGCGCCGTGGGCAGCGACCCTGCTTTCCGAGTCCAAAGCCGTAGGTTCGATTCCCACAACTGGAAAACGTTTGTGTGCTGAATATGAATGTTATTCAGTGTCTGGGTGTTAATATGAATATTTTGTGTATATCTATATATATAAAAGAGAAAGTGTGTGGGCATGTTCCGTATAGGCACCGAAACGGCTGGACCGATTTCAATGAAACTTTCAGGGAATTCACCGGATTGTTTTGGCGAGTAATCCTGTAAAGTTTGGTGACAATCGGAGCACTCCTATTTTTGAACTGTCAAATACAGCTTTTATTTACTATGTTGATATTCAATTCCTGGGTGTACATGGGTGTAGATAATGATCTTCACCCCGCTCGAGAAGAGAATAGAAGAGAATGAATACGGAGAGAAATAAATGATTTAATATATTATGAGACCTAAATTAAAATTTAATGATGTAAGTTTACTGTTTAAATAAAATAAAGCAAAATCTAGCCCGGCGAAGTGGGCTGAGTACGTAAGTTATTCATAAAAATATTCATCAGTCATCTTAGTACTCATAACACAAGCTACGCTTAATTTGGGACTAGATGGCGATGTGTGTATTGTCGTAGTATATTTATTTATTTATTTATAAAATCATCACCGGCGTACCCGTGCCCTCTAGTACGGTAACGAGTTGACGATGATTGGCTTAAGTAGACCGTATCTATTTTGTATATTGAAAACGATTGGATATGTAGCAATTATTAGAAGCGGAGAATAAGCGGGATAATGGAGCAGTGATAGCCCAGTGGGTAGGACATCGACTTCACTTTCGGGGGGCCGAGTTCGAATCCCAGCATGCACCTCTAAGTTAAATTTTCCTAAGTTAATATTTTTTTATACAATAAAAATGTCACCCGCTTTAACAGTGATCCTTAGGAAACCTGCATGCCTAAGAGTTCTCCATAATGCGTTTGAAGGTCTGCGAAGTCCACCCAAAGGGCCTGCGTGGTGGGCTACAGCCTTTCCATTGTGGTAGAAGACCCGTGCCCTGTAGTAGCCCGGTAATGAGTCGATATGATCATGATTTATTACAATTATGTATATATATGCAAATAACTCATTAACTGCTCGCCTAATACCTTGTTTGGAACATTATTAATTCTGTCTAATTATACTTAATTCGGTACATAAATTTAATTACGCTTATCTTAAAACATGATAAATCCGATTTATTAATACAAAAAGTTAATACTTAGTTTTATTATTGAGGTATATAATAGTTTGCTGTTTTTTTTATCTTTATTTATGTACCTATTTGAATGTATAGTTGGATTTACAGCTCAATCAAATGTACGTAATATATGGAGCTCTTTTTTTACATTTATTTAGCGGTTGCCCGCGACCTCGTCTGCGTAGAAATAGTAATACGGTAACATTTCCCATGCAAGCTTTTATAACTTTTACTACCCCTCGAGGGTTGTTTTTAAAACAACGCAGATGTAAATGCCCTAATTCAAAAAATAACTTACGACTTTTATACAAACGAGCGGACCCGCGCGACTTCGTCCGCAAATGAGCCGACTTAAAAAAATATTCGTTTGTTTTCGCGGACTGTTTTATAGAACTTTAAAGAAACAACAATTCCGACAATTCCGATATACTTACACGTTTGGCGTTACGTTTACCGTTCACCCATCGAATATTTTTTGCCGAGATTCCAATATTAATGAATCCTAGCTAGATCGATTTATCGCCCCCGAAACCCCCTTTATACTAAATTTCATAAAAATCGTTGGAAACGATTCCGAGATTCCAACTGTACGTACGTGACTGTATGTACGTATATATACAATATCTATATAAGAGTTGCTCGTTTAAAGATATACAAATTTACAACCAACATCCGTTTCACCCCTTTAGAGGTATAATTACCACACTAACTTCTAGTGGTTTGTTTTAAATATAATATCCTTAACTTGGAAATCTCTCTGTCTTTCAACCCTATTTTCCTTTAGGTGTAAATTTCAGAAGTTACGCGGACGAAGTCGCGGTAAAGCGCTAGTATAATTTGAATATTAATAACATCATTAGGGAGGGTACCGCAAGACCCCATATATATACCCATTTTTATTGGAAATTCAGTTGCGATGAAATATCGGGCCCTGAATTTCAGTGTTTTAGACAAAACGTTAACCAATTCGGTGCATTAAAAACAACGCATTCGAAAAAGCGTTATGACTTAAGTCTACTGTGTACCATTTTTTTTCCTAAATAAAATGTATCATTATTTGACATAAATCGTAAAATACCGTAAAACTTCCTCAAATACGGTTGAAAACTATACTTCCATTTTAGAATATCAGTTCATCGGTCTCGATTTCGCTAGTAACACTAAAAATTCGGTAGCTTCGAAACCGCAGTCTATCATTCACATCTAATACGTATCACAATAAATATCCAGCTCACGGCACGTATAGTTGCATAACGTAGGTAGGTACCTCTGAGGCAGCCGAAGTCAAGGTGATCTTCGGCGTTTGATTGATCGACAAGGGAACATATGTAGGTACTGTTGCGTATGGAATTAGAGTATCTATGGCCCGTTTAAATTAATACTATTAAAAGTAATCCCAGTATCATCCTCATCGTCATGTCAACCAATTTACGTCCTTTGCTGGACATAGGTCTTTTCCAAATACCATTGTCTTGTGCCGCTTAAGTCCAGCGGCTCCCTGCGAATTGACTTCAGTTCACCAATGTTTATGTGGTGTACAATAAAAGTGTATTAATTTATTCTTTCATTAATTCATTCATTCATTCATGTATTCAATCATTCATTCATTAGGTATATCCTCTGATAGGGGATATAATTAACGTGTCCACCTGCTAAAGTACGCGAATATGGAATAGGAAAAGTTTACCCTCGTTTATTATTACACATATATTATTTGGATATAATTTCCACTTCGTGCGTCAGTGCTCTGAGAGTTAATAATGCCGTGGGAGAAGATACATTTTTATCCTTTCCCCGGGGATATAATTGTCTCCTGCAATTATTACAAATAAATTTAAATTAAGTTCAGTATTTAAATAATTCAAGCCTTTACCTTTGACTCGGTCAGCGTATCCGACAAACGATAAAGTTTCTTAAAGAAGATTTATTTGTGTACGTTATTGTTTGTATATATAATTAAACCTTCTTTTGGAATAAACTTTATTTGTCGTTTACTCTACTTCGGCGGTAAAGGCTCGAAGTTAAGCAAACATTTAGTAGTCGTTGATTAAAAAATAAGAATGGTCATATGCGATGCAGTATGACCCACCGATTAGGGTCCGGTAGCTTGTTCAGAGATAACGTACATAAACCAATTATTCGCCCACTTCGGAGACGCCATTTTTTGAAAAGATAAAATGCTAATTTCTTATTTAGTAACTGTGCTAGTGAGAACTACTCTCTATAACTTTACCTAGTTAATTTAAATGTATGAATAAATAATGAACTCTATTTATTTCAGATGTTTTGTTTTCCAAACTACGATGATAAACAAGAAAAATAGTGGCATTTTAATAATTTTTCATGTTTACTAAAAATTCTAAACCCTCACATAATAATCAGACGTCATATTTATAGCTTCTACTTATTCTAATTTTTTTAATTTTCCATATCCATCCCATGTCATATTATGTCCTTTACCACGAGCGCCATTTAAGCCTTCTTATGCGTTCTGTTATATACTTCGCTTCATTATTTTAAGTTGATTTTCGCCCGTTATTACTAAACCTAGGCATCGCCTAAATCAAATTCCTAATGATTTAAGCGAAGTCTATAGAATATCCTTAGATTAGGCGTTACTTATTTAGGCATTGCCTTGTTCTTCGTTAGTGAAAACGGGCATTTCTACTTATTGCTTTTTATGTTTAACATGCTTCTTTCAGCATAGTATATGCTGGCAAGTTTCGAGTTTTCTAGATTTTTCTTCATGTGAGCTCCCAAGTATTTCTCACATTCTTATCCGCAAATAAGGCGCTTCCATTTAATACAATACCACTTGACGGAGCATCCTCACCGATCCTGTTTTTCAGCTTTTGCAACGAAGACACGGACAAACCACTCGTTCATTGGTTCCAATATTTATGTAGTGATGTGCAAATAAGGAGTATAAATAAATAAGTCAAGTCCTTTAAGAAGAGGAAATTTCAAGACTCTGATTAAAATATTTAGGTCTAATTTTAGTTCATTTGTCCTTTATTATGTCAGACACGTGAACGCGATATTACGCTGGTACTGTTTCTATGAAGCGGTTATGTCTTAGTGGTTAGGAGTTCTCCTTTCAGAGGGCCGCAATGTATCCTCGGCGGAAGCCTCCAACACTTCTAAGCCATGTGTGTTTTAAGAATTTAGGGAACCCATATCTCGAAATCTAAGAGTTCTCCATAATGTTTACAATGTGTAAAGTCCACCTACTTTGCCAGCGCGGTGGACTACGGCCTTAACCCTTCTCATTCTCGGAAGAGACCTGTGCCCTGAAGTGGGTCGCTAATTGGTTGTTAAAGAGTTGATGGACTACATTCGTTAACTTAAAACTAAAGTTACGAATCGGAGATCACATATCAAAGAAACAACCTGTGTTAACATTTTCGTAAGTAGACTGGGTTGTAAGGGAGTTTTGGTACAAGACGACCTTCAATTGTTGGCGACTTGTTCAATATTTACATCGTTGATAGGTGTTTACTATCTTTATTACACAGAACAGGTTTATCGAGTGTTTTCATTTCGGGGCCTTCACCTTTCTTCGGCCGGTGTCCGTTCTCCCCATAATAATTAAAATTTCGCCGGCTTTCGGCCCTGGGGGCTAGGCCGCTGCCTTCGCGTACCGAATACGGGTGACCTTCTGCATTTCGTATCATTATTTCATATTAATGAATCCAATGAGTGGCGTGCCGCGTCGCTTGCAATTGCATAACTTCGCAATGGTAACATTTTAATCGGAGACTGTTTATGTGTACCAACTTATAAGTATACCTTTGACTTTTTTAATAACGGCTTGCATAGGCAGCCTCTTTTATAATAATATATTTGCAGGTCTAAAGTATCTTCAGGCAACATTTAAGATATTTTGTGGTTATTTTAGACATTCCTAAAAAGGATTCTTCGAAAAATGTTTTTTGTTCAATGTCAAAACCCGAAAGACTTTAATAGTTAAACAAACTTTATGAAAGATTTGTACTACTTTGACTAAATAATCAACATTTATTTAAATCGATTTGTTCAGCTGATTTATGTTGCCATTAAAAATATTTTCACTACAATGGATGATGGGAGCAATGGTGGATAACGCCGCCGCACCGCGTCGCTTGCATTTGCTCTATCTAGGTGTATCTAAATACACCGAATTTATTTCATTTTTGAACTAATGCTTCTTTTGACGTCTCATGAAAATTAAATATCTCCAAAGGCGGAATTAAATATCTCCAACCAAGCAGTTGTAGGACGTATATTCGCAAAACGCGGGACCGCGTACCGGTTGAAGATAATAAAGCTCTAGAAATAGGCTATTAGATTAAAAAAAAATTTCAGTGTCGACTTTATCCTGCGTCCCGTTAAAATTAGCACGTGTTCAGAGCTTAAAAAAGCCAGTCTGCATGAAAACAGCTTGGTGCATCCAAGTTCTATAACCCTCTTTATGGGACATTAATAGACTAAAGATGATGATAATTTCTTAAAAGTGATTTTACTAAACGAGAGTAGACGACGCGACGGGTAGTACCAAACAAGATCTAACTATTTATTAAGTCAATTAAAGCTCATCTGGCTTTGAAGCAGTGGGTAGGACTTCGTCTTCACTTTCGGGGGGCACTTCACATCTAACTTTTATAAGTTATGTGAGTTCTAAGCACTTAAAATATCACTTGCTTCAGCGCTGAAGGAAAACATCGTGAGAAAACCTGCATGCTTGAGAGTTCTTCATTATGTTCTAAAAGACGTGCGTCAACCAATCCGCACTGGGCCAGCGTGGTGGACTACGGCCTTAACCCTTCTCATTGTGGGAGGAGACCCGTGCCCTGTAGTGGGCCGGTAATGATCTGATATGATGATGATGATGATGATGAAAGTTCATCTCGATCCCCACGACCAAGAAGATGGCTCACCGGTAAGTGGAAAACCGTCGCCTATAAACAGCGCAACATTTCGCAGGATGCAAGGATCACCTCCTACAAAATAGGTACCGCATTGTGCCCATCAACCTGAGCCGTAGGTGTCAAACCTCATGTGCCTGTAATTACAGCGGCAAACAAGCCGTTCAGACCGGTCTGCTGCTTGGCGGCAGAATAAGTATGGCGATAGTACTACCCCAGAATTGCCACAAAATGCAAACTACTTCTAATAAAAAGGTTCTAATAAAGCGCTTCTAAGGTCTACAGGATGGTCTATATCATCTAGATAAGGTTGCAGATTCTTACGATGCCTCGCGGCTAAGATCAAACAGTTCCTGAGCACAGTCTCCGTTTATCTTGTAGAACTGACATATATTCCGAAAGTTCTTTCTCACTTCTTGTAGGAAATTGATAGTGTTTGCATACCAAGTAGGAATCATTTTTAAGGTATTATATTATGTGTACATAAATCATAGTATATATATTTTTTTTATTTTATTAATAAACCAACGAAAAATTTATTTTTCTAGGGAAATATTAATAACGATTAAATATATTGATTTTAATTTAATATATAATATATATACGTATTAGGTTTAATTTATTTTTTATTTCTAATATTATGGCCGAAGTTTAACAGATACCAGGTATTATATTCAAAAATACATTTTTAAATTTTTATCGCTGAACGCGTTTTAGCGAAGCGGTTTTTGTATTTTTTTTATAAATAGTTTAAAAATAATAAATTAGGCAGAAAATAAAAATATAAATTTAATAAATAAATAAAACTCACCTGAATTTATAGCACTTAATATGAATAAAAAAGAATATTTAATTTAACAGATTAATATTTTTCTAGTTCACAAAAAAATATTGTACGAATTAAGCAAAAACTGAACTTAAAGCGATTGTTTTTAAGATTATTCGAAACGTTGCTTTTGACGTTTATTTATAATTAGGTTATGGTTTTGTTTACAAACAAATCCACGTCTGTCACCCACGGAAGCTGAAACCAAACTGACCATTTCTTCCGCATTTCCTACATATTTAGCTCCGAAAGGAAAACCGCGCTTCTTGAGGCTGCGCGTGCGCACGCAATTAGCATTTAATAAATTAATACTAGGAGGTGGGTTGGTATATGATTTTCAGCAGTAACAATTAATTTTAACCACATGTTATTAGTGAAAATTGAATTAAATAGTATTGAATGATTACCGCCAGTCGATTGCCTTGTCATTTATGACCTCCGGTAATACAATAACTTTCCAATTTTGATATACGCACGATGCCGAACATAGGTATTTTGTAGGGTCTATTTCCACACCTTATCATCTCGTACCGTGTCTATCTGATAGCTTTATGCGACTCACTAAAGGGTGTGGTATGATCGGATTCCATTTCAGTACGCTACGTTATAATAGCCAATTTTTTTTAAGTATGCAATTTTTTATGTCGTCAAGTTTGTATAAATTACATACTATCAATATTTTATTAAAGTGTTTTTATCTGTGCTATTTTTTTTAATCTGTACTAGGTGAATATGTCGTTATAAATTAAGTAGTGACGAAAAAAATTATACCCATTTTATTATTTCTTCTTCTTAGGGTGCCGTCTCATTACGAAGGTTGGCAATTACTAGGGCTATCTATACTTTGGACACCGCTGCTAAATAACGATTTGGTGCTCTTTCCAAATCATTGTCGTAGATTTTTGTGCTATGATATTCGGCTAGGCCTTCTTCGTGTATGCTGATAAGCTGAAGAACTTTTTGGTGTTCCGCATCACATGGAACCTTACCCATTCATACAGTGCTTAGCTATTCCGTACACGATCTGTCTATGATATTCTTATCATACGTCTGTACACACACATCTCGAACGCTTGGAGTTTCCTGGGCAGGATCTCTGTTAGAGTCCAAGCTTCTACGCCGTATAGGAGTACAGAGAATATAGCACCGCGCTATGCGTGTTTGACGTATTTTTTTTAACTAATCTCAAAATTTTATTATATAACTAATAAAAACATTCTTCGATAAGAAGTAACTTTGCATTATTTTCTATCGAGATAATTTTACTGAATCGTGTTAAACGGGTAACCAATATCACTGGTACTATAACTGAAAACCCCCTGTTTTCAGTTATAGTACTAGTCATAAGTTAGGAACAACGTGGATCATGCCTCCGAGAGCACGTGAGGCTGTTGCCTAACAAGTAATAATATAGAATAATCGTTACATGCCCGCCAACCCGCATTGGAGCAGCGTGGTAAGTCTATGCTCCTATGAGAGAGGAGGTCACTCGAGTGAGTTCATTCCTCATGAATAAAACTTGATAATGTTTTAGCCTATCATAAATTTATTTGCCTTGCACTGTTACTTGGCTATTTTTAACTAGGTACTAGCTGTTAACAGCAACTCCATCTGGGTTATTTTGGATTTTTTTTAAACGTTTGATTCCCGGCATAAAAATTATGCTTTGTTCATCTCTAGGATGCAAAATGAAGACGTATAGATTATTGCAACATGAACTATACAAAATTTCACCAAGATCGGTTTAGCAAACTATTACCCGCCCACTGCAGAACACGGGTATTCCCTCAGATTTAGGCCTTAGTTCACCACGATACATGGCCAAGTACGAATTGTTAGATTTTACACGTCATTGAGAATTGTGGAGAGCTGTCAGGCATTTCATCACTATGTTATCCTTCAGCGTTAAAGCAAATCCTGCAAGTAACTCTGATAAGTTGGAGGTGTGTGCCAGAGATCGAAAGGTTTCCTACAAAACGGAGGCTTAATTCTTGACCACTAGGCTATCACACTTCCCACAGGACTATATGCATATCTATGTGAAAAATGGCATTTATAAACCCTATTTCCGGGATAAAAAGTAATATCTGTCCATCTCTAGGATCAAAGTTATACAACGTGTAAATGAAAACCGATATAATACCTCGGAGGCTTTAGAGGTACATTATTTACTGTCTCTGAAACTTATATGTGGAACCGAAACGCTAATAGTTTTTCAGTAAACCACTGCCGAAGTTTTTACTGAAAAAAAATAAGATACAGCCCTAATATCACAAACAAAAGTAAAATCTAGTGATTCCTGTCACTTCTTTGGTTGTTGGTACTAAACACGTGTCGGTCTTTTATCTACCATAGGGATGTCATAAGTAAACACTTTGAACAAATAAATATGCTTCTTTTGATTTAATATTTTTACAGGGTGATTCCTTATGAAACCTACTTACGCATCCTTCAACAATGTTTCGTAATTCAATTACTCGTTGTATATGTCTAATACATGACGGCCGATTAGCGCAGCAGGCAGCTACCCAGCTTTCTGAGTCCAAGGCAGCAAGCATGAATGTTTTTCAGTGTCTGGGTGTTTATATGTATATTATAAGTATTAATGTATATTATTCATAAAAAATATTCATCTTAGTACCCATAACACAAGCTACGCTTACTTTGGGGCTAGATGGCAATGTGTGTATTGTCGTAGTATTGCACGACTCATGATGCGAAGCATCAGAGAGTACTTTACGATCGAAAAATTTTTTTCGCCTCATTTCGGCGGCTATTTTTATTACTATAGCCTTGTTAGTTCACGGAATCAAGATATTTTGCATACTATTGTCGAGATAATATAATGGAGATTAATTCCATACTTTTAAAAAATTGATTTACTGCAATAGAATTGGAAAAAAACACCAAAATAGGTCAAAAAAAATTCCTGTCCGTCATGTGTGAAACCCGAAAATACTCTAACTTGTGAAAAAATCCATTTTTTGAGTTAAATTAAAAAAAAAAAAAATTCTAATCGACGATTGTAGGTCACTGAATGCGAATGATTAATTAATTCCGTGTAGTTTAATTGCAATTAATAAAAAACGAAAACTGCAAGACTGTATATCTATATATATCCATGTAAAATTAACATGGATGGTGATATATCTATATCTATAGATATTATGTACATTTTATTCCACCAGGGGCGCCTTTGCATCACTTTCCTAGTACAGCTGTTTTAAATTTTTTTTTTCAATATTTGATAATTAAATGAGCATTATGAGTCGTGCACTTTTGGATTTTCCAATTTTTATTTATGATTTACTTATTTATTTCATCAAGATTAATGACAAACATCGGTAATATACAAAAGTTGCGTCGAGCCTGGCGTTTCTCCTGCAACGCTGTCTGATCGCTTTACTACTAAGCTACGGTTCTCAAACCCGCGACGCCCAATTTAAAGCGCTGTCAACCCTCAAATTTGAGGGGTTTGCGCGCTCTTCATCCCCTCGCGTCTTACAACTAACTTGTCTTACTTAGTAGTCGCATCTGTCGCGGTAGCGAGCACTCGATGGGAACATCGTACGTAATAATATTTATTTTAGCTGTCTTCATATTTATTTGCATTAAAAGTTGTAGTAAAAAATTTGATATTTCCTCCAAGTGTAGATAAAAAAACTTTAATAAAAATTGTTATAAAGTTAATAATAGGTAACGAATAAATAAACAAACACATTCTCGAATTTATTATATTAGTATGGAAGTAAGTATATATCGACCGCACTTTGGAGGTCGAAATGCAAGCTTTCATCATTCTTACACCAGTGCTCAGCTGGTCACTGACACCACTTTTGCTAAAGGTTGTTTATGTGATAAGTACCATTTATGATTTTTATTTATAGGGAGAGAAAAGAGAATCATACGTTTGAATTAGTCAGAGACCATAGTCAATATGTGTTAAAGACAATCTTTATTATTAATATTTTATCATAGACCTTAAGGCAAAGGATCTTAATAATACTTCCTAACATAGCGGTCTCCTACGTCTTCGTTCACTTACAACACTTACAGGTCCCGGGTTTGATTCCCTGCAGGGACAGTTTGGGAATTAATAGTTTCTGAACTTTCTTTGGCCTGGGATGGTGGGAGGCTTCGGCCGTAGCTAGTTACCACCCTACAGACAAAGACGTTGTTTTACGCGATGTAGCGTTCTGGAACGATGACCCGTATTACAGGTAAGGGTTTAATATAATTGCCAAATCACCTAACAGGTTAGCCCGTTATCATCTTACAATTAGCTAAGCGAGAGGCGTGATGTTTTTTAATGGTCTTTTTATTGGTTAAAAAATGGTTAAAATCCGTCGAATAGTTTCGGAACCTATTTGGGGTACAAAGAAACAAACAATATAATAACAATGTAGTATAGATAATAGCATTGAGTAGTACAGTATAAAGCAAGAAAAACGGTAGTTCAGAAGAAAAATATAAGCAAAAAAACGAAACAGAAAAAGGCGTTAGATGTTAGAGCTTATAGTTTTGATAAGAGTAATCAGTTTGTTTGCATATTAAAAACTCGCAGTTTAAATTATCTTTTTTTAGTTATAATAATTGAAGGACCAAGCAAATGGCCCACCTGATCGTAAGTGGATAACCATCGCCTATGAACAGAGCTTGGCAGCAGAAATTAGTAAGATTGTATTAGGTACCTTGATCATTGGTAAATAAATAAATATACAACGACAATACAAACATCGCATGCACAATACTGCAAGTATTTTATTACTTACTATGTTTATTTTTGCGTCTAATATACAAATTATTGCAGTCACATTTTCTCTTAAATTTAGATATATTTTTGTGAACATACATTAAATTTTCAAATATGTATTGACTAAAAACTGTCATTATCTTAACATCTTTAAATTATCCTAGACTGTTTATATTTTCAGCGGCAAATAATACCACAGCTTGACATTGCCCTGGTGCCTATGTGAGGACGTCACAAGATTTATAATACAAAATCTAATTCCACATTCATTCATTTAAAGTAGGCTTACTCTGTAACTCATATACAGGACCTAATCTATAAGCACTTTCGAAACGACACGCCGGCCTGTTTGTACTGACACACACCTACCTCAGGGGGCAGTTCGGCAGGGGGACTCCTAATTAAATAAAATATAATATTAAATAAGTATTAAAAAATAATAATATTAATATTAATATAATATTATTACTATTATTAATATAATATTATTATTATTATTATTACTCAATATTTTAAGTTATGAGAAGTATACGCTACCAACATATCTATTTGTAGAAATATATAAGAGTCGTTAAGCGCTCTCTGGTGAGAGGCTTTGGCCGTGGCTAGTTACCGACAAAACCGTGTCGCCTATCGATTAAGCGTTCCGGTACGCTGCCGCGTAAATACCGACTAGGGATATGGGTTTGATTTAACTGCCATACCCCTGAAAGGTTTGCCCACTACCATTCTAGACTACTTCACCTCTTACCATCTAACTAAGCCGGCAAGAAATTCAGCAGTACTTATTTTCCAATATCTCAATGTTTTGAGAGCTCATTTTTCTCATATAGGGTGCAACCCCATCGTATACCCCATAGATAGTTTCTTCTTTTATAAATCAAATAACACTCTTAAATATCAATGAAAATTTATGAGTGTAATTTTTCTTGTCTGGTTTCTTTTTATACTTCCTAAATCCGTCCAGCTCGCGCTGAACACAAATTACCTACTTTTTTTCAAGGCTAAAAACCCAGAACCTTGCCGCAAGTAAAAAAAAAAAAGGTTTTTGTACCCATCAAAATTAATTTGAGTTAAACAATGGCCGACATCATATATTATAGATAAAAAAATGATTATTAATTGAGAGACTGACTTCGCGCACAAATCTTGTTTCATTTGGATAAAATCACTCTCATACTCTCTAATTTTTATAACGAGTCAAAAGAAATAATTCCAGTATTTATTATTTAAAAAAATAATTCTGTTAATAAAAAACTTGGGGAAACGAATGAATAATTTTGAACACACTGTTCAAATATCAAACATCTGTAATCAAATCAAAACGCTGTTGTCCGCGACTTCGTCTGCGTTTGATTTTGTTTTTGATGTGGCATTAAATTTAGTTGTTTATCTAAAAAAAATTAAAGTATTCAGTATCGCTAAGCCTTAAGGTTAAGCAGGGTTTGCTGCTGTTCGCTAAAAAGTTCTGTCCTCTGTTTCAACCACAGTTTGGGCAAAATTAAACACATATTATAAACTCTATAGCACAAACATAATTATTTAAATCGGTTATAATTTGTCGGATTTATGGTGTAAAATCGTCAAACACTCATCCCCTGTCCCAAATGACCCGAGCTTAATGTCGAGATAAAAACTATTCTATATTACTTCTAGCACTTCCAAGAATATGTGTACAAAGTTTCATGAGGATCGGTTAAGTAGTTTTTGCGTGAAAGCGTAACAAACAAACTTACATTGACATTTATAATATTAGTAGGGATAGGGATTGACCCAACTTGAATAATGGCAATTCACTTCAATAAATAACGTTATCATCATATCAACCCATTACCGGCCCACTACAGGGCACGGGTCTCCTCCCACAATTAGAAGGGGTTAAGGCGGAGGGGTTGGTGGACTCTACACACCTCTGAGAACATTTTGGAACTCTAAAACATGCAGATTTCCTCACGTTGTCATGCAGGTTCCTTCACAGTTAAAGCAAGTGATATTTTAATTACTTAAAACGCACATAACTTTAAAAAGTTTGAGGTGCGCGCTGATACTCGAACTCGGCCTCCCGAAAGTGAAGTCAAGCTTCACCCACTGCGCTATCACCGCTTCCAATTAATAACTTCGTTTATCGATATAAAATATAAAAGAGATACAATTTGAAATAAAAAATGTTTCGTTAAATTAAATATAACCAGATAAAATTAAAAATGTATTGACAAAATGTGAGCACATGTTTCCCAGCCCACCTTTTGTAAAATGGCACATACAATACAATAGAGTAATTTATAGACAAAACATATATGTTTTGTAAACCATATGTTAAATAATATCGTAGGTACATACTAACTTGCATTTAAATCGATTGTAAGTACATATAATTACTTATTAATGATGTTCAGTGCGAAGGTTGGTATTATTTTACATTCGCATTTTAATGTTAGGTTAAGTTTCACCTGCAAGCAACACTTGGCAAAACTGCATAATTAAATAAAATGACACTTGAAAGCGTCACTTGATTCGATTATGCATACTCTAATGTTTGCCAAATATCGAATTATTAAATACTAGCGGTTGCCCGCGACTTCGTCTGCGTTTGATTTTGATGTATTTTTGTATTGTAATTATTTAAATCGCTTATAATTTGTAGGAGTTATGGTGTAAAATCGTCAAACACTCATCCCCTTTCCCAAAAGAACCGAGCTTAATGTCGGGATTGAAAGTATCCCATATTACTTCTAACACTTCCAAGATTATGTGTACAAAGTATCATGAGGATCGGTTAAGTAGTTTTTGCGTGAAAGCGTAACAAACAAACTTACATTGACATTTATATTCGCTTAGTGAGTAAGGAGTCGGCTTTCGTGGAGACCGAGCTCGAGCCCCGACACACACCACTGTTATGTAGGTTTTTTAATTTAAATATATCTTGCTTTAAAAGGTGAAGATAAAAACTTGGTGATGAGACCTGCATGCCTGAGAGTTCTCCATAATGTTCTCAACGGCGTGTGAAGTCTACAATTACGCACTAGGCCCGCGCGCTTCTGACTCTGACACTCGTTCCCTGAAGTCAGTGTAGGGTTGCCAGACGGTCGGGAATTGGCGGGATTCTCCCGAATTTTTGTATGTCCTCCCGACTATATAAGCAAATAATTTCCCGAAAAACACGTTCGATAATTTTGAGTTCACATTTTCGTCAAACGAAACTTGCAAACAACACACAAAAAAATGACAAATACTTATATGGCAAGAACAAAAACAATAAACATGCTCATTCGGTTCTTATCTTATGTGTCACAAATACCTAGTATGTTTTTTTTCTTATATCTACAGTGCAATGCAAAAATATGTTTGTTTACTTAATATATTATGTATAATTAAATTTAGTTAAATTAAATTTCGCTCCAAGATCGTTTTTCGTGCTGGTGTTTATTAATATTATTAACTTATTTTTTTATTTCTCCCGACCAAAGCCCTAAAATCCCGAAAAATCGGTTATTGATCCCGATAACAGGAAGAATCGATCTGGCAACCCTGAGTCAGTGGCGTGCATTGAGGGTATGCGCAGGGTATGCAGATGATATAAAATAAAGAAAATCTGGGCATTCCCTCGGTGCACGCCACTGCCTGTAGTGCACCGCAGTATTGATGATGATGACTCTAATATCTCCCTAATAACGATAACTGTTTCTTATTATTTTGTAAACTAACCTACCCATTATCGGCCTTACTTACAACCCATTACCGGCCCACTACAGGGCACGGGTCTTCAATGAGAAGGGGTTAATGCCGTAGTCCACCACGCTGGTCTAGTGTAGATTGGTGGACTCCACACACCTTTTGAGAACATTATGGAGAACTCTCAGACATGCAGGTTTCCTAACGATGTTTTCGTTCATCGTTGAAGCTAGTGATATTTTAATTGCTTAAAACGCACATAACTTGGAAAAGTTAGAAGTTGGTGCTGGGATTCGAACTCGGGCCCCTGAAAGTGAAGTCGAAGTACTGCCCACTGGGCTATCACCGCTTCAATATAATATAAATGAATATAATTACGTAATTTGTTACTTGACGAGGCTATGTTTTAATACTATTACATAGTTTAGAGGTAAAATTGGATTTCTGAGAAAGATAAAAATAAATATTTTGAGCATGCCTCAACCAGTGTATGAATAAAACTTATGTATCATTATTTCACAATAATTATTTACATTGTACGTACTCTATATGTGCTCGGTAGGTTCCAACCTAACATACAGTATGTATGGTTTTCTTTGGTTGGAACCTGGGTACTGCTAAAATAGCCAATTTCTGAAACGATACGTATTTAAGTAGGTATGTTTTGGATATATGGGAATAAATGGTGTCAATTTAATAGTATAGAAATTTCTGAACTAAACTAATTTAAAAAAAGTAGTGTAGCATGTGATATGGGTAATAGGATGACTGATGAATATTTTTATGAATAATTAACATAAATACTTATAATATACAGATAAACACCCAGACACTGAAAAACACTTATGTTCATCACAAAAACATCTTCCTGTTGTGGGAATCGAACCCACGGCCTTGGACTCAGAAAGCAGGGTCGCTGCCCATTGCGCCAGTCAGCCGTCAAATTGGATTTGTATCATAGGGTTCAACGCTTCCTAAACTATTTCACAAAGAACTCAATACTTTTTCAGGCTTGTAAATTTAGTTTCGTTAATAGCATAGGTAGAGATTTGTGTATATTAGAATAGGTACAAATATCGATGGATATGAAAAATATGGTACCCATCGAAGTTATCTTCTTGAGTTGGGAGGTATACCCCGAGAAGCCGGTGCGCCTTGATGGGTGTTAAGTGACCTCTGAGGTTTCAGAGGAGTCCACTTGGCTGGGTTGCGGTTGAGAGCGCAAGCATTTGGACATCATTGGCGCATTGTTGAGCTCTGTTGGTCTTATAATATTGGGAATTTAAAATTTCCGAATTTTCTCTGATCCGTTCTAGTGGGAGGCTTCGGTCGCTAGTTACCACCGCACCGACATAGACGTGCCGCCAAATGATAAAGCGTTCCGAAACGATGCCGCGTATAATCCGATTAAGGTTCTATACACTAATAAGGTTAGCCTTTTACCATCTAAGACTGCGTCATCATTTACCACCAGATAAGATTGCAGTCAAGAGCTAACATGTTGTGGAATCAAAAAGAACAAGTTGACATGTTGGAACACCATGGCGTTTTTAATCGGTATCTAGTAGTTCGCGATAAACTCTTCGCCTCGTAGTTTAAGGTAACCACGAGGATTTCGCCGAGGAATAATTAAAGTAAGTAACGCAGTATGTGCAAACTTTAACGTGTTATTATATGTACGCCAGTCGACCTTGTTGCCTAACTTTTTCATTTAAATTCTCCCGGTATAACGCACCGGTACAATTGGGTAACAGTTCCAGGGTTATAAGTACCTTGTTAAGAAATGAAATGAAAAAATAATCCCTATTATCATCTGTGGACCTAAGATTCCTAAATAGGTAGGTACTATAGGTTTCATCAATGTAAAATGTCATCAAATATACAATATCTTACTTGTGTTTTAGAAATTCACAGAATTATTTAATTTTAAAAATGGCTGCGCCCAATCTTTTTTTGCATACGTTACATTCATTATCGTCATCATCATATCAACCCATTACCGGCCCACGACAGGCCACGGGTCTCCTCCCAAAACGAGAAGGGGTTAAGGCGTAGTCCACCACGCTATCCCAGTGCGGATTGGTGGACTCTACACAACTTTGGGAACATTATCGAGAACTCTCAGGCATGCAGCCTCACAATGTTTTCCTTTACCGTTGAAGCAAGTGATATTTTACTTGCTTAAAACGCACATAATAATAAAGCACTGTAATTCGAACTAGGCCTCCCGAAAGTAAGTTTAGCTCCTACCCACTGGGCTATCACCGCTACCGAAACATTACATTATATAATTATATTAATTTTAAATGTTTTATTATTAATGCAAGATTATTTATTGTGCTTAAAAAATTGTAATTGTAATCAAAAAAAGAGGTAATAAGATTCGGAGTGTTCCAATATCTACTATATATTTATATTTCAAAATCTACGAAGTTCTTTACGCACTAAAAAAATATATGTTATTCTTAACCATGTTTTTAACTAAATGGTTATCAGCTAATTAAAGTTTTTTGGCAGAAAAAAAAGTCAAAGCTACCTCAATAAGATAACCTTAACTATTTTTAAACTTTGGGTTAAAATAAAAATACACTGATACGGAATACTGGTTATTTTTGATGTGTTGAATTATATTTAATTAGTCAACTTGAAATAAAAATTATTAATTAAAAACAAGCATATGATTGATAATAATCACTAACCAACCTGCAATAATAATATAATGCAATCTTGATATAACAGATATATTAAATAACATTTTAACAATAAAATTAACTCTAATATAAAATGAAATTACAATTAAAAATAAATTGAGCTTTATGAAACGAAAGCTTTATAAAAAGAAGTATGCAAATGTTCTTAAATTACATGGAATTGATGTCATTTACTTACTGTATAGTAAGTGCATTTAAATTTAAAATTTTACCTACCTAATTGTACTAATATTATTTACTAGCTGTGGCCTGCGTTCTTCGTGCACACTAATTGAGCTTTTTTTTTAAATTCCTTGGGAATGTGTCAAGTTCAGTACGTCTGTACGTACCGTAAGCAAGAGTCTTTTATACAAGTTTAGTACTTCTCATAGACAGGCCGTAAGTGTTTTTTTATGCTAATTTAGTACGACTCGTATACAGGTCGCAAGTGCCGTTTATGGAAATTTAGTCTGCTACTCCTATACCGGAGGAAAGTGTCTTTTATGCTTCTTTATTATGTGTCGTATACAGATCACAAGTGTCTTATATGCTAGTTTAGTACGCCTTGTATGCAGGAAGTAAGTGTCGTTTATGCAAGTTTTAGTATGTCTCGTAGGCAGGTTACAACTAGCTTTTATACAAATTTAGTACCTCTCGTATACAGGTCGTAAGTGTCTTTTATGCAATTTTAATAAGTCCCGTGTACAGAAAGCAAGCGTCTTTTATACAAGCTTAGGACTACTCCTATACAGGAAAAAAGTGTGTTTCATGCTGGTTTAGTAGGTACGTCTCATATACAGGTTGCAAGTGTTGTTTAAGCAAGTTTAGTACATGTCGTGTACAAGTCGCAAGTGTGTTTCATGCAAATCTAATAAGTCTCGTATACAGGAAGCAAGCGTTTTTATACAACTTAGTACGTCTCTGATAAAATTCGTAAGTAAATTTTATGCTGGTTTAGTTCGTCTCGTATACAGGTAGAAAGTGTATTTTATACTAGTTTAGTACGTCTCTTATGCAGACCGCAAGTGTCGCTTATGCTAGTTTAGTACGTCTCTTATGCAGACCGCAAGTGTCGCTTATGCAAGTTTAGTACGTCTCGTATACATGTCGCAGTGGCGAGCTAAAGTATGAATATAAAAGGAAGATCTATTCCTATAACAGGATATTACTATATCCTATTATGGCAGCTTAGAATAACTTTCTATAAATTAAATAATAAAAAATACACTTTGAATTTATTGAATAGCGAAACTGATAGCTTTGTATACCATCCAGTGCCATTCTATTTGACTAGTGTTTAGCCGAATATCTCCGACATTTGGCCAATTACGATTAAAAATATACGACTACTCGATCCATCAAAGGTAGAGATGATTACGTTATTTGACGCTCTGTACGAAATAAGGCAACATATTTTTTATTATGTATTCATATTTGTTTTCCTTCATTTTGCGGTGGTAAATACCTCTTTAAGTAGTCTGTTGACCGTATAAGAGTGTGCACATTGGGTACCTACCTAAGTATAGTTCGTTCGCTCAAATAGTATGCTCACAAAGCGGGAGCGACTCGCGTCGAAAGTTGGACGTCGGCTTATTCAAAGATGCCCAGCGGAGGGCGCAATGGGGGTGGATGGATTAGGTGGTGGTATGCGATGGACGGGAAGGGGTGGACGGCGAACGTTGAAAGCCTGGTAAGGAGAGGTTGTTTCTCCTTCACGTCTTTGGCTCCCGGTGCCTACGAAGGCTTAGTGGTCTGTGGAAACAAGGTCGAAAATCACCCACAAGTGGTTGCCGATGTCTTTACAGGCACATGAGCTTTAACACCGACGCCTCAGGTTAATAGACGTTGTAGGACGTGTGCCCTCTTTGAGCATTATGCTAACTGTCAGGCTAGCCATTGGCTGTTTTTGAAGCTATAATTCTTTTGGCGCGTTAGGGAAAAATGGTGAGAGTAAATTTTTACGATGCGCGCCCACAGTGTCCCAAAAAACCGACACAATGATGATAGCTAAATAAAACGTTTATTTTTTCTAAAAAAGGTTTGACAGTTGGCTTTCAATAATTCAAACAATACCTACCTTTTTTTCTATTGTTAGTGTAGTTTTTCCTACAAACATAGAATAAGCCGCAAGATAAATTTTTGAAAAGATTTTTATCTTGTTACGCCGAAGAAGTACAACTTCTAACGCGTGTTAATTAAGTACACACACGTTTTTTTTTATTCCAAGTCAGGTTAGCCCTTGGCTGCAATCTTACCTGCTATTTAGTGGTTGGTTCGGCAACTATATTAAACCACACAAATCGGTTTCCACACGACATCGTACCGAAGCGCTAAATCGCTCGGCATTAAGTCTTTGTCGGTAAAGCTAGGCTTGGCAACCGCCTCCCACCAGACCAGACAGAGAAAATTCAGAAATTATAAATTCCCAAATTACCCCTACCGGGGATCGATCCCAGTACCTCCACTTAAAACCACACTGCTCACCGCTGCACCAGAGAGGTCCGTCAATTCACTATTATAGAAGAACAAATAACATATGAGGTATTATTTGTAGATTCTTCTTATGAAAAGTGTTTTAGCATCTAAGCTACGAAACCGTTCAGTATACTACGCGATTCACTTACACACCAATTTCTTTCAACAGAAAAAACTGCGAGAATATTTCCCTATCCGATCTCATAGATATTTAAGTGCTGACTACTTACTCTACTAGGTTTGGCAATACTAACTGTAAACGCCTTACAAAACTTAGTAACTGCGTCTATTGCTTAAGAACTGTTTTTATATTAGCCATAGGCGATTTCTTAAGCGATTATGATGCAATTTCGTTTGAAAATTATTAAAGTTTAGCATGTCCATAAAGGGCCTTGGTATTAAGAATTGGTGCTGCACTGGACACATCTCTAGTAGGGCGAGGCCTCGCACCAAAACATAGTTAAATAGACCTACTTGTTCGGTCTTATTAAACAACACAGGTTACAAACACTTGTAGTCTTAATAGGTATGATAACATTAACAAATAATCGGTAAAACATTGTAATCGTCTAATGATATATATTACAAAAAACGTATTTCTGTTTAGGAAGTAAGAAGTTAAGGAGTATTTGTATATTTATATATATTTTTAATAAATAAAACTTGCAAAATCCAGCCATCCGCCATGACACGTGAAACGCCGAATTCAAAATTATGACGTCACGTCTTTATAAACATATTAATTAATTTAATACCGCTTGAACTTCGAAATTCTCAGCGCATATCAAGTATTTCATTAATTCGAACTATCAGTTGCTAAGTTTTTTGTTATCCATACCAAAATCTTTAGCTAAAGTACAAGGCCGCTGAACCCAAGCGACACAAGGTACAGACACTATGGTATTTAGAACTCCGTACAAAAGACCTATGTCCAGGATGGCCATTTCTTGACATAATGATGATGATGACGGAACAAGAACTCTCTAAAGCTCTTATTTGCCCATTAGTTATGACGTCACGAGTACGGCCATGACACCCTGCAACCGGGAAATATTTTTTTTAAATATAAGATATTTTTCGTCAGTCTATTTTTTGGATATATACTTCCGAACATCACAGGGCAGTTTTTCAAAGTAAGTCATCATGGCTATTCAGTCATCCATCAATTTATCTTTAGCCTACTGCATGTAAAGCATTTTGTTAATTTGCTTAAAAATTGTGTAAAGAACTCAAAGAACTACACAGATTATTTATATTAATAGCCGCTAACCGCGCTTAAACTATTAATATAAAAGGTATCGGCTTTTCGGGGGACCACAGTTATGTGCGTTTTTTTAATTTATTTTTTGTTCTATTTTTTTAATGAGCATGTCACTTGCTTTAACGGTGAAGGAAAACATCGTGAGGAAACCTACGAGTATATTCCTGAGAGTTCTCACACTGTTCTCAAGGGCATGTGAAGTCTACCAGTCCACACTGGGTCAGTGGTGGACTACGACCTAAACCCTTCCCATTCCGAGAGTAACGAGTTGATGATGATGTAACTAGTAATGAGTTGATGATGATGACTTCATTTACCAGCGCTCTTAAATGTAAAAAAAAAAACATGAGGCTCGTTCTTTGGGCACGTTAGAAAGGTACTATACCGATGGGGTATTAAAGTATTTATGATTATGAAAAGCTTTTATTTCACAAGTTAATCCTGGGATCAATACTTTCAGAGAAATTACTGTATTCTAAAATTACTCCCAACCGTAAAGCTGTATGTACAGGTCAAATAGGGTCACGGTGTGTTGCAGCAGCGTTCTGCGTTAATGAGAAGAAACATGAATAAAAATATTAATTATATTAAAACAATAAATTGTACAGGTTTATTTATGGTTTTTACCGATGTCGATATAATTATACTTTTTTTATATGGTAACATTTGTCGATATCGGTAAAAAAAACCATAAAAGTACCTTTGGGTGTTTTATCTGTGATACAATTGTTCCTACAATTTGATATACAAAAGCAACCTATTTCTTACTCCCTAGGTATACTTAACTCAGTTTTTTCCCCTCTTTTTATTATAATTGTTATTTTGCCGGTTTTTTTTTGTATCCAATTATTCATGTTTATTTATGTATGGTTACGGGTTTTTTTCGAATGATCATGTATCAGTTTTTAATTATTTGCCATACCAAAAAATCACTCTTTTCTCACGTCGACTGTATATGCTTTCCAAGGCTCTTGTCACAGGGGTGAACATCGCCAATTAAAAGTCGACACACGGACAGGGTATAGGAAATAGTCGGCAACACTTGTAAATATTTGTTTATTTACATAATATTATTTATCACAACGCAAAGCCGTAGGTAATCAAATTTAAAATATTCTAAACCTTTGACCAAAACAATCATCTGCGTATATTATAACCTTGGATCATAGTTAACAACCTGCTTCGAAATGACATCCGCGTAATACTTAAAAAACAGATTCAAAATCGGCTCAGTAGGTTCAGGTTTATTAGTGTCAAACGTGTTGCGCTATAATTATGGCATATGGCTGCTAAGCAATTTATGCTAAAAAGCTGATGGTGAAGTGCTCGGTGAACTTCTTATCTATTAACACCCCGACATCGCGAAAAGAAACATCTTGTAAAGTTTTCATTGGGCTATTTTAACTGAGATTATTGTATAACTAACCACTACAAAGCGTTTAAAAAAGTTGTGGTTTCATTTTGTCAAACTTTTTTGTTCCATCCTGCAGACTTAAGCGTGATCCAAGATGAAGCCTTTATTTGCGCTGCCCGAGATTTTTTAAGTATTTTTATTTGTTATCGATATATTTTGAAACTACTGATCTGATTTTAATAATTATTTATGAATCCGAATCCTTGAACCAACCCATTTCCTACTTTAGGATATATTAAAGTCAAAGTCAAAGTCAAAAATATCTTTATTCAAGTAGGCCCATAGGTGGCACTTTTGATGCGTACATAAGAATTACACGGTAGTGAGATGATGGCGATAACCACATTCGTAAACTTAAAACTAAAGCTACGAGGGTTCCAAACGCGTCCTGATCTAAGAAGAAGGAAAATATTAAAAAATATAACCAAAACACTACGTTACGACATTGAGTTAAAACGGGTGAAACTGCTGGGAGCAGCTTACTTAGTTTTTTTATTATAAAATAGTATAATACAATTTTCTTTAAATAAACTACTAAATGTAGTTTATTGTTACATACTGCACGGTTTATTTTACTTATAATAATATTCAAGCTTTTGCTGTCACAATAACTTTGTAAAATTTTGTGATACCTATTTGTGAATTTGAATTTCTATATCAATGCCGTTAACCTGATCTCAATGTGTTTGTAAAGGGAAGGGATGAAGATCATGCGCGAGAGTGGAGTTTTGCGAGTTGTCGATGTAAATGTAGATTAATAATTCTGAATTTAAATTAATTTCTTTGAAGTAGGCCTAGTTTATAAGCATTTTTGAGTAGAGACTCTACCACCGGTTCGGAATGCAGAATAATAGTTATTATGACTAATTTTGTAATTTATTTTAAGTCTTATTTATTTCTTTTAGTTTTTGTTTTTCTTTTTTATGGATTGATGTCAGGTTTGTTTGACTGACAATTATGTCAGGTTTGTTCCGTTTTATCGTTTTTTTTAATTTAGTGTATTTGGCTTCTGGCCGTCTTAATTAATTATAATAACAAATATAACCTATATTATACTATTTAATTGACGTAAAATGGTAACTGACAAAAATTAAAAACGCTCAACCTTTAAAACCCTTCGCGTAGGAATACCATCTCCTTTCCGTCGTAGGTTATTAAAGAAACAACTTTCATCTTATTACGTAACATTATTTCATTTTAACTGCAGATCAAGTTCATCCACTTTTTAACGCAACGTCTCTCTCGAAATCATATAGCGGTGTTTGAGTAATAAAATGTTCTAATACAAATTACCAAAATTCGATCCTCCAAAAGGGCAAAGGTATATGATATACTAGCTGATATCCGCGACTTCGTCCGCGTGGATAAAGTTTTTTTTTCCCGCAGAAACCCTCTTATTTCCCGGGATAAAAAGTAGGCTATGTGCTTTTCCAGACTACAATATATCTCTGTAAGAAATTTTAGCCAAATCGGTTCAATCGTAACGACGTGATTGAATAACAAACATACAAACTTGTGCCTTTATAATATTCTAGCTTCTGCCCGCGGTATGCATAGGTCACATGCGTACCAAATGGAAAAGCAGTCTGCCCGTGGCTTAGCTCGTAAACAATTTTGAATTATCCCTCGGGAAGTACTTAAGGAATCGAGATAAAAGGTAGTCTATGGTCTTATCTATGTCAAAGGCTACAAGCACGCTGAATTTCAACCAAATCCCGTTCAGCCAGTTGTGTTCAGTAACAAACATCCACACTTTCACATTTATAATATTAGTAGGATACTCAATATTTTTATAACTTTTCTTATTAGACTGTCTTAGATGTTAACTCGGTGTTATTTTTAACAATTTTGTTAAAGGAACTCTTTAAAAGGTGTTCCTTACTAAAAGATTAACGAGTTTTATAACCGTCCTATCAATATTCAAAAATTATAGTAGTTTTTATTTATTGCTAGAAGTGCGTGCGTTAACGCAAAAAAATCGAATGACCGAATGCTATGTCGTTATATCAATAAACAAGCGAACGCCTGTGATTGCGTCCTCGCACAATTTCTGATACGTAAAGATATACAATAAAAAACCCTAAAAGAAAACAAATATATTGTAATGCTCTATGTTCAAAAACGAGACTTTTATTATCTTCAATCCATTCAGGGCGGTGTTAAACCCTTTCTTAGCTCATGACAACATCATATACAGAACTTAACAAAAACCTAAGGTCCTTAACTTAGCAAAACATTTCCGGTTACCGGTTTAATTTAACTGCTACTCCAGGTACCATCTTCCTCTCTTGCCAGCAAATCAGATTGCAATCAAGGGCTAACTAGGGCTACATTACAGTGGACATAAACAGTCGACTTACAAGAAATGGTCATAAATTAGTGTCATCTGCATATCGTCTGCGTAAGGTACAGGGATCATTTGTGGGATTGAGTATACGCTTTTATAATATGATTCCTAAGGTGATTTTGGACCTGCCAATGCACAAGTTTAAAGAATTTGTTAAAACACATTTATTAGAGCGAGGTTACTATACAATTGATGAATTTTTTAATGATAAGGTTGCTTGGAAGCATCCGGCTCCGCTTTCAGCTCTCACAAGATAGAAAAATGAATGTTAAAATACAAAATGTAAATTGTTGATGTTGGAAAAGAGCAACTGCTGAGTTTCTTGCCGGCTTCTTCTCGGTAGAATCTGCTTTCCGAACCGGTGGTAGAATCACTACAAACAGACAGACTTGACGTTTCAAAAGTGCTTATATTAGGCCTACTTGAAATAAATGAATTTTGAATTTGAATTTGAATTAAAAGTCTATGCTGCACCTCTGCAGTAACCCAAGTTTCCACCGAATCAAAGGCTTCTACAAACGTCCACAAACGCTAAGCAAAATTTCCGTTAATACCTACTCTTTGGTTGGCTAGAAGCTATCAATCCTACATTACTCCCCGTAAATTACTGTAAAGTTCAGCTCCCGTCAAAATTAGACCGTTGGGACAAACAGGCAGACAAAAAGACACACACAAAAATTTTATCAACCCTTTAAGTCACGGGTCACCTCTCAGAATGGGAAGGGTGGAGGGTCCATTTTCACCACGTTGGCCAAGTGCGGAATGGTCGACTTCACATGCTATTGAGGTCGTTATGAATAAATGTCATGCTCAGGCTTCCTCAAGACGTTTTTGATCACCGTTGAACCAAGTGATATAAAATTAAAAAGAACTTAATCCCGAAAACTAAGTGGTGCGTGCCGGGGTTCTCAACTCCCCCGTAATGGAGGTCGAAGACTTAACCAGTAGCAACAGGAAGCTATTGTAATAAATTAGAGGCAGTAATTCAAAAATCACAGACATACATTTTCTTTTATTGTATGAATATAGACGTGTAGACGCATAGACCAAACGCTCATAAGGATAATTTTTTTTTAAATGTGAAACTTGTACATTTTTTGCAATCAATCAAAACTTAATTTATTCAAATAGACACTTTTTATACGTCACCATTTTTTTAAATCGTAGTGAGATGATTGTGATAACTACATTCGTAAAGCTATGATGTTTCCAAATGCGCTCTGGTCTCACAAGACGCCTACAAATCTTTTTGTATCACAAGAAGGATAAAACTATAGCAAATTAAGCATTTTCATAATATATCATCAGAAGCCTAAAAATTATTATTTATTTATTTTAAACTTGCATCCTAACATGCAAACGAATTTACGTAGAATTTCTAACATCCTTTGAGAAAATTTGACTCACACGCTGTGCTTTTTACGCTAAAAAACCTACGTACTAAAAATAAAAAAAGTGAAAGTTAGTTTATTGGTTTAACATTTCACGCAACTATGATGTCTATGACATAATTTATTTATTTAATTCCCTACTTATGTAGGGATACACTATACGCAAGGAACTTTGCTTACCTACCTACTATTTATTTTTACTGTATTGACTAATAAATTACACTATTAATATACGCGGTATACGAGGGTAATTTTTTTATGTCCAGTTTTTTTAAGTAACTGCAACCTTTACTTCTCCGGAATAAAGAATCTTGGCCTTTCACGCTCGCGTGCACTGATCTGTCTGCAGAATGGAACTCTCTGTATGCTTCACAGTATTGATAAAATTTATAAATAAGTCATTTGTTGGTGATAGTGACTTAATTATAAAATAAATTGATAAAAAAAAAAAAATTGAAAATGGATATAAAAAAATCTTCTTATTAGATATGGACATAAATATGGTCCGGGAAAAGTACAAGTCATTCATCGAATTGAGTACATGCTTTAATAATTCGATTTCTGAGGTAATTCTGGACGTATCAAAGCATACCTACGTTTAAACTTTAAACAATGTACTAAAACAAATTTATTACAGCGAGGTCAAAAAAAAAATTGATGAATTTCTTAATCCAGGTTGCTTGGAAGCACCCGTTTCCCTTGATATTGGAAAAGAGCTTTTTTTACTTTAGAATCTGTTTTCCAAATCAGTGGTGGTAGAGTTTGCTACAAACTAAAACAAACAGACATGAAGTTTTAAAGTGCTAGTATAAGTCTGCTTAAAATAAAAGAATTTTGAGTTTTAATTTAAATTTATCACCTACAGACTTTGTTTATTCTTCCTTATTGTTTACTAGCTGTTGCCCGCGACTTCGTGCGTTTGTTCTTGTTTTTAAAGTACAAACAGTCTATTAAAGAGAGGTCCGGCTCCAATCTAGATAATTCGGGGTAAGCTATGATAACTGGGGTCAGTATATAGATAAGACCCACTTTGGAGGTTTGAAGGAGAATTTAATGTACTTCAGTTTCAGCTTTTATAACTTAAATCGAATAATAAAAAAATTAAATAAATTTTATTTGTACCGGCGATCTAATAAAATATTAGGACACAAATTCTGCTATTGTGACATACTTAGACATACTTCTTCTCGGACTTTTTTTGGAGCTAATAAATAGTTCTTTAATCATGTAGTTCTTTAGTCATTTTTATTTATCGCCAATAGTTTTCTCATCATGTTTCCTTTTTTCTTAAGTGAGGAGTTCGCTGTTCCGCTGGGAAGTTATTTCCTCTACCAAAAATAATAATCAAGAAATTTTGCCAAAATTAATCTATTACCTTAGTTCGGTTATAAGAAGAATTCTGAATATCGGCTAAGATATGGCGGAGTTATTTTATGAAGTAACATCTACAGAAACTTTGTGAAAAATTTTTTTTTTCTCTTTCAGCTATAAATCTACTAAATTGCATTTAAATCCGTTCTGTAGCTATAGCGCGATGCGCACACAAACCAAAAGGCATAAAGACAAACAGACAGAAATAGCAAAAATTGCATTTTTACGTTCTATTGCTTATTTCTTACGTATCCCAGTAATCTTTTCGCAAAAACCTTGAATGTACAGACACGGCTATTCTACGATTTTATTATAAGTATAGATAAAGATTACCTTGAAAATAATTAATAGTGCTTCGAGATGTATATACCTACATAGATAATTGATCCGTCTAACATATATAGATCTTCATAAACAGGATATCTTTTTGCCTTTAACGTCCTATACCTACATCGCGAAGCGATTTCAGTGATCTCGGAGATCGTGTGTAAAGTAAAGCTTTTTCACCTGCAAATGCACTCGCGTAAGTTGTGTTGTGCTAACTCTCCCGAGCTAATAATGCCGCCCGCGCTACTTGCCCAAGATACTCGCACGAGCTACTAATGAAGGTTACATGCGAAATCAGTGGCTATGCAAATGCTTTGTGCATAAATTACGTTGCGAGCGACTTTGAAATCACATACACGTCTATAACAATCATTCATCATCGACACCATCAGTCTACCTGTCCATCGGGATTTCAAATTCAAATTCAAATTCAAATTCATTTATTTCAAGTAGGCCTACTTTATAAGCACTTTTGAAACGTCAAGTATGCATGTTTGTGTGACTCTACCACCGGTTCGGAAAGCAGATTCTACCGAGAAGAGCCGGCAAGAAACTCAGTAGTTGCTCTTTTCCAACATCAACATTTACAATCATTTTGCTATCTTGCGGGAGATGAGAGCGAGGCTGGCTGCTTCCATTCTACCTTGTCATTGAGGAATTCATCAAATGTATAGTAACCTCGCTGTACTAGATGCGTTTTTACACATTTTTTAAATGTATGCATTGGTAGGTCAAGAATTTCCTATTTAGATTTAGATAATAGGCTAAACACACTTCCCAAATTGAGGTCGCGGCAAATCGTTACTAAACCTTAATAATACCTATCACAATTTTACAAACAGTTTACTTATTCCATACGACATATTAATAAGTTAACATGATTAATTATTTTGAATGATAAAAAGTGACCTAACAGTGATGAGTTTAAGTAAAATAAAACACATTAATTAAGTTTTTTTTATGTTATAGCACAAGGAAACAAAGTTAATTGTACCTACATTATTCTCAAGTAGGCATGAATACTGATTTAATTAGTGCCCTATGTATATTGTTAGTAATTTAAGTGGAACATACAGGTCTATGTTATATTGTGTTATAATATACCTGCATTACAGGTGATTTTATGCAACCTGGCGCTTTTTTACATGCGTAAGTCTCGCACGAGTTTCTTCCTCCTACCGCGTACATAACGTCCGATAATATATTGCAAACGTTCTGTGGCGAGCATAAAAATTATGCTTAAAGCTTTACTAGAGTATTTTCAATCATCAATCAATCAATCGCTTAGTGCGTAACTTTTGCATACTCTGTATGCCACTGCACATGTTACTGGTGCAAGCTACTTGCAAAAGATACTGACGCACATATCTAATTTATGCTTAAATCATTGACTCGGGAATTATACTTGCACGAGCTTTCAGAGGTCCCAATGCAAACGAATCCTAGCGATCGATCGCAGCGAGTAAATGCGTGAGTTTTTAAGCGTAGGATCGCTGCGATCTGCGTGCATTCGGTGTGAACGATTTCCGAACCTTAAAGTTTTCACTGGTCTGTACGGGAGATTCCTGATGGTTATGTGCTCGGCTATAAAAATTGCGAGGATCTTCCTCAGACCTGATGTTGTGCTCGGGGACCGAGCATCCAATGCGAATACATGGGCGTCATTTGTAAAAACTTTGATAGCGCGATGTAACATATAAGGAACTTGTGGCGCCATCTAGTTGGCTAACGTTGAGACCACCACAAATCTATGTATTATTCCTATTAGTAGATCAAAGAACGAAAAACGGCCGAAAAACGGCCAAGTATTAGTGTATTCTGCCAAGAATTGTTTTACCGGAGTTTGGAAGTCAGAAAGTTCCACCTTCGTGTCTTCATTTGAAGAGCACTTAAAAGCGTCCCGTCCCGGTCACTTTCACTAAGAATCGAAATTCCTCCCTCCCTCTCGCACTGGAGCAGCATAGAGGATCTATGCTCTCTATTCCTCCTTCGAATCTCGAGTCGAGGCCTCTGCCCAGGTGTGAGCCATCAGTAGGGTTATGGGATGATCTTAGATGATTTAGTAATAGTAGAGCACGCACACACACACACACACGAACATACACACAACAAACGGGCGCGTGTGCGCATTTTTACAAGCTGTGACGAATAAATTTTTCGACTGGTTGTTTTTAATCGATTGGTCTAATTGTTTTGTTTTTTTACGTATACACGTGTTCACTTATCATCATCTTATATTTATGTAATTTTTATTGCCCTAGATTTAAGTGAAACTATTTATTGTAACGCCGTTGATTACGAATAAATAATGAAAAAAATACCTACCGCCCACTTTATCGGTAAACATAACTACGTAACCAATGCAAATATTTATTACCATATAGAATCGCCCTGCAGCTCTGAGTTCAGAGTTCACAGGTCGGTAATTTGCACACAACAAGGTTTCTTAATTATAATTTAATAAAGCGACTAAGTGCGAATGAGCCTTTCGGTACTTTAGAAAAAAACATCTAAGATATCAGAAGCTAAAGATATAAACGGAGATAATCTATAGTATTCTACCACCTGTTCGGGGGGCAGATTCTACCGAGAAGAAGCCGATAACAAACTCTTCAGTTCCTCTTTTACTATTTACATTTTACCATTCATTTTTCTATCTTGTGAGAGATGAAAACGGAGCCGGCTGCTTCCAAGCAACGTTGTCATTAAGAAATTCATTAATTAAATATCATAATATCGACCTGTTATGGGTATGGCAGTTATATTAAATCCCTAATCGGTTTCTACTCGACATCGTACCGGAACGCTAGATCGTTTAGCGGTACGTCTTTGTCGGTAAGGTGGTAACTAGCCAGGGCCGAAGCTTTCACCCAGGCCAGACCAGACCAAAGAAAATCCCTCTGCCGGGGATCCAACACGGGAGTTGAGGTCGTTATAATTATATACATTTAGTAAAATTTTACATTACCTGTATATATTTGAATAATTAATTTAATTAATAACAGTTTTTAATATGTACAATGTACATACCTATTCAATTTACGATTCAGTTTCAATTTTAATTTATTCATTAGGTATGTTTTGTTGTTTTATTTTTCTTGTGCAATATTGGTACGTCGAAAACGGTGTATTATGCTTTACAACTAATATATTTTACTAAATTTATATTCATTAATATTACTTTAATAATCAAATTTTAATTAATAATATGGCTAACCACCCGACCAGACCATAGAAAATTCTGAAATTAAATAAATTCCCAAACTGCATTGCCGGGAATCAAACCCTAGATCTCCCACTTGGGAGATCACAGTGCTCACAGCTGCGCTAGAAAGGGTAGCAAACACATGCCTCTTTCTTTTAAGCTGTTTATCTAAACTAACATTATGAAAATATAGTTTGTTTGCTTGAGCGCGTTAATCTCAGGAACTACTAATTAAAATTGGAAAAATATTTTTGTGTCGCATAGTCTATTTGTCGAGGAAGGCTTAAAGCTATAGCTTACTTTTAACTTAAAATGACTAGATAAGAGCGTATCAATAAATATTGTTGCAAAAATGGGAAAAAATATTCCTTTTGAAATTTACCGATGCGTGCGTTGCGTAAACAATGTACAACAGAATAAAGTCCGGGACAGCATGTCTGTCTTTTAAGAGTGACTCACAAGCAGGCGAAGTCGCGAGGGACCGCGTGTGATGATATAAAATAAAACAATTGTTCCATCAATACCGTCGTAGTCTTTAATAAAGAGTGACAGTTATAACACATTATACATAAAAATAAATAAGTTTTACATCAATCTACGACGGTTAAATTGATTTGTCTGATAATTGCATACACAGCGTAAAAAGAGCAAAAATTGTATGGTAAAACGTTTACCGTAGATTTTTTTATGGCACGTAAGTAAGTCTAAAAACCTTAGATTTAGAAAAGATCCCTTTTAAAGAGTAGGTACTCGTATATATCAATCAAGAAAGGATATCATCTAAATCTACCTTTAATGAAAGTTGATGTATGAAAGACGATTGTATTAGAAAGTAACAGGCACGGCATTTCGTTGAATAATTTTAATTCAAAACATCCAACTTTTAGGGGTGGTGAAGTATGAGCTGACCCTCATGAAGGAGTAAATTTTCCCCAAAAACCTTTTACTGAACTTGAACTATTGAACTTATCTTCGGCTTTTTGGAGACGCAGGTAAACTTCTTAATCATACCAAACATCATCAATTCTACGCAGACGAAGTTGCGGGCATAAGATGACTAATATAATCACACTAATTCGCGTGCATTTGCAAAAATTTTCCACTGCGCAGGTCAATCTCCGGAGGAATGACGATTAAATGCATGAGGCGTTTTCTTCCTAAGTTTTAAGCAACAGGTTTTCAGAAGACAATTGGACGTAAAAAAAGCCCAAGAGCGAGTTTAACTTCTACGTGAAAGTTTCCGCACCTAAAAACACGTTTCTTGTATAGGGAGTAGGCCATTTCCAGTTTTATTGTTTGAATTTTATTATTTATATGTTAAACCCGCAATTAAAGTACACATTCTGTTTTTAACTTTGACTCTGTAACTTTTACGGTTCATGTAGATACAGCCCACGGACTGACAGATGGACTGAGGCAACTTTCAAATACGGAACCCTAAAAACCAGAGTGATTTAATTAAAACAAATTTTATTTATGGTACAGAATTACTGCAATCTTGAGTTTATTGATTTTCATTGTTCGTTGGGATCAAACTAATGCATAGGTAATTACAAATATAAAATTCAAATCTTTTTCGTACATCGTATCTAATTCTTAAAACCAGAAGTGGTATCCGGAATCCCATAACCAGTTAAACTTGCTAATGTTTTGGTTTAGTGCGGGAATAAGTTTTAAGATTTTATTTTGTTTTAATAACGAAATATTGTTAAAGCGTGCATGAGTATAATATATAAGGAATCACCCTGTAAAAATGTTAAATCAAAAGAATCATATTTATTTTACCATACAAACTAATTAAAAACATTCTCAGTGTTTATTTATGACAACCCTATTGAAGATAAAAGACCGAAACGTGCATAGTACCTACGCTACGCGACGCGTACCTAATGAAGTGACAGGAGTCGTCACTAGATTTTACTTTTCATGTAGCGCTAGTATCTCATTTCTTTCAGTAAAAACCATGGCAATGGTTTATTCAAAAACCATTAGCGTTTCGGTTTCACAGATAAGTCTCAGAGACAGTAAATAAAGTACCTTTAATGCCTCTGAAGTATATTTCGGTTTTCATTTACACGTTGTTTAGTTTTAAGTTTTAGTAGAAATGGAAAAGTGTGTTTGTCAATTCATAATTAATTGTTTATAAAGTGTGTTGTAAGGTAAGTATTGCCACATTCGATTTTTGGATGTTCCGTAGATAAGAGCGATAATTATTTTTAAAGCAAAACTTTCTATTGGGATTACGAAAACGTCGAGATCTAGTTTCAGCATTTGGTAACAAGATATTTTAAACTGCAACGAACAGACATATGTGACGTGGCATTGATAGTTGTGGTACTATTATAGCGCCAAACTAATTTTCTATTCAGGTATGTTGGTTCTTTTCGTTTAAATACTCCGAAGAGTGCCTACTAGCATGATATCTATTTTTCATGTTAAGTAGGTCGGGCTCATTTAAAAAAGGAGTGATTTGAGATCCCGGCAGAATAGTAAAACTAAATCGGCCCTAAGCGTTTTGTATGAGCTGGATTAATCGCCACGATTTACCTAAAAAATTAAAAATAAGAATTTGGTTTCAACGTGTCACAAAGGTTAATTTGAAGATTGATGTTAATGTTAGATCTAATCAAGCACTTTTATTCTATAAAAAAAGTTGCGTACCAGTTTAACTGCCCGGTTTTGGAAACGAAGTTTTAATCAATGCGAAGTAATAGATTACGATTATCACTAACATGTTGAAGATATACTCCATCAATACATAGCTTTGTCTGATTAACGAAATCTTACGAACTTGCTTTTTGGAACCTATAACCATAAATTTAGACATAAGAGGGTTAAGAATAAAAGTATTATTTAGACACCACAGTGAAATTTTATCAACGACTTTATTCAATTCTTCGACTGCGTTAATAACATCTTTTTGATTAACAGGAATATAAATTTTAAGGGTAACGGCGTATAAATGATTATTGAAGTTATATCAGCAGAGGACAATATAAATAAAAGAAGACCCTAACTTGACCCCTGAGGAACTACTAACAGGCTAGAGTCCCGCTATTTACATCTTATTGTGAGGAAAACTACTGAAACATTGCAGTGTTGCTGAAGAAAACCGGTAGTGATAAAGTTTAGCAAGCATTCGTTTTATATTAATCGAGTAGAACGCCCGAGGAAAGTCTAGCAGAGCAAGAATATTACCCTGGCGGGCAATCTTGGGATCTGAGTTAATGAATATGACGTCTGATAAAGCGGTATATGTGCTACGATTTTCCCTAAACCCTGATTGAAAATATGGTTAAAAATTATTAACTTCGTAATACTTTTTAAATTGGTTGTATATGACTTTTTCAAGAAACTTAGAAAGATATGTATAAAACTTATTGGAATTAAAACCTTAACTTCTGATGGGTTTCTTGGGCAAAGGCTTGGGTGTACCCAGCTACTGGGGGGGCATGTTATGAAGCATAAGTACAAACAGCCGCAAATGATTCTGCTTTATAGGTAGTTAAAATAAAAATGGATATAAACATAGGGGCTGCTGCCCTCCCCTGACCCTTCTGGGTACGCCCTTGGGCAAAGGTAAGATTACGTAGGCTATTTGCCTAGCTATTGATTTTTGAAGAGTATGCCAGCGCGGCGCCGAACCTTTTTCAAATCACATAAGTACTTTTATAACGAAATTTAAATTAGCTGGATGCAATTATCAGATATATCAACAATATGTCATAAGTGGGTATAATTACGTAGGTACAATATAATTTTAAATATACGCTAGGTATACAACATCTATAAGTAGTAGATATAATAATGATAAAATTACACTTAGAAAACCTTTTAAAGTATCTAAAACTATACTTAGAATTGGTGTTCTTGTATTCTTACAGTGGATTCAATTCCAAATCGCATTCTTGAATATGTCTTACAGGATTAAAAAAATGCATATATTATTATAACCTTTGAATGGCACCGATTCAACCAATAGGGTTAATTTTAAAGATTATTTCGGTAACTATTTCTTTGATTAGCATGATTAAAAAATGTAGAGATACTGTCGGTTTGATGTTCTTGCATTGAGGAGAGCGAAGATACGGATCAGCGTCGCCAATGCGTCGGTAGTCGTGAGTTTTTGCTGTAGCAAGTGTGGTCGAAACTCGCTCACGAATTGGTCTGTACAGTCACAGGAGAAAATGCCTCCGAGACAATGTTTGAATCGTCTAACATAGACGATGAGGCCTGAGTGATGATGATGCCTTTCGGTTTATCTGTGTACCTACGCAATTTTGCTACAAAAAAAAAGTTAAGTATAATTACTTAGCTCAAAATAAAATAAGGAGGATTGGTAAGATAGCTGGCACAGGCATTTGCAGAAGTCAAACATACTTGCTTGATGTTAAGGGAGCTGTTGGAAAGTATTCATAATAAAGGAAACCTTCCGGTATACAATTTTTTCTTGATTTCAATATCAATTGCCGTCTCAAAGTAATTTTTACCTAAATTAACTTTTAGACTGCATTAAGGCGTCATAAAAGTTATGCAGTAACAAACAATTTGAGCTTAAATGTTAAATGTTCTTGCATTTAAGTTCAAATTAGCTCACAGATTACTATGGCAACATAAAAAAGATAATGAACCTAGACAACATCAAAAAAATAATTAACATACACTTTCATAATTCAAACGTACACACATACACGTGTAAATGTAATTTAAAGGTATTTTGGGCGTCAGACACAGGCTCACCGTCGCGTCGCAGCGATCCCTCGCTTCAAAACTGCTATCCACACAAAAAACAGACTATAGGTCTATGTCTCTATGGTTGATCTTTATTGATACGCAAACTGGTACTTATATCCTTGCAAGTATATTTTAACTAGAGAATGCAATTTAGGATCGAATCAGTAAGTTACTAACTATTACACATAAGCTTATTATTTAAAGAGGTATATTGCATATCTTACCTGATATATTTTTAATGGGTAGGTACTTACTTGCTACTTATACATATATATTTATTTATTCGGTAGATATGTCGGTTACATATATTATTTACTCGGTATTTTAACCATATATATAAAACTATACAATTTAAACTAGGGTCGGTTTTTCAATCGCCATATAGATTATCAGAAAAATAAATTTGACGTTTTGACAGTTGTACAATAGGAAAACTATCTTTATACATGAAAAAAGGTATTTAGCGATTGGAAATCGGCCTTAAGATAGATACACACATAATTATTGGTCTATATTTACCTATTATTTTTTTATTAATGTAGGTAGGTAGACAGATCATAATAGAAAGGTTACGGATATATTAAAATAAATCTTAAATTATTATTTAAGTATTATATTATGTACATACCTGATTTAAGAAATTTTGGAATTGGAAACTTCGGTATATTACTATAGTTTTGGATAACGACTGCTTAATTGCCTTATCTAGATTAATTTTCAATACTCTATGGTAGGCTATCCTATATACATAATAATAGACTAAAAGGTGAATATATAATAAAAATTTAGTATTTCAAAATACATCTCAACGCCTGGTTCGTTAAGTGAAATTACCTAAATTAACCGAAAATATTTTAAAACCCCTTAAGAATACCGAAAGTATAGGATAATATTAATACAGCTTAGCTTCTAGGTACATCATTAAAATTAAACAACAAATTTGTTGAATAAATTTAGATAGGTATACATCTCTAAACAATATTGAGTGAGGTCAGATGAGTACTAAACCGTGCGTTAGATTGAACAAAGGTGCCAAGGTAAGGACTCGTGATTCGATTCGATTAGATTCTGCATAAAGAGGAAATAGCAAAAGCGCTATATCCGCAATCTGCATCCCAATTAATAAAGAACGTAGGTTAAGGACGTCTATAGCGGCATTCAAGCTTCAAACGTGCGACCAATCAAGAAGCGCTCGTTCGAGCAAGCTTTTTGATCGGTCGCACGCAGGACGCAAATATTAACGCGGCTAAAGAAGCATTTATGACGCCGCGGTGCGGCATGGAAAGGTACACACAGTATACATTATACTTATGCTACTTCACTTAAAAAAAAAATTATCAAAAAAATGATAGTTAATGATTTTTAACGGAATGCAAATCTTCACATAAATCTTATAACTAGGTGATATTTTCTTACTTATTTACTTAACAGGTGAATATTAAAATCGGATGTAAATATAATATCCCTACGTAGGTATAAAATCATGCAAAAACTAAGCTTCGTTAACTTATTTGGGCTAGAAAGGGCTAGGGTAGCGCTTAAAAATCAATTAATATAAACGACTGTCGTTACTTGTTAGACTGAAAGCACGGAAATGATAAGTTCAAATAACTTGATCACGATTTTCCGTCTGTTCTCACTTTTCATTGAAAACTCTAAGTACTAAACATAACTATCCAGATTCCAGACTAGCATACAATGATACAACCAATAGAGAATATAACTTAGCGAAGCTGTAATTAGGCTATGTAGGTATGTATATATTCTTGCATGAATAAGTTTGATATGAAATACGTTCGAATTAAATATCTGTTGCAATTTCGCATATATTTTCCGCTAATGTATGACTAACAATAATGCCGCCGCGCTTGTTCGTTCGCAATCGTTATAGGTTATATCCTAATGCATCGAATATCAAGTGTTTTCTTTTAATATTATCTACTAATGATTATTTATTCTTTTAGCAATGTATGTACCTACTTTGCAAAAGACCGCACTTCGATTCGATCGAAAAACGCTGGCGAGGACAGATGATTCCTATAGTGTCACCACATTATGCTGATATTCTCTTTATCTAACGTTTTGTGCTATAAGTTTTCAATATAACGATACGCGTCATTTTCAAGGTGGCTAAGAACGAATATGATATTATTTTTGAAATCCAAGATAGCCGCCGCAATTTTTTTAATCTTACTAGCTGTTGCCCGCCACGTTGAAAAATCCCGGAGGAACCCTTCATTTTACTGGAATAAAATGTATTCTTTGGCCGTCTCCAAGGTGCAATTTGTTAAACTGTTTCAATGCAAATTTCACCAAGATAAATAAATGTTTTTTTTTCAATTTAAATCCGGTAACCCTTAACTTTTCCAGCATCTTTTCAGGATGTAAGCTACGTGTGTGCAAATTTACATCAAGATTAGAATCGCACGCTTACGGGCACACACACGTGCACACACACGTCAAACTTATAACACCCCGTTGTTTTTATGTGGAGAGTTAAAAAATGCGCAACGAGAAATTACAATTCTTGGAGTTTAGAATTAGTTATAGAATGGCTCAAGGTCCGTATTCCGTATCCTTACTCATACCAAGTACTCATTGGTTTTTCATATGTGAATGAAAAAACCAATGAGTAGTCCAAAATCTGCAATTTCTACGAATCGCGGCTCATCTTTGAACCCTATTGAGGTGTTTTCGCATTTGTAGTTTTAAATAATATTTGATTTATGAGCTTGCTAGCTGCGTAATAAACGGGGACAAAGAAAGCAGTCTATTACGATTCTTTTTACAAATGTTCGTTTTCCTGTGATAAACCTTAGTCTATGCTATTTTCCGTCCTTTCGACAAACTCTATGGCTAAATTCAAGTCGATTGGTTGCTTAGTTAGTGGATGTGTCTCTCAAATTTATATGGAGTTGTGAAACTTGGATGTTTGGTCCTGCATATAAAATGTGATTAACGCTAACGTTGGCACGAGGTTAATTAACATAAAAACGTACAGGGATAAAAGTACCTTCAAAAAAACCACACACGGTCCACAGTTGAGCATAGTAGCGCCAGTGGCGTGCACTGTGTTTCTCACCAGGGTATGCATACAACAGGAACATTGCGTAAAAGAGCAAAAAATCCCCTCCTATACGAGTTATAATATCAATTTTAGGGTATGCAGTGCTTTTGTGCATGTATGAAGTGCACGCCACTGAGTAGCGCCAAGAGCGAGTTATGCTACCCATTTTTTCGTCTATCTCTATTTAAACATCAAGACATAAATATCGTGGCGCACATGCTAGAGCCCTACAAGTTGTCTTCATAGTCATAGGCTTTTGATCAAAATGAGTATTACATCATCGTACGCAACGAAGTCGACAGATGGGTTATCCGGCATGATCTAATTTATTTGATAATCCAATTGACACCTACAACAGCAAATAATGAAACTATATTTGGCAATCCTACCTCACGATGGTTTATATCATAACAACAATATTTTGCATTTCAATTAAGTAAGCTCATGGTTTGAACCTTGAATCAGTAGTCAAACACTTTTTTTCAACAACATGTTGACTTTTGTGTTGCAAGGATGCATAGATACAACTTATATACCTACCTATAAAATATATATATAAACACCTAAAATATAAAAATGTCAGAAAACGAAATTAATAAAAAAATATACAAATAGGAAAGGAAATATTTTTTTGTTTGTTTATTTATAACCAATAATCTCAGAAATTACTAGACCGATTGTAGCCACCATTGTACACAAAAGCTAAGTACTACATGATAAAAATAATAATTAAAGCGAAAACGCGGGATTTGTAATACCTAAACCGAAATCATGGGTAACAGCTCGTAGGCTCGGTTCGGTACACTATTAAGCAAAGATTAGGTAGTAACATTTATGCTAACATTATAATGAGGAAAGCATCGACTATTTTGTATTTTTGTAATGTAATGGATAAAGTCAAAAACTACATAATCCTAATTGATTACGATATTTGCCACTAGCTGACGTATAAGTCAAGGAGCGTGGAGTAAGTATATGACATATACTTACGACCAATCCAATTTTTTTTTTTTTATCTACACAGACGTCTGTCGTAAGCGTTACTTCCGTTTGAAAAAATCTGAGTTACTCCCTAGTCGCGCCTAAAGAAGTTTTACTTCAAAAAAATCTACAAAGTATATAGTGGGTTAATTTTTAACATTTTGGTAACGGAACTCTTTATTGTTCAACTCTGAAATAAATTTGTAGGTAGGTAGAGGTATAGTTTGCTGTCCTTTTAGTGGTGTTTGACAGCCAAGCTTTTTATAAGTAAGTACGTAATGTGTGGGCAAAGTGTGAAAAGTTATTTTTACTTCAAATATGAAATCATGTTTAATCGTACCTAACGTCTATAAATAATTTCGATAGTTTTTATCGTTCCTTAATTATAGCTCCATAAACTATAAAAGTAAAGTAAACATCTCCAAAGTTGACTTTAGAAAATTCATTTATAAATTTTGTTAAATAATAATAAATATAATAAATAATTATAAATATACTACGTCAATTCACCTACAGCATCGTACCTACACTACTTTTTATGCCAGTAGCCTTACTACAAGATTTTCTTGCTCGCAATCAAGGATAAGTTTTCGAGTATGGAATACTTGAACAGCGGAGTAAAATGGATCTTAAGCTTATGGATTTAAAGTTCGAATTTGCCTACAATTAATTATCTCGGGCTTTTGACAGAACGTTTGAGAAACCAAATTCACAAGTACAGGATACAGATTGAGTACTCGAAATCAATTCCTCGATTGCGAGCGAAGACATCTTGTTCTAAGGCTACAGGAAAACTAACGGTTCCCACGGGAAATGTAAAAAGACATAATAGCGCGGGCAACAAGTAGTTGTACAATAACACAAAAAAATATACTGCTAAGTATAAAAACATATTTAATAAATTTTTCGTATAAAATAATATTTGTGTATTATATAAACTATTATTTGTGTCAAAATAAAGGTATATTATACTGAACTTCGTTCGCGTTTATATTGGGTTTTTCAATTACCTCCAGAGAGGGAATTTCCGGTTTTGAGGGTTAATTATTATTCAATGTCCGTCTCCAGGATGCAAGCTACATGTGTCTTTTGTAAGACCGGTTCAAAGTTGAGCTGAACATCGGTAACAAACAAACAAACAAACAAACAACACCCCTACACATTTATAATATTAGTATGGAAAGGTATTAATTATCAATAGACTTTAACAGTACACAGCTAGGCTAAAGGCCTCGCCCAACGAGGGTGTGCTCATAATCACCACGCTGTGCAGACGGCTTGATGATTGCAGTAGATTTGTAGTAGTAGCACAGAAGAAGCTGTTATATGCCCTTTAGTGGCATCCTACGGCAACCGCGGGAAGACAGGTTGTAGTGAAAATTAGATATAAGTATATTGAACTTCACCACACAGCACAGGATAGGTATTAATCATTTATTAAATGTTCCCAGTACTTCGTATCTATACCTACATCCGCCTTATCATAAAGCACAACTGCCAAATTTGTGAAGCTATAAATAGTACCTATCTAGATTTTAGCGGTTTCAATAAGTAGGTACACGTTAAAATACTCATTCATTCGTAAATAATGAAATTCATATTAAGTGGCAAAAAAACGGGTGAGTACAAGTTGGACTTACACTCGACGGGTTCCGTAACGTGGAGCAATTTTTTTATAGCAATAATTGACCTAAAGTAAAAACACTAATAAAAATTATAAAATTATAAAAAAAAAAGCAATGCAGCAAAGCAAAAGATGACAATCTATTGTTTCAAACGTGGCTCATTGTAATATGGACCTTTGAAAACGCAGATCGAAACTGCAACGTTTCCTACTAGATGACGCTACAGTCGCTATAAGACTGACGTAAAAGGCATATACTAATTTCGGCATCGATTCAGCCGTAGCTTAATTGGGAAAAGCGCTCAGGCGGCGATTGCCAGAGAGTCGCAGGTTCAAATCCTGTCGGTTCCGGAAATAATTGACGGCACTTTGTAGGAACACGTCCTACAATGTGCCATCATGTGTCCATCAACCTGAGCCGTAGATGTAGGGCCTCATCATAATCTTCAACCCGTTACCGGCCACTACAGAGCACGCCATCGTCTACCACTCTGGCCAAGTGCTGATTGGCAGACTTCACACGCCGCGCCGTCGAGAACATTATGGAGAACTCTGAGGCATGCAGGTTTCTTCACGATGTTTTCCTTTACAGTTACATGCAAGTGATATTTAAATTGCTAAAATTAAAACGCACATAACTCCGAAAAGTCAGTGGTGCGTGTTATGGCTCGAACTCGGTTTCCAGGGAAGGAAAGCCGAAGCCTGACCCACTAGGCTATCACCGCTTGTGTTAAGCCTCACAACCCTGGAATTACACCGGCAACGACACTCTACGAGCTGGAATGCTGCTTGGCGGCAGAAGTTACTTCCCCGAGGCCTGTCTGCTCCACACAATCGATATAGTAAATAATTAACCGAATAACTTTTTAAAGTCCTTCAAAGGAACAAAGAGAGCTAGTCTGACTCGTACTTGCCAGTTTTTTTTAATAACAAAAAAAACAATACCCTGTAAATTAAAATAGATCAAGGCTGCTTGCACTACCTACTTTATAACAATTGAAAGTAGCAGATTTAATAAATTAGGTATATCATATTATAAGCTAACTTGTTTCTCTATATTTAAGGTTGAACCGCACTAGACGGAATTGCGCAATACTGCGCTGCGAAATATTCTTAGATATTTATAATATGAAATCATACACGCTAAATCGCCCCAAGCTTTGTTGCCAGTTTATTTGCATGTTTTTCAGTGTCTGGGTGTTTATCTGTATATTAAAAGTAAATTAATTATTCATAAAAATATTCAACAGTCTTCTTAGTGCCCATAACACAAGCTACGCTTACTTTGGGACTAGATGGCGATGTGTGCATTGTCGTAGTATATTTATTTATTACTAGCTGTTGCCCGCGACTTCGTCTGCTTTTGATTCTGTTATTTGATGTGGCATTAAATTTAGTTCTAGATCCAAAAAAATTTAAGTATTCAGTGTCGCTAAGCCTTAAATGAGGGGTTTGCTGCTGTCCAATGAGGAGTTCTGTTCTCTATCTCCAACCACAGTTTGGGCAAAATTAAACACATATTATAACCTCTATAGTTAGTGGTTATAATTCGTCGGAGTTATTGTGTAAAATCGTCAAACACTCATCCCCTCTCCCAAAGGAACCGAACTTAATGTCGGTATAAAAAGTATCCTATATTACTTTTAACATTTCCAAGAATATGTGTACAAAGTTTCATGAGTATCGGTTAAGTAGTTTTTGCGTGAAAGCGTAACAAACAAACTTACATTGACATTTATAATATTAGTAGGGATTATTATTAAAAGCTGTAGCTGATTTCAGAACTCTTAGTATTTAATGGTGAATTGCTATTTGTTTTCAGGGTCAGATGGCCCATCTGATGGCAAATGCGACGCCATCGTTTATAAACAGAGCAACACTTCGCAGGACACGCAAGAAAAACGTCCCACAAAGTGCTCCCCAATGTACATCAACCCGAGGCGTAGGTTTCAAGCCGCATGTGACTGTAATAAGACCGGAACACAGAAATGCAGCTTGGCAGCAGAAAATAGGCATGGCGGACGGCGGTAGAACTTCCCCGGACAAGCTATGTCAAACATTACTCTACAATTTTTGTGCATCGCTTAAACCTGTTGGACACCTTTTTTGAAATGTTAACTGTTCAGTAAATTTTATAATTATTTTTCCAAAATATAAATATTTAAATTAAATTACTTGTCTTTATTAAAGTGCCGGCAAGTGTGGTTCAGCCTTTATATTCATTTGTAAAAATATCAAAAAGGAATAACTCAGCTGCTTAAGCAAGTACCTATTTTTTGCGTGTATAGGAAAATTACGAATAAATTTAATAAATAACAAAGTGATATTAATTTCTTCAATAGGTACTTATAAGTATTGCGTAATTGTTTTATTAATTACACGTATCTTGTATAAAATAATATGCTTTCCAACTGGGCGCCGCGGCGCTGAGGGTTCAGCGCCGCGGCGCCGTAGAAAGTACAGTATTAAAAAAAAAACCAAACAAACAATAATAATTCAATCCCACCGCCGTTCATTATTTGACCACGCTTTGAAACATTGTGTGTGTACCAAGCTCAACAACATTGATGGGATGAGACAGTTTTATTTTTTTTAATTCTTTGTATTGTAATTGTAAACAATTTTTTAAAATTAGGAAAATCTTATTAATGAATCAGTGAATGTTTTATTTTTTGTGCCTATCTGCCTAACTAACCAGTAGGCACCTATATATTTCAACCAGCTAGATTAAGGCGTTGGTGCCGTGACAAATTTCTAGTATTGTTAGTATGCCGCGGCCTTAAAAAGGTTGGGAACCCCTGTATTAATTTATTAATTTATTTTTCCTAGAAGTCGCAAATCGGAGTCGAATTTGGATTATCTGGTCCTAATTCGACTGATAAGGTAATATGTATATTATTCTTTATTAGCTTTTTGAACTGCTTCCCCCTATAAACTTTGAACTATGCAATATCTCCTATTACCGTTTGCGCATTCTGTTTGATAACCTAATAAACTAGATATTGAAGGTAAGCATGTAAGTAAAGCAATGATTCTTTAATAATTTTATGAGTTTTTTAATGCGAAGTGTGTGTATTAATATTTTCGCTATACGGACGCTCGAAAAGGAAATCAGATACTTTCTTTCCTTGGAAAGCACCCTGGAACCATTCCCGCGGGATAAAAAAAAAACATTTCTACATATGTAATACGGCAACAGAAAAACCGATATTAGGAACATTTTGCAGCGATAAAGTTTGGCAAGAATCGGTAAATTTTGTCAGTAGGGTGGTAACTAGACACGGCAGAAGCCTCCGACCAGACAAGAGAAAATTCAGAAATCATAAATTCCCAAATTGCCTTTGCATGGAATCGAACCCGGGAACAAAAAAACACAGCGCTGACCGCTGCGCAAAGGAGGTCGCCAAATACCTGTATGGGCTAAAATGGTCAATAAGTGGTAATAATGACTGTTTAATAAAAGTCAAGGTTGGGGTCAAACGATGCCAAAAGTGGATGCAACCTTCGTTATCGACGAAAGCCGGTGTTAAGGGTCATGACCTACTTGATATGAATGTCACTTAGCCTAGTGTTTTGCTTTTCTGGAAACTTCTAACTTAATTGTTAGTATAGAGGCAGTCTTTACATAAAATTATTATTAGAAGGCATGCCATCGCAAACAAATATTTTATGTTAATAGTAGGGTCTTATTTTTTTTATATTAATCGTGCACAAATAAAACAAATGCCCCACCTGATTGTAAGCGAAAACCAAGCGATACCCGATGGCCTATAAACAGAGTAACACTTCGCAGGGCATACAAGAAACAACTTCAACTACTGTACTGTACTGGGAATGTTAAAAGATTATCAGTTCATTAGTTAAAGTAGATAAAAATTGTCCTAAATAACAACATTTTTTTTAAATAGATACTAATAATAATACGATCAGCTATTTATGAAATTGCAATGGGTACACCAACACTACTTGGTGGGGTGGGAGGCTAGTACCAGTCAGCCTCCCAAAATGCCAACCTCACCGGCACGTGGTGCACTCTACCGTCTAACCGACGAGGCTCTGGCGACCGACAAGTGTCGGTATAAACACTTCGAATTGGCTAGACTAAATAAATGGCACAGACCTGTGTCGGGCAGCCCCGCTATTCCTGGCTCTGGCAGCGGTTATGGTAACGGCGTGGCAAGGGGTGTCAAGAATCTCCGGAAGAGATTCCGGAAAACTCCTAAATAACTAACATTGATCCAGAACCGCTTTAACAATACCGCGTATGTGATTTCGTAAACAAGTTAAGTTGCTACCAAAGATAGTATCAATTACTATTAACATCTACTGCAATCACAACTGATTCATGCCATCATGATTGTGGTGATCATTATGGGCAAAACCTCCCTGAAGAAAGGCTCTTAGTCCAGAAGTGGACTGTTATCGGCTATAAAGTAGTAGTTACCGTTATTTAGTTCTCTCGATTAAGGTCAAAAGCATGTTCTGTTCTCGGGGGCACAAGTTGTAAAAATGTTTCTTGGATTCAACGCACCTTAATAATAAAATACTGAACCTTTGTGTTGTTGGTTACGTTATGTTATGCTCCTTCTAACTACAACTTTGTTAGGACAAAATTCCTGTAATCTGTTTCTCACTGTAAAGAAAGCTTGACCCTCCTCTACGATAATTAATTTGTCTACAATCTTATGAGAACACACTTACTTACTAATCAATAATAAACAAAAAAAAAATATAAAGATATTCTCAATAAGAAACAGATTATAATGCCAAATATGTAAAACTGATGGTATTATTTACGTGCTCAAGAACCACAACTATTGCGAGCGACGCGGTGCGGCGGTGACGTGCCTGTCATCTTTCCGGGTCGTCTATTATAGCAATTTTTTTTTGAAATCGGTACTATTATACGATCAGCTTTTTGTGAAATTGCAATGGGTACACGTTTTAATTCTTTTATCACTCTATTTATTAACATTAGGTAGGCACATTTGGTATATTGCTTTAGATCAAGAAATCAAAGACGGGTAGCCAATGTGCGGCAATACACGGCGATAAAAATACGCGATGTTTTAATTAAAAAAAAACCACCGTGGAAATGCACCTACATATGTAGGATAAGGTACCCATAGGAGTGTTCTCAGAGGGATACCTACGAATCTATTTATTCGTGTAAACTTAAAATAATACAATACTAGTGCCATTGATGACGGTGAAGCCATATGACACTGGGCGGCATCATTTCAAAAGAATACCGGACACTATTTGAAAATGATGAGGAAACTAAATATGACGTCAATCGTGAAAATGTTACACATATCTTAAAACAAAACTTTGACTGGTCTGTAGTAGTGCTGCTAATCCGCTGGGTATATTTAGACGTTTTAGATATTTATGTTCAGCACAATAGTTACAAATGTCGTGGCCTTTAATACTCAGCGCCTACATATACGCCTTTTTTTTTACAAAGGTTGAACCACCACACTACAAAAGTCAAAGAAGACACAACAAACTGTCAGATATTTAAATAAAATGTGAAATTATACAAATCATATTTGTGTTAAATATAATTTGATTACATTGTTTAAAAATATATTATATTTGACTCACCGTAAATATGCACATATTGAGTATTTTGATATAAATAAAATTGCGATTCGATACAGAATTCTATTCGAAGAGACTATATGTTCTTTTGAGTATATAGATTACTCTATATAATAATGCACTTCGATTATCTTAGAATATATAATATCTCGGGTTAAAATAATAATTTTCGTTGTTATGGCATACCCGCCTTTTTTTTTACATCAATCCTGCTTCAGATATAAAAAGTGTTCTGTCTACAATGCATGGCTCAACTGTTGAACTGATTTTAAAGAAATATCTCACAGAGATTACTTGCATCCTGAACATAAATAAAACACGTTTATCAGGGAAAATCAATAAGTTTTTAAAAACCCAAATCTAGTAGGATGAAGTTGCAGGCATCAGCTTTTGCTTTACACTTAAATGTAATAGGTAAACCGCACTAGGCTTTAACATGAAGCTGCGCGGCCTTGATTTTTGCTTCAGAGCAGTTCCGTCCAGTGTGGTTCAACCTTAAAAAACACGCAGATAATCGTCCTCCCTGATGTTGAAGAGTAATTAAAAGTCGAGGTCATTTTTGACAATAATAATTACAATAGATACTCAGCGTCAATTAAGTATAAAAAAATAATTGTGTTTAATCATAATTTACATTAACTAAGTATGATTTACATAATATGAGCAATTAATCAAAATTAAAGAGGCATTTATAACAATATAAATTATTAACGTTTTGTTTTTGATATCAAAACAAAAAGTCATTATGCAAGGTTAGGCTCATACAAAAAAAAAATTATGGTTGTGAGTGTAGTTTAAATTTATGAAATTAAATTTAATTTATATTATTAATTTGGTTATATATTATCTAATATTTAATTATACAAATAAGTATATAATAAGAAGTATTGTAATCTTCTAATTGTTACTCAGTACTATTTAAATAGTATGTTTAACAAAGCAAAAACTAAATCAATAAAAAAATCTGCTTTGATCTTGACCCTTACGCTGCGATACACTTTCCCTCCCAACTCCCCGCTTTCGCTCTACGGATAGGTGCCATAACTTTGCCACCAAGTTAAAGTAGGAATCTATCAGTTACTAAAAATTTTACATTTAATTTAGATTTATTATAAAATCATAATATAAATTTTATAATATAAAAAAGCAGTTGAATGTCATGCATTAATTTTTTTTTAAAAGCAACTTAAGGTTTTGTTGTGGGTCAGCTTTCACCCTGTTACCAAAAAAAGGCGTGTTAATAGGTATTAAATTACTTTGGCTACTTATTTACAGTGACTAAAGTGTTAATCCATGTAAATATATATATACAGCTTGCTAAAACGGACAACGGTCCATTCAAAAGACAGATGCAGGTTTGCACCTTAAGTGGTTCAAACCTGCAGTTTAAGATATTTTTACAGAAACCAATACTGGGCTGCACTATCTCGTTACTGTTTCGTTTCTACACTCGTACAAGAAGTTATTATGAAATTTAACTGAATATATATATATATATATGAACTGTAACATACATAAGCATAAAAAATTAAGGAAATCAAATAAAAAAATAAAAACTATTTGTACTATACCATATATTTCTTGCAACTTGCAATAGAATATTTTTAGAATTAAAAATTAAAAAAAGGATATTAATATTTTGGACACACATATTTACATTATAATTTAAAATATATAGTTGACTAACACGCTTAAAAACTACTTCGAAAGGGTACAAATAAATAGATTTTAGTTAATTTTTCTACCTAAAACAATAAATACACTTCTAATGTCACTTATTTTAAAATGTACACACCTCAGATAGACAAACTAGATAAGCAGATATAAAATTGCGCTTCTAGTACCTATACAAAATTTAATAAAGTATACAAACTAAAATTGGTATAATGCCCGTAAAAGTTAGATAAATATTTTATGGTAGAATTATGGCAACACTGGTATATTTTTTTGCTTTTAAAAAATACATGTACTTCTTGCAATAGTTAAAATATATTTATGTACATCTATATTTTTTTGTTTCTAATAAAGCCTAAAAAGAAATAAAATTTGAAGTATATTAAAATATTATCATAGACAAAAATAATCGAGATCCATTTTAATAAAACTAAGTGCTTCTGAACATTATTCAAAAGGTACTTCATGTAAATAACATCACACATTTAGTTTATATCAAAATAGTCAATTTTACTTTGTGCCAGTGTTGTCATATTATTAAACAGTACGATTTACTCTTTTATTAAAATAGGTAGCAAATATGATATTATTTTTTATCGAAAATGTCCACATATTGTAAAAACATGTCCAATAGATAGGATGTGTTTAGTGTAGTTTATGGATTCGTGATGGATACCTAAATAACGCCACATTATCAAACTAGTGTAAAGTGGGCAACATTTCACATAAATTCCTAAATAGAGGGTGGATATCGTTTTAAGGAAAAATATAGCAACCGTCTACCATGCGCCATACAAAAATTGGGCAAGCTATATCATGGCCCATCTATTATAGACACATAAAATTGTTTCTGGTCAAACATTTTATATTAGACATACGTACCAAAGCTTTTTTTTACAATTTAGTTTACTAGAGAGAGTTGATAAAAAATACAATTTTATATTATTATAACAATAAAAATTGTCAGAATTCGCTAAATTTTTACCATAGCCTAAAATAAATAATAAAGAAATGTGCGTATAATAGTGTTTATAAAAATTACTTGAGCCTTATACCAATGGATTAAGTCTCAAATTAAATTTATACGTAAAGCTTGTTATACTAGTCTCATACAGACTGAAGTTTTACTTTTTTCTAATTTTTACTAGTGGTTTACCTTGGAGGAAATATTTAAAGAATATTTAAAATTAAGTTTTGCTAGCTACAAAGCACAACTTACACAATAAACATATATATATATCAGTACATCTCACTAAAGCATTTATATTGACTATTGTCTATTATTAGTTGTCTGTGCCATCTATATTTTTTTTTTATATTTGTGCCTTGCTTGAATGTAAGGGCAGTTTCTTTGCTCAATTTGGGTACATGGTATTATTAATTTGATTTATCACAACAATATTTAATAATGTTTATTAAACTACAATCAGTCTTTTTATTAAAAAACGTGTGCATCATCAACAAGTAGACATTATGTCAACACTTGTGTGCTTTTAACATTGCGTTGTAATGGAATTCATTAATAAACATGGGCGAACATCGGAATTGTGCTGTGCAGTGGCTGATCATAATAAAGTTGTCACAGTGGCACGCATAGAGGGTACGCACAGGGTATGCAGATGATATAAAATGAAGAAAATCCCCAGTACGAGTTGTAAAAAACTTAAGTATAGGCATTGTAGGAGTTATAAAAAGCCTACACACTTAAGTATTTATATATATACTGGGGATTTTCTTCATTTTATATCATGTGCATACCCTCTATGCACGCCACTGAGTTGTCACCACCCTTCCTCGTCCTACGTCTGTCGTACGAGGCAAAAATAAGGGAATATATCGGAAAACGGGCAGAAGAGTCATCTGTGCTACTAATAGTATCTACTAGTAGTGTGTCGCACATACACTCTTCAGTTGGGAGAATCGAACACAGCCTTTGACATAGAATGCAGGGTCGCTGCCCACTGCGCCAATCGGCCGTCAAGAGCGTGAAGAAAAACGGCATAACTGCATATTCCGACGTTATGCCACGTTTAAAATATAAAACCAAATTTGTATAGCGTATGCCTCGGATATTGAGCGCTCTCATCATCATCTTAGAGCTTCTTAATCACAACTGACACTTATGTAGGTATGTTCATATAAAAGACGGTGATTTGAAAGTTCAAGACACAAGGGTTCCGATACGCATCTGTCCACGGACACTACTCTGTGCGTTTTAAAAGGCAAGATGGCGCAAAATAAAGCGTTTGTAATACACTATCCCACAATCTATTCTAAAGCATGCGCTAAACATAAGATGAATTTAAAATGCAACAGATGTGGACATAGATTTAGCATTTTACCATACAAAAAGTAGTAATACAGCTGTGACTTTCATTTTAAAATTTGATAGTAAATGGATAGCTTTCAAGATGACACAGACGATGCGTTTAGCAAAAATGTTCCGCCGTTTAAAAGTTTAAAAATGACTGTTCAAGAATGTATAGTGTTGGTTTTTCTTTTTTGACCAGGTGAAGCAAGGTCTTAGTGCTTACTTAGGTGAAATTTAACTTTGCCTTAAAATAGACTCTCTGTAGGATATCCTTAGAAAACACTTTTTAAACAGGGCGAAAACTATTTATCATTAATCTACCTTGATGTAATAATTTAATTATTATAGATTTGGAAGCTGCCAATTTAACTGTCTTAAATGGTATTTTTGATGGGTATCTATATGGTTATATTACATTATATATCTTAATGGTTATAGTATCCACTGAATTCCTGATATGACCCTGAAATAGTCATTTACCATGGAGCATAAAATTTTATTCTTATTTTTTGGCAAAAATTTCACCCGAGTAATCTCTTTAAAAGTCTATTAACAATACTATAAAAGGTTAGTACTTAAAAGGGGTTTACTACTATCGCTTAGAGCAGTTTTATTTTAAAATGATAGCTTTATATATGTACTTTGAGATGCCTAAAATAAGAATAATTATTATTTTGGAACAAGAGCATGAACAATCTTTAATTATAAAATGTTTGTTTTAATATAATACTGCCTTTAGAGATTGTAGTAAGCACCCTGGTCAACGAAAACCAGCCTCAGAAACGATTATTGGATATTATAATATTGTTTCTATGTAAATCAATAGATAGAACAGAGAGATGCATTGATAAAAATATCACCAGCGGTAATGGTAGATTTTGATTTTGCATTACATTTGCATGAGAAAAGTACACAACTAAAGAGTACCGAATCCCTAATATAATTTATCATATTAGAAAACTTAACTTCATAGTAAAGTAAATCTATGAAATCTGTACAGAGTTCTAAAATTTTGACGTTTGGACCTCTATATAAAATGACAGAAGTTTAGATAAAAACTTTTACTAAGGCAAAGATAAAGTAGGAATGTAAGGCCAAACAGCAAAACGCGTAAACCGACTCATCCGTTGTTTCGACTCAACCAAGACTCGACTCATGTGCAAAGAAGTAAATGGAATCATATAAATTATTTTTAGTTAAATAGGTAAGAAATAAGTTTATAAAAAAAACTTTTCGGCTTTTTATTTGTATTAAACATTAAAACGCAAGATATTGTTTAAGTGACATACCATCTTTTTCCATTCTGCTTCACTTCCTTAAATTTAAGAGAGAAAATAACATTTACAATTACCGCCGGTTTAGCTTTCTTACACGATTCATTCATTATTTTATGGGTTCATAATCCATATTCAGATTATAATGGATTAGCAGTTGTTCATGAACGTTCACTAAATATCATTTTCTTTCGATGAATCGTCCAATTGGGCCTTATGTAATGTTGTGAAATGACACTAGTCAGCATTCAGTCTACAACAAAATACAATTTAATTATATAATTTCGATTATTACATTTAAAAAATTAAAACAATCCAAAATACAACTCTTACTAACTCTAAATAAGTTAGTATGCTAAATTTTTTCGAACTTCTTTTATAATGTATGCAATCTTTTAATATAAATCGAAGTATGTTTTAAAAAAAATATTTGAAAAATACAAGTGTGTTAAAATAACTAACCACAAATAAATTAAAAAGAGCCGTTCTAGAAGTGTAAAAAAAGTGTAGTGTATTTTAAAAATTAAAACACACACTACACTTTTTTAATTTACACTAAGTACAGGTAAGCGTTAGACGGAGTCTAAGATGATAGCAAATTAACCTGTTAGGGGTATAGAGAAGTCATACTATGAACCCATACCCCTAATCGGTTGCAACGCAGATGGCTTACATTATAAGATAGGTTAAAAAAAATTACTATATGTAAAAAAAAACTTGCAAAATGTACAATACAACACTAATTTTTGGAAAAACTAACTTAGACGTATGTTCAGATGTAGCTATAAACTCGGCAAACACGCCCGTTCATAGAGACACAAAACTTTATGTATAAGCTCATACTGTTCAGAGTTCTGTACCATGCCTCCACGATTCAACCTCATGTTGCACACTATGCCTAAAACGTCAACTTTTTGTTCGTTCGTTAGTTGTTTTATGCCATTTAAAATAGCGATGAGACACCCAGTCCTGCCGATACCCGCCGAGCAGTGAACGATAGTCGGCGGAAACAGATTTTCAGTAGAAAAACTCGATGGAGAAGACACGCACACATTAATGGGGCAAGCAGCGCTCTGAGCCTCCAGAGCAGGGAACATAAATCGTGAATTGGGACTCGGCACCTCACCGCACTTGCACTGTTCTTCCGTCTCATCGTTACTATTACTAAAATCGTAAAACTCTTCTTTTAAAATGTCTAAGCTCAAGTTCAATAAAGCTGTCACATCCTTTGGGCACGTATGATCGGCCCAATTGTGGAACCAGTAATGGTACACAACAACACTATCACTAGACTCAGTAGTTTCGTAACGCACGTCCAATTTTCTTATGGTGTAACCGGATTTTTTGATCATCCCATCGTTTTTGATTGTAAAACTGTTCCTTGGAATACTCTCTTCTGGGAAGAATGTAGTTTCGTTGCAATCCGGACTCTGTGTCAATATTTCTTCATCAATCTCGACTGGGAAGTATTTTTCGCATTTCTGTCGAATGTTTTCGAAAAAGTTCGTGAGCATTACAATCTTCTGTATGCAATCCGACGGAGGGACATCCGCCGGTCTTTGAGATCGAAAATCGATAACATTCTGTCGTACCATAAGCCAGAAGTCGTAAATAGTGTTTGGCAACGGTCCTTGGGTAGCAATGTAACTGTTTTTCGAGTACTCATGCCCCTGGAAAGATTAAACAATGATATAGTTAGTCAAATCATTTACAGTTAAGGCTATTTTGGAATATAATGAAACAAAGGAATATTAATATACTAATAATTAGTCTGCGGAATCTTTGGCATAATAAATAGTAGACTGCTTTTACTATATTCTTTTTTAGATTTGAACAAAAAGAACCACTTACCTTAATAAAATTGGCATTAATATACGCTTCGCTAATCCCAGTGTCCGCACGCAAAATAAACCTAGAATGTTCGTTAGGAAGAATTGTCTTATATCTATTCTTTGGATGGGAACCAGATACTATAGGCTTCTCTTGGAAATTCGTGGGCATATCCCAAAATTCTTGATGTAAATTTCTCAGCAGGCCCTTCTGGTATTCGGAGCAAGGTTGTGTAGCATCCTCTGGTATCTGCAGGTTTTCGTTCGATATACCTTCAGTAACTCGGCCCGAGCAAGAGCAACCTTCACCTGTAGCAAGGCATTTAACTTTAGAATACCCATTTTGGAATACCTCATTCAAATCTTTTAACTGTTGACGAGTTAAAACGCTTGAAGCATTTTGGAGATGCTGCATATTAGCTAAGTATAACCTGAAGTCCTCGGAAGTGGTCTGAGGACTCAACGGTTTCGTTGTTATATTACGTACGAATCCTGATTGAAAATTGGGATCCTCTTCATGACCGAACGCGTATATTATTTCATTCTCTTGATCCCCACAAACGTATGTTAAGTTTTGGCCACAATCTTGTTCCGTAAATGAAGAAGACCAAAGATTGTCATGAGAGCCGAATCCCAAACCCTTTTCTGTTGAAAGTAATCGAGTTCTATTTTTATAGGATTTTGGTATCAAATTTTCCGTACTCAAAGATTTTCTGTGTTTATCCCTGTGAGCTATATCTTGTAAATTAGGATCTAGTAAAGATTCATCAATCTCCAAATCTCTAGGTTCTTGTGGTTGAATATTTAGCGTTAAGGATGTATTCGAGCCCCGTCTTTCCAAAAGACCTTTCCGTGGTTCAGCGATATCTATGCTGTGATTGCTGTTGTATCTGCTTAAATTACACGTTGAGCCATTCAAATTATAGTTAGAAATGCTTAGAGCTCTGTTTGTTGATAGTTGCGGATTCGACGTGTTTATGTTTAAAGTGAGAGAAGTATTTGAACTGCGTCTTTCTAATAGACCTTTCTTCTGGCCCAGTTTTGTGTCCTTGTTTAACGAACTATTGCTCGAATGGCGGCTAAGATTGTTACTTGAAAGTATATTTAAAGTAAGGCTGTTATTCGATCCACGTCGCTGTAAAAGGCAATTTTTGGACAACTCCCCAGACAAATTCGTATTGGAGGAACATATCACCCTTGTAGTTGGTGTCAAATGCTCGCTTGGATTAATGGATGTGTTCGAATCCCTTCGCTCTAGAGACAACTTTTTTTGTCTGTTGTCAGAGTTCAAACTGAAATTTGATATACTTGTCCTCACAGTACTTATGTTATGGCAGGACGCGCCCGCACTGCTTAAAGAGCAATTCGAACCCTGAAGACTATGAGTGCTTAACATTAAGCTTTGATTTGAATTCCGCCTATGCAATTTCTTGACTAATTTCTCGTCTTCCGCACTTGGCTCAAAATCGTCCGAAGGAACGCCTTCAGGAAGTGTTTTTAAATTCGTACTTGATACACTTAAATTTTGTTTATAATTTAGAAGATTAGAACCGAGAGTCTGAACAGTATCCACGTGAAACGACCGACAATCAACATTTGAAATATTAATTTCTGGCCCGTTATCAGACATGTTTTCGTCAAAAGATCCCATTGTCCTTGATCCCATTCTAGAAATTCCAGGCTGATATAACATTAGGGATGCATGATTCTCTCTAAGAAATATACCGCTGTCCTGTCCCTTCATAAACAGTCTCCGCTGGTCTGTAGTTTGAACAGTATTATGCCCCAATTTCCCACCAGCCAAGTCATGTTTAGCGCTCTTTTGAGCTAGTATTCGTTTATACTGACGTTTTGGTGTATTCGGCACTGATATTGAATTTTGAGGAACTTCTAAAGCCTTTGTTTGTGGTAGTGAAAGGTTTACAGTTTCCGAAGAATCTAAAGATGTTGCTTTAACTTTTAATGTGGGTGTTTTAACTTTTTTATCTTCGGCATCTGTGTAAAGCTTTTCAAATTCTAACAATTCTTTTTCTAATTCGCTATCACGTTTGGACAAGTCTATTGTTAAATTTCGTAAATTCTTGTCCTTTCGTTTTGTATGTGTTTCTGCCGCTGTCGTTGCACCTTCTTCAGATGTTACTGTGATTTCGAATTCTTTGGGTGAAAATCTAGGCATATCTATAAAGGACTGAGTATCAGAACTTTGTCGTAAGCATTTCTTTTGTTTCAAGTCTGGAGATTTGGGCTCAACTTCGATTTTTTCTTTTTGATCCACATCAAACTTAAATACAGGCCGTTCTCCAGAGGGAGATATCCTGTTTGTATTTTGCTCCATACTTTCACATGACGTACTGATTTCTTGATTTTTATACGCCTCATTCATTTGATCCTTCATTTGCTTAGCTATTGGTAAGCCTAGATTTTGTTCGATTATTCGTGCGTTGTCTGAATCAAGAGATATTGATTTTAGCCTTTGTCTCCTTGCTTGTGCGGAATTCGGAATAGGTGTCAATTCCTTCTTCTCGCTTTCCTCCATTGTGTCCACTCGAAGAGAATTTATTTTAGCACAACAGTCAACTACATCTTTTTCTTCTATTTTAGTGGCGACCTCAGTCTCTTTGATACCATCGCACGTTGATATATTCAACTCAACGCTTTTGTAATTAGTATCGCAGCTATTATGTCTTCTATACTTTCTAACTTCTTTATCAGCGGGCGGCGTAAATCTTTCCTTTTCAATAGAATTTCTTCCTCCGTATCTCCTAGGTCTCGGAGACACTCGCGCAGAACTTTCTTCAGTGGCATTTAGACGCTCAAAAGTAAAATAATTTTCCTTATTATAAATAAGAACCTTAGGGCTAGGTCGAGCACTAAGAACTCTAGGAGAGCTTGGTTTTTCGATTAAACCATTCGTTCTGTTTCGATGGTCGCCTAAAGCTCTCGGAGACTGTGGAACCTCTGCGTCCCTCGGCGTTTCTGGAAAGAACTTAGGAGACCTCACAGTGTCATAGTAAACTGATTTAGGTGAAGGTTCTGCGAAAAACATAGGCGAAACCATTTCTGGCGGTGTGAAAAAGCGGGGTGAACTTATACAGTCTGCTAAAATTTTTGGGGAGAAATCAAATTTTGATCCAGACGATTTCTCTTTTGCTGAACTACATTCCAAAACGCGTGGCGAGTTTTGCATCTCTAAACATTCTTGTTGTGATTCCGAGTACGGTCCTTCACTTACGCTGCACATGTTAAGCCGCGTGCTAACTGATCGAAACCTTCTTAGATTACTTGGTGACATTTCTTTATCACTCTCGTGCGGAGACGAGGGCGCCCGTTCACCCATCTCATTGGTGATCTCTACGTCCCCACTCAATTTTCTTACAGATTCTGCGTCGAATCCGAATACCTCCGAATCCAAGGCCTTTGCACTGGTAACAAAAGGTGACTTATCGTCTTTTTCCAAAGAAGGCGATCTGGTGGCACTGTATTTTTTAGCACGAGATTCTCTTTGCAGTTCGACACCCAAATCAGAGTTAACTATTTGAGCTAATGGTCTTGGGATGGCTGAATATTTGTAGTCAAAAGGTCGTTTATGCATCCACTGTTCGGGAAGAGGTAGCTTCGGTATTCCGCGATACTCTAGAGAAGGTTGTCGAGATACTTGAGAGCTAGATGGTTGTGGAGTGTCTGATTGTTGCGGCACAGTGTTTTGTGTGCAGTTCTGGACGATGAGGATGTGTGAAGGTTGAGGTATGTCGCAATGTTTGGGATCGGCGGGGGGATCGGGCGCAGGCGCCACGGCAAGGGAGGCGCAGACGCGGTGGGGCTCCGGCGGAGACCCCAAGCGAGTGACACGCGCTGTTCCACCACACACTATGTGCACCTGGAAGTAGTGTTGGATTTATTAGCAAACGCGTAAATAGTTTCATGCGAAATCTGAATCAGCTTTTAATAAATTAATGTACGGCGTTCTATTTGCAAATTCAGTTATTGTGAAATTCGCATCCATGCTAAATCATTGATTTAAAACGTTACTATCTGATGCTAATATTATAAATATAAACAAAAGAATGTCTGTTTTAACCAATAAAATATATTTGTTTGTTACCTATGTTCAACCACTGTTCAACGATCTAGATGAAAATTGGCACAGATTTTTCGAGCATTTTGGAGGTGGATACAGGTTACATTTTAACCCAGAAAAGTACCAGAGTAACGTTTCCGATAGATTAAAAGAAATAGCCTTTGTTATCTTTGGGCGATTCATAGCTGAACCGATCTTGGCATATTTTCTATACGAACCACGGGATTTTTAAAACAAGGATATAAAGCGTGCGACATTTAGCAGACCTTTAAGGGCACTTCTGATGCGTATATTATAGTGAGATGTTGTTTTTTTTTTCATTATATGGAGATAAATATGCTGAGGATTTACCTGTGTGACACGCGGCTGGTGGACAGACACGGGCGCTTTCTTGGCGGCTCGGCGGCAGAGCGCGAGCAGGACCAGCAACGCGGCCGCCAGCGCCCCGCATACCCACCCCGCCTGCGTGCCCCACATGCCACCCCCCTCACATCTGATGAGCAAAATACACGAGTGAAACGTATGAAATAGCACTACTGTTAGACACAGTGGCGATCTGTGAAAATTCTCAGTGCCAGTCCAGGCGTTAAGAAATTGGCAGTGCCTCAAAGAGAATAGCCTTTCTCCAGCAGCGTGAATGATGGCTAATTTAGGCTAATTAGTCATCATTAAAAAAATTATAACGATGATGACATCCTATAACTGTGCTAAGCTGTGTTCAAATTATTGTAATCTAAATTGGAGCTGTTTAAATTTTGTGGGTTATTGACGACAAAGCTTGAATTATATTCATTACAAAATCTTTTCGTACATTGGACCAGATGCTTATTTCAAGAAGAGCCTGATGACTTTCCCCGCTCCCCGCTTTTGCCGCCCCTTAATACTTTCCGCTCAAAACCATGACCTTACCGAAATTACAGCTCTGCTACAATAAGGCTGCTTTTCTACCAGAGATGTGCTATGCTACGTTGCTATGGATGCGTTTGATATCCACCAATCACATTCATTGGTGCACATAGCTTAGCCCTGGTGGAAACGGATTCAACTAAGATATGTTTTTATATGGAAAGATGCGTGCTATGGGCCGTTGCGAGTGGTGTTGCTGTGTGCAGAGCAGAGTACCTACAGTATGCCCGCGTTTGTCGCTGAAAGTAGACATGCCACTTCCCTACTATCGATACATCTCATAGCTCGAGCTGCGCCTCTTTCTCGCGCAGCTACTTTGCGGCGGCGCATCTTCCTCGCACAGCTACATAGCTTAGTATCGGTTGAAACAGTCACCTATTTTCGTAGCGTAGATTTCACATCTTCGCATGGAAAGGCACCCTTACAGGCATGTTATTTTGTTAGCTAAAGTACAAGCTAATTTGACCACTGGAAAATTCTAGCAAGACTCGAAATAAAAGCTTAAATTTTAACAGCAGGAACCAAAGCACATTTTAAGTATATATGGTTGAATAATCAGTGTTCTAGACAAACTGTGTCACATGAATGATTAGATTTATTTATTTAACCTAATATAGAGTATTGATAAGTGATATATTGTTATTTGAACATAGTTTATCAGCTATATTTAGCATTGATTTCAATAACAAAGGGCATCCGTTATTCTCTCAAAATGGGCAATTCTTGTTTCTACTTAAATATGATACCTATGATAATATCTACCTATGATATGTATTCTCTGAGGCATGCCCACAGCTGGCCCCGGTCATTATAACTATAAACATAGGAGCAGTGTGGAGGGTCTAAGTGCTAATTCACTCTCTCCTTAGGCCATTATTATAATGTTCTAACATAATAACAATTCTATACATGGTGGCAGGTAAAAAGTTGTGCTGCTGTGAGTGGGACTTAAAACCGAAGCAAATAGCTTGCATCAATGGTGTCACCTAGATGCACCATGTACAAGAATCTGGTCAATACTTTGCAATTTGCCCAAAGCCATAGTTGCCAGCATTGTTGCTAAGTCAATGAGATGCATTTGCTTGTGACCATGTATTGCAAGCTAGGCTAGGCTAGGCTTTATAATGTTTCATACAAAGCTTCACCTTAAAACAAGCCCATAAATATATCAACTGTGAAGTAGGTTTATACAACAAAACATTTGTCAAATCTTTAACATCACATAAGTTTGGTCTGATTCATACTCAAACAATTAAGTTCACTTTAGCATACCTAATGTATCAAGTAAATAACAATAAATTTATCTTACCGAAATTGTGATAAGCTGCTTAAGTATAAAGTACAAAGAATATTATTTCTTATCTTTAACATATTTGCCCCACAGATCACAAATAACTAGCAAATTCTTCCACAATAATTTATACAATCCACTTAATATTTATCTAATTATATTTGTACACTTACTATCTCACAACTTTAACTAATAATCAAAGAGTAGGTATAATCATTATTTTAAGGACTAAAACAAATCAATTTGTACATAAACAACAGAACACAAAATCCCAATGAAGCTGATCAAACGCAAAACTAGAATGATAATTATCAATCTTGATGATTTCCCTAGACAGCTGAGTCATTGGGAACTCAAAAAAGTAATGCCTCATCATGTCACTGCCTACCTTCATTATATTCATTCATGATATTTGTAATTATCCTATTATTAGATTTCCTTATCGCTCCTACTTACAACTAGTTATTTTAAAACAAGTTTTGCCACTTATCATGGTTTTTACTTATAGAAAAGCTATTTATTTTAGTTTTAGTGAGAGTCTGTCAAGTTTAGAGTCTTAGGCATTTGAGCAAATCTTTATTTATTCGGGATCCAAAGAAGCCTTAATTTCCAATAGGGCTTCATATACTAACAATAATGTTGATTGACTGCTAGGTAGCTTTGAGAAGAAGTAACACACTTTTGCATTAATAATAGGTAGGGATTATCTTAATCAGAGTCTAATTATACTGTAGCATGATTTGTAGTTTGTTTTAGAGAGCTTAGCTTTAATCTAAGCAATAGTAAGATACATTTTGCAGTTAAAGATACACCTGTTAAACTTTCAATGTGCACCACAGAGTGTTAAAAAAAACTTAGCTTTAATGTAAGCAATAGTAAGTCACATTTTGCACCACAGTGTGTTAAAAAAAATCCAACATGTTTTGCAGCTTTATACAACTATTTTAAATCACTAGGTATTAGAAGTTAGTCTGTGTGTTTTTGTTTTTGTTTCCTACTAGTTCCTAAACACATTCCTTCCAGCTCATAAAGTGAATAAGCATTGCTTGCATTTGCAATAGGTGTGATTGTAACAAGGGAAAGCTATCTATAGTCTCTCTACTATATTCTCATTTTATTCATAGTAACTTTGTTTCAATAGACCTCTTAAGACTTGTACTTCTATACTAATACAAATATCACAAATGCAAATGTTGTGTATTGATGTTTTACTCAATCAGGCTAGTACTGCTAAATGAAATTTAACACAGAGACTGATGGTAGTCTAAAATAGCTCTTGTTATCCTTGAAAAAATTATGGTTCCCATGGGATAAATTTATTTTTGTTTTTAACGGAGATCAATATGGTTTTAAGCACAGTGACCAGAGGTCAGAGCACAACAATATTCCCATACTTACTAATTTTTGGGTAACATAGTACCTCTCTTTTAATTTTAATTTTAATTTACGTATTTATACTTACACTTGGAGAACTTGCAATGTTTTCACTTTGTAAATTTATATACATTACAGCTACTATTTAAATACTAAGTTTAAATTAATCTAGATTAAATCGTATTTTTTTTTTAATTATTGTTTAAAAATTATCAACGTCACGTTTTCGACACGATAATCGTACACAATCGCACAGTATAAACAAAATTTCTATTTATGAAGCTGACATCCTCAGATGATACTCAGTTATCATATCGTGATTAGTGTACGAATATCATTATCATTATATGGATACAACTAACCGCTGTGTACTGGCCTTTGTTTTATAATAATATTTACGTGAGACCTCTAAATACAAGTATTCAAGGGTGTAGGCATAATTATTATTTCTGATAAAATATATGGTAATTATAATAACCGAATAGTTTGTATGGCAGTTTGTTCTTCTCAATCACTGTTGGAACTTTTCAATTGATTTTATAATGTGTTTTTCAATCATAAAACGTCTGTTACTTACTGTGCATCAGAGTTGTATGTACAGTTGTTGCTTTCCGTGCTCCAGGGTATAAGATATATGTTGAAACGATTGAATTACAAGAAAACACAAACACGAAATCACTTCACAAACACTTATTCTGCACTTTTCGTCGTCGTTTTCGATAAATATTAATTATCACACGTTTTACAGACACTCGCCCAAGAAGTTTTGACGTTAGGTGAGTCGGCCATTTTTCTTTAAATTCAGACAGTTCCTGTGCTGCCAGATTAAAATGCAAATTTACCCTAATTTATCAAAACTCGAAGGTGTTGTTCTTAATTCTATATTTATTGGATTACGCGAACTTAATACCTCACTATTTAATTATACTCAACATAATTTTTGATTAATTATTGTTCAATAAATAGCATCGTTTAGTAGTCTAGACTAGTCTACTAACATAGGAGATAGTCACATAACTTTCGATTTTTGAAAATATATAGAACACCGACTAAATTTTCCCGGAAAATGAAGTAATTTTGCTTCCCGTTCGTGTGGGACTTCATTCAAGCCTTGAAGTGCACATGCGCTATAAAGTGGGCCACTGGGGCATCGACAGTCCTTACAAGGTGGCTAGGTCATTGGTCACACAGCTACCTATAATATTGTTTACTATGTAGGTCGCGGAGTATTGAACTAAACTAGATTTTCATCTAATCATTACTGAGGTCAGCAAATCCATTAAGTTTTCCGAATGCAGTCTCTTCTTGTACTTAGGCCCTAGGTAATAGGTGATGTGAATTTCGGTTCGGTTTGGTTTTTTCATGATTTAGTAGTTTCGATTTTTCCTACCACGTGCCTACAATATTAACTATATGTATAAAGAGATATCTATTAGGAACGTTGAAACTATTGTGTATAAAAATATGTATCACAGGATGGCTAACTGATATATGGCATAATCAAAATTCATTTATTTCAAGTAGGCCTAATATAAGCACTTTTGAAACGTCTAGTCTGTGTGTGTAGTGACTCTACCACCAGTTCGGAAGGCAGATTCTACCGAGATGAAGCCGGCAAGAAACTCAGCACTCAAGGAAATCAAAAATAAAAATAGTGGTTTTTATTTTTGATCACGGGCACGGGTCTTATGACTCGTCTCAGAATGAGAAGTGTTTAGGCTGTCGTCCAACACGCTGGCTATGTGCGGATTGGTAGGCTTCATATACCACGCCGTTTTCGAGACTTTAAGCACTTGAAAAACTTTCACAACTTGGAGAAGTTTGCAATGCGTGCCGGGGATCGATTTTGTTCCCCCCGAGAGGCCGAAACTCTAACCACTTAGATTTCACAACGAATGTGAGGCGGCCTAACGGCCTGCGGCTAACCGCAAACGGTCAATATTATTGGCAGTATTAAATGTAATACTATTTTTCACCAATACTTTAACTCTTCAATACCAGCAATATTATTGTCAATAATGTGTGATGATATAATTATTATATGCTGTTTAAAGTTACTTAGATTTGTTTGAAATTGTTGAATAACTTTTAAGGAGAGAACGGTGATTATGATATGCACTTCGAATAAGGAACGAAGTTGATTGCTCATTTTCGCAAGAGTTGTATGCGCCGAACGAAACAGTTTCAGAACTGTAAAATACGTTTTAATACACACTTGTCAGCAAAGTACAGTTAACTTGGCTGACAATTAAAGCATTGCACTGAATGGTTATTTTTTTAAATAAAATATGAATAAATTAAGGCGAGGTTATAACGATTTAATAATAAAACTATGAAAATATAATTAAAAAATTTAATAAAACTTACAGATAACTAGGGTAATCATATGAGAACGAGCACAATATCAACGTTAACCAATAGCATAACAATCGGTTTAGACATCATTTTTATCACAGTCATTTTAACAGCTTTTTTTGACGACAAAATAACATTATTGTTGATAGAAAACAATACATTTCGTTTTTATATAAGGCTTATTGAAAAACGGGGTAATTTCAAATAACTGCAAATAAAATGTAAATGTAAACACAGTTATGTAATAGTTGTCACGGCGTAAAACTATAAAAGAAACATATACATAGAAAAACGATGCATTGTTCTACGAAAAAGTTTTAGTTCAAGTTTAGTTTTTTAGTATTATGAATACTTTCCCTTAAACCCCTTTTTGATTAGTACCTCCTTTCCAACTAGCCTTATATCCACCGTAATTTTTTATCGACGAACACTGACACCCCCTTTAATCTATCCAATCTAGAACAATTTTAAGCAATATTCAATATAATTGAAGACGACTACACATTGTGATAAAAAAATCTGCATTTAGTTATTTTGGAGCAGTTGATCAAATTAAGTAGAAAATGTATTTTCGAATATTCTATTATTTTCACCGCGCCGCTGACACTCGATGTAGGATACTTATTATACACCAAACTATTAATTTAACTTTCTTAATATTTTGTTCAGTTTGTACCAATGAAAATACGTGTAACTTTCAATTACGAAATTGAATTTCATAAGGAAAAATAATTAATCAAAAGTAGCATATTTATTTTTCCATACAAACTAATTCTAAACATCTATGTATTTACTTATGACAACACTATTGAAGATAAAAGACTGACACGTACATAGTACCTACGTTACACGTCGCGTACATAATAAAATGACAGTACAATAAAGTACTTGATTTTAATTTTGCATACGATGTTAGGGCTGTATCTGATTTCATCCATTAAAAACTATGGCAGTGGTTTACACAAAAACTATTAGTGTTGTGATTTCACACATAAGTCTCAGAGACAGTAAATAATGTACCTCTAAAGCCTGTGAGTACTATTTCGGTTTTCATTTACACGTTGTATATTATACATATACATATTGGACAGATTAACTGGTCCACTGTCTTGTGACGGAAAAAAGTCACCATCTATATAAAGTAACTTACACCTATTAAATGAATACTTAATGAACTTCTTTGAAGTTCTATACAAAGCGTGAGCATATATTTCTATGAATTTCTAAAGCTAAGTAATATGTTTTGTAGATATAATTTTACCTATATCTACATTTTATACCAAAACATAAAGACTGTAGCAACTATCAATATATAAAAATTAATAAAAATTATGAAATTATTTATAAGTAATAAAAAATAATAATATATTTTTTTTCCTATAAGAAATTAATTTTTTATGCTGGCTACATGATCAAAGACATAGATAAAGCCAGGTCATAAAAAACGCAAGTCAAAACATAGACAAAAGTCCAAATTTAAAGAAATTCAAATAAATTCAAATAATTATAATAAGGATTCATTAGTCAATACAGTTTAGTAGTATCCACCATAGAACTTATATAAACTTACGTATGTACATTCACCAAATTGTACTCTCTTGCTCTATGTTTATATCTCTGTAACTACTTTTTTTCTTTGGTGATACAATAAGTGTATTCATTCATTCATTCCTTCATACATTGTTTCCATGGTGCCCACCTCTTCGATTGGAAATATGACGTTATAAAGTCGAATCATTTAATAATACTTTATGATACTAGTTTGCTATATTGGATACACACAAGAGCTGAGAGTGTAGTGAACAATGCATGTGTTACATGCGACGTTTTTCACTACACTAGTAATGAATATTACTCGAAAAAACGTAACTTTCGTTTATGAGCCCTGAAGTAATCTCATAAGATCAAAAGCACAAGTAAGTGTAATAAAAAAAAACCGATACCGTTTTGTATTTAGCCACGGAAATACGTTTTACTAATATAAGTGTTTTAATCGAGTATTTTCCCTCTAGGGTACAGGTCAATTAAAACACTGGTATAAGATGCCTAGGGGTATCGGCGAGAGGATCGTCTAATATAAGTAATGCGTTAAAAGAGAAAAATATGGCCGATGCTGAGGCCATGTGCCACAAGTCATGTGAATCCAGCATGTTTAGCGCCGAACACACGGCGTTGTGGTTCCGAGAATGTGCTGGCGTTTCCTGTAACGAAAGGAGGTTCTCGGTTATTTTGTATGAGATTTTCGAGGTCGAGGATTTTAAGTTCAGCTGCAGCCTAAAATTTTTGAAGAAACATCTATTGGCCAGTAAAATCGACCCATATGCCGTCACGAAAAACGGCATGACCATCCATCAATCTGGGGGTCTACTGAAGGCCAACTTCGATGAAAAGTTAGTGTTTTCTTTGCGATGTCACTCAATGTAAAAAATGCAGTAGGTATACAATATATGGAAGCGCGCTGATACTAACAGATCCTCCTCTCTCGATATCAATCGAGAGAGGAGGATCTGTCAGCCCACATCAAGCCCACATATATACTCACTAATATGGCGAGCTAAATAAAAGCTGCAAAAAATGGTGTAACTTGCTGAAACTCACCGACCATTTTGTCTTCGAATCAGTAAATAAAAATCCAGCTAGTACCCACGTTGCGTGGGCGAGGAGCAGCCAAAGCCACGTAGCTATTGATATTTTCTCCTTATGGACCAGCTTTAGGGCCCCATAGCCCAGTGTGTAAAGAATGGTGTTGCCCAATAGAATGGCTAGCAAGTGTTTGGCAACGTCTTGAGTATGTTCATATAGACTGAAAAAAGGTGTTTAATATGCTTATTAAAGGTTATGCAGAGATCGGAGCATGCTCTAATGTAAGATTTTATGTAAACAAACGTAACACTTAGAAATCTATCCGTTATTATTCTGTTTATGAATCTTTACACAATTAAAACAAAGTTTCCCTGACCGATTTCGCCCACCGTGCTCAAACTTCAGAGAAAATATCCATTTACGCGGGAGATTTTATAGTGCACAAATATCAACGCAAACATAGGTGCACTCTATTCCCTCGCTTTCATAGTTCGATGCGAGCGGAAAGAGACCAGGCGCAGGATCAACAGGTTTGCGTGCTCTCTTAGGCACGGGAGTGAGTTACCGCCAGTTTGCGAACTCAAAGCTGGTACTAATAATTACACATTTACAGAATGTTTAAATAAAGACGGAAGACAAACTTTCATATAAAATATAAGTTACTCTTATTATATCATTTAAAAGCTCTCAAAGGGTAGTTTTCAAGAATCGAAAAATTGTAGGTACCGTCTGAATAAAAGAAAACTTATTCTGCTTGTTTTCAAATTTCAATGGCGCCTCTATAGACAGCGCTCTTGGCTGAACATTCAAAAAATAATAAATAGTAGTACAAATTTCAGACTTCTAACACTATTCGCATTGGGTCCATTTTAGTTTGTAGTGGTGCGATACTTAAAACAAACCTACTATATGTATGTTACCATACATAGAATAATACGCAACCAAACAGTCAACGAATGCCGTTTATTTTCGCCTTTACAAAAATAAGTATTAAATATGGCGTTGGCCGTGTCGTTGCGTTGGGTCGCTCGCTCGAGTCTATCTGAGAACCCAGTAGTAGGGGCGCCGGCCCACACCAGTTTTCGGTCCCTCTAGCGGTCCGTTGAACTAGGCGCGCGAACACTATATACAGCGTACAAATCGTTTACCGACCTCCTCGAAAGAAGCGAGTTAGCACAAAAAGAAATGGAAAAAACGCAAAACGCAAAATTCAATTATCATCATCATCACACCGGCCCACTGCAAGTTACGGGTTTTAAGTCAGAATGAGAAGAATTTAGGCTGTAGTCTACCACCCTGGCCAAATGCGTAGAATTGTTAGACTTCAGACGTCGCCTTTGGGAACATTATGAAGAATACTCGACAAGTTTCTTCATTTTTCCTCATTGCAAAAGCAAGAGATATTTAGGTAAACTCAAATAACTCAAAAAAGTGTGATAGCTTGCTGGAGATCGCGTAAAAAAGGTGGCCGAAATGTCAACCGCTAGTCTATGACCATAAATTAAATAGGGATTTTCCTTACCCATATCCTGCAAGAACCCAGTTGGCAATATTGGCAATTGCGAGTAAAACGCTTCGCGCTCGATACATTGGCATAAAAGCTGATCGCCCGTGCTGTCTCAAAGCAGACCACGCTTTCAACACCATAGATGGTTCTGAAACAAAATATGCGTAACTTGGATAGAAGCAGGCGTTGCTTTGCGTAATTCAATGTTTTATTACGAAAGTTAAATTTCTTTAGAACTTCATTAGAAGCGAAGCACAAAATCATCAACAAACATTTAATTAATTGCAATTAAATACCTTGTAATTTTTTAAAACAGACTTACCTATCCTGACTCTGTCCACATAATAAATTTTCAGAGTGAGCGTAAAGCACACGACAAGGTGAGCTATGGTAAAAAAACTCCAGAATATCTCGTTCGGATAAATCATTCCCAAGCAACCTAGAAGAAAAAAAAAATTAAAACATCTCCATTAATAAATACACGCAATATTTTTAACCTAACGATTGTAAGTTTTTTTATGGCCCAAGACGGCACAGCACAAAGGCGGCCGTATCTAAGCGAATGACATTTATCCAAACCTTGTATTGTAGTATTTATAAATGTTTCATTATTTCTATTAACATCATACAACTGACTAACAACCATTTAGAATCACCTAAAAATTATTAAAATTTAAATCAAAACTTACCAATAGCCATCAATAAGGCGAGCAGCATAAAAGTTGTATGCGCAGACGCGTTAACATCTGCGTGTCGACTCTGATACAATTTTATCATGCACAAAACCGCAATCACGTACATGAATGACGAATCTGGGATGAAAATATTGTCTTGTTATCAGTAGGCTTAGCACGAGATTTGCTCGCTCGCAATCGAGATGTCGCTAGCGAGGAAGGAATATTTTAACATCGTAGTAAAATGAATCCTTCTTTCATTATATTAAAGTTCAAATTTGCCTTAAATTCTTTAGCTCGGTTAAGTCAATTTTACCTTGACGATATAGAATTCAACATGCGAAAAAGACTCTACAATTGTCAGCGAGCAAATCTCTTAGGCTCCCTATTACTCCCGTGAAAGGGCTTTTAAAAATATAACAAAAAAATATATAAAATATAAAATTTTAAAATAATAATATGATTTTTAAAAGTCAAGAAACGAAACCTTGATCAGTTAAATCTAATCTAATCAAAACAGCAGGTTATTGATGGATATCATAATATCGTTCATCAAGAATCATGATTTATTGTGATTATAAAAAAACGCCGCCATATATAGTACCGAAACACTAAATAGCTAAGCGGCACGATTTTGTCTGAAGGGTGGTAACTGGTAACTAACCACCAAAGAAAATTTAAAAATTATAAATTCCCAAACTGCCCGGATGATCTGCCGGAGATCGGACCCCGGAACTTCTTACTAAAAACCACAGCGCTCAATGCTGCGCCAGGAAGGTCGTCCAAAAGTGATGGTAACTTACCGAACTGGAAGTTCATCTTGTTCGGGCAAAGGTGGTAGCAACCTGATAGCAACCCTTCCATTACCAACGCCAGCCCCATGGAGTAAAGCAAGCCTCTATGCTCCGGAATTCCTAGTTCCTGCAAGAGGTTCAACTCCCGTTAGTAGATCCTAACCAAACTGCTTTTTAACCAGGTTCTTGCGCGTTTACACGGAGTCAAGTTAACTTAGAATTAGTGTTGCCCAAATGCAAGAACAAGACGAGACTTAGCCAGTCTTGGTCTTGGTCTTGCGCCAATACACCTGGTCTTGGTCTTGGTCTTGGTCTTGCGCTCCCAGTCTTGGTCTTGGTCTTGGTCTTGCAGCAAGAGTCTTGCAAGTCTTGCAATTACCTATTAGTCTATTACTATTTATTAAAGTTTACTTTAAATCTTAGAAAAACGTATTAGAATTGGAACATTGTGAGCTTGAATTAACATAGCCATAGTAAAGATCAAGCAGATTAATAAATAACTGAAGATTTGATAAGAAATTCGAAAAATCAACTGACCTATATGTCGTTTTCCATGGAAGTAACTGTTTCTTAATAAACATTTATGATTTATAAGCTTACATTTGCTAAAACATGTAAAAAAACAAATTAATTACAATAACTTGACTGTATTTTAAAGAACAATACTTATCTGTCTAGAAAGAGATTGAACCCTCAACTTATAAGAAATTTAATAAAAGAGTTTTACGATTTATCATTTATTTGAATAAAGCTGAAGAGTTCGTTTGTATGTTTGATGACAGAAGTTTTAAAATAAATAAATAAATCCTGAACGTCACTATACCTCCAAAGTTACTATTCCTCGTGGACGAAGTCGCGGGCACAGCTAGTAAATACTTACTCTCATCATCTCTCTCAGAGATATTCGAACACTTTTTTGCTATTTTTTCTTGTAAAAACTTAAGAAATATAATGACTAAATGTACAATAATAGTACCTAAGTAATTAGTTTTAAACCATATAAGTAATCAATATTATAATTACTTACTAGAATGAATTATTATGACATCTACTACCTATCCTCACCATTTTATCCTAATCATAATACTACTTGCGTGATCAGTATAATGTATTCATTTTCATTCTAAGCACTCTGAAACTTATTTATTCTTTGGAACACCTGTAGGTACTCTTAAAATTCGAAATTATTTTGCATGAATAGTGTCAAATGTTATGATTTCGGCGCGGCGGCAACGATTGTTTTAGATTTCAAAAGAAGCCGCCGGCGCGTGTATCATAACCATGTACTTCCGAAAAGCGGCAAATTTCTTTGAGAAGTAAGTACAAAACCTTTGATGCCGCATTATCAAAGTGCCGATGGTTAAAACATAACTATGCATGCACTCAGTTTGATTTTAATAGATATTTTTTTATTCGCTATGTTTATGGTATTAGTCGTAATGCGCATAGGTCCAGTTTTTCATATTCTTTGATATAGTTTTTTGCGTCTCATAGAATTCCTAAGCGTACCTACCTACCTATACACCGAACTGTTACACCTAACTACTCCGTGAAATAGCGCTAAGTCCTAGCTGCAAGACGCAAGAGTCTTGCAGGCTATGTCTTGTTCTTGCTCAAGTCTTGCACGGTCAGTCTTGGTCTTGGTCTGCTAAAAATACGCGGTCTTGTTCTTGGTCTTGGTCTTGCAAAAACGCAAGAACAAGACCAAGACTGCAAGACCAAGACTGAATTTGGGCAACACTACTTAGAATTCAGTGCGAGATCGAACGCGGGCGGTCAATAAACCCAGTCAACTCCCACACAACAGAAAACTCACTAACCGGATAATGGATTTCGCGCCTCACAACTTTCTAGATATTAACAAGTTAAACCGCTACTTTTAATTTCAAGGCCTTAAAGGTCCATGGTAGGTTAGAGATAGTTGTCCGACACATTAGCGATTCGTAATAGAAACTTAGCAATTGTGTTTCTTAATAAGAACTTTTTGTAAGCAATTAAAATATCACTTGCTTCAACGGTGAAGGAAAACATCGTGAGGAATCCTGCATGCCTGAGAGTTCTCCATAACGTTCTCAAAGGTGTGTGGAGTTCACCAGGTGGACCACCAGGAGGTGGTGGATTACGGGCTTAACCCTTTCTCATTGGGGAGGAGACCCATGGCCTGTAAAAGGGGCGGTAATGGGTTAATATGATGATTAGAAACTTTGAAGTAACTAAGATCCTAAGACGCTGCCACGATCTTAATCTTACCTGGTTATTTATGTTTCTAAACTTTCGTCTGCACCTTATCTGCGCCATGAAGACCAATCCCAGGATGACGTAACCAATGTTGGAGTACACGTGATTGAAGTCAGCTAGTATGCCCAATGGGTGGGCGCAAAGGAAGTTGTAGTAGCACACATCTTGATCGCCCGTTTGGTAGATCAACTGGGGAAATAAATATTGAGATTGCTTTAGTTGACCATAAATTATGACATCGTGTCAAACAAACTCGAAATGCAGTGAGTCTGTAATGTTCTGCTATGATATGCTTCAACTGAGGACTTGCTAACGTCGCTTGAAGTTAAGTAACTCATCTTAAGAACCTATGAAATATGTTATATCAATAAATAAATGAATAAAATAAATGAAATAAAATGCAAAAGATAAGTATACGCATTCCATTTATGGTTTAAGAATTTTTGTGTTTTATTTTAGGGTCATATAACTATAATTTTCAAATCATACAGCTTTAAGTGATGGTAGAAAGTCCTCATCAACAACCTATAACAGTCCACTGATAAAGGTCTCTCAATGGGAGACGCTAGCCAGAGGGGTTGGTGGCGGACGCTGCTACCGTTGCATTATCTAAATCCCCTTGTACCCCACTGTATTCTGATCTGCCTTCACGACAAGTAAGCCTTCAGCCCAATAAAATCTATCCCTATTTTCTTCCTTATGTCTGCAGTAAGAACATCTCGAGAGCGCTATACAAAGCAGGCCTATGTGTTTTACGAAAAATCCTGTGACTTATCAATTATTTTATTCCTCTGAGGATTCCTCCGGACTATTAGATAACAAATATTTATGTAACTTATAATTTTTTATGACTAAGAAAACTTTAAATTTTAAATTTATTTTAGAAGGCTTATGGGAAACGTAATCCTAAATATAACATTGGGTATAACTAACTTCTAATATTATATCTCTTTCTTACCCTTTGGTATGTGAACAGTAGCTGTACAACTGGCAGCGCGTACACTACTGCCACAGTGAGAGCACTCCAGAAATACCTGACAACAAATATCATCGATGGCATTGGAAAACATTATTACAATTATGTATAACTGACGATGTAACGGTAGTTTAATTGATAAAAGAATGTAGCCAGTGGCGTGCATAGAGGGCAAATTTTTCCTCATTGTCATGACTGGCAAACAATGAAGGCTGACGGGCGCAGTGGGCAGCGACCCTGCTTTCTGAGTCCAAGGCCGTGGGTTCGATTCCCACAACTGGAAAATGTTTGTGTGATGAGCATTAAGTGTTTTTCAGTGTCTGGGTGTTTATATGTATTTTCTAAGTATTTATGTATATATAATTCATAAAAATATTCATCAGTCATCTTAGTACCCATAACACAAGCTACGCTTACTTTGGGGCTAGATGGCGATGTGTGTATTGTCGTAGTATATTTATTTATTTATTTATTTAATACTAATGTCATTGAATTAAGAACCTAAAGAATCCTCATTCAGCTATTATTGTATGCAGTGCAACATCAACAGCCTGTTACAGTCCACAGCTGGACTAAAGGCCTCTCTCAACTGGAGTATTTGCCCAGAATCACCACGCTGGTCAGACAGTTTGGTGATCGCAGTAGATGGTAGTAGTACAAACCTTACGTTAACGTTTCATCCCCAAGGAATGTTGCTAGGTCACTCAATTTTTTTCCCATTTTCCCATTTTATGGTGAACGCTTAGAACATTAAGGGTAAAATAATTACTGTCAATTGCTAAATTGTATAAAGTGACTAACCGTTTGTTCAAGAAACCAATCTAAAGTAGAGTGGTTTTTGATGCTTCACTATTAGGCGTGTTCACGGTTTCTGTGTGTTCTTAATTCTGTGAGTAATGTAATAGTTTATGCTAAAGAGAACGTACGCTCTATCCACTCAGTGATCCGTCTGTTTCTACACGTCTCCACACTCACTCCGCTCCCCTTATTTACGCTCCGCTTTTCTTTTCACAGAAAAATAATAGTTTCTAACAAGATGGGGTCACAGACTTATGCCAAAAAAGAAATATTGGATAGAAGCAGGCGTTACTTTGCGGAATTCCATGATATGTTATGAAAAATAAGCTTGATTTGCTATACTGCGCGAAAAGCAATCTGTATGGTTTAATTATGAATAACTGTTCTCTTTACAAGAAACCGAAACCGGAGCGTCCTAAGGAGATATTGACTTTACAATGAATAATTGTAAAGACAAGAATTATTCATTGTAAAGTCTACATCTCCTTAGGACGCTCCGGTTTCGGAGCGAAACGTGCGTAGAGGGAACATTGCCGAATATCTGTTTAGTGGGAAGTAAAAGGATTTAAGAAATTATAAATAACACCATACAGATTGTCCTGCTTAACGCTGGATTTATAGCAAATTAAGCAAAATTTTCATAATATCCAAAAAATAAACTTCTATACCTACTTCCATAGACTATTGAACATATCATAGACTCTCCAACATATCGGAATTAAATGTACCCTAGACCGCAGTAGAGTTGATGTATTGAAATTTGTATCTACTGTGAAACTGAGATTATTACCAATGATTTTTTTTATTGATAATGTTACAACAAACCTTTTAACTAAACTGATTACTGGAATGGTATTACCCATTAAAATAATGCTAAATTGTGATAAAAAAAAACCTTTCTTACCTATTAGAACGACGTCTCTGAGCGACAGGGCATGCCCGACTTAGCCCAGCAACATTTAATGGCATTGGTAGCGAGCTAGTTACGAATTCCCCTTCAGAATCCAAATCTGATTCTATTGGAAAAGGAGAAAAACTCTATTATTAACTTAATGAATAATTTTCACACAAATATTAATTTTTATTATAAAGTAGCGGCGACAACCCAGTGGGTAGAACTTCGACTTCACATTCGGGGATCGAGTTTGAATCCCAGCACCTCTAACTTTTCAAAGTTATGTGCGTTTTAAGCAATTAAAATATCACTTGCTTCAACGCTGAAGGAAATTATCCTGAGGAAACCTGCATGCCTGAGAGTTCTCCATAATGTTCTCAAAGGTGTGTGAAGTCCACTAATCCGCACTGGGCCAGCGTGGTGGACTACGGCCTTAATCCCTTCTCATCGTGGGAGGAGACCCGTGCTCTGTAGTGGGCCGGTAATGGGTTTATATGATGGTTACTAATAAGATTTTTTTCTGATTGACATTAGATAATTGTGCCGATTCTCTTGTTAACGATTGACTTGTATATGGGCTGGAAGAAGTGCGAAGAAGTTGTCAAAAATGCCAACACTGCTTTAAAACCTGCCTGCATTGAACAGTTTATCATCATCATCACATAACCCATTACCGGCCCACTACAGATCACGGGTAAAGACACACAATGAGGGAGAGTTAAGGGCGTGGTCTACCACGCTGGCCCAGTCCTACGCCGTTGAAGCAAGTGATATTTTAATCACTTGAAACACACAAAACTTAGAAAAGTTAGAGGTGAACTGAACCCCGGAAAGTGAAGTCGAGCCCACCCTATCCACTTTAAATATATTTAAGCTGTTGATTAAAATCATTACACCGCCATCTTTAATGATACCAGCCATATCGTTTTTAAGGAAAACAGAAGTTAGTTTATAAAGTCGGTTTATATAGTCTGTTGATCTTATTAGCTTTTGGGAAAAAACGAATAGAGTTCATTAAATTACAAATTAAAATTACAGAATCCTTTGGTTTCTTGGTTCTTGAATTTCTCGCTTACCCCTTCTATCATTTTCCATTATAGGTACAATTTCGCTAGTGCCCGGTTCAGCTCGAGAAGTAGACGGTCCGGGCGATTCCTGGTTCAGTACAATTGCCTCTGTAACAAAGGAATGTCAAATACATGTTTTAATGTGTAACACATATCTGTAAATTGAGACCGTTGTTCAAAAAATCCGGATAAGCGCGAATTGGACATTTACGTATAAAGCAAAGTAGTTCTCGCTGTTTGTACACAGTAAATCTTTTTAATTACACAACGGATTCTTATGTAATTTTCAGCAAAAGACAGATTAATTTAAGAAGAAGGTTTACATGTAGTAAACGTGTGTACGTGTATTATTACAGCAGAAAGCAGAAAAGAGCAAATATTTGCATTGTGATTTGTGTGTTTGAACAAACATAATGGAATTATGGATAAAAATGAATATGAACTGAAAAGAATGCACTGTATTTTTGATGGAGAATGTAGTCGGAAAACGTATATGACTTAGCCACTTTATACAACGTGTAACGGAATTACGAAATACTGTGAAAGGGTGCATAAGTATATTTAATAAGGTATCACCCTGTAAAGATATTAAATCCAAAGAAGCATATTTATTTTTCCATATAAACCAGTTCAAAACATTCTCAGTGTTTATTTTGACAACCCTATTTAAGACAAAAGAACGACACGTGCATAGTACCGACGCTACGCGACGCGTATCTAATACAAGTGTCACTTCATTTTAGAGGAGATGTCTCTTAAAAAGTTCAAAGTTTGTATTAAACGTAAGCTTATAGAAAAGTCCTATTATAGTATAAAGGACTACGTAAACGATAAAAAAGCTTGGGTGTAAATTATTGCTCTAACCAGGTTGCTCTTCTAATAATTTAAAATGACATTGTGAGATGGTGATAACAAAAAAAAGAAACACCCGGCTAAGTTTGTTGTGGGCTTCTTCTTAAACCAGGACGCGTTTGGAACCCTCGTAGCTTTAGTTTTAAGTTTACGAATGTGGTTATCGCCATCATCTCACTACCGTGTGGTTCTTATGTACGCATCAAAAGTGCCACCTGTGGGCCTACTTGAATAAAGATATTTTTGACTTTGACTTTGACTTTTGACTTTTACTATTGCATGTGGCTTTAGGGCTGTATCTGATTAGTTTCAGTAAAAAGTATGGCAATGGTTTACTCAAAAAATTTTAGCGTTTCAGTACACAGATAAGTATCAGAGACAGTAAATAAAGCCTCTGAAGTATTATTTCGGTTTTTTGAATTTTTCTGAGAAGCTACTGGAACGAATTTAATTTCTTTTTTATTTCATTCGTTGTATTTCATGCGCATGCATTTTCATTAAGTACTGCTAGCTTAAATAAGTACTTAAAAGCAGTAGTTTTATGTCTTACCGACTTTCTTCATGTTGATAGGCTCAGGTATTTCATGTGTGTGGGACCCTGAACATTGAATCCATAATCGAGTATTCAATTCGTTTAAACATATATTTTGTTCACATAAGACTTATCAATAATCAAGTAGTTTAACTTTATTGGTAGGAAATGTTCTTGTTTACCATTGCTAAAAGCCGTAATACCATCTTTGCTTTCTACCATCTACCATCTTTACCATCTTTATATACCTGATTTTTGGCATAGCGATAAAGGCCGTGGCGATGCTTCGCCACGCCATATGATGGAATATACGTACTAGATCTAGTCTATAGGTGTAAAACATGGCGCCGCGATGCCATGCGCAAAAACGATTGTATATGAAGGAGTTAAATGTATATTAAATAAAATCTGTCGTCATTTTCTGGAGAAAATTCGTAATATTGTATTTTTTTTATAATGCCAATTTTCATAATTTAATTATTTCAAGTAGGCGTAATATAAGCACGTCAAGTCTGTTTGTAGAGACTCTACCACCGGTTCGGAAGGCAGATTCTGCCGAGAAGAAGCCGGCAAGAAACTCAGCTGTCATATTTCGTTCCTGTCATTATCTGTACTTTTATGCCTATTATTTGTACAAAATAATTTCGATGTTTCATATCTGGTGACGGCTCACAATTTTTTAAAATCCCGTGGGTGGGTTTTTTTTAGTATTAAGTAGCCTAGAACATTCCTGGCAGTCATCTTACCACTACTCTAATGACAAGGTTTTTCTTTAGTACAAGGTAGATACATTCTTCGCAGTCATATTCCCAACCCGCGGTAAAAGCAGAAGAAGACAAGTAAATAAGCTAAGTGAGGAGGCCAGCCCATAAAAGAACCCGTCTTCGGGCTGTATAAAAACTTTAGGGTAGGCAGTGCATTAACGCATGTATGGAGTGCACACTACTACTGGGCCTGTGCAAGCAGTGTAATATTAATGAGGTATAATGTGATACATACGTTTCTGGACAACGAATCCCACCGATTATTTTTAATTCCCCGACAAGTTAGCCCTTGATTGCATTCTCATCTGGTGGTAACTAATGATGCAGTCTAAGATGGCAGCGGGCTAACCTGTTAGGGCTATAGCAGTCTCAGCTGGCTGGGTGGTAACTAGCCACGGCCAACGCCATCTACCAGACCAGATAAGCGAAACCACCGCCGACCGGGAGGTATCCGGGACCACCGCCATCAGAACACAGTGTTCACTACTGCGCTACTACAGGTACGAGGCTCCATTTAAACCCAGTTTCATCATCCGCAGCCTATTAACGTCCCACAATTGGGCACAGGCCTTGTCTCTCTTAGGAGAGACGGTTTTAGAGTATCGGCCCACCACGCTGCCCCAATGCGGGTTGGTGGGCTTTAACGTCTATTACCACAATTAAGTGATTATAACCGGGGCCGACGGCTTTGCGAGCTCTACGGGATTGACACCGCCAATATCCTAACTCCAGGCTGTCAATGATAATTCTTTAATAGAAATATCAATACGTTACATCATTTGAGGCCCAACCCGGGATTCGAACCGAGGATCTCGTGATCTTTAGTTGAACATGCTAACCACGAGACGAGCGAAGCAGTTCAAAAACCCAGTTATAAATTTAAACATGTACAAAAAAAAAACATAATATATTAAACTCTATTTTTTATAACTTGTCGTATTATGTAAACAATCTTTTCATTACTTCTTAGTGAAAATTTTGTTTTGATATAAATTAAATAAAAAAACAAATGAAAAGAAATCTCCTTTATGCCTCCTATATTTTCAAAACGTACTTTAGACTCAACAGCGGCTAAAAGATTGTTTACATAATATGACGCGGCTATAAGATTGTTTACATAATAAGACAATATGTAAGAACAAACTACATATACATACGACTTCTGCAATAGATGGCGGTGCCAATTGGTCCTAATACAGCTATTAGCAGCATAAGAGCGAGCACGACCAAAGCGGCAGTTATATAGTCGGCATATGACACCGCTTCAACTGCGCGGAACCTGGAACGGATATATGGATTTGTTGATAAACCTATTTGAAATCCTTAGCTTTTCCAGCGGTACCACGTCGACTTCCCCGGTCTTATACACGACAGCCGATTGGCGCAGTTTGCAGCGACCCTGCTTTCTGAGTCCAAGGCCGTGGGTTCGATTCCCACAACTGGAAAATGTTTGTGTGATGATCATGAATGTTTTTCAGTGTCTGGGTGTTTATATGTATATTCTAAGTATTTATGTATATTATTCATAAAAATATTCATCAGTCATCTTAGTACCCATAACACAAGCTTCGCTTACTTTGGGGCTAGGTGGCGATGTGTGTATTGTCGTAGTATATTTATTTATTTATTATTTATTTTTAAGTAGGAAATCCCGGCTTCGATTCCTGGCGGGGATAGTTAGGTAATTTATGATTTCTGCCAAACTCCTAACCGGTTAGTCCGCTATCGTCCTAGACAGTGGGTAACTTGTAGTTGAATAGAAAAAAAACAAACAATATTTTTTTAATTTAATAAATTACACCATACAGATTCTCCTGCTTTTTGCGGAGTATAGCAAGTAAGGCTTAATTTTCATGATATATCATGGATTTCCGCAAAGTAACGCCTGCTTGTATCCAATATAATATTTTTTTAACCTTTTTTATTTTTTTATTCTACTACAAGTTAGCCCTTGAGTGCAATTTCCTGGTGGTAAGTAATGATGCAGTCTAAGGTAGCGGGCTAACTTATTAGGGAGTATGGTAGTCATACCCCTAATCGGTTTCTACGCGACTTCGCATCGGAGCACTTAATCGCTTAGCGGCAAAAAACATTCACTGAAAAACATTCATGTTCTCACACAAATATTGTCTAGTTGTGGGAATCGAACCCACGGCCTTGGACTCAGAAAGCAGAGTCGCTGCCCACTGCGCCAATCGGCCGTCAAATATAATAATGAATGCGTGGGTGTCTGCCACGAAGGCGACGCGGCACACGTTCGCTCACCCAGGATGATGAGCGTGATGCCGTTGAAGCAGGCACGTCTTTGTCGGTAACTAGCCACGGCCAAAGCCTCCCACCAGACCAGACCAGAGAAAAATCAGAAATTATAAATTTCCTCCGCCGGGAATCGAACACGGGACCTCCTACTTAAATTCACAGCGCTAACCGTTGCGTCAGGAAGGTCTTCAATTAATTAGCCTGAAAGCCTTGAATTTTCCACTGAAACCCAGTTTCATTCTTTTTTCTTCTTTGCGGCGCGGCTAATTTAGGTTAATGGTGTCACGTCAACCGGTTACGATTTAATGTAACACAGTTTTATTTTCTAACATCAATCACATAATTGGTAAATTAATACTTCGGGTAAAGTTGGAGATTTTTTTTAAATAACCATATAAGTCTCTAAAATCATCATATAAGTTGTGGAAACTTCATTGGTTTACTTGATATAAAAATACAGCATTACTCTTATGTGTTATAGTAATGTTTGTTTCCCTTGAAAAGCTAATAAATATATAAAAAAATTAAACAGATTCATAGAAAGATGAACATTAATATCAGTATTTGTTGTAAGCAATAGAAAAAAAACATCGTAAGGAAACCGGCATGCCTGAGAGTTCTCAACAATGTTCCCAAAATGTTGTGAAGTGTGAAGGATATTAAAGCGACAAGTGTCTATGTCAAAGTGTACAAATTAAATTTCTACCCGCCTGAAAGTTTTTACCCGACTGCCGGAATCCCTTGCTCCACCGGGTTCAGAATCCTTAGTGCCGGTACAATCCTCGTCACTTTCCTTCACAACGAACACTATGTAAAAGCCCCGCGGGAACATTGATTTCTGAAAAATTTTTACTCATGTTAGATTGAAGCAGGCATTTCTTTGCGGGATTCTATGATAAACAACGTGTAACCGAATCACTTTTGAAGGGTTGCATATGTAAATTTCATTATGATCACCTTGTAAAAATATTCAATCAAAAGAAACAAATTTATTTTTCCATACAAATTACAAACGAATCCAAAATATTCTAAGTGCTTACTATAGTTCCTACAATGCGCAAGAGTACGCGACACGTATGTAATAGAGTGATGCAAGACCATCGTGATTTTAATATAGCATGAGATGTTAGGGCTGTATCTGAATTCTTTCAGTAAGAATTATGGCAGTAGTTTACACAAAAACTATTAGCGTTTCCTATATATCCTCCAGTGGCGTGCATAGAGGGTATGCACAGGGTATGCAGAGTTATAAAAAATGTGTGTGCATACCCTCCACTAGTCCTAACCACTGGGATATTACCACTTCAATGAAATATATCACATTAAATAAATAAATATATAAATATACTACGACAATACACACATCGCCATCTAGCCCCAAAGAAAGCGTAGCTTGTGTTATGGGTACTAACATAGCTGATGAATATTTTTTTTATGAATAAAATACACATAAATACTTATAATATACAGATAAACATCCAGACACTGAAAAATATTCATGTTCATCACAAAAACATTTTCCAGTTGTGGGAATCGAACCCACGACCTTTGACTCAGAAAGCAGGGTCTCTGCCGAATGCGTCACACGGCCGTCAATTGATATATTATAAAGGCTGCGTAAGAACCCGCTGTCCACTTTCCAATGTTTTGCCAAAAATAGACATTCAAAAATGGTAATAGTACTTACGGTTATAGTAATGCCGCCCTTGTTGGTCATTGTGAAATAGTATCCCTGATACAGCATATCCTTTTCATTGTCAAAAACTGGGCACTGCAAATAATGGGATATGAGCACAGAACTAAGAACATTCAGAACACACATTCAGCCATTATTGCATGCAGTTCATTGTGTCCAAAATCAGCGAAAAAGCCCCGCGCACGTCTAACTTCGCACCCGCGTAATGTCAAAGTCAAATAAGCACATATATGCCACTTTTGATGCGTACATTAAATGTGAAATTTGACATAGAAGTGAGTTGATGGCGATAAATATATTCGTCAACTTAAAACTAATGTTCGACGAGGGTTCCAAACGCGCTCTGGTGTAAGAAACCCACAACAAACTGCCGGTTTTTTTTTTGTTATCACCATGTCACATTGTCATTTAAAACTATTAAAGAAGCAACCTGGTTAGAGCAATAATTTACACCTAAGCATTTTTATCCTTAATGCTATAAAATGACTTTTCTGTAAGCTTACGTTTAACACAAACTCTGAACTTTTTCAGAAACTTTGAACTTTTTCAGCTAAATAAAGAAATAATGTTGCTAGTTCACAAACTTTTTCCATTTTTCCCATTTCATGGTAAGCATCAGAGATGAAAGAATTGCTGTCAACTGCTAAATAGAGTGATTAACTGCCTCTTCGAGAAATATTACTAAAGAGGTGTAGTTTTTGGTGCTTCAATATTATTCGTGTACACGGTTTCTGTGTATTTCTCATTCTGTGGGCATAAGGCTCAACTTTTTTTATAGTTTAATATTACTACTTATGACGGTATAATTACATTGTTATACAGCAGTTGCGCGATTTGTCCGCGTTTTTTGGTATGTCATAAAATCCCACGGGACCCTTAATTCCAGGGTCAAATCTATGTCCGTTGTTACAAATTATAGTCAAATTGCTTCAGTAGTTTTTGCGTGAAAGAGAAAACAAACATTTACCATCCATTCATCCATCCATCCATCCATCAATCCATCCATCCATATAAACTTTCGCATTTATTAGGAGTTTTAGTAGGAATGGATAGCATAGGACAACGCGATATAATGATTGAAAATCAATGGCACAATCAAACATTCATATAGACAATGGTCTGTGGTCACTTCACATAGTTTTTAGTATACGTCTACTAACTAGGTCTATGAAATGTCAATGTGGTAGCTAATTACTACTGTAACCAGTGAGTAAAAATATAATAAACCTTATAGCTTATTAATTCAAATTCCAACATAAACGAATGAAATAACTTTTAAACGTTAGCATATAAAACGGAATTTTGCGAGACAGTTTCGAACAACTATCCGACCAAGCTGTAACATATACTATTCCTAAAGAAAGTGTATCCCCTCCTAACTTAAAATGCTATATCTTTTTTACTTTATTCAAACCGATTTCTTGTTGGTAGATATTATTTGGAAACATTGCAATATCTTACCGAATTATTCTGTATGGAGACAAAGGCGCACACATCGTCATCAGAGTCGATCATCAGTAGAACACTGTTTGGTTTGTAGTTGATTCTAAAACATAACCTTCTATAAATACTAAGATACATATACATTAACAAATTAATTTAACCTTGTATGTTTGAAGCGGTGACCGCTTGCTTCAACTGTGAAGGAAAACATCGTGAGGATACCTGCATACCTGAGAGTTCTCCATAATGTTCTCAATGGTGTGTGAAGTATAGACCCTGATTCTACCCTGGGGTAGAAAGAAGCCTTTAAAAATAATAAAAAGTAAAAAAAAAATAGTAGGATGCAACCCATTAGAAAAGGAGGGGAATATAATAGAAATGAAAGGAAAAATAATTTACGGGCGATCTGAGGTCGGGAAGGGATGAGGGTGAGTTTTTAAGGGTGAAAAATAAAAGACCTGTCTTGACTCGACTTGTATGTAATTAATAAAGTAGTAAAGCTATTTATGATAGAGTTCGCCCGGGGAAGTACTACTGCCCTGCTTACTTCTGCTGCATTGATTTGTTGCAGTCTGAAAGGTTGCTGTTGAAATTACAGGCACATGAGGTTTAACACGTCAGGTTGCTGGGTACCGGGCGGCAGGATGTAGGGTGTGATCCTTGCATACCTTGCGAATTGTTGCTCTGTTTAATAACATGGTTTTCCAATAACCATTAGGTAGGCTAGGTGCCGTGTGGTGACGGCCGAATATAATACAGTTTCGTGCAAAGCCAACTTTTCCCGAGTATGCTCCGGTTTTGGAGCGTAGATGGTACATTGCCGAAGATCTGTTTAGTGTGGAGAATACGGATTGAAGGAATTATAAATTACACCATACCGATTCTGCTGTTTGCGGAGTAAAGCAAATTAAGCTTAATTTTCAAAAAAACAGTTGTCACCATCCCTCCTGTTCTCGCGGGTGTCGTACGAGGCGACTAAGGGACTATAACGGAGAACTGGCAGCATCGTCCTCTGTGCTACTACTACCACCTACTGCGATCACCAAAATGGGCAAACCCTCCCGCTGGGAGAGGAGTTTAGTCCAGCAGTGGACTGTTATGGGATATTGATAATCATCCATCTATAGATTATCGGCTATCTGCTTCAGTTCATTATTATTATTTTAAGAGATAGAAATGTTTATTATATGTATATATAGGTATATATGCAAATATATATGTTTATTTAAATGCACCACCTACCTTTCTTCTTGAGCTGTGTTTAACGCCTTTGGTTGCCTGGAAGAGATCGCTATGTAGCGATAAGGCCGCCAAATTGTATACTTTTTGTTCAATTTTTATTTATAATTTTACTATATGTTAATGTGGTATACAATAAAAGTGTATTCATTCATTCATACACTTTTTGACATGTTTTTTTTTTAAACTGAGCCCAGTATTTTAATGCGGTGCCAAACGAAATTGTACCGATGGACTAATTACCTCAAAAGTGCGTTTGAAGCGTGGTTAAGACTCGAATAGCATTGCGAAAACAGACGCACAACAGACAAACTTTAAATAAAACCGGATTGTAAACTTACTTAGGTAGATAAGACGAATTTTTGTTATTGGTCAGATTCAATGAATCCCGATCAAATGAGAAATAATAATACTTTGGCGAACTTGGTGTCATGTTAAATGTTACTTCCTGGAAAGATGGAATTTTATTTTAGTCATTAGTAAGGTCTACATAAAAAAAACCTGCCTATTGGTTAGCCAACATTCCATGTGATTTCATCATTCCATTCCAGTGGCGTGCATGCACTAAGTGGGCAGATAATATAGAATGGAAAAAATCTCCTGCAGGGTGATTACGTATCTCGCGACAGGCTTGCGACAGACGTAAATCTTGCAATCACTGCTGTCAAACGTCACTTTTCCATACAATAAATAAATAAAAGTGGCGTTTGATAGCAGTGATTGCAAGATTTGCGCCTGTCGTAATACCCATGCGGTACGAGTTATAAAAACTTAAGGATCTGCGTGGTTGATATACCGCGGGTGCGTCTTCTAGGCAAGCGCGCTCCACCTTAGGCTACATCATCATTTACTATCAGCAGGGCTAGCACAGGCCGGAGATAAAAATTATATCCCCCGATTATATCCTCTGACAGGGGATATAATTAACGTGTCCACCTGCTAAAGTACGCGAATATAGAATAGGAGAAGTTTACCTTCGTTTATTATTACACATATATTATTTAGATATTATTTCCACTCGTGCGTAAGTGCTCTGAGAACTAATAATGCCGTGGGAGAAGGTACATTTTTATCCTTTCCCCGGGGATATAATTGTCTCCTGTCCATGCTAGCCGTGCAGATGAGATTGCGGTCACGCGCTCGTCTACCAACATAAAAAAAGGAAAACATCGTGAGGAAACCTGCATGCCTGATAGTTCTCTATAATGTTCTCAAATGTGTGTGAAGTCTGCCAATCAACACTTGGACAATAGCCTACAACCCCTCTCATTCTGTGAAGAAATTATATCCCCGGGGAAAGGATATAAATTTATCTTCTCCCAAAGCTTTATCAACTCTCATAGCACTGGCGCACAAGTGGAAATAATATCCAAATAATATATGTGTATTAATAAACGGGGGTGAGCTGCTCCTATTCCATGTTACAGTGATTTAGCAGGTGGGCACGTTAATTATATCGCTTGTCTGGGGATATAATCGGGGGATATAATTTTTTTCTCCCGCCCGTGCTAGCCCTGCTGTAGTGGGCCGGTAATGAGTTGATGATGGACAACTAAAGAAATCACAACAAATCGTTTCTTGCGTAAACACAACAAATAAGGGTTGGGTTTTGTTGATTATTGAAAATCTTTTACAGTGACAGTTATGAATGAAAATACAAGTAAAAGTTAAAAAATAGATACCCGAGTTACAGGAATTTAATTGTTCTCGATATCTTAACTCTATATACGAGCTAAAAACCATAAGGTAACAATAAAAAGTTTAAACGTTATCATCTCTCACATGATAGAAAATTTTAAAACATTGTAAACTGTGAAATGATGTTGAAAAAGAGCAATCTGCTGAGTTTCTTGCCGGCTCCTCTCGGTGCAATCTGCTTTCCGAACCGGTGGTAGAGTCACTCACTACAAACAGACTGACTTGACGTCTCAAAATTGCTTATAAACTGGGCCTATTCGAAATAAATGTATTTTGAATTTCGAATTTTTTGAGAAAAAAAAAAACCTAATAAAATCATTATACATTTAACAAAAAGCCGTGGTCGGTGTCCATGTAAAAACCACCACCTTCTTACCGACTATTCGAGCAAAAAATATTTCAATTTATGTTTTTATTTGGCAGGGGCTTTGAATATTGGTTTTTGGAAAATACTCTTTTATCATAAGCAGATACCTTATTAACTTCTACGAAGAAGTTTTGAACACGCCTTAGTTTGATCTTCACTAAAATATTCTCAGGGCTCGACGTAGCCAAGGTCAGGGTGGGTCGACTTTGGGCTGTTATGTCTGTGAAAGGTCAATAACTTTAAACAGAATGTACTGGAATCTAAATAACATTGATTTTTATCAATCAAATCTTAATTAAGTACCTAGACAACGACGTACTGATAGCATCGTTGACTAAACTCTAAACAATTCTAAACAAGTATAATACTATTATGTAATAATTTCGACAGGACTACGACAGGAAAGAAAAATATTTTACAGGGAGTAACTTATGCAACTTCTCGCTTTGGAAAACTATGAAGTGTAGTTTTAATATATCGAGATATTTTGTATTTCTTATCCATCCTTTTAAAAAAAAAACATGTAACATATGACAGGCGGTTGGCGCAGTGGGCAGCCACCCTGCTTTCTTCATCCAAGGCCGTGGGTTCGATTCCCACAACTGAAAAATGTTTGTGTAACATGAATGTTTTTCAGAGTCTGGGTGTTTATGTATATTATTAGTATTTATATTAATATTTATATTCATTCATCAGCTGTCTTAGTACCCATGACACAAGCTTCGCTTACTTTAGGGTTAAATGGCGATGTGTGTATTGTCGTAGTATATTTATTTATTTATAGGCTTTAATCTATCGTCCAAAATATTGGAGATACTTAAGAAAATTGCAATATTTGGGCAAAAACGAAGTAGCAAAAATGTTTACTTTGCGTGCGCTGTGAAAACTGTTGATGATACATAAAAATTATGTAGTTACTTAATTGAAGTACTCATTATTACCTACAGAAACAGTCAGTGACGGAACATATGAATATGATCTAACTATCATAGTAGCAGCGCGCTCGTTCGCAATAGCAGCTTTTGTATTCTACAATGTTATTAGATCACAGGTAGAAACAAAAATGGGTCAAATTAGTATCGCAGTATTAATTCTTATTCAAACAAATAGTTTTACATCAAAAGAATTCATAAAGCAGTAAAATAATTTTTAATTAACACCAAAACAAAACATAAATTATCTTATTAAAAACTACTCCCAGTTTTTTTAACAAGAATACCTACACAAATTGAAAAATTTTGCTTTAAAATCAAAAACTAATGTGGACAAAGTCACGGGCAACAGTTAGTTGTACAATAAAAATGTATTAATTCATTCAGTGTGTAAGCTAGTGTTGGAGAACGTGGGGATAGGACTTGGAATAATACTCTTTCACTTTCTCTAATCTTTCACTTTTTACATTTGACATATAATCGAACAGAGTTTCCCCCTACAACTACTTGATACAGAATAAATGCTTGAGAAGGTAATGCTTCTACTTTTATACGGCTCAAGTACCGTTTACAATGTTGACATCAAAACGAACCAATAATAATATTTTACTATATTAGTTTCCGGTAAGTTATTTCACAAAATATATTGTTATTATTCTAATTATATAAAACAAAATAGAACTATAACAAAATAGTTTTGGTATATATATATATGAATCTTGTAGTGACGTCACAACATGTTTATGGCGTAGCGTAGGTATCAGCCAGGGGGAGCGACCGCTAACACTAGTATTTCAAATAATATTCATAAAAATATGAACTTACTCGGCCCTGCATCGTGTGGACAAAGAGTTCTCGCCATGTCGTTGAATTGCAGTACAGTAGTGCGCGTCGGGACTACCAGAGGAAGCTCCCATGATGACACCCCTGAGAAATATAATAATTTATCCAGCATCACTGCAAACATCTCAGTCTTTGACTATCTCCCTGGCGCAGTGAGAAGCGTTGTGGTTTTGAGTGGGAGGTTCCTTGTTCGATCCCCGGCAGGGGGAATTAATAATTTTTGAATTTTCTCTGGTCTGGTCTGGTAGGTGGCTTCCTTGTTACCACCCTACCAGCAGATACTGCTATAGCCCTATCAGGTTAGCCCGTTGCCATCTTAGACTGCATCATTAGTTACCACCAGATGAGAATGCAATCAAGGGCTAACTTATCGGGGAATTAAAAATAATCGGTGGGATTCGTTGTCCAGAAACGTATGTATCACAGTATACCTCATTAATGTTACACTGCTTGCACAGGCCCAGTAGTCTGTGGCGCGCATAGAGCCTACCCTTAATTGTTTATAACTAGTACTGGGGTTTCTATGACAAAGACGTGCCGCCAAGCGATTTCTTGCCGGCTTCTTCTCGGCAGAATCTTCCTTCTGAACCGGTGGTAGAGTCGCTACAAATGTACATACTTGACGTTTCAAAAGTGCTTATATTGGTTGTTTAATATAAGTGCCATACCCGAAACAGGTTAGACCCTTACCATGTTACAATGCATCTCACGCTGCTATTGCCACATCACATCTGTCAAAAAAACTGACCCCACAGGCTACAGAATTACAGAATGCTTTAACAAAAACAAACGCGAGCGTATTCGAAGGCAACAGCTAGTCTGCCATAGGAGTTTTTAATAACAGCCTAAGTGTTGATGATTTGATGAAAAAGCTCATAACGGAAGTGATAACCAAACATAATGAATTGTATCAACTGTGCGAGTACGTACATTCGTTTCGTAGTACCTATTTGATAAAGTAACCAGAAACTGTATAGCGGTTCGGATCACAATAAGCCGCTAAGCGATTGAACATATATACATGTTATCTGGCACTGAACGAAATACGAACACGTAGGTATAAAGTTATTATTATGACCCACCACAACTTCCTAGAATAGTAAGTACCTAATTCAAACAACCATACCTTGTAGGCATGTACCCTATATTGTCTGGAGTAAGGCACCTTTCTTCATATGCTGACTGACTTAATTCACTGGTATTTTAATCAACGCATATCTTTTATTAATGCACACCTAAAAGTAGAACCTTGATGTGTATCTTTGATGGACTACCAGTGGGGCCTACTACTTATTTGCTAGTCAAAATAAGTCAGATTCTATGGGAAAGTGATAGCTTTTGTTTTAGGGGTGACTTCTTGGTGCACGCAGTACTTTAATCGAGTTTGCCAGACTAATATATAATACATAAGGAATTATAAGGCACCTCTAATCTATCACTCAAGGGAGTCCTGGAGAAACCAGAAAAACCTGAGAAAGTCGAAAACGCAATTGATGAGTTTAAACAGAATTGCGTAACCGCATCGGGAAATACAGAATCAAATAAAGAGCTTTTGTTAGACCCTAGTAGCTATGGCCTTTAAATATACCATATTGCGTGATACGCGAACAGACAGACAGACTCATAAATGTAAAAATCTTTTGGGTTCTAAAACGATTCCCGTTCAAAATATATTTAATCTAAAAAAATGGTCCAGTTACTAGCAGTTTTATTAAAAGCATAGTTAGAGAGCTACACAGCGTCCATAAGTTAGCGCAAAATTTGAAACGTTTTTGTACAAAACGTTGCATATCTATTCATATTTTTGACGACCTCCCTGCCGTAGCGTCGAGCGCTGTGGGGCAATTTGGGAATTTATAATTTTTGAATTCTCTCTGGTCTGGTGGTGCAGGTGGGAGGCTTCTGCCGTGGCTACTCACCACCCTACCGACAAAGACGTGCCGCTAAGCGATTAAACGTTCCGGTACGATGTCGCGTAGAATCCGATGAGGAGTATTGGTTAAACATAACTGTCATACTCCCTAACTAATGTTGGCCAAGGTTGGCCCGCTACCATCTTAGACTGCGTCATGATTTACCACCCGGTGATATTGCAGTCTAGAGCTAACTTGTATTGGGATAAAAAAAAAAGCTAGTGAGCAATCTAACCGGTCGACTAAATCGTTGGTTAATAAATGCAGATATTTAAAGAATGACGTAACTAAATAAGGATTTTGTGAACGCTTCATTAAGAATGACTCAATGGCTAAAAATTTTTCCTTCTTGTATCATTTTTTAGTACTTTTTTTAAACGGAAGTGGTTCCCAGTTCAACGGTATGTTCACCTAAATTATTCACTCTCAACTTGTTTTTTAACATAATTTTTAACATAAGTTTCCGAAAAACAAACCCTATAAGGCGCGACTTTATCCGTCTAACTCATTTTAATTATACACCACTAATCAATAAATATCAACATGAGATTAAAAAATAAATATTTTTATTTTTATTGCAAAACGGAGCAGAAATGGCGGTGTCGAGATTGTAAAGTTAGGTTAACTGGGTCAAGTGTGTTGTTTTTTTACATTATAAGTCAAAAATTATATAATATTTCTGATGTTTACAACGCAAAAAATCAATGTAGTTTGATCAATGAACATTCGTTCACACACATTTGGAACTACCTATATTTCACTTAGGGGGTGTCATTTTGACGCCCTTAGTGGCGCAGTGGTGAGTGCTGTGAGTGAGTATAAGTGGAGGCTGAAGATCCCCAGTTCAATTCAATTGCCAGCCGGGGTAGGAATTTATGATTTCTGAATTTTCAGGCGTCTGGTGGAAGGCTTCGGCCTTGGCTAGTTACACTCAAAGACGTGCCGACAAGCTATTTAGCTTTCCGACACGATATCGCGTAGAAACGGATTATGGGTATCATCATCATCATATCAATCATCATACCGGTCACGATAGGGCACGAGTCTGCTCCCACATTGAGAAGGGGATAAGGCCGCAATCCACCAAGCTGGCCCAGTGCGGATTGGTGGACTCCAAACATCTTTGATAACCTTATGGAGAACTCTCAGACACGCAGGTTTCCTCGCGATTTTTTCCTTCTCCGTTGAAGCAAGTTATATTTTAATTGATTAAAATAAAAAAAATAGAGGTAATGTTCTAACATAAACGTTCATATCCCATCCCGTTAACATCTTAGACTTTTTTACTAGTTCGGAGAACAGGTACACTTTTTATCTGTGCAAAATAAAACAACATTTGTATTTATTTTATGTGTTATGTTTAAGTACTTTTGATTCTGTTTTGTTTTTCTTTATATATAAAGAATTTTTCATTTTCATTTTTTCAGACTGCATCGTCACTTACGTGAGATTCACTTACGAGAGACATTTACGGACTAACTTGTAGTGGAATAAAAAAAGTCTTATGTACAGTTATAAACATTCTAACCTTTCTGCTGCGCTGCAGTGACGAACAGAGGGTATTCTAAATTGTTGGTGTCATTGGTGCTTACATGCACCCGAGTCGGGTACACCGACAGTTCATCCGATTTCTGAAACCAATTTTTTTTATTATACCTACCTATAAAACTACATGTACAGTACGTCTCCAAACTCCCTGCTTGAATTGTGAGCGCTGTGGACTTATGAGTGGAGGCCGCAATGCCGCAGAGAAACCGATTTAGGGAATGGGTTTAATATAACTGCTTTAATATTAGTTATTACAAGTTAGCCAGCTACCATCTTAAACTGCATCATCGCCTACCAGAGTTTGCAATAAAGAACTAACCTATAGTGAAATAAAAAAATTAAAAAAACTTTTAGTGAATGGTTGCTATACTGGTCGTCTAAGAAGTGGCATTTGCGAAAATCAATGAATTGTGATTGGCTAAAAGAGCGTGAAAACTATAACAGGCGGGGATTTCCCTTACCGACCACTATTTATCGATTTAGTACAGATTCGTTGTAAAAAATTTTTGGTTTCGAGTGACCAATGAAATACAACAAAAGACATGCTTTTTGAAATTTCCCGAGATTGTTGTGTTGCGTACGGTCTACCAAAGAATGCAAACTATCTTTCAAATGCGTGTATATCGATTCAATTAATATGAAGCGACGACAAATTATAATACAGTTGTCACCACCTTCGCGCAGGTTTCGTACGAGGTGACTACGGGAATATAAAGCAGTACAGGCTGCAGCGTACTCTGTGCTACTGCTACCACCGTCTGCGAACACTAACCGTCTGCCCAGCGTGATGATTGTGGGCAAACCCTCCGTTGGGAGAGGCTTTTAGCGTTTTAGGCCAGCAGTAGACTGGCATAGGCTACTGCTGGCAAAAATTTCGAAAAAAAACAAATTTTTAACTTTAGACCAACATTTTCATAACTTTCATCAAAACTACGAAGCTGATTATTTTAAGCATAAAAGTACAACTCATGAGAATTCAGTTGCAAAAAAAAAACTAAAAAGACTTTTGCTTTTTTTTAGAAATTATTTACGATTATGTTGAAATTCCTCAAAAAATCGAAACAAATATCATAATTCCAATACTATAAAAAATCGTGGAACATACATGGGGGTGATTCGGATACTTCACAACATACCGGCCCTAATTTTTTTTTTGTGACGTCAATTGACCGGCCACCCTGTACATGTACTCTTGTATAACTAAGACATTTCTAGATTCCCAACAGTATGGAACTGCAATGCATTCTTATCTATTATCAAGATGTAAAGAAATATATTACCTCAATGAAATCAAGTATTTGTGTAGTGGTATCATTCACAATCACATCTATAATGTTGTCATATTGATATCTGAAAAAAGAATGACCACTTAATTTCTTTTTTATCATACAAATATATAAAACCGGGCATGTAGTAATACATGATGGCATGGTCAAATACATTGGTATTCCCAGTATGTTACAGGATGTATGGCAACTATATGCTATGTGATAGATATATACATACAGAGAGGAGAAATAAAGTTCCTAAACCTAATTATAAATTAAAATAAATCATTTTACCTATATTTTAATTAGCACTTGCATGAAATATACAATTTATAAATTCAACATTACATCTTTATAACTAGTCTATGTGTCACACATACACTATTAGTTACTGAGTTAATTTACTCAGTTCATGAACCCAGGATTCACAAATAATAATTTGGCTACATTGTTATTTATATATGTATTTATTTATTTATTATATAAATATATTAAATTGATAATGATGAATGAAAGCATCTGTGCTGATATTTCTAAACTATGGAGGGTAGAGGTAAGGAGGATCATCTGTGTATATGAAAAAGTGTCATCAAAATGTATTAAATTAGGATGGCGCCACATTTGCATCAAGGTAACTCTTAAAAGAAGCGCCAAATATAAATATTGTTAGAGTAGGCTTGAAAAATAAACAAGGAAGTAAGGTTATATTTACCACAATATTTTGTACAACGTAAGTTGTTGAAATTCTCAATAATTAACTACTTTAGTCGATATGACATTAAATTTTTTAACTCAGCATACTTCAATTCATCTACGATTGCTACATTCATACCATACCCTGTGCATCCACCAGCGCCATTGTGGAGGATTTTTGAACTGTTATTTAGCGCATACAACTGGACACTTTTTCAACTTTTCTCCCATATAAGATGACTCTCCTTACCTCTACCCTCCATATTCTAAACTTAACTTAATTGACAGTTCTTAAAATAATGCTATCTTTTTCTACAAAGAATATAAGGTATTGAATAAAGGAGTACAACTTTCGGACCTGCTAGGTAGTTTAGTTTAGAGATTAGCGTAGGTACAAATGAATCAGCACCGTTAAAATCAAATTCTAATAATAATGTTTTATTTTAATGTTAATGCCGGAAAAGTGGACATCCCAGGTACCATAGATAAACCACGAATTTTTTATTTAAAAATCTAACTTTCAAGTGATATTTACAATAATAATTTCATACGAAATTATAAAAAATAAATAAAAGACAGTTTGTTTATTCTATATACTATAAATAAAAGCCGATTTTTTAATAAATAAATCAGCTCAAAATACAAGTAATCTATAGAAATACGTACGTGTTGTTATAAATAAACTTTTTATTGGCGATATTTTGATCATTAGGAAGAGTGCCATAAGCACTTTTACTTAAGATTACGGTAAATATTATCACACTTATCATTATTGTTACATTGAAAAAAAGCTATACGAATTATTGCCAAATATTCATTAGAAATTGGGTAAAGTTACTTCTAACTGCACTAATACGCCAATACACTATACAGCTGACACCTGAACAGTGAACAATACAAATCAAAAGTTTGAGACAGTTTGTGACAGTTGACTTGACACTGACGGTGATGGGAGTCAACCCAAACGAACGACCCAACAACAGACCATCAAAACTCTTTAGAAAAGAGAAGAAGAAAATTTAGTACAAATAATGTCTTAAAATTAGACTTACCTGACTGAATCATGTATAATCACATGTATAGTATGTATGTTATCGCAGTGATTTTATATAGGTATATAATACTCATTTATAATTTTAACCGAGCCCAACCTAACCTAGGCTAGCACCCTTTACACCTATACTACAGGTCCAGAGTAAACGCCGAGGTCAGTCGATAAAATCAAATACAAATGTCCAGGAGAATAGCCACAGTCATCTGGATAACCAAAATACTCTCTTTAATCTATTATTTATATATAATTATAACTGCTAAGAAAATAATGCTTCGTTTTCTTGAATATAATCAACGCGGTGGTCATCCTTCCACGAGCTAATAATATTATGTTGCAATTGTGGGAAAGGAACACACCAAGATAAAGTCAGTTTCACTTGGCACTTTCGATCTTGGTTGGTTGGTTGGTTACATTACATACATTGCTTGGTTACATTACAATGACAATCCCAAACATATCATATATTAGTGTTTATATAAAATATTCATTAAGATTACTTTTGGTTAATATGATTTTAGAACGAAATTTTCATACCGTATGTACATAGGTATTGGTTCTATGTATTCAACCTATACTATATATATCCTATAGAGCTAGGAGCTATCCAAATTCCATAGAGAATAAACCAGTAAATAAATGGAAAATGGCGTCGTTTTGCCGAATAAATGAATCAAAGAAATAATTTATGTGAAGTTCTGTTTTATTTGTCTAGATATAACTAATTATACAATAATCCTGTACAGGATATATTTTTGTGAGTTTTGGTTTTGTGTTGTATACTAGGAACCTGTGTACCATTCGCGATAAGCGAAATGATTTTACTGTTAGAGCAAGATTAAAGTGTTTACATGATTTCGGTGCGGGTACGTTGTCCACGATGCTGCCCACAGTGGAGGAGAGCCGTGATTACGACTTCCAGGACCCGGAGAATTCGGATAAATGGCGAGGCCTCTTCGTCACCTCTCTCCGAAAGGTTGTGTACAATATGTCATGGGTGTTTCAAAACAGTTGATGCTTTTGTCTCTAGTCCAATTAGGATTATAAAAACATAACATATATTAACTAAGGTCGCAAAGTATTATTTTCATTTAGATACCAAATTTAACCTTCCAAGCATAGGCATATCAACATCAATTTATACAAACTTAGGGCTTATAATCCTTTTTCTTTTTTTGAGATCAAGTTAAGTTATAAATGTGTAATGTAACATGTCAATAATTGAGGTCACAATTGATGGGTCAAGGATATATTTTGGATTATTGTATTGCTAGTGAGTTTGTTTTCATACTGTTAAATGTTTTTACTTATATTAAATAGTCCTCCTTAACAATAATAAAGCTGTAGTTTTTTTTTTTTATCTGAAGGAGCTAATCTATGGAACTATTATTCGGATTTAAAAAACCTTTTGTTGCTTCTGGTAAAGCAATTCTTGAGGAATGCTATTATGAATTTACAGGCAAAAAAGCTAATAAAGTAATAGTGTAAGTAGGCAACAAGATTAAGTTGGTTATTGTGTGGAATGATGGATGGAAGTTTGCAGGGAAAACTTGTGTGACATTCAAATGCTATCACATAGAAATGAGAGTTCAATTCATTACAAGCATTAAAAATTGTCAATTTTTTCTTGATGTTATTTTTGTATGACAACTGAAATATATATTATGTCCAATAATGATCATTCCCAAATTGGAATATTTCTTGCAATATTTTTTTAGGTGATGCCCAATACATCCTTTTATACTCTAGAGTAGGTGAGTAGGTAGGTATGTGAGCCATAGAGTGTTGTGTTTAAAATGATAGGTTGCTACGGGATAGATGTCCAGTGCAATTCTAAAGGATATGTGTTGTATTGTGCCTAACTAAACTTTAAGAAACTTTTAAGGCTGATATAAATATTATGAAAAATAAGCTTAATTTGTCATACTCCGCAAAAAGCAGGAGAATCTGTATGGTGTTATTTATAATTTTTTCAATCTTTATACCAAACAGATCTTTGGCAATGTACCCTCTATGCACATTTCTCTACAAAAACAGGGTATCCTCAGGAGATGTTGACTTTACAATGAACAATTGTTAAGTTAACATCTCCTTAACAATTATTGACATAACAATTATTACTAAACAGCTTCTAACGTGGCTGAAAAAAATTTAAAAGTGTTATTACACTCTGGCCCATTATCCAATCCTATAGGGAGAGAACAATATCTGGTGAAGAGTTCAATGACTTTGTGGTGGAAACAGGAATATTAGTAGTCTGGAAAAACATTTTAACAAATAGGCCCAAAAGCATGGTATTTGGGACCTATGTCCAGCAGTAAGCGATAAAAAATCACATATAAAAGATAATTTTGAAAGATAAGTCTTGTTTACATTAGTGGAGTAGTTTTAACATTCAAAAAATTCATATTCAAAGCAGACAAAAAACAACAGTTTTATAATTTTTCTTTTAGAAAGTCTTAGATGTCTCAACTATGACAATATTCAGTAAAACTTGTATACAAGTTTTAATGTCATACAAAAAAAATTACAGGCCTAATAAATAAATAATTATTCTTATACATGTGTGACAATATTAAGTATATAAATAAATATGCCTTACAAAGTAATAAATTTCACATTTTAGTAAATAAATATGAAATATTTTTTTGTCAATCCATTCTGTAATAAGTTCATATGTAAATGTCAGCAGCGCACGCGTACGTGTGGACAATAAAGTTTCTTCTTTCATTTCACTTAAGTCACGAGTGCCCCAGGGCAGTGTTCTCTCTCCTCTTCTTTTTTCCTTATATATAAATTCAATTTCTTCAGTTATATATTCCTCTTATCACTTGTACGCTGACGACTTGCAGGTTTATGTATCAGTGACCGTTGATGACATTGCCGTAGCAATTGAAACACTCAATCCAGATTTGAATAAGGTCTTCTTTGATCATGTTCATATTATGTGTAGTTTTAAATATATTAATATATATTTTATTAATTTTACATAATGTTAAAGCTTCACCCCAATATCAAGAACATGAAAAATTGCTGAATAAATTAATTCATTATGGAGGCACAATGTACAAGCTCAACTTATGTACTAATTATTAAATGTTGTTATTGATTGTGATTTACAGCTTAATTTACTCCCCAAGACATGGAGGAAATGCCTAATTAGAACCTCTCAAGTTGTGAACCCAGTTTTTTATTTTTTGTTTTTGTTCATAAGTCATGAAATAAAATTAAGACAATGTAAAGAAATATTATATTTTTTTATCAGATCCTGGAGTCAGTCCATCCATCACTGTCTGCAGAGGAGAGTGCATTGGAATTTGTGGAGTCACTCTGCCTAAGATTACTTACCTTGCTGTGTGCGTTACCTTCCCCATTAACTGTGCAGGTTTGGAACCATTTGAAACATTTTCTAGCTATGTAACTCATTGCTTGTTTCCTCTAGTGGCCACACATTATTGCAACAACAAACATAGAGAAACAGAACTTGCGCTAAATCACACTAAAAATGCAACAAAAAACAAAGAGGAAACAGTATTAACGCTAAATGACGCTCACATTGCAACAACAAACCAATAAGAAACTATACTCACGATAAATGACGCTCACATTGCAACAACAAACTAATAAGAAACTATACTCACGATAAATGACGCATTTATTGCAACAACAAACCAAGAGGAAACAGTACTAAAGCTAAATGACGCTCATATTGCAACAACAAATCAAGAAGAAACAGTACTAACGCTAAATGACGCTAATATTGCAACAACAAACAGAGGAAACAGTACACTAAATTACACTCATCTAAATTTAGGTGTCGCATATACCTCAAGAAATTATATTTATTTCCCTATGAAAAAAAATCATTGCCTATATTAAGCGGTAGTTTAAGCTAACCTATCTTCTGATATTTAACAGGATGTTGAAGAGCGAGTAGCTCGTACATTTCCGACTCCACTGGACCAATGGACTCTAACGGACGCACGAGAAGCCACCACCACTCGCCGCCGCAAGATGTTGCTGCCAATGGACAAGATTCACCAGCTGCTGCACAAGGTAAATTTCCAATATTTCCCGGTGCCTTACTCTTAATCAAACAACAAAAAAAATCTTTCTACTCATCCTTAATGATATCTTAATCTTAGCAATTTAATTGTAAAATAGGTCATAGGCCATAGGTCCGATTAGCGATTATTTTCTTCCTATGGCATTTTTATACCCAACGGTCCAACCCATAGGTCCAACTCCAATAATTTAAAGAGGAATTTACAGGTATAAAATCAATCTATATATATTTCAAATATAACTAAGTATATGGATAAGTATCAATATCATGGTAGGAATGTCACCATCTTTATGGTTCAACAATGCTGTGATTGAAAATTTAAACAAAAAGCAGATTTTGTAACTTAACTATCAAAGCTAGATATATAGCCTTGCGGACTTATTTTTGTAGGAAATGATTTTGATGACTTCAAACATGAAGTTCATTATTTTTAATTTGAAGCCCATTGAAGGTCCAAGCTCTTCCAACATATTTAACAAACATCGTTATATCTCAGCCAATTTACAGAAACCCATAATATATTATAAACTAAAACCTTCCTGATTAATCACTCTATCCATTAGTAAAAACCGTATGAAAATCCGTTCAGTAGTTTTTGAGTTTTTTGCACCCAGGCAGACAGACAGACGCGTAGGGGAACTTTGTTTTATAATATGTATGTAAGGATGCCTATAAAAAATTCGGTACCAATAGAATTTCAACCTACAACTCTGGCAATTGCGGCCTGAGCGGTTTACCACTTGTATGTCTTTTATCCGATGCAGGTTCGAATCCTGTCGGTTGCGTAATTTTTATATGCATTTAAAAACATTATAAAATAGATACTAGAAGTTAATCATCACACACACATCAAAATATCTTCATTTGTTTCAGGAGGTGCTACAGTTCAAAATAGATGTGTCAGTTACTTTTTTCATGACAGCCATACTGGAGTTTGTAAGCACTGACATCCTCAGGCTATCTGGCATATTTGTAAAGAAAATCTCTCAGAAGAGTGGCTATCGAGTTATTACAACCAGGGACATAAAAACTGCTATGTGTGCAGATAAGGTAAGAAAAGAATACAGTCGCCTTAGTGCAAGATATACTCAAACGCAATCGAGGAGTCGATTTCACTTATTAAACTATATACCGTGAAAGTAAAATGGGCCTAATGTGTGTTATTAGGCTTAGAGCAAAATCTCAAATCCCGATTTTTCGCAATTCTGATTTTTATTTTATAAAATGTTTTCCCGCCAATTGCTCATGTTCTCCAGAGCACAGACCACATGAATAGACCACGCGTAATACAACAAGAAAAGAAAGAAAATTAAAAATGTTACAAACAAGTTCTTTTTATGTACTTTTTGCATTGAAGAAACCAAATATCCAATAATATGATCAACAATACTAACCAGAGCAAGAACCCAGAGCCCATCATGCACTACTGCATAAAATTGAGTTTAAGTCCGCCTACACTTAGCCTTAAGTTTATACTAAGAGTATGAGAAGTGACAAAATATATATCATGAATAGCCTATTACAGTCCACTGTTGAAGGGGTTTGCCCATAATCACTATACTTGGCAGTCAAAATAAGGCTGCCTTTGTATGTCTACATTGAGTACTGTAAACTCCTTACTCTTTCTTTTCCTGTATGTTATACATGCAATAAAGTGTTTCTTCTTCTTCTTCTGCAAAATGGTGATCGCAGTAGATTGTAGTAGTGCATTGTGCGTTTAAGTTATTAAAATATCACATGCTTCAAGGATGAAGGAAAACATCGTGAGGAAACCTGTATGCCTTAGAGTTCAGAGCTGTGGGCCGGCGTGGTGGACTACGTCCCTAATACCTTCTCATTGTGGGAAGAGACGATGTTTATCATGGATTTCCGCAACGTAACGCCTACTTCTATCCAATATTTTATTTTCCAGTTGTTAATAGACATGTTCTATCAAGACTCTGAGCTAGCGGGCGCAGCGGCTTTCAACGCCTCAACATTAGGGGTTGAAAGGCGGGGCAGACGCGCCTCCCTTAGCTACGGCGAGCTAGTAAGAGATCTCTTGGCTGATGAGAGGAGCTTCCTGAGGGATCTGAACCTTATTATCAGGGTATTTAAAGATGAGCTCGAGAAGATACTTGAAGGCGATAATAGGGTAAGATTCTGACAACAAAACCTATTATTCAACCTAGAACCAAAAGCCTAAAGGGTTTTAAACGCATTCTGATTTCTCCCCCGAAAATTCAGCCGGCTAACGCAGTGTTGGTACACTTCTGACGAACGAACAGAGTTGCAGGGAACCACTGGACCCAAGCGTCACAAGACTGTAGTATTTGGAAATCCCTACAAAAGACCTATTTCCAGTATTGGATGCCCATTATTTAAATTGCCATGTTGAATTTTGTTGCCAGATGTGAAAAGTTAAAATTTTATAATTATGTACTATGTATTACATGGGTTATTATATAAAATATGTCATTTGTCTTTTTTTCATATATTCATAAACAGTTGTTTTGGCAACTCATATAAACACACATTCTATATATTTTAAAAGAACTATGGAAGCTGCAGCTTCCACGTTATAAATTCTTAAAATTACAAACTAAATCCAATATATTACTGCACTGCATTATCATCTGTGGCGTGTGGTCGATAATAATTTTATCATTCTGTCTCGCTCACACTAATTTGCTTTTTGGGAAATCCCTAAAGAGAGACGTTTATGACAGATCGATTATAAAGGCTATTAAATAGAAAATAATAAAATTTATGGTCAATAAATAATAAAGTAGCAGAGATTAGGACTTTGGCCTCCCTTTCGAGTGGATTTGGTTTAAGGCAAATAAATATCACTTGCTTTACGGTGAAGGAAAATGTCGCGTGGAAACCGGCATGACTGAGAGTTCTCTATAGAGTTCTTGAGGGTTCTCTAAAGGTGTCCACAAATCTGCACTGAGCAACTTTTTAAACCCTCTCGTTCTGAGAAGAGAATCATGCCCTGTAGTGGGCACCCAATGGATACATAATAATGATGATAAAGTATTAAAGTTAGAGTTTTAATTTACTTTTTACTCTTTCAGGCGATATCTTTAATATTCGGCAACATAGTGGATATATACGAGTTAACGGTGATGTTGCTGGGGAATCTCGAAGATGCCATGGAAATTGCCCAAGACTCGCCGACGCCGTACGTCGGAAGTTGCTTTGAAGGTAGGTTCTGACCTCAATAGGTGAAGTTATTACAGTCCTACAATTATTGATTAACGGCTGATGCCCGTGTGGATTTAGGTTTTTAAATAACCCGCGTTATGTCTTTCGGGTATTCAATATATTCCATATCCAGTGGCGTACACAGGTTCTTCGACCAGGGTATGCATAAAACAGTAACACGGCATAAAATGGAAAATTTTCTCTCACATACGAGTTATATAAAATAATTTGGGTAGGCAGTGCTTTGTGCATGTATGAAGTGCACGCTACCGTCCATATCCCAAAAGAGTCAAGGAAAGCAATGATCGCTTTAGGATAATAAATTAAAACACAACTTACAAATGTTTGTGTTATCATTGTTTGTCGACAGAACTTTCACTTACAGATATAACGAATTAGCAGGATTATATCATTAGATTTACCTGCTTCAAATAATTATGACACAAAATACGTAACTTCATAGAGAAACCAACCCGAGTTTGCAATTAAATGAAAAAACAATATTGTACACCTAACAGAACAGAATTAAAGAAGTGTGCTGTAAGATATTTGTTCAAATAATGGTCAGTACGGTCAAAGTTACATCACTATGGTCGTTATAATTTCTAAGGTATAATTAAATATTCCGAAAGGAAATAGTTAATTTATTGCTTAGTTCAGGGATTCCCAACCTGGGCGCCGTAGAAAGTACAGAGGTACGAGACCTTTCTTATCATTGAATGATTTGTTAAAATTTATTATTTACTATGGTTTCATTCGTTCCATAATGAAGATGCTATATTTTTCGCGCCTATCTGCCTAACTAACAAGCACCTATACATTTTATCTAGATAGGTTAGGGCGTGGGTGAATTACTAGGGTTGGGAACCCTTGACTTAGTCATTCATTGTCTGATTCTGACTAGGTAAACTTAGCGTTTAATAAATAAATATACTACGACAATACACACATCGCCATCTAGCCCCAAAGTAAGCGTTGCTTGTGTTATGGGTACTGAGAAAACTGATGAATAGTTTTAAGAAAATCATACACATAAATACTTATAATATACAGATAAACACCCAGACACTCAAAAACATCCATGTTCATCACACAAACATTTTCCAGTTGTGGGAATCGAACCCACAGCCTCGAGCTCAAAAAGCAGGATCGTTTCCCACTGCGCCAACCGGCTATCAAATGGCTGTCTAATGAACTAGGTTATGTTAATTCGAGAAATGACTTGGGGTTACGTTGGTCATTCTTTCCCTAGACACTTTCTATGTCTAGGATGCACTTACTGAATATTACTTGCATCTTGTCTGCGAAATTTTAATAATTATGGTAGTCTCTCACGTTTCGTCTTGCTTTCAGAGTTAGCTGAAGTAGAAGAATTCAGAGCGTACGTACGATACGCTAATATCGTCACACAGAAACAGTCGAGGGATGCGCTACAAAAGGTTGTCGACGATCCAGTGGTGAGAATATTGGTTTTCTTAATTAAGTAGTTAATTAGATACAATAAGAAGTGATAGCGTATTGATTAGGACTTCGAGTTTGAATCCCAGAACAGACCTCTTACTTCCTTCTCCTTTTTTTAAGTTATATGCATTTCAAGCATTTAAAATAAAACGGTGAAGGAAAACAACCTGCATTCCTGAGAGTAGTGGGTGGTGGCCGTAGTCCACCACGCTGGCTAAGTGCGGATTGGTGGTCCACACCTTTGAGAACATATTGGAGAATTCTCTGGCATGCAGGTTTCCTCGAAACTTAGAAAAGTTTGAGGTGCGTACTGGAATTTTAACTCTGTCCCCCGAAAATAAAGTCGAGCTCCTACCCACTGGGCTACAACCCATATCCATATCTACACTTATCGTTTCTACGCAGTATTCTACCGGAACGTTAAATCGCTTAGCTTTTCCTTTGGCTGTTTCTATCCAATATTTAAATTGTTCTATTTTTTGTGTGCAGCTATCAGAAAGACTTGACACGGCGGGCCACGGGTTCCGTCTGGCCGTGAAGTACTGTTTGCCGCGTCTATTAATGTCTCCAGTCGCTCACGTGTTCCTTTACCATAGCTACGTGCGAGCCCTTCTGCCGGTCGCGCCTTCACATGACGATCGCGAGAGTTTTAAACAGGTATGTAATAACCAGTCTGCACTGGGCCAGCGTGGTAGACTACCTACTCCCTGTGGATGGATGGATGGATGGACGGACAGGCGGACGGACGGATGGATGGATGGATGGATTGATGTTTGTTACTCTTTCACGCAAAAACTACTGAACCAGTTTGACTGAATTGTGGAATTTTTATCCCGGGAAAATGTACGGTTTCCGCTGGATTTATTAAAAACCAAAATACCGCGTACGAAGTCGCGGGCAACAGATAGTTTGTAGATATATCACAGAAAATAATTAGAGAACAAGTTAAGAACCCTGACACAAATGTTATTTATTCCTCATTCCCTTTTAATATAGTGAACATTATTCTACCAGTGGGTGGATATGATGAAGTGATAACTTACTATGCTAGTGACTAAAACCTTTTTGATACTATAAAAAATTCAAAAGCCAAATTAATTTATTTATTGTCCAAATATTTTACCCAAAATTAAATTTACTGTACCACGTGAAACGCGCGCCTCAGTTAATTTAAAACGTTAGTTTTTATTGCCACTCTAGTTTCGCAACTCGTTAAGCTTTGCTGGTAACTTTTCATCATCATATAAAATAAAATTATTACAGGTCGAGTGCAATCTACATCCCATAGAGAAATTATTAACAAAAGCTATAGGAAATGGACCAAAGTTGTAAGTAGTTTGTTGCATTTAATAAATCTTACAAGTATTTTATTTCTTAATTAAAGTTACACTGTACAGAGTCTTACATATATCTTAGCATATCGAGAGAATATCTCTTAGCAAATTAGTTTTTATATCAAATGAATTACACTGATATAAAAAATAATTATGTATCCCAGTTCTAGTATAAATTATTAACTGTCTACTATGACTTTTTTGAGCCGACTTCAGAGCAGAATACCGTTGTCACCACTCCTCTTTTTCCGTTGGTGTCATCCGAATCGACTAATAGAACATATCTGAGAATGGGCAGCAGGAATCTGTGCTACTGCTGCGATTTACTGCGATCCCGTCTGTCCAGCGTGATAATTATAAAAACCCCAAAAGCAGAGGCCTTTATTCCAGCAGTGGTCTGTTATAGGCTATTGATAATGTTATGTATACAACGTCTAACCGAATTACGAAATTATCTTGAAGGAGGCATAAATATATTTCATAAAGTGTCACCCCGTAAAAATATTAAATCATAAGAAGCATATTTATTTTCCATACAAACGAATTCAAATATTCTAAGTGTTTACTTTGCGCGTTTGGAACCCTCGTACCTTTAGTTTTAAGTTGACGAATTTGGTTATTGCCATCAACTCACTTAATGTCATATTTTACATGTAATGTACTCAAAAAAAGTGCCATCTATGTGCCTATTTGAATAAAGAAATATTTGACTTGACTTGACTTATGACAACCCTATTAAAGATGAAAGACCAACACGTGCATAGTACCTACGGTACGCGACTCTTACCTAATAAAGTGATAGGAGTCACATGATTTTAATTTTGCTTGTGATTTCAATGCTGTATCTGATTTCTTTTAGTAAAAACTATGGCAGTGGTTCTCTCAAAAACAGATAAGTCTCCGATTCAGTACATAATGTACCTTTAAAGACTGCAAAGTATTATTTCAGTTTTCATTTACACGTTGTATATAAATAGTGCTATAGGCTTATGATTGATGTAATTAATAAAAAAATAATACACCACTTATTTATATTCAGAGAGGGAGCGATAAGATCGGCGAATCGCGCGAGAAGACAACTGGCGATAGAAAAGTGCAATGAACTAACGAAACTCGTGGACAATTGGGACTCGCGTGACGTACCTCAGTGTTGCAATGAGTTTATCAGAGGTTGGTAATATATGACTGCTTCGTTGGTCTACCCATTAGCATGTTTAACTATAGATCACCTGGGTTCAATTCCCGCGTCGGACTGTTATATCGTTATTATGAAAATGAAAACCATAAATTATAAATGGTTATAATTGTTGAGTATTTAACAATTAATTGTAAAGTCAACATCTCCTGAGGATGCTTCGGTTTCGGAGCGAAAAGTGCGTAGATTAATGTAGTGCGTAATTGCCCGAAGATATGTTTGGTGTGGAGTATAAGGATTGAAGAAATTATAAATTACATCACACAGATTCCCCTGCTTTTTGCGAAGTATAGAAAATTAAGATGCAACGTAACACCTGCTTCTATACAATATTTGATATATTGTTTCGCTGTAAACAGAAGTCTGGGTATGTGAAAGTGTTGTAAGATAAGAGCTTTTTGTAGCAGAGCTCGTCCGGGGAAGTATGTCCTCCGTGCTTCTTGCAATGCTGTGTTCCAGTTTGAAGGGTATGGTTGCTGGTGTAATTACAGACACATGCGGCTTAACACCTGCACCTAAGGTTGATGGACACAGAGTGGCTCGTTGCAGGATGTTTTCTGTGAATTCCCTGGTTACTGTGGCCCTGGTATAGTTATAGGTGATGGTTTTTCAGTTACCTAAAGATGGGTTATCTGTTTCGTCTGTCAATCACTTATTACTACACAAAAAAAAATCACAGTTGATAGTCCAGTGGTTAGGACTTTGCTTTCAGGGGGCTGAGTTCGAATCCCAACACGCACCTCTTATCTTTTTTAAGTTATGTGTTTAATTTTTTAAGTAATTAAAATATCACTTGCTTCATCGGTGAGGGAAAACATCCTTCGGAAACCTGTTCGCCCCAGAGACCTTTATAATGTTTTCTAAGGTGTGTGAAGTCAACCATTTCGCACTGGCCAGCGTGGTGGGGGCAGACCCGTGATCTTTAGTGGGCCGGAAAAAGTTTGATGAGATGATGATAAAAAAAAATTACAATTGTTAAACTAAATCAATAAGACTGGTTTTAATGCTGTTTGCAATCATTTATAGCCGACGTAAGATAACTATTATAAAATTTAAATAAATAAAATAAATAAATATATTACGACAATACACACATCGTTCATCTCATAAAGATTGACCACTTGTGTGAATCGAACCCACGGCCTTTTGACTCCGAAAGCACGTTGGCTGCCCAATACGCCAAACGGCTGTCGAAAAATAACCCTATTATAGGAAAACTGTTCATGTAATTTATATTTCATTTTTTTCCACCTTACAGAGGACATCTTATCGAAGATTGGCCCGGGCAAGCGGATAGCGGAGCGACGAGCTTTTTTATTCGACGGCCTCCTGCTACTGTGCAAGCCTATCACGAGTCTGGTGAGTTATGAATCCAGTGATTAATAAAACCATACTCTTTACACATTATTACATTATCAAGCCATAGCCGAATTAAGATCAACTAGAGCTGTAACATCGTCTCTGGCCACGTAGTTAACGCTGTGCTTTTAAAAGTTGTAAAGGTTATAGGTATCGACTCCTGGCGGGGAAAATTTCGAAATTTATAATCCGTGGTCTGGTCTGGTCGGAGGCTACCACCCAACCTACAAAGACGTGGCGCTAAGCAATTTAGCGTTCCGGTACGATTCCGTGTAGAAACCATAGAGGTTTTGGTTTAATATATCTCATACCTCTGAACAGTCTATCCCGCTACCATCTTAGACTGCATCATCACTCATCATTTGGGAATGCAGTTAAGGGCTAGTTTGTGATGGAGATCCTGGATACGATTGTTCGATTTTAGTGCTATTTAAATAATGTTTCCAAGCATTATTTGGATATCACTATAGTCGTAACATGATTTTCGTAGAAAGTAAAGCTACTCAGAAATGATTCAAAATTCATTTATTTCAAATGAATTTTGAGTCATTTCTGAGTCAAAATTCACGTCAAGTCAGTCTGTTTGTAGTGACTCTACCACCGGCTCCGAAGGCAGATTCCTCCGAGAAGAACCGGCAAGAAACTCAGCAGATTGCTGTTTTTCAACATAATTTTATAGTTTACAATCTTCGTTAATATAGTTCTATCTGGGGAGAGTTAAGAAATTAATCAATCTAATGATTTTATCTGTACAGGTAACGGTAAATAGTGGAGTGACGGCCGGTGGACCGCAGCAGTTGAAATTAAAAGAGAAGTTGCACATACGAAAACTGGAGATTGTAGATAGAAATGATGGTGAAGGTAGGATACTTTTCTCATACCATATATTTAAGCGTGAGGTGTTATTTATAGTGTAATGCTTGTGGCGGTCCCCAAGTTACTTAGCTAGATGGCGCTATAAGATCCTACATCGCGCTATCGAAGTTCATACATATGAGGACCATGGGTGAACCTCGGTCTTCAGTACAACACGAGCTAGGAGAAAGATCTTTCTATTGCTACAGTCTAGCGCTTCACCGTAGTTCCGTTATTTATTATTTTTAACTTAACTATGTATACATGATGACAATTTTTTTTTTATCACGCCGCCTCAGTTATTGGATACAAAGTCTGGTTTCTAAACGACTTATAAAAAGGAGTGGTTATCAATTCGGTTGTACTTTTTTATGTTTGTTACCTCAGAAATCGGGTAACTGATTTACTGTTTAAAACAAAATAAAAAATATTTTTTTCCTTGAAACGGTATGCTTACCATACCTAATGTGGTCCCATTTTCATTAGGTCAAGAACTGTTGAAGGGATACTGGAGAATTTCGAGGAAAATCTTCAAAATATATTGTAGGGGTCACCTAAATATGTTGCAGAAAATATTTATTTCTTACTTTTTAGTTGTAATAACAAAGTCGGTTTTTTTTTATGTTATTATTTTTAATTGACGGGCCAAGTAGAAGGCCAACCTGAAGATTAGTGGAAAATTCATCGCCAATAAACAGAGCAACATTTACAAGCCTGCAATTAACACTCCTACAAAGTTCCGCCCTGTGTCCATTAACCTGATGCGCCTCATTAAGCAACCACGCAGCTATGATGCTAGGAAATAAGCTTTGCGGTAGTATTTAACCGGACCCCGTCACAAAAAGCTCTAACCACTAATATTTTGTATATATATATATATATATATATATATATATAATAAATATATAACTATAATATATATATATATATATATTATAGTATATATTTGTATAATATTAAATATTATTTATTGCACCACCTACCTCTTTTCTATGTTTTTTCCTTTTACGCCATTGAAGAAATCGCTATGTAGCGATAAGGCAACCAAATTGTACTCTCTTGATATGTATTTATATCTCTGTAATTACTTTTTTTCTTTGGTGTACAATAAATGTGTATTCATTCATTCATTCATTTTGATTTTATGCTGTTCTTAATGATTCTATTATTGTATTACCAGAGGGTCGTAACCTCATCGAGCTATGCCCACGCGTTGGTCCACCCGTTATTCTGGCGGCGGCGTCATGCGCGGAGAAAAGAAACTGGATGTGCGATCTTGTGATGCTAAACACTAAACCAATGTTGGACAGAAGTTTGGACAGGTAATTATTATTTTCCACCAATACTTCGAAAATATTTCATTATTAAACCTGTTATTTAAACGTGAATTGCACCATTACTGATTAATGTTGTAATTTTATACTGAAATCCACTACCAATTGGAGTTGTTATCCCGCATCCCAAGAGAGAATTCTGTTCATCCTACTCTCGCTTTGATCAATGATGGCGTCCCTGTCACTCGCTCACTCGTCTATTCCTGATTTGGAAAAAAATAGGGTTCTTTTGTTTTAGTATTAGTTGACGGATGATGGTTAGTCCACATGATCATCATCATCATCATCACATCAACCCATTACCGGCCCACTACAGAGCACGGCTATCCTCCCACAATGGCAAGGGGTTAAAACCGCAGTCCACCACGCTGGCCCAGTGCGGATCGGTGGACTCCACACACCTTTGAGAACATTATGTCGAACTCAGGCATGCAGGTTTCCTTACGATGTTTCTCTTTACCGTCGAGGCAAGTTAAATTTAAGTGACTTAAAACGCACATAACTTAGAATAGTTAGAGGTGCGTGCTGGGATTCGAACTCGGCTACCCGAAAGTGAGGTCGAACTCCTACACAATGCGCTATCACCGCTTCCACATGATAGTGAGTGAAGATCAATTCCTATAATGTGCGCACTGTGTCCAGTAACCAGACGCGTAGGTAAGCATTGTGTGTCTGTAATAAGACCGGCAAACACGTCCAGCAAAAGACATAATTTTGCATCAATTGGATCAATTTTGCATCAATTGAAGGGGGGGGGGGAGGGACTTCTTCTGTATTTTAAAACCGTAAACTCTGTGATATAAGTTATATATCGTAATTATTTATTACTAGCTGTTGCCCGCAACTTCGTCTGCGTTTTCTTTGTTTTTTGAGACACATGGACATTAAATTTAGGTGTAGTTGTACTGAAATGTCTGACCAGTCTCAGCTCCTCCTATCACTTACAAAAAATAGTAATCGTTATAGGACGACTCGGCATCGCATTGTTAGTTGATTTATTAAAGGTTAGCGAAGTTTTATTTGCTAAAGATTAACGAAGAACATTAATCTATCAATCTAATATTTTTTATATAGTCCTTGCGTAAAATCGTCAAACTTTTTCATTACCTCTCCCAAAGGAACTGAGCTTAATTTCGGGATAAAAAGTATCCTATATTACTTCTATTACCTCCAAGAATATGTTTCCAAAGTTTCATGATGATCGGTTCATTAGTTTTTGCGTGAAAGCGTAACAAACAAACTTACATTCACATTTATAATATTAGTAGGGATATCTTAACTTCAAAATAACAATCGTATTTTTTTTTAAGGTTAAGTTATTTTTGCTACTAGGGATGCGAACTGCGTTGATACGTTGGCAGTTTCTCACTTGCCGAGTACGTCCCAAAAAGCGGCAGCAGCTGCCGAATCTACTCAAATGCTTAAGCGCCGTAAATACTCCGTTATTTGTAATGACTACGTTTTTGCGACGCTTGCGTTTGAGACTCTGGGGCCATGGTCTTCGGACACGAAAAATTTTATTAACATAGTGACACAAAAATTGATCCTTACCTGGCGCCTGGCGGAGCTGGCCGTTATTTAGCCCAACGGCTAAGTCTAGCTATACAAAGGGGCAATAGCGCCAGCATTTTGGGTACCATGCCCATAAGTAAACAGTTAAAAGGCTTATATTTATTGTAAATATTAATTTTAGTTTGTAATTATTATTTCCCTACAAAATATATATTTTTCGTTGGTTTTTTAAATACGTCTTGAACATCAAAAAAAAAAAAAAATTACGACTAAATACCAATAATAAAATTCTCAATTCCCAAATTGGCATCAATGGCAGAAATAAAGATGGAAATGGCTCAGTCAGAAAAAGCTCTACTTCTATGTATACATTCTGACTGACTACATTCTACCAAATGCTAGAATGACTTATTTTGTTCCAGCATTCTACTAGACTTGGAGAAGAGACATCCACTTCAGCTACCTCCTGTATCGTTATACCGATTCGCGGAACCCGACTCACAAGATAATATCGTTCTAGAGGACAGAGCTGGACCTGCGCCTTTGATAAAGGTAAACCTCTTAAATATCGTCTATGGTACCAACTTGTTTACTTGAATAAAAAATATGCAAACAATTCTTCAAAACAGTATTTTTTAAATTGTCTTTATGCAGGTAAACTACTTTTAAGAATATCGATTATAAGTATGTTATCAACTTCATTCGTTGAAAAAAAGGAGGGGATAACTTACTCTGTATTTTAAAACAGTAATTTTTTTAATTGTGTATATACAGGTAAACCTCATTTATAAGTATGTTTTATTGATATAAAACATTATTTCTGTTTATAAAGACTGCTCATATATGAAAATCATATATTAAATGCTCTTGCTAGAGAAATTAAATTTGAAGTAAATGACTTTTTCAAATTAAAACCTTTTTAACAATTATATAACCTATTTATTTTTGACATAATGACATTATTTTATTTTATTATTTCAAATTGGGAAATGAAAATTTTACTATTGGTGTTTAGTCGTTACTATTTATTATATATTAACTTCAAAATAACTATCGTAATTTTTTCTATAATTTCAACAATATATCTTTAATCTTTAGTTACAATATTTGCACGCTTACTTCTAGCAAAACATGTACATACCTTGATTTCTATATTCTATATTGTTATTACCCATGTAAATATTCTATTATTAAGACGATGCCTCATAGACTTTTTTGTAAAACTGGAAATTATTGCCAAAGACAACTCATAGAAAATCATAAGTCTTATAAATTAATGCTCTCTCACTCGCGCATCTTGAGTGTGCTGGTATATGTGAGAGAGGGATAAATAAAGGGGAATTGTTTGAGTTATGGTTGCATATAGTAGCAGTGCCACACACACATGGTGAATTTTTCAAACTGAATTTGAGAGGGATCAGTTTTTTTTTCATATAAGAGGAGAGTGAGAGGAGATAGGCCTTTATGGCGCCAGGCATGCTAGGCATTGTTTTCAAAATATAAACCTAGATCACGGGTCATTTTATTCTTCTTCTTCATTTATTTATCTTTATTATTCGCTCAGAACTTAGTTTCAAGGTCGGCAAGATATATTAATAGAATCTTTTGTCATCCAGGGGGCAACATTATTAAAATTGGTGGAGCGTCTTACGTACCACGTGCACGCGGATTTGAATCTTGTACGAACGTTCCTAACAACATATCGATCCTTCTGTTCGCCTGCCGAGCTTCTTGCGTTACTTATCGAACGATTTGACATACCGGAGCCTCATCTTGTTTATGACGCACCGAGATCTGGTAAGTTTACACTTTGTCATTATCTTTTATAATTCTAATATTTATTACTTTAGTCCCACTTCATAAAACGTGTAAAAAAAACCCAGCCTGCTTCGCCGGGCTAGATTTTGCTTTATTTTATTTAAACAATAAACTTACATCATTAAATTTTTAATTTAAGTCTCATAATATATTAAATCATTTATTTTTCTCCGTTTTCATTCTCTTCTCTTCTCTTCTCGAGCGGGTGAAGATCATTATCTACACCCATAGAATATCATCATAGTAAATAAAAGCTACTGACAGTTTGATAGTTCAAAAATAGCAGTGATCCGATCGTCACCAAACTTTACAGGTCAATCCGGAGATTCCCTGAAAGTTTCATTGAAATCAGTCCAGCCGTTTCGGAGCCTATACGGAACATACCCACACACTTTCTCTTTTATATATATAGATAATGTCAAGGAATAATTTTTAGTTACTTTGAGTTAATTATTATATGCAGCTGGATCTGTATAAATATAATAATAATAATATAAAAGGTTAAATAACTAATTAGTGTCATAAATTCTTATGCTCGCTTGACGCTATTTGATGTTTGCACGCTGCCAGTCCCAAGGATCAAGCCACCCAAGAAGGACATCAGTCCCAACGCCTCGCTGTTGGATCTAGACCTTAATATAGGTATACGATGAAATTTACCACTTAAGCTTTTAAAAATATACTAAATAAAAGGCTACGCGAATAATTTCATCCGTCCAAGATTGTGTTTTTTGTGTTGATTTGTCAAGATTGTTATGCGTAATATTTTCATTCGATCGCGTAAAAGTTAACTACGATTTGTTTGGAATCAAAAGAGCGCCAATGCGCCTAGTTAAAATACTGGAAAACAGTATTTTCACTAGATTGCGCTGTTTTGATTCCATACATATCGTATTTAACTTTGGCGCGATCGAAGAGGTACATGTAGGTAGAAAATCTAGGCATTGTACTTTTCGTTTAGACAAATTGGAAATGAAGAAGAAATCGCACTAATTTAAGATCTATCTATTAAGAAATTTGCGGATGTAAAATCGTTTTGGTACAATTATTATCTGGCTATGAAACAACTCGGTAATAATTGTAATTAGGTCAATTCTCAGGTGATTGTTGTAAAATCATGTTCATAATATAATAAAATTATGTTATACAATGTAGTTAACATGTAGTAACATAATAAAAGTATGTTAACATTGTATAACATATTTTTTTTACATTATGAAATATGAATCAAGATTTATTTTATAGCCGAATGTATCGAGATATCAGTGAGCAGCGACGCGGAGAAACTCAGCAAAAACACAGCCAGGGAAGACTGGAAGAGGTATCGAAAAGAATTCCAACAGCCGGTAAAATTTCGGTAAGTATGTTATAATAATTTTGTGATGAACTCATTCCGAAAATTCTAAATCCTTTTTTTTTTTTAATAATAATGATGGACCAAGCATGTGGCCCACCTGGTGGTGTGGTGGGTGGTGGTGGTAAGTGGAAAACCATCGTCTATAAACAGAGCAACACTTCACAGGGCATGCAAGGAGTACGTCCTGCAACATACCGACCTGTGTCCATCAAATTGAAACGTAGGTGTTAAGCCTCGTATGCCTGTAATTACACTGGCAACCACTCCCTGAGACCGAAACACAGCAACAATGCTGTTTAGCGGCATAATTTAGCATGGCGATAGTCCTTCCCCGGACGAGCTCTGACACAAATAAATCCACTGCTACTAGTTCTAGCTATTCTTAAACCTTTAGTAAGCGCCATAACACTTGCTTATCGCTCCAAAAATCAAATTCACATTCTGGATTTTCGCTGTCTTCTCAACTTGACATTTTCGCCTCTCTACATTTAGAAACTCCTTTGCAACAAGCTGAATCTCTTCAAAGATGGTTAAAGCATGTCTCATATTTTCCAGATAGTTTTTAAACTTATTGTTATTGTTTTTCATTAAATTTCACCCAGCGACACTGCAGTTTACTATCAGTTTTTGCCTTTTCTTTTATATGTGAGAGCACTGCTCTCACGTGACCCCACATTCCAGGCGTTTATGCGAAATTATATTATTTATTTCTTGAGTTTTATTTAAAATACTGTAAACTGAGATGAAGTAAACATAATGTAGCTGTTCTATATCGTGGACTCGGTACGTATCAGTTGAGACTTAAATCTCTATTGTTTGCAGAGTGATAAACGTGCTTCGACATTGGGTGGATCAACATTTCTACGACTTCGAACGTGAGCCCACTCTGTTGGAGAAGTTGATTAGCTTTCTGGAGTCCGTTGATGGAAAACCAATGAAGAAATGGGTGCAAAGCGTGCTAAAGACCGTGCAGAGAAAGGTCTGTATCTGAAGTGAATTAGCATTAACTGATTGAAAATTTAGTGTACATACGGTTTTCAAAATTCTGCTTCCATTCGTACAAAATTATGAGTAAAGTTGTATGTACAGTGCGCACAATGCGGTCAAAGCGACACCGAATCGATCGCAAGCGGGATATCCTCATCGGGATCGCAATGGTCTGTCAACTCGGCGTGTTCTGGCGTGTCACATGTATTCGACCGACTGCCGCCCGCGCCTTTGCGACATGTGGCCGATCCTGACAGACATGGCTGGCATCCGCTAACGTTACACCCCCTGGAATTAGCCAGGCAATTGACGCTGCTAGAGTTCCAGTTGTACAGACAGGTGAGTTAACCTAGCCTTACTTACACTGCAGGGCCAAATAAACGTAGCGCCAGTTAAAGTGACCTTGAATTTTAGTGATTGAAGCCGAAAATCTTCAATCAGTAATGTGCAATCCCATATAAAATCTAATTGAAAGTGCACAATTTTCTTTCCACTTATATGCCTGTCTGTAAATGAAAACAGAAACTATGTACTGTCTCTGAGAAACTTATCTGTTAAACCGAAAACTTAAATGTTTTTGAGTAAACCACTGCCATAGTTTTTTTGCCATACTATAGAAAAGGGCTGTGAAGCAATATAATAATTTTCCTACAGGTTAAACCTTCGGAGTTAGTAGGCGCTGTGTGGACCAAAAAAGACAAAGAAAAGACTAGCTCAAATCTTCTTAGGATAATCAAACATACCACAAATGTAAGTTATTCTTTTTTCCAATAATAATATTAAATTATTTATACTTAGGATTAAAACTTTCGAAATTGTTCGCATTACGGACTAAGTCCTCACGAATAAGTGACAAATGCTTTCACTGCCCGTGCATTACCCCTGTAGCCACATACGCGCCGCGGGATAACCGTCTACCATTTACTCGTTCTACTTTAATAAGATGAGACGATATAAACTATGTAAGCCCAAATGGGCAGAGTTCACAAAATCGAAAAAAAAAAAAATTTTTTTCTTATAAACACTTTCTTTTATAGTTCACACGATGGATGGAGAAATGGATAGTTGAAAGTGAAAATCTAGAAGAAAGAGCAGCTGTGCTCTGCCGTTTTCTAGAAGTAGCCATTGCACTAAGGGACCTCAATAATTTCAATGGAGTACTAGCGGTAGTTGCGGCCTGTGGATCTGCTTCTGTGCATCGTTTAAGATACACTTTTCAGGTATTTATATATAGGTTTATAGTTTATATGCTGCTTACATTTTAATTCTCACATACCAATAGGTAAGAATATTTAATGAGACATTTTTCTTCCTTTGGTTTTTTAGGTGCTTTTAACCTTAAGGACATGCAAACCATGGTGTTTCCATTTCCTAAAGCTATATGTCTACTACACAATGGATCCAAAGATTAAAAAGAAAACAAAAGTTACAATTATTTGTTAAATCCTATAATAGTATTCACCGCTGACCCGAAGCAACCAAGACATTGAATTCGCCGATGTTGGACTACTCGCACAACCAGTTCTTTAATTCCGGTCGTACTTCATCAACTACAACATCTTCTAGTCTTCCACACACAAAGCAGTTCGGAGTATTAGATTAAAAAACTCATTCTTTTCCTGTTCCATTTGTTTTTCTAGTTTTCCCCTTTTATAAATTTCCAAGAAGAATTATTTATTTATTTACAAACCTTAATTTATGTGATGAAGTATTAAAGGCGTAAGTTTCTCTCTTCAGATGGTGCCGAGATGCCTTTTTCGTTCGTTGGAACAATTTCGGGAACTGAACTCTGACCACTTCCGGCGATACCAGGAGCGGTTACGCAGCATCAATCCCCCTTGCGTGCCTTTCTTTGGCATGTACCTCACAAACATTTTGCACATTGAGGAAGGAAACCAGGGTATGTGGTTTTTAAATACTCGTATCTTTTTATATAAAAAACGTTAGACCTATCTATCTCACTTATAAAAAAACTGAAGCGTTTGTTTGTTGAACTTGCTAATCTTTGGAACTATCAGTCGAATTCGAAACATCTCTTTTGATTAAATTTGTTCAATTTTAACCCCTTTTAAATAGGGGATCAAAGTTTGTATGAGAGTCCGATGTTATCTCGATGATAATCTATTTAGTAGGTAATTAATATATATATTATATAATATAAATGTAATCCCAAACGGGATAAATCAGGGACTAAATAATAATTTTTCATTTGATACTGTAATTCTTAATGAAGGTAGACGTGCGTGTCGACGCAGTCTATCGGGGTATGTGGGTAGGATAGCCTATAAAAGTTACCTAAAACAAATTCAACAATTTAGTTCTGCCTCAGCAATCAAATAAAAAGAACATGAATTTAAGAACACAAATCATAAACTCTGTAGTATTTCTTTTTTAAAGTAATATTCTGAAATTTAAATTGATTTGTTCTTAGATTACCTACCAAACTCAGAACTAATCAACTTCTCGAAACGGAGAAAAGTTGCAGAAATAACTGGTGAGATTCAACAGTATCAAAACCAGCCCTACTGCCTTACGGTTGAACCTCGAACAAGGGTAAGTTATTTTCCTTAGTTTAGTTAGTGTAGGGGAAACCTGCTGTCTCCCCAAATATGTTTAACAATTAAAACACCATAGGTTTATCTTTTTATACCGGCTATTCTCAGTGAGCGCTATTAATAAACGAGGCGTAACGTCGGAATATTGATGCAGTGTTTTGTCACACTTCAACTAAGACCTTTCACATGCGTGTTTTCAGAAGCGTGATGAAACACAGTTTGTTTTATTTGTAAGGAGGAAATCAGTTAAAACATATTTATAGCTTCAAAAATAAAATCTGGGTAGATGGAAAGACTTCTTATTTTATATCATAATCATTTATTCCCAGGCATTCCTGGAAACCTTGGAACCGTTCCCTGGTATGAACGACAATCAAGTGACAAATTACCTATACGATAAAAGTCTGGAGATCGAGCCCCGAAATCAGAGCAAACCTTTAACGAAAGTGGTAAGCCTATATTTGTGGTAGGACTATATTTAAAAGTTGATTATAAAAAAATACTAAAAGTTCATGTCTTTTGTTTTGTTCTTATTTGGCAGAAAAGGACCAAGTTTTAGTAGAGTCAAATTTTATATGACGTCTGTGGCCTACATCAAACTTGTATTTGTGACTAATGTCTGAATTGTACTGAACTTTTAGTATTCTTATTGTGGCGTAATGCTTAATTGTACCTAGCATCTAAAAACCATATAGTTCTTATTCATTATGTTATTCAATTCTAACAAAAATCTCGTTTGGTTAGAGCGTCGAGAGCGAGAGAGAAGTACATAGAAATAAAGTAATTTTGAATGTTTATAAACTAATAATATTATTTTTAATACATGTATTTAAACAAGAATAAACAATTTATTTAACCTGTACCTGCGCAATTCACAATAGCATTTCAGCTGGTGGCTCGAATTGTGTCAATTTTTATTTTCTTACTTAGCCCCGGAAGTATCCGGAACTATCCCTGAAGCCTGTGAAAGTCTCGCGAAGACTCCACGAAGCTCAAAATCACAGGGAATCCACGTCGTCTATTTCCTCCATGTCGGACGACACCTGTAGTGAGTATTACTTCCATTTTCTTAATTGGATATACCTATGTTTTAAATTTGTGGTATCAGATCACACATTAGCTATTACTTACGTGTGGACTCAGATTGCACGGCCAGTTCATAGTCCAAACCGAACTTCCGCACGTTAACACGTCTTTTAATCTTAATAAAAACTTATGTGAATAATAACTATACATACAGTGTGATAATAACTATACATACAGTGTTTTATTAAACTGAACTAAACATAACTAAATTATGCAACTGTAACTTGACAAAAAATCTCTACAAAAAGTGTCACCCCTAACGTATTTCTTTTTAAAAAGGATGTCAGATATATACATACACTTTATTTTTGTACTACAGGTGTTGCACAACTGTCTCCAACGAGTGCATGGGACGGTCTATCCGTCGTATCACTAAACGTGCACGATCTCGGTAAGTACTACTGATTGTTATTTTACAATACTCTATCCCACTAAGAGAGTGGAGCGAATCGGATTTGTGTAAATTAAATAAATATATATTAATAACAGATAAACATTCGTACTTTTCATTATTTATTCAACAGCCAAATTGTTTTAAATGCGTAAGTACTAGCGTCCAAGAAGCCAACAAACTACCTTTTTTCGAAATAAAAAGTAGCGTTACGACCAGCCTGTCTCTATGAAAAAAGAAACGTTAATGTGGTATTCCGTAGATGCGTAAAAGAAGAACAAATCAATTATCACTTTCGCGTTTATAATTATACTTGCTATTATGAGGGTGGTGAGTGCAGATCAGAATACGGTTCTCACTACCCTTATCTCTTCTGACTTGTTCCTTCCTATCTTCTTCACTCTTTCTGCCACTAAGGGAATTTAACGGAGAACGGACAGCAGCGTTTTGCGTGCTACTAAACAAACAATCTAGTGCAGGGCTTTCCCAACCTGGGAGCTGCGGCGCCCTGAGGTCCCGTGAAAATAAATTAATGGGCACCTCGAGGCACTCTTTTTGTACTTCAATAAAATCAAGATAAATCATTTTTTGTTAGTTTATGCGCAGCGTTTTCACAGCTGTTTTAAAGTGTGGGAGAACAAAAAAAAATTGGGTGGACCACCAAGCTCTCTTGGTGCAGTAATTTTTTTAAAATTCTTATCTAAAATTTATTACGTTTTAAAATTTATTAAAATTTATCATGCATAGTGAGGATGTTTTGTTTTTTGCGCCTATCTGCCTAACTAACAAGTCCCATCTAGTTCAATTAGCTAGAATAGAGCGCTGGCGCCGTGACAAATTTCTTAACTTGTACTTACAATTTAAGAAATTTGTCACGGCGCCGCTGGTTTAATGAGGTTGGGAACCCCTGATCTAGTGCGATCACAAACCCGTGTTAGCCAAGCGTGATAATTGGCCAACCATCCATTTATGACCGTTTAAATAACGACCAACAAGGCAATGCCTAAATAAGAAGCGCCTAATCTAATCAGATTCCTAGGCATACATCAACCGTCCAGCAATAGTTATCACTTAAGAGTTGGTGAAACGTTTTTTTTCTATACACAACGCCTAAATCATTAGGCATTCGATTTGCGCGTTCTGTAGGGTTAGTGAAAACGGACATAAGTTCAGCATTGGAATGTTATAGGCTATTTTTGATTGATGATTATGAGGGTACCCAAAATAAAGGACCATTTTTGTAAACCTAGGTTCTCGGGATGACCGAGGGTCGCTCTCCAGCCCGCAGGAACATTCGGGCTCGTTAGCACAGCTGGGCCAACTGAGTCTGTTCGACAAAGGACTAGCGTTGTTCGATAAGAGCAAATCTGTTACCACGTTGAACAGGTAAACTAATTACCTCTTTAGTGACACACACGTTCGTTACGCCCCGAAGAGGGCGAAACCGAAGAACAGAAAACGAATCGAACCAAAACTACACGACGTCCTCATAAATCAAAGTCTTATAATAATAACTTTGAAAGACCAACATCTTAAGAAACTTTCGCTTGGTTATTGGATCAAGGGTAGTATACTGGAGACAGTAAGTAGTACTTGAAACGGCGCGTTTTGTAAGGAGTTTCCTCACTCTGGAGCCCTGACCGCCGGTTGCTTGGGTACTCAAAAGCCTAGCAAGCGGAGGAATGATTTTTTTTTTATTAATTTTCGTTTTTCGTTTTTGATTTTTTTTATTATTTAACAAAAAAATTTTATATAAATAAATGATACATTAAGATCCTTTATAAATATAACCTAAGACAGAAATAGAACAGACCCAAAAGTGATTATTCAACTCCGTTCTAATGTAGACTTTTATTAATAAAATAATACTCTTGCTTTTAAGTTGTTATCGGTATTAAATACTTTTTTTTATCATCACAGGAACAGCGGGTCTATAAAAGACGAGCCACCTTCGCCCAGGGATAACCATTCGCCAAGGTAAGTGGAAAAGAAAGAAGTAGGTGCTTTTGGGCGAAAAAAAAAATATATTTTTCAAAGCACTCGACAATGCTTTATTACACACATAAATGCACAACAATGTGTTAATAGCCTAGTATTTAAAGGTCTAGAAGATAAATTTGTGACATCTAAAAATCGTCTGCGGCAGTTACAGAAATCATTTGTGGCATTGGGTTTAAAGCCGCGCCCTTGAAGCAACGATATAAAAATGGCGACAAATATCGTCTCATTCGCACAATATTCAATTTTCCATTGCGGTTAATTATGGATCTATGCTATACATTGAGCCTAAATTTAAACAATGTGTTAATCTACATTTATTACAGCGAGGTTACTCTACAATCGATGTTTTTTTAATGACAAGGATACTAAAAAGCATTCACGTCCGCTTTCACCTCTCCCAAAACCTTTAACAAATTTAATTTCTAATAGGTCGATTGTAGATAGATTAATAGAAGGTTGTAGGTTGTTATCCATTTCTTAAAAACAGTTCAACGGGTACATACTATGATAATATTTTTGGATTTGTCGATATTTCGACCCAGTTGCATGGATCGTGGTAACGACGGGACTGCTTAGGTACGAGATGTCAAGTTGGATGTCAGGGCAGTATCTGACTACCCGCTTTCGTGTTCTTTATGTCGGTATTTCACAAACTGTTCGACACACTACACTGACGACGTCACTTTTGTTTGTTATCCACTATTAGTTTATATATTTAAATTATGTTAAATGTTTAAACAGCAAATGGAACAGTGGGCCTCGAAAGCCACCGACCCTATCTCCTCGGGGACCGTTGGTTGACGGAGAATCTTTCAACATGTGCACTCTGGAGCCCCCGTATAAAAGGCCGGACCAATCCCAACCGCAGAAGGTAATTATTAGCATTAGATAATAACTTATTCATTTAGATAGGCGAGATAAAAATTTCTTTATTAATCAAAATTAAAGAGAACTGTACGGTGTAATTTATAATTTCTTCAATCTTTATAGTCCACGCAAAACAGATCTTCGGCAATGTACCCTCTACGCACGTTTCGCTTCGACAACTTTACAATTAATAATTGTCAAGTATTTATTCGTAGTAACTTAAAGTCAACATCCCCTGAGGATGTTCCGGTGTCGGAGCGAAACATGCGTAGAGGGTACATTGCCGAAGAGCTGTTTTGTGTGGAGTATAAAGATTGAAGAACTTATAAAATTCACCATACAGATTCTCCTGCGTTTTGCGGAGTATAGCCAATTAGGTTTTTTTTCATAGTATATCATCGAGTTCCGCAAAGTAACGGCTGATTTTATCCAATATTTGAAAATAAAGTTTAAAATAATACGCAAAGTCGGTCGTATCTCTCAAAGCGAGCTCCTCCACTCAACCCGCTAGAAGAACAAGCGGTTGCTCGCGTTTTTCGTCCTCGTTAATTACGGTTTTTTTAAAATCCCACGGGAACCGTTTGTTTTCCTGGGATAAAAAATAGCTATGCTTCTTACTCTCCTTCCTTTCAACTAACTCTATGGTCAATAAAGTCGATTGGTTGCTTAATTGGGACGGAAAGGAAGGACAAACAAACGAACTTTCGCATTTATAATACTAAGTTTAGATAGGTATTAGTGTTTTATATTTTACATTTAATTTAGTACAAACTTTTGTTTTTCTCAACCGCCAATAGTAATAATTATTTGACCGCTTTGAAAACACTGATCTGCATAATTTAGTTTGTTTGTACACGCCAACTTTCTGATATCACTGAATTTCACTTAAGAATTACACACATCTCCGGATTGACCTGGCGAGTAATCCTGTAAAGTTTGGTGACGATCGGAGCACTCCTATTTTAGAACTGTCAAATACAGCTTTTATTTACTATGATGATATTCTATTGTTGGCTTTACATGGGTGCAGAAAATGATCTTCACCCGCTCGAGAAGAGAATGAATACGGAGAGAAATAAATGATTTAATATATTATGAGACTTAATTTAAAAATTTAATGATGTAAGTTTATTGTTTAAATAAAATAAAGCAAAATCTAGCCCGGCGAAGCGGGCTGGGTACGCTAGTTTACCATATATACAAATTCCAAGAACTCGGGGGCCGAGGTCCCCGCGCACTATCACCTGCTCTGAAGAAGATCTTCCTATTGGTACGGTTGAGCGCATCACCATATAAATCTATTATTCCATTTATTATAAGAATCCAGTTTGTATTTAATCAAACGTCCCGTTCACAGAAAATACTATGTTAACCAATTAACCGCATTACCAGTGACCAAAAGTAAGGGCATTTCACAAACGTTGTAAATAATATTGACTTAATTATCAGCAAGAGCGGGTACCGCCGCTATTCCCGCGCGCGGTTGGCTCCAGCAATAGTGTCATACCGCCCATACCACTGCCGAACTCTGTTCTACCACCCTCGGACAACGAGGCACCTCCTGTTGTACCTAGGCGGCCTACATCACCGCACACGGGTAAGTAAAACAGCAAACCTGGCATCAAAAGAAAATAGCGATCGCTTGGAATATCTTTGAAAAAAATTTTTGGAAAAACGGAAAGCTCGACATAGGTGAAACATCAAATTTACTAGTAGAGAGAATTTATAATGAATAAAAGAAATACTAAGTAATAATAAATAATAAAATAGAGTTCCGTTAGTATAATTAACGTACTATTTGTTCTTAATTATAGTTCCAGAACATTATATCAACCCAATAATGACCACAGAGCACGGCTCTCCTTCAAAATGAGAAGGATTTAGCCAGCAATTTGTGGATTCTACACGCCTTTGAGAACATTATGGAGAACTCCCAGGCATGCAGGTTTTCTCGCGATGTTTTCTTTTAACGTCGAAGCAAGTGATATTTCAATTGGTTAAAACGCACATATTTAATTAGCGGTGCGTGCTACGTTTCGAACTCGGCCTCTACATCCATGAATAGTCGGAATCCATAAAGCGCTTAGGTGGCGATTGCCAAATTAAAAATTTATAAATCCATAAATAAATATGCAAGGGGGCATGTTGACTGACATAAGGGAGTGTCATGTCGTTTACTTCCAAGGTGCGATTTTAAATATTTTGCTTTTTTTTCCAGCGATATGCGAGCCTCCGCCCGAACCGCCAGACCGGCCTTTGCCCAGTCCAAAGCACCACGATTTCTTCAAGTAAGACTGGAATTATTTATTTATTTCTTACTAATGATTTGTTTTTTGCAGCGAGAACTATTTGACTATGTCCATCCTCTAGGAAGCGATTTAGCGTTCCAGTACAATGTCGCGTAGAAATCGATTAAAAACCCGTAAAAAATTGCCTGGGTTTGGCAATGTGCTTAATAAAACTTCCATAGCTCTCAAGGCCGTTACCACCTTAGACTGCATCATCACTTACCACCAGGTGGCATTGCAGTCAAGGGCTGACTTTAAGTGTAATAAATCATATATAAATTTAAAAGTTTAAAACCCCCGAGTTTTATTATTGTGTACATTATTCTACTAGTCCAGCCCTTTTCATTTCATACGCATATTAAAAGAGATGTGAAAAAAATTGCAATTGTCACTTACCAGCAGGTGAGATTGCAGTCTTGTAGTGGAATTTAAAAAAAAAACTGTATCTATGCTAAATTTCTTGTTCATAAAGATCATGTTAGCTGTTAGCAAAGCATATGCATATTTTTTTTTAATCTGGTAGATATGTGTTCCGGTTTCTTTTTTGGGATAAAAGTATGTTACACTCATCTTCAGGATTCAAGCGATATACGTGCCGTATTCCGGCCAGAATAGTTCAGCATGTCGCATAAGATTTTTTTTTGGTATTTATTATTGAAAACCCATGTAAAATTTATATCAATGCATATGGATTTTTAATAATGCCCGCCATACCTGAGTGCACAGTTGACAAGTTGGTTACCATTTTTGGATTTGGATTGGAAATCACCATCTAAATGGTACCATTGATCCCCCTAAATTACAACTAAGACAAATCCTTAACATTCAAGTTTCATACTATTACATATTTTTGACAATAATAATTATATTTTTAATCATCACGTTATCTTTCAAAACCTTTTTATTGAAGTTATACTTCTTTTGGCGCGTTAGGGTAATATCATAAATGTAAATTTTTACGATGCGCGCGCACACCGTCACAAAAAACCGACACCATAGAGTTACCTAAAGTCACATTTTAGTTTTTCAAAAAAGCTTTGACAGTGTACACTTTCAATTGTCAACGTCTGCGGGCTCATTTCGGTGATTTAATTGATTCAACTGTACAAAAATCTCGAATTTTAATGTTAAGTAAGACTTGTTGGTCCGATAATAAGTCAACTAGATAATGCGTTATGATAAAACTTTCAATGTATTAAATACCGGATTTTTATCTTTTTGTAGTTTTAAGTATAACTTCTAACGCGTGGACATAAGTTCACACAAGTTTTTTTTAATTATCTTAAAAATCCTCACCCATAAGCCAAATAATTTTCGATACGAATTATTTTTTATAAATGTAATTGAATACTATCATTACTATCATTATAACACCATATGGCATATGATAGCAAATATAGACAGAACATTTGGTCGGGTATCGATTTCGGTGAAAAGTTACTGTCAGCGATACTGAACGCAAATGTGGGTTTTATTATCAGTAAACCGTTGTGTTGATAGGGTATGTGCCTCATTTTTTTATTATTTTTACTAATGCTATGTTAATTATTTATTATTTCCGCGACTTCTTAAATTTAGCGTTTTTGGATTGGTTATATATGAAGAAGATAGAAGATGTTCATGACAAACAGTGAATGAAAATTAAAATTGTGAGAGTTCTCCCCTCAGATTCCGCTTATCTTAAATTTACATAAACACGCACATTGCGGTATATTGCTGACAAGACCGTTACGTGACTGCTGAATTACAATAGATATTATTAGGCATGACATATTAATAATTTTTTTTAATGATACAGAATTATAAAGATAAGCCTTGCCCTCTGACGCATGATATTTCGACACATAGTTCAGCATATAATGCATATAATATAAGTATATTTAAGCCTGAAAGGACACTTCGGGTGACCAATCGGAGTAAGAATCAGAATTTAATTCCATAAATCCATCACGTCCGGCTTGTATTCGAATTTTCACTGTAGTGTGGCTGTTTTAGGGATGATAATTAGTGTAACCTTAATGGCCGGTAAGTCCGCCATTTTGTATTTTAATGATGTTATGTAATCTTTCCAGAAGTCCAGCCATGTCCCCTAAGAGATCTCCTGCACCCGCGCCTCCTATTAGCCCAATGCTGCATGACAGGTAACTTTTTTTTTTTTAATACTTTGAAAATGTGCATTATAAACTCCAACATGGAATTCTACCATCGCTTAAATCAGTATTATGACAACCAATTATAATTAATAGTAATTATAAAATAAAACATCAACAATATTGCAATGGTACTGCATTAAGCGCCAAAACTAAGATAGGTATATTACGAAAAAAAAAACAAACAATAAAAAATTATATCGTGAGTTTTAAAAAATCGGTGTAATTTGCCAAAGTATGTTTTTTCCTTGCACATAAACTAAAGAGTATTTGTATATATACAAATAGTATTTTATATTCTCTAAAATAAAAAATAATTCATTTTAATTATAGACGCTATTCTAAATCTAAACTAACTTTGTGTATAAAAAATGTAATTTGTTCACAGGGCAGCGTTCAGTTTTCCTTCCACAACGACATCTCCATCTGCTCATCACATTTGTAAGATTGTTTGTGTTTAAATAGTGCTAACCTAAATCTAAGCTAAGCTTACTTCTGGACAAGATGGCGTCAAGTGTATTGTCGCAGTATATTTATTTATTAAATTATAATATTAATAATGGATTTAATATCTTACTTAATGCATACATCAACTTAAATTGATAACACTTTCACGTCATCGGCGCGTTGTCACTAGATGGTGCTCTTTATATTCTATACCAATCGTAGTTTCCATTCACGCCATCGTATATGTAGGATATCTCCTAGGCACTAAGACCAACTTCGAGTATTATTATTTATTATTCCTCGGTGAATTTATCAAATATTAAAGCCGACAAAACTCCTAGGAGAGAATGTTTTAGAACATATAATTTCTTTTACATTTACATTAATGTTTGTCTCTTGCAGTGGACGGATCGGCGCCCCCTCCATTACCTCCGCGAAAGAGGAGGGATTCTACGGCACCACATACGCCGCACCTTGTAAGTTGGAATTTATATCTTATACTCCATGGCGATTTTACGAATGCCAAAACTTATTTTTCTTAAAAGTAGATTTAATAAAGTTGAAAATGAAGTGTACGTGAAGTGTAACTTTATTTTTCAACCCAAATGATAAAAAAATTTTATAATCTACATTTATTTTTAAGCATTTCTATCCATACTTATGGAGTAGTCTCCGCTCCCGAGGGAGATCCCCGGACGTCATGTTGAGCGTCTGGAATGTCTAGTTTTTACGCGGTACCGGATTATATTTACCAAAAAAAAAAAACTGAAAATAGGACGTTCAGTAACCATTACCATATCAATTCAATTTCATAACTGTTTTTTTTATGTCCGTCCCGTAGTTAGTTCATAATATGTTCTACTTGAGACCGTTAATAATACAAAAAAGTGACCATTCCTTTGTGCAAGAAAATTATAAATATAAACATTATGATGATATATACAAATGTATTTAGAAAGAAACAAAGAAAACTTTATTTGGATATACACACACTAGAATTAAAATACAACTTAATAGTCTACACAACAATTATAGGAACGGTGTGATCCCAAAATGGTCTTCACTCTAATTTAGGGCTTTGGCCTCAGATTCCTGATGGCCGAGTTCGATCCCCTATTACGTGTCTCACAACAGGCGTAAATTTAACGATTATTGCTGTCACAAGAAACAAGAGTGACGTTTGACAGCAAATATTGCAAGATTAACGTCAGTCGCAAGCCTGTCCGTAGGGCTATTATTTGTCTCAGTTGGCAGCAAATTCAGCTAGCCCCTGTGAAAAGTTGCCGTCAAATAACGCTCCAACCATAATTATTATAGTCTGAAGAATTAGTTAAGTCTGAGAATTTCTGCGTCCAAAGGAGTCGGGTTCGATTCCCACAATTGTAAAATTTTTGTTTGATGAACATGAATGTTTTTCAGTGCCTTGGTGTTTATATGTATATTATAAGTATATATGTACATCAGTCCCCATAACGTACCCATAACACAAGCTGCGCTTAATTTGAGGCTAGATGTCGATGTGTGAATTGTCGAAGTATATTTAAAAATGTAAAAAAACAGTACACTACAAACGTAATTGTATTTGCCAACAAAGTTTCTCAGTTGGAAACTTAGGTGCAAAATATGATAAGCAGGTTATTTGGTGTAACTAAAAAGACAGAATCGGTCTGCCGTGCCCTGTAGTCGGTCGGTGATCTGATAATGCTGATACACAATGCATTCGTTTTCCAGACGTCATGGTGTTGTACTGTGCACGGTGCGGACGGATCCCCCTCGGGCGCGTCCCCCGCAAGCGCCGCGCCCCCTGCCCCGCCTGCGCCCCCTGTGATATCAAGCACCCCGCCCCCTCTCCCGCCGCGACCCCCACCACCGCCCGAGCTGTTGCGACCAGCCAGCTCCGCACTGTTGCAGAGGCGACATATTGCCGCGTGAGTTATATACTTTTTATATACATTACTGCATATCGTCCATTACACATTAGGTAGGTATACGCATGAAGCGGTGCCCAGCGGGTAGGAGCTCGACTTCACTTTCGGGGGGACAGTTCAAATACCAGCACGCACTTCTTAACTTTTATAAGTTATGTGCGTTTTAAGTAATTAAAATATCATTAGCGAAGGAAAAACCGTGAGGAAACCTGCATGCCTGAGTGTTCTTCATAATTTTCTCAAGTGTGTGGAGTCCACCAATCCGCACTGGCCCAGCGTGGTGGACTACGGCCTTAACTTCATCTCATTGTGGGAGGAGACCCGTGCCCCGTAGTGGCCGGTAATAGGTTGATATGATGGATGATTATATTGTCATACTATATATGTCAACTATATGTTATATTGTAGAATTTTGTTATTTGAGCTGGAGATAATCATAATAAGAGCCTCTTACACCATCTTCTGGCAAGTATCGCATAGCGTAGACGTAAGTTTAGCATTTAGCGTTCCGGTATGATGTCGCATAGACACCGATTAGGGGTATGGATTTGATATATCTGCCATACCTCTAACAGGCCAAACCGTTACCATATTAGACTGCATCATAACTTTCCAACAGGTGAGTGAATGAGAGGTTGCAGTCAAGGGCTAACTTGTAATTTAATAAAAAAAAAGCAATCATTTATTTAACCTTGAAATTATTTAACAAGAAAATACAAATTAAGTCTAACAAAACACACAAAACACATATTATTTGGTTTATCTCTATACTAAGCGATAGTTACAGACTCAGAACCCGAGTCTGGTGACAACTGACAAGTCACAAACACACCTATGCCTACTAGTTTTCAGGGATCTTTTGGAACCTTCTTTATTAAAGTAATTCATGTTTGTTACAGATTAGCACCAAAACTGCCACCCAAGCCGGCCCCAACGGCCGTCGCGCCGCGTACGTAGTCTTATAAAACTCTTAACTAGTGATAAATGTAGCTCTATGCTGTACTTTAATATCGCTAAAGTCTCAAAATCATCTCTAAAATCTACATGTTTGCAGTATCTAAATTTTTAATAGGACGGGCTTTGAATATTTTGGCTTATATGTACGTCAGCAAAATGTATGAATCCATAGCTAAAATCAATACAAACAAAAATTTTCTAAGACATAATCTTATGAAGTTTAATTTTTGCGAAATATCATAGGTATAAAGTCAAAATCAAATATTTCTTTATTCATATAGGCACATAGATGGCACTTTTGATGCGTACATTACATGTAAAATATGACATAGAAGTGTGTGATAGCGATAATTAAAACGATAAATTCGTCTTAAAACTATAGCTGCGTGGGTTCCAAACGCGCCATGGTCTAAGAAGAATATAAAGCCATAACAGTTGTACATGTGGCCCCATCTATTCCCACGTTAAAATTTAAATTAAATGTAGAAATAGCTTAAAACTTTGATAGCTTAAAATCCAGAAATATGACACTTTAAAATATTTTGGTCTTATACAAATCTTATAAGTATTACCACCAGCTATGGATTAATACAGGTTTAATGCGGGCCCGCTTAACTGAAAAAAAAATGGCGGACTGTAACCCTGGCTCTACACTTAAATATTCAAACCTCTGTAAGACGATTTCGCAGACAAAACGAATTCATAACTTTACAAACCTTACCTTCTTTGTCGAAACTGTTTAAAGTCATGGAATCAATAATAATAAAGGTGTAAATAATCTTTAATTTTATTGATGAAATTAATTAAAATCACGTTGCATCAAATGGTTATAGGCAGCGTCACGTAAAAAGACCTCTGACAATCGACCTGCACAGGGGACAATTTATACAATTGCATAAGAGTGCGTGCAATTATATTAGTTAATGAATGCTTATTTTATGTAATAAACATTAAACTGACTGTATTATGGGAGTAAAAAATAGGTTTAAAAATGTCATACATACGTGCTTTGTATAAATCGCCCATTGCACAGTGATTGATAAATTAAGTGCTCTTTTAACGTGACCTGATATAACTTAATTTTTATTTATTGCCTTAGTTTTACAAAGCGTTACCGACTATAGATACTCAACATAGTAGGGATATAGGGATTGCCCTAACAGGGCTTGGCTAGAATGGGCAGGAGACATTTTTCTCCTCGGGTAAAGGACGAAATTCTTATGTACTCCCCAAGTTTTATCCACTATTCGAACATAAGCGCACCGTTGAAAAAATATCCAAATAATATATGTGAAGCGTTGATAGCCCATGATGTTAGGACTTCGTCTTTACTTTCGGGGCCGAGATCGGATCCTAGCACGCACCTATAACTTTTCTAAGTTATGTGCGTTTTAAGTAATTGAAATATCACTTGCTTCAACGGTGAAGGAAAACATTGTGCGGAAACCTGCAGGTCTTAGAGTTCCACATAATGTTCTCAATGGCGTGTGGAGTCCACCAACCCCTTTGGGGCCAGCGTGGTGGACTACGGCCTAAACGCTTCTCATTGTGGAAGGAGACCCGCAGGGTGATTACGTATCTCGCGCGCGACGGGCTTGCGTCAGGCGTAAATCTTGCAATCACAAACTTCACTTTTCCATACGATAAATAAACAAAAGTGACGCTTGACAGCAGCGATTGCAATATTTACGCCTGTCGCGAGATACGTAATCACCTTGCCGAGCCCTGTAGTTGACCGGTAATGGGTTGATATGATAATTAAACGGAGGTAAACTTTACCTTTTCCGTGCTTTTGCAAGTGGACAAGTAAATTCCATCCCTTGTTTTGTCTCCTGCTTATTCTAGACGTGCAGTGCTGAAAATAGTCTCGTTTTAAAAAAAAAAAAAAACATATTTTGTCGACAATAAATATCCAATAATCTCTCAATGCAAAGCCTATAACTTGTTGTTTTCTAATCTCTCTCTGAAATAGTTCGTAATAAAAACATGTGCAAAGCCAATAAATAATAGTAAAATAATTATATAGTAATTTGTATAGATGTTCTATTTCTTTGTAGTGAAGTTATGTAGACAATTCGCCCACTACTAATAAGCACTTTGATAAATAAATAGAATGCTTTGAAATGTCACCCGTTACTATAATACACCATGAATGCAATCATATTATTGTATCACAAATTCTTGAATTTATACGCGTTTGCTTACTTTTCTGACAGATACTGTGAAACTGAGTGCCAAGTGGGAGATATTCTACCTACGTTTACTTATTCGATCGTGTGAGAGTTAAATACGATTTATATGGTATCGAAGGAGTAGAGTAGCCGTTTTGAAGTAGTTGTAGTAATAGTAGTAGTAGGAGTAGACAATACGGTTTCTCAATGTTGTTACTAGATGGCGCTCCTTCGATATCATATAAATCGCAGTTAGCCTTCACGCGATATAATTAGTTAATGTTGGTAGAAAATCTCGCACTCGGCACTCTACTGTATAAACACTTTCGCCTATTTATCGATTCAACACCTTTTCAACGAATCAACACTAACTTCACCGTTAGCGTGACGTCTACTTAGAAGTATACGGCTAGTGGACACCTCTCCGACTATTTTAACAGTTTTATAACTTATATACTTTATGTCGGATGAAATGAAGTTCACATTTCTTGCTCTTATTTTGAGTTGGTGTCGAGTCGATATGAAAGCTTCGTATATGATAATTATGATATATTTTAAAACGCAGTTGCGATTTGAACCAACCTTCGGAAAAGTATTTAAGGTATGTTTTGTTCTACTTAGCTACAGACTTCTTGCCGTCGCTAATAGCAATATTGTTGACGTTTTGCTTAAGAATTATTTTCATATTTTAAATACGACAAGACCGGTCATAATACTGCTTAAAGCGATGGTAGTAAGAGATCCGATGTACTAAATGAAATATTCTTGGCAGTTGCGTAAAAAAAATCGATCACTGTAATATTAAAATTCTTACTAACTGTTGAGTTAATTATATATAAAGTTACTTTCAAGACACTTCATGTACGTTAGAAATAATATTATCCAAGATTTGCTCGCTCACAAACGAGGAGTCGTATTTCGAGTAAAATAGATCTAATTTAAGTGTAAGCTCGAATTTGCCTGCAATTCTTTATCTCGAGTATTTAACAGAACGTTTGTAAAACAAAAAGAAGTATAGAATTTGCGACTCTAAAAACAAGTGTCATTAGGTCCATTTTACTAGAACTATACAGAGTTAAAAATGCGATAACAACTCGAGCGATGTAAACAGACACGAGCGAACAAATCTTGTACTTAGTCTACTGACCGTTACGTCACGATAGCGTAACGAGCCATATCCTATCGGTTAACTAACTAGTGGGCGAATAAATTTAGGAAAGCTTAGCAATTTTTACAATAAGTATATTATAAGAAATTGAAACGAAATATTGCGTATATTGTGAAAAATGATATATGAAGTTATGTAAAAAAGAAAATTAATTTATACATGAGATGTTGTTTTTTGAAGCGTGTCAGTGAGGCGAAAGCTTCAAGTATATAAACCATATTTTACCAATGTTTATCATTGATGATAAAGAAGTGGTCATAAAAATGGTTTAAGATATTAAAATTTTTAAATATTATCATATATATTGCAAGTAGCGGTCCCCCGGGACTACGTGCTCGTACAACTTGTGATAGGTTTCCAATACAGCCCGACCCACCGCGTCGCGTCGCCCGCCTGCTCTATTACGTTTGCTTGACTTCCAGAGCAATAGCGTGATGTTAAATAATCCATAACCTTACTTAAAAATAGCACTATTAAATGCAAACAAAAAAAAAATATTTCCAGATATTACATCGTCCAAGCAAACAAAATTAACTCTTCAGCTTTTTTTATTCTTATGGATAAGTTTTATTGATTGGATGATAAATGAAATTTTGAGCTTTATTTTTTCATTATGGACACTTAAGTTTATATCATTTATTTCAAAAAAACCTACTCTATCGAGCTTCTTCTTCTATCTTTTAAGAAGATTTCCCCCCCGTCAACAAAAAAAACTTACTTAAATATTTAATGCAAATTTTCATTTATTGGTTCTTTGGAGCAAAATTCTCGTTTTGTCATAGTTAAAGATTTTACCTCATTTACCTCCCGCAAAATAGAACCTGTATGGCAAGAATACATATGTGATACAAATGAGATTCTCACACATTAGGCAATAAATATTATTAGAAAAACTTGTATATACATATTATGTAGAAACATAAGTGCAGCTTGCGATGTTTGATAGTCAAAAATAATCAATAAGAATCCAGTAGAAAGACGTCATATAGATATTTCTTAAAAATATTTAAACGGGTACATACCACGATAATATTTCGAGATTTTTTTTATATTTCCACCCAGTTACGTAGATCGTGGTGACAACGTACATACTAGAACACGAAAGCGGTTAGGAAGATTCTGCCCGTGACATCCAGCTTGACGTCATGCACCACCGCAGTCCCCTCGTGACCACGATCCATGGTCGAAAACCAACTGGGTCTAAATATCGATAAATCTCAAAATATTACCGTAAAATAACGCACTATTTTTTAAGAAATGTTAACCACGAAAATCATAGTCACATAGATAGATAAAAAGATTGAGAGATGGAGTCTTTTTTTGCATAAATTATTAAAAAAACAAAAGGTGGAATAACAAGAAAATAATAAATAAGAAATAGATATAACATCAGCTAAAAATATTTGGTGTCAAAATGTTCAGAAGATATATCTCATTAGCAATAATAAATAATTGTTCTATAGGTAATTTAGTCTAAAGTAGGGCCAGATGTGATATTAAATTAAAACAAACTTACGAGATGGCGGTTATCCAAAAAGGTGGTTATTACTGTTTTGACGGCCTATCTGGCGCAGCGGTTAGCTGTGGTTTTAAGGTGGTAGGTTTCGGGTTCTATTAACAGCAATGGGAATTTTTTTGCCTGATTTTTCTCTGGTCTGGTCTGGTGGGAGGCTCTAGCTGTGGCTGGTTACCACCCGACAAAAACCTGTCGCAAAGTGATATGGCGTTCCGGTACGATGTCGCGTAGAACCACATTATAAGTATTAGTTTAATATAGCTGTCATAGTTTAGCCCGTAAAAATCTTAGACTGCATCATCGCTTACCCAATGTGAGATTCAGTCAAGGGTTATCTTGTAGTGAAAAAAAAATATGCTTATAATATACTTTATAACGATGGGCTAAGAACCATTTATATTAAGCGTCAATTTTGAAAGAGTAATGTAAATATAAAAACCTCGTAACGAAGTTCTCTACATTTGACCATCGGAAAAAAGTAACTTTTAACTAACACATGATACAAGTCGCCATACCTGTGAACCCGGGCCAGGGCTTTTCGTTTCGAGACGGAACTCAGCGATTCGCGTCGAGGGAGCATAACGCATTTTTCTTACGTGACGATTTGTACCAGTAAACTTCAAATATTTTGACCGGGAACAACCTTTCAGGATTTCAACAAGCACGTTAAACTGGTGCAAACATTATGTTGCTGATTCCACACATAATTTAAAATCCATTATATTCTACTTATTAAATATATCTTCAAGTCTATGAACATAAAACAAAACGCTACATGTTTAGTATAGTTTATCTGTTTCCATGTAACATAAACCATTTCAATTCTATAACCTAAATTTTTTTTATTTACTTTAATATTTTTATACCACATAATAATAAAAACTCGTATTTTTATTGCATAAGGCCGTTATTTAATTATCCGTGCAAAATCAATAGAAACAAATTTAATTTATTTATTTATTAGCTTTCAAGGGAAACAAACAGTATAACTATACATAAAAGTAATGCCGTATTTTTGTATCACATAGGACCAATGAAGTTTCCACAACTTTAATGCAAAATACTTGAAAGAATAAAAAAACCAACTGGTTAAAAAAAATCCAGCAATCTCAAAATGAACGATATGAATATTGTATTATTATATTTTTAATGAAAACATAGATTTATAATACCTAGATACAGTCTTATTCGCGCACGAATCGTTATACAAACAATCAATTTTAGCATCATATAAAAAAATAACAATTATCATGGTTAATGAATGTAATATTATTTATTTGTGTAAAACACAAAGAGGCGACATTAAGCTGTATATGCGACAGTAAGCATAGGTGTGATTGTAATATAACCGGAACTGGCCAAGTTAAACCTCATATTACGTATCATAAAAATTAAGCCTGATTTGCTATAATACTCCGCGAAAAGCAGGAGAATCTGTATGGTGCAATTTATTATTTCTTCAATCCTTATACTCCACACCAAACAGATATTCATATTACGTACCTATTAAAAACGTCGCAAAATTGTTGCACCCACCGTGTTCAATCGACCTGTGTATCAGTGAGTTCCGACTTAAAATCGATCCCTAAATACACAGTATAATAAATATATTTATTTCTCAAATATCATACGTTGAGTGGTTACTAAATAAAATGAAATAAACGCATTACTTTTACGGCATTGACTCCAAAGCGACAATCGCTTGCACACAGATGAAGTATACGTAATATGAGTTAGACAAATTGATAATAGAAGCTGTCCCAGAGTTTCTTAACCAGGCCAATGATAAAGTAGGTAGATGATAATGAATTAAAAGCCCACAGAAATAAGGGTGACACCATTGCAATAAGAACACACGGAATATTCGGCCATTATTCTATGCAGTGCATTGTGTTGGACACAATACACAGTAAAAACGCCCTGCGCGCGTCACACTTTACACCCGCGGAATTTTGCTAGGTCACTATTTTTTTCCCATTTTCCCATTTCATGGGAAATAACTTTAGAGATAAAATAGTTACTGTCAAATGCTAAATGGTTTGAAATGACTAACCGCTTGTACGATAAACCGATCTAAAGTGGAGTGGTTTTTGATGCTTTAATATTAGTCGTGTACACGGTTTCTGCATATTCTTAATTCGGTGGGTGACACAAGTCCGCCTGTGGATTCAGTGCAAAATGTACAAAAAATATGTTATCAAGAATGGGCTGTGATGCGGCCTGCCATATTCAAATTAAACGCATTTTTTTTAACCATATGCATGTGGTATTATAGTATCTAGTAACAGTATATATGTGTTAATAACAAAGGACGACTAAATACAAACGTACTATATAATACCCGATGTGACCAGCCATGCTGTACGCCGAAAAATTTGCATGATTGAAAAGTGTTCAATTCAAAAATTTTCAGCTTGTGTTACAAAAATGAGTCTTAACACTTTAGGGATACGGCTGAGTATGTGCGTATAGAGTAATTCGGGTATGAGTTTTTATAAGTGATTTTTTATCTAGTATTAGTAGTTATTGATCAATGAGTTTCTATCAGAATGTACAAATCAATAATTAAATTGAATTTTTTTAAAATAAAATAATAATTAGGAATTATTGCTCTCTCGCCGCCTCAATCTTATACATTATTTATATTGGTATATAATTATCGTGTATTCGTAATATATTGTAAATTCTACGCGGATTATTTTCTGGGAAGCTACTAGTAATAATACATTAGTTTATAATGTTACAATATCATCACACAAGGATGCACATGCAAGGATGGGATGTATTTTTTTCGGGAGCGAAAAGGATACCACTATCATTTCGCTCGCGACAATGGACGTCAAAGTAGAAATTACAGCTAGTAATGCACATATAAGAGCTTAATTAATTTAGAAAAAACTTCTTAATGCGTATAATTAGAGAAAGCGTTGCAAAAAATATAAGGCTGTTTTGACACATCAATCAAACATCACACACATTGTTGTAAGTAAGCGGTCACGAAATTGAATCCTTACCAATTTTGTTAAATGCGAAAGTGTGTTTGTTTGTTTGTCCGTCCCTTCACGCCCTAACTGAGTAACCTTCCTAGTGATTTTTGGCATATAGTTAGTTGAAAGGACGGAGAGTAACATTGACTGCTTTTTATCCGAAGAAAACAAACGATACCCACGTTGCTTGTAAAAACCCGTAATAAGCGCGGGCAACAGATTGTTTAACATAATTGCTTAATTTAAATGAGAGAGCTATTCTTTTAAAGCGTTATGTATTTTTTTACCGATTTAGATACCGATTTCTTCATCTTTATAATATTATGATCTCTATCAAGAAATCAATTAAACCTTTGGCTCATTTTATAATACCTTTATGATCTATCGGATGCAAAAATTCTTTGAATGAGAATATTTGAGTTTACAAAATATAAAAATACGAATAGCTTCGTACTTGTGTTTTAGGCTGATTTATAGACCGTTCTTAGACTACGCTCAGACTTAACTTGCGATAAAACGCGACTTACGTCGTACACGTAATTCTGTTCTGGTTTGTTATTCTTAAGTCAGAAAAATCAAAGTACACTCTATAGACCTTGGGCTAAGTTCAGCAACTAGATCAGGTTTAGTATATAGGTGCGTTTGATCGAATGCAGACGGTATAATTTGTAGTGAAAAACAAAGGCGTGCGGCCGCGCATTGTGTAAAAACGGATCACAGCTAGGCTGCAAGCGTTGTACCAATGGCCAAGATAGTTTAGTTAGTTTAACTTCAGATTCTGACTCAGATTTGACTATTTATAATGCGACAACTATACTTAATCGTATACGCGGTGATGCCGAAGCCTAGTCCACTAATAAGGCTTCGGCTTTTTTTCGGGGAACTTTCGATCGCAGCCTCTAACATTTCCGAGTTATGTGCTTTTTAATTGAAGCGATTAAATATCACTGTTTACCACACCGACCAGAATTAAAGCCGTGTTGGAGGTCTATGTTTAAAAACAATCACAGAGCACTAAAGTTTTTAAGGTTTATATGGAGGGTACACTATTTTCTGCACTTAAAACCATGACATTTACAATAAAAATACCCACTAACTAGTCTAACAAAATTTCCGGCAATTTAGCGTTCTCGACGTTGATGTTAGCTTTATTTTTAGCTCTTTAATCAGTATCATTTTATTTCCTTAGAACACCAGTGTCCATTAAGTCAACGTGAACGAAGTCGCGGATAAATAATATACAACTCATGATATTTATGTTTCGCGTTGTTTTTTTAAGTCCATCTATCCGCACTGGGACAGCGTGGTGGACTATGGCCTAAACCCTTCTCATTGTAGGAGAAGACCCGCGCCCTTTAGTGGTTCGTTAATGGGTTGATATGATGATGACTTTCACGTAGCAACGGTTATCCAAGAGAATAGAATCGTGGACGTTATTATCCCAAACAAATAATTAAGAAACATAAAAAAAATGTAATATGAAATAAAGATTAAATGAAAGTGATAATAAGATATTTCAGTTATTGCAACTTCGGCCTAAGTAGAATAAAATAATGGTCGAACGCATCCCGCACAAAGGTCCGATAAAGGAAAAGCTTCGACGCTTTCGGCAATTGAAGCCTAAGCTACGATAAACAAATATTACGTTTTAAAATTTTTTCCTTTTATTTTGCATATAAATGAATTGATAAATTAAAGTTTTATGATATTATTTTAAATTATAAAACAGAACATGTATTTTAGAAATATTACGTCAAAACGTTGTCGACTTTGTGGGAAACGGACTGTGAATAGTTACAAGTGTTTTAACAGTTTTTATAACACATATAGATCACTTTTCCATGATCGCATTTAAATGGAGTTGGTGCCAAGTCGGCGTCAACTGGATATGGTATGCGAAAGCCTAAATTCAACTCGCGATTGTATCGATGGAATTTCGCACATGTTGCAAAAACTATATATTATTATTATTTATTTATATGCCTTTATGTAGGCAATTTCGAATGGACTCTTGAATTAATTAATTAATGCGGTCCAATTAGTAATAAATAAAATTAAGTAATTGGACCTTATTAATTCATACAATTAATATACAATTTTTATGTCAAGTCCATTCTAAATAAATTTAAGAAATAATGTTATCTACTATTTTTATCTATAATTTGGTTTTTTCAATGTTTAAAAGAAAAAATCTTACACATACATATTCAGTTAAATTGCAAAATTATATTAATATTTTTTTAGAGTACCAAATCATAATTTCTCTTGTTTATATTTTGTTAGATTATTTTCGAGCTTTATTTATTAAAAAAATAGTTTTTTGTACTTAGTACTTAAAAGTTATTTTCCTTAATGACGTGAATCATGACCAAACTGAGCCAAATTATAGGTGAAATATTAGAATCTGATAAGTTTATCGTTGAAATACATGCTTAAATGTGTATATATACATGTATAACGGTTAAAATGAATTTATAATTATTTGGACACGTAGAGGATTAGAGTTTGAATGAATATTGCTTGTTAGCAATAAAAGGTATGGAAGTGTAAAAAGTTGTATTTTAAATATATTGCATCCTTAAGGATTAGATAGGCGATATAAATATATACATATATATTTATATATCTAAAAGAGATTTTTAGATGTTTATTTTGCCATGTAAATTTTATTCTAGACTAGAATAATAACAAATAGAAAGAGACGCAAGACGATAGTAAACAACTTACGTTTCTCTCTTTAAGTTACAGTACTACCACTTTTATTGGTTATGCCCATTATATTCTTAAGCGCTTAACAGTACGCCTTAAAACGATTGTAAACACCAAGTTTTTTAATTTGTCTGTTTACAATTTTAGCTAATGTTCATATATTATATCATTGTTTTCCTTTAACCTAATGGTTAGTTAGGATATGTGTATACTTATTTTAAAATTCGGTAACATTGTTATTGTAGATACTTGTTAACTGTAAACTGTTCTCCTGTAGCGGAGTTGCAGGTCCTTAATTTTGGATAAGGAGCGAAATATAGCCTTTGGGAGATTTGTAATACAACAAGAAACTAAAGCTTACCCGCTCTGAGAGTTTGCTAGTAGCCGATGACGTCATCGTTTAAATTTTTTTGCGCGTAAATACTTTGTACCATGGTTAGCAAAAATATTTTGCGCCTACCAATAAAGTTGGCGCAGATTGGTATATTTACTTATTAATATTATAAAGAGGAAAGAATTGAGTTTGGGTATGTTACGTATCAACTTAAACTACATTACCGATGTCAAAATTCTTAGAAAGCTACGTTCTCAGCGAGTAATGAATAGCGTATTTTATCTCAGTAATATTGGTCAAGATTACAGCCTTGATAATGGTTTTTGTAAAGAAAGCTTCAAGTAAAAGCGTTATTCCCGTACGCTGACAAAATGGTACGTCGTACGTACACTACATGTACTATAACAATATTGCTCCTTTAGTCAATATAAAGAAAAGTCCGCGCAATCAAATACCTGTCTTTTATAAATATAACATTTGTCTAAAATTACATAAAAATTAAAAGGTACTTTTTAATCGTAGACGTGCGTAGTGTTTTTATTCCTTACAAAAAACAATGATTTTATTATCAATACAATTTTACAGCATATTTTTAAAATGCATAGTTTAGGAGATCATGACAAATTCATATAAGTTTTTATTCAATCTGTGTAGCTAGAACGCGCGGTTTGCACTAGGTGGCATTGGGTCGAGTTGCAAGTTTACGTCTATCAGTACCCACGTGGTTCTTAAACTATAAAATACAAAGTAACATCCCTTAGTTAACGCGGGGAGGGCTATTAACCTATCAAAGTAGTTGTACTGTAGCAAAATAATAATTTGGCGTGCCCAAGACAAAATATTGTTTGCGGTCGACGGACGCCAGCTCCAGCTTAAATGAGCACCCATGGATTTATATAATTAAATAATACAGTAGACGCTTAGGCATTTGTGAACCGTGACTGATTGTAATCTACACTGTAAATATTGTAAGCTTGGCTATGTTTTAACGTACTGAAACACTGCGATTTTTTTAAGTTTGAAGGATATGTTGTTTATCGATGTAGGCAAAGTTCGGTAACCAGAAAACCTTCAACCGTAGAGGTATGGAAATGGGCGATTTACCTACGGTGATATGTTTGCCAAGCTTAGATAAGGAATTGCAATATTTTTGGTTTGTGTTCTGATAGAAAAAGACAACACCTTGCATATCGAGAGATAAAGCAATAAAACGTCACAGCTCTATATAAAGAATGTTGTCTTTCTCTGTCACTATGAATGCCATTAGTTTACATAATAAATATTATAGTAATAATAAATATGTTTTGCTTAAAAAACTTCGATGTGACCAGCATCAATGACCATAGACTGTAGAGGCGGTTTTTTTTAAAACTGTAAATGCAAATCGATATTAAGTTCCTTTGGTAGCACGTGCATGTAGTTTTTATATGAATATTAATAAAATCTAACGATCGCGTTTAAAGTCTATGGCGTTTATATTATCGTTAGCTAAGACAAATGTAAAAATGATATAATAATAGGTGTAAATATAATGAAAAGCAGTGTAGAAACATATTATATACACAGTTATAAATATAGTGTTTTATTGATGCACTCCTTACTTATACCTGTCCCTCCTTTCCACTATCGAACACCGAGATATCGTATGGGTATTTACTGTTATGAACTCTTAGTTGATAGCCCATTGAAACGTACGCGATCTATGTTTCATTTAGCTTTCAATGATGGCTACAAAAGTAATAATTTCCGTAAATTATTACTTTTATAGCTTTAGGTGTTGATGAGCTAAGCAGATCATCACTTCAACCGATTGTCGTTCACTGTTGGAGATAGATATTTTGTAGGGCGTTCTAAAATACATGATCCTGGGTCGCTTACATTCCGGCGACTCCCAGCGCGGGGCTGCCATTCCTGATTCCAACACCTTAGGACCCCAACGTGCAACGTTCTCCGAGCTATGTGCTCAGCCCATAATCACTTCAGCTTCACGACTCGTTGAGTCTGTAACTCTAATTCTTCTACGGATGTCGTCAATCTGATTTGATGACGTAGAGATACTCCTATCGTAGCTCTTTCCATCGCCCGCTGAGTCTAAATCTTCTTATGAGGCCCATAGTTGACGACCCAACTGATGGCAAGTGGGAAACGATCAGAGCAACGTTGGTCATGCAAGGAAAACTTCCTTCAAAGTGCCGCCCTTTGCGCCAAGCGATCACGCTCTTCATAGAGCAATGTTACTTGGCGGCCGAAATAAGTATGAAGGCAGTAGTTCCTAGAACGAGCTATAAAAGCTACTATTAGTTTTCAAAGATCTTAAATGCTCTTCCGGCTTTAGTCTTCTCGGTAGCTACATTATGGAAATCTAAATAAAAACGTATGAAATTTCTAGGCAAGCCCCACTGTATACCACATCATTTTTTTTATTTATACACTTTATTTGTAAACCACAAATAGTAAAAAAAAAAACAATGGACACAACAAAAATAAACTTAAAAAGTAGGATACAAAGGGCGGCCTTATCGCTTAGTAGCGATCTCTTCCAGGCAACCTTATGATTAGGAAAACCAAGGGAAACCGATTGGTGGGGTGTATTATTATTATATACATACTTACGAACAATTACACACTAATACTTATCTAGATTACACACATAAAATATTAATAATAATAAATATAAAAAATAATAAACTAATATATACTAAAACATACTTAAATATGAGTAAGAGTTAATCACTGTCATCATCATTCAATATTTTTTTATATATAGGTATATTTAAAAAATGCAGATATAAGGTACCTGCGGGTAGAAAGAGCCGGTGTCTATCAAGGTCCATTGCCACAAAAACACATTTGTAACACATTTATTTCAATAAGGACCAAAGCTAAGGTTTTAAAAAAACGTAATTTTTTATCGAAAATGTGATAATAACAGTAATATTTGTACGGTTTTAGATGAATGAATCTTCAAATATTTGTCTTGTGATTTCAAATTTAGTTTTATTTTTAAATTTATACCATTTTATAAGCTTTAAATTAAGGTGGCCCTTGTTTACCGCAAGTACCTTAGTTTACAAGAATTAAAGCTGTTCAAGGTTCGAGGATACATACACCCTGTAAGTAGGTAAGTGTCTGTAAGCAACCTGTTGCACAGAGAAAACTGTAGCGTCTTCCCTTACTTGATTCTTGCATCAAGGGTTGTCTCGAGGAGATCACTTAAAGCGATAGGACCGCCTTTGCCCATTTCAAATGTTGTTTTATTCCTTGTTATTCCATATTTTGTTTGCACTGTAATTAGTGCAATAAAGACCTCTAGGTAAGCCGTGATGCTTGACTTACTTTCCTACAAATATAAATGGTTTAGCAGATCTAGTAGGCACTGTCCTGAAGTCTGGCCTAATGAACGAGTTCATGGATATGCTTGTTCTGCTCCATTTAGTAACTACAAAGAAGTTGATATGCCCCCTATGAAATAACTGATCTGCATGTAAAACCTCACTCAAAAGACCTAGAAAACGCAACGCTATCACAACATTATGTCCTCCATGACGTGTCGCGGAAACTGCGACACGTTGGCCTCATCATCTGGAGTGTGCGCAGATATGGCTAGCGTAGCCAAATATAATTATAAAATTTCGATTGCCCGACCCGCAGTAGAGTTGACCGCTGTTAGTAAGTATATTATGTAGGTATAGGGAGTCGAGGTGTTCTAGACGTTTCTTTTCAAAAGCTTTACATTGGTCACTTATCAGTTTGCGCCATATAGACCTTTCCACAGCAGTCTGCCTCTCAATTGATCCAAACTATGTTGCATGATGTTAGCGTTTTAGAACATCCTTAAAGAACAAGTAAATACTGACAACCTCATTCGTTTACCAGAACTGAGCTCATTGTAAAAAGCTGCTTTTGGAAGCCTAATGTCCACACCATCTTGTAATGTAAGTATCAGTATAAAAATATATGTAGGTAGTCAAAAAATTAAATGTCAAATAAAGTCGGTCTCAGTTCCATGCCTTTGTGTTTCACTTCCAATTAACCACGTCAAATTAATCACGTCGATCAGATGATCTCAATCAAACCGCAACGTTATTCGTGGGCGGTTGGAGTCGGTTGTGATAAAACCGAAAGTTCGGTAACCTCTCTGACTACAAACACACCGTATTTACCAATGTCGACGAATGCGCGCATGTCGGACACCACGGAGGCTTCTCAAGCCTCGCCGTCGCCAGCAGACCAGGTATCCTTGGCCACGGTACATCGACAGAGCAATCGGGCACGTACCGCGCTAACACTCCGCCCACGTACCAAACGGCCCAATTATAAAATATGGTCTAAATTGTTGCGATTATAGCTTGGAAAACCTACCAGGGTTTACCTGTTACATTAGGTTTACCTGCTACCCATGTCATTATCGCCTAAGCCTAACTATAAACAATGTTATCATAAGCCGAAAAGTCAAATGTATTTATATACTTACAGCCTACGTACATTATAAACACTATGTGGCAAGAGTATTAATTATGCGTATTTACCTACTTCGATAGTGAATGAGATGTGATTTACTTCATTCTTATATGTATTTAGTAATTGCTCTGTGTTTTAACTTGAAAAAATTGTATGTCCCTCAGATACATACGTACGTATTTTTTTGACCTTTCAATATCAAAGCTTCCATGCCGTCCAGTCTCGATCTCCTCAGATTTTCAGAGTTTGTAATTTCAAATTTTTATCCTGCCACTTAACTCGCATTATAACACTTGAGATGGAAAATGTCCAGACGCTTATATCTGTTTTATAGAGACCAAACTTCAGAAGCATTTATCACAATATAAGTACTACGTCACTCTAGCAACTATCGGCATAGCTGGTCTTGTATGGTGTCCTGCCACAGCGTAACTTTTATGACGGAAGTTCCGCCATATTCCAGTTAGTTTTTATTTGAATGTCAGCAAATCTAGTTCTTCGTTAACATAACCATAGTGCAGGAGATTCGCATCTCATTCTCTCACACCCTAAAAAAGCTAACGCTCCAAACCAAGATGACAAAATGAATTTAGTAGTGTTGTGTTTGGTATATGTAGATGATTTTCCTACTCCTACTCTTCCTTTTAATTATAGATCATCATCCCATTACCGACCCACTCCATGAGCAAGGCATGAGTCTCACAATGGGATGGGCGTATTTCACCACGCTGGCCAAGTGCGGATTGGTAGACTTCACACGCCTTTGAGAACGTTTTGGAGAACTCTGTCTTGCAGGTATCCTTCACTGTTAAAGTTAGTAACATTTTAATTGCTTCAATTTAAAAACGCACATAATCCTAAAAGTTAAAAGGGATCGAATCCCGAAAGCGAAAGGAAGTCTAAATACCTAAACACTAGTTCATCACAGCTAGTTATGGGTAAGGACTACTTGATACAATCTGCGATCTGAAGAAATTACATTAGATTGACTATTTATTTATTTCGTTAAGAGTTAGGTTAGGACACAGAACTGACACAGACGTCGTCATAACTTAAATAGTACATAAGTGAGAGGATGCAACGTCAAGTAAGAATTCCAATTATTTAAAAAACATTTTATTTCATTATTCAATACATAGTCATAATAACATAACAAATTGTGCTAAGAAACACTAGCAGTTTCGACATAGCACCGTTATAATTAAAATATGCTACTGGTAGCATAATTTTTACACTGTTCACCATATGCTGAATACCAAATAACAAAATATTAGAATGAACTACCTTAAATCTTATATTTTGCCATAAATAGAACATTTCTTCATCATTTTCAGTTTTTTTTTTATACACAGTGACTATTTTTAGTGCTACGAAGGCGGCTCCTTTAGTGATTCATATCCTATATCTCTGCGCAATATTTAATGTAAATACAGTTTAGTAGTTATATAAAAAATAATGCACTTCTAAAACGCTGATCGAATTAAATTCCTATGCTCACCGCCGCGCAAATGTCACCGATAATGATTGCAGAACTGTCTAGAATTAATTTATTCATTTCTAGAATTTTCATTATTATCAGGTATTGGACGCAGAGGACAGATAGACAGACAGATTGAAGTTGCAGTTGCAGTTAAAATAAATAAATTTTTAATTTACGTTAGACATAAAAATAGCCAAAGAGCTGAAAAACTAGCAAGCGGATGTTTAGTGCATTCCACATAAACATTCCTGCACCATCAAAGGAAACACGATATTATTTTTATTCCGTTTATTCACTACTTGAATATCTCAAAATAAATGTTTCGAAGGGACTCCGCTGGTTCAGTTTTCAGCAGCAAAATAAATTTGTAAACCATCCAAAATGTCCGTGATACACATTCGTTATAAAAAAAAACTATCATGATTGACATTTGACACACATCACCGTAAACAAGTGTCACATGTATGTAAAGTCAAAATATTTTCTCTCGTCCTTAGGTACAAAATATAATATATCTTGAGCATTATGAGCAAAACAAAAAATGTTAGTCTTATTCGGGTTTTGCATGCAAGACGCGTTATCAAAATTAAAACCATTTTAACATTTAATTGTCAGTAGTAAATAGTGAATAAATAGGTTTGAGGTAAACTTAAAGGATTCTATGGACATTCGACGGCTAACATCTTTTATATCGTTAGATTTAATTGTATTGCTGCTAATTATGTTGTAAACAAATAAATAGGTCCTTAATTTACAGGAATAATAGTTGTGCTAGTGAAGGTATAGTTTTTCGTTCCTGTAATTTAGTTAAGTTTAAGTTATATATAACAGAATTGACACCATTAGGTACTTTACAAAATATAAAAATAACGACAACTTACAAAAATATCTCAACGTACATATACAAAACAGAATGTATAAAAGGGGGAAACATATGTCAGTTGCCAGTTCTGAAAAGAACTGGCAACTGACATATGTTTCCGAAGAATCAATTTAAGGCTTGGGTTGAAGGATTCTAAAATTTACTTTGATAAAACTAATACAGCCTTTAAAATAAGATGTTTTATTAATTACAAATGTTTGTTTTTATATTTTTAAGATTCAGAACTGGCAGCGTCATTCAATTCATAGTCCTAGTAACAAATGATACATTTAGAAATGTAAAACAAGCATAATTAAATACCAATAACTGAAAAATAAACCTAATATTAACTGTAGTGTAAATGAAGTTTCAACAAAAGATAAAGTCATCAAAGTGATTTTAATTTTAATTTCTTCTTAAAGAACGGATTGATAGGAGATGGCGTGGAAGGTTTCAAGTTCGTTTTGTTCGGCTGTTTGCTACTGTCAAACGGGATACTCGGACTTTGTCTAACACTTTTGTAATAATCGACCGTTCCTTGCATGCCGTTATTCTTCAGCACAAACTTCACCTTTTTCGGCGTTTCTATATTAACCCTTTTCTTTGGGCTACCGTCTTTTTTTATTTTGCCATTTACTTGCTTCTGGTAGTTTTTTACCTTATTCACTACAAGGTGCGGTTCCGTTTTTTTATTTGCTTTCAACTCTTTAGGATTCAAAACTTTTTGTTTTTTTATATTAGCAACTTCATTTGTCTGTTTGTTTGTTTTAAAGTTTAATACTTTGTCTTGTGTTGTTGTTATTTTCTTACTCTTATTAACTGATAGTTTTTTCACCTCATCACTATCTGACAACTTATTAAATTCCTTACTCTTATCACTATTCGAAACTTTATTAGTCTCCTTAATTAATACAATTTTGTTATTTTTGTTTTCCTTATTTAATATATTTTTGTTATTTTTGTTTTCCTTTTTAACATTTTCTGTTTTAACTATTTTTTTGCTATCTTCACTATTGGTTAGAAGTTTCTTATTAACTTTACTATTTTTCTTACTTTTGATATGTTTTGGTTTATTGTTTTCGTCGACTTTAGGTTTTTTACTGAGCTCAACACTATTTTTGTCTTTAAGTTTTCGTTTTCTATTATTTTTCTTGTCAACTGCCTTATTTTCTTTATTGGAATCGTTTTTCTTAGCTTTTTCCTCTGGTTTCGTTGTTTCCACTTGCCAGTCGCCATTCTAAAACAACATATTATGTTACAAACTCAATATTGGAAAATGTAAAAAATAATATGGCATTCTATTATTATTGGTTTTGATGAAACGTCACAAGCTTAATTATAATTTAACACTTACAGTGGTATCTAATGGAGTTGTTTCAGAAGAGATTTCATCCACGATGTTCACACCAGACCTACTTTTCGCAAGAAGTCTTTTACGGTGTTTTCGACTAAGACCTACAACAAAAAATTTAATTATGACAATGATATAGGTTATGCAAATATAAGATAAAATTGAAAAGAAAGTTTGAGTGATACATTTGAATGAATTGGTACGTGTGTATAAAACTGAACTAGCAAAACTTCGCTTAGCTAAGAATACCGCGTAATTACAAAATTCACACTTAATACTTAATTAACCCACAAAAATCATTCTCTTACCAAATCAATCTCTTGTTCAAGTAATAAATAAATATAAAACAGCAATACACACATCGCCATCTAGCCCCAAGGCGTAGTTATGACTAAAATGACTGATGAATAAATACTTATATATTAAATAATATGAATAAATACTTATAATATACAGATAAATACCCAGGGACTCAAAAACATTCATGTTCATCATTCAAACATTTTCTAAAGGGGGTATCACCCATACTGAAAACCACCACGGCATGTCCCTCTTGTTGGCTTTGTTAGACGGCCGGTGTACCTGTTGTACACTTCCTGGACGTCTACCAACCACCCCCACCGATTACTGGGGCTCCTGCGCTAACGAGGAGGGTATCGGGATAACTTGAACCTCCACTCGAAAACAGTGAATGCCTATAAAGTAACGCCATAAAAATCTAATACGCAAGAAAACTTTCTATATTTAAAGTATTTTGATTAAAAGGGCTAAGTGTTAGTGGGGAAGAAAAACAAAATGTTTATTTTCATAGTGACCTCGTAAGGCGAGCTCGTCCGATTGTTTGACGAGCTGTTTCTCCAACGCACGCAGCCGTGTGGCTGCTCGTATCGGCTCGCCGCGGTCCAGGTTCGGTTCCAGCCCCGCTGCGTCTGAGGCCGGCACTCGGAGCGGATACTGGTTGCGACTTAGATCTTCGAAACTGAAATTCAATATGGTGGACAGAATTCAAGACATGTTTTATCATCATCATATCAAACAATTAGTGGTCACAGGTTTAAAACTTCATTAACAAAAAAAAAGGAAAACAAAGATTTGATGGGGAAGTTAACATTTCTAAAACAACTCACCGTTCTAAACAAATTTTTGCTCGTTTGTATGCCTTGGATGAGGATGTTGTCATTAATTCTCTTAGTTGTTCAGCTAAAAGCTTGGCCGGTACAGGAAGTGGCTCCAAACTAACATTCACACGACCCGCTCGAGGATCTAGAGGAAGCGACCTACAATACATACATACATTGAAGAATAATTATTAATCGACATGAATATTATCATAGGATTAAATTTTATGGCTTCCAGAATTTTATTTGTTTTGATGCGCAGGATTCGATATTCGGTATCAGCCAATCAGCGCGACGGTACCCTGGCGAAGCTACATCCGCTGGTAACTTACGCTATGACAAAGTTTGAATTGAACTATACAGCCGTGGAGGGCACAAGACTCCTCACTAACTAATTGGGGAGGGAGGGATTTAGGATCCTTATTGTTTTAATAAACATCTGTCCCGGAGGAGCTTAAGATTTATAACATCGTCGTCACCATCGTAGTCTATGTGCTCAAAGATAGCTCTTTCTTTTTGGCCATGTGGCAACGGAAAGGCCTGATTGTTTAAGTGTAGCAGAGGAAGAGTACCGACCCGAATGCACCCTCATTCAGAAAGGCTCAAGATCGTACCGCCTGCTTTAATAAGTAAAGCTGGTTTTGGTTATGTACTGATGTTTTTTTTAGATTTATCTCCCAGTAACTTAACTCTACTCACTCGTTTTCATCACCATTTTCCATAGATTCGTCAGCTTGTCCGTTTTCATACTCATCATCATCATCAGTTTCGTCATCTGAGACACGCTCTAGAGCTTCGGGACCACCAGCGGGACATCCCAACTAAATAAACAAAAATATATCATTAAAACTTTTCTTGTTAATTAGGGTTTTTAGTACTGCACTAGTAGCTAATGTTTAAAAGTATTCTGATTGTGACACTATTACATTGATGCAAGTGATTTGTCCTTCCCTTAAATAATATAATGCTAATACCTAAAGATCTTTGTCAGATCTTTACCAAATATGTTAAACAATTTAGTATTTTCTTATCACAAAGATTAAGTACATATTTTTATCAATATCAGTTCAATCTTATTTGCATTTAAAGAACATGAGAAACTTAAAAATCACACAAAGGATTCCAAAAATTTCATTAGAAGCGCCTTTAACAAATGACATGGAATGAATACACAGAAAAGCTCTTAATAAATATACCTTTTTCCAGGCAGATGTAGCAATATCATACTCTAATCCAAGCTCACTTTGTTGAACCAAAGAAGTCAATAGTCTTCTACAAGTAATAGCAAGTGTGCTGTCACCCCCGCACACTTGAATGCTGAAGGGGTATATGAGAGCTACCAAGCTTTCTTCAGGTATTTGACCTTTGGATACCTGAAAATTAATGGGATTTACTATATTATATATGTCAGTACAGTCAGGTATATTTTCATTCTGCACTTTAGGCACGAAATCATACCTACAGGTGATTGATCACAAATTATAAAAAAAATACTATTCGTCGATTTGACTCTTGATTTTAAAGAAATGGCGGATGCGATTCATAAATGGTGCCAGCAGCGTCCAAACATTCACTCATGCCTTTTCTGTATGTCTGTAATCTTGATAGTGTAGTTGTATTTTGATCATATGAGGCTCAACAAACTTGAGAGGAGAACACTCTATTGTTATAGTGTAGTGTAATATTTATTTTTCATACCTTCGATAGTTCTTCTAGGTAACAGTCTGTGATGTGCAACATCATGGACGCTGCATTGCGAGCGTAAAGTGGCGTCTTTAACGCCAGGATACCTACGAAACAAAATTTTTTTTGAAAACCATTTTCTAAATGTAATTTAAAAGGGCAGTGGCAACAATTTAGTTCTGCAACTATGTCGCTTCTAACCCAAACCTCATAACCGCTAAATATGTTAAAAACTTACCATCACTAGAGCACAGCATGTTGGAAAACATCTGGCAGCTCTTGAGCTTCCAATCACATCTCTGCAAGCAGCGGAAACTACCGCGAAGATAGCGACGCACCAACTGTGTGGAGAATATAGAACTTAAGAAGGTATGAAGACAAGGATGCCTTGATAGAGGGACACTATGGCTATACAATACAAACAAAACTAACAGAATTTCTCTTCTAAACTTCGATAATAATTACTATTCTATCTTAGCCCATTGGCTCATTCTTTAGCTGAAACAACACAATCATTTTCAATTGTGACTCAGAAAAAATATCATGATAATTATCATCTTATTTCTGAGGGATGGTGATATAGTTCCTACAAAGATAGTAGGTCTTAAGCATTAAAATATTACCATTAGGAATTTATCCATTCTGTGCTGATCAATTCCATACCACTCAGTAGCAAGGACTTTGAAGCCTGCTTTTATCATCATTATAGCATATTGAATTTGGTCAGCTGGAAACAAGTCTAGGGTTGCTGCAATACTGTCACATAAGTCCTCCTGTAAAAGAATGAGGTACAAACTCAAAATTCATTTTTTTCAAGTAGGCCTAAAACACTTTTGAATTATCAAGTATGTCTGTTTGTAGTGACTACGACATTTGGATTTTTGATAAGATTTGGTGGCCTTATCTCTACATAGATCATGCACCAAAACAGGCCACTTTTTAATGCATAGTTTTACTTCACATATTGCAGGAAGTTGTAAGTACTCAGCTAAGTAGTAGGTAGACTAGTAGTAGGTAACATATCTAGTTAAATGAGCTTGTATATTATAGCAGCATTTGCCTACTTCTTAGCTATTAAGAAAAGAGTTATTAACTAGCTAGTTGTTCATTTGGCAATCAATTTGGTTTGTTTCATCTCCATTTTCTTCCAGGTTTCTCCAGGTTCTTTACTATATGTCACTAATTTACGACCATTTCTTGTAAGTCGACTGCTCATATCCACTTTTTGTTCATAAAGACTAGTTAGTACCATGAGGACTAGTTAGTACCATGAGAACAGTTAGTACCAAAGAAAACTTTTCTGTACCCCTCACTAATAAAATCTTGCATACTTCTAATATATGTATGAAAGGAATTGAGTAAATATAATTTTGGATCTCAGTTCTGATCCCAAAGCTGAGCAATTCCTATGTTAGCAAATTACCCATAACCTCAAATTCTATACTTACACCTATTTCAAACTTAATGCCATGTGGTATTTGATTACTGAGATTTCGTCAAAGGTTTGTTTATTGAAAGGTGAGTTAGTATAATCATTTTCTTAAACTGTATTGTGAAGCCAGTTTTCACTAAACCTAGGCATCGCCTAAATTGAATGCCTACAGATTTAAGCAATGGAAAAAATGTTTCACCAACTCTTAAGTGATAACTATTGGTCAACAGATGATGTATGCCTAGGAACCTCCTTAGATTAGGTGTTACTTATTTAGGCATTGCCTTGTTTATCATTTGTGAAAACAGGCATTAGTTTATCAAGGGGGCAGGTTAAACATGTTGATTGAAATTCATGTTCGAGGCCCTTAATATTAAGATAGTGCCTTGGCATACTTGAAAATGACAAACAGTAGTAGGATTTTTTGTAACTATAACTTTACCAATAATATTTGCTTATTTTTTAATTTTCAACAATATTTTTGAAAATTATAAATTATCTTGACTAACTTTTATCTTACTTTACCTGCACTATAGGTTTGTCTGACATCCAAACAGCATAGAATAGACCTTTCCACACTCTGGTAAAATCATCTTCTTTAAATTCTGAAACATAAGGGCTCATGTGTTTTTATATTACAGGACAAAATATTTCAATGAAGATAGCACTATTGAGCCTTGTCAATTTCTTCATGATTTGTGTATCATGAGAGCACATATTATTTTAATATTTTTAGTTCTTTTCAGTAAACTTCTATGATTATAGATTAAAGCAGTATTAATATTTTTGGCATTTGTTTCAGAATCATAATCTTTATTTTAACGATATCATGTATGATAACCTGGCATTTTAAAATTAACTGCTATTAGCGATGGCAGAAAGTCCATTGCCTCCCTCACAGGGAAGATAATATCCTAATTATCCAAATGCTAGTGCTAAGAAGTGTGACCAATGAATTTGCTTGGTTTCTGTGGCACATGGAGTGGTCAACACTATGTTCCTATCTTGGGGCTGGCAAGTAAAATACAGTACCCAACCAATTTAGAAGCTGTCAATAATGATTTTCAACTACACTAACGAGGCAGAACATTACAGAGTTGTGTTTATTACAACCGAATCCACATTATTGTTCCCTTTGAGGTTATGTTACACATGTCAATACAAATTATCAATTTCCCAAAATTATACTAACCATACTTCTTATCAAAACAGTTCGTAAGCCATTTTTTAAGCGTTTTCAACACGCGATCGCGTGTTTTTTTCTCGTTTCCAGAAAGAAGTCGTGCAAATTTAAATTCTTGTGCCACAAGCAGAACTTTTTCTTTCTTAGGTTTGGTAATAGGCTTCCTTTTCTCTTTCTGCTTCTTAGTTTTCTTTTTATCAGGGAGTTTCATGTTTAATTAAAGTAGATTTAGATTATTTTCGTTAGTAAATTAGATGGATAATTCGATTCAATTCAATAACATTTTTCAAGTAAAACCACGCTTGACATTTGATATGACAAATGACAATGATCACAGACAACGTAGCTCGAGACATTGACGTTACCTAGATGTGACACAACAATTTTTTTTTTTAACAAATAGAGGATTTTTTTTTATAATTAATAATAATTTATATGCTAGTATTGTGGGTCACAATAAGTTGTTTTACAATAATTAAAATACACTCCTAAACAATCTACTGTCAATGAAAGTGTGCATATCTTTTCTGATTATACGAAATAAGATTCAAACTAATTCGAAAAAAGAAAAATTAAAAAACGATAATAATTTACTCAAAGATTTAAAAAGTCTTATCAATTAAAAAAAAAAATTAAACTATCATTTATTGATGATACTTAAAAATTATGTCATCATCATCACATCAACCCATTACCGGCCTACTACAGAGCACGGGTCTCCTTCCACAATATGATCGGTTTAAGGCCATAGTCCACCACGCTGGCCCAGTGCGGGTTGGTGGACACACACTCACCTCCTGTGAGAACATTATGTAGAACTCTCAGTCATGCAGGTTTCCTCACGATGTTTTTCTTCGCCGTTAAAGTGCGTGATATTTTAATTACTTAAAACGCATATAACTTAGAAACGTTAGAGGTGCGTGCCGAGATGCGAACTTGGCCCCTCTGGAGGGAAGACAAGCTCCTATCCAATTCGCTATCACCGCTTCACCGTGCAAAATAATGTACTACATGATTAAAGTAAACATTATTTTGTACAAAAAAATCCGGAAGGATTATCTAAATAACATAGTTAAGCCACAATAGCAGGTTCTAAAGGTGGCCTAAATAACATTTCGTTCAGCGGGAGAAATCGCGTTTAACAGCTTGTGCTAATTAAATGAAGTAAAGTACGAGCTGAATTCTCGATTTTATTTTTCTTTACACCGGATTGTTCTTAAACACCAATACAACTTTATATAGTGTAAAATCCTCCAGAATTATTAAAATCCTTATATTATTATTTATGAATATCAATGAATAGTTTACAGACTTTATTTTGAATTGTTATTAAAACTTCACACCAAAAATCATGGTCCTTGTGGTGAGGACCCCCTTAAAATTACAAGTTTTGTTTTTATTTTTTGACGGACTGACAGTGATAGTCTTACCCTTCGGGTAGGAAACCTTGAAAAGATGTACAGTCTGTACGAAAGCATACAGCTTTACGAAAATCGTTTATAGTCCGATGCTGTTATGTATGTGTCGGTAATACAAATATTCAACTTTTTTACTTCATTATTCCATACTAAATTTTAATACAGTGTTTCTGTTTTTTGTTTGTTACTAATGTTTGACTCAACCGTAGAACCAACCAATATTGCTGAAATTTAGCACATATGTAGCTGGAGACGGACATAGAGTAGCTCGTTGCACAGCGTTAGTTACCTGTTACATGACTTCACCGTTAATTTATATCGCTGAAATTTTGCATAGAAGTCTGCATCGTGGGCAGCGTTTTAGGGTATATTTATATCTCGAGAAAACCCAAAAGAAACGCGAACAAATTCACAGGAATTTCTTCTTATAGAAATAAAAGGTGAGAATGAAATCTGTATTCATAAAAACCGTCATCGATTTAATAACGTACAGGGCGGTGAGTAGAAACAACAGTTTCTTTACCTAAAGCAATAATTAATTCATAATCATTATTATAGAATTTAGGGTTTAAATATAATACAGAAATACCAACAGTTAAGTTTATTAAATTCATACAAACTTAACACAATACTTAGGCACTTAGTTACAGCTTTAACATTTTCTAAAAGCACCTAATGGAATTTCTACATTCATGTTAAAAACTTTGCAATTCGAATGCGCACATTTTTGTACACATTAATGGTTTACTTGTTGTTAGGTAATAATATGAACTTGCACTTTGCACAATAAAGTAAATATTCATAACGAATTGCAAGTTATATATGTGTATAAAAATCTAATCTAACACCACCCTAAAAAGCGCATATAAATTAATAGGCGTAATTATTGTAATAATAAGTAAAAATGCACTGTCGATTTACACACGCGTGTTCAAAATTCAAAGCGTGTTTAATTTGTGTTCATAATATTTTAACTTGGTCTATCTAATTAAATATTTATTTTGTTCCGTTAATAGACAATAATATTTTTTTACAAAATATTTACACTATTTACGTACATACACAATTTGATTTGATATTAACTATGGAATGATAATATATTGAACAAAAAATAATAATTTCATTTCTTAGCATTATGTTAGAATACGTCTTTTGTTTGTTTTATAAAAATATTTAGACTCAGGGCGTTTTTGCACAAGGCACGGCACGTTACGTTTAGATGTCACTATTAAATGCACACTACATGTACCAACTTTTTCCACTAGAGTCAACAACTATATTTTACACAAATATCTAAGCTAAACCAAATTGAACCGTCGTAAAGTATTACCAAAGACAAAATTCAAGTTGTTCTTTGTGTATGGCACAGATAGTCCATTGTGTTATTAATAGAGGTGCAGTCATTGTAGTTGAATGAGGAAATTGTCCATTGCAATATATGGTGCAGTAACTGATGCATAAACGCTCTAAGAATCTCTGGACATTGCAAAATTAGTTGATTGTATTTATACATGTATATTAATAAATTTATCTATCTTAAAAAAATATTGTACATGAGACAAATGGTAATAATATATTTATTTATGAAAATAATGTAATTAAATAATTAGTAGCAATATTTTTATACACAAAATTGACATCATTATTTTAATAAAAATCTCTGAATTTCTTTTGTATTACATAAAATTTTAATTTAAAATTACCAATAATATATTAAATAAAGATAATTACCAATAATCTCTATTAACTTAATAAATATTTGTTTGTATAATCTCTAGTTGCATACGGATTTCAGCTGTCATCACCAAACATAGATAAAGGGTCTTCAAAAACTGGCTCTGATGTCTTAGGTTGCACTTCTTTTGGTTTTGGTGGTGCATTTTGTCTTACATTCCCTGTTCAAAGTAAAAATTAGTTCATGTGTTTGTCTAATAAATGTTATAATATATATATTTTTTGATTATATTATCTGTTCACGCACCCTATCGATATTCATTTGGTATCTATAACAATAAAACTATGCCAAATAGTGTTGCAGAACTATCGATAGTTGTGCCATTGCTTCAACCTTCAAAATTAGTCTTATAGTTGATAGTCCGATAGTCATTATAAATAGTAATTACCCTTAAATTAGCAATAGTCTTGAAATCATTAAGGGATCGGATTGGAGAATTTATATTGACAGCAGTGTCCCGACCAATATTTTTTTATATACCTATCGATGACTGCTTTTCGATAGACTCTTACTTTCACAACGACACTAGTGACATATAAAAAACCCCGCAGTTCTCATCATTAATATTTAAAACAACAACACTAAACAGAAGCCATATCGAAATATGGATGGATGATAGATTTCGCGAAACACGTCTATATGAAATGTTAAATTGATTCAGAGGTTTTTATAATTAGTAAATAGAGTAATTTACCTGATGTTTTTCCGACTTTCACTCCGAACAAATCACTGTCGTCATCACTCTCATCGCCAAATAAAGATCCTCTCATTGTTTCTCTCTTAACTTCATTGTTTGATTTGCTATTTATTTTACTCTTAACGAATAATGATTCACCCTCGCTATCAGAATCAAATGTATTGCTTTTTTGTACTGTAGGAATTTTACTACGAAATAATTCATTTTCATCATCACTTAGATCGTCGAAAATTGACTTCTTAGTCTTAGACAATTTTTCCTTTGCAATTCCACTATGTTTATTATCACTTTCTACTAAAACAGAAGTTTTGGGATCCGCTTGCTTATAATTTGAGCTAGATGTGGCTGTATTTTCATAAGATTTACCTAAAGTGGATATATTAGGAGATTTAAATAAAAATTCATCATCATCATCCACGATATCTAGAACATTCATGGTGTCGTGTGCCTTATAACTTTCAATATTTTCTCCTGTTCTTGGATTTTTATCATTAAATATGTCTTCGTCATTTAAAATATAAACTACTTTTGATTTAACATCGGCTTGTGAATTATTAGTATCAATTAAAATATCAGTGGCAGTATGGGACTTTTCCGGCAAAGAAGAAGTATTTGTTGGATTGGTGATATCTACTGTTATTGTATTATTTATCGTTAATGTGTCACTACTTGTAGATTTAAATAGTGTATAAGTTGAATCAACGTTGTCTACAAGACTTTCCCTATTTCCTATTTCTTTATATGGAGGTTCATCGAGAGAACTAGAATTATCTGTTGAATCTGACGCAAGGTCTATACGTGATTTCCTAACTGCTTCTAATCGAGCCCTTCGAGAAGATGGGCGACGTTTGACTTGAATTTTTGCTCTTTGTTTTGAGTATTTATTATCGAGAACTTCAGACTCTGGATCACCGTCAAAGCTAACGGATTTCACCATTTTAGTTTCATTTTTTTCAGGACTATGTATATGTAATTCTTCATTACTTTTTGTTGATATTCGGACCCCATCGGTTTCTTCGTTTGTTATTGATTTTTTTAAAGACGCCCCGGGAAGCAAAGTATTCACGTTTATATTAAAATTCATATGTTTTAATTTTCCTATTGGTTTTTTCGGTTCAGGTTCTTCATTAAAATCTCTGTTTCCTAACATTTCTTCAGATCTTTCAGTCTGTTCTTTTGCTACTTCTGTTAAATCTTTTTTAGTATTTGCTTGGAAACTTTCTAGAAGTCTGGGAACATTGATTTCTTGGTTTTTGTCACTGTCCACAGAATTTTCAATTATTTTTGTATTATCGACAACATTCGGTGCTTTATTTTCTTTACTTAGATCGATATGATATTCATTAAAATCTTTAACGCTATTGCTCACATCGATTTTTTCTGGTTCCTGAGATTTATGTGAACTTCCAAATAATTCACTACCGGGTAATTCACTAACCAAACTTGGGGTGATTTTTGAAGGTGTCTGAGAAAAAGTGGCATCAATTTCAGGCGGCTCATCATGAAAAATTCTAAACCTGTCACTACTACAATTCAGCTCTGGTTTTTCATCGCTTATTGCTTCATTCTTCTTAAAAAACAACGCTTCATCATCAGAATCATCATCGAACAAAGCATTAACGTTTTTACTTTTCTTTGGTTCTAGGGGTTTTTCAAAGGCAGGAGGAGTATCTATAAATATGTCACTCAATATGTCTGGCCCAACAGGTTCCGATGTTAGCACTTCTGGTGATATATCTGATGGTGGAATATTAGTTCCATCTTTATGTAAAGTTTCTAAATGTTTTGAATGGGCGTTTTCCTTTGAAATATCATCGAGATCTGTAAAATATGAAGTTCTAGTATGAGTTTTGTCTAATGTGTCATTTATCACATCTTCTTCAGGTTGTGACGTTTCAGATTTTCCTATTTCATTTGTAATACTACTATTGCGTACTTTAGCTGCCACTACATTATCTTTTTCAATGGTATGAAGTGATTCTAAAACTTCATTTTCTAACTTTCTTGGTCTCGCTGTTTCGTCGTTATCTATAGTTTTACTTTTTTCCTTATTTTCAATAACATGATTATTTTTATCTAATGTTTTTTCACTCAACTTACTAGGTTTTGTTTGCGCACTAAATAAATCATCGAATTCATTGTCATCGAAAAGAGACGGGCTCTCTACATGAGAGTTTGATCTTACTGGGTTTAAATGACTTGTGCTAACTTCTTTATTTTCTTCATTGTTTATTGTTTCTGTACTGAGAGTTTCATTACTATAATTTTTTCTAGTAAAATTTACGTGTTTAATATTTTCAATAGTAGATTTTTGGGGATTATGAAGTTCACCAGCCATTTTGACGCCCGAAAAAAGATCATCATCACTGTCATCATCAAATAAACCTTTACTTTCTGTTCCTTTTGCCTTTTTATCACTTTCTATATTTACTTTAACACTCTCTTCAGCTATCATATCATGTTTATCTACATTTATAGGATTACTAGAAATTATAACTTCAGTCTTTAAAGAGTTATTATTTTCGCCAAATAAATCATCATTATTATCAAAAATACTCTTTCTTTCACTTTTATCATTATGCTTATCAGGCTTCTTTAAGGTTATATCAGCAAATAGGTCATCATCATCAAATATGGATTTTTGGGGTTTATTGTCTTTAGGTTTTTTAACAATATTTGTTGTAAAAATATCATCTATATCATCAAAAAGGTTATCACTGAACAGATCTACTTTATCTTTAGAAGTAATTTTTTCAGGCTCTTTTTTGCTTATTATTTCTTCTTTTATCGTTTTTTTCTTTGTAGGTTTGCTAAATAGGTCTTCGATAATTTTATTCACTGGTTCCTCTTTAGATATCGAAGCATTAGGAACTTTTAGCTTATTTTCCATAACATTGCGAGTATCTCCTTCGGAAGAGGAAGATTTTCCTTGATTCCTCTTCAAAATTGCGGCACCAATGTTCTCAGCACCTTTAATCGTTCCAAACAGAGATATTCCACCGACTGGTTTCTGTAACAACCATTCCAGTATTTTCAAAAACAACTTAATTACTATGGTTAACACCACTAATAAAATCAGGTTAAGCTACATATTCACTGACTATCTTCAGATCATAGTGATAATACGTTTACGTGATATACTTACTTTAACAGCACCCTCAGTCTCTGCTTTGGTTTCTATTTGTCTGGGTTTAGGTTTTGGATTTTCAGCAACTGTTTTTGATTGCACTCCTTCTTCGAATACAGGTGTTTTTGGACTTCCACTGGCACTTGGCTAAAATATAACAAAGAATTTTAAGTCTTGGAGATTTATCTTAATGTGTCCAAAGTTTAGGAATATTTAAACGCTTCATTGATGCATCTTTACTATCTTTAGAATTATTAAATTTGAATTTTGTTTTTCTCAGTGGAAAGAACAACTTAGTGGAGAAATAAACTATTTACTGGAAAATTACGTGTGAGTAGAGCACTGTGGAAGCACAAACAAATACTTAAAAGAAGAAGCTTTCATGAAAAGCTCGCGTCTTCTTCTGCGTAGAACTTCTGATAAGTAATTTTGGCATAATAAATCATTAAATTAAAGCTTATGATTCTTCATACACTTGAATTTTGATATTTTCCCTTAATTAAAAAAATAATTACAAAAAAACTCAGTTATGTTACAAAAAACAATTAATTAAGGTCAAGGCCTTCTCCAGAAACAGCCAATGCTACCTGTTTTTTTGCTTTCAGCATCCAGTTTAGTCCAGTCACGTTTTTTATATCGTAATTTCACCGAAAATGCCGTCAAAACTCTGGCACGGTTACCTACTGGGTCTGACCTTTATCATTTTTCTTGGTTTGTTAGTAAATTTCCAGGCTTACTTTTGAATTTTATAATTTTGCCATTTAATTTTCGCATATGAAATTTTATGCCTTCGAAGTAAAATTGATCTAAAATCGCTTGCTTTTAAGCCTGCAATTCCTTTTTTTTTTTTTGCAAATATTGTGTTCAAAAGCTCTCGCTGATTAATTGTAGACAAATTTGAGCTTTATGTTACACAAAAATAAGATCACTTTGCTGTGATGTTTAAATGCTTTGTTACTCGAAAACGACACCTCGAATGCCAGCGAGCACATCTTGTACTAAGGGTACTGTTCTACAAATACCATTAGTATATTCGACTAATGACGATAGTAGCGTATAACCTAACCTCTAGAATCAATTGGTAGTTCCAGTAATTTGTGTGTTAAAACAATGATACTTAAATAGTCTTAAATAATCACTTATGCATTATATTCTATGTCCCTAGAAGTGTCTTATTTATATATTTTACTTACTTTAACATCCTGATAATCCACAACGTTTCCTATATCATTATCACGAGTTTCTTCACCAAATAAATCATCGACGATGTTATCACTGAGCCCTCCGAACAAATCATTAGCCACGCGATTCTGATCCTTATTAATATCGGGATTAGGCTTCCTATGCAACTCTGCGAATATATCGTCGTCATCCGTATAGTCTGATTTGTAGGACTGGTAGTCGTCTAGAGGAGGTGGTTCGTCGGAAAAAATTGTAGCTAAAACAAAAAGTAAACATTTTTATTTCTACACCGGTAACCGCTTGTAGATGTTATGTTTTATCATCATCTTCAGCCTATTAACGTACCAATTTTGAGCACAGGCTACTCTACAATAGGAGAGAGGTAACCCAACACGCTGCTCCAATTTGGGTTGGCGGGCTTACACGATTATTATGACGTGTTAGTGATAATAGCTGTAACCGTCCACATAACGTGCTCTCCGAAGCACGGGGGTGGACACCGCCAAATTATGAACTACGAGCTGGTACTGAGACTTTTAATTTATTTCTGCTTGTACATTAAACGTAAAGGTTTATTTATTTATTATTTATTTATTTTATTAAACAAACAACTAAAAATAAGTAATCATCGCATCCTGAAACTCACATGACTTTGTTTGGACGAATTTCGCTACTCTTTAACGTAAGAACTACGGAATGGTTCTGACCGAAATTAGGAATGTAGACGGATTTTACCCTGAATTAAAACATACGCTACATTTTACCACGGAAAATACCATGGATTCCAAGGGATTTGTAAAAAAATACTGACATTCGCGTCTATAACTATAGCTATAGATTCCCATAGAAAACTTCCTGGAAATAAGGTTTATTATAGCAGCGCTCCGTGGTGTTCCCCTCGAAGAGCAAGTCTCCATACGTAATTCCAATTCCAGAAAATACAGACTTATTCGCCGCGGGTATAAGCACTGTTCAAAGCCAGTATAATTTTAAAAACCATAAACGGTTTTAGAGCATAGACCCACCACGCAGCTTCAATGCGTTTTGGTAGGCTAGTTTTAAAATACTACATACTAATAGGTAATAATAGGTACGTACTAGGTGCAGGCTTTTCGACTCTATAAACTTTTTCCGAAGTCTGTTCGGGAGGTGCATGTATATCGACAGGTTCACTAGCGGGCAACTGCAAAAAAAAGAGCACAAAATACCATGTAGAATGGTTTAAACAATCATTTGTATTGTAAACAACGTACAAATGAAAACCGAAATTATTATTTAAATCGGTGAAACTTTAAACTAACAACGTTGTCAAAAACTTTGAAGAAAACTGTTGCTTACTTGTACAGGTCCACCAAGCCGCCGCGCTAATTCGGCTGCAATGTCTGCGGGCTTCGCTGGTTGCTTTACAATTTGACTGCTCGCTGGCGGTTGTGATGTCATCTCAGATTCCATTGACGACGATGATATCTGTAAAGCATCAATTTATTTCATTGTAACCCATGTGTGATATAGGTTACATACATACATGTGTAGGCGATATGGCTTTTACGGAAGTGCAGAGTACAATCCCCGGCACGCACCAACTATTCGGAGTTATGTGCGTTATAAGCAATTAAATATTGCTTTAACGGTGATGGAAAATCTCGTGTGGAAACCTGAATGCTTGAGAGTTTTCTATAATGTTCTCAAAGGTGTTTAGAGTCCACCAATCTGCACTGGGGCAGCGTAAACTAATGCTCCTAGCCGGTAATGAGTTTTTAACAAATGATGAAGTTGGCGTTGGAATAGTAACGCAGTGTTATGACACCCTTCCTTCAACAGTCAGAGCGTTAAAAAAACGCCTCGTAACTACTCCATCGTTTTACTGATAGTAGAAGTTTTTTCTGTTATTATTACGTTTATTAATAACAGAAATTCTGTTACTAATACGTTTATTAATAACAGAAAAAACTTCTACTATCCATACTAATATTACATCTGCGAAAGGGTGTCTGTTTGTTTGGTATCATCCGGGAGACTTTAAACAGTATATAGTTAATTATAATTATATACCAGAGTAGAACCTGAAGTTGTTTAAATTAAAACTAATAACTTTTGTTGTAAGACTTTTGTTTAATTATAGTTGAACGTTTGTGAAATAATTAATATTCAATATTTTACATAGATACTCTACTTGTTACTACTCCGTAATCTGTAATGTTACTTCGGCAAAAGCGCGCGAACCACGTCTCTATCGTGCGGTCACTGACCAGACTACGCGACGCGACGTCTTATATCACATGTATTTCACAGTGTAATGACACTTTAAAGAAATAACATGATTTTTTTTTTGTATGAAATAAATTAATACTGAATTTTGAAAAGTAGTTGGAACAACAAGGCTTTCTGATATTTTTTATTTAACCCTGTATATCATATACGTACCGTTCGACGTTCAAGTTTATCCGTCTGTACAGTTTCCGGTTCAGATTCGGAATATTCTTCGGCAGGTATGTTATCGTGTTTCGATAATGAACTGTCACTGTCACTCTCCTCTTGAACGAGACCTACGGAATTATAGTCAGAGAAATCTGAGCACACATCGTATTGAAATAAAGTTCAATTTTGTTACTACTGCATTGTAGCCAGAGCAACGATAGGGTTGTGTACATAGGGATAATATAATAACATTTTAAACTGAGTTTGTTAAGTTTTAACGAAACGCCAAGCATTTGTCTTCTGCGGTGCACAAAAACTATTATTGTTTTCTAAGCAAGATCTTGATGAATGCCGCACTTTTTAACGCTTACAAAATTTGTTTCGTATTGCGTTCATTCCAAATCCCCTCTATCCCTTGAGGTCAATATTTAAACATTGGAATCTGTATCTTATTACCACTAGTTATGGGTGAATTTACATTGGGAAAAGATAAAAAAGCTTCTCTGTCTCCGATGAACGCGGTTATATACAACGTGTAAATGAAAACCGAAATAATACATCACAGGATTTCGAGGTTCATTATGTACTGTTTCTGAGACTTATCTGTGGAAACTGAAAACCTAATAGTATTTAGTAGACCACTGCCATAGTTTTTACTGAAAGAAATCAGATACAGCCTCACATACAAAAATCACATACAAAATTAAAAGTGAAAGGAGCCACGTGGCTCCGTGCGTAGTATTATGCGCGTGTCAGCCTTTTATCTTTAATAGGGTTGTCATAAGTAAACACTTAAATTTTTTTGTATCCGTTTGTATGGAAAAATAATTATGCTTGTTTTTGATTTAATATTTTTATAGGGTGATTCCTTATGAAATATACTTATGCATCCTTCAAATTTATTTCGTAATTCGGTTACACGTTGTATAGTAAAATATAACAGTACGTAACTTCTGTACTCTTATCTGTTCTGTGAATTTGTTATGATATAGAGGATATATAATATACATCATCAATAGCTTATAACACTGCTAGACTAAAGGCCTCTTCAAGCAGGTTTTTATGCAAATAATCACCAAGCTGGTCAGACAGGTCCATCGACCTGTCGCAGTAGGTGGTGGTAGTAGAAGATGATGATGATGCTACCTGTTCTACGTTATATTCCCTTAATCGCCTCGTACGACACCCGCGGAAAGAGGGTTTGTGAATAGCACCACATGGCACCTATATAAACAGGATATAATATCTACATATAAAAAAATGTTATGTTGGTTTGTGTACGCTTCAAAAACTAAAAAAGTTCCGCACCGATCTGGCTGAAATTTTAGCATGATATATAATACGCAAAAAAGATTGTTTTTATCTATTTTTCTCAACCATTCAATCACAATGTGCTACAGCGAAGGGAGGCAGGGTACAGCTAGTTATATATATATTTATAGTATTTTTTTTTGTGTGTGTGTGTGTATGTCACTGAACTCCTCCTAGACGGCTGGACCGATTTGAATGAATTTTTGGTATACGTTTGGGTGGCACCCTGGATGGTTTAGATTCACAAATTAGCCCGACAGATGGCGCTGGGGTCCGCTAGTATTATAGTATAAGAGCTCACCTGCATGCCACTTATTTTTCCACTCTTGTGTGCCAATGATGTAAGGTAGAGGACGATGTGCATACACCTTTTTCGGTTTCATTATTATTCTGAAAATATATAGCTATGTTATATTTCTGGTTTTACGAATGACTACTCGTTATTTATTTATAAACGATGAGTACCATAATTATTTAAGAATTGAACCTGTAGTAAAAGAAAAGCGGTGATAGCCCAGTGGGTATAACTTCGAAATCACTTTCGGGGGTTGAGTTCGAATCCCAGCACACCTTCTACTTTTCGAAGTTATGTGCGTTTTAAGCCACTAAAATATGACTTGCTTCAACGGTGAAGGAAAACTGAGGAAGTCTGCAAGCCTGAGAGTTCCCCATAATGTTCTCAAAGGTGTGTGGGGTTCACCAATCCGCACTGAGCCAGCGTGATAGACTACCGCGTTAACCGCTTCTCATTGTGAGTGAGTGAACCTGGTTGATATGATGATGATAAAAAGAAAAACAATTTTATAGTATTTGTATAGCAGTAAATACAAATCACTACTAAAGATCATCACAATCAGCTGGCAGTTTTCAACCCAGGATAGATCAGCTATCTTCAAATGAAATACACTTTATTGTACACCAAATTAAAAAAGAAAACGAGCATTAAAAAAATACACATTTAAAATAAAGGAGAAAAGGTACAATAGGCGGCCTTATCGCTTAAAAGCGATCTCTTCCAGGCAACGTACCAAATCAAATTGAGTACATGAAGTTAAGAAGGGTTAGGGTGTACACAAAGTAATACTTAAATAATAAACAAAAATTACAAAAATAAGTAAATAATAATAATAAATTAAATAAAATATACATACTTCATTATCATATATCTTATGCCCTATTTAAACTAACCAGCAGGACTAGTGTGTATTACTTACCGACCATCATCCTCATCATCTGAACTGTCACTGTCCAATATGTGGATAGGCTCATGCATTTGCTCTAACCTCGCCAAACTACGTTTTAGTTTTGTTATTTCACTCTCTGCTTCCACTACTGGAGGTTCAGACTGAAATTAAAAAACAAACAAACGATAAATCTATCTTAGGGCAAGGTGAATGTTGAAATACATGAACAACAACGTTTTACAGGGCATTGAATACTATGCGTTTACTATTTCCTTGTTTTTCTCAAAATAGCAGACAACTATAAATTCATGTTTGATTCATTACCTGGAAGTAATACAAACCAACATTATATAAGCTATAAAAGTTACCAGTGTAAAAATTAATTAAACATACAAATTAGCATTTCATTGTTTCAATCAAGTGCAGATTAATCCTTTAAACCTCCATATTGTAGAAAGTACTTCCATATAGAAAAGAAACACCTAACCTGCTAATACCATAATGATTGACCTTGCCTTTGATTATATACAGTGGCGTGCATAGAGGGTATGCACAGGGTATGCAGATAATAAAAAATTAAGAAAATGTCCAGTACAGGTTGTAAATACTTAAGGGTAGGCTTTTTATAACTTTTACAATGCCTATCCTCAGGGTTTTTAAAATTCGTACTGAGTTACAGATTATCTTCAGTTTATATCAAATGCATACCCTGTGCATACCCTCTATGCACGCCACTGATTATATAGTATTAACCGCCACTGATTATATTCAATCCTTATTCTATAATTATTGTAAATCAATATTATTCTTATGTTTTTAGTTGACAAACTCTAATATTTTGTTTTTTTAGTTCTAAGTTGACGTATTTTAATATTTAAATCAATTGCAATAATGGAAATTTAATTTGGATATAATAATTTAAATTCAGTAAAGTAATAAAAATAATTTTGTCAAATTTTATTGCAATGCCCCGGCGGGGCTTCTTGTCTTTTATGTGTGTACATGAAGTAATTAATCAACAATAATAATAATAATATAAGGAGCTCTTCATGATCAGGGAAACCTGACACTTTTGAAGAATATTTGGCATCTGCTATTTTAGACAAAAATATTAAAATCAGAGACAGTAAATAAGCCAGCCTTAGAATTACAATGAGTCTGATACAAAAAGACACTGCTCTCAAAAGGTCCAAAATGATATAATGTGAATGCTCAGAGAGACTGTCTTTGCGATAAAATAATTGGGCGATGACGACAAGTGTATTTTAAATATGGTCTTAAACTTATCCTATATAAATTCTAATAACCTTGGATATATTAACTTCAGTCGAAACATCAACATCATCATCATAAACTCTGCTCTCCACAAATTGATTGTTGCTCAAAGCCATGAATCTGTAAAATACAAATTTCAATTATTTTAAGTAACGATAATCTTAATCAAAAGCTTGTAATAGTTTGCCAATTGAAGCTTTAATTCAAGGTTTAACAAAAGAACTTACTTATTATTTACATTTTGCAGATCTATGCTTGCATTATCCAGTGCATCTACCATGGCATCCAACTTCATATTTGCTTCCTCACATTTTGTCATTATTTTCTGAAAAATATGTAAGAGATAAGAAAGAATATATTTCTTAATAACTGACAAGAATAATATAAATGCTTATATATGCCAGAGTAGATACCAAATCTAAGTTTCCCATCAACTCCTGGAGGTTTGGTGGTTGTGACCGCCCATGTTTTGTTTGTTCTCCTAGCATAATCGGGAACATACAATGATGCAAATACTGTATTTCATTAGTTACCTCATATAAAATGCCAGATGTATGTTAAGTGATCACAGGTGTTTTCTTTAATAAACCTACTGTAACAAACAGTAGCTTCTTTGGTTTTAACTCCCGCATTAATACCCTTAATAGTTTTGCTTGGTAGTGTATCATTGTGAATAAGATAAAAGCAAGCCGCGGCCAAAGCCTCTGACCAGGCCGGAGGAAAAGGCCCTGGATTTAATCTGGGATTAAATCCAGGGCCACTTCATAAGGGTAGGCAGAATTACTTTAGTCCAAGCCACAGGGCTCTGAAGAAAGAAAGATTGTTTCCATAGACTTTTAACCCATGAAATAATATCAGGCTGAATCAAAGCAAGGCTGGTAAAATAAAGAACTTAGAAACCTGATGTATCTTCTGCAACATTCCCAGTAATTGATTGTCTCCATCTAGGCTCCAGTGCGGAGCTGCCTTACGAAGGGACTCTGTGTCTCCCTCCATCCTGAACAGACTACCGACTGGAAAATTCCATTAATATTAAAAACAAGCTAGTAATGTTATAACATTAATAAATTAAATTTATAATAATATGTATTTGTACAAAGAAACACTTGTTCCTGATATCCAACCTTATAAGTGGGTGGTTACACGATAAAAAATAGCAAAAATACATTGATACTATACCTAGTATTCAAACATAAAAACCACTTTGCGCTAGTCTTCCTGTGTGAAAGAATTTTTTTAACACTTACCGATTTATATGACACTTCACATTACAATTCGTATTATAGAAAGTTTCTAAAGTAGTGCACTCGGTGAAAAATAACTGTAAACTTTCTAAATTACCACTAAATCATTAACAAAACAAAAAAGTAATTATGAATTTTGTGTACGCACTCGCAGTTACAAGGTTTCTGTCAAAGTGAAGTATCAACAAAGGAACGTCAATGTCACATTTTAAAACCGACATCCACTTTTTCGTTCTGAAATCACATAATTATTTTTATATCGATAATTTAATAAATAAGGGTATATAATTTAATAATAATAATATACTTCATTTACACACATTACATCCATTTATAAAATAATATAAAATAAAAATAAGTAAACAATAGTTTACCATATAATCCAATAAAAAACATAAGTTCCAATAGAGGTCAGTGGATATAATCAACTTAGGGTGGATAACATCTCAAACTAAATTTAAGATGTGCTGCAAGACTTTGCTATTAAAAGTAGCGTCACCTATCGACTCACGTTGTAATTATTAAATAGAAAGAAAACCATTGATTAACTATTAGATATTAAAAAACAATTGTTATTTAACCAGGTACAGGATAACACTAAGCAAAGTAGAGGTACAGAACATCTAAATCCATAACTGAATTCTTCAACTATATTCAGGGTGGATGACTCAATAGTTGACCAGGCACCGGTGGTTGACCACTTGCAGCATTAAGTGTAAATATTAAGAATTCTCGCCACTCTTATTTTTATTATATTGGCTATAATTTGTATTATATATATTTTTTTATATTGGCTATAATTTGTGGCAGCTAAGGCAAATCAACCAATCGCATAGCCGCTTGAAAAATACTAAAGACATGGGCTATTCACTCCGGCTTTTTTCTATCAGTTTGGCCTCCCTTGTCATAAGCAATGCGTTGCAATAAGTACGACAATATTATTATCAACTTGAAATTTTTCATGTTTATTTTAACTAGTCAACAAAAGTACCTAATTTTTCTAGGATGTAGGTATTGAACCTAATTTATATAGCTGACCAACTTGTCAAAATAACAAGAATTTTGTAATTTAAATATTACGAAATTATCTGTGCAAAAAACACTTGAACCAAGATTGTTCAAAGAACTTAACGACCAACAAAGAACACCTAGTAAATCTGAAAAAAATAATTACACCTGGTCCATGTAATACCAATAAGCCTCGCCTTTGCTTCTTTTTTAGAAACATAATCTCAGAATCACCATTGAAAAAATTTGTCAACCTCTGGCACAAATACGGTCAACAACTGGAGTTAGTGGTCAATAAAAGGTTTATTCTAGTTTTCGGAATTCTATGTGAGTAATAAATAAAGAAAAATAAGTTAAACGATTTTTCTACTCGTATATAACTCTAAATTACATAACAAAAAATATAACAGTAGTAGTAAACATCGAAACTATTTAACGACATTTTAAAGTGCAAAAGTATCCTTAATTTGTTTAAGATTGGCTAATCAAAGGTTGTTCAAATCGGGTGGTACTACCGACCCCTCTAACTTTAGACCAATATCTGTACTACCTACTCTCAGTAAAATCTTTGAAAAACTTATATTAAATCAATTACTTCACTTTTTTAATAAGAACGATTTATTGCACGGGCAGCAATATGGTTTTACACGGGGCGCTCAACAACCGATGCTGGTGTTGAGTTAGTAAAAAATATATTTGAAACCTGGGAGAAGTCACGGGACGCACTTGGCGTCTTCTGTGACTTGTCCAAGGCTTTCGATTGTGTACAACATGAAACATTAATCAGGAAACTACACCACTATGGAATTCGGGGCATAGCTCTAGATTTAATGATTTCCTATCTTAATGATAGAATTCAAAAAGTTGACGTGAACGGAAAGCGGTCTAACGGGTCATTTGTGCAAATTGGTGTCCCCCAGGGATCTATATTAGGACCCTTCCTATTCCTCATTTACATGAATGACCTTCCTTACCTAGCTGAGGACAATCACGGGATAGTATTGTTTGCTGATGATACATAATGGATGTTTAAAATTAAACGTCGTGAAAAAAATCTTGACGATGTAAACATATGTCTCGCTAAAGTAGTACAATGGTTTGAGGCTAATAACTTAGCTCTTAACGGAAAAAAACGAAGAGTATTAAATTCACACTACCGAATGTTAAACAAGTAAAAACCATTGTACAACTTAATAATGAGGAGTTGGATTTGGTGGATACGACAATGTTTTTAGGAATAACTTTAGATGCTAAGCTTCAATGGGGCCCACATATAAATAATTTAGCGAACAGACTTAGTTCTGCAGCATACGCGGTAAAAAAGATTCGTCATATGACAAACATAGAAACTGCTAGGCTTGTTTATTTTAGTTATTTTCACAGCATTATGTCCTATGGCATTTTATTATGGGGTAATGCTGCTGATATAGATTCTATTTTCGTCCTGCAGAAAAGGGCTGTTCGTGCGATATATAAAATGGGCCCAAGAGAGTCATTAAGGGATAAATTTAAAGAAGTTAAAATAATGACGGTGCATAGTCAGTACATATATGAAAATTTAATTTATGTCCATAATAATATATCAAAATTTAAAAAGGAAAATGCACTGTAACAATATTAATATTAGAAGCAAAAATAAACTCGTTGTGCAGTTTACTAGGCTACTCAAAATTGCAAATTCATTCAAGGGCAATTGTATATTATTTTATAACAAATTACCAAATGAAATCTTTGAGTTAGTTGTCTCTCTCAATAAGTTCAAAGTTTATATAAAACGTAAGCTTACAGAAAAATCCTATTATAACATTAAGGATTATTTAAACGATAAAAAAGCTTGGGTGTGAATTGCTCTAGCTTCATAGCTTAATTTAAATTTACTGGAAGATGGTGATAACAAAAAAATAAATTTACCCGGCTAAGTTTGTTGTGGGCTCTTCTTAGACCAGGGAACGTTTGGAACCCTCGTAGCTTTAGATTTAAGTTGGCGAACGAAGTTATCACCATCCCGTTACAATTATGTAAACAATTATGTATGAACGCTTCATAAGTGCCTGTGATAGGCCTACATGAATAAAGAAATTTTGAATTTGAATTTGAATTTGAATTTAATCTACCCTACTCCTCGAAAGTTGACTACGGGACCGCCCAAGGAAAAAATTGCTAATAATTTTAAGCGTAAGAATTCTGTTATCATCATCAAAAAATATATTTTTTAAATTGTTTTTTTACTTTCAATTTCAAATTAGACTACTGGGGCTAGACTTAGTAAAGCAAAAGAAGAAGGTACCGATATAACTCGAAACGAGAGCATTAAATTCTTTGAACAGTTGAACGGACAATGTACCGTTACGCTTTGTTTGTACATTTGTTTTCAATTTGACACAGTTTATAAGCGACCTTTGTTGTTATATACTGAGTAACTTTATTTCTCTTATTAAATTAGACGCCACTTTTTTTTTGAGCTTCGGTACTACCCATGAGAACAGGATATATTGTTCGGGAACTTGCAAGTGTAATTAATAACTGATGACATGAAGTAGTTTCCTAGTAAAAATATTAATATAAGCTTGATACAAAGCTTGGTACAAATATTTGAGGTAAGCGAAAGCAAAATATTATGACTCACGGTATAGGTACCAATAAACTGACTGGCTGCACTAATAACAGAAAGTGTTTCATTTGTACTGGACAATGAGGCCTTTTACCCATTGCTTTCACATGCCTTATGGTGTATTGAATAGGTATAGAACTAGGTAAACATATAAATGAACATGGAGATATGTGTAAAATACCCACCCGAAAGATGTTTTGGTTTAGGTGCTTTTTTTAAATCATGAATGTGTTATGAAAGCTACGAAAGTAACTCAATAAACTTGGTCGACAACAATCTTAGACTATTACCTAATTAGGCACCTACTTTATATGAAAATAAATAAATAAATATATTACTCCAATCGACACATCTCTATCTAGTTCAAAAGTAAGCGTAGCTTGTGTTAAATCTTAAATAAATTATTATAGTATAGGCAGTGGCGTGCACTTCGTACATGCACAAAAGCAATGCATACCCTACATTTTTTTATAACTCATAAAGGGGAAAGAATTTTCAATTTTACGGTATCTTCCTTCTTTATGCATACCCTGGTCAAAAACCCTGTGCACGCCGGCGATAAATCGATCTAGCTAGGATTCATTTTTATAAAATGTCATTTTATTTGTGTTTTCCGGTAATAAACAATTTGGTGCAACGAAGTTGCACGGGTCAGCTAGTAATTTATTATATTATCTATTATTTATTATATATATCTATTTTGTAACCTTACACACAATAACTTAGATAAACAAATATAAATTGAACAATAAAATTACCGCCAAAAGAACGTTGATTCTATTATATTCTATAGTTTTCTACATTGGCATGAAATCGGCGGAACGCGGTGCGTTCTTGAACATGACTAGCCAGGGTAGAAACGCTGCCCTCCCTGCGACGCTGTTTTGGAATGAATGAATGAATGAATGAATACACTTTTATTGTACACCAAAGAAAAAAAAAAAAGTAGTTACAAAGATATAAATACATATCAAGAGAGTACAATTTGGAATATGGACAAACAAACCTATTGTAGGCGTAGGGCTCCGACTCAGGGTTGGCTGATTTAATGACAGTTTAGTCATCCTGCCCTCTTTTGCCTCGTTGCCCTGCGTTTAGTATCATCATCCGCAGCCTATTAACGTCCCCCTGCTGGGCACAGGCCTCGTCTCTTATAAGAGAGACGGTTTCAGAGCTTAGACCCACCACGGTGCTCCAATGCGGGTTTGTGGGCTTTAACAAATATTACCACAATTAAGCGATAATATCCGGGATAGATTTATGTGTTCTCCGAGGCCCGGGGGCTGACACCGCCAAATTCCTAACTTCAAGCTGGTACCAAAAATTCTTTAATAGAAAATATTTGTTATAATTCCGACCGACCCGTGATTCGAATCCAGGAACTCGAGATCCGTAGTTAAACATAATAAATAATAGTTTAAAAAACTAAAAAATACGCTTTTTAAAGAAAACCGAACTAAAAAATAAAAAATAAATTTAAATTAAGCATAGTGTTAACAATTTCAATAAATATAAATTAATAATAATAATAATAATACGACAATACAAACTACACTCATCGCCATCTAGCCCCAAAGTAAGCGTAGCTTGTGTTATGGGTACTAAAATGACTGACGAATATTTTAATAAATAAATACTTAGAATATACATATAAACACCCAGACACTGAAAAACATTCATGCTCATCACACAAACATTTTCCAGTTGTGGGAATCGAACCCACGGCCTTGGGCTCAGAAAGCAGGGTGGCTGTAAACTGCGCCATTCGGCCGTCAAATTAATAATAGTGTGAATAAAAAAAAAAAAATTTTTTTATAAAAAAAATCGTAGATACATCAGTAACTAAATAAGTCTACTTTCATCACGATAAACTCATTAGCGGCCCACTCCAGGGAACCGGTCTTAGAATGAATAGGGTTTCGGCAGTAGTGCACCATGCTAGCCAAGTGGGGATTGGTAGACTTCACACTACGAGAACTTATGGAGAGCACGCAGGCATGTATGCCCCGCTATTTCCCTTCACAGTTATCGCAAGTGATTTTTAATTACTTAAAACAGCCATTACTCCAAAACATAAGAGGCGGGTGGGCTCGAACTTGGTCCCCCCGCAAGCAGAAACCACTATTTAATCACTGCTTATATTCTCTCAAGTTTATTAATATTATTACCTTCTATCTTGAACTCAAACAAGACAAGTTCCCTTCTACATTTTAAATACTATAACATAAAGCAAAAGGAAGGATAAAAAACCGTTAAGTTAGAGATTTAAAAGATCGACCGGCGATCAGTTCGTGCTATTCTACTTATTTACTTATATTATCAATTAAAAACATCATTTCGATTCGAGATATGTATTAAGTGCCAGTTTTGGTACAACAAAAGTTACTGTTCAGTTAAAAACAAAAGATGGCCCACTTTTGTTTTCTACCCATCGGGTCGGGTTTTTGCCCGCCATGAACCGTGGCGCGTTTACGAACAAAGACGAGTGTTCACGAAACCTACCGAACGCACGATGAAAGTTATGTGTTGGAGTTGGCATCATCGAAAATATTGGTGCTTTGTCGGTTAATTTTATGGGCATGTAATAATCAATAATATATTGAAAATAATATTTTGACCTAAATTTTGATAAGATTTTAATATTTAAGCCATTTATGTATGAATTACTTTTAGGTCAAAATATGAATTTAAAAACATGAATTATACTTTTGATTCATAGTTCCGCTATAAAATTTTGGTGTATCAACTTAACTTTGAATCGATCCAATACACCTAATCTGATAGGATTTCGAAGATATTGGGATTTCTTTAATAAAGAAACGTTTTTTTTAAATATATACTATTTAAAAAATTATCGAATTATCGAATTTGGTATAAATTATATATAAGAATAATTCTAGTGTCTCGCTGACTATATCTATTCCTATAAATTAAAATATATATTTCCCCACAAGCTCATATACTTTTCCCGGCAAAGTTTGCTCTCAGAACTAGCAACACAGCGCAACCTTTTTCAGAGCGCGCCAGTGTGACGACAACATTCGTGAGGGTAGCGTGTGTCGCTTGGTACCGCGGATCGCAACTACTTTTACGTTACCGTTCAAAACCGGTTTGAAAGTGCTCTGAGGTGTGGCGTAGGCGGTCAGTGCTGCGTTCAACCGTAAAATACTCTTTTCAAAGTTCAAAACCAACTTTGTGGTTCAAAAAGTGTATCACTGTGACTCATCGGGCAACTTCTGTATAATAAAGGTATATTTTTATCAGTTCGATATCTTATAATAATCTGACCTAACGTAACACCGAAGTTACTTATTTAACCTGTGCAATATTGCAACGTGCTTTAAAATTCTCCCATTGTTTTAAGAAATACTGATGTCTAGATTCCTTATTCCTTTGTTTTATTATTCCATTCGTGTACCCACTCAATAATATTATATTCAATATTATTGAGTTACCTGCATTCGTGAGTTACTTTCAAATGTTAACGGACCCCGCTTTGTGTATGGCAGCCATTCATCAGATAAAGTTTTCGGACTTTCGCTCTTTATGTAGACTGCTGCCATAGGTAGCTTAGTTAAGTTAGTCAGTAATTTAAATCCCTAAAGCTGGAAATATAAAATAAGTAAGAATCTAACCTTGTATGTAATAAATTAGGCATCCTTTTATTTCACCATATTCGCGTGCTATGGGTTTTGTCGAATGTACACTACCTACCTAGTGACTTTTCATACAGATGCGCAAAGTTATATCTTGTACCTACCACACGTTTTATCATTAACTCATTTAACCTGCTGTTATATTTTCATAGCTCCGTCCCCTGTAAAAGAATAAAGATTTGAACAACGTGAATTAAGAAAAACATTCTACCACACAAATGATGGGTAATCGCAAATGATAGATCAGATAAATCATGAATATACCTATGTAGATCTCGAACTGCGTCTGTATATTACCTAGTTAGGTACGATATAATTTTATTGAATAACCGGTGATATGGTTATAGCCTAGTGGTTAGAGCTTCGAGCTACCTTTCGGGGTAACGCAGTTCGATTCAATCACGCGCCTCTAATTTTTGAGTTAGGTATGCGCGTTTCTAATTTTAAGAAATTTACTTGTTTTAACGGTGAAGGAAAACATCGCAAGGAAATCTATACGCCTAAGAGGTCTTCATAATGTTCTTAGTGTGAAGACTCCCGATCCGCACTTAGCCTATGTGGTAGACCATGGCCTAAACCCTCTTGACCCAAAAAAAATTAAATGATTGTTTTACTGTAGCTGTAAATTTATATTTTTAAAGGAGGCTGGGGCTTACTACTACGCTTATAGCAGTATTACTTTGAAATGACAGTAAAGTAGTTAGGGTATTTTCGCCTTTTCGCGTCCGACGCCCAATTCGCGTCCAAACGACGGTACACTGTTTCACAACAGTGAAAAATAACAATACCGACACACCAATCTAAACAAGAACGCTTCTATTGATGTTCGGACCTATGACAGGTACTTACACACAAACAAAAGATCTGTGCGTGCAACCCAAATTTAATGAAAAATAAACTAATCTTGCGTGTGCAACCAACAAGTGCTGACGCGCGAATCTGTTGTAAAAAAAATAGTGAGCAGCTGTACTTTTCACGGTAAGTATTTAAGGTGTTTATATGAAATTTAGAATACTTAGTTATCCCTAGACCTTAATTGTGAACCGCACTATAGGAATAACGATGTTTGTGCTTATATTTTTCTACTGACAGTTTTATATAAGGTGGACGCGAACTGGTACATAAAATTTATAAAAAAACCACTTTGCGTCCGCTGTGGACGCAGATTACTCTAACTATTTCTCAGTAAGATGTTTAATTAAATACGATAACATGGGAAAAACAATATAAACTTCCTATCAAGTTTAACAACATTAACATGCATAATATGATGGCCGATTTGCGTCCATATTATTAGAAATATAAAAAAAGATAATGAATGTCAAAAATCAGACTTGGACGCACAGTTTTCCTACATAACCCTATAACATTTTGCGTCCATCTTTTTATCACACGAAAATAATAGAGTAAAATTTATATAATTTTATTTAAACATACTCTTTATAACCTACCTAACCTAAAAATATACAATTATTATACGAAAATTATTTTATGTATTTGCCAATATTTGAATTTTGTTCCATTTTTAGGGTTCCTTACCCAAAGGGTAAAAACAGGAACCCAGTACTAAGACTTCGCTGTTCGTCTGTCACCAGGCTGTAGCTCATTAATCGTGAAAATAAAACTAAGTGCATAAAATTCACATTACCAAATGTTAAACATGTAAAAACCACTATACTACTTAATAATGAGGAATTGAACCCGGTGGATACAACAGTATTTCTAGGAATAACGTTAGATGCTAAACTTCAATGGGGCCCTCATGTAAATAATTTATCGAACAGGCTTAGTTCTGCTGCCTATGCAGTAAAGAAGATACGCCACCTGACAGACATAGAAACTGCTAGGCTAGTCTATTTTAGTTACTTTCACAGCATTATGTCATATGGAATTTTACTATGGGGTAATGCTGCTGATATTGGCACTATTTTCGTGCTGCAGAAGAAGGCTGTTCGTGCGATCTATAAAATGGGTCCGAGAGAGTCATTGAAAGATAAATTTAAAGATGTTAAAATAATGACACTCTATAGCCAATACATATTTGAAAATTTAATGTATGTTCACAAAAATATATCAAAATTTAAAAGAAAATGTGACTGCAATAATTTGAACGTTAGAAGCAAAAATAAACTTGCAGTGCAGTACACTAGACTACACAAAATAAGAAATTCATTTAAAGGAAATTGTATACAATTTTACAATAAATTACCGGTTGATATCTTGGGGATGTCACTAAAGAAGTTCAAAGTTTGTATTAAGCGAAAGCTTATAGAAAAGTCCTATTATAGTATAAAGGATTACGTAAACGATAAAAAAGCTTGGGTGTAAACAATTGCTCTAACCAGGTTGCTTCTTAAATATTTTCTAATGACAATGTGAGATGGTGATAACAAAAAGAACACCCGGCTAAGTTTGTTGTGGGCTTCTTCTTAGACCAGGGCGCGATTGGAACCCTCGTAGCTTTAGTTTTAAGTTTACGATTGTAGTTATCGCCATCACTACTCACTGCTATGTACACATTTTGTATATAATAACGCATCAAAAGTGCCATCTATGTGCCTATTTGAATAAAGATATATTTGACTTGACTTGACGTGATAGTAAGACAGTTGAAATTTTCATGGATGATGTATTTCTATTGCCGCTATAACAATAAATATTAAAAAATAAAATAAAACACGGAACGCGCGAGTCCGATTCGCACTTGGCCAATTTTAAAGGCTTTGTAAAATAGAATCGTATAAAGCCATCGACGTGATATTCGAAATAATAGTGAATCTATTAATGGAGTTAGTTGGAGGAGAAAAAAAAAATATCCTGAAGTGCAATTTATGTTAACTTTTATGATATCAGCAATTAGGTATTAAATAAATGTTTTGATTAAAATCACAAGCTTCCCTTTTTATTTCCTATTTCCCTTCCTAATTATTTCTAAACAGGTGGACGCCAATTGGTCCACAGGCGGACGCAATCTGGATTTTGTGGACGCAAAATGGGAAAATCGCCTGTTTCAGCTATTTGTACCTGTGTAGAATAAAACATCAGATGCGTTGTCCAAAACTGTGCATTAAACTTAACAAGACTATATAGGGACTACATTACAACCATATTTGATTAAAAAATACCGCACGGACATTTTTTTTTTCACGTTCAAACCTAACAACTCCACTAAGTGGACGCAAACAGGCGAAATGACCCTACTTGACGTCTTAAAAATATTCATTATAATTTTGAAACACAACGCCAGTTAAATTTATACTTTCATGGTAGGTAGTAAGCCTCCTGGTATGGCAGTTCGTTACCCTGATACTGAAAAGCGACAGTTAGTCATCTGTACCAGGCCGCCGCACATTACCAATCAAGCGCCACAACAGAAGTGTTTGGTTGTTACCGATTTGATAAATTATTCACTCCCACAAGAATAGACGATCGTACTGCACCGACCAGTCTTATAATATACACATAAGTAAATAAAAACTCCGTTTCCGAATAGTGATTTCTTAAACAAAACTACAAATTTTCCTCTGTCCGGAATGTGCATGCCACATTTCTTCACCACTTCAAGTTCTGGAAGAATTAAATTTTTCATTACGAATAATAACGACTTGTCTCCATAGAAATCGATTTCTGCACGCATATTGAATTATGTTTGATGAATAATCAAGACATTATCGTGATCTTTTTGAGTCATCAAATGTGATCATAATATGAAATAGGTACTTACTAAACCAGTTTTTAAGCATACTTTTTCGGACGATTCATTCATTTCTCACGTGTAAATTTATTCCTATTAAATTTATAGATACGTTTGAAGGAGCAGGTAGTTTTCTGGCTGCAGCAGGTAGTTTTCTGGCTGCAGCAGGTAAAGGGGCGTGGGTTCGGTTTTCATCTGAATATTTTTTACTATAGGTATATAATTCACAGATTGTTTTTGTACAAGTCAAATTTGTGCTATCATTTTCAAAAGTTTCGTATGTCGTCATACTTAAAATTATTTGCGTTTAGAGATTCGTGTACCTACGACCAAATCGTATTATTATTTATATTCTTGGAAAAGGTCAGCTACCTAGGTCGCAAAATCTTAACGACTAACTATCATATCGAAGTACTTTCTTTCTGTACTACTTTATTGTAGGTACACCGAGAAACGCATCACGAAATAGATAAATAAGCGGGCGATGACCAGTAACAATTTAACAAAACAAACCGAAAACAACATGAAACGATCTAAATGAAAAACTTAAAATTTTGGATCATCGTCGCAAGGATATCTGTCTGTGGATGATTAAATTCGAAGAGTGTGCTTGGGAACTATTTGATCGGATTTACTTCGCTTTACCATCAAATTGCAAGGGATAATAAGTATTCAAATGCTAGGTACAATCAGCTAATTAAAAAAAATTGCCAAAATTCTACTTAGAACCGAGGCTTTCTGAGCAACTAAAACAAAATGTTTTAGACAACATATGGTGAAAGAATTACTTTCACCAAATGTTGTCTAAAACATTGAACCAACAATAAGTCTTACTTTTTAAACATCTTTACATTTTTCCTTCTCTTTGTGTTTGCAAAACATGATAATTTGGTTTGCAGTCCGCGTTCCTAACTTGAGTCCGAAGGGAGGTACCTACGACAAGAAGGCATTTAAATTTTCCGCCTCCGAAAAGGCTGAGATATGTCGACTGACGTAGATTAAAAAAGAAAAAAAAACTGGCCTGTGGGACTACGTTTTGTGTTGCCTTACTGAAAATGTTCTTTACCCTCAACTCCCGATGGCATTATGTTCTGTGAAGGACACCGTATTCTTAAATTTTCCTCTCAAGAATAAATAACTACGAGCGATCTACCTGCCCAAATAACCTCAAGTAATGTACTCAATTTGTATTAGTTACCTTATTAGTTTTTAATATCAAAAAAGGAGAGATTTTTTTTTCTACATAATTCGTGGGTTTTGATCGATAATCATGCCACTCAACTGGGTACGAAGTTATGCCTTTTAAAAACTCTGCTTCAGAGTGCCAAGTTTGAGATTTCCTACCTACGTTTTACTTATTCGAACGCGAGTAAGTTAACTACGATTTATATTGTATCGAAAGAACGCCATCTCTTGACAGTTCGATTTTCCAGTATAAAATATTATTGTCACTAGATGGTGCTCTGACGATGCCATATAAATGTTTTTCAACTATCGCGACCTCGAATGAATAACAGGAGGTATAAAATCTCACACTGCACTCTGGCATCAAGTAGAGTCCGATTCAAACTTTACGTCGTCGCGGAAGTTAGCTGCGATTGAAGCTTCGCGCAGGTAGCCTACTTTACCGTGTGATTTGCTGATACCGAATGTTGAATTCTGCGCATCAAAACTAAAAGTACGAGAAGTCATAATGTTTGAATCTAACTGAAAAAGTGTGTATCTAAATCATATAAATAGCTGTTCATTGAAGTTTTACTGGCCCACTGACCAATACGTGCAACTTTGTGGTTGGTAGGTAGGTACATTTTACCGTGAATCGTAATCATAAAATTCGCTCCGTTTTAATTGCCATAAGCGGTTTATTTCAACACATGATGTCTCTGAAAAGCGGGACACGATCACATAAATAAAAATCATAAAATCGTGTAAGTACTCCACCTACCTACCTATAGTTTATATTTAAGCTAGTAGGTACCTACTTTCTATCTTCATTTACTATCACGAATCTAATTATTATTTAAAACATGTTTGCGTTGAATGAATGCGAGGTACCTAACTACCAAGAATGCTACATAACAGGGTTAGTTATGGGTATATATATACATAGTTATATAAATACTTATATTCGGCTATAAGCATCCGGCTCCGCTTTAATCTCTCACAAGATAGAAAAATGAATTTTAAAATGTAAAATGTAAATTGTTAATGTTGGAAAAGAGCAACTGCTGAGTTTCTTGCCGGCTTCTTCTCGGTAGAATCTGCCTTCCGAACCGGTGGTAGAGTCACTACACAGACAGACTTGACGTTTCAAAAGTGCTTATATTAGGCCTACTTGAAATAAATGAATTTTGAATTTTTTGAATTTTTATTCTGTACTAAGAGCTTTGTACCTACTAAGTAGGTACTTGCAATTAATTTTCTAAAACTTTGAAGTTAGGTATATATATATATATATACCGACCTGATTATTTCATTTTATAGGTATTTGTACGTGACTTTATATAAATTGTTGGTAAGAGATTTTTCTATTTCTATGTGTGTGTTTTAGCATTTTCCGTTGTTTAATTTCCGTACAATAAGAGTGTTTTTGCATAAGATATTCTGTATTTAATACATATTTTTATTTCGATATTCGAACCAGAGTGAAAGCCGCAGAAAAGCGTTGGATATGCTAGGTGTTGCTCGCATCTATGTCGGCATTTAATTAGGTTTTTTAAAGCTACGGGAACCGTTCGATTCGACAAAAATCTTATATTCTAGATGAAAGGTACCTGTAAAATTTCGCAAAGATAGGTAGAGTCGAACATAAGTAACAAACACACACATTTTATTCATTAAATAAGTTAAGTAAATATTAAATGAGATGAATATTTTACAAAAACAATATCAACTGGCATATATATATATATATATATATATATATATATATATATACTACGTGTAACAGAATTACGAAATAAAAGGAAGCATATTTATTTTTCATATAAAACGAATGCAAAACATTTTAAGTGTTTACTTATGACTCTATTGAAGATAAAAGACCGATACGTGCATAGAACAGCGCGTACCTAATAAAGTGACAGGAGTCATTATCAAAATAAAGCTTAATTTGCTATACTCCGCGAAAAGCAGGAGAATCTGTGTGGTGTAATTTATAATTTCTTCAATCCTTATACTCCACACCAAACAGATCTTCGCCAATATACCCTCTACGCACGTTTCGCTCCGAAACCGGAGCATCCTCAGGAGATGTTGACTTTACAATGGACAATTGTTAAGGTTATTTAAAATCATGTGACAGGAGTCACATGATTTTTTACTTTAGGGTTTGTTTGTTTGTTATGACACAATTTTGCTTTAGGGTTTTATTTGATTTCTTTCAGTAAAGTGGCAGTGGTTTAATCATAAACTATTAGGTTTACTTTAAAGCCTGCGAAGTATTATTTCGGTTTTCATTTTCACGTTTTTGTTCATATATAAACACCCACACACTTAAAACATTCATTTTAATCACACAAACATTCTCCAGTTATGGGAATCGAACCTTGGTCTCAGAAAGCAGGGTTAAGTGCCCACGGCGCTAATCGGTTGTCAGTTTAATGATGATAAAAGATTAAATAGATAGTGGAATGATAAATGACACTAACGGGCAGTCTACCTGCAGCCTTAAACGCAGTCTACCGATTTTTTGCACTGCATTTGTGTGGCGTAGACCTCTTTAAATTTTCAGTTGACAAAGCCGCCGTTCGTTTATTCTCGTTATTTGTTTATCGTTTAGACAGGTGTCGATGGACGCAATACTGCAGCCTAGCCGCCTAGCTACACAAAAATAAAACGTATTTCATGCATTCGATACGAGTTGCTAGGATCTATAGAGAAAAAATAAAAATGTTAGTCACTTAAATTGCACTTCGAGGTTCTGAATTCAAAGCGTATTTTTGAAATGTTTGTTTTTTTTATGGAGGGTAGAGGTAAGGAGAGTCATCTTATATGGGAGAAAAGTTGAAAAAGTGTCCAGTTGTTGCGCTAAATAACAGTTAAAAAATCCTCCACAATGGCGCTGGTGGATGCACAGGGTATGGTATGAATGTAGCGATCGTAGATGAATTGAAGTATGCCGAGTTAAAAAATTTAATGTCATTATCGACTAAAGTAGTTAATTATTGAGAATTTCAACAACTTACGTTGTACAAAATATTGTGGTAAATATAACCTTACTTCCTTGTATCTCCATACTTCCTTGTTTATTTTTCAAGCCTACTCTAACAATATTTATATTTGGCGCTTCTTTTAAGAGTAACCCTGATGCAAATGTGGCGCCATCCTAATTTAATACATTTTGACGACACTTTTTCATATGCACAGATGACTCTCCTTACCTCTACCCTCCATAGTTTTTTTCCACTACAGTTAGTTGATACATAGACTATAGACTGCGATATCTCTTGGTGTCTGTCTTTATGCATGGTGTCTAAGAAACTTTTAAAGAATGTTTTGACGACCGTCCTGGCGCAGCGGTGGGCGCTGTTAATTTAAGTAGTTGGTCCCGGGTTCGATTCCCGGCAGTGATCCTTAAATTACTAACAAATCTTAATTCGCAGTTAAAAACCAAAAATTATTGTTTAAAGCCAATTAAAAATAATATTGGCTTTCTTACTTTTTAATATTCGAGTGGGTTCAGTCGTCCTTATGCCCAACTTTAAAACATGTTCAACGTGTCAATATGAGATACTGCCTTCCGGTCCGACTTGAGAAAATGTTTTTTTGCGTTAGATAACCCGTTTATTGAGCAAAGCTACGGGCTTCATTCTGTCGGTGAAAACTCGGGGCATAGCCAGTTGATAATAATAATAAAAGAGTCATTGAACTCCCCCAAGACGTTCTAAAACTCAAGTAGGTACATATGTTTGCAAACAAAAATAGCTCTCAAATATTTCGCGTGTGGGATGCGTTGATGATTTATCGGAGTCAACATGTTTGTAAGTAACAAACTTAGTGATAACGACCGATACACCGGTACCTTTGCGCCGTCTGGGTCTCTCACAAGACTGAAGTGTATCGCAAATGCTCCCGTCTTAATAGTCTACCACGCCAAGTGCGGACTGGTGGACTCAACACACCTTTGATAACACTCAGGCATGCAGGTTTCGTTACGATGGTTTCCTTCACCGATGAAGCAAGTGATATTTAGATTGCTTATATTAAAAACGTACATAACTCTGAAAAGTCAGCCGGGGCGCGAACACGGTCTCCACGAACGGAAAGCCGATGGCCTGAACCACTAGGCTATCACCGCTCTAGATATTTCACTATCATTTAATTATTAAGATTTTTACATTTCGTAATATCGCTGTATACATTTTTAGTTTAATTACGACATACTTGTTGTTAAAACGCTCTAGTTAAAGTTTGATGTTTAGCTCACTTAAATGTTCACTTTCGTTTGTCATATCTTTTTAGTTAAACGAAAATGAATTAAAGTTTTATAATCCTTAGAATACAGGAGGCACATAGCTCGGAGAACCGATTGACGTTGGGGTCTTAAGGTGCTGGAATGGCGACCCCGCACTAGTAAACGCAGCGTAGGTCGGCCCCCAACGCGGTGGACAGATGACATCAGGCGAGTCGCTGGGAGCCGCTGGAGGCAAGCGGCCCAGTGTCGTGTATTGTGGAACTCCCTACAAAAGACCTGTGTCCAGCTGTGGACGTCCATTGGTTGAAATGATGATGATGATGAATCTTTAGGATCGATTCACATTAGCACGGTTTTTTTCTGCTATAAGTTGTGGATGTACAAGTTAATATAATACATTTTTGACTGTCCTATAAATACGCTTCTACTATGAAAACGTTGCGTCAACGTGAATTGCCCCTTGAAGCTTTTGTTAAGCCTCAAGGCGTTAGACGTCGAAGGACGGAAACCGGAAATGCACACCTTGACCGGTTGCGTAAACAAAGACACAAGGGTGCGTATTCATTATTATACTACAATAAAGGTAACTATGGAAAAATAATTAGTAGTTACTAACGCATTATATCGTACTCGTGATAACGATTAAGACAAGGATGTATCTTTGCACCGTCTGAGTCTCTCAAGAAGGCTTAAGTGTATCTCTAATGCAAAGGTATTCATAGCAGTATACCATTCTTAATATTCATGAACATTCGCGGGCAATGAAATTGATATTATTTTAATTATTTCTTGTAAACTATTAAATTAATTTCATATTTGTAAAAATGATTTTTTTTTATAATAATTGGTAGCGGGAAATTGCCTATAAACAGAGCAATACTTCACAGGGCATGACAGAGGCACGTCCTGCAACTTTCCGCCATTTGCCCTTCAATTTGAGACGTATGTGTTAATAAGCCTCATGTGCCTTTAATTACACCGGCAACCGCGCCCTTCAGACCGGAGCATTGCAAAACTGCTGCTTAGCGGCAGAAATAAGCATGGCGATAGTACCTACTTCCCCGGACGAGCTCTACTACTTCTAATATAAGTAAAAAAAAAAAAATTATCTAACACATCATCTTTTTTAATTTTATAAAATCAGTCATTGTCATAATATAACTTAATAAATAATAATTATGATGACAATTGTTACAGTAAATTTATAAAGTGGGTAAACAATTAAACTTTGATTAACAATCAATGTTCATGACATTGAGTTGGTGGGTATTTTGATATAAATACGACTGTATTATCGATGCACCGCAGTCCTACATGGACTCGAACGATGCAACGATACCTCCCGGTGTCTTAGTCGTTTAACACAATCTTAATAATTTTATTACTGACAAACATATGCCATTAAAAAAAAACATAATTTCTTTATCAAGATTTAAATTAATCACCTGCTTTTCAAAAGTACTGTACATAACTCGCCTTTATTAGAATTGGTTATAATGTCAATAATAATGTTAGAGAGTCTTGCCGTCACTAAGAACGAACAAAACACCCTTGTTTGTTTAAAATTATGTTATTTTTATTGTTTGTTATTATAGAAATACACACTCATTTGTTTTATAAATATAACCTAAAATCTTCGAAACCACCGCAGCGAGGCACAGTTATTAGGATGCTGGCAGCATTGCCCTTTTGGATGGCCAAACTAATTCTTTGGTCAAGGTAACTGCCCGCTCTAGGATCACCGGTAGACTCGAATAACCCTTTTTGATGAAACAAATCTGAAAGTGATATTAAAGAACTTAAATATTGAAATACACACAGAAAATTTAAACTCTCTAGCTATCCCAGTTTTGGAATAAATCTTGTGATAAACGACCAAGACACCGGGAGGTATCTTTGCATCGTTTACAGCATTACTCCGGGCTGATATTGAAACTTACTTGTCGTTAACAACCAACATAGGCTAAGAGACGGCCGATTGGCTCGTGTGTGATGAACAACAATATTTTTCAGTGTCTGAGTGTTTATCTGCATATTTTAAGTATTTATGTATATTATTTATGAAAATATTTAGCATTCAGCTCAGAACCTATAACACAAGCTACGCTTTATTTTGGGGCTAGATGGCGATGTGGGTATTGTCGTAGTATATATTTGTCGTAGCCTACAATAGTCCACCGCTGGACTGAAAGCCTTTTCCAATGAGAGATTCTGTCCATTATGACTGCTTTGGGACGACGGATTGGTGATCGCATTAGGTAGTAGTAGTAGCACAGAGGACGCTGCTGCCCATTCCCCGTTATATTCCCTTAGTCGCCTCGTACGATACCCGCGGGAAGAGTGGGGGTGGTGCCAACTGTATTCTGATCTGGCCTCATTGCATACACCGCTTTAAAAATATAATCCGATACTAAACCACCAGGTTGCACGTTCCTGCCAGTCGTACGATGGCGTATGGTAACTCATTTACTGTAAAAGTGGTAAATCTGTGGAATGAATTGCCGAGAGATATAAGACAGTCACAGACAGTAAACATATTTAAAAATCGACTAAAAGAATTTCATTTATCTAAAATGATTTAGTGTATGTTTGTTCTTTTGTATGTTTATATATATATATATATATTCATATGTAGTATATATTATAATTATATGTATTTAACTTAATTGTATCACTGGTTGCACTATCCCGTTTTCCCTAACCTAATTCTCTACCATAAAGGGTTGTCTGGAGGAGATCGCTTAAAGCGATAATACCGCCTTTGCGCATCTTATATATATATATATTTTTTATTGTTTTGTTATTTCTTGTTTGCTTTTAATTTGTGCAATAAAGACTTTATCTATCTATCTATCTAAACCACTTTTATCCGACCCGAGAGACGAATTCATAGTTGAATGTAGCACTAGCATCCTACTATCAACGGATGCTAGCCACTACTCCACACCAACGGAGGTTGTTTTAAACAAAAAATACCGAATTAAAAAACAAAAAAACTGTGCTTCTCGTTTTCTGTAACTTGTCTGTCATTATCACGTCATTACAAACACACGGTGGCAAAAAGCTGCCGTAGTTTTTGAAGCTTCACAGGCAAGAGATGGAAAACAGCGTCTCCAAAGTTGGATGCCTTGTCTTGCTGGTTACTATTTCTAATTATAATTTGTCTTTGTTCTGTATGTTTTGAAACTAATGTGAAATGCTTTTTGTGCAGTGCTCGTGATATTTTGCCCAAAATATTCCCAACTAAATCTTAATTAAATGTCCCCGCGGTGTCTAAAATGCTTGCTGCTTTTCATGTTAAATGTGAAGATGATATTTTATTTTAAAAACTCGGATTTTTAATGTTTAATTAATAGCGGAATCAAATTAAAATAATGTTTATTTAAAAATTATTATACCGTGATCGCACCTCAGCAATCATCTCTTACTTATCGGAGTTCAATTCAATATAACTTGCCTAGGGATTTGCATCGTGAGGAAATCTGCTTGGAGGTTCTACCATAATAATCTTCTTAAAGGCGTGTGAAGTCAACCAATCCGCACTTGGCCACCGTGGCGTACGACTAAGTACTCTGTAGTAAATGGGTTTAAATAACGATAAAATTATTTTTACTAAATAGAAATTATCCGTGATTATCTGATTCTTCTGCGCACGCAATAGTCACTCTGTAGTAAATGGGTTTAAATAACGATAAAATTATTTTTACAAAATTAAAATTATCCGTGATTCTCTGGTTCTTCTGCGCACGCAATAGTTACTCTGTAGTAAATGGGTTTAAATAACGATAAAATTATTTTTACAAAATAAAAATTATCCGTGATTCTCTGATTCTTTTGCGCATAAATGGGTTATAAATAACGATAAAATTATTTTTACAAAATAAAAATGATCCGTGATTCTCTGATTCTTTTGCGCACGCAATTTAATTCGGAAGGATCGCTCACATTCACGCTTTCAGTCTGATTTTCTGGCCAGTATTAGAAATAATTGCAGCACAAAAGACAAAAAAAGGAGAGAACAGATCTCTCCGTCAACCGAACTCGTCGTCAGTACAGCTTGTCAAATTATCTCATATGTATAACAAATTATTTAGCCTCTATGCAGACTTGTCCTGAATTTTGATGTGACGCATCGTGACGCCTGGCGAAGCTCTGTGTGAACACGTCCTAAGCTTATTGTGCGATGCGTCATGCCTAATGTATTAGTCTCTGGAGAGATTTTTATCCGCTTTTTTTTCCTTATTTTGTTTTTTGATAAATTAACCCCGACGTTGCAGAATTGTGCACAGACTGCTATGAAATGAAAGCTTTACTAAACATTGTATGAATAATAATTTATAAAAACTTTTTAAATTGCTATCTCGGCATCCCTGTGTATATAATCTGTGTGTATATATTTAGTAGTAATTACACTTGAGGCTTAAAACACACGCCTCAGGTTTATGGACACAGGGCGGCATTTTTACGACGTGTTCGTTGCATCTCTCTGTTTATAGCGGCGTTATCCATCTACCATAAGTTTAGTCCGCCGATTATTACTTTAAAAAATACCCAATCTTACTGTAAGCATTAGGCACCTAATTGTATCATCAGAGATCATATGTAGTGTAAGTTCTCTGACGGATATGTGATACACTACATAGCGGTTCCCCGCGACTTAAGCCGCGTATAACTTCTGAAAAGTTAATTTTTATAAACTTTCGCTATGCTACACAATATACCCCGACCCACCGAGTCACATAGTCCGCCCGCGTTGTTATTTCGTTTGCTTGGCTCCTGAGCGTAGTAGCGTGATGCCTAGAACCAAGAATTGGCTATCAGGTGCACAAAAGAGTGACGGCCGATTGGCGTAGCGGTCAGCTACCCTGCTTTCTGAATTCAGGGCCGTGGATTCGATTCCCACAACTGCAAAATGTTGGTGTGATGAACATTAATGTCTTTTCAGTGTCTGGGTGTTTATCTGTATTCTGTATATTATAAGTATTTATGTAATATATTCATCAGTTATCTCACAAGCTACGCTTACTTTGGGGCTAGATGGCAATGTGTGTATTGTCGTAGTATATTGATTGATTTATTAATTTTTATATTTTTATTTAATACCCAAAAAAAAAAAAAATCTCTTATTTTATTATTAGTTTGGATCATGAGGTCTTGGACTCATCAGACTATAAGATCACCAGATCAGGTCAATATTTAAATGTTTTTTAGTCGAAATATTTTAGTTCATCCGCCCAGGTTAAAGTTCTTTTGAGAAAGCCTGGGTCCAGGCCTCAGCCTATAAATATCCCACAGCATTCTCCAGACAGTGATGATGCTACAATATTATATCGATTTATTGATAAAAGCAAACTCCATTGAACTCAAACTTGACGTGTCTCTTTATTATACCAAAATAAGTTTTCCAATTACTTTCTCACGATAAGTTATCCCAATCACTTTCAATATCTTCATGTAACACCATGTCTTAACATTTATACAATCACTTTCTAACATAATTATATTTACAAGCATGAGAAATCTATTGTTGAAGTATATTGTGAAGAAAATTTACATTGCACGATGAAATTCCTAAACGATACGACGGTACGATTTCATGAAACGACGTTATAACACTATTGAGAAAATATACTAAACTTCATTAAGCATAGTAAGATTATAAATTTTTTCAATAAAAAATAACGAAATCGAATAACATAGTAGACGCTTCACTCATAAGACACACGTATTCTCATAAGTCATTTAAATGCGTATATATTTATTTATTATCATCAATACCATTAGTATACTTGCATGCTCGCAATCGTAAAGTCGCTTTCGAGGATCAAAAAATTATGATATTTCAGTAGTACATCAATTTTTATCGTTTCAAAAATATGCCAACTTGAACTTTAAGATACACACTTACAAATAAACGTGCCATAAACGTCGGTCGGTAAAAGTTATTTAAAAGGTACTCTCAGTTGAAATATTTCAAAACCAAAACACTATAATTATTCAGAAGTTATACTACGTTTATTTAGAAGATCCAGATTCAGAAGCTCTTGTATATTAGGTTATTCAATATTTAAAAACTGATCTGCGATCACGAGGGTGCGGATTTCAGGTAAGGATACAGGTTCATTAAATAGGTACCGTTGTTCTTCTTTTGTGAGTTTAATTGAATTTTAGTTACGCAAAATAGTCGTTGTCGTGAAGTATAAAGAAACATTCGCATGGTGGGTATCGTGCCTCATTGTTTATAGTTTTTCTCCTTTACATAATACACGCTTTGTGTGATCAAGATTAGTTATTAAGGGATTCTATTGATTAATGCCTATAGGAACAATAGTAAATATACCTAATTAAATACTTAATTATTTACTAACACGTACCTACGTAGAGATGTTGCTTGGCTGCACGTAGAGAAGTTAGGTTAACAGTATTTTTGGGGTTTCGTATTAAATAAAAAGACTGTGGGAATGTTACAGAAATTCTTAGGATGTTTTGATATATATATATAGCAGCACTGTCGTTATGAAAAAAATGTCAAGATTCAAAAGGAATGTTTTAGAAAGGACCCGATGGATAAGTGATCAAGGGCGTGCACAGGTTTCCAATCGGGGTATGCAATAAACGAGCAACAATACAAAACCAAAAAACACTGCTCCAATACGGGTTTTTATAACACGTACGTATGAAGTTCACAGATATCTCATCTCTAATTACAGTTTCTAGATTGAGCTTTGCGAGAATCTATATGTCATACCAATCGATCGATCGTCGATCAATAACATCGATCGATTGATGTGGTCATCAGTGGCGGTACTACCATACAAGCCGAAAAGCCGGGCTTGCGTTACAATAAATATCTCTTTTAAAATTTTCTCGACTATTCCGAAATGAAGTATACAAAATAATTAAAACTTTATAGCAATGAGGATATAAATACAATGTTTTAACTTTTGCTCAATAAATGTATATACTCTTTGTCTACGTTACTAAAGCACTACGTTACTATGGCAGGTAGACTCTGGTAGCAACCAGCCGAACGGCGCCGCGCCGAACTATCGCGCTCTTCGCTTGTCTCTTGATCTGTATGTGCAATAAAGATTTCTATCTATCTATCCAAATTTACTTACACTAATCCGTTGATCGATGGTATAGATAGACAATCAATAGATTTGAGTGGTAACAACTCATGGCCTGATCTTCAAGGACCTTGAGACCTGTAGTCGCACATGCATACTACTAGACAAACTTGGCAGTTGAGAGAACTGTCAGTCAGCCCCAATGAAAAGCGTTTTCTGTTATACTGAAGGTTTTGGTATAAATTCCACCAAATAAATCTGTGGATACTTACTGTTTGGTTGTAGGTACCTGGATCTTTCATGTTTGGTCTGCACAGGTTTAGCTGAAAATTTCCCTGTCTAATATTATACTGTTCAATACACAAATGGCGAGGAAGACGGATGGAGAGTTTAAAAGTAATTAGCGATGGGACCAGCGAACATCCATCCTGGGCGCTAGGGTTGATACTACATTGATTTTTAAAATTGAACATACGTAGTAGAATAAACAGTTAGTACGTTCCAATTTGAAAGTATGTTTCATTAGCTGATGTGTAAAGCAAGAAAACTTCCATAAGTCTAGCTCATATTTCTGTGGGCATAAATGAATACACTACGCAAACATTTGTAAATAAATCAACAACATTACTAAGCAAATCTGTGTTAGGAGCGTCGTAATTTCTTGAGTTAGTCGAAATCTTTGATCTAATGCCTGGAAACTAAAAAACGTTTTTAAACGTATCTAAGAAAGCTTTTTAATATTAAGTGCCGCGAGGTTGTGGTATTATAAAATCCTCCAAATGTTGCCTAAAAATCAGCTAGGTCTTTGTGTTGGTCTAAATAGTCATGTCAAGCCAGACGACAGTAAAAAAAAACTGTGTGTTGCGTTTAAGTATCAACAATAGGCTTTAAATAGCTATTAGTTAATTGTCATCTTGGAGATGTCTCTTAAAAAGTTCAAAGTTTGTATTAAACGTAAGCTTATAGAAAAGTCCTATTATAGTATAAAAGACTACGTAAACGATAAAAAAGCTTGGGTGTAAATTATTGCTCTAACCAGGTTGCTCTTCTAATAATTTAAAATGACATTGTGAGATGGTGATAACAAAAAAAAAACACCCGGCTAAGTTTGTTGTGGGCTTCTTCTTAGACCAGGACGCGTTTGGAACCCTCGTAGCTTTAGTTTTAAGTTTACGAATGTGGTTATCGCCATCATCTCAATACCGTGTGGTTCTTATGTACGCATCAAAAGTGCCACCTGTGGGCCTACTTGAATAAAGATATTTTTGACTTTGACTTTGACTTTGACTTTGAACAGATAGACATTTCAATTTTATGTATTTGTTTAGATCCTTATTTGTGACAGCCCTAGCCAGTGCATCGAGGCGGCCATGATTAATGGCGCCGGGCAAAGAAAACACCGCTTTAGCTTTAATAATGTGTGCTAGCGTACTTCTCCCGAATCCCGATGCATTGTGAAAGTTCATTTTTGTGCACACTTCGTATAATTTACATGTTGTGAGCTCTTTATTACGAAGGCTTGGGTATTTTTTATGTCAACCATATTCAGGCGATCAACACTTAAGACATTTAAGGCATAAGGTGTATATATTCGATACATTACGATGCTTTTTTATTAATATAATAAATTGCTAGCGATTCTTCCACGCGATCTATAATTTAAGTAAATTAAACCATTTTAAAAACTGTAGAATTTGATTTGAATAAGCTTTTATTAGCTAGCTTTTTTAGTTTTTAATATTTTAAGCACGGTTGGCTGAAATTTGGTTGGGTCGAAATTTTAATTCATGCCAATGCAATTATGATACCATGAATATGATCTGATGATTGAATCTGGTAGGATCTAGTTAAAATAGACACACTCAGCCTGGCATAATTTTATTGGACTTTGGCAATCACCGCCTGAGTATATTCTATATTTCCTCCAAGGGTCGGCAAAAGTCACTATAATTAACATATTTAAAAACAAATGTTTAATTAATGTTCTTAGTTTAAAGTTTATTGACGACTTAATCTCGCTACAATCTGCATTTGAAACAATAGAGTTACTACAGACAGTCTTGACGTTACATAAGTGGTTACAAAGCAGGCCTAGGTACTTGAAATAAATGGATTATTAATTCTGTAGTTAAAACCATTAGGTACCCAATTGGGTATCTAGGTAAAACACTAATTCTGGTACATTGAACTGATTTTGGTTATACATACTTAAAGTATAAAGTATGTTTAAAAAAATAAAAAACAAAACAATTGTTTTTAATTTTGAATAGAAGCAAGCGTTATTTTCGAAATTGTATAACATAGTACAATGAACATTAAGCAAAATTTGCTATAATCAGCCAAAACAAGGCAAATTTGCACGGTGTTATTTAAACACCACATCAAACAGATCGTCAAAAATGTGCTCTCTCCGCACGTTTCTCTAACACTGCACGGGCATCCTCGGGAGATGCTGTATTTACAAAGAACCAAAACTAATATGTTGACAAGCAATTCGTTGTAAAGTCAAAATCTTACAAAATTGCACTTTGCCAATTTGCCTGGTTTTCGAGGATTATAGCAAATTAATCTAATTATTTTCATTGTATAACTGTGTCAAATGAATGTTCGTAACATAAAGGATGTTTTAATAATAGGACGGGTTAGAAAAATTAATGCTATATGGAAACATTTCAAGTCCAAGCTAAAGAAGTTTTGATGTTCAAGCATTAATTGCAATTTCCACTCTAATCAGTGGAATATAATCAGCAAGCCAGCCAGCTACCTAACTTCTTTATCAGTACAGTGAAAACTTTCTTAACGTTTCGTGAATACGCCAGTGTTGTACCCGGGAATGTCAGACAGCTCAGTGCGCCTTTGTTAATTACATTAGCACATACCTCTGCACAGTTTGAGCCTTTGTAATGCCGACTGTTTGAACAATTGTTGGCTGCGCGCTGCCCGCTTTGGCCAATGTTTGTACATACTAAACGCGGTTGGTTCGATGATTGAAACTCTTTTCCATCGACTCCCAAAATAGAATCCTATAAATTCGAATAAACCGCACCGCTCTTTGATTCCATTTAAATTTGAAGATCATCCGAGATGATGGAAACTTTAACGGAAATCAGTTTGCTCATCATGGCGGGTTGGTGATCGCAGTACATGCTAGTAGTCGCACAGAGGTCGCCTCGCACGACAACAGCCGTTACAACTCTGGTGACAACTGTTTGACGTGCTGTCACCACACGGCATCAGATCGCTCACAATCTGTTAAATAAACAATTTTAACAGTTAAAAGAACTTACGATTCAAACATATATTTTCGTCGTCATACGACATTTTCAATTAAAGTAAAGATAATTGATTTTATTAATTTGACAACATTCCGGTTACCATTGATCACGGTCACGACTTGAAATCTATGAAAAAAATATTATCTTAATCGTTTTCCGTTATTTAATTAGTCATTTATCGATGTTTGGGCAGCGCCCGCAAACAGACGATAAAATGGCGGATGTCTATGCAAATAGGAGCCACCCACTTAATAATTAAAAGATGGTCATCACGAAACACCCAGCATATCGCAGATGTGCGAAACCTCAACACACAAGGGATCGAAAGCGGTGATACAAGACCGTCATACCGTTTACCGTGACGGCTTATGAGATTATTTTACTATCGAGGAGCGTTATATTACATATTTCACATATATATCGCTTATGCGATGAACGGTTTCAAATAAATACATAAACTACACAGTCAGATGGACGGGAAAATCTAGGAGTTAAAGTAGGAATACGTTTCTTAACCTACTCGTATGTCACAATAGTTCACTATGTATACGGAAGGACGATCCAAAAGGTCGAAGGTACAAACACTTGATTTCCTTGGAACATAGCTTATGGACTTTCCATTATAACCTTGCAGGCTTAAAGCATGAACTCGTGTCATTACTCATTGGGCAATAGACATACTAATGGATTTGTAGAATGTACCCTCTGCAATTCTTTATGGAAAACAGAACTTTTAAGTTTGTTTTCAAGTTCTACTTTAACACACTAAGGTAAAATTTTTCAATATTTAGTTTTATTTAACGTACATAAGTGAGAAATAAACCTCAAAACTCCTCGGATAAAGATTATTTGAAATACCGGTCCGAGGAAAAGTACTTATAGATAGGAAATCGACCGCCTTTCAAAACAGCAGGTTCAGAAAAGCCAATTCAAACGTTAAAATCTAGTTTCCTACTCTGAAGCTCTGAATCTTTTACACTTTAATCGAAATATAATTTGTGACGTTTAATCTAACTCCAGCATACCAGGACTGTCAAGTGATTTTACAAATAGCAATTAATTCCTGTTGTATTTGTAGTCTGTGGTGTGTCTGTGTCAGTGTTGTGTTCAGGATGTAGTGTTCTTATTGGACGCGAGCGCTGTCTTTACATAAGGTATCATCAGTGCACGCCACTGCACCTACATACATGCACAAAAGCGCTGCCTACCCTAACATTTTCATGTAACTGGCAACGGAGGAGAATTTTGCAATTTTTTTGCCATTTTACTTCTTTCTACTCACCCTGGTCCACAATTCTCTGCACGCCTCACAATCTCAGACTCCAAAATCACTATACATTCCCGTATCCAGATCGTCAAAAATATGCCAAAGTATGCCTTAACCGAAATAAGGCCGACCGACCCACAGGAGGGAGGGGTTGTAGGGCGTAGACCCACCACGCTGCGGCAATGCGGGTTGGTAGGCTTATTATCACAGTGCGCACGAAGGATGGTAATTGCCCATTTCCTAACTCCGACCTAGTATCGCATTTTTAACATAAAACCACAATACCTAACAATTCTTGCCTCGGAAATCGAACCGAGGACTTTGTGATAGTTAAACATGTTAACCACTAGACCAGCGAGGCGGTTATTTGTATCATGTTAATTTTCCGCTACAATACTACGCTATAACCAACCAATCATCATCGTCATCATCATCATAATCATATCAACCCGCACAGCACGGAGTCCCTCCCACAATGAGAAAAGGGGTTAAGGCTCTACTAATGTCACGAACTACATTGATTAGTTCATCCAATATTTCAGTCAGTGTTGCAAACATTCCAATTTTTGTGAACTTTTAAAAAGTAATAAAATCCACCTTGGACCCAACATTGGCGACATTAAACATATACTCGCACCAACAATTGCCTATGTGTAGACAGTAAAGAACTCTTTGTGAAAAGAGTTGTTAAACTTTTTTACAATGCTTTGTGTACTTTCACAGCGGTTTGAACGCGATGTACGTACTATTGCCAGTAGTTTAGTAATCGCCGTCTCACAATCATACAGTTTGTTTACGTTTTTGGTACCTACATACAATATTTGTTTACTTTAACATTTCGTAGGATTCCACGAATTGAAATATCCCAAGAAGGCGGAAGATTCTGACTCGCCAAGAAGTTGGTCTTAATTTTTATCTTAGTACGTTATGACTTTTTGTTAACGAACTGGTCTTTCATTTACATATAGGTTCTTTTTTTACTTAGAACTATTGTTTTTACTGACCATCTCAGTATAGTAACTAATGTTTGGAACTCTATGAGTGTTGACAATTTTAATATCAGTATTCATTTTAACGCTATCAAATCCTTCTTTCGGCTCTTTAAGGGCATGAACGACTAAATATCGATTTTGAGTTTGAAATTTATAATCTTTGGCCAACTGCGTGGTTGTTAAACTGTGTTGTTACGGAGTTGGGATCGTTGTATTTATTTTTACTATCCTCTAACAATGGCTAATGTACACTTCCTTACATCTTTTACTCTTCTAAAGAATTAAATGACTTCGTACGTTAGAGAAATAGAAGTCGATAACAATGCCGATTTTTCGTTTATGTTAATTCATTTGATTTTCCTTTAAAGCTGAGGCACGTTAAGACCAGCGAAGCCCTTTTATAACTCTAGACATTGACACCACGAACACAGTTTTAATCTTTGCCCAGAAGAAGAAAAAAAGTTCTCAAGATAGTTTGTCTGAAATAAGCATCCTATCCGCGTGGTAGTTAAGATTTTTGGGCTCATTCGAAGCCATGTGACCCGAACTACTGCGGTCATTCACTGCCAACTCTGCTGAGGCCTGATAGGATAGTTCGCTGGCTTTTACTTGGCAGAAAACGCTTAGTGAGTAGTCTTGCACCACGCTCGCAACTTGACCTGACAAACCTCCGCGACGTTATCATATCATCCCTATCCCTATCCCTATCCCTACCTACCTACTAATATTATAAATGTCAATGTAAGTTTGTTTGTTACGCTTTCACGCAAAAACTACTAAACCGATCCTCATAAAACTTTGTACACATATTCTTGGAAGTGTAAGAAGTAATATAGGATACTTTTTATCCCGACATTAAGCTCGGTTCCTTTGGGAGAGGGGATGAAAGTTTTTGACGATTTTACACCAGAACACCGACAAATTATAACCGATTTAAATAATTATTTTTGTACTATAGTGGTTATAATATGTGTTTAATTTTGCCTAAACTTTGTGTAGATCTGATGAATGTGGTTGGAGATAGAGGACAGAACTGGTAAGCGGACAGTAGCAAACCCCTCCTTTAAGGCTTAGCGATACTGAATACTTTAAAAACAAAATCAAACGCAGAAGAAGTCGCGGGCAACAGCTAGTAGATTATATTATGAGCAATGGTGTAGATTTAAAAACATCCGTAATTACTTAACTTGAATTCGAAATAAATTTTAAAACCTTTAATGACATCAATCGGAAGAGTAGCTGAAACATCCAAAAGTGTTTAAATAGTATTGATGTCTCTAGTACAATATGCGCTGGTATATAAATAATCTTTGCGTGTTAGTCTGCGGGCGTCGGTTGTGGTTTTTGTTTTGAACGTGTGTACATATTGATTCCGATGCGAACGTGTATATTGATTTCGATGCGGTTTGTTTTGGAAAGACAGTACGAATTAAAACATAATTCGTACATTCGACAATTTTATGATTGTCCTTATTTTGTGTTATCATTGCCAGACACTTTAAATAGTGGTTACACCTTGCCAGACATCCTTCAAGTTTATAACGTTGTTATTATATTAACGTTATAGCATAAACGCTGATTTTTACATATAACGCTTCGGTAATAATAATGAAGAAAATACCTCATCAGCTACACAGTTTTGACAGTTCCAACCCTTTGCCAAACAATCATATAGGCAGTGGCGTGCATACGTATTTTAACCAGGGTAGGCAAAGCAGGAAAATTGCATAAAATTGAAAATTTCTCCTTCTATAAAAGTTGTGTGTAATTTTTAGGGTCTTCTTTGTCGTAACACTCTTGCCAGAGTGGTCGTGGTCATCACGGTGGGACATTGTTTGTGGCAGTTGTTAAATTTTTAGGGTAGGCAGTGCATTTGTGCTTCTATTTAGTGCTCGCCACTGCATATAGGGTAATTCTAGGTCGGAGCCCGTGGCAACATAGGTACACACGCGTAGGTGCAAGTGAGATAGTGGGCTACAAATAATGATCAAATAATGATCTATTTTGTGAGATCCTGGAGAAATCGAGAGAACTCTTCGAATATTACACACCTACAGCGATTGGGGGTTTTTTTTTAGTGACATTTGCACTTTCGTTCGGAAATCACCATTTGGTCAAATGAAGTTCCGGGTGGCCGCTGAAGCTAAACAATAAAACATATTTCACAGGTTGCCATTGAATTACATAAATTAGTTTCGGCAATGGCGAACATAATCGGGGGGCGGAAGAGTATTTCGGGAGTGCGGATTGAAAAAAGCAGTTAATTGTTTCGAAGGACATACCTACTTAGTGCATAAGCGCTTCAATAACTTTTGGGCCAAAATAGAAAGATATCGTATTACAATATAGGTAGTTATATCTTGCTGAGATAGCGCAAACCACATTTTAATATCCGGTGAACGGCGAGGGCGAGGCGCGCAGATTTATTTGCCCATTTCCGAACAAATAAGGATCAGAACTCAGTTTCTTATATCTACATTAATTAAGTTCGTTCGCAACAAATTTTAAACCTCGCAAAAAAAGGTATATAATTTTTTCCGCTTTGTCTGTGTACATATCTATGTGTGGAAGCGTGTGTTTGTCATACGGATTAACTGCTTTGAATGAGGATTTTGCTATACGTAATTATCGCAGTACTACGGTTATTTTGAAGCTTATCGATGTGAAATTATATCGCAGAAACTTTTACTAGCTATTTATATATCCGTGAGATAGCGCAAACTAAATCTTAATATCCGATAATCGTAGAAGGAGAGGTGCGCATATTTTTTTGCCCATTTCCGAACAGAAAAGAGTCATAGCTCAGTTTCACATTAATTAAATTCGTATGCAACTATTTTTTGAAACCCGACGTAAAAAGATGCTTTTACGGAGGCAAATCGTTAATGATAACACAACATTTTAGCTTTCCAACGTTTACTATTTCTGAATAAAATCATTGGGAAAGCTCAGGTTTTTTTAAATTTATTGTTACACAAGCTCTTGCCTCCGTTCTTCTTCCACGTTTATCACGTATGGTACAAATCCCGTGGGATAAGAAGTATTAGTCTATGTTAATCTCTGCCCTTTCAAGTTTCAACTAACTCTATGCCAAAAATCAAGTTAATTGGTTGCTCAGTAAGATCGTGAAGGAAAGACAAACTAACACATTCGTGTTCAAAATATAATAAAGAATTTGAAATTTAATTTACATGTGTGTTACTTGGTAATTAAATAACTCGCCAATCTGGACAAGGAATGAGAACCGAGGGAGAAAATTCGAAAAAAAAATGTTAAATAATGCACTTCTTTTTTATATATATTCGAGATTACAGAAAAGTATTTTATGAAAGTTCAACAGATAATTCACCATTCGATATTTCAAATTCGCTGTAGCATCTCGTTTACGGAGAAGTATTTTATGAAAGTTCAACAGATAATTCACCATTCGATATTTCAAATTCACTGTAGCATCTCGACACACAGTCTCGAACTCTAATTAAACTACATAGTAATTAGTTGAGTCATGCAGCATGCCGGAAGGCGGCACGATCGTCGCTTTCATTCAGCATTAATGTGATAGATAAAATGTGTGTTTCCCACAGCGTCTTGATCTTGGTTACTATTGCGGATAGAAACTTAAAGCGCGGGCTTCAGTTTGAACTCATCAACTCAATACCTATCCTACGGATAGGTATTGACTCAATACCTATCCTACGGATAGGTATTGAGTTCACTGCTACTGCCTTACTGCTACCGCTTAAAGCAATATTATTTAAAACTTAACATACCCTAAAACTGAGGATTATAATTCTAAAACAAAACATTTACAATATTAGAATAATATTGCTTAAAACGATAGCAGTAAGGCCCCTATTCCTGTATACCAATAAGCGTTGTTTGGAAACTTAGAAGTCCACTTAACTACTGGTGCACATTTGTAGTAAAATTGATCCGTATGTCACGGCAAACGATATGACGCTATCTACGCCGCCATGTGGATAAGATAACTCAGGTGGGGTATATGGTCTAAAATATTTCTATTCTATGAGAGAGCAGGCTTGTACCCACTAACCAGTAGTGACGCAGGAGACGTTAATAGGTTGCGGATGTCCGTGCGTCCATGCTTGCAAAGTGTATAAAACTGTGGGAGAGAACACTGGTAGGTCAAAGTTGTAAAAACCCTTTTATGAAAACCTGTGCGCAGCAATGTGACGATAGGCTGAGGATGACATTATGTTATTATAAAGATCAACTACCTGTCTTTATCTGGTGAGGTGTATAATTAAAGTGGTAATTAGTTGAGTCATGCAACCGGAAGACGCGAACGTCGCTTTCATTGCGCACCACAGCAGCAGATAAAATATTTACATACTTGTTCTTTATCGACTTGTTAAATGGAAAAGGCCTACATGAATATTGTTGCAGCAGCGACTTCGGTTTCACTTTTTTTTATAGTTCGCTCCTGTGCGCTCTCGCTCATCTTGCCCTAATCCAAAGGTTGCCCGGCAGAGATCGCTACTAAGCGATAAGGCTGCCTTTTGTATTCTTACTTCTGTCTTTGTATTTTTTTATTATCCTAACTTCATAGTGGTGTACAAATAAAGAGTTAAATAAATAATAAAAAAATAAATAAATAGTTATTATTGAGCAGATAGCCCAATTGATATGGCCGAGTTCAAACCTTGCACGCAGCTCTTTCGAAGTTATGTGTGTTTTGGGCAACTAAATATCACTTGCTTTTACGGTGAAGGGAAACGTGAAAGCCTGAGAGCTCTCCGTAATGTTCTAAAAGTCGTTTGACATCCACAAATCTACCCATGGCTGGCGTGTTTCAATGCGAGTGAAAACCGATTAAGAGTATGGGTTTAATATAACTGCCATACCCTAACAGGTTAGCTACCATCTTAGACTGCATCATCAGCACGAGGGTCCATGTTACTTAGATACCTTAACTTGTAGTTTATTGAAAAAGCACCTTAAATATGACCCATTTCATATTGTTTTTCTTTTGACGTTAATCACGTAGTTCCATAATACATCATGAGAATCTAGCGTTGGTAATCCTTGGCTTGAACTCAACATTTTTAATTATACAATTTAAGTATGAAGAATTGAATTGTTTGCATCAAAAAAAAATATATAAAGATTAATGACATTACATAAAGCGAGCGTCAGGTATTGTATCGGCTCCCGGCTGACGTAACTAATTACGAGTCAATTAATTAACCCGCTCACTTGGGAACGAGAATTGTAATCGAGTTCTTTATTGAGATACAGGAGTAAACCTGCCTGCCCGTCTGTGTTTTGTGAGATATTCCCTTTTTTTTTTATTCTGCTGGCATTAGCAGTGATCCTTACTAATTCTCACTATAATATTATAAATGCGAAAGTGTTTTGTTTTGTACTTCACGCCCTAGAACATGTTGGCATAGAGTTGAAAGGGCGGAGATTATCGTAGGCTTCTTATTATCCCGGGAAAACAAATGGTTCCTACAAAATGTATAAAAAATTCGTTGTAAACGCGGACAATAACTAATAATATTCCAGTTAAAACAAACTGAAGTCCTAACAACTAGGCTATCACCGGCTGTCAAGTTATAGTAATATAATCAAAACTTCATTTACCTATACTTTACAAAATTACTGTAACAATAGAATTTACAACTCAAAATTGGAAAGGCTTCCATCCAATATCCATGATAGTAACGCCTAGTAACAAATTTTGAGACATTTATTGCGATAATAATCTCTAGTATTTTTCTTTAATGGTAAAAGTTATTTAGTTTCCAAAAAAGGTATCTAATAAGCCCATGACAACAATTGCGACGATCGCAATGCAATACAATCATTAGCAATAATATTGGCACAAACAAGTAGCGAAAATAAGGGGCAAAAGAATTTAATCTCGGGAAAACCGCCATTGTCTTCTAAAAGAAACGAAAGGAACGTGTTTGTATGCGATAGGTATGTGTGGCCTTGTTATCCCAGACAGATTACTCTTCCGGTTATCGAGTTTGTCGCGGTTTCGGTTACGCGAAATAAACGAAAATATGACGCGTCTACCCACTACGGACATTCAAAAATATAATTAACGTTCGCCATAAAAATATATCTGCATACATTTTACGTTATCAGCCGGAATAAAATTTCAACTTCGTTTTTACTCTTTTATTTTTTTCTTTATATTTTTTCCTTAAATTTTGTTGCATACTATCATTTATAAAGTTGATTGATAAAATGAATTTATATCAATGAATTTAGCGGCGCCTCAAATCTTCTGCGTCGGCTAAACCGCCATCTTGTGCCATCTGTCAGCCGAGAATGCCATCTTGTGACGTCAGCTGCGCGGGAGAGTCTTTTATTTTTAATTTAAATATAGAATCTTCCAGCCAGGACTTCCGCTGGATTGTGATTATGTGAAAGGAGTTTTTATGTGTCTTTGATCGATTTATTTGTTTTTTGGAAGTTGTGGGAACATATTCAATAATGTTTGAAGTTAAATTCTTCATTACTATTCATTATCATCGGTAGAACTCAGTATTAAAACTCTGGTGAAATATTTATTTTGTTCAAGATTTTATCAGAACAAGACAGAATCGTGATTTTTAATTAAATCAAATACAAAGTGAAACAAGAGAAAATGAGGTTTTAGACAGATGGCGGGTTTTACTTATAATAGCCATCCGTCTAGGTTCTTTTGGTTATCTTGTTCATTAGGTAGTTTCTGAGAAACGTTTTTATGAAAATTTGTTCATTTTGACTTTAATTATTTTGAAAATCCAATTAGATAGCAATTCAGTTCCCAGTATACGTGAAACGCTGCTATAAAAAAGCCTTATTACCAGCAGGATACACTAAGTAAGTACCTACTTATTCAATAACCGATACTGTTCATCAGATTCGCATCCGAAATATTTTACCATCATCAAAATGTTATTTAATGTGTCGGCCATTTTTAAATTACCTTAAAAATGGCCGACACGTACATAGTACTTAGTCGCTACGATTCAACACTTCATTTTGAGTCATTTCAGCGAATTAATATTGTCTTAAAATATTTTCGAAAGGAAATTCAATTGACTGACGTTACATAAAACCGTCAATTTAAGTAGTTTATAAAGATTGTTGTAGCCAGAAAATAGACGTTGTATTTATAAAAAGATAAAATAAATTTATTAAAATATTATCAAAAAGTAAATTGAATATTTACTGATTATTATCGGTATGTAATCATAAATATTTTATGACGTCTGTAAACTCGGAATAACAAATAAAAGTTATTCGATTCCGCTCAGGGCAATTGGCCGAGTTAAATAAACTGGAGCCTTATAAATAAAATATTGCTAAAGTGTAAACTTTAGTAATTCAAGCTATCCTTAGAATTAAGAATGTATTAAATGGGGATACTAAGTATCTCACTGTCTCATATTCCATGTCACGAATGCATAAGTGCATCAGTAGACAGGAGCAGGAGTAGTAAAGAAAAGCATCAATTTATACTTACTTTTGTTGGAATTCTTGAGGTTTAATATAAGACCCACGACTTTATTAAGAACCTAGATGATGATATAACTTAACGTGAGTAAAATTCTTAACAATATACTATTTGTTAGACTTACGGAGGAAGTAATTTTTTCTGATCTCAATTTATTCTTATCCATGCTACAATATCTACAGACAACATTTCCGAATGTCGAACATCTTCGGTTTAAACATCATCATCATCATCAAATCAACCGACTGACGTCCACATCTGGACGTTCCAAACTCCACGATTCTGGGCCGCTATCCAGCGGCTCCCCGCGGCTCGTTTGAGACGACAGTCTGTCCGGTTTACAGGTGCGGGGTTGCCACTCTAACAATTTTGGAACCTCACCGTCCATCGGTTCTCCGAGCTATGTGCCCCGCCCATTGCCGCTTTAGCTTCGCGACTCGTTGAGCTATACTTGATCACCTCATTTCTGATTTGATTACGTAGAGATACTCCTAACATAGCTCTTTCCATCGCCCGCTGGGTGACTGAGCCTTCTTATGCGGCCCATAGTTAGCGACCTCGTCTCAGATCTGTTAGTGATCGCTGGCAACACACACTGTTCGAAGTGTTCAGGCACTGAGGGATTTCCGAACGCTGCCCATCCGAGTTGGAATCGACTTTTCACATCTTTCTCGCAATTGGACCTAGCTAACTGGATTGTGTGTCCTAGGTAGATGTACTCGTCTACAATTTCGAGTGCAGAGTTTAAACGTGATAGGTTGAAATTCGTCGCACATTGGCATTGGCGCTGTCATTGGTGGGATTAATACTATTTGATGGATCAACAATAATAAGTAATCAATCATTTACGTGAAAGTCGTTGGGACGTTTTGACACCTCTGCGAATGGCTTTTGACTGGATCAGAATACACATGTGGATCTAAGGGAAAATAACGGAGAACGGGCAGCATTCTCTGTGCTACTAATATTATCTACTATGGTGTGATTATGAGCAATGACTATTAAAGGGAGCATTAACTGTTCAAGGCTTACTTACTACTTAAAACATATACATAACTCCATCTAGTTTAAACATCCAGGAAATGTTGACTTTATAATGAATAATTGTTAAGTCTTGACTGTTAATTATTCTTGATAATTATTCATTGTGAAGTCAACATCTGAAGATGCTCCGGTGTCTGAGCCTAACGTCCGTAGAGGGTAGGTACATTGCCGAAGATTATTTTGTTGTTGAGAATAAAGATTGAAGAAATTATGAATACTCATTTTCCTGTTTTTTAGGCAGTATAGTAAATTAAACTTACATGTCATAGCATATCATGGAATTCTGCATACGTCTATCCAATTTAAAACTTAGGTACTTCCGAAGTCATTAATTTGGTAGTAAAAGCCATTGAAAATTAGTTTATTGTAAAGTCTTCCATTTTAATTAAGTTTAAAAGGATCTCGTAACAGCCAAAACCCTTCAAAATTAACAAGAGCGAAATGAGATCAAAAGATGAAATTTGAAATTTAAATTAATTTTTAGTTTCTCTCTCTTAGGTGTGGTCTTATTTGTATTCTATGAAAGGTGATCCCAACAATAGGATCCAAATTCGTCTTTCTTTCAAAAGCTAAAAGTCTAATTAGCTTCGTATTAAGGAGCCCTCAAATTAAATTAAACTCACTAGCATTAGATTAGGGGTATGAATACAATACTCCCTAACAGGTTAGCGAGCTACCATCTTAGACTGCATCATCTCTTTCTACAAAGTAACCTATGTCACAGTAGCCTATGTGACATAGGTTACTTTGTACTTGTTAGTCCTATCAACTAACTCTATGTCAATATACGTCAATATGGCAATAGTCTGTGTGCGGGGAATATTGAAGAATTAAAGTATTTGTAGAAAATTTTGTCATTATTTATAGTGTCAATAATATTTATTGCCTGTGTGCGGGCCAAAAATATTAGATGGGGATGTAATGAATTTATATATATATATATATATATATATTATAGTTATATATATTATAGTTATATTTATATATATATATTTTATTTATATATTCATATAATTTTTAATATTATTTATTGCACCACCTACCTCTTTTCTATGTTTTTTCCTTTTAAGTCATTGGTTGCCTGGAAGAAATCGCTATGTAGCGATAAGGCCACCAAATTGTACTCTCTTGATATGTATTTATATCTCTGTAACAACTTATTTTATTCTTTGGTGTACAATAAAAGTGTATTCATTCATTCATTCATTCATGGGGTGTAAAGTAAGGACAAACAAACCAACACACGTTCTCATTTAAAATATAAATATGAGCTGAGCGTGTATTTTATAGCGCAACATAATGTATTACACAAATAGAAAAAAACTTTTTGCACGAAGGACGCGTCATTCTATGAATCCGCGCCGTATTATTACTAACCGTTAGCGGTTAAAGACCTCGTAAAATGCAGTTATCATCTCTTTAATGCGATTTTAATACAGATCTTTTTAATTTTTACGACCTTATAGTGTCCCTATCCCTTTCCCTACTAATATTATAAATGTCAATGTAAGTTTGTTTGTTACGCTTTCACGCAAAAACTACTTAACCGATCCTCATGAAACATTGTACACATATTCTTGGAAGTGTTCGAAGTAATATAGGACACTTTTTATCCCGACATTAAGCTCGGTTCCTTTGGAAGAGGGGATGAAAGTGTTCGACGATTTTACACAATAACTCCGACAAATTATAACCGATTTAAATAATTATTTTTGTACTATAGAGGTTATAAATATGTGTTTAATTTGCCCAAACTGCGTGTAGATCTGATAAATGCGGTTGGAGATAGCGGACAGAACTCCTTAGCGGACAGCAGCAAACCCCTCATTTAAGGCTTAGTGATACTGATTACTTTAGTTTTATTAGAACTACAACTAAATTGAATGCCACATCAAAAAACAAAATCAAACGCAGACGAAGTCGCGGGCACCTATATATAAGTTTTTGTCACCTATTGCTGGATGGCTACGATTGTGACATCGAAATTGTTAAATTACCAGGGGTCCCTCGCGACTTCGTCCGCGTGGAATAATATGCTGTCACGGATTTTTTTTTAGAACTTTTGCGGGGGAACATTTTGTCATACATGATTTTATCGTAACTTTAACGCAGCGGTTACAGCGGAAGCTTTCAAAATGAAAAAAACCTCCAGATTTTAAAACATTCTTCGTTGGTGCTATGCTCCTTTTGGTCTTAGTATGATGATATGATATATAGATCGCTAAATGATCTATCCAACACTTTCCACAAAGGAAAATAATTAATTTTATTAATATTTTTAATAATCTTTCTTTTTTTTTTTTTACAGGTAACAGTCAAAAAGTTGTTGAAAATATTCATGTAAGTTTGGTTGAAAGGAAAAGCTTGGTTTATGTGATACAGTTAAACTTTCCAGTGGTAAAAACAAGTTATTTTGTTTCCATGCACTGAGATATAATTTCAAATCGAAAACTTAATGCATTAGAAGCCATAACTCATAAACTTAGTTTCATTAACAACTAGCTATCCTGAACTGTTGAGTAGTTTCGGATAATGACTCTCCGTGGCGCTATTAAATTCTAAAATTAACTTCTTCAATAAAGTGAAGAAGTTCATCACGGAAGTGCTAAATAAAGATTTTCAATATTGGTTAGATCTTTTCTGAATATTATCTATGGAATATCGAAATAGCGAATACCATAAATAATAAAAACACAGGTATAAAGTTACCATTATAATTATTAAATTTATTATTTGCATTTTATTTATATTCCGACCCAATTACATAAGCGTCGCTGCATGCAAATAAGTCGAATATAGTCATATTTATGTAACAATTATCATGATAACAACCAATTATGTTTTAAAAATTAATTTTAATAGAAGCTTTGGCTACAGCTTGAAATAACAGCTGTAATGTCTTGAACTAAGCTACTTGATAATTACAACGTCATTTACCAGGATACCAAAGTTTTATAATACGTTACTTTATCTATATAACTTACGTTAACGCGTATCTACTATCAAAAATGCATTTCGCTCTATGTACCTACAGCCTAAGTAGAATTGTAGTAGTAAATTTGCCATCGATAAAACAGTCGAAGCTGTGTCTCAATAATAAATTAAAGATTGTGAAATCAGGCTGCAAAGTGGTCTGGTTTAGCGCTGCCATGTGTTCTCTTAACAAATATTACATAATGTTGATAAAAAGTTGTGTCTATGTATATCTCTTAATATACCTGACGGTTTTATAATGTGTTACCTGGTTTAAAGTAAGTGTGTGCCTACCTCACCAATTAAAGCAACCATCAGCAACTCGGCCTTCGTTTACTTTTGTTTTCTGCTTCGCTCTGTTGAATTCGGGCTAATCTTGTGGCGTTCGTCAAAACAATTACACAATTATAATTATAAATTACGGGTTTCTTAAATAAATCAGGAATCTTAAATAAAACAGGAATTTACAGGAAAACACTGTTAGAGGAAAAGGGTCACTTGACAACGTACCTCAAGCATTATTTATAGTAGCAAACTCTGGAGGTATTTACTACCTACTGCATTGGTTTTGGTTGGGTATTTTTGGTTTTTAGATATGGAAGAGCCTTTTGTGACAGCTCATCCGAAGGAGTACCTACTCTCGCCATGTTTCTTTTTGCCGCTGAACAGCGTTGAGGAAGGTCATGGTTGCCAGTGTATTTACTGATGGTGATTGATACCAACGCCTTAGGTTGGTGGACACGTTTAGGACGTGTTCCTCACATACCCTACGAATGCTACGTTACGAATACTAGTGATGCTCTATTTATAACAGACGATTTGGTCTGTCATTTTTTTACCACAAAAAAAAACTTCTCTGGTCAGATGACAATGGATTCGTTTAAAATGTAGCAACTAAGTCAAATTCTACACTAAAAGGCGCAGGATTCGTTTTCAGGCAGCCCTTTTCTTCTTCACCGCAACCTTCGGCATCTTTGTCGTTGTCGTTATCCTCGAGCTAACCAACGACAAACAATATAACCAAAAACAAAAAAAGGGAGTAAACAGAGGGGGATAGAACAGAATGTTAATGAATAATAATACATAAACCAATATAAGTTGCACATTATCATTAACACCTAAACTACCTACCTACTACCTATGAAGGAGATCATTAAAGAAAACGTAGGAAAATGAACATGCTGACTGCTCCTTACTGGCGAGACAGAAACGGACTTATTTTTCCGCTGTCGAACAAATCGTGATAGCCATCGTTTATATATTTTTTTTCAGTTGTCATAAGATTCTCAAATCATTATTACCCATTATAAAGAGAGGTAATCTCGAGTCACGCTTTAGAAAGTTATGTGGTTAACCATCGAAATTCGAAATGCTGTACAATTGATGGCGTATGATGATTCAGCCAAGCGTATAAACAGACAATTGGAAAATATCGGACATTCGTCTGCCAATAAATAGTCGGAATTCATTTCTATTTATCCAGAGTTATTGACCAAAAATTTCCGTGTTGTGCTCTCTAAAATTACATACAAATATGTAGAACCTTTTTTTTTTGGAGGGAATTTCTTCAGATGCCTCCACACGATTTACTCTAAACGTCGTGGGTTTACCAAAGAAGCAGTGTTCCGATTGTAGCCTGGTGACTGGGCGCCGGGAGCGCTTCCTCAATCAAGCTTGAGACGCATGCCGAAGCCATAGAAAATATATAATCAAAACAATTTACTGTGCCGAAGCTGACGCGTCGTTTGATAAAATATAGAATCATAGTATATAAAATCTATCAATAAACAAAACTTCTTAAAACATGACATATTAAAATGCATTTCGCCAAGGTAAGCGTAGATTGAAATTAATTTGAATATAACTTACCTTAAAAAAACTGGAGCTCAATTCAGTGCCTTTTTGTTTTAGATGTAGTGTTTTCTATAGGTCCGCGTCGCTGCGTGGCCCATTTTAGGTTGTATTTCTACGACAGTTTATTTTTTTTAGAATTTTAATCGGACATGTGAATGTGACTAGAATTTCCCTTATTCTGAAGATACGGAATATGGTGTACGCAGTCATAATAAACTTTCGGTTATTGTAGCATTTGAACTCCTATTTTCATCCGGTTGAAAGAAGTGTATAACAATGTGTTATTTGTGTTCAGTCAGCGTGAAACTCAAATTGTAAAAGGTTTGAACTGGGTCACGTTACATCACATGGCTTTAGTGTTCTAGTGGTTTTATTTTATTACTTTTAACTGACAGCAAAACAATGAGCTTCTCACTTTGACATCATATTATTTGAACCACATTTATAGCCAACTTCCCAAAAAGGCTAGGTTACCTACATCGCAGTTTTTTTAGAGGTATTAATTTTTTTACGTTGTTTTTTTGGTTGTAGGTTTTTAAAGGAACAGAAGACCTTCCATTTAAAGGATCTCAGCATAGTATAAAACAAAGTCGCTTTCCGCGTTTTTCTGCTATATCTGGTTTCCTAAACGAAACATCGGATTTTGATGCGATTTTCAATTCCGTTAAGATATTTTTTTTTATTCTAATTAGGTTTTATATTACCAAAAAATGGCTATGTTGCGTGCCCGATGATCATGGTCCCTAAGTCTGAAGCGAAGCAAGCTATGCACTTACTCACGGAAGAGTTCCAAATAATAAAATTATGGCTTCCCTAAACAATGATGTGGCAGGAGAGGTACCTGTATAAAATAACATACTCAAAATGTGCACTAGAAAGTTCTTTATAGCGAAGTAGATACCAAAAAGTTGGCCAATGTCGCGCTAGAAGGCCTTAAAATGTTCACAACCTCACGAATCTCAATATACCTCAAGATCATCTGAACTGTAAACAATGTTTTGTAACTACTGAAGGCTGCTTTTTTATTTTTATAAGGTTACTAGCTGTTGCCCGGACTTTGTCTGCGTTTTATTTTGTTTTTGATGTGGCATTAAATTTAGTTGTAGTTCTAAAAAAATTTAAAGTATTCAGTATCGCTAAGCCTTATATGAGTGGTTTGCTGCTGTCCAATGAGGAGTTCTGTCCTCTTTCTCCAACCACAGTTTGGGCAAAATTAAACACATATTATAACCTCTATAGTACAAAAATAATTATTTAAATCGGTAATTTGTCGGAGTTATGGTGTAAAATCGTCAAACACTTTTATCCCCTCTCCCAAAGGAACCGAGCTTAATGTCGGGATAAAAAGTATACTATATTATTTCTAACACTTCCAAGAATATGTGTACAAAGTTTCATGATGATCGGTTAAGAAGATTTTGCGTGAAACAAACTTACATTGACATTTATAATATTAAGTAGGGTAGGTAGGTAGGGATAGGGATTAAACGCCATTATACCGGAACGCTTAATCGCTTGGCGACACGTATTGCTAGTAATGAGCCGCGGCCGAAGTTGTGCAGCAGCCTGATTCAGTAACTTTTCCAAAAAGTTGATATCTGATTAATGTTAATGTACAAAACGAAAGTGTGGCATGCCAAAGGCAACGTGGAAGTGGTCTTTGGCAGCGTAAATAAAGGCTTCCAATTTATCTTGGATAGTCTGCAGCTTGGGCACATCAGGCACGCACTACGCACCTTCGACATCCTTACTAATATTGTAATGCGAAAGTGTATTTGTTTGTTTTGCTCGCCTTTACGCACTAACTAAGCAACCAAACAACTTCGTTTTTGGTATGGAGTTCGTTGAAAAAACGCAGAGTAACATAGGCTACTTTTTATCCCAGAAAAAAAAACGTTTCCCATAGCATTTGTAAAAACCGTAGTAAACACGCACGATGAACTCGGGCAATAACTAGTAAAGAATGAGAAGACAACGCATATTTTTGCACAGCGCCAGTTTTGCGCTATCGCTCGCCAATTTGAAGAAGCTGCCAGCAAGGGTTCTGAACGGGGAGGGGAGTCAGGTTACCACCAATGTTCAATGTCAAAAGTAACAAAATACGGGTCCGGGCCTGACTGGACATTAAAGCAACAACGCTATTAATAACATTTTTGTAGGGCTTAATTGGACGGCGAAAAGTTAGTCAATTTTGTTGGAAAAATCCTTGAAAACAATTGCACGGACCACCTAACGCACCGCACTCCAAAAGTCGTTGTCAGTAGCTACGTAATTAATTTAAAATTCCAACCTAATTGGTGCCTAGTGTGAGATTTTCTACCTCCGTTTACTTATTCGATTGCGAGAAAGTTAAGTAACATTAATATAGTATTGAAAGATCGAATGACACAGTTTCGAAGTACAGTACTAGATGGCGCTCTTTCGATACCATGTAAATCGTAGTTAACTTTCAAGCGATCGAATAAGTACATGTAGACACAAAATCTTGCACTTCGCTCTCTTGTTTGTATGTATGTATTTTAACATTATGTCCACTGCTTCACGTATCTAGTTCTTTAGCACCTCAATATTGTTTTAGTTTTAACCCTTCCATGCCTTCCAAATACAAACCGAATGAATTCTAAAATTATTTTTACCCATTTATGAACAGCCTATGAATACGGCTGGTACGATCTTAATTAGACGGCGAAAAGTTAGCCAATTTCGCTAAAAAAAAGCCTTGAAAAAAATTTAAAAGTACGCCACCTCACGTAACTCATTCCAAAAGTCGGCCCCAGTAATTAATTTCAATTCTAACTTCTATTCACGTCTTTTGCAGTAGACCACGGGGTCGACGAACTGAGACCGTTCTCATTGTACTGTAGACTGTAGTACAACCGGTTGCTTAGCTCGGGAGGCGGTTGGTAGATCTGCTTTGTTATTTTGTTTTTTTAGTTTTACTTGCAGAAGATTTATTTATAGAATTGTCAGTTCGATTCCGTGAAAATGATTTTGTCTTTTTTGCTAAGAAATCGAGAAGTTTGTAATTCAATTGAGCAATCAATTAATAGATATCGTTGGATTGCAATCATAATGCTCTTCAAAAATAGATTTAATGCCATAACACGATCAAAGTCAATTCCAAAACAGAAGTATTTTGTATTAAGGTATCTATCGTCTTATTAATCTCACTTAACGTACTATAAATATTTTTTTTTATTGACGTGACAACGTCTTATAATTCGATGGAGCTGGCTGCACGCAAAACATGACGTATGCGGCGTTACCTCGCTCTGAGGCGTTCCATTCAAGGCTTGAAGTGCAAGCTAGAGCGTGGAACGAGCGACAAAGAGGCACAGTCGGCCTCCGCGTTCGAAATCTGTCTCTCTCCTACTTGAGTGAGCGATGCGTCCGCGTGGACAGCTTCTATACAATAATACATTTACATGTTTTTGGCAAGGATAAAGTGTAGTGAAAAGTGAATGTGGTGTCAATTGTTTATAGCAAAGATAATATCTATCAAACAAATAAAATTAAAATTTTCTTTTGACAAATGCACCATACCATTCCATCAGTATTTTCTTACGACGTTGTCACGTTCAACTATCGTCAGTAAGCCGACTTTACAGACAACCAATTTTTTTTATTACTTAAGCTAGTTTTATAAACACCAAAGTGTTGGTCTTTCTTTTATTTTAAGCTAGTTTTATGTGTGTTAACACCAAAGTGTTGGTCTTTATTTTATGCAGACACAGAGCAAAGAATTGGCGTAATTTTCTGCACAGAAGTAGTTTTTGGCCGAACGAAGAGCAGGCCGCTCTTAACCTCTTAAAAATCTACTTTTCATCAATCCATAATTTCTGCTAGTAGCCCCTAACAATAAAATTACTGATTATCCCTTGGAATAATACACAGCTGATCTTGCCTGCTCTTATTCTTTAATTTATGATACATTTGACGACGACCTCCCTGGCGCAACGGTAAGCGCTGTCAATTAATTTGTAGTTTTTATAATTTAGGTCCCGGGTTCGATTCCCGGCATGGGCAATTTGTTAATTCATAATTTCTGAATTTTCTCTTGTCTGGTCTTGTGGGAGGCTTTGGCCGTGGCCAGTTACCGCCTTACCGACAAAGACGTGATGCTAAGCGATTTCGCGTAGTAACCGATTAGGGGTATGACTACCATACTCCCCAATAGGTTAGCCCGTTGCCATCTTAGATTGCATCATCACTTACCACCAGTTGAGATTGCAGTCAAGGGCTAACTTGTAAAGGAATAAAAACATTTTCTACTTAATAAAAGCAGCACATCTGTTCTGTTACCATCCATTAAAGTTATCTGGCATTTGGAACATGGACACTGGGAGCATATTAAGCAGCCGACGTATTTAATATTGCATATGCATAACCTTGTTTCAGAACTATATAATTGCTCAGTCAACTAAGCGAGTTATGCGGTCGCCTCCCTGACTATACCGTCCTCCTTTCACCAACAAGGGCTATCAGATTGCGATCTGTTGGGTCCTCGTTACCTTTAGCTTTGTTTTTGACGTCACTCATTTTAACCTTTTCTGGAGCCTGGTATCCTTTTTCATTCCGTTTAATGAACATTTTATTCAAATTATAGTACTGCTATATTTAACGTAAATTAAAACGCTTTATTATTATTATTTTATATTTAACGTGAAGACATTTCGCTGATCAAATATGCATCTATCTTGTAATAAAAATACCCTACTTTAATTCCCCTATCCCCACTAGCCTTTCCTTAGTACGTCACACAGCTCGAAAACTTTTATAGTTTGTGTGATTATCGATTATAAAATAATATAGACCCAAAAACTCTTTTTGTCAAAAAAGCAGTCGTTCATTTTGTACCACAGACTATTCGAAACATATACTCTAGATATAGTAGTTGGGAATTCGAAATCGTTTTTGTTTTGGTAAACTATCTTGTGTACGAGGCATATTAGCAGAGTCAAAGAACTCTGGTAAAACGACAGCTTAAAATGTAAAAATCTACAATTATTGTTGTTTTTTATTTCTAAAACTGATATACAATTGAACCTACAATAAAATAGTTATATGTAATAACTGTACTAACGATGTTTATTTCCCAACAGATTCTAGCTAGTTATATCTGTGGGCCACAAGACATCTATTTTCGTATTCGTAAACTATCCAACTTGTGCTAGAGATACAGTAGTCGAGTCATGGGACGCGGGTATATTAACTTAAATAAAAATCAGTACAAATAAGAGCTCTTACTTCTAATAGTGGTGCACAGTTTTATCACCAGTACCATAATAAATCACAATTTACACGGACCCGTGTATTGTTGACCCACTGCGATATATTTTCATTACGCGTTCCGCCGCGCTATATCGCTTCCGTAAAGTGGGTTTATGGTTTATTTTATTATAACTAGAACATTTATTTGAATCAATTATATATGTACTATGTACCTACTCGGTTATAAGTAATAGATAATAAACCCGAAATTATGATTTATAGTGTATTTTTTTTACTAATTCCGTTAACTTATAAAACTAAAGAACACTATTTCCGCGCAAGTAACCTAGTTACTGTATACCTACACAATGATTTATTTTGTCTTACAATAGTAACCTGTACCCTGTACCTGTACTAGTACCCTGTTCATCTGTCTTGTGTCTAAAATAACATTAAAAAAAATAGTTTGTTGTTGTGTAGTGGCCGTACGAATTCAATCAAGAAAAAGGTAGTCTAAAAGATACTTAATTAGATCATCGCTCCAAAATGTCGAAGATACATACTAATACTTATCAATGGCAACATTAGAACGACTGGATTTTCACAAAATACATTTAAAAAGTCCGGTCGCTAAAAACTGGCATAACGTAAAATGTTTATGCAGCGCCATGTCACAATTCAACTGATAACACCTCTCAAATGTCAGAACTTGATTAAACTTATCTTGTACGTAGATATGTAGCATAACGTCACCACTCCAAAGTTATAACTACATTCATAAATATCGTTCTTTACGACGTTATGGTACTCGACTTGTGGTCAAGTACCATAACGTCGTACCACATAGAAAACAAAAGATGGGCGATCCTTGTCAAGAAAGTAAGACTCAACCATTGTATGCAGACAGAGTCACGATACTATTCTGTATAGTTTAATAAGTGACGCCGGTACGGTATAGCACGGATAAGCCGCTTCCAATGAAACATGGTTGAATACTTTCAAAAACTTTCTACCAGTATGATAAGATTAAAATCGTATTTGACAAATCACTACGGAGAGTTATTATTGTATTATTAGGCTGATCGGATAACGGGCTCGTGTTTATAAATGAGTTCCGTATAGCTATGACGTTTCTTAGGCTATTATCAAAATTAAGCTTAATTTGCTATACTCCGCGAAAAGCAGGAGAATCTGTGTGGTGTAATTTATATTTTTTTCAATCCTTATACTCCACACCAAACAGATCTTCGGCAATATACCCTCTATGCACGTTTCGCTCCGAAACCGGAGCATCCTCAGGAGATGTTGACTTTACAATGAATAATTGTTAAGTTATTTATTATATTTACAATGAATAATTGTTAGGTACCCACATTTTTCTGACCGGTTCACAGTATAATAATAATAATAATAAATCTAACTCACAAAAACTGCACTGCTCCTACAAAATGAATTTTTATTATTATATTTTACGCAGATGCAAAAGCTCCTTTGCTGCTTTGGAAAACACTCTCTGCGCACGTTTAACTTCAGTAACGAAGCATCCTCAAATGTTAACTTTAGAACGCACAATAGCAAATGTCACACAAATTGGCGTTGGCATTTCGCATAGTGTGAACAGTATCTGACATTGCAGCTTCTGTTTAACTGGTTCGTTGGCTTTTACGACTTCACGTCATAGACAATTTCATCTGACTCATGCATACCGAAGGTAGGAGTGTATACCCTACCTACTTTAAGATGTAAACTGTCTTTGAAAGTTATAGTGGCTTCTTTATTATTTAGTGGCTTATTAGTTCGGAGCGTTGCCCCACGGTCATTTCACTCGACCGACTCGTAGTGTAGACCCCTTACCATGGAGATTGCAAATCTCGACAAGGTTAATGGTTTTCGTGAGTTATTATAACGTCTGAGAAAAGTAATAGTTATTTTTATGTTCTTCTGTTCTTTTTACCTGATGTAAGTGCAAGAAGCAACACTTTTATTAAAGGGCAAGCGAGGAATACGTCCTGCAACGTCCCGGGAGCCTTGTGACCATCAACCACACGCGGCTGGAATTACATTATCGCCCCAAGAAGCTCTATCAATACTTAAAATCAAATTTATCTCTGGCTAGAGGTGTTATTGATTTATTTATGAATTTCAGCTAAATACCATTAACGGACTATATTATCAAAATCACCGAAAAGGATGGACGTTGGCGAGGTGTTCAAACTCGAACTAAGCGGTTTTATTAGGTCGTATTCGGTAGTTTTTTTTTATATTTACAGAGATGAATTTAGAGTTTCAAAACTTTAATGAGCTTAAGCAAAAGTTTTCTTCTCAGATTGTTTCCATTAGCGTGCACGCTCTTTTTGCATGCATACAAGCTAATTCGAGTGAGTGAAGGATTTTTCCAAATCCATACCTTGTCGAACACTGGGCCACTAATAGTATCATATGGCATGTTCGTCCCAGGATAGTTGTTCCATCACGAAAGTTCACGTTACAATACATGCTAATCAACGCAATCTTTGTACCGCAAATATGCTGATTTAGTCGAATCGGAAATAGTCGAATTAATCGCTACTCGTCATGTTATGTGCTACTAATGCTTAGTGCCGCCTATTATTTGCAATCTTATTACTATTTGCCTAAAGAAATTTCTAGAACGCAGAAAGATGTTACTTAAGACTTACATCGATTGAACATTGCTCTAGTAATAAGCATGTTCGACTAAACGAGGTCTCCGGAATGGTCATAGAACTGTATGTGCTAGGTTGTACTGTCATCACATTTTTTAGTACCTGCTCGAAGTAAATTCCTGTTATATTATTGTCACAGGGTTATTCTGATTATTATTTATTGATTCCGTAATAAATCGGCTGAATCAGTTAAAATATTTAATATTCATACATTCTAGATTCGTAATTCATTTATCTCCCGGATGCAAGTTATTTGAGTGCCAATATTCATCAAGATCGGTGCAGAAGTTATGATCGGTGTCAGGTAACAACAGAAACACTTTAGCATTTATAATAATAGTATGGATATGGATGTATTCTAAAATACTTTCAATAAGTATCAATCAAAAGCATGATCCTCCAAAACATAATCGAATTGCTTTTAAACTTCTGACGAACAGACGTTTGCTCTTTACTTTCTAATTATCCGAAGTTCGGCACACTTACATCTTAATTCTTGAGAAGTAGATATAAGTAGGTACAAGTAAGTTATAAACAAGAAGAAAAGTTTTTCCTCGGAATGTTTTTCTTCTTTGTATGTTAGAGCAAAACTTGAGACTTAAAATGAGCATCTTTTATTAAAAACCTCTCTGAACTGAAGATGTATTTCGCAGTTTTGGTCTGGGACAATTTTTCAAGGGAAAATAACTGCCTCCGCAAGAGTAACTATTGCGTAGACAAATCTCTTTCAGTGGGGATTGGCGCTCGAGGTTTTATACGTTATTGAGAACACGATGGGGTTTCTTAGTCTTTTTTTTTGCCTTTGATTTGCTTAAATACTTTCTCATTCGGTCTCGCAAATTCCCATCCAAAGTTCTTGAACTTTGGTTGAGCGTTTTTACCAAAATTTAATGGCTATTCATTATAGACCCATTAGCGGCCGACTACAGGACTTGGGTCTCCGCATAAGAAGGGTTTAGGTCGTTATAGTCTGCTACAATGGCCATACTTCACACACCTTTGAGAACAATATGGAGAACTTTGGCATGCAGATTCAGTACCAATTTTTTCATTCACCGTAAGAACGAGTGTTACGTTATTGCTTAAAACCAAATGATATAATTCAACCCCACCCCCCCCCATAAAGTGACCCCGACGTCGTTACCGCTAGGCAATCACCTCCTTATACCACTGCATTTCAATTATCATATACATATTACATCCAAAATAAATAAATAATTTAAATAAAACGGACTTATTTGTAATGCAATCCATATACTCGTTAGTTGTAGGTACAAATAATAATCAATGGAATAACATATTTTGTTTTTGTTGATTGTTTCAAAAAACCCTAAAAAACAATTTCATTAAAATATCTAGAACCCACCTCTGAAGAACGACCTACCAAACGAAAATTCAATACTCAAGAATCCACAAAGATAGAACCAATAGGGCCTCATTTGATAGCTATACCTATCTTAAATGAATTCGAGTTTAATTAACTTACTTTCCCAACTATCGATATCGGTAACTTGGCATCATTAAACGTGTTATTTATAATTAAGGCACCTTCTGATGAAACTGATAAACGCTTCAAAATACATGCTGTTGTTTTGATTAAAAAAGCTGAATATTTTTTAACTGACTACAATAGAACACATAATATTAATGTTTTTTTGACGCCATTAACCTTCCAACGAATCTGAATATTATCTCCGGTTATTTTATCGTTATAAACACCGTTCACTCTGACGCCTCGCTGATTACGTTTGACAGAGAGTACAGCCAATCAATAGCAATCAATAAATTAGTTAGTAATCTCTAGGAGGTGGATTTAGGTACAATGACAGCGACAACGTGACGATTGCAAGCCCTGTTGATGGGCTGACACTGTTCCACTATTGGTTTAAATGGAGCGAGAGTAGGTTCTAATTTTGTCCATAACAACAATTGCTATAGTCACACATTTCGTGACATAGTAAGGGTAGTAAGGGTAGTAAGGGTATACTTACTTTTTAACCTTAATTACCATAATTATTTTTAGACAACCGATTGGCGCATTGGACAGTGAGCATGCTTTCTGAGTCCAAGGCTGTGGGTTCGATATCCTCACCTGGAAAATGTTTGTGTGGCGAACCTAAATGTTTTCAGTTTCTGGGTGTTTATCTGTAGGTATATTATAAGTATTTATTCATAAAAATATTCATCAGTTATCTTAGTATCCATAATACAAACTACGCATGCATACTTTGGGGCTAAATGGCGACGTGTGTATTGTCGAGATTTAGGTATATATTTATTTATTTATAAGTTATTATTAGGTCCAGCTTTTCATTCTGCGTCACAAGTTTTAAGCAGTTCGTGTTAATTTTCTAAAAGCTTATACGTTGTAACCTAATTACTTATCCTAATAAAGCCCGCGCTAATTTGCAGAAATATTTGTAAGGTTTTCTTTAACATTTTATTGATGAAATAAAAAAATAAACACGGAAGAAAATCTTAATATAACAGGGAATCAGAAATTCCACAGAAAACCGTTAGAAAGGGCTAGTTTTATCATAAAGAGCCCTTGGGAAAGAAAGTTAATTAAGCCTATACTGTATATACCTAACCCTGTGGTTTAGTGCGTATGAAACGCACAGTGTAGTGCAGCCCTAACATAACTGCAGTTGTCGATAAGTGAAACGGGGCCGCCATAACGTTTTATCACAATGCAAGACGTGGTGCGTTATCGACGTGCTAATTATAGTTTATTGGAGCTTTCCTTTGCCATAATTTTCTCCTGTCATAAATTACTAATGAGTTCCCGCGGTTCCACTCGCTATAACTATGGGGAGTAACGTGTTATAATATATCCAATAATAAACAGGTTACATAGCGCAAAAGTTTTTTTCAGGTTATACTAGTTGTTCATGATGTAAGCGCGTTTAATCACGCAAACCTTTTAACTTTATTTTATGAAGGTTTATCAAGTGTCATAGAAAAATAAGATTTGTCCTTACCTAGGATTATTGAATGAATACATTAAAAAATAAATAAAAATGTTCTAAAAGGGCTCAAAATGCAAATATTTCATTTTTTTTTCTACCTACTGAAAACAACGAAAAAAAGTTGAAAAGTATTTTTGAAACAAAAATTAAAAGAGTAAGTTTTTCAAACCATGGCAGTTCGTTGATAAGTATTTCTTGAACAAACAGTTACAATATTATATTTTCGGAATCTACATAAAACTCAGCATATATTTGTTGTAATTAAAGGTTTTTTTTTCGCCTATCTTTCATATCTGCCATATTAAAATAATTTATAAGTCAATCCTATTTAATTCTATTTAATGCTATTAAGCAAATTATATATAATATGATAAGACCCCCTTATTATGAAGTTAATTCGAATTCCACCTTACTTATCAAAACCATTTTATATATATATCCAAAGATGTATTCAGTCTGCACTTTAAATAAAATTATTTTAAATACTGGATAGAAGCAGAAACTTTGCGGAAACCCATAATATATTATGAAAATTAAGCTTAATTTGCTTGAACTAATTATAAATTACACCATACAAATTAAGCTTAATTTTCAAAATTATTTTAATAAATAAGGTGCGAACATACAATCATAGGCTGTTAAATACATTACCTTTCCGTCCATCCTTCCATCCTTCCATCCTTCCATCATTCGATTTATTAACGTAGTCTGTAACGTAAACGTGTGGCGTGATCATAAAACGTTACGGCCACCCCGTTTTACTTATTGACTGCAGTTATATTAGGTTTTCGCACACTATGCGTTTATTAAAAAAAAAATATCCGATTTCACTGCCGAGGAACAAGGTGATGCCTAAATAAGGAACGCCTAATCTTAGGAGATTCCTAGGTATCTATCAACCGTACACCAATAGTTAGTGTTTTTTTTTCTTTTAGGTTTAGGTTTAATGAAAACGTGCAAATGTTTCTAAAGGGTAGTATTTTTTTAGGAATTATCTGTTTTTTTTTCTTGTGGAATCATAGCCTTTTAAACACTTCGCAGGACCACGAGTTTTATACGCCAACTGAAAAAACAACCCCGGCTAAATTCAAGTACGATTTGCACAAGAAGGGTTCCGTTGCATAATGCGTAAACACCAAAAAAAACAAGTTTCTTGTATTTTAGTACATATTTGATCTGACACTGAAATATTAGACACGTCAAAAGTTTATCACTCTTGCTATCCACTGTGTAATTAAGACAGACGGAAACAGAGATTTGGAAATGGAATCTCGATGACACCTTTCGGGTACTGCACCCTGAAAAGAAGGTTTTCTAAGCTACGTCTTAATATCTGTTGCTTCGTTTTGTCGAAGCCTTCACAATATGTTTATGTTTTCGATTCCATATAATTATAGCTATATACCCGTATTCTCCATTATAGTATTAAAGCGTCCCAATAGAGGTCGATTTGATCAATTATTCGTGTAAATCAGCCCATTTCCATTAATGTTAACCAAATAATGGGATTCCATTGCATTGCATTATATTAACGGAATAGATTTATGACGTGTATTGCTGTCCGCGATCGATGCTGCTTACATGATTTATGCTAATTGCTTTGTGGTTTTGATGTATTGTGTTTATGGTCTATGGGTTTTCAGGACGCTTTTATCTCAATTCGTTTGGATTAGGAAAGTCTTTAGTATGTTTCGATTGGTAACATGTGCTTGCCCTCCATATTAGCACAAGCACGCCTAATGCAAGCACTGCCTATCTAATTTTCTTTACGCTCGTATATTGGGAGGATTTTTCCATGTTATCCCATCTTCCACGCCATTGTACGTAGTTAGCTCAGTCATTAGATAGTAGGTACATAAATTATCAAATTTTCCTAATTTGCGTGTATTTAGAAAGTTCAAAAACTTGCATTGAAGCACCGTGATGGGTCCATGCTCTTAAATCCTTTCTCCCCTGGCCGAGACCTGTTTCCAGCAGTGCGACGTTAATAGGCTGCGGATGATGAATTTAAAAAGGAGCCCTTATAGCATCACCTCGTTATCTGGCTGTTAATACATTTCTCAGGTACGAATACATGTGACGGTATCAAGTTTGAATCTTATACTGATGACTTTGCTTCCTTCCTTTGGAGCTTTAAAATACAATCAAACATGTATGTTATTAATCAAAGAATCCGCGGTTTATACTAAGACTATACGAATGAAAACATATAGGTTACTTCCTTCGACTCATGTTTGGCTATTAAGTCTTAGAACGAGTAAAGAAGTGAATCCTAATACCGTCTATTTTTAGTTACAATTTAATTTTATAAACTCAATTAACAATATATAAGTTTGTACGGAACTCATCGATGTACGAGTCCGACTAATACTTGGCCTATTATGTTAAAAAAATAAATAATTAATATCGCCTATAATTAATATTAATATCGCCTTAAATAATTAAATGAAATTATCATCAATCAAAATTTCAGGACATTACAGTTACTATTTTATTGTACGAGTAAGAGGTTGTGTAAGTGTGGAGATTTTCGAAAACTGGACCGGACTTGTGTGAATGCTGTGTTTTGCGTTATATACGTACAATTTTAAGTCAGATTTGTATATTTTATGTATATAGTCTGAGGCGCGGGAATCCCCATAAACATCGAGAAATTACCGAAACCTTCAGTTATTATTCATAAAGTTTACTTTCGTCTCTTTTACGATGATGAATAGGTCTTGACTACGCGGAGGTCCATATAAAAAGATGCTGTGCGTTTGAATAAGTAAGAAGGAGTTGTATGAACTTTTTGTTTTATTTGAGGCAGATTTATTTCGTAAGGAAACGAAACCTACATACATTCTACATTGACTAGAAGCATCGTTCCTTGCCACAAAGGAAACTTCTAGAACCAATTTTATTTTAGCTTATAAAAGCAGCGTTGAAAGCCTCGTTGTTTGGCCTACCTTTAGGGAGGAATAACCGAGTTCTATCCACGGCTAACCTTTTGGAGCTATGTGCGTTTTTAATTTAAGCAATTAAAATATAACTTACTATAACGGTGATGGAAAAATATCGTGTGGAAACCTGCGTCTAAGAGCTCTCAAATGCTTGTGGTTTGTTAGTCTAATCTTACGACCTACGCACGTATTGTTCGCAGAAGATACCCCTGGCCAGGTAAGTTATGGGTAGGTAATGATGATGAGTTCCGTCAAGTTAATAACAAACTGACATAAGAAAGCAGAAACAAATATTTTTTAACATTTTTTTTTACAATAATCACACCGCTATCTAGCTTCAAAGTAAGCGTAGCTCGTTTTATGGTTACTTATATGACTGTTGAATACTTTTATGAATAATGTTTATACATAATTACAATACACAGATGAACACCCAGACAATGAAAAACATTCATGTTCATCACACAAACATTTTCCAGTTGTGGGAATCGAACACACAGCCTTGGACTCAAAAAATACGAGCCGCTGCCCACTGCGCCAATAGGCCGTCTGAAATATTTTCGTTATTGATTGTATAGGTATAGATAGCTACATATATGCTTTCAAATTATATTTCGTTACATCTATGCCATTCAAAATTACATCTAGGGTTTGAAGCACTGAACACATTGTTTGAACTAGGCTGAGGCGAATCTTAGTTTGTTTAACAATGCCTTGTTTCTAACTAGTTATAGGCTTCTATAACAATAACTGATGCAATCTCCTCCATAGTCCAATAGTTAAGCAGTTTCAGTTTCGGTTTCAAAGATCTGTCCTGCTATTTCATTGACGTCACTCGTCGTTGAGTTCGCCTTTGAAATATAAATGCCGATAAGGCAGTGTAGGCAGTGGCGTGCATAGAAGGTATACGCAGGGTATGAAGATATAAAATTAAGAAAATTGTCAGTACGAGTTGTAAAAAACTTAAGGATAAGCATTGTGAGAGTTATCAAAAGCCTACCTTAAGTTTTTATAACTCGTACTGGAAATTTTCTTCATTTTATATCCTCTGCATACCCTGGTCATACTCTCTATGCACGCCACTGAATGTAGCGATACTGTTTTAGGAAATAACACTGCAAAGACTAGCATGAAGCCAACGGTAAATTGACAATTAAGGAGTAAAAGTTAAGCAAGTATAGAGTCGGCGGCTCTAAAGTATATACTTCAGAGCCGCCGACCCGATGTTTTGTGGCACAGCTAGGTGTTGGTGACTTTTTTGACATGACAAATCGCAGACAAGCGCCCGCCATGTTGGCAACATGTCGCCGACAAGATTCGTTTAAATTCTAGCCGCTGACACCACCAGGCTGTGACGGCGGGTCGGCAGCTATGGTTTGTAGACTCCTACGATCCGTATAATTAAGGAACTTGCTCCCTCGGCCCTTATTGCCATACACTGATGCTATGATTTTAGATTGATTCGCTAGTCCCGCTTTGTACACCTTAACGCAAAACGACGAGAACATAAATACTACCCAATCCCGACTTTGGACGATACAGCGTCCGCGTGCCCAACAAACATTATCACACCATTCCCTATTCCGATTTTCGGATATCTTAGTTTTGCGTGAAGAAAAGTATTTAAAGTTAGTATTCACAAGTGACTGAAGTATGATTATTTCGAAATGCGACAAAACGGGGATTACCATGCCAACGGGAAATTCCCTTTCAGAGAGCTATAAAGCTTTTGTGATTTGTAGTAAAGTGACTAGAATTTATTTGGATCAGTGATAGTAAGTATAAAGTTGGCGGACGGACAGATGGTATGATACAAATGCGGTGTCAAAATTATAAAAATAAGTTTGTCACCTCCTCCAAAATGCTGCTCTCGTGCATTGCTATACACCCTGCAAGCCGACCCCCTTCTGTAAAAAGTTACCTTTCCGACTGGTTGCCAACCGGTCATCTTCATTTATAACAGATGATTTGAAAGCGGCAGTTGTACACTAGTGGTGAAATTTGTAAGATTATTTTTGTCTAATCGCCACTGTTTGACTTCATAATTTAAATTTACCGAATAGAGAGTTGATAATGACTAATCGAGAATAACGGTATGCAGCGTCTCGCAAAAGTTGCTTTAGCGTTATGACCGGAAATCAACAATAATCATAGAATTAGATTAGGGACAATTGCTCTAAGCAAAGTGGAGCGAAAAAAACTGTTGTCATAACAAAAGCTTTAATGTATTGGGTAACACCATAATGACTAGGTGTATAAAATCACATGACGCAATGGGGTGGGGGTTGAACGACCCAATCAATGGTTTCTGAGCAACGGAGTGCCAACAATGACGTCATTTGGCGTACGAGTACCTAGTTACCTACCATCGGTGGCTGTTACACCATAGCGTAGCTATCATGTAGGTAAAATCTCTGGTTTATAGACTTTACTTGTTTTTTCATTCAAAAGTTTTGTTCTTTAATGTGTGTCTGGTTTCCTATACGCCATAGAAAGGACTTGAAGCTGTTAATTATGAGTTATTTAATAATATCAAAAAATAATAGGAAAAAAACTACTACTAGTTTCAAGAACATCGTGATGGTAAAGCGCCTGCTTTAAGTTTCACCTGTATACTTTTTTAATTAAAGAAAATTGTAATGAATGTCAACTAGGACATCTTTCTATTTTCTTTTATGGTTGAAGAGATGAGAGTTCAAGTCTGTTTGAATAACACGGTAGGTACCTTAGAGTACCTTCCTTATGATTTATTTTTTACAGAAATGTTATGTTTTACAGAAATGCTAGTTTAGGTATTATCAAACGAATTCTGAAGGTTATACTTACTTTCTGTGCAAATGCCATTTTAAATTTTTGGTTTTAGATTTTAATATTGAAATGGTTGAATAACATCATCACTTCAACTGATTGATGTCCACTGCTAGACGAAAGTGTTTTGTAAGGAGTTCCATAATCCGTTGGCCGCTTGTTTCCAACGCCTCCCAATGACTCTTAATGTTGTCCGTCAACCTTTTTTGGGGGCCGTCCAATGCAACGCTGCGTTTACCGGGTCGCCATTCCAGCACCTTGGGACCTCGACATACATCGGTTCTTCAAGCTATGATTTGAAGACTTACTTACGCTTGCGTTAAAATCGTTTAGGTAAGATGCAAAATGAATACGAAAATGTTACCTGCCTCAAGCCTGTCTAAACTGTAAGCGAACGTGAGAGAAACTTGGGACTTCGTCTAGAAAATGCAAATCATCGAACGAAATTGCGTCAAATTATTAACACAAGCCCCGAGTTACGGGAAAATTCGGGTACAAATAAATACCTGCGACATTACATATTAAATACATAAATTTGGTATTGTACCAACAATTTAACAATACAGTTTAAAACGACAATCGTTCGACTATTATAAGTAAAAATAATACTTGTAAATGTATATTATTCACGTGCATAATATACAGTCATCGCAGAAAGGCCTTTATGAGTTTTATATAAGACGTGTCAAGAACAGTTTCTCTACCATTGATTTGATGTTTTGTTGGATACAGTTATGTTAATTTTAGGTATATTTCTATGGCACACAATATAAATAACGACGCATGATAATTATTGTGGTATCTATACTAACGGGAACTTTTTAAAGAACTTAGTTGGTTTATTATGTGTAGTTATCAAATCGATCAAATCAAATACACTTTATTGTACACCATAGTCAAAGCAATACAGGTTATCCTATTGTCAGAAATGGAGATTTTCAACCGGTATAAGGAGGTACAATAAACTAATCTATTATCTGTGCATAATAGATTGTTATTTTCTGTGGTAAGAATGTGTAATGCAAAGTGCATAAATTCATTGTATTAATGTGTTTATCAGTTCATTGTTTTAAAAAGCTTAAGCCCACGAGAGCGAAGCGAACATGAAAATGTTTGCCAATGTTACAAAATAGGTAATTTTGTTTTATCTTAATAATTGACAGATTCACCAAATGCCCCACGTGATGATAATTAGAAAAACATGTTGCAATAAAACCTGTAGTTTAACTATTACCATCGTTATCAACCCATTGCCGGCCTTCCTTCAGGCCACAGGTCTCCTGTCAGAATGAGAAGATTTAAGGTCGTATTGAGGATCGCTAGACTTCACACGCCTTTGAGAAGGCTATGGAGAACTTTCAGGAGGTTTTCTCACGACAGTCAACGTGTCCTGAGGATGTTTCGGTGTCGAAGCGAAACGTGCGTAGGGAGGAGGTACTCGTACATTGCCGAAGATCTGTTTAGTTTGGAGTACAGTCTCGAAATTTTTGCGGAGTATTGCAAATTAAACTTAATTTTCATAATATAACATTGATTTCCGCAAAGTAACACCTGCTTCTATCCAAAATTTGAAAAACGTTTTGTTTACAAAAATTCTCCGTTATGACGGAGCTCGTCGAAAAATGAGATTTCTTTTCATAAATGAAATGTATATTTATGAAAAGCTCTGATACTGCTATAAACTACTACTTATTGCACCTATTCAGATTTCGCCGCCATAACTAATTAGGTCTGCTCTAAAAAGTTACACCATGACTCCCTTATAACCTTGAAGTCGTTTTAACTTGGGCATTTATGCACACTGTTTGTGTAATGATTTATTAAAATGGCCTTTTTGTGCCGAGTTTGCGTAATAGCTTGCAATAACAAACCAAGCGCGACACAATCGTGCAAAATAAACAAATAATATCCAAACAGTTCATTTGGTGTTATTAATTGAACTAGTTTTTGATATTGCTGAATATGATTTGTTTGACATTGCACCAAAATACCCATTTACCAAACGTGCCTTACAGTGTAATTCGTGTTAGATATAAAAAGTGTATCCATCTGTCTATCTCTGTCTGTACTAGTAAATAAAATGAAAGTACCCATCTATTACGTAGGAATTACCTACTTTCAACCTAACTGAAAAACTAGGTACTGACGTAATCAACCTGTACTTCTTGCAAACTGTCGACCTCCATGGCGCTGTCGTGAGCGCTGTGGTCTTAAAAATGAGGCACTGGGTTCGTTTCCCGGCGTGAGAAATTAAGGTCCTTCGGTTCAGTGGCGTGCATAGAGGGAATGCACAGGGTAAGCAGATGATATAAAATGTAAAAAATCTCCTGTACGATTTATAAATACTTAAGGTAGCCTACCTTAAGTTTTTTATAACTCTTACTGGAGATTTTCATCATCTTATCTGCATACCCTTTGCATACCCTCTATGCACGCCACTGCGTTCGGTTTTCGGCCGTGGCTAGTTTGCACCACCGACAAAGACGTGAAGGGAGTGAACGTTCCGGTACGATACCGCGTAAAAACGATAAGGGGTATAGATTACATATAACAGCCCTATATCTGTTAAGCTCTACTACCATTAACTACTATGTATTGCATTAATCTTTGTTACTCATCGGTGTGACGCACTCCCCGGAACAATACTATAGCAATATGAGTGGTTTTATACAATAGAACTCAACGTTCCTGCTGTAATTGGAAATGGATGTATAGAGTTTTTTTCGCATTCAGCAAGATGGAAACTTATCGATGTGTCAAATTTATACAATCGGTGCGACATGAAAAAGAGTTGCGCTTTCACCATCGACGTTATAAATAGCACAGTGCAACATAAAATATATATACTTTTAGTCATTTTAAGTTAATGAATTAGTGCCGAGTAGATGCTTTATGGACGTGAGGACAGGTCGTTGAGCTCTTTTTAAAGGATTTTTCAAATAGGTTAGAGTCTACCGGTGATACTAGAGCTAGCTAGCTATTACCTAAAAGTGGCAATGCTGCCAGCATCTCAGGCGCTATATCTGCTGCGGTGGTTTCAAAGACGTTTTAGATTTTTATCTAGTGTTATTTTGAAACAGTTATTCTTTATAACTGTTTTAATGGTAACTAAAATAGTATATTAATGGTTATATGGCGAGTGTTTACATCGTGGAATAGCCATCAGAAGTGTCTACTTTAACTAAAAAAAAGTATGTGGGTATTGGTGTACACACGTAAGAGGTGAAACTTCTTTTCTTTTTTTTTTTTAGTTTATTTAAAACAAGGTAAAATAGCGTTAAACGTTTTTGGAATTCGCATTGGAAGTTTTACTTCAATAATAAAAAATATCCATATCAATATATCTGTTTAAACAGATAAAAATCCTCACCGAATTTCGCAAAGAAAGCTTCTTAAAAAGTTTGGTCAAATAATAGCTTTTTTAAATAATTACTTTCTCTTTTGTAGTATTTTTCATACAAAAGTGCTCTTGTTTAATTACTATAATGAAAACTCCACGAGAGGTGTTGCGGGAGGACGCCTTAGCTGTGATTTATTGCAAATAATATAAACTTTACAATATTTGGAAAGCATTTATCCGTTTTGGGGAGCATACCGTTTTATTATGCTATACTCATTTTAATCTCACTAGTTGCACTAGTTGCATAAATGCCGATGTTGACATTCATTCAACTAGTGTAAGTTATATCGGGAAGTTGGTAATAAGAAATCTGAAATATAAAAAAATTAAATAATAAGTCGTATTAAATAGTAGTTTGCATTATAAGTGATGCATTATTTATTACTAGGTGTTGCCCGCGACTTCGTCTGCGTTTGATTTTGTTTTTAATGTAGTATTAAATTTAGTTGTAGATCTAAAAAAAAATTTAGTATGTAGTATCGCTAAGCCTTAAATGAGGGGTTTGCTGCTGTCCGCTGAGGAGTTCTGTCCTCTTTCTCCAACCACAGTTTGGGCAAAATTTAACACATATTACAAAATAACACTAATAACTCTATAGTACAAAAATAATTATTTAAATCAGTTATAATTTGTCGGAGTTATGGTGTAAAATCGTCAAACACTCATCCCAAAGTCATCCCAACACTCTCGCAAAGGAACCGAGTTTAATGTCGGGATAAAAAGTACCGTATATTACTTCTGATACTTTCATGAAAATGTGTACAAAGTTTCATGAGGATCGGTTAAGTAGTTTTTGCGTAAAAGCGTAACAAACAAACTTACATTGACATTTATAATATTATAGTAGGGACTTTTGTAATAACTTAAATCTCTTTTTAAATTTTTGTGTAGCCCTATTTTTTTTTAATAAAAGTTTAGTAATTCGTGGACAATGGTGTGGGTCTTGTGCTAATGATATTTTATTTTAAGATGTCTTTTTTGTTATTTTTGTGCATGACTGTCTGTTGTACCTAATAAATAAAAAAATAAAAAAAAATCTCAATTAATTTAGTTTTTCTAATGCGTTCGAATCTTTGCTTACTTACTTATCTAGTAATAATTATTACCAAAGTGAACTTTAGTCTCCTTTGAGAAGGTTAATAAGTAAAACGTTGGCGAAGTATATTTTTTTTATTATTTTTATTATCCATATTTATATATAACCAGTCTGATTAATGGCTGACTGATTGCCACAGGGCCCAGGCCATCTCGAATAGGAGAGTGTGTCGACAAATATCCATTTGACGATTAAAACTAGTTTGTAAAAGCTGACTCGAGTAATTGAAGTATGCTTGGATTTGAGTTCGGAAACATTTGGTATGAATATAAATACGGCTACAATCAAAACAAGAACCAAGTTGGAAGCGGGGAGTTTTGTGTTTATTTGTGTGTCTGCTGCCGTTCACACGCACTCAGTTAGGTACCGTCGGCAAGAACAACAAAGAAGTGTTTTATTTGTTTTCAAAAGTAGCTTCTTCATTGGATTGTTTTGATTCGTTCATGGGATTTTTTACCAGATTAAAAACACTGCTAGTAGTTCTTGTTCAAACTCAATTAATAAAAAAAGATAGCAATCATTATAGGTCTGATTCTATGTTCAGTGCGATTGAAACTAAATAATATAAAGGTAATGAAAATGTTGAGAACATCTGCAAACACAAAATAAATCAATTTCTCTCTTAAATTAGTTTTTGTTTAACCTTAATTACGTTAATTAAAACGCTTTGGAAACTAGGTTGCGGTGTTAGTGATTAGTTAATTTTTTGGACGTGAAATCAATTTCAGTGTAATGAGCATTTAATTATTTTCAGATCGTATTTTTACATGTGGTACTACTATTTATAAAGGTGCGTGCATGTGTTTATCACGTAAAAATTATTTGAAAAATTTATCTAAATTTATTGTTACATATAAAAAGTAATAATGCTTTACTTACCTGCTTATTTTATTTAGTTTGTTAGATATCATATTAATACGTGAATATTTAGCGTTCCGATAGTTCTGGTTAGACTGCTACCATCTTAGACATCGCATGTATGCACCACCATGTATAGATATAATAATTTATGACGTGAATTTAGGTAATTATTTTTTTGCCGACCCTCCTGGATATTTCGATGCGTGCGCGCATCCGCTGTACGTTGCGACGCACAAAAATAACTTCGGCTTTGTCTTATCGAAGATCCTTACCAATTGAAGTGTGTTTAAGATATAAAACTATCGGGAAAATTACGAAAGATTATTATATCTAATGCGGAGTTCATTGATATTTTATGAAAATTAAGCTTAATTTTATACTCCGCGAAAAGCATGAGAGCCTGTTTTTTGTAATTTATACAATTAATTCAGTACTGTCTAAGTAGTGCCTTAACAATTAATAATTGTAAAGTCATCATCTCCTGAGGATCCGGTTTCGGAAAGAAACGTGCGTAGAGGGTACATTGCCGAAGATCTGTTTGGTTTGGGGTATAAAGATTGAAGAAATTCTAAATTAGATCATACAGACTCTCCTGCTTTTCGCAGATAGTATCTCTATGCACTAGCCATTGCCCGTGACTTGTTCGCTTTTTTTCTTAATTCCATTGTACCGGGTTATAAAAAGAATATTTTATTATTCTCGAGGATAAGTATAAGCTATCTCTATGATCGAATAATTGACCATAACGTACTTAAGTATCTTGATATTGTTTAAACGCCGTGGCTGTGGTTTCCTTATGCCTTTCTGGGATAAGTCGTAGGTAGGTATCTTATTTTTGTGGTAGTTCAGTCTTTCCTGCTTTTGTAATATCTGAATGTACTCTGGGAGCCTTCGGTCGTGGCTTGTTACCACTCTACTAACAAAAACGTGTCGTCAAGCAACTCAACGTTTCGACACGATGCCGCGACCGATTAGAGGAATAAGTTTAGTATAACAGCTTAGAGGCTGCCCGCTATCTTAAACTTTATCATCACTTAAATAAAGCCGAGATTGCAGTGAAGAACTTACGTGTAATGGAAATAAAATGAAAATTTTTAATACAAATTTCATGAATGATTGTTCTTTATAACTACTGAAAAGCTAGCGATGAAGAACAATTCGTGTGAAAAATTGTTCATCGTTTAAAAGTAAAATAATACATTTTACACATGGTAAACTGGGGTTGAACTAGGGAGTAAAGCAATTCAATTTCACTGGAAATTCGATGTCTCAAACAGCTGAATTCTCGGAATTTGTTAGACGGGAAATGATATTCAGAAACTTTGGTACAACTTAGTTAAAACAATTTGAGAATTTGAGTAAGAGATTGTGTTTCTGAAGAGTTGCTTTCGGAAACTCCTATGTCTTAGGAGTTTTTTTTGTGTGACATTAACAGTATTAAAATTAAACATATCAATCAAGCACCTATAACAGTTCACTGCAGGACTAAAGAGATCTCCCACCTCCCCAGGGGAGGGTTTGCCCACGTTGAGCAAACGGGTGAGTGCACTCTAAAAAAAAATTGGTTATTCCTAACAAGATAGTGATTGTTGTGATCAAGCATCTTGATTCCATACGAGCCTAACAAGAACATAGATACATCAAATAAGATGATAATGATTGTTTATCATAATTCAATGGACTGGGCAACTGTATTGCTCCTATTATTGTTATTTAACTAAGGCATATTCTTAACTGATTCAATTTACGTACTTGTTTAAGCTAAATAATTAAAAATGATCTAATCATACAAAGAAGTAAATAATAATAGAAACAACGTATTTATTTGTTAGAATCAATGAACATACCTACATTGTTAGCTCAATCTTTAATGAACTTGCTGCTATAACTAATCAGCTTTTGTTGTTATGTTTATTATCATAATTGTTATAATTTATATAACGTCAACTAAGAGAAAATCTCTCTTAGTTGGCTTTCTTTTTTTAGAGTGTGATCACTACACATAGTACTACACGTTGTACGCCCTAAGTCACCTCCTACAACAATCGCGGAACGAAGAGTAATGGTGACAAATCTTCTTATTCGCGTCACCACACGGTTTAATTTTAACATTACAAGCAATACAAATATAATTCACGTCATAACCGAGTCACATGTTAAGAACTTAATGGTATCTACAATGTCTAGTAAACAGAAAAGGCTCTCAGTTCTTTAGTGTATTACACAACGTGTAACTGAATTACGAAATAATGTTAAAGGATGCATAAGTATATAACATAAGGAATCACCCTGTAATAATATTAAATCAAAAGAACAATATTTATCTTTCCATACAAACGAATTCAAAACAGTCTGTGAGTCTGTCTGTTTCACAGATAAGTCTCAGATACAGTTAATAATGTACCTCTTAAGAATCAGAAGTATTATTTCGGTTTTCATTTACACCGCGTTGTTTAAACCTTCAAGGTAGATCGCAGTACGGGATTGTTAAAGTTAAAGTTGTTAAAGTTCATATTGTATTGTATGGAGGAGTGTAACAGTAAATCGTCTTATACATTAATCCCTGTAGTTACAGCCACACATCATGAATTCAGAGAAATCTGATTACCAAGAGCATAAGTAACTTTGTAGCTCACTTGTTATCTAGTCAGCTATATCCGACATGTGCTGTGCAGTATCAAGACACAACGACCTATATGTATGGCCCCAGATGCCAGACTCTCGTAAGCTAATTACGGGCCATTCGAGGCTTTAGTTAAGTTGGAATTTGAGCCATTTAATCTCTGTAGTGCCCTATTTATTCTGCATAAAATCGTTAAAAGTTTAAAAAATGAATTAATAAATAAATAAATGTAATCGCTTTAATGACAGGAGTAAAAATATGCTCTGAATAAGTTATGAAAAGAAATTACAGTGTCTCATAATATAAACCTGTTGTAGGTCCTCTCTTTATTATCGAAATATTAATCCTAGAATTGTAAAAATGCTTAGTCGATAAAGACGCAGTTAATTTGAATTAATGAACACGACAGTATAAAAAAATCTATACAAAATGCTTTATGAGAATATACGAGCTGAAATTGTAAGGAAGACAAAATTGAACCTAACTTCCTAACTTTATTAAAATATAACTTTCGTATCTCGCAGTCTCTACCTTCGCCTAAAAAATTATACCTCATCCTTCATCTATGTCCTCCCAGTTATATTTGACCTTTATAACAACGGTTTTCAACCGAAAAACGTTTATGATGAGTCAGTTTCAAAGGTCAAATTTCGTTGGACGCTCAAATTACATAATTCGAAAACACCTTGCCTTAAAAATAATAAAAAAGTCGACCCTACAATCCTACATAGTTGTGTTTTTTGTTGCAGGGTGAAAGAGACAACCAGTCGACGAGTGTGTGGAAGTGAGAGGGGACGAGTCCAGTTTTACCAGTTTGGGAAAGGATACAGTTTTTTAAATAGAAAAAAATTATAGTGACCACATTCGTGTGTCTAGTAATGCGAGTGCTCAAAATCAGTGTTTTGTGAGTGATTTTGTTTTCGTCGGATAAAATGGCTGCCCTTCCCGCGCTTTTTGGATTGCTTATGGCCGCTTTAGTAACAGGTGAGCGCACTTTCACTAACTTTTAATACTTATGTACTTTACCTTTTCTAAATTTCTACCTGCCTCAGGTAATTATTTACAGGGACGAAAAGTTTTCTTATAAATTAAATAGTGTTTCAGTTAACCAAAGGATTTATAATCGGGAAATAACATTGTTTACAGGGCTGTGAAGCCTATTTTGCAGCTTGCTATTTAGGAGAGTTTGATATTTTTTTTTTCAAATTAAATAGGAATAATTATATTTTAGGAAAAAACTCATTGAATTTTTGGGCAAATTAAGTATCAGTCCATGTTTTTGAGTGTGTGCTATATTTAAAAACGTGTAATATGCATGTTGTTAGTGCTCTTAATAAATAACTAGTATTTATTAGTAGTATTATTATTGTTAAAATTCAATAATAGTGTATGTATTAAGTATGTACCTCATTTACAGCAATATGATACAAAAATTACATAGTTCCGCATTTTATTGAAACCTTTAATGTCAATATGCTCTTTAGTAGGTTGGTACTTACCAAATAAATACACAATTTCGGTTCAGGATAAAATTCCATTTCCTGAAGTCTATCACATTTACTTCTAGTACCTCGCCGAAGATTGCTTAAGTGGAGAAAAATTGAATATGTATGATTCTCATAATAAAACTATAATTGTGTTGAAATTATCCCGTTAGATGATATGGCATCATTCAAAATAAACCTCCCTGGCACATAGTTTGGAAAAAACATGGCCTACTAAGACTCCGGAAAAAATAAATTGGTCTTCTTAACTGAACGCCTTAATGTTTATACATTTAGACCGTACCTACGAGTACGTCCCATATTTATTTGAAACGTTTTTATGTAAATTACCTCGATATATTTTATGTATCGAGCAACATTTTTTCTTATTAACATAATGTTGCAAAGTTAGTAATATAAATCACTTCCGAAATGGAAGCTGCTTATAAACGGGATTGAAATTATTGAAAAAGTTCAGGAGTTTTTACAAAGTAATTTTGCGTGTTGAGATAACACTATTATTGTTTGCTTCATTTTGTTTTAGAGATCTGTAGATAAAATGAAACATTCGTATATTGACAAATATGTTCAATAAACAAAGACAAACAATCATTTAAACAATATTTACATTACTTTTTAGTTAAGAATATAAAATAAAAACAAACTTTTTATTATTTTACATAAATTTACATAAAGATCTTTTACGTGGACAAGTAAGAAAAAATAGATTTTAAATGTAAAATGCATAACTATACTCAAAGATTTAAAAACCGGATTAATTAGCAAATCCCTCTTTGGCTGCGATTACCAGAGATTTGGACTGAAATCAAAGTAGAGTCAAATTGGTTCTATCGAGAGTATAAAATGTATATGATAATATTTAGATAAAATATTTATCGGTATCGGTAAATCCCTTCATCAAGATATAAAAGAGGATTAAATTATATTTTGTATTCCAGTATTGATACATTCTCTAGTCGTAGCTTAATTGTTAAAAGTTTTCACTAATGTATAGCAACACTATTAGTTATTTGCCTTTTTTTTTTTTAAAGCGTGAATTATTATATATATTACTTCATGGTAACGGGTATTTGCATGATAAACACTCGCGGCTAGATAACCCGCATTCATATCTAATCGTTATCATTTCATTGAGGAATGAAGTATATAGAAGTTAGTTATTAATTTTCATCAATTCTACGAATTGTTTTTATATTATTTTCTCCTTCTCGTAGTCATTATTGATGGTACTCAAATTATGCGTGAAAGGAACCATAGATGCGTATAAGAAACATATGGATGATAATAACAGTTCATAAAATTGTTCCTGTACTTACTTACATGTGGCAATAATAATTACAGCCCACGAAACCGAAATGATGCAGTGTGATGTTTCTATGCTCTCAAGCACAGAAAAAAGAGACCCATCAGAGTACGTTCATAGATGCCGATGTTACTATACTATAATTTTGTTTCTTCGCCTATTTTGGTCTGTTTTATCCGCGATATTCGATTAATTGTGATTTGTGACGTCACATAGCCTATGACACTCGGGCCTGTGAAGTCACATAACGACGAACACTAATGTTTGCTAAGAGGACTCCAACGAAACCTGAATTAATAATATCTTCTTAATAGGGGATTCACGAAAGTAAAACAATATGCCTGTTTATACATTCATACATAGCCTGGTAAACATACTACTCCCGTAGTGGGTAAAAAGCATACAGGTTGATTCAGCCTACGTGTAACGATTGCCATCGCTCACGGCGTCTCAATGATCACAGAATATAATGCAGTTTAGTGAAATAGTATGAGATAGATTTAGCGGCGTTATATTTTATTTAAAATCGATAAAAGAATACCAGCGATCACTCGAATTTGGCAATACCCCGTGAGTAAGATCTAGAAACGTCGTAAAATGTTGAAACTTTACGTAATTTTCTTACTTTCTCGTATCTGAGTCACGAGAGGCACTTTTTTTGTTTAGCTTAACAATTACTTCTAATAACTTATAGTTAAGCTAGAATAATGGAAATGGGATAAACTGAGTAAATATCCAATCACTCATATATGATTAGAATCGGGTATTTTTTCGTCTGCATTGGAGGCGAGGTGATGAGAGGTGTATATGAGAGCTATGCGCCCAGAAATTAGACGTTTTTACTTCTTCTGGACAATACTATGATGGTAATAAATATGGCGTCATCTAGACGTCAAATTAGAAGTTGAAGAACTGAACAAGTATTAAAGGGTACAAGCGGCACAAAACCGTGGAATTTGGAACTTCGTACAAAAGGCTTTTTTAATTATACTCTTTATTTGCAAGTTAAAGAAACAAAAGAAGAATAGAAAACAAACACAGAAGCAGAATAGAAAAGGCGGCCTTATCGCTTAGGAGCGATCTGTGCCAGGCCTCCCCAAGGTTGTCTTTTTACATTATAAATGACGTTATCTTTATCTTCATCGTCATCATCATCACATAAACTAGTAGACGTCCATTGATCGACATAATTTTTCCTCAGGTTGTCCTAATGAGGATGATGATGAAGATAAGGATCATTTCACAGATTTCTTAAACCATTTTTAATAATTTGGAATCTGCACATTGGGCCTTAATGATGGTTTTTAACCTTGTATATTGCTTTGAAAGTTATCCAAACGATAGACAGTGTTGCCAATTCTGTTATATATACAACTCTAAACTAAACTAAATTGGCAGGTCTTAAAATAGCCATCCTTTTCCACAAATAACGTATGGGAAAAAATGGCACAGCACTACTTTAAACCTTGTCAGTTTAGTTTCTTCTGTACAACATAATCTTAATAGTAACATCTTGTTTAGAAGGACGTTCAAAAAACAAGTCGGGAATAATGTACCAATAATTTAAAGACCGTCAAAGTATCGCTAACCTGTTGTGTTAACTAAATGTAAACATTCCATTCCTGTGCGCTTCCCGTCACTATTAGTTAGGGTTCCATTGTAACCTTGAAATTTTTATCAGTATTTTTAAATATAAAGTCTGGTATTCTCTATCTAAAATTATCTGCGGAAGATCGTTAGTTACATTCTGTCGAAGGACTCAAATACAAAACATTAATTTATCGTACCTTTCAGTAATCTGGCATTAAAGTGTTACAATAACGTACTTTTTTACACAAGGCCTCTGATTTATTACTACAAATTCCAATCAAGTAATTTCTGCAGGTGACCCTGAGTTATGAAACCTATTTGCGACCTACGAATACGATTTAGGGAAAGAATAGATAGAATGATCTACCCTAATAAACTAGAAAGTCTCTCTAGCGTCTTAAAGGTAAAAATATGTAGGTAAAAATAAAAAAACACTGGGCTCAGGTTGTCGCCTCAATTGATGTAGGGCCTCTAATAGATGAACGGTTTCTTGTAAAAATTTCCACAAACTACGGTCTTGTGCTGCGACTAACTTGTGTGTTTCGAATGGGCAGTAGATGATATCCACCTTAGGGATTGCAAGCTCTATAGTAGTTGAGCCCCTGGGGTCATCGATACCTTGTGTGTTTCGGATGGACAGTAAGGGTTGTAAGCTCGCCCAAAGCTTATCGAATCGGAAGTGGGCGAAGGGAGACTTTAACCTAAAGGGACCTTAAGTGAGGCTCGGACTTCGACCCAGATTGACGTTTGGGAAGTTCGGGTTTGTGAGACCTCGACTTCACCGGCAAAGACGCGCGCTCTGCTCTGTATTTGTGTCCTACTTGAAATGCATTGCGGTTGTTCACAACCTAGTGGGAAGTTTCCAAACTTTAAATGTACTGGTGTGAGGTAGCAATTTTAGGCCCATGGGAACTTAACTTCAATTGGTTCTCCAAGCTTGTGCTTAAGAAGAAACCACGAGTTAAAGTATAGTTGGAACTGACACGAGAAAATCCAGGTAAAAATTGAAGCGTCTGTCTGTAATTACAATTTGTTTTTGTTTTTTTGTCCGAGGATTCAGGATACAGTTTACTGAAATTATTTAGTGGAACTTTTTGAGCTAGATAAAATATCTAGGGAACCAAGCTATTTTAGTGTCTTCTCACACAATACGCTTTGTTTAATTTTTTCTTAGAGACGCGTCGACGTCTCACTCGTGTGTTTACGTTACGCCTGTTCAAATATTTGTTGAAGACATTGTACATACAGGATGATTTTTTTTTATTCAACTTGTAACTTACACCTGATGCATGAGACTTTACTGCTCGGTCACTTTGTTTGTTCTTATAAATGGTAACTACATTTAAATTTTATACACTTTACTTTAAAGCCTTGGTTTATGGATTTGTATGCTTAGTACACCTATTCAGTTCATGTTTTACACTCATTCCTGAAAACTGAAATGAAATCAAAATTAAGTTTACTTTAAGTTACTTTAATGTGAATAAGAGAGTCCATTTTAAATAACTATAATCGAATAAAGTAAATTAACATATTTCCGCGCACTTGCTAGCTAACAATGCTAAATTTAAGTCAAGACCTAACTGGCATGCAAAATGCCAAGACAAGACAAGACTTGAGAGAATAATTACAAAACAGTATTAATGCTTTAGTTTCGGAGTCGGACGTGACACAGTTTTACTTTTAGGGCGAATACACAAAACTGCTAATCGGTACGACCAACGGTGCGATTTAATAATCATTAATTACAATCTTCTTTGATAAACATTAAACAGTAATAAAACTTTCAACAATATGCAGACATATTTCTTGAAATAAAATAAAAATAAATAAATAAACTTAGAAAGATGTACTGAGGTACAAAAACAAAAATAAAAGTTATAAAAATCAGCATATTTCTCAAAGTTATCTTTTTGGAATTGCAATGCCGGAGATATGACATTATGCCGAATATATGACAGTCCAGGGATATATTTTTTGTCGAAAATATCAAAAGCGGACTAAACATAGCGTCAACAAGTGTGACGTAAGATCGCAAGAATGCGCGAATAAATTCGCAAGTTCTTGCTATTTGTCGTGCGAATTCATATATTTTTATTAGGCAACGTCACTTCGCATTTTGTGTTTGCGCCCTTACTGTTGATAGGTACCCTAAGTCTGAAGTTTGAACGGTCATATTTAATGTACCAAATACCTGAAGCTTAAGACTGCGAATCGAGCTCTTTAATACTGAGAATCGAGAGGCTGATCAGTTCCCATTGTAATGTAAATCGGATTAGCACAGATAGGTCCGTAACTATATTAGTACCCACTTAGTTGAAGAGCTATAAGAAGACGTTTAAAAAAAAACGTGGCGACCAATGGCGCAGCGGTGAGGGCTGTGGTTTTAAGTTGGAGGTCCCGATTACCGGTAGGGGCAATTTGTGAACTTATAAATTCTGAATTTTCTCTGGTCTAGTTTAGTGGGAGGCTTCGGCCGTGGCTACTTACGGCAAAGAGGTGCCGCTAAGTGATATAGCGTTCCGGTACAATGTCGCGTAGAAACCTATTAGGGGTATGGTTAGCCAGCTACAATCTTAGATTGCATCATCACTTACCACCAGCTGGCATTGCAGTCAAGGGCTAACAACCCCTGACTTTTATTATCGCGTGCATTATTCTAATAGTCAAGCCCTTTCATTTGAAACGCACATTGAAAAGCTAAGAACACTCCCGACTAATTCACCTTGCAAACAAAATCAAAATCGGTACCTCCTTCACAGACACGTAGAACTTAACCTCGTCGCTCGTTTCGAGCCTGCTGTATACTCCATTCAGTAACCTTCCCAGCACATGGCGCTGCGTCTTTCATTGAGGTAGGTCGTGTAAAAATAAACTGTACCGACTTGCACTTGCCCTGAAACGAAAGGTTCAATGTTTATAGCTCATAAACAATATCGCCCTTCGCGTTACAAATTTTGTATGAACACTTTTTACAATGGACACATTTTACTTCGTTTTTAATAGTAATAATTGACGGACCAATCAGCGGTGGAGCTCGACTACACTATTGTATAATCACTACCTACACCGCTGACAATAAGTGCCCTTGTGACAACTCCACCACAACTTCACCAGCCAAACCCTTGACCATCTATTTCGGGAATGTCCCCGCTTCGGAAGACTCCGCCTGGACCATGAGTTCCTTTGCGGGCACCTTGGGTGTCCCCCTATGAGCTGCGCTCTCTGATGCGAAAAAGATCGCCTTGCAATCAAGACATAGTAAACTCCATCCTGAGTGACCTCAAAAAATTCAACACTACTTAGTAGATTATATTTTTTTTGTAATAATTATTATAAGTGTGTAAATTTTATAGTTTTAGTTTATCTATATGTATAGGAAGAACAGCCTGGCCGATGTATCCAATCGCAGAAGCAGGGCTGTACTTTTCTTTTTCAAAAATTGTATCTTACGAAACTTTTAATTATAAGCATATAAAATAAGATAATGTAAGAAAACTAAATTAATAAAAAAAAAAAAACTATTGTATAATACTAGCGGAACCTCGCGACTAAGTCCGCGTATAAGTTAATCGAGAAGCTAGAATAGATCAACATTACATCATAGATAACAACATTGAGGGCCGATTGGCGCAATTTGTAGCGATCCTGCTTACTACTCAGTAAGCAGGATCGCTACAAATTGGTCGTGGTCCAACCCAAGGTCGTGGGTTCGATTCCCACAACTGGATAATGTTTGTGTTATGAACATGAAAGTTTTTCAGTGTCTGGGTGTTTATCTATCTTAATATATATAAATCTCCTGTCACGATGTTTGTCCGCGATGGACTCCTAAACTACTTAACCGATTTTAAATTAAATTGGCACACCGTGAGCAGTCTGGTCCAACTTAAGAGATAGGATAGCTTAGATCTTTAATTATAGTTGCAATTTTATTTTATTGCAAATTATTTGTCTATAATTAATTGACAGTCACATGTTACATATTTATATATATATATATATATATATATATATATACTACTATACTCATTTAAGGCTTAGCGATACTGAATACTTTAAAAACAAAATCAAACGAAGTCAGACGAAGTCGCGGGCCACAGCTAGTATATTATAAATATTTATGTATATTATTCATAAAAAAATATTCGTCACTCGTCTTAGTACCTATAACACTAGCAATGCTTACTTTGGGGCTAGAGTGCGATGTGTGTATTGTAGTAATATATTTATTTATTATTTATTATCAACATCATAATCATCGTGCCTAGCTATGTACCTACTATTATTTACGTGGTATACTGAGTTAGTTAGTTGTCATTCTTTTAGTTTATACATTATAACATACATCCATCCTCACAAAATTTCGCATTTATAATATTAGTAGGATGGTACGCATGCATTTGATCGTTGTCCCATATGCCTTGCGACTTGCTGTTATTTGTGAAGAGTTATGTCCTTTATCTCCGACCATATTTTTCAGATCCTTATTAGAATAATACAATACATGCTTGATAGTATACACTTTCAAATAAAAAAAGTATTATTAAAATCGGTTTAAATTTAACGGAGCTATGAAGTAAAATTGATAAAAAATTTCATCCCATTTCCCGGAGGAAACTTATTTTTATATGTTGCTATATGTTGTCCCGGAATATCCGCTACCCCTTACCCAAATTTTATTTAAATCCGTTCAGTAGTTTTCACGTGATGCCCAGACAGACAGACATACAAAAATTAAATAAAAATCTGTTTTGGACTCAGTATCGATTATAAAGCATCATCACCCGATCAAAATTTTTAAATTATATTAAATGTACAGACATCTTCCAGTTACAGTTTTATTATAAGTATATATATAGATTAAACTAGTTTATAATATCAAGTTAAGATTTTACCTATTCAGATCACTACTGATTAATGATTACACGTAATTTATTAGTAGTTCAGAAATAAATACGTATCGTATAATCCCACAATCCTGTATTCAAAAGACCTTTCAAATGAGAACGCTTCCTCATCAAGTTTTTTAGGGTCTTTTGTCTGTGTTCAACAAAAGAGAAGGTATTTAGATTATGAGAGACCCCGTTATTGGCTTTCCTGAATATGTCGGGTACAAGATATTTTTTCTTGGAAATGGAATACATTTATTTCGTTGCCCGAGAAGCTTTCCCATACAAAACTTTAACTCCCCATTTACCTCTTTAAGCGACAGATTTTTCAAGAATTCTTCCTTAGCCAGTAGGTAATTCCACAAACATATTTCTTCAAGTTTCTACATAAATTATTGTTTGATTTTTGTTAAATAATCATTTTTAAATGCTTTCACTGTCGTAAGTGCTTTAAAAAGCATGTTACTTTTATACCTTAATTACGAAAAAAATCCTCACTAATATATTAATGCGAACGTGTGTTTGTTTGTCTGTTTGGAAACCAAGGTGCGTTTGGAACCCTCGTAGCTTTAGGTTTTAGTTGGCGAACGAAGTTATCACCATCCCCATACAATTATGTAAAGATATATTATGTTTGAACGCTTCATAAGTGCCTATGATAGGCCTACATGGATACAGAGTTTTTGAATTTTAATTTGAATTTGGTATTTTAAAAGTCCTATTTACGAGTATAAATGTGTCATAAAGTTGGAATAGTTATGCAGTGTTTTTTCATGCTCTGATATTGGAAAGGTGCTGTCAGTTAAAGTGTGAAAAACACTACATTATTATTCCAACGTTATGTGACGTTTATTAATAAAGCGATAGACGAATATAATATTTACATTAATGAACTGCAGCTCCCTTTATTTCTTATTCTTATGACTTCAAATAATATGCAATAACTGCATAGTAAGTCCGTATAATGCGCATAAGATTTTTATATAACGGCGGTAGGGAAGTGAATCACAGTTAATCAGTCAGTTCACATCTGAGTCATTTGTGAGTCAATAACTCAGTGCTATTGTGGAAACTTTATGCTCTGATAATCTTTGATACCTAACTATTGGTTAAAGCTAGCTGGGTTAGGTTTAAACTTTATACTGTATTAGTCACCTGTAACTGTTGTTGCGGCGCATCATCATGATGAGAATGGTTAGGCTATAAATATCGCACAGTTGGGCATAGGCTCTCGTAGGAAGCTTTCCTTTTATTTGCTTCCAAAATATAAATTAAATATAAATAAATATACTACGACAATACACACATCGCCATCTAGCCCCAAAGCTTGTGTTATGGGTACTGAGATAGCTGATGAATATTTTTTTTATGAATATAATACACATACATACTTATAATATACAGATTAACAACCAGACACTGAAAAACTTTTATGTTCATCACACGAACACTCTCCAGTTGTGGGAATCGAACCCACGACCTTGGACTCAGAAAACAGGGTCGCTGCCCACTGCGCCACTCGGCCGTCAAATTATATTGTTATTCTAATCACTGGATATACCATTCGGATTAGAAAAATCTCATTTGCTGTTCATAGCTCAATTTCTAGGAAAGCTCATAGCGCTATATATATAGCGTTATGGGCATTCATCCAAAAGGGGGTTAAAATAAGGGATGCACTATTGCATGAAAGACCGTCATTTTTGTTGTTCTACCTATAAAATTTGGTTGACAATGAAAATGGTAAAATATGAGTTTGAGGATTTGGAAAGACACCGACCAAAGAGAAGAACAGTCAACAGGCTTTTGTCAAATTGTATTTGATTGATTTAGCTGCTATGCTGTGCTTTGATTACAAAGGCTTTATTTAAAGCCAGCGGAAACTATTTTCAAGGTTCATCCATCTTCAGGATACAGGTTATGTTTGAGCTGAGGCTGTGGTTGAGCTTAACATAGACCGTAACAAACACTTTCCCGATAATAATACCGGTATCGATAAAGAAAATAACTAGGTAATTTCCACTGCGTAATTCTAACACTTTATCTCGGCAAGCTATCAGACTTTTCGTTATTTTAAAATGTCGAAAGCCATTTCAGGTTTCCGCTAGTATTTCCGCGTACAAAGGTTTTCAAACAGTGCCCCGCTTCGCTTTTGATTTTTCTCTGACGTTCGGCTTTTAACGTACCGAATATTTTTGAAGTTAGATAAAATGCTGCTCTGTGTTCTCTGTAAAATTCGCATTTTACTCTTGACTAAAACTGTTTCAACGGTTTCACGACCTTCAGTTTATCAAAATCCCACTGCTGGAACCGGTCCCAATTCTCATGGGAAAGGTGGATTCGAGCATTGACCGCCCAGACCGTTCCAATCCAGGTGCAAATGCTTTAGCTAATGTTATCACGAGTTAGTGACTGTAGACCAGGACCAACGGTTGAACGTGATTTTGACATCGGAAAACGATAATAATTTCCTAGTACAGGGCAGGTCTTTTGTAGGGAGTTCAAAACTCCAAGATTCTAGGCCGCTTGATTCCAGCGGGTCTCCGCGACTCGTTTGATGTCGTCTGGCCTGTGGTTGGAGGTCGACAAATTGATGTCCCACGGCTGGGCACAGGTCGTTATACTTTTTTCTAAAGATTACACAATTCTTTGGAACACTTTCCAAAGCTGCGTTAAATCAGACAGTCCAGCTCCTTTTTGACGACCGTAGTTTTTTGACGACCTCGCTTACGCAAATTTTTTACCATTGCCCTACTCTATACTTTACTAATATTATGAAGACGAAAGATTTTGTTTCTTGGTTCGTTTGTGCCGAATAGAAAATACTGAACCGATTTTCGGCATTTCTTTGCTAAAAGAAAGCTAAAGTATCTCGAAGGAACATAGGTTATAATGTTTAAAATAAAAAGATGAGTGTGCTTAGAAAACTATACTACATAATTAAAGTACTCATTATTACCTTCAAAAAAAAAGTCCTCGAGGGAATTAACTCGTATCTAACTATCCAAGTTGAGTCGCTAAACAAAATTAAAAAATTGGTTTTTAAAAAATACATCCCATTTATCTATACGATAACACACAACTTTTTGCTTTAAAATCAAAATCCAACGGCAATACGGGCAGCATCTAGTTTTGTATAAATAATTTCAGTATATGAATGATTTTTTTTGAGTGTCCAGTATACCTACTGTTTATTTTTGCTTGCAATCCTGAATAAGATAAGTTTTTGTGTTTTGGTTGCTGAAATAATAAAATAACTTTAATTATTGTACAAAACAAAGGCGTTAATTTTAGGAATTTCAGGGTGACAGTTAATTGCGTCGATTGCCGTCTCATCACTGGGGTTTGTTGATGGAATACAAAAGGACGTGATTTTAAATATTCGTACGGGAGCTATTTTAGAAACAAATTCGCTGTTATTTTTTGTAACAAAGGTTTTCATACGGTTTCGATTTACGCTTAGCTGGCTTTTCATGGCTTTCATCAGACGGCCGACTATTATTAAATTTTAATGAACGTTTGAATTCCCATTACAATTCAGTTTCGGAGCCAGTATAAAACAAGAACGTACAAATTATCATCATCCCTGCAACCGATTACATTCGGACACTGTCCACTGCTGGGCATAGGGTTTTTGAAGCGCTTTCCAAAATCCATGATCCTGGGCCCCTTTCCAGCGTATCCCAGCTCATCCAGTTTGATGTCGTCTGTCCACGTTGTTGCCGATTAACAAACGCTGCGTTTACCGGTGCGAGGTCGCCAATTCAACAAATTGGGACCCCAACGTCCATCGATTCTCCGAGCTATGTGCCACGGACACTTCAGCTTCGCGACACGTTGAGCTATTTCGGTTACTCTAGTTCTTCAACGGATATCCTCATTTCTGATTTCATCACGTAGAGATACTCGTAACATAGCTCATTATTTTATTTTATTTTTTCTTTAATTGGAAAACCAACAGTTGTAGATACTAACTAGTTAACAGATTGATTGACTTAAAACTAATAACAGGTTTCCACAGATAAGTCTTATATGAACAAGGGTACCTGATAGAACCTAGCAAAAACGCAGCAAACTATAACAAAGTGTTAAGTTTACCTAGCATGCAACAGTTTATCTACTAAGTTGCGACGTACACTATTCATATTACCATAAAATAAGTCAATTTCGGGGTCATTGTAAACAGAATTAAGAAGGCGAGAGACACGGATTATAAAGTAATTAAATCTATTCTTAGTTTTAGTTAAGGGTACGTGCAGAATCTTTTTATGCCTAGGTAATCGCGAGGGTACAAATAAATCTAACTTAGTAAGTAATTCCGGACTATCTATTGACCCTCTAACAATGTTAAGTAAGAGACAAACGTCGGCAATGTTTCTACGTGTATGAAGGGGTACAAGGTGTAAATCCGAACATGATATTTCGTAGGAAGTTTTAGGAAGGTGAAATTTGTGCTTAAGGAATCTAATAAATTTCTTTTGAATACTTTCTAATTTATTGATATAAATGTGATACGCAGGATTCCATATTTGGCAAGCATACTCTAGTTGACTACGGACCAGTGAACAGTAGAGGATTTTGATGGTTTTCATTTTTTTTAAATGGTTTACCAACACCTATAATAAAACCTAAAGCTTATATATTAAAGATTATATTATATCGCCCGCTGAGTGACTTTGAGCCTTCTTATGAAGTCAATACATATATATTATCATCTTATCAACCTATTACCGGCCCACTACAATAAGACCAGTTCCCTGAACGGGTCTAAGAGAAGGGGTTTGGCCGTAGTCCACCACACTGGCCTTGTGTGGATTGGTGAATTCCACACGCCTATTAAAACGTTATAGGGGCCTCCCAGGCATACAGGTTTCTTCCCGATGTTTTCCTTCACCGTTAAAGCAAGTGATATTTTCATTGCTTTAATCGGACATAACTTAAAAATTAGAGGTCCGTAATGGGATTCCAACTCGGCCCCCCGAAACTGTAATCGAAGTTCTAACCACTAGACTAACACAGCTTCTTTTATTTTTACGAGGATAAATTAAAATTATAAAAAGTATCCGCTGTTTGTTGCTTTTGCCCACTTAAAACAGCTTGACAATTTCTGATAAAAATACACATGTATTTAATAATTTAACGTAGACGGTATTTTACGATGGTTAACAAAATGAGTTTATTTTAATAGTATTTTTTATCTTTATATTTCATAATATTTTTATTTGCTATCATGATTTATATGGAATGCTCGAATGTACTAGGAGGAAGGTCTTTAAGTTCACCTTTTGTTCATTATTTTGCCCGGGGCTTATTTTGGGACTTTAAAAATCCCGCAGACATCTTTTTATTGCCAGGATAAAAATTTATCCGAAGACCATCTAAAGGATGCAAACTGTTTCTATGTAAAATTTACTGAGATAAGTTAAACGGTTCACGCCATACAAAGAAAAGAAATGAAATTTTTGAAATACCTTGGCTAACTCCTCCCAGCCGCGTTTTAGAGATTAATATAATCCTCTGTCCAACTCCAGGATGCTGGTAGCTAAGTGTGGACCAAAATTCATCAAGATCGGTTAAACAGTTGTGGCGAATATATGTAACATATAAACACCCTTTCGCATTTATAATATTAATATGGGATATGGATTTTAGTAGTAACTATCGTAAGTATTTACGGTATGCCAGTGAAAAGGTATCCGGCAGTTTTCTGCCCTTAATCCTAAAAGGCTCTTTGGTAATCGCTATTATCGATAACGGCGTCTATTTTCCGTTATTATCATGTTATAATAGGTTATTTGATACTCCAACCTTTGTATTGTATATTTAGTTTGACCTCGTATATGGACCGTCTTTATTTTTTTGTGCGCATCCTTAACCCGATTACTCGGAAGAAATGGCTATACTTAGTGATAAGGCTGCTTCATTTTTCTAACTAAATAGGTGCAATTCGTTTTATCGTATAGTACCTTTTTTATATATGTTTCATTAGCAACGAAGGTGTAAATACCTACAAATAGTATTCCTTACGTTGCCTTTGTTGTTAACTTTTTAAGTTTTGAAGCATTCATCATACGCAGCCTTTTGACTTCCCACTGTGGGCATCCCCTCTTATGGAAGAACATAGACCCACCACGTTGCCCCAATGCGGGTTTGTGCGCTTAAACGACTATTATCATGAGTTAGTGATATAAACTAAATTATTTAGGAAACGTCCGTACCGACTACCAAGACGTGTATTTTGTTTTATTGACTGACTTAAATAAAAATATTTAATTCAGTGATAGAAAATATTATTTATATATGTATAAAAATAAAATTTAAAAGAAATGCAAGCTATTTGAGTTTCCCCGCCGCGCTGGTATTTTATATTGACAAAGGTTTCAAACGGTGGCGGAGGACGCTTCGCTGACTTTTGATTTATTCTGACTCTGACGGACAAAATAATGTACGGTACTATTTTTAACGGTCCTCTAGCACACACTAAAAAAAAAAGTCCACATTATGTATAACCAACACAAACGATTAACTTAAATAAAAGAAAGTACGTAATTTAAAAATAAAACATGATTTTAATTGTCATTTTAATATCAATCATATGTAGATAAGCTTTAGCATGTTTTTTTTAATACTTTTGGGAGATAATGAAAAATTTAAATATCGCGCCGCTCTGGGAGGGTTGTTTACGTATTTGAATAAGTAAGGTAGGTACTGTCCTAACCAAAAAATTCGTTACAGCACACCTTGAAGTTTTTAAATGAACTGCAATTTTGTTTGTAGTCCATTCCTAGAAGGGAGAAAAGATGATTGAAATTTATAAATCTATAGTATTGCAATTATTATCTGAGTCGTCCGGTCATATAATTCAGTTACTCCATAAGCGCTGACGAGTGCGAGCGAGATGGAACGAATACACAGATATTACGTACAGTACCTATCTATCAAGGAGTAGGTGTATGTTGTATTCTTTTCTCATACATTTTCATAACAAACAAGTTCCCATGTGTTTAGCATACGTGTCGAATTGTTATGTCGAGTCAGGCTTAAGCAATAAGCAACGATAAGCAAGCAAGTTGTGAGAAACCACAGCTAATGACGCAGCTTTGTACTAACGTACCTTAATAATACAGTTCATGATATTATATCATTATAATATTAAAATACTACTATCTAAGTAATGATCAATGCATCTAATTAGCTATTGCTTCTACTTAGATATCGATGTGAATATTTGTTTTGTACTCATTTTTTCAAACGTTTCCTACGAGTTCGCATATTTCGACCTTCGACATCGTTGATAGTTTTTGTGAGTTTCGGTGTTAAATGTTTTCGGTTAAACCTATATCTCCAATTTACGAGTTGGTGTGCTCAGCTTATTTTAGTTAACAATTTCGTTGTGTTGAACATAAAGTTAGCAGTTTAAATTGAAATGTCAAGATTGAATCATTGTAGAAGTTTTTGTACAAATCTAATGTTTAAAGCCAAATATTTTCGGTTGGTTTTCGTAGCCTTTATCTACTGCACGGATCATTTAGTACGAGTTTGCATTGAAGGTGGAGTTTTTTATACCATAACGGCAGAGTAAAATGATCCTGAATTAAACTATGCCCTGTGTATATTACACTACTAATTGGTATTTTTAAGTTCTGAATAAAGTAAGTTATGATTAAAAGGGTAAAAACGTGCGGCTAAAAGTGTAGTATTGGTTTGTTTGTTTATAACGTTATCAATTTGCGTAAATTCGTGATTAAGATTACATAACTACAATACCTTATTAATAAATTTTCATGCGAAACTTCTCGAGTGACGAAACACTGTCCGAGTTTTGATAACTTTAAAGCTAAAGTTCGTCAATACTTCTACAGCTAGCGCATATTATGCGATCATATTTTTTTTAATCCCAATACAAGTTCAACTTGATTGCAAACTCACTTTTGGTAAGTGATTATGCAGCCTAAGATAGTATCGGGATAAAGATTTTGTCAGTTAAATTACACCCATGGAATCTACCACGTTTAACACGGCACATTGGGACGCTATATATTTCGAAACTCGAAAACGACCTTATGATTGCAAGCACGCATATTTTGTACTAAGGATAAAGCATACTTATTGCTCATCGACGCACTACACTGGAAATAGATAAGTCTTTAGTACTAAGGCTAGACAAAACAAATGAAAGCCCTGAAATATTAGACCATAATATTATTTCCAGAGAGAATTATAGAATATATTTCTGTTTGTCGTTGTAAACAATGACCCCTGTCGTCACAGTGCTTGCTCGTCAAAACGTTTACTAGTTTTTGCTCTTTTGTTTGCGCATTTAATCTGGTTTGTTTTGTATTTTACTCGTAGTTTCATGCGGCCTTTTCTCTTTACTAATGTTCAGGAAAATGCGGCAGTTTTTCTCGTAACTTCGGCTACGCTGTTTTTGCATAATAAAAAGGGGTTGGGGATATTTGACGCAATCATAAAAATAAAGTTCATATTGCTCATTCCTATTATTATTTTTAAACAGTTGCCTCGTTATGGAACTTGTTTAATATAAAATATGTCAGTTTTTGCTGGTATACATCGTTTTTTGTGAAAGAAATTACTTGTCTGATAAAATTAAACTTTCCTGTGCGAGTTTTATAAAAGTCAACATATTTTTGTTTTAACGTTTTGTGAAATGCATCTTTTGGGGTTCCGTACCTGAAGGGTGTTCCTCGATACTATTACTGAGACTCTGCAGTCCGTTTATCCGTCAATCTGTCCGTCTGTCTGTATTTCTGTCTTCTAAGCCCTAATAGGTATAGAGTTGAAATTTTCACAGAATGGGTCGTTCCGCTAAAATACAAATCTTAAATGCGAAACTGTGTTTGTTTGTCTGATTTGTTGTTCTTGCGCCCTAAGTTAGCAGCAACCAATCAAGTTGATTTTCCGCATAGAGTTAGTTGAAATCTGAACGCGTAAGGAGAAAGCGGGAAACGAGTAAAATAATAATATAATTTAAAATGAAAGGGGTAAAAAAGCGTGTTTTATTGATGTTCATTGCTCGATTTTACTAATATTCATACTATTTAGTGATTCATATTGCACCTTAGTAAGGAAATCCTCGTGTGCAAGTCCTAATATAAAATGAAATGGGTAAAGAAACGTGTTTTATTATGTTCATTGCTCAATATTACTAATATTAATACTATTTAGTGGTTCTTATTGCACCTTAGTAAAGAAATCCTCGTGTGCAAGTCCAACTTGCACTACGGGAGATCCTCTTAAATTAACAACACATTCTGTAAAGATTTTTACTCTCTTCCTATTACGGTTCATGAGATTAAGTCCACTGACACACAGAAAAACAGCAGACGTTTAGAAATTGGGTCCGTTGGCAAACTTTAGGTCCGGAATTAAACAAACTCTATTAAAAATATTGCGTCGAATGTTTAATAAGGTAACCGTAGAGTCCGTTGCGCGTTTTCTAATTTACACGTACTAGTTACAGTTTACTAAAGATCTAACTCCGCAGTCTAGTCACGCGCGGCAGTCATAAGAGAGTCTCTCCCATCTCCTTTTAATAAAAGCTAAAAAATATATGGTACGTGTTCCACAACAAAATGTACAAAGTAAGTAAGCCGATCGACTCTTGTATATTTTTCCTTCCCATTTAACCTACAGTCTGTTTATTCAGAACCGTCCAATTATGTGCTTTTATATCCGATGACATCTTACCTAGTTGTAATAGCAGAATTTAGTGTATTACGGTAACGTACCCGTGTAAAGAAAACCCGTGAAATAAAAGGAGTTGACGTCCGTCGAATAGTTTGATTCAATGGGATGATTGAGCCAGCTCAAGAAGTCTCAAGCTTCTTTTATCCAAGATATCCCTGCGATATTACCCTGTGTCTCGGAGGGCACATTTAAACCGCTGAACCGGGCAATAACGTTGCCTAAAAGTTGAGTCCGATAACTACCAGTCCAACCTACATTAGAGCAGCGTAGCGGATCCCAAATAAAAAAAGTCGAAATTATTTTGTGTAGAAAATATGCATAAATGGAATGTACGGCTTAGTCAAAATAATACGGCATAAATCATGAATAAAATATTCAGATAGAAATATTTTTTATTTATTATTAGTCGTATGAAAGGCAGGCTTGATTTTACGCCCACTGCATCGCCGTACCAAAAGCCGAATCAGATGTTTCACATTAAAACTGGGGTTAATTTTTATCATTATTAATGTTGGTTCTATAAATAATTTTGTGTGTATTATCAACCTACATTTCTTCTCTCTTGGTCTCTTACTAAAGCAGTATGTTTAATGCCCTGACTTGTTTTATTCCTTCATGCTTGACAGCATGTTAGAGTTATTTTCTTCACATTTTATTCTAAGGTACGCACCCCTAATCGGAGTTATGTACGTTGTAAGCAACTAAATATCACTTGCTTTAACGTGAGCGGAAAACATCGCGAGGAAACCTGCGTGCCTGAGAGTGCTCCATAACGTACTCAAAAGCGTGTTTTATAACTCTGCCTTTGGTCAGCTTGGTGAACTACGGCCAAAACCCTTTTAGTTCTAAGACGAAAACCCGTGCTTGCCCGCGCGTACTTTGCGTTAAATACTTTTACACACATGGCACTGCAAATTATGCTTTAAAATCCTCACTAATATTAAATAATGCAAATGCAAAAGTGTGTTTGTTTATTTGTTTGTACTTTTAAGCACTAATTAAGCAAAAGATAATTTGATTTTTGGCATAGAATTAGTTGAAAATACGGAGATATTTTTTATCCCGGGAAGGCAAAAAGTTCCCACGGGATTTTGTAATAAACCGTTCTAAACCGCGTTAAATGCAAAGAACGCAAACGACATGCGACAGCTCGTGTTAGGATATTTCTAAGTGAACAAAGTAGCGATTATGCAATCAACTGCGAATAGTGTATTCATTAACACTACTAATAAGTGTTCGGGTTACTGATTGTGCGCGCTCCAATGCGACATGACATTTCGTTTGTTTGGGACTGATTGACATGCTCAAGAGTAGGAGATAATTGCGTCATGCGCTTGCAATCAGCATAGCTTTGAAATAGTGGTCATAAAAAGCAATATAGCTTTTTGTTTTGACAGTTTAAAGCAAATAATTCCAGCCATCATCGTAGAATGAGGAAGTGGTGTATCAGAAGTTGTTTTACTTTACCGTACGAGTACGTTATGATATAGCCATATTAAAAACTCAAAGGTTCAAAGTTTTTTTTATATAGTGAAAATTGGTATTTTAGTTTTAAAAATAACACAAATGTAAAATTTCCATCCAGATATTATCTACGGGGGTAAAATTATCAAAAACTGTGAAACATTCTAGTCTTTTGTTTAACCATAAGCGCAAGTTTTCTGAATCGTTTCAGACTTTCATTGAAACTTCCTTTCCCTGTTTAGGGATAGAATTAAAAAAATATATCCTTAGTAAGGTAGTAAGTAGGTGCTATATCCTTAGCTAGGTAGTAAGTAGGTGCTCAAAAAATATTCTCTAAATTTTTAAAATTCTTCATTCAGCCGTTTGGGCTTTAAGTTGTCTGTCAGGCAGTTACAAAGCATTTTATAGTTACAATGTATATCACTGAGATGAATCTTAGCCTTTAATAATAGTCTCTAAGCCGATTTATCTTAACCGCTTGCACTGCGAGTCACGTCTCTACTAGACAGACACAGCACAGTCTGTCTGTTAATAAATTGTAAAAAAGTATTAAACGGAGTAAAGAAAGCCCCTATTTCTTCTCTTTCTGAGAACATTTAAATTAATTTGACCTTCAAGTTGATATTATGTGTAGAAAGCTTAATCAAGATACAATACTAAGTATCGAATACACAATAAGATCCTTTAGTTGCTGAATCTTTCACATTCGATACACTTCTAATTAACTGACACAACGTTTACAAATCTTACTTGCACAACACACTTAAAAACACGCTCACACATACTTACACCACACACGCACATACACACAAACACACACGCATGCACACAAACAAACACACATAAGCACACACACTCGTTCGCACTCGCCCTCACACATACGCTCACACAAACACGCACGCTCTCCTAGGCACGGGGATGGATCACCACCGCCAATTTACAAACTCCTTACTGGTACAAAGAATTTCTTGATAGAAAAACCCATAACTATTAATTGGCCTGACCCCGCGATCTACCGCCACGTTACCCACTAGACCGAAGAGGCAGTTGACCAACGAGAATACGGGGGCCTTATATACATATTAAGGCTAAATAAGGCTTTATGTTACTCCATAGTAATAGGAGTTTCTGTACTCTTGACTTGCCCGTAACTTAATTACATTAAGACTAAATAAGACTTTATAGATATTGCTGAGAGTTTCCTGCTTGTAACTTAGTTAGGGTCTCTAACAAGTTAACTTCATATATACTGAGGGATATATGTAACTTATACTAAGGCATATATGTAACTTGTTATTAAGGACTACTAAAGCTAAGCAAGAAGAAGCGGTGATAGCCTAGTTGGTAAGACTTCGGCTTCACTTTTAAACATTCAGAGCTATGTGCGTTTTAAGCAATTTAATATCTTTTGCAAAACATTGCGAAAGAACTTGTAATGTCTGAGAGTTCTCCATAATGCTCCTAAAGGCGTTCGAAGTGTTACAGTAAATTTATAATTTGGGTAAATAATTAAACTTTTGATAACTTTAAATTCATATTTGCCAGATATTTATGTTAATAATAAATAATAAATAAATAAATGAAGTATAAGTTGTGTGTTGTGTCGATAATGCAGTCGTATTTACATCAAAATTTTATTTTTGAGTGAAAACCCACCATTTTGATGTAAATACGACTGCATTATCGACACAACACACAACTTATACTTCATTTATTTATTTATTATTTATTATTAACATAAATATCTGGCAAATATGAATTTAAAGTACGACGTACGACGCAACACACAACTTATATTTTACGCAGTCCTATATGGACTCGAACGATGCATAGATACCTCCCGGTGTCTTAGTCGTTTATCAGAAGTCTTCTCATCCGCAATTGTCCAGCTTTTTGGTCTCCCTCGGAACCCTGAGTAGTGAGTGGGTTGATAATGATGAATTAAGAAAGCTTAGCCTTCATTTTTTAAGTCTAAAGCGACCAACAAATCAACGTACCAGCACAACTAATATATTTTCGTAGCAAAATCTTATGGAGCACGATCTCAATTTATCAACCTGAGTAGCTAGGCACGATTTATTTAGGGCATAAATCTTGGACTAGGTTCTCTATGGACATTTTAGTTGCTTTTTTTTATTTTATTAAAAGCTTAAAATAAATTGGTTCGCCGAGAAATCTTCGAACTGAAAGGCTGACTGGCTGGCTGGCTGCAATGTAATGACAAATGCTAAATGATTTTATAAAACGAGCGAAAAATAAATTATTTATGCCGACCGCTAATTAGATACTGCAGTACTTAACGAAGCAGTAATACTTACGAAAAATGAATTAACCAGGCGAATTCATTGGCTAGGTAATAGTGGTCGTTTTCAAGATTTGATGTCGCCTGACCCAGCATTTAAGTAAGCCATATTCTGTAATCACTATTTATTTTAACTCGTTTTAATACTACTAGGTATAATCTAGTACGGTGAAAATGATAGATAACTAAATATAAAAGCACGAGAAGAAAAATTCAAAAGTTTGTTGGGGCGAGCAAAGCTTAAACCGGCCAGTCAAAACACAACTTTATGCACATGAGTTTTTATATTATAGCTTTGCTTTATTGATTTATTTACATCACTAAGAAATATTTTTCCGATACCTAGGACCAACCCTAGGTTAGGTTGCTAATATTAAGGCATAATAAAATTCGAGTTTAAAAACATTGACGTCAACCAACGAAAATAGAATGAATGTTGTCAATTAGGAGTCATTACTTTCGTTAAAAATTGCGAAATAAAATATAACCGGGCAATTTATTTCTCGTCGGAAACAAACCAGCTACGTGTCGGCACTCGCTTTCATTACTGTACGCCGTTTGTACCATTAATAACTTTACACCATGCGATACGATTCTCTTAGGATTCTGAGTATTCCATAATGAAATTCTGTTTGAATCTCGATTTAAAATACTCAATATTTAATAATAGTATTATGAAATATATGAAGTCAAGGTCCAAGTTAGGTTAACCTCTAATGCAAATTTTCATTACGTTTTTTTTAATTATTAATTAAAAATTTTGAAAATTTAAAAACGTACATGAAGGCGTAACTAACTGTTTATCAAATTTATCAGTTACAAAATGAGTTACTTTTTATTTATTTTCGTAATTAATCTATATTTGTGGCTAAGAAATGTAAAACATGCACGAGAGAAAAGATTTTCCAGAAGTAAAAGCTGGTTTTACAAACCTTTTAAATAGTACATATAATATAATTTAGCTAAGATTAGTCCAAGAGTCAACGACCGATTACATTTATGCTTAAGTCCATACCAATAGCTGACAGGCTACTGGGCCTGCCTGTAGTACCGGCAGTCATACGGGAAATTATTATTGCCCATCTTATTACTGGTAGTACAGCCGTTATTAACTTGGGCAACAAACGATTTGGACGGCACTTGATGCGTACATACATAATGTCGATTTTAGTGAGTCGATTTTATAACTAAAGCTACATTTTCCTTACACCTGGTCTAAATATAATATTCTCTCAACAAACTGAGACGGTTGTATTCTCTTTGCGATATCGCGTCGTCTCCTAAAGGGCTGTCTATTACCGTTCGCCATTTATTTCATTCACACTCCACTAGACACACATTTTTGCGACAAATATAATGTCAACTGGGTAAAAAATAGCCAAGATCGTTTATTGACCATATTGGTTCGGTAGGAGTGGTACGGATCAATTTTTAATTACTTTTTGCGAGCTTTGACACAGCTTTGTACTGAGGTCATCCTACTTAGGATCCTACAAATACATGCCATAATTTTTATGATTTTTATGACTCAGGCCTCCTTTCTCGTGGCGTTTAGAGCTTTTACACACCACGCTCTTTCAATGCGGGCTGTCGGGCAAAATTATTATTACATGCAAGGGATAATAACCGGGACAGACGGCTTATCGTATTTCCCAAGCCATGTGGGGGAGACCATTTCTAGGTACATAGGGAGACATATGCCTAACTCCGGACTGACAAAAATTTTTTTTTTTAATGAAAGTACTTTTTTGGCCTGATCTGGAATCAAACCTACGGACCTCGGTTGTGAACTTGTTAACCACTAGACCATCGAGGCAGACAAATCTTATGTAGCCGTGGAAACATCTTGTTGACTTTAATCCACGTCCCGAAAGGCTTTAACTGTTATTGGATTTTTATTGCAATTTTTTATACGCCAACCGTAACGATAAATAAATTTCGCCGAATTTTTTGTACAAATATTTGTGTAAAAATTAGATTTCGAAGCGAGTTATTGGCTGTCAATTTTTAGTTGGATAGAGTACCTTTATTTATTTTTTTTAGCCTTTAGGCTTTTTACAACAAACACGGTTTATTGAGGCTTACATGCCATTCAAACCATGGGTATACATAGGTCGGGGCTTGTTCTACGTGATATTCAAAAAAAACTTTTAATAAATCAAGCGTTTCAAAGTCCCAATGACTCAAAGGGTTGCAAATGGACTAAAATCCGCAAGGTTATAGGTTCGGAACCCATCCAAGCGTCACTTGACCCAACATAAACTCATAATATGACAGCGACTGTTGCAGAGTAATTTTGACGCACATTTTGAAAAAGGCTATTTCTAAGATATGTTTTAGCGGACCAGACCACCATTGGAATGGCCTTGTTGGAATGGACAACCAATAGTCCAGAATTCAGTTGCCGATCCGGGACAAAAATTGATAGTTATTGTTGGTTTTTGTTTGGAAAAAAGTTCTAAGTACTACGGCATTCCGTTAGCCCCAATAAATACATAAGTGCACTAGCCTGGAGTTAGGAAATTGTAATTTTCTTCCCCGTGCATTGGATGGAGAGCACGTTAATCCATCTATTCTGTGCGTTTAACTGTGCATATTCGGGAACTGATAGCATCTTATTCTCTATATACCTCTATTGGCCAGCACATCATCATCAACAGCCTAGAACAGTCCAGAACTGGCTTAAAGTCCTCTCCCAATTTTGGGATTATATAATTACAACGCTGGGTACACGGGTTGGTGATTGCAGTAGATGGTAGAACAAACACAGGACACTGCTGCCCGCTCTCCGTTATATTCCCAAAATATATAAGATACGTATATACATACATTCACTACGATACATATATACATACATAGACTGTTACAATATCAATATAAGAAGCAAAAATAAACTTGTAGCACATCAACATCCACAGCCTAGAACAGTCCACAAGTGGACTGAAGTCCTCTCCCAATTATGGGATTATATAATTACAACGCTGGGTACACGGGTTGGTGATTGTAGTACTCGTAGATGGTAGAAGAAACACAGGACACTGCTGCCCGCTCTCCGTTATATTTCCGAAATATATAAGATACGTATATACAAACATACACTACGATATATACATATATTGACTTTAACAATATTAATATTAGAAGTAGAAGTAAAAATAAACTTTTAGTGCAGTTTCCTAGGCTGCATTTAATTTATAATTCTTTTAAGGGTAATTATTTGTATATCATTCTATAACAAATTACCGGTTGAAATCCTTGAGATGTCTCCCAATAAATTTGAACTACTCTCTTCATAGACTCTCTTTCTTCATAGCTCAACATTAACTCGACTGTGAGATGGTGATAACAAAAAAAACCTGGCTAAGTTTGTTGTCGGCTCTTCTTAGCCCAGGGCGCGTTTGCAACCCTCCTAGCTTTAGTTTTAAGTTAACGAATGCAATTGTCACCATCACGAACATTAGTGTTACATGTTAAATGTATGAACGCTTCATAAGTGCCTGTAAATAAATAAAACATTTTTAAATTTGAATTTACGACAATACATACATCGCTATCTAGCCCCAAAGTAAGTATATAAGTGTTATGTGTACTAAGATGTTAATTGAAATTTTAAAGATGTTAAGATGAAAATTGTATACGTTGTTTTGTTATACTTTTCTTTTTGTTCTATGTACTTTTTGTGGTCTGCAATAAAAGTAAAAAAAAAAAAAAGAATAAGATGACTGATGAATAATTTCCATAAAAATGTGTTAGAAATGAGAAACAAAACAAAGAATACATTACATATAAGTTTTTTTTTGCAATATTTGTGAATGTACAATATTTTTTGTTTTTCCATTGTCTACGTAGAAATAAAGACTTGCGGATATGTGACAGATGCGGACATTATATCATGCTAAAATTTCAGCTCGATCAGTGCAGAACTTCTTGAGTTTTTGAAGCGTACACAAACCAACATAACATTTTTATGTATATAGATATACATAAATACTCATGATATATACATATTAACACCTGGACACTGGAAAGTCGTAATTTTTTAAATTTGATTACTTGTATTTGACGTTGGCTGCACGAGTACGAGGTAATAGTGTTAAACTTGATCTTAATCAATGTCGAGTCCGCCCGTTAAAAATGTACAATGGAAGAACGCTAATCAATTCGATTCCAACGTTACTGACTTCGAATTTCTCGTACATTTTGCCTTGGAGTTTTATTTTTAACCTTCGATTCGCGTGTATTTTTTGTGTTAACGCAATCTTCGGCATTTCGGATCCGATTTGCATGATCTTTTTACCCACGAACGAACGGAGATGGTATATTTGTTTGTGCGTTGAATTATTACCATTTATTGCAAATAGTTGGACTTAAGGCAATAAATATTAAGATTTGTTTTTATATTTAAATTTAAAAACGTTCCCTTCAATAGCAAACATTGTTTTTTTAATAAATTGGAAACTTGCAAAATTGACAACAAAACTTGTCCCGAAATTAAATTTCACGATTTCGACACCGCCCTCCTTCGAGGGGGGGTGAACCGTTGAACCCTAAGTGCAGTGACTCTAAGAACGTTCACCTCGCATAATCTTGTCTAGGGTTAGTTCGGTGTAAACTTTCTAAGTTTAAGAAAAACAAATAAAATGTAGACTTGCCGAAATCGATTTAGATTTTTATCAGACTTGTCTAGAATAGTGAATATAAAATATAATGTACGAAATGATAACATAATATTGTTAGTCTTGCAAAATCGTCGTTTACGAGTGCGCACATAGTACTTTCTTTGAGGTTTGCATGCATCCAGTATAATGTCCCGACGCTTAGAAAGAATAGGTCATGATTACAACTTAGGCATTCGATGGAATGTGTGAGAAATCTCGAAGCTAAAAATAATACAATTTTGATTATAAGTTATTCATTATTCATTATTCATCTTCTTACCCTCCAGAATGTTTATAGAAATTTAGTTGTCAGATATAAAAAAGAATCTTTATTTTTTTTCGTCTTTTTCGAAGGTCATCCGCAGCCTATTAACATTCCACTGCTAGGCACAGGCCTCGTCTCTCTTATTAAAGTAAGATTTTAGAGCGTAGACCCACCACGCTGCTCCAATGCGAATTGGTGGGCTACGAAGGTTTAACTACTTTATTGTACACTCCTATAGTACGGTCATATTGTATGTGGCGCATGGGCATGGAAGGCCTAATCGCTTAACCTGGGATAGTAGTTCGGAATCGGATGAATTGACTGTGAGATGTTGACAACAAAAAAAAAACAACTGGCTAAGTGTGTTGTGGGCTCTTCTTAGACCAGGGCGCGTTCGAAACGCTTTAGTTAACGAATGCAGTCACCACCACCTAACATAAGTGTTAACATGTTAAATGTATAAACGCTTTATACTCGTAGGTGCCTGAGATAAGGTCTACATGAATAAAACATTTTTGAATTTGAACTTGATGACACACGGTTATGCTACCATTGAGCTGGTCTGATGATAAGTCATCACAGTAGGTGGGAGGTTGACACTGGAACTCCCTAATGGCATATTATGGAAGGACGTTGGAGTTAGTGATCATTTTTTTTGACGGCCGAGTGGCGCAGTAGGCAGCGACCCTGCTTTCTGAGTCCAAGGCCGTGGGTTCGATTCCCACTACTGGAGAGTGTTTGTGTGATGAACATGAATGTTTTTCAGTGTCTGGGTGTTTATCTGTATATTATAAGTATTTATGTGTATTAAATTCATAAAAAAATATTCATCAGCTATCTCAGTACCCATAACACAAGCTACGCTTACTTTGGGGCTAGATGGCGATGTGTGTATTGTCGTAGTATATTTATTTATTTTTTATTTTATTTCATTTTGGTTTGTTATCATTCTTGTATTACATTACACACTATATGATGAGTCTAATGATAGATGTGGGAGGTGGTATCTAGAACTCCCTAATGACACATGGAGCGGATGTATTTGTACTCATTTTTTATTTGTTATGAAGACTTTTGAGCATAGAAAATCCGCCATACCGTACCGGTAGAGGTATCGTTTTAACGTAGAGTTATCGACATAGCTCAACGAGTCGCGAAGCTGAAATTTTAATGGCCGGCACATTGCTTGGAGAACCGATGGAAGTTGGGGTCCCAAGGTGCTGAATGGCGACTCCACACGGGTAAGACGGCAGACCGACCGTCCGACACGCCCGGAAAGAGATAAGGGCTGACAGCTTGACATACTCTTGGACTTAAATAATAAATATTTCAATTAGCTCAAACTAATAAGTTGTGCATTTTTTTGTTTTTTGTTCTCTTGTGTGTTAAAACTTACAATCTCAGTTCGCACGCTTGCGTTTTCCCACCCGCCATCTTGTCCGCCATATTTGATTGTACGGTCACTTTCTCTCTTGAACAAGTTATTCGCAAGGGCTTATTGAGTTTTAAACCACAAATTATAACGGTGAGAGTTAAATCTTACTTACTTTCTGCATAATTTATTACATTTCGAATATTGCCTTTAGATAGTTTTTTCTTAGCGAAAACTTTTTTCAATGCGAGCTTAACACCGTGCTGTTTCTAAAACATAGGAGCAATTTGTTTTGGAATCTTCGAAAAAAAATCCTGTCATCTAGATAGAAATCCTCCTCATCTCGCGGTTGCCTTATGAAGCAACTTAGGGAATATAACGGGGAAACGGGGAATGGGCAGCGGGGTCTCCTATGTGCTAATAACACCATCTACTGCGATCACCAACCCATCTCTGCCTACCGTATTAATAATTATGGACAAATCTTCTCGTGTGAAGAAGCCTTTAGTCCAGCAGTGGTCTGTTATGGGTGCATGATGAGATAACAAGCCCATAAGCGGGTCGTTACTAGCCTGATGATAATGATGATGGCCTGCATGAAAAAAGGAACAAGCTCAATTACGCACTGTAAATATTATAGTAGATTTTACACGATGCAAATGTCTTGTACTTTTATTATCAGTTTCATCAAAATTCCTTCAGCCATTTAACAATGAATGTGATTTAGAAATATCTAATTTTTTATGCCTGGAATATGATTATATTTACTCGTATAACGAGTGTCGAAAGGTAAGGTTTCCATCCCGAAAATATGCACGGTTCCTATTGGATAGGTTTTAATTGCAATTCAAATAAGATTAAAATGAAAAATGTTAATGACCAATTAGTAGCGAAGTTGAGATTATATTGTACACGCGGATAGAGATTGTATGTAAACAGTTAATAAGGATATGCGTCACGCGTGTAATAAACGGATTGCCGGCAGACATGTGATTGAGTGCCTTTCTCTTGTTACAAAAGGTATTATATTACGACCTACCCTTTGATGATACTGCCCTTAATTATCCTTTGGTAACGAAGGCGCTTGCTATGACAGGCCTGTTTCGCTCCGTATTATAGTTCCAGAATCATACCTAAAGGACCGGAGCCTGACGTCGGTACTAAATTAGTAAAGTTTCAATTACATACGGTACCTTTCTGTTGTTATTAAAGGCATTATATTAGGACCCATCATTTAATGATACTGCCCTTAATCTTTTGGTAACAAAGAAGCTTGTTCCGGAATCACAACGAAGGAACCGATTTGGCTGAAATTTGGCAGAGACATACAATATAGTCTGGAAGGTCAGCTACAACAGGATAGCATCGCTATCTATCCGCAGTTGTCTTTCAAAATCCGCGCAATTCGCGTTTTAGATTGACGTGGTTTTTTGGATAGGCTTAGTTGAGGACCTGAAAAGGGACTAAGGCTACTTTCTGTCTATCTGTCTTAGCGAAAAACTACCGAAGGGATTTTCGTACGGTTTTCACTTATGAACATAGTGACTCATGTGGAAGGTTTTTGTGTATTTTATTATGTTTTTCTGTAAACTGGCTGAAATATAACGATGTTTGTTAATAATGTCACACCGACTTGGAGCTTTACTGGCGTACGCCGCGAAAATGATTGATAATATATAAAAGTAATCATTATAACCTACAAAAAAGTCCGGGAGGCTATATATCTAACTGTTGTCCTAATAACCAAAGCGGTTATGGTTGTTATGACTTGTCAATCAAAACATGGGTACAATCTAAAGATGGTGACATTCCTATCATGATATTAATCCTTATCCAAATAAATAGTTCTATAATTAAAATTAAGTATATAGCTGCGCCGGTCAGCTAGTTTATGCTATAGATATACTTTAATTAACTTTTTCATTAAGAATGATGCAATGACAGGCCTATTTTATTCCGCATTAAGTTCGAACTTATTTATACAGCGGTGGAACCCGGAATTAAGCGAACCGTCAATTAAAGCTCTATTCGAGTGGTAGGTAAGCTCCCAGTTGACCAGAAGTTAAAAAATATAGAAGTAATAAAATACTTGACCAAACGAACAAGGCGATTTAATAAATACAAAAGAAAGTTGTCCTACACGACACACATGTTGACTCACTGGGCAACGGAACCTTCAACCCCACTTACAGGTGCATATTTTTATGTAAAGGAACCGTAGCAAACTCCCTCCACGTTTTGCCTGTAATACAATCGGCCCTTATTACTTATCAAGATTACGGCAGCTTTAGGTTTAAGTTAACAAATGTAGCTATCACCATCACCTCAAAATAATGGAAACATATATGTATGAACGGTTCCTAAATTCCTGTGTTTGGCCTACATGAATGAAGAATTTATGAATACTGAATTTTGAATAAGAATATTTGAATTTGACATACAACTTTGAAGTAACGTTAAATTTGTACGAAGTCAATTTATGACTATTGGATAGAAGCAGGCGTTACTTTGCGGAAATCCATGATATATTATCAAAATTAAGCTTAATTTGCTATACTCCGCGAAAAGCAGGAGAATCTGTGTGGTGCAATTTATAATTTCTTCAATCCTTATACCCCACACCAAACAGATCTTCGGCAATATACCCTCTACGCACGTTTCGCTCCGAAACCGGAGCATCATCAGGAGATGTTGACTTTACAATGAATAATTGTTAAGTGAAAAATTCGCCAAATGTGTCGCCTTTTATACCTTTCTGACCCCCACCTAATCTATCTAAGCCCCTCCCACCTCATTAGTGCCTCTGAATATGTTCAATAGAGGTGAAGTTGATAAATTTATTTGTTCGTTTAGTAATTCGAACCTCCCATTCCTATGTTTAATAATTTCTAATTGTTCCCTCAAATCAAGTTTCAACCCTTTGTCGCAAGCATGTAATATTTCGTATGAATGATTACTGGTTACGTTATGTCCACTGTCTAAAAGATGTTTTGCAAAATGAGATTTTTCAGGATGGTTATGATTGAAGGCTGCCATATGCTCTTTGTAACGTGTTTCAAATTTACGTCCGGTCTGACCCACATATTTTTCTGCTCTCATATTTTTTATTGATTTTAATTAATAAAAGTGCTTAATTTTGTACAAAGGATGTACCTGTGAGGAGCCTAATCCTGCCAGCCTGCACACAAATATTTGCACAAGAAATATTTCTCAGTTTTCACCGTGTGGTAACATAACCTTACTTTTACACTGAAACACTGAATTATCACTATGGAGTCACTGAAGCGTAGCTTGTATGAAATTAATGATCACTTCAATGTTAGAATGGCGGAGTTCCAGAGGGAATTGAAAGGTGCCATCCCTGCCACAAGCCCTACTTCAAACATTAATTCTCAGTTTGGGGCTTTTCGCTCATTTGTTCTTACTGCGTTAGAAAATCTCCAGTTGCAAGTGGAGCTCCTGGCAAGGCAGCAGGATGAGTTAGAAATGCGCTCTAGGAAAAAGATTCTTCTTGTCCATGGTGTTGCGGAGGCTGACAAGGAAGATTCCGGCACCTCTGTGTGTAGTCTTTTATCTAGACACCTTAATTTATCACAACTGTCTACCCAGTCTTTGAGCCGTTGTCATCGTTTGGGCCGTGCTGGTGGTGACAAGCCTCGGGCTGTGCTTCTGAAGTTCAGAGATTGGTCTCTCAGAGATGCAGTTTGGTCTGCTAAGACAAACTTAAAAGGCACTGGAGTAACTATTTCGGAGTTTCTCATTAAAAGTCGCCACAAGATTTTCCTGGCGGCGCGGCAGCGCTTTGGTGTGACAAAGTGTTGGACAAGGGATGGCAGTATCATGGTGCTTGACCCCGAAGGTAAGCGGCACCGCATCGCAACCATGTCTGAGCTGAACGCCATTCCCACTTCTGTTCGGGGTGAATCTGCGCCTGCCACTGCTGTCGCTGCTACTCCGGCTGCACCTGTTGCTGCATCTGAAGCACCGAAGGACCCCAAAGTGGCTAATCCAAGAATTAAGAGAGTGGTCAGGAAATAAGCTGCCGTGAACAATTGTTTTACTTTTCTTGTCAGTGTGCTGTTTGTTGTAAGTTGTATTCTGTATTTGTTTTATGATCTTAATTGAATGTATTGTTATTTTCTGATATGCTTCGATTTTAATCTGGCGTCTAATGACAATTGACACTGACAGAAGTTTTTCTCAATGTTCTGTTAGTCTGACATTTGACAGCTCGTTCGGAAATTTACTTATCATGTTAAGCCTGCAGCACACTGGTCGTTTTTTGTTTTTTAATTCGTTACTGTTTTTTTTTTTATTTCATGTGTTTTATTTGTTTATGTGTAAATATTCTATACTCTGTTTTTATTCTTTCCTGAGCAGCTGGCGGATTGGGCAACACTAGTATATTTATACAAAACTTTTGTTTTTTATTTTTTTTTTTTTTAAGTATATTTAGTTTATTTATATTATTTATATTTTATTACTTATGTCGTCAAACAGTATAGATAGTGATCTTTTTCTGTCTGTGTCATCTAGTTTTGATAGTTTCCACAGTACATCTCTCCTTCCACTTAACCTTACTATTGATTCTTATTTCTCAGATTGCCTGAAAACCTTTAATGTCATACATATTAATGCACAAAGCATCCCGGCTCATTTTCCTGATATGCTTGCGTCTTTTGATTCTCGTAATTTACATGCCATCTTAGTTTCTGAAACTTGGCTTAAAACTTGTTTACCTTCAACTTCCTATTCTCTACCAGGTTTTCGGTTAATCCGCAATGATCGTGTTGGTAGGGGAGGTGGTGGAGTAGCGATCTATTTGCGATCTTATATTCCTTTTTCTGTTGTTAGTTCGTCTGCTCAACCACCTCCTCCCGATACGGCTGAGCACTTACTGGTCGAAGTTCTCCTATCCCAAACGAAAATCCTTCTCGGGGTATTCTACTGCCCGCCCACTATTTCTAATTACTTTCATTCTCTTGAAACCTTGTTAGAGAAAGAAGTCCCCTCGTATAGCCACTCTATAATTATGGGAGATTTTAATACGTGCTTACTCAAAGACGACTATCGTAGCAAGAAATTACTGACTTCGGTGGAATCTTGTAGTCTTTCTGTCCTGCCCCTTGCTGCAACGCATTACTCTCCCGGCTGTACACCCTCTCTTCTTGACTTAATTATAGTTTCTTCTCCTGAATTCGTCCTCAAGCATGGTCAATGCCCTGCTGATGCGTTCTCATATCACGATTTGATTTACGTTTCCTATAAAATACGTCCTCCTAAAGCAAAATCGAGAATATTTCTGCAGCGTAACTTTGGAGGAATTGACAAGGATCGTCTTTGTGATGATGCCAGACATTTGGATTGGGCTGCTATAGCGGATGTTAACTCTATTGATCGCAAGGTTGATATATTTAACACACTGCTCACCAAACTCTATGATACACATGCTCCGGTAAGGCCTGTTAAAATGAAGCACTTACCAGCCCCGTGGTTGTCAGAAGAGATTAAAATTTCTATGCTTAAAAAGAACTCTGCAAAATTCAAATATAAAGTATTAAATTCCGAAACAAACCGTTCAAAATACCATAAAGCACGGAATCGCTGTAATACATTGTGTAGAGATGCTCAACGACGCCACATCCATAAGTCAGTTGAAAATGGTGATACAGCCAAAACGTGGAAATTTCTTGAGTCACTTGGAGTTGGTAAATCATCCCATAAGACTTCCGTCAACATTGATATCGAGCTCCTCAATAAACATTTCTCTACTTCCGATACAATGGATAGCATCGATAAAGATCGTACCCTTAGTATTCTCTCTTCGTACGCAACTCCAGACTTTTTGCCCTTTACCTTCAAGACTTTCACTGAATGTGATGTTAAGAAGAGCATACTGTCCATCACCTCGAATGCTGTTGGTACTGACTGCATTAGCCGTAATATGATCATTCCTATTCTTGATGTTGTTTCCCCTGTCTTAACTCATATTCTAAATCATTCTATCATGACTAGCAAATTTCCCGAAGCCTGGAAAAAGGCTCAAATTATCCCTCTTCCTAAAAAGGCCAACCCTGCATCTTTCTCCGATTTTCGTCCGATTTCAATTTTGCCGTTTATTTCAAAAGTCCTTGAGAAACTAGTATACCAGCAACTTAGTCTTTTCCTTAATAAAAACTGTATTCTTAGTCCTCTGCAGTCTGGCTTTCGCCCTGGTCATAGTACGGTTACAGCACTAGTAAAAGTTACCGATGATATTCGAAGGGCGATGGATAACAAGGAACTCACAGTACTGACTTTACTTGACTTTAGTAATGCTTTTAATACAGTAGATTATGACATCCTGTTGAGTCTCCTGCGCTCGATTAACATATCTCCATCGGTGTTAGAATGGTTTCGGAGTTACCTCAATGGTCGTCAACAGCGCATTCGGATTGAAGAGTCCTCATCGTCCTGGTGTGATGTTGCGGCTGGGGTACCTCAGGGTGGCGTGTTGTCTCCTCTACTCTTTGCTATTTTCATTAACTCAATTACTCATCGTATTTCTTCTCTCTATCACATGTATGCAGATGATATTCAAATATATCGTCACTCTACCCTTGGAAATCTTGGTCCTACTGTTTCTGCAGTTAATAGTGATTTATCTAACATTTCTGAGTGGAGCAGGCAGTATGGACTTAAGGTTAACCCTGTAAAATCTCAGGCTATCATTATTGGCAGCCCGGGATTGGGTGTTAGAGTTGATTGGCAGAATCTCCCTCCTGTTGTATACAACGGTGTCACTATTCCCTACTGTGATACTGTTAAAGATCTAGGCTTACATCTTGATAAACAACTATCATGGTCTGTGCATGTCAACGTATTGAGTAGGAGGATGTTTGCGACTATTAGGTCATTGCGTCGCCTGCGTTCTGTTCTTCCAATTCCGAATCAAAGTTATGTTGGCACATTCTCTTATTCTCTCTATTCTTGATTATGCGGACACAAGCTATCTTAACCTGACCGAGGACCAACTGAACAAACTTGAGCGTCTTCAAAATCTCGCTATTCGGTTCATATTTGGCTTACGCAAATATGATCATGTATCTGAATTTAGACTAAAGCTTAAGTGGCTCCCTATTCGTCGTCGCCGGGATCTGCATGTTCTGTCGCTTCTGTACTGTGTGTTATTTAACCCTAAAACTCCCTCTTACCTAAAGGAGAAATTTAATTTTCTTGGAGTGCAGTCAGATATACGTTCTTGTCGTACGCTGACTTTGAGCATGCCGTTTCATAAAACTAAGTTTTATAAGCATTCATTCATTGTTCAAGCTACTGAACTGTGGAATGCACTCCCAATAAGCATACGACAGTCAAGGTCACTAGACATATTCAAAAATGCTGTTAAAGCCCATTATCTTGAACAATAAAGACGACAGTGATTAACTCTTACTCATATTTAAGTATGTTTTAGTATATATTAGTTTATTATTTTTTTATATTTATTATTATTAATATTTTATGTGTGTAATCTTGATAAGTATTAGTGTGTAATTGTTCGTAAGTATGTATATAATAATAATACACCCCACCAATCGGTTTCCCTTGGTTTTCCTAATCCTAAGGTTGCCTGGAAGAGATCGCTACTAAGCGATAAGGCCGCCCTTTGTATCCTACTTTTTAAGTTTATTTTTGTTGTGTGCATTGTTTTTTTTTTTTACTATTTGTAGTTTACAAATAAAGTGTATAAATAAATAAATAAATAAAATATGTGGCGTGGCATTCAGAACATTGGAGTTTATATACCCCTGATCTGTGCTTATTGTCCAATCTGTCCTTACCGTTACAAATAGCTCTCAGTTGGTTATTTGTTCTAAAAGCCACATGAACTCCATGTGATCTAAGTATCTTTGCTACACGCTCTGATATAGATCCGAAGTAAGTCAGACTGGTCTTATACCTATTCAGTTTGTCCATTGGTACGGCGTATAACTCCTTAGCAATCAGCCTCTGTTGTTTCTTTTTAATTATGCTATCAACCAAACCTGAATTGTAACCATTTGCATTTGCCATGTGATAAATGACATATAACTCTTTCCTATAATCCTCCTTAGTTAATGGAATAGATAATAATCTATGAACATAATTAAGAAATGCTGCATGTTTATGCTGCCAAGGATGACACGATGAAGCTGGTATGGTGTTATCTGTATATGTAGGCTTACGATAAATCTCAAATCGATGCTTATTGTTACTACGAGTTATTACCAAATCCAAGAAATTTAATGAATTGTTTTGTTCCATCTCTGATTTGAATTTAATTTTTGGATGAATTTTATTTAGCTTTTCCACAAAAACATCTAGCTGTCTATCTGTCCCCGTCCAGCATATAATTATATCATCTACGTATCTATAGTAATACAAAATATTATTATGAGTTACTATGTTCTTATTTTCAAAATAATCCATAAATATTTCAGCCATTAAGGGACTTAGTGGAGATCCCATAGCTAATCCCTCTCTTTGATGATAGAACATATCATTAAATCTAAAATAATTTTGCTACATACATATCTGTGTTAATTCTATTAATTCTGATACTTCTCCTGGATGTAGACGTTTAATTTCTAATAATTCAGTCAAAATATGTAAAGTTTCATTAACTGGAACATTAGTAAACAGACTGTCCACATCCAATGACAGCAATTTGCAACGGATAGGTAGATTTATATCTTTGATTTTGTTTACTAATTCAATACTATTTTTGATTGCAAATTCTGGCTGAAAAGAAGTCTTCAATTTTAAAATATAATTTAAATATTTGGCTAAATTATATGCTGGGGCTCCAATGTATGAAACCACTGGACGTATAGGAATGTTTCCTTTGTGTATCTTTGGTAAGCCATACAATGCTGGGGCCCGAGGATTCATTTCAATGACTTTCTGCTTTAATGATGTTTTAGGGAATATGTATTCTGATTTATTTATAGCTAATCTAACTTTTGCTGCAAAATGTTTAGTTGGATCAGAAGATAGTTGCGAGAATTCATCCCCTGTGATTACATCTTTAACTTTGTTTACATACTCGTTGCGGTCCATAATCACAACGGCATTCCCCTTATCTGCTTTTGAAATTATAAGATCATTATCTGCAATGGTGTTCTTTAAAGATCTTAATACTCCGATGTCTGGATTATATAATGGGGCTGAAGGCGTAGTTTTAATTTCATGCGCAACTATATTCTTAACTATGTCATCTTTTTTACTAAGAGACACTGCTAATTCTGCGTCAATTGCCAGTGTTTCCAATGATTTTTTAGAAATATTATTGGGAATATTATATTTTAAACCATTCTCTAGAAGCTTTGTCTCGTCTTCTGAAAGAATAGTACCCGTAAGATTCTTAACACGGGGATGAAAAACATGATTGGGCATATTTGTCATAGCGTCTATAGTTGCAGTATTCATCGTATCATAGTGTATCGGGGAATATTGGGAGGATTTATTTACTAAGACTTGGAGTTTTTTCTTTTGGGAAAGAAATTTCTTGTGGACTTCGAAAGATGCCAAATCTCTAGCTTTACTGTCTAATAAATCAAATTCAATATTGTGTAATTTAAAGGTGAGTTCTGAGTAAAGTATTTTAAGATGGAGTTTCAAGTTGTCTCTTACCGTAAACCAGTGACGCGATTCCTCATTTAACCAAATTCTTTGGGCTTTGGTTATTGCAATATTACATGCTCGACTTCGAGTGTTGGATCTGATATTAATATAATTTGGAATGACATTTAACTGCTTACATTGTTGATTGAACCAAATATTTTGAACTGCGACTCGATGTAATTTAGTAAATTTTATGTAAAGTCGAGCCTGCACGGTCAAGCTCACCGTTTTTAAATATTGGATAGAAGCAGGCGTTACTTTGCGGAAATCCATGATAAATTATCAAAATTAAGCTTAATTTGCTATACTCCGCGAAAAGCAGGAGAATCTGTGTGGTGCAATTTATAATTTCTTCAATCCTTATACCCCACACCAAACAGATCTTCGGCAATATACCCTCTACGCACGTTTCGCTCCGAAACCGGAGCATCATCAGGAGATGTTGACTTTACAATGAATAATTGTTAAGTGAAAAATTCGCCAAATGTGTCGCCTTTTATACCTTTCTGACCCCCACCTAATCTATCTAAGCCCCTCCCACCTCATTAGTGCCTCTGAATATGTTCAATAGAGGTGAAGTTGATAAATTTATTTGTTCGTTTAGTAATTCGAACCTCCCATTCCTATGTTTAATAAAACATAGTTTTTATAAAACATAGGAATGTTTAATAAAACATAGTTTTATAAAACATAGGTATATTGCCGAAGATCTGTTTGGTGTGGGGTATAAGGATTGAAGAAATTATAAATTGCACCACACAGATTCTCCTGCTTTTCGCGGAGTATAGCAAATTAAGCTTAATTTTGATAATATATCATGGATTTCCGCAAAGTAACGCCTGCTTCTATCCAATATTTAAAAACGGTGAGCTTGACCGTGCAGGCTCGACTTTACATAAAATTTACTAAATTACATCGAGTCGCAGTTCAAAATATTTGGTTCAATCAACAATGTAAGCAGTTAAATGTCATTCCAAATTATATTAATATCAGATCCAACACTCGAAGTCGAGCATGTAATATTGCAATAACCAAAGCCCAAAGAATTTGGTTAAATGAGGAATCGCGTCACTGGTTTACGGTAAGAGACAACTTGAAACTCCATCTTAAAATACTTTACTCAGAACTCACCTTTAAATTACACAATATTGAATTTGATTTATTAGACAGTAAAGCTAGAGATTTGGCATCTTTCGAAGTCCACAAGAAATTTCTTTGCCAAAAGAAAAAACTCCAAGTCTTAGTAAATAAATCCTCCCAATATTCCCCGATACACTATGATACGATGAATACTGCAACTATAGACGCTATGACAAATATGCCCAATCATGTTTTTCATCCCTGTGTTAAGAATCTTACGGGTACTATTCTTTCAGAAGACGAGACAAAGCTTCTAGAGAATGGTTTAAAATATAATATTCCCAATAATATTTCTAAAAAATCATTGGAAACACTGGCAATTGACGCAGAATTAGCAGTGTCTCTTAGTAAAAAAGATGACATAGTTAAGAATATAGTTGCGCATGAAATTAAAACTACGCCTTCAGCCCCATTATATAATCCAGACATCGGAGTATTAAGATCTTTAAAGAACACCATTGCAGATAATGATCTTATAATTTCAAAAGCAGACAAGGGGAATGCCGTTGTGATTATGGACCGCAACGAGTATGTAAACAAAGTTAAAGATGTAATCACAGGGGATGAATTCTCGCAACTATCTTCTGATCCAACTAAACATTTTGCAGCAAAAGTTAGATTAGCTATAAATAAATCAGAATACATATTCCCTAAAACATCATTAAAGCAGAAAGTCATTGAAATGAATCCTCGGGCCCCAGCATTGTATGGCTTACCAAAGATACACAAAGGAAATATTCCTATACGTCCAGTGGTTTCATACATTGGAGCCCCAGCATATAATTTAGCCAAATATTTAAATTATATTTTAAAATTGAAGACTTCTTTTCAGCCAGAATTTGCAATCAAAAATAGTATTGAATTAGTAAACAAAATCAAAGATATAAATCTACCTATCCGTTGCAAATTGCTGTCATTGGATGTGGACTGTCTGTTTACTAATGTTCCAGTTAATGAAACTTTACATATTTTGACTGAATTATTAGAAATTAAACGTCTACATCCAGGAGAAGTATCAGAATTAATAGAATTAACACAGATATGTATGCAGCAAAATTATTTTAGATTTAATGATATGTTCTATCATCAAAGAGAGGGATTAGCTATGGGATCTCCACTAAGTCCCTTAATGGCTGAAATATTTATGGATTATTTTGAAAATAAGAACATAGTAACTCATAATAATATTTTGTATTACTATAGATACGTAGATGATATAATTATATGCTGGACGGGGACAGATAGACAGCTAGATGTTTTTGTGGAAAAGCTAAATAAAATTCATCCAAAAATTAAATTCAAATCAGAGATGGAACAAAACAATTCATTAAATTTCTTGGATTTGGTAATAACTCGTAGTAACAATAAGCATCGATTTGAGATTTATCGTAAGCCTACATATACAGATAACACCATACCAGCTTCATCGTGTCATCCTTGGCAGCATAAACATGCAGCATTTCTTAATTATGTTCATAGATTATTATCTATTCCATTAACTAAGGAGGATTATAGGAAAGAGTTATATGTCATTTATCACATGGCAAATGCAAATGGTTACAATTCAGGTTTGGTTGATAGCATAATTAAAAAGAAACAACAGAGGCTGATTGCTAAGGAGTTATACGCCGTACCAATGGACAAACTGAATAGGTATAAGACCAGTCTGACTTACTTCGGATCTATATCAGAGCGTGTAGCAAAGATACTTAGATCACATGGAGTTCATGTGGCTTTTAGAACAAATAACCAACTGAGAGCTATTTGTAACGGTAAGGACAGATTGGACAATAAGCACAGATCAGGGGTATATAAACTCCAATGTTCTGAATGCCACGCCACATATGTGGGTCAGACCGGACGTAAATTTGAAACACGTTACAAAGAGCATATGGCAGCCTTCAATCATAACCATCCTGAAAAATCTCATTTTGCAAAACATCTTTTAGACAGTGGACATAACGTAACCAGTAATCATTCATACGAAATATTACATGCTTGCGACAAAGGGTTGAAACTTGATTTGAGGGAACAATTAGAAATTATTAAACATAGGAATGGGAGGTTCGAATTACTAAACGAACAAATAAATTTATCAACTTCACCTCTATTGAACATATTCAGAGGCACTAATGAGGTGGGAGGGGCTTAGATAGATTAGGTGGGGGTCAGAAAGGTATAAAAGGCGACACATTTGGCGAATTTTTCACTTAACAATTATTCATTGTAAAGTCAACATCTCCTGATGATGCTCCGGTTTCGGAGCGAAACGTGCGTAGAGGGTATATTGCCGAAGATCTGTTTGGTGTGGGGTATAAGGATTGAAGAAATTATAAATTGCACCACACAGATTCTCCTGCTTTTCGCGGAGTATAGCAAATTAAGCTTAATTTTGATAATATATCAATTTATGACGTTTGACCCTTTTCATAAAATGACACTATAAATCCGTTTTTCGAATACTTTTTGAAAATGTTAATCTTACCGGGCTAAAAAGTATACTTTGCTAACTCCAGGATGTAAAGTTACATTAGCAACTAGGAACGTTTATATATTTACAGCCCGCATGAACGCGTGCTTTTGTGAGATAATAAGTATTCTATGTCCGCCTCCAGAATGCGAACCTATTGTTTTTTTTTGGTCTGGGAGGCTTTGGCCGTGGCTAGTTACCACCCTTCCGACAAAGACGTGCCGCCAAGCGATTAAGTGTTCCGGTGCGACTCCCTAACAGGTTACCCCGCTACCATCTTAGACTCACTTACCAGCAGGTTAGATTGCAGTCGAGGGCTAGGTATAGTAACCTGTAGTGGAATAAAAAAAAATAAAAAAATCATAGAGATCAGTAGTGGTTTAACCGTACGAGTAGACGATAAGAAACAAACAAACATTTCATTTATATTAGTATGGTTTATAAATGACACCGTGCCAAGGATTCAGACATTAAGCTTTTGTAACTCATTTGAATTTTCCAAGCGCTGGCTGAGACGGTTTGCTTTTAATTTTTCCCAATTAAAACAAATGCGCCAAGTTCATCCACAAAGTCCACTGACTTAGTAGGTACCTACTGAAGGAGTTTACGACTTTTGAGGTTCAAATTTGGTCTTAGCTAGCCCGCACTATACTATATGTTCTATAGAGATAGAGATTTAGACAGCCGATTGGTGCAGTGGGCAGTGCCCCTACTTTCTTGATTCAAGGCTGTGGGGGTTCGATTCAAAAAACTGAAGAATGCTTGAGGTAACTCAAGCATGAAGGTTTTTCAATGTCGGGGTGCTATCTGTATATTATAAGTATTTATATACGCTAATGGGTTGATATGTTGATGATGATGATTATGATCAAACATCTCACAAGCTACGCTACTTTGGGGCTAGATGGCGATGTGTGCTCTATCAGAGTGTATTTATTATTGTTACAGAGATACACGCACTTACGATCTTTAAATTCACTCGATGAATAAACCCGGTGTTCTAAGTTAACTCAGAACTAAGTTAACTTTACCGTAGGTCGATGTCTCGTTAATCAGGTAGTTACGCAGTGTTCATCCCAGTTTTTATATGTCCTGACACGTTACTATTCAAAACACTGCGTTACTATTCCGGCATTAGGACACTTTATTTATAACCAAGTAAATATTATCTGCTAATATTCCTTACTGAAGCGGTGATAGCACTCACTGGGGGGTAGGAGCTCGACTTCACTTTCGGGGGGCCGTATTCAAGTTCCAGCACGCACCCCTAACTTATGTTTTAAGGAATTAAAATATCACGTGCTTCAACAGTGAAGAAAAACAACGTGAGGAAACCTGCATGCTTGAGAGTTCTACATAATGTTCTCAAAGGTGTGTGGAGTTCACCAAGCTGCACTGGGCCAGCGTGGTGGACTACGGCCTTAACCCCTTCTCATTGTGGGAGGAGACCCGTGACCTGTAGTGAGCTGGTACTGGGTTGAAATGATGATTCCTTACTGGGTTTATATCGTTTGAATTTGTCTTCAATTTAAATAAAATGAAAGAGTGATACGTTTGAATAGCTGGTGTAAAAGAATTCTAACTTACTTTATCGCAACTTAAACGAAAAGCGCTCGAGCTTACCGCACAACTTAGAGGAGGAATTTTAGCGATTCGCGCGTCGCAGTGTCGGAATTGTTAAAATTAGAAAGGCATGAAGATAGATACGGTATGCACTTTTGTTGTGGTTTATTCAAAACTAGCCGTTGCCCGCGACTTCAGCCCAGTTATTATACGTTTTTTTTTTTTCAATAATTTATATATTCATGCACTAAATAATGGATCTTATATACATTACATTAAACTTTTAATTTGGCTACATTTCTTTAGGCTTTGACAAACGATTGTGAAACTAAAATGTTTTAAACTGTGAAAAAAAACAGGATTTGCGATTCTAAAACAAGGCTCATTAGGTCAATTTTACTTTGTCGACACAGAGTTTGATATGAGCGAGCAAATCTTGTACTAAGGCAACATATTATATACTAACGGTATCTGGAACGTATATATTTGAACGTTATATACAATCATAATGAGACCTTTTTGAAGTGCAAAACGATTTTGATTCGGAAGTTGGGGACGCAGTTATGTAAACATAAAATCAATTCTGAATTTAATTAAAAATAAATAGTACAAGCAAAGTGCTCTTGAATTTCCATCGAAATGGGAATCGAATATTAATCCAATGAATACATATGAAAGATCATTACAATGCTAATTGGGATATTAAAATTATGTTTTAACTACGAAAATCAACCAAATTTCCGAAATTCAAAATTCAACCCAATTATTGCTTTTCGTTGTAATTTTCTTCTGTCATCTGAATAATTTAAACAACAATTTTGAGTGCAATAGATTTTTATATAATTTTATAATATATAAAAGGCAAAGGTGACTGACTGACTGACTGATCTATCAACGTACAGCTCCAACAACTTGACGGATCGGCGCTAGACCACTTTATTTATAAGCAAGTAAATATTGTCATCTAGTATTCCTTTCTGAAGCGGTGATAGCACCTACTGAGGGTAGGAGCTCGACTTCACTTTCGGGGGGCCGTGTTCAAGTTCCAGTTCCAAGTGTTTTAAGGAATTAAAATATGACGAGCTTCAACGGTGAAGAAAAACATCGTGAGGAAACCTGCATGCCTGAGAGTTCTACATAATGTTCTCAAAGGTGTGTGGAGTTCACTAAGCTGCACTGGGCCAGCGTGGTGGACTACGGCCTTAACTTTTTCTCATTGTGGGAGGAGACCCGTGTCTTTTGGACATAGAGGTCACTCTATTAGCTCACTAAATTAGGACCTTGTAGAGGTCCTTTCTTAAGTAAAGATCTGGTGGAAATCTTCAGAGGTGGAGAATGTACACAAAAACAACACCAAATCACTTGCGACCCCTATTTTTGTAAATCCCACTATGTTCCCGGTGCTTTTCCAGGGATAAAATGTCTCCTTTTAGTATGCAAACGATGTTTATTATATGAGGTACTATTTTAAAAATATACATCAGTGCAGGGTTTTAGTGAAATAATACACACAAATAAATCGACGCACTTTCGCTTTTATGATATTAGTAGATAGGTAAGTGTACAATTATTATATAATTGTAGTCTGATTATTTCATAACACATATTTTCTCTTTGGTTGTTTGTATAGTACACTCAACTGAGTTGTTTTAACACTTTTATTCACGTTTAAGTAATTGTGAAGCTGAAAAGCACGAAAAACTCGCAAAAGCTTAAATCCGCGAAAAGCAAAACTTTCAAAGACAAAAAGGAGCTAAAAGCCCACATATCCTGATCACGCTACCAGTCATAATGAAGCCATGTGCTTTTACTATGTAGTTGCTCGTATTTAGAACTCGCGGGACGACCACGATGCGGTTTGCACATTAGGTATAAGGTTTTTATTACCAGTGTATATTTGCTCCTGCGGCGAGTTCAGAGAAAATTCTTTGAAATTGTTTCTTTTTCATATTTTTCTTTGATTTCCACATAATACAGCAAATAAATATAATCTGTGGATTTTAACTATTTGAAAACGCAATCGATGAGGTATTTACCGTTTTGAAGCGAATCTTAACACACGTTTCGTATTCGGGAAGGGGACAAAACCCACCAAAAGTTAAGCACCAGAGGAAGGTCCAGGGGACTAGATTGTCGACAATGCAACGGAAAACACATTGTTCATAGAAAACGTGTTAGCTACAAAGACGCCATTAAGCGATTTGGAGACAAGGTATACAAAACTGTAGTGTGGAAATTCCTACAAAAGAGCATAATATCCAGCAGCTGTAATCGATCGGTTGAGAATTTGATGATGATCGGATTCTTTTGTGTCACGAATTACGGCACTCAACTATTTATTCAAATTTTTTTTGTGGATGTCGGAAAGTGTAAATAGTCTATATCTTTTAAAGAGCACAAAAGGCTTTTAGTGCTTTATGAAGCTTGCATAGTAATTTAACGTGTTACCATTCATTTTAATTATGCCTCATAAAGACTATTGCTTATGAGTTTATTATTTCGCAACAGACAACGTTTGTTACTTTACCTCTATGACGTGCTTATAGTATTACCTTCCGTACCTGACGCTTCGCACACGTCCTACTCGCGTGTATCTACTGCATCCATAATTCTTAACTTATTTTACCCCACAAACCAACGTTCCTATCATTTTATTTTCGACTACTGCAATACATATCTAAGATTAAGTTTCTAACAATTTGAAGTTACAATTTACCAATAGTAAAATTGCAGTTTTTATGCAGTTGGCATTATCGAAACTGTACAATGAATGTCAGGTTGTCATACAGTCCTAATGCAGTAGATTGCAGCTGGTGTGAAAATGGTTTGCAGTTTCGTTGCTGTTCTTCGAACAACACTTTAATTTTTTTCCAAAACTGTTATTTTAAAGCTATTGTGCACTTCTAATGCAGACAATCATGCAAACTCTTGTTTACAAATCCCAGAATAGAACTAATTTGACAAGTATGGAAATAGTAGGTCCTAACTGTTTCTACGCGAAATATTTTCGAAAGAACAGCACTACTTTTAGACCTAGTAGCAATTTAGTTTAGAGATATTTTATGTGAAAACTGAATTGGCACCGCATTTTTTGCATTAGAACTGCAATTGTACAGCTGTTGTAGCTGTAAAATTGCAGTTTAGAGCATGTTTTGTGCAGTCCGAAACTGCAAACCGATTGCAGATGTATGTTCTTAAATACTTTAATTCTTAACTTAATGAATTAAAATAGCAGCTATTTAGTAGATCTAATAACTTTTTATGGAGATATATTTTAGAAAAAAATCCATGACATTACCAACCATTATCCAACTCTACATAAACTATCTGTATAAATGTAAAAAAACATGCCCATCCGTTGCACTGTTCTTGCAACAAACTACAGATGAACTAAATAACATACTTTCGCATTTATATTAATAGGGTTTTTTTAAAATAAGCTCTAAATGCCTTCTATTTAAAAGTATGTGTGATAAAATACATCGTGAAACTACTTTATTGCATAGAATTTTTCGCTGGAAAATTTAAGCCACTAACACTTGTTATTTTTTATTAAAAATTACATAAGCTTGTCATTCGCATAGCTCGCAGAAGTTTTTTCTGTATTTTCACCTTACATGTACGTACAGTTTATATTCTAATTTATATTACACTTTTATATTATTAGTCTATTTAGGTCCCAGCGCTTAGCATAGGCCTCTTTTCAGGTTTTAGAGAATAGACTCTATTCTAATTATATGATTTCTGTGACATAAAATCGATTGGTGCTGTCCGACTCCTAATTTCCATCAGACCGGAACCGATTTTTGTAAGATCCTCTTTTTGGTAACCTGTTTAAAGTCTGTGTGGATGTGAATAAGTTTCGCGAAGATGAACAACATGCTTCTCAAAATACAACAGTAAAGCACATGCGACCGGTGGAATAATTGTTTCTTAGTTAATATAATACTTCATTAAACTGCAGGGTTAACAACAGAATTGCCCTTCCGATTTCGTTTCTTAGTATTTATTACTTGTGTTCCTGTATTGAATGTTCAAAAAAGAAAAAAAAAATACCAAGCAATGTATAGTAAAGCTTTATTTAAATTCTAGTTTTTATAATCTTGTTATTTTTATTAAGTTACAAAGAAATAAAAACGTATTTCGTTTTTATCCAGTTATGACGTAAAAACATATTTTGTAATTAATGTTGTTAATTCTCTGCTTTCAGGTAACTTAATTGATTGCGTATGAGATTCCTAAGCAGTGCCAGGCGTTAGCAGTTACGTAAGTGATTACAATAAAGTCTAATTAAACATCTAATGATTAATTGTAACGAGAAATGTGTGGGTGTAGCAATATTTCTATGTTAATCCAAATCCGTAACTTTGTAAGTGACTACTGTCCTGGTTAAAATTTTATAATTTTTGTTAACGGGTTTTGTTTAGCCAATTCGGCCTTATGACAGTGCAACGAATGTTTGCGGTTCGGAGGCGGAAAGCCCGTTCGGCTTTGCTTGTGCGCCGGTACTTCAATGAGTATACAAAGAAGTAGACTCACTATATTTTATGAAGAGACACACAAACCTGACTGCTTCACTTGTCTTCTATCTTCTAGAAAAACTTAATTAATATTTTGGATTTTAATAATATCCATCTGAATATCTTTAAACGGCATAGTGTCATTGTAATAAAGTTCTCTTTGGAGAAACGGGACATAAATAACCCTTCTAAAAGCTTAATATTTTTACAGTGAGATTGGATAACTCTCTAATCGATCTTTTTGTTTTTTAAAGAGTAAATGGAATTTACTTTGATAGTTGTTAACAACCCTACATGTTTAGTCATGTCGTATGATATAAATTCTTTCATATCACGAAGAGTGAAAAGCTTTTAGTATAACGCCCATGGTGATAGTCATTACAAGTTTGGTTCCGCGCACTCGGTTGTGCTAAATGACGTGTTGTGTTAAGTCTTTCAGTTTAATAATATTGGTTCTTATATTTGATACGAACTTGCTGCTTCATTAAAAAAGAGCTGCCTCGTTTTCATGAGGTCCTGGTCAGACAAAAACATTTTATGTACCGATCAAACTAGTTTCTGGGAGCCGCTGGAAGCAAGCGTCCCAGGACGTCCCAAGACAGGATTTTTGGACCCCTAATAAAAGACCTATGTCCAGCAGTGGACTTCAATCGGTTGAAGTGATGATGCTTTAGGCTCGCCCAACAGCAGATCAGCGTGAAGGGGCTACATTCTTAATTGAGATAGGAGCTTTGTGCTGCAGTAGATCTTGGGATGATATTACACTGACGATTATGATTAGTTATAATATAAGAATCGTTGAGCTATTCTCCCTCCATGTCATTTAATAGTGCGATATTTGGGATAAGATCCCACAACCTTTCGTATCACACACCAACGCCTGAACCTCTAAGCCATTAAAGCTCAGTACCTTTATTAACAGCCACATAACCTAATGTTATAAAACGAAATGAGAACTCTTGATAAGACTTGGGAGACTCCGCATACAAATGAAGCTTGCCATTTAGATTCCGTTCTTTATCAGTTTTCAAATCTTGTTATATCGTCGCGTCTTCGGAGCGATTCTAAGACATTTCGTGAGTCGTGTGTTTGTATGAGTCTTTTCAGATAAAATATGTAAAAAAAAATGTCTGAAAAATAGCAGACATAAACAATCAACAGCCATTGAGGGGGTTAGGTTACGCAGCTAGCAGCGAGCCAGTCCTACAAATTTCAATGCCTGTTACCTGTATATCCGTAATTCTAATAGTTAAGTGTTAACGTTAAAATATATGGTGTGCATGATTGAATTTGGCATTGAGTATTCTAGGTTAACATAAACCTCCCAGCGCGGTGTGATAACGGTTTGACCACATACATAAATAAATTTTGATTTACTGACCGAAAATCGGTCCGTTGTCAGGCGTAGTCATTAAATGGTGTCAGGAGCGTCGCTCTAACCAGCCCTTAAATTTTCCTTAATGCGTTTTCAGTATTAGTCCATGTAGCATATAGTTTGAGCAGTTTTACTTATCACATACTTTAACAGTCACCTTATTAACAGTTTTTTGTATATAAGTCACTGCTAATCATCCAATATTTCGTTTGTCTGTCAGGGGACTGTATCTCATGAACCATGGAAAGTAGATTTTCACAGCGTCTACAAGAAAAAATAAAAAACATAAGAAAATATGAAAATTTAAGGGGTTCTTTTTTGCTTTATTTAAAAAAAACAGTTAGGTATGAGTAAGTGAATCTTCCGGCAGTATTAATTAGTCAGAAGATATTCAAACAAACGTATTTAACCAAGCTTTAGTTATAGTGTCCTCCCGACAGGTATTTTGATGCTCACTAGGAGGTCTCCACAAAATGTATAAATAAATATACTATACTACGACAATACACACATCGCCATCTAGCCCCGAAGTAAGCGTAGCTTGTGTTTTTGAACATTTCTATGAATAATACTTATACATAAATACTTAAAAATATACAGACAAACACCCAGACACTGAAAAACATTCGAGTTCATCACACAAACAAGTTCCAGTTGTGGGAATCGAACCCACGGCCATGGACTCAGAAAGCAGGGTCGCTGCACACTGCGCCAGTCGGCAGTCATGTATCATTTACAATGTACGAAACGAAATAAACGTTTTGCTTTATTTTTACGGCTACGGAACCCTAATACAACGATTTTTGTAACAATGGCGCGACGAATAGAATCACGTCGCTTCGTCGATCTCTTATTTGGCACCATCGTGCATTGACCCTAAAAATGTTCATTGTGCACACTAAATGGATTTATTATGAATCCAAACAATATTTTATTAAGTGCTAGTAAACTCTTCTAATAGCTTAATGCAGTAAAACCTTTAATCCCACTCTATGTAGGGTTCAACATATGTATAACTCTATGTAGGGTTGCATGTAATTCTATCAGCCGTCGACCAAGTATCAACTTATTTTACACTCCACATCCTGTTCCACATAATACATTGATGTAAGTTGTGTGTACAGATAATGTGTCTCAGCTTTTTTTAGCTCAGTATTCAAAGGGTGGTTTATTTTAACGTTTAATAATAACCTCAGTTACCGACGTAGCTCAAATTGTCGCAAACCTAAAGTGGTAGAGGACGGGGCACGTAGTTCGGAGAACCGATGGACGTTATGGTCCCAAGGTGCTGGAATGGCGAGAGCGTACCGGTAAACGTAGCGTATGTAGCCGCTACCCCACGGGGAAGACGGATGACATCAAGCGAGTCGCAGGGAGTCGCTGAACATAAGCGGCACAAGACAATGGTATTTGGAACTCCCTACATAAGACCTATGTCCAGCAGTGGACGTCCACTGCTGGACATAGGTCTTCTGTAAGGAGTTGTTGTTGTGTTGTGACGTGATGCAGTGGCGTGCACGTGAGTTTAGTTATTTTTCTTGAATTGGAATACCAAGAGTTGTAATTACTAAATAGTTAACAAATCGGTTGACCTAAAACTAATAACAGGTTTCCACAGATAACTTTAATATAAACAGGGGTACCTGGTAGAATCCAGAAAAAGTACAACTAAAGATTAAGTATACCTAACATGCGACAGTATATCTAATAGGTTGCGACGTACACTATTCATATTACCATAAAATAAATCTGATACAGGTTTTATTTTAAAACTTACTTCAGGATTTCTAACACTATTGACTATTGACTAATATTTTAACAATAAATTTCATTTCAGTCTTTAACTATCTTTCGGATAATCTTCTAAAAATTATAGTACAAGGTTAGGTACAAGGTAAAATATTTGATAGGTATTCAATAATAATGACACATCGCATCCAAGCATTTAAATAAATGTATAGACTCCTTCACCGCGAAGGCGTTATGCAAATATCTTTCTAAGCATTCACATAACAGTGTTGATAAACCCTTTGTTAAAAGAACCTTACTTATGAGTAAGCACATAGTTATTTACTCATTACACGTAGTATGATTTACATGTCATAAGTATAATGTCTGAATAAGAAATGAATGCTTCGCCTACCGTTTTAGTTAGACGGTGCGTTAAGATTTTTTCTTCACACGTCATTTGAGACGAGGTGCAATTTATCTTTTGCCTTTTACTTTTCGGTATTAGCAATATTATATACGGATGACTCTGTTATTTTGTTTAGTGTGTTATTTTTTAATAAATGACTCTTAGGTTCATATGAATATAAAAAAATGAGAGTGTGTCTGTTTTTCGAATTAATTACTTTGTTGATTTTGAAATCTTTTTTTTATTCCACTACAAGATAGCCCTTGACTGCACCTCACCTGGTGGTAAGTGTAAATTGTATTTATTTTGCCTTACCGCCTTAGTAAGTCAAACGCACCCTGGTCTAAGAAGATCCCACAACTGCCCGTAAACTTTGAGGAGTTAAAGTTAAAGAGGATGGCTGATGATAAAATAAAATATTCGTAAAAATATAATTAAAACTAATGTCACAAAAAACTCGGTTGCAGATTTTTTAAAGTCACGTGCTTTTGCATAAGAGTCGCATTAAAAATGACCGCCACTCGTTCGCGGAATAACAATTGTTGGAAACATAATGGTTTGTATGTGGGTTACGACGCAAGTACGAAACGCGGTGGGTTTGTGTAAGACTTTTTGTGTGATACAGCAGCTGTAGCTCTGAATTACAAATAGGTGAAGTTTTTACACGTTGCTTGGGTAAAACATTTTAGGTTCTGTTAGATAAATGCCGTGTTTGGTGAGATAAATAAAACTAGCTTTTATGCCGACAGTTCGTAGTAATTCTCTTATACAGTCCTAATCTGGAGTGACCAGAATCCGCCATCATCACTGTTGCTCTACTTCACGTCAATCGCTCTTCGGAAGGCCATATTAAGTAAATTTTTGACACGTTCTATGGAAATAAAATATAGGGTGTTATAAAAAAAATGGCGCCTTTTGTCTCGATAAATAAAACTAGTTTTTATCCCTAGTGAATCTGCCATTGTTACATGACTGTGTTGCGCCACTTTACGCCAATCAGCCCCACCAAAGGCCTGTAGGCCTTAAATCTGAAGATTATAGGCCTTTTGAATGTTCGTCGATCCAGATGTACCTAGCCTGTCCAAAAGGTCAGTTTTCCTATTGGATTTCTGAATTATGAATAGGTATAGGTTTTACACAGTGGGGTGAAAGAAAACCAGCCTAATACTTTTCACCTGATAAACGATACTAGCTTATACCTACAACTTTGAGTGTAACTTATGTTGTGCAAGCAGAGGCTGTATCTAACAAGACAGTTTACTGAGGCAGTCTTTAAGTAACGCCTGCGCTTCGACTGTTGAGTGACCTTCAGCTCCGACGCCCAAATTTGCCACTCATACTTGTGGTGGGATATATGAGACTGATACGCAGGACGCCCAGAATACATCCACAGCTGTAGATGAACTATGTCCAGCATAAAGGCAAAAAAGAGGTGAACGATTTTGATATTTCATTCTATGCGATTGTAACACGATAAGCCGACCAAAAAATATTATTGTTCATACGGATTACTCCCTAGGGGCGCAATTAGATGATTCATAAAAGCTTAAATATGCTGCTTTATCAATAAAACACAATTATTGCGGACTTCTGATTAACTTATTTTGTTATATGATAGCTTTTCAACGTTCATTTATTATATTGTGCTTTTCTAATTACGATGATTGGTATAATAAAAAATAATTTATTATGTCGTATTGACATATTCCCGTATGATTAACTAGCTCTTCGACCATTCTGCGTTAGTTCCTTTTTTGTTTTCCCGGGCCAAAAAGTATCCTTGAGATGTATCATACCCAATTTTATGGAAATCTATTCAATGATTCAGGTGTGAAAATGTGACTGGCAAACTAGAGTTATTTTCCAACCTTTTTCCTGCGGCTTCGCCCGCTTTAATCTAGATGATAAATTCGGGTGCCCGATCCCACAAGAACAGTTATTTTTTCTATATGAAAGGTACCTTATGTTATAATATGTACCTACCCCAGATCTCGTGAATGCAATATTTAATGATTATCGTAAGAGCGTAACAAACATAATCAAATTCATATTTATATTAGTTAGTATACTATTTGATTATGCAGTATTGAACTGTAGCATTTTAAAATATTCCAGTATGATCTATGAGGGAAAACTGTTGGTAAATGTTAGGTACACATGCACACTGCACAGTGGCTCGTAAATCTGTCTAGTACATCGGTTATAAACCGAAACCAAAAGTAGGTCATGTAAAAGTTTAATTTTGTTTGGTTAAATTATTGCATTATTTTAAGTTGGGACCTCCTTTTTCGATAGGGCCTTATTTTACGTCTAGTGGTATTATAGTCTTACTTAGATTTGTTTTTAGCAAATAGGGGTGTGTTAATAAAATAAGTTTGACCATATTATTTTACCATACCAGTTTCATATTTTGAAAGCGTAGGTACCTACTTACGTACCTACCGTTCCTAGGCAGATTCTAAGATATGTTGTACGGCCAAAGATTTTTTTTTTTACTAAGTTACTATTTTCAACTCAAAAGGTTAGTTTGGCAATTGCAAGGCAAAATCCTTGCCTCTTTTTAAAAGTCGTTTGATTAAATATTTTTTATCTATGTAGCGTTATAGTATGTAGTTTATTATTATTTTCAATTGTTTGAAAGTTCAAATTCATCCAAACTTCTACGCAGTGAAGCTATAGCGAATACCTCAAGATTGCGACTATGCAAATCTTAACCTTAACGATTAGGTAGGTACTGATGCCACGAGCAAATGCCGCCGAAGCTTAAACGACCTTGTTTGTATTTGTATCTATATCTATATACTCGTATCACAGCTCCTAATTTTTCTTTGGTAGTTACTGAACCGTTCAATGAGATTCGTGGTGAATTTAAAAATCAATAGAGCGGTGGGACTGGCTTCATTGATTTAAGAGTATATTCAGCGGGTTAGCGGTGGAAACTGAAATCTTGTTATTTCCGCGATCCGCAAAAACCTTAGATCCATCAAAGAATTTAAGAACACTTCCTCTTTAGTTGTGTTTACGTCGTCGAAGTGTGGAGAAGGTTGCTGCTCGAGGAATTTTTTCTTCATCCATAGAATGCGCCGAAAGAAATCCCCTCGCTCTTATGTCTATGGGGTGTTGGCGTTGCGATTGTATATTTATCACCGTAATCTCAATTATAGTAGTAAATAACTAATATTAACGTGTCCACCACGCTCTACCCTGACCGACAGAATTTCAAAATAGGAACGGAATTCCCCTTCGAACCTCCGATATCAAAAGAAAAGTAATTTGTCATTTATAACAATAACAACCGGCCCATAGCCCCAAATTTACCAAAAAATTGTATTGTTTTTTCACACCACTCGCTCGACATTGCCTTATTGCATAGCCTGGTTAAAAGGTCAGGTACGTCAATACATCCTATAGGTTTAGCGGGTAAGTAATGTTGTACTGGAGTACCTAAGGGTTTTTAGGATTTGAATGAGGCATCAGGGCTAAAACGGACTTTGTTTTGGGCGCCTATAAAAACCTCGCTTCACCCAGAATTCCGGATGCAACACCCGAGCGTACCTTGCTTGGAACTTATCGATGCGCCCGTAACGTGAGACATTGCTTTACCCCCTTGTTGAACAATCTACTATTTATTATTATTAAAAGTAATCATCTTCATGAAGAGCCTTCTACTGTTTTAATGCGCTATACATAAATTCTCACATATTATATAAGCTCGAAAGTCCGTCCGTATAATTTTTCTCGAGGCAGGCAATTGGAAATTCTATGCCGACAAAGAAGCTGGTAACAGCATGTTTACAATAAAAATACGTATAGTTTACCTAAAACTGCACAAAGTTGAGCTTTTGTATAGAGGTTACATTGAAAGCAAAGTTTTACATTATAAATGATTTATATCCATTTTATGTTTAACCGTTACCTCGTTCATACCCTCTATTTCATGGTCGAGTTCCCTTTCAACCTGACTTCCGGTACAGGTGCTATAATTATGCGTATAAATTGGTCAAAAATACGCTTGCTGAGGGTTCCTGGATATTAAACCGGAAGTGTACATAAATTCGTGTCTCCATGAATTGTGGTTTTTTAAACTACTTTTCTCCTTTGTTATTTTAATCGTACGTGATGGAAATGCTAGGCTTAACTTCAGTGAGAAAATAAAAAATATGGGACTTTTTATTGCCTATTTGTTGTATGTAAGATGTCATTACAATCGTAGATATAAAGCGGAGGGGACCGGTATTATTTCATTTGAAAGAGTATTTAAAAATTATCTCTCGGTGGTTCTTAACAGCTATCTGTCTTATCTCATAGTAGTAATGAGTTGACATAATTAACGAGATAGTAGATAAACATAATTATCTCGTCCTATTTTATACAAATAGGACGAGTAAATAGCAGACATAATTGTCTCATGGCGCCCTACAGGACAGTATTCGGCTGACACTACCTACTTCATAAAATATAGCATACTTGGATATGTTATGTCGTGTTAGGTTAAATGACCATAAATAATAAACAAGTGCAGGACATCCATGCAAAAGCCCTATTTGACATAGGACGTCCGCAGAGGAGTCCAACAAAGATGATGGCAACAAAAATCTACGTTGTTTGGCAGTACAATATATTCATTCAGAAACGAAATCCAATTTAGTTGTAATAAAAAAAAACAATTTCCCGCGGAATTGTCCACGATTGATGTAACGGTCATTGTTTCCGGTGTTATGCTCTGATGACAGCTGAACTCTGATTTGACTGGTTTTTGTATCATCAGCACGTTTGACCAACAGCAACACGTAAACCTCGGTAAGAAATATATGAAGGTAGGTTCCGATCGTGTGGACTCCTACGAAAAACTTATTTATTATTTTTGTCTATATCCTATATGACTGCAATAATTTGAACATTAGAAGGTAAAATAAGCTTTAATTGCAATATATAACCAGCTAGATTTTTTTAAATAGTTTTAATGATAATGAGAGATAGTGATGACAAAAAGAACACCCGGCTAATTTTGCTGTGGGCTTCTTTTTAGACCAGGGCGCGTTTGGAACCGTATCATCGTAGCTTTGGTTCTAAGAGCAGCCATATGCCCACCAGGGCATGTGCTCCGCCTATTGTCTATGAAAGACAATTTTTCATTCTAGAAAGTTTCCACGATAAGTTCAAATATTGAGCACGGCTGTATTTACTCGTTCAAGAACTTTTTTTTTGGATAAACAAATACGTATAAACCTTAATTATTCTTGTAAAGCCGGTTTAACTGCTATTGATTTTAAAGCAAGTTTCATATTTTCTGGTTTCCAAAAGTTTATTGGCTTTGTAAGATGGAATAATGTTGAATCGATTTTATTAAGAAGTAAATAATAATAAATTGAATTATAACGACACAAAGAAATGCGGTTTATGTGATTAAACTACCGCTGTCAAATTTTTCTTATTTTGAAAAACAAAATAAGGCTTTATTACTTACAAAACATCTGTAAAATATTATCTAAAAAATGCTGAAAACTGTATCAAAATCCTTTACGTGTTAAGGAGGAGTTAGCGAATAAACAGACAGACACCAAAAACTACTTAATTTTATACTATGTAGAGACATAATGGTATGTTAACGACTTTGGCTAATACTATGAGTACAATAGAATATTTGGCTTTGGCGAAAATCGTGTCCTGTGGGGCATTAGCTAGAACCTTGTGAATCAGATGAGAGCTTCTCTTAGGGAGGAAACTTTAATTAAAAAAGTGCATTAGGCTTGCCAGTGTACGACCACGTTTCTGTTCGCTGGTTGGTGAGTTGGTTATACAACACTGCCTTTCAAGGTACTGGGAATTGTAAGACTTCCATAAGGTGTTCTGTTCTGCTCAGTAAATTTCACTTCGTTAGTGTATCAAAGTTGATTAGGATTCCACTACTTTTTCGTATTATGCAAGAGCTTTTTGCGACTATTACCGCATGAACAAGCTTTATGCGCTAAGGCATTATCTTCTTACACTGTCCAAAACTTGTACAATCTATACATATAAGGGCCCAACCATCGCTCTTATAAATAAAAGTCTTATGAAAATATCTTACAACTAGCTGGTACACGCTCTCCTCGTCCGCGGTTATAACGGTTTTTTTTAAAAGGCTGTTTTTTTTTTGGCTGGAATAAAAGCTATATGTTACTCTCTGTCTTTTTACCTAACACCACCTATGCCAAAAATCAAGTGGATTGATTGCTTACGGCGTAAAGGAAGGACAGATAAACAAACACACTTTCGAATTTATAATATTAGCCACTATATAAAGGAACCCGAATTCCCAAAATATTCCATCACTGTACTGATATAATATTCTACCTCCTAAGCACATAAAAGGTAATTCGCCTAAAACAAAAATGTATAAAATATTTCACGCGTGGGCTGCGCCTTCGGGGAATTCAATATGGTTACAAAAAGGCAGGAACGACTGACAGCTGTCAATTCAAAATGGCGGACTCATTAGCGCGGTCTGCTATTGAAAATATACGCTAATGGTTTTCTAACAATGACAATATTTTTCTTGCGATCCCCTAAAATCCGACTTAACTGTGTACGTGATAACAATAAGACTAGTAAATGAAAACTTTTTGGTCTATTAGCTATTTCTGGATTGTCTTCCTTGAATTTCTGAATTTTTGTTAATTTGATCATGTTTATAGAGATTATTTGTGCATAGAGGATATAAAATTAAGAAAATATCCAGAACGAGTTATAAATACTTTAGGGCAGGCTTTTTGTAACTCTTACAATGCCTATCCTTAAGTTTTTTATAACTCGTACGTACGTGGAAATTTTTCATTTTATATTATCTGCATACTCTGTGCATACCCTCTATGCACGCCATTTAAAGCACTACCGCCATGCATATTTCTGTCGCATAGCAGCAATGCTAGGATCTGGTCAGCAGGGCCTGGTTGCCGGTGTGATATGGGGTTGATGGACTCAGCGCGGCACTTTGTAGGACGCGTTGTTTCATGCCATGCAAGGCTCTCTTTATAGACGATGGAGTTACTAACAGGTGGACTATCTGCTTTTTCTGTCATCTGAATTACATACTAGTAAAAAAAAAAATTGGTTGTCTGTAAAGTCAGCTTACTGACGATAGTTGAACGTGACAACGTCGTAAGAAAATACTGATGGAATGGTTGCATTTTTCAAAAGAAAATTTTAATTTTATTTGTTTGATAGATATTATCGTTGCTATAAACAATTGACACCACATTCACATTTCACTGCACTTCATCCTTTGCCGAAAACATGTAAATGTATTATTGTATAGAAGCTGTCCACGCGGACGCATCGCTCACTCAAGAAGGAGAGAGACAGATGTCGAACGCGGAGGCCGACTGTGCCTCTTTGTCGCTCGTTCCGCGCTCTCGCTTGCACTTCAAGCCTTGAATGGAACGCCTCAGAGCGAGGTAACGCCGCATTCGTCATGTTTTTTCGTGCGTGCAGCCAGCTCCATCGAATTATAAGACGTTGTCACGTCAAAAAGGAATAGATTGTCCAATTGCAATAGGACAGTGCTATGTAATAAAGACAGAGGCCAAGGCGATGCGTTGTTTCGGATTATAATCATCATCATCATCATCATATCAACCCAGTACCGGCCCACTACATGCTAGGGGTCTTCTCCCACAAGGAGAAGGATTTGGCCGTAGTCTACCTCGCTGGCCCAGTGCGGATAGTTGGACTCTACACGCCTTTGAGAATATTATGGAGAACTCTCAGCCATGCATGTTTTCTCACGATGTTTTCCTTCAGCGTGAAGTGAAGCAAGTATTATTTTTATGGCTTAAAAAAAGCCGAAGTCCTAACTAGGTACTAAGTTAAGACTTCGACTCACCGCTGGTTTATTGTTTATTGTGTAGTAAATACTATAAAATAAATAAATAAATATACTACGACAATACACACATCGACATCTAGTCCCAAAGTAAGCGTAGCTTGTGTTATGGGTACTAAGATAACTGATGAATAATTTTTATGAATAATATACAAATTACTCAGAAAGCAGGGTCGCTGCCCACTGCGCCAATCGGCCGTCAAAGGTATATAATATATATATATATATATATAAATACCAAGTGGGAAACATTTACTTATTAAAAGTTGTACTCGGGCAAGTCCCGGTGAAACGTTAGTTAAATAATAATCGATGATGTTTGATGTAATAGTTCGAATACTACTTGGTTAGTGTGCTGATCGATAGTAGTAACCGAATGCAGAAACTTTTTGAAATAGTTTTAGAGTCGAGCTTCCTGTACTTCTGATATTTGTTTTACAAACGTTTTATCGAAAGCCTATTATGACAAATTTGAGCTATAATAACATGTAAATAAAATCCATTTTAGTCCGACGTTCAAGTTTTTCCATACTCGAACACTCCTCCTCGATTGCAAGCGAGGAAAATTTGTACTGAGGCGGTATGCATAAAAATGCACGATGAATCTATTACCTTTCACTGGCAAGAATATAATTGATGGGCATATCTTTTGTTGTTTAGAAAGTTGTTCACTGTATATATAATCTATGGATAATTGCTCTCAAAGTGCGCGTTCATGGGAAAATGTGTTTATAAACGTGTTCTGGACGTATGCCGAATAAAGCTCTTATTGGATAAAGAGCTAAGCATTTAAGATAATAACTTGCTTGAAACATGAAGTATTTTTTTAGATTACTATTCTAGGTCTAAAAATTATGATATGTCCATATTCATTAAGCCGAAGCTATACCGAATTTCAAGAATTTGTTTATAAATTTGTTTAAGAAAAGGAACAGACGCACTTTCGCATTTAGTGCAGATGCAAATGTAATGGAAGCAAACAATCATCAACCCTGAAAACATAACGCCCTTTTTTTGGAGAAATCGTTTAATCATTTCAGCAAATATACACAAAGAAAAAACCCTACCATGGTATACTTTCTTTAAACTAACTGATGGTAGGTAAATGATTTATTTTGCCAATGGACAATATAGAGACAGTAAACCTTTATTCCGAAGGGATACTTTATCAATTCAACAGAAAAATATAATCTCTACATATTAAAAAACAAAGTCACTGTTGTCTGTCTGTTTAACCACTAAATTCTCCTAAACCCCGCAACGTATTTTCATGCAGAGTTTAACAATGTATACTAAAAAAAAATCTTGTGTAATTTATTCACACACGGCAACTTCTGTCTAACTTCTGAAAAGTAACCTACGAGATATTGAGGTGGATGTAGAGTATCAGAACTATTACAATAAATTAAGGTTTATTATTTAGTTTCCATGGGAACTAGAATAGGTCAAAAAATGTGTAATGTCTTCTATCTCACTCTGCCCTATATATTTATGTGTTTTTGTCTCTATGGACTTATTTTTTCGTTCTATCAAGTTGAAATCACAATGATTCTAAACGTTTGCGCAACCAAGTCGCCGACCAAATAACATTTATACACAGACACATTTATATTATTACGTCGCAGTAAGTTTTGACCCCTCTTTTTTTTCTAATTATTACCCTAGCGAAGACGGGGCAGGTAGCTAGGTTATTTGATAAATATAGTGCTCAGTGCTAATATGAACCGGGTGCGATATCAAAACACCAGTTACAGCGGTCTGTGCTTTCGTATAATGGTTTGTGAGGTTCATACTTCCTTTGTATGGAATAAGAGTTTGTTAAGTTCCATTGTATGGAGTTTCTATAGAGTCGGCTTTCTAGTAACGCGGTGCTTTTCTATTTACTAAAAATAAGTCTTCACTTTGTAGCTGTGTAATTTATAGAATACCTGAAGCTGGACATACGTACTTCTGCTAAATTGGTATAGAGTTATCGAACTTTTAATTAATTTGCTAATTAGGAAACAAAAGAAGACTAAAATCAGAGATAGAAGTAGAATAACGCGCTAAATTTACATTTCAGATTGAATTTAGCGGTGATACGTATCTTTATCAACACGTTAGGAAAGAGTCGATTGGAACTTTAAGATTCAATCTAAAGATTTCGCCTCCATGTAAAATGACAGGTTAATGTTTATGCCTATGTCTTGTAAACGTATGATAAGGAAATAAGCTTAAGAACATAAGGGCAATTAATAGCCACTTCTATCTATAACTTATCCAAAATCATCAGCATTTTAATGTCAACCACGCTGCTCAAATACAAGTATGTGAGGCGGAGGTAGCGCTTCGTCGCCTTTCATCAAAATAATTGCTTTTAGCTAAACTCATTTCAAATTATTTTCAAGCAAAGCCACTTAAAAGTGAGTCAATCACTGAGTTTATAAATTGCTCCAGCAACAACCCCTATTCAGCGCAGTGCAAATAAACGTATTATAATTAACCTCGCATTATACCATCATAATTCTAAGCGAAGTGGTAACAACCTAGTACTTAGAACTTAGGCCTCTCTTTCGGGGGATTCAATTAGAACCCCTGCACCTGTAACTATTCCATGTGTGTAAAGTATTACTGGATTTAATGGTGAAGAAAAACATGGTAACGGAACCTGCAGGCCTGATAGCGTGTGTCAAGCCTCACTTGGCCAGCATGGCCAAAACCCTCCTGATCCTGAGACCTTTGTGAATTCATCAACCCGTTACCGGCCCACGACAGGGCACTGGTCTCCTCCCACAATGAGAAAGGGGTAAAGGCCGTTGTCCACAACGCTGGCCCTTTGAGAACATTATGGAGAACTCTCAGTTATGCAGGTTTCCTCGCGATGTTTTCCTTCACTATTGAAACAAGTGATATTTGAATTGCTTAAAACGTTTCTGATCTACGAGGGCAACTCAGAAGTTTGTAATTTATTTCAAAGGGAACAGTCAGCATTCTCTTCAGAAGCTTCAGTCAATTTCCCATAATGCTTAGGGATATCACGAAATCTCGAAAGAATTCCATTGGTTTCAATTTTTGACTAAAAAAAAACATACGAAGAATTACTGTGCTAGGCTTTTTAAACTGAAATATCTGCCGTGTGATTCTGTAATATTGTCTACTAGTTTGTGTTGCCCACCTCGAGTAACGGTTCGAGTAGGGTAGAACTAAGAAGTAAAGTCTTCTATATCTTTTACGCCTGAAGACCCTTTATGATACGTTTATTCTTCAAAATCTCCTGCCTTTGTTTTGCCTATGTGCCTATCTGCCTATTCCCGACCACAGTCACCACTTAATACCTCACTTAATCATACCTACATCGATGGAGTCCGATGTTCGCGCTAATGTAGTGGAGTGTCGATTACACACAGTGACGTGCAAGTCTCGAGGTGTCATATTCGTTTTCTTTTAGTATATGTTCTCTTCCCTGTGCTGCGTATGTGGTTTGAACGATAATCTTCCCTTTGATACCCAGCTGGCGATCGACCGCAATAGCGGTTGTTTCGATGTCATCGATGCCAGCAGCGTACGTTTAGTTAACCCCTAATCATTTACTCGCATGGTCAGGGTATATGTCAGCTGTTTTCGTACGTTAGTTGTTATCATCGTATTCTAGCGCAGCGCAGCGCGTCTACAAGCAAATTTAAACTTAATTTCGCTTTATTACAGTAGTTATCTAATTAACAAAGTAGGTGAATGGTCTCATCTGTTTATCTGCCAGTACTACTACCTATTCTGTGGCATTATATTGTAGGTAAAGTTTATTTACCGTAATATCTGGTATAATTGGTACAAATTTGTGTAACACTAATATATTTTGTATGATAATAGACCGGTGGGACCTCGATTTTACACTGAATGCCTAATATTTAACAACATCGTGATTAAGGTTCAACGTGTTCATAAATATCTTGTACGGATGTAGAGAAAGCGGTATGCTGTGTGTAAACTAGTGTTGGGTAATTTATTCTTTTTGTCGATATGTGAAAGCATTCGTATGCTATCTGCGATTTGATTTATTTTTAGTTTTCTTTTTTGTCTTCTTAACATATTATCATGTAGTGTCATCACCTGCGTAAACATACATGTTACATGTTTTGATATACTGCATTTATATTGCATTTGATATTTAATAAATGTTATCCATCTGTTACTTAGTGTTTATATTTATAAAAATGTATCGATATTATAGCATCACTACTCTGTAACGGTTGTATCGAATCCCACGACGCGACACTTCGATTATGAAGTAATGAGCAATAATAACTATAAGCTAATGAACGACTTAGTCTTACGTCATGTTACACAGGATTTCCTAGAGAATGCAATTGCTTTACAATTTCCTTTTTATTTAATTCCGTTAAATTAAGAATTATGAGTTAAAGCATTTTCATTAGAAAGTATATTATTAGCTATTATTATGAAATGGAACGTTCTGTGTAGTAACTTTGAGGGAGATGTAGAGTGTTATAGTTTTATGAGTTAGACTATTACAGGGCATTAGCGTCATAAATAATCTATATGATAGGCTTAGAAAGGAAATAATCTTAATATGAGTAGACGGTTTAAATATATTCAGCAATAGTTTAATAAAAAAAAAGTTCAAAGAACCGTGAAAAGTAGCCTTGATTTGGTACATTAATAAGGTTAGGTTCATTAAACTACTTCACATGATTCTTTCAAACTGCTTCGTTGGTATTGTGGTTAGAGCTTGTGTTCTGAAATTGGCTTTGTCTAGTTATTGTCTGCATTGAGGGCACATAAGCTCCAGTTTCTGCTTTTATCACTAATGTGATAAAATTGCTATGAACTCCAACTCGCATTGGGAAGCGTGGTTGGCCGAAGCCTAAAATCCCTCTGTCCTATGATAGAGCATACCTGTACACACCAGTGGTGCACCAAGTCTGGCTAAATACAATTTGCAGAAAAATCGTCTTTAGTTATTTCGCAGTACCTATAAAAAATTAACATTTTTGTGTCGAAATTACTTAATTATTCCAAATAGAATACAACATTCACCGATCTTGCGAAAATGCCAATTATTTTATTTGCATTTGCAGCAGTAACGGACTATCATTCATCAAAAAAATTATGCCGGAACTTTACTGTAAAAACGGCGAAGAGATCGAATAAAGTTTAAATGTGAATGCCTTGATTATATAGGTGGCAGAAATCCATTGAATTTCTGAAAATTTATACGAATCCCAGAATATCAATAATTGCGACAATCCGGGATTATAATAATAGCGATATATGTATTTCAATTGTGTAAGCACATCACTAGGAAAGATAGTCGATTTAGGGTTAATAATAAATGAAGTGGTAATGCAAGGACGCTCATCAGTGAGGTATTAAAATGTATGTTACACATTAAAAAATAACAGTCTCCATACTTTGTTACGAGTATATATCATCTCTAGTCTAATCTCTAAAATAATCAAGTCTAGATATTTTGGTAAGTTTATTATCACCCGGTATCGGTAAATATACAGTGGACTTGGGGTTTCCGTGCCTAAACCAATTAAGGCGAATATCTAGCCCCAGTAATCCCCTTTATTTAGGTTAACGCTTACCAAGTAACACTGCAGTAGGACCGCGAAGCTCAAAAGGATATACTTTTGAGGTTTTAGGTACTATGAATATGGTATTTCTTGACTGATTTGTCTTTGTTCTTTCAATCCATGCGTATATTTATGTTTTTTCTCTTATGAACGTTATTTTCTCTGATTTCGTGACCGATTGCATGATTCGATTTTAATTGTTTGAGGAAGCTCTCAAAATGTTCTAATGGAAGTATTATTCTACCTATAATCGACTTGGTTGGTATTGTGCGGGCTAAATCTTAGTTATGAAGTTGTTTAGTGTTATGGTAAAGATTATTGTTACCTTTAAGTTAACATGTCACATATTTATTATTTTAAAATGGGCATTTCAAAATAAAAATTAAATTGCCTAAGTGGATATACTACTCGCACAGATAATGTAAACAACTACTAAAAACTGTGTTATTAGGAGCGAATTATAATTACGAGTTTGCCTTTAATAATTTCGTTTTATTGCTACCGGTTTAAAATGGGAACTTGACGATTAAAATTCGGTTGCCAACATTTCGTGTTAGCAGGTAGGCAAATAACGCAATATGTGCAGAGACACTGCAAAGATCTAGTTAAATTGCTTTATTTGCCAGGAATAAAATATTATCGAAATATTCTGCTAGGTACTACTCAAATTGTCTGAAAATTGAAATGAGTACAGACGGTATGATCATAGGGAAAAATTACTTCTTTTGGACAAAGTAGCTTGACCAACCGGACGTTTTCATCTATCCCAATATTAAAGCTGAAGAGTTCGATCTTCTGTTTGTTTGAACGTGCTAAACTCAAAAGTAGTTTTCGGATTACAAAAAATATATTTTTCATTTTCTAGCATATTTTTGAGCTGTATTTCATCATGCTACAGTCGAGAAACTTACCGGGTGATTTGACTCTGTTTCTAACTAGAATGAAAGTGTACCCATAATACAAGCTATGCTTACTTTGGGGCTTGATGGCGATGTGTGTATTGTCGTAGTATATTTATTTATTATTTATTTGTTAAAGTTCGTATAAATGTGCTTATCGAACGAAGTCGCAAGGAGCCGCTTGTAGAAGTATACCAGAATGTTTTGATAGTATCGTTTGCCGGTTAAAATACACTATATTTAGAATTATGGCATTCGACAATTTGCCGTGCAAGTGAATTAGAATTTTTTTTGTTAGTGTATAAAACACCAAAACATAATTTACTTAATAACGTCTCGTTTAATCCATTAACAAAGTAGGCCGCAGCGCAGACACACGTCGCGTGATCATATCGCGTGTATAGTAATCGTAATTACGTCCGTCTGTCTGTACAGAACTGTATGAAATGTTTGATCTCATCATGAATATTAACCGACCGAGAAAGAGAATGAAAAGATTATAACGTTTTAAGGGCCCTCCTCAGCGTATATATGCGTTTTTTGTTTACTCACACATACATCCTATTTTTGCACACTCCATTATCCTATTACCGTCCCACTGCTGGGCACAGAACTCCTCTGTTTTAGGAGAGAGGATTTAAGAGCCCACCACGCTGCTCCAATGCGACTTGGTGGGCTTTGACAACTGTTATCACAAATAAGTGATGATCACCGTGACCGACAGCTTAACGTGCTCTTCGAAACTCTGGGATTGATATCGCAAATTTCCTAACTGCGGGCTGGTACTGAGGCCTTCAACAGAAGAACCCGCCATCTAATGAGCTTTTGACACAAGTTAAATTTTCATTGAATAAAGTTATATTTTCATTAAAACTGTTTTTTTTCCTTTATTGATAAAATCAATTAATAAACATGCTTAGAAAGAAATATTTTTCCATGCTACATAAAAGTTTCCCCCTGGCGGTAGTTATTTCTTGAAGATTTTGAGGCAATTCATATTCAATTTTAGTTTATTGCTCACATCAATAATGGCTAGCATTACTGCCATCTCTTTCTTCAATTAACCACTGTAAATTTTTAAAAGCATCGTTCACACAGCTCGCTCCAACGAAGGCTCCTTAAGTGACCTTAAAGGAGAGTAAAGGATTATGAACTTTAAGCTTGCTTTAAGCTGTCTTAGTAGCAACGCTATTCAATATCTAAGTAAATACCTAAATTTGGGAATTCCCTGAATATAATTATTTAGTGTTAGACTTAATCCGTAGGGATCGTCTATTAATGCCGTCAAGGCAGATATTAAGGTTGAAATGGTTTACATGGTGTTTAGAAGAGGATATTTACCCCTTGAGGTTTGGGCTTAGAATCTTTGATGACACATCCATAAATTCTGTTAGTGTTAGAAAAAATCGTTTTAATAATGTTCATACATTTGGAAAAGAATTGTGCTGGTCTCTAGAGTATTAGTTTGAACTTAGACAGGAACAAAATTGATGTGATTTTATTTTTTCTAATAAATTTTCGGCATCAAGATGTAAGCCTTGTCCTTCACCTCCTGGCCTTGGAGAGCACGTTAGCAGTCATAATCTCTCCCTCTCTCTCTCTCTTCATATCTCTACCTTCTTCTATCTCTCTCTTCTTCTCTGTCTCTCTTTTTCACACTCTTTATTCATTTGTCATAATAATGGTTAAAGCCAGCCAACCCGCATCAGTGCGGCGTGTAGGGTAAAGCTCTCTCTCCTATAACAAAGGAAACCTGAATACAGTCGTGGTACTTTTAATACGGAGATTAATCTTATGAAAGTTACATTTGAAATTCTGATAAACCCAGCCCTATCTTAGCTTGACAGGGTATTGAGAAACTCCTCGTTTTTTGAAGTCGTCAAAAGTAGTGTAACTTACTGGTACCTAGATATGTACTGAAAATAGTAGTTTTATTTCTTACCCGTTATCTAACAAAATGACCTAAGATAAGCTCTTTCACGTAAAAATCAAATATTCATGGAATCGCGATTTTACATGAAAATCTCATATGACCAAACAGAGAAACTTGGGTTCTATTGCATTCGAGATAGACTCCAATATAGTGCGAACTTAAAAACCTCTCACTATCAGAATTTAAATTCGTATTTTCAATCTATTTGTTACAAAAATTGGGTTGGAAACGGCTTAAACTTGCAAAATACGAGTCAATTTTCTGCGTTTGTTCAGTGGATAGCTCGTACATAGTAAAAATATTGCTTTGTTAAAATTATTATAAATTATGTAGATACCTATATAAAAAGCTTTTATTGTTTATTAACGTCTCCCAATTTCGCGTAAATTTTTAATGTACAGACATAGCTAGTCTATATTTTAGTTACTTAAAACGCAAATACCGACGTATATATAAAGTGAAGACGAGCTCCTACCCACTGGGCTATTATAAGTATTTGTCGGATTGAGCTTTTATAATATGATTCCTAAGGTGATTTTGGTCCTACCAATGCATAAGTTTAAAGAATATGTTAAAACACATTTATACAGCGAGTTTACTATACAATTGATTAATTTCTTAATGACAAGGTAGCTTGGAAGCATCCGACTCCGCTTTCATCTCTCACAAGCTAGAAAAATTAATGTTATAATGTAAATTGTTGATGTTGAAAAAGAGTTTCTTGCCGGCTTCTTCTCGTTAGAATCTGCCTTCCGGAACGGGTGGTAGAGTCACTACAAATAGACAGACTTGACGTTTCAAAAGTGCTTATATTGCCTACTGGAAATAAATGAATTTTGAATTTGATTTTGAATTTATAGATAATGGGACAAAGAAAGCATCATCAAGTTTTCATCCGTTTCATTCTGTTTCAGCACTAATAACCTAACCTAACCTAACCTGCTGTTTTATAATACATCTGCCTTATATATCAATGCACTATTTACGACACCGAACGACAGGTCACCTACTCTGATCAACTACAACTGGTTTTCACAGGGGGGCCTGAACATAAACATTCACCCAGCAATAGGTGTCATACAAGTTTTTCCTTCGCCAAATAATCTTTATCCACGAAATAACAGCAACCTAACCTAACCTAACCTGCTGTTTTATAATACATCTGCCTTATATATCAATGCACTATTTACGACACCGAACTATAGGTCACCTACTCTGCATCAACTACAACTGGGGGGCCTGAACATATACATTCACCCAGCAATAGGTGTCATACAAGTTTTTCCTTCGCCAAATAATCTTTATCCACGAAATAACAGCATTTCCTCTGTTCGTTAAACCTGTTGTTTTATAATAAATCTGCCTTATATATTTATGCACTATTAACGACGCCTAAAGCTAATACACGTCACCAAGTCTTCATCAACTACAGCTGGGTTTCACGGGGGGGGGGGGGGGGGGCGGGGGGGGGGGGGGGGGGGGGGCGTCTGCTGCACATCGGCGTTCACCCAGCAATAGTTCTCATACAAGTTCAATTCTTTCGCCAACAAATAACAGCATTTCCCCTGTACAATAAAAACATGAAAAAGAGTAAGAAGTTTAAAAGGGTCTGTTCCATACAGTTTTCATTATATGGGGATACAAAAATGGGCCCTCAGCATAGCAATAAATTCTGTACAATTACTATGATAGCAATCAGGCTTAGTAATAAGGGGCTCCTAGTATTTGCGTGTCCATTGGTAGGTATGCTTTAAGTCGGAGCCACCTGGGTAGCTTCGTAGCTTGTAGTTAATCACCCGTAAAATATCGTTCCGGCTGCACGCTTGAGAGCCGGTTTTCTTCCAAATTGAGTATTTTCATTTACAACTGGGACTTTCCATGCCTCGCTCTAGATATCCCTGGTGACACATTATTTCTTTTAAAGGCCGTAATATACACCTATAATAATATGGCCACGGACAATATTTAGCTTCTTCGTATTTACCTAGGAACTTTATTTTATTTTATTTATTTATTTATTCCCAATCTTACATTTTTGTCATTACGGGAAAAAGTTATCCTATTACGACAATGCATGTTATGTACATTTTAATAATAGATATATATATAACTATAACGTATATGATAAAATCCAAATCGCTATATTTGTGAGTAGGTACAGTCAGAATTCCCCAGCTAGGTTTTTCTGCTTGTCTATTTTTCCAGCAAAGCTGAACCAATTTCGATAAAACTCTTTCTATTAGGTATGAAGACTTTGTCGAGTATTGCGAGACTACATTATTCCGCTGAAAACTGGAAAATAAACATTCTGCGTGTGCAAATTCGCGGGGACATATAACACGCACAACGGGTTCACCGGGCATCTAGCCAATGAGAACGACTTGCCGTGGTGGTTTTTAGTTCGGGTATATCCCCTTTAAAGTGTTGAGTCCCATATGAACTCGGTCCTGCCCACGGAACGCATTTAAACCACGCCAGTAAAAAAAAAAGGTGTAACCAACATACGTACCTAATGATATGGAAAAATAAATATATTCCAACTTCCATGAAAAACGTATTTGACAGCTGATAATAGATTTCATCCATGGCACATCCACGATGACGACGATGTTAACCTATGGTTCGAACTCATGCGATATTTTCTGCTCGCACAAAAGTATCTATACAATATTTTTTCCATTTCTCTAAATTGGGAAGTTTTGTTTTTCCATTTACATGTGAATCAAAGATGAGTTTATTATCTAACTAAATGAGGACTTTCGATTTACCTAAGACATTTAAATTTCAACTAATCTGGGTCGGTACATATAACAAAGCAAGAAATACGATGATAACCTTACATTAACGGTTACTCTAATATAGCTGAAAATGTACGAGCGGAAACCATTAAAAAGTAATTTTCCATCTTGCAAGTTGTGGATTTTCTTAAAGGAAATAAATATCTATGTTTACTGTAAATACTACTTTCACGTCACCGTTTGGATTCATCAAATAACGATCATTCCGTCTTATACCTACTTTTTAATCTATTGTTTTATTTATATATTTCTATTCCACTACTATTGTTCTCTGTTTAATTAATTTTACTGTGACCTATTAAAAAAATGTGACGATGTAAATCGATTTTACCATCTATTGTTAAAATTAATAACCGCGATTAGGGGCCTAATATGGAATTTAAATAAACTGGCATTCCCCTGGCGAGGTATCGCTTGCACTTCCAGCAACGTTCATCATCGTCAGCCTGTTTACGTCCTACTGATGGACACATACCTCGAGATTATATCCGAATATATTATATAGATGAGCTTATCTTCCTTTGGTTAAGTTAAGAACTTAATTACCGGCTTTTTTCATGCTTATAACTGTTAGAGCATTAGACTTATAAGCAGAGTAACACTGCGGCGGAAAGTAACAAGTAAGTATTAAGTGCTGCTCTGTGTCTGTTAACCAGAGACGTAGGTGTTCAGTTTTACGAGCCTGTAATTACACCGGCAACCACACGCTCAGACAGGAACACAGCAATGCTACTTGGCGGTAGAAAAAAGCATGGCGTTTGTATTTCCCCGGACGAGCTCTGTCATAAAAATAAATAAAATAATATACTACGACAATGCACACATCGCCATCTAGTACCCTGTGCATACCCTCTATGCACGCCACTGAGCTTGTGTTATTATAATATTCATATAAACATTCATGCTCATCACACAAACATTTTCCGGTAGTGGGAATCGAACCCACGGCCTTGGACTCAGAAAGCAGGGTCGCTGCCCACTGCGCCAGTCGGCCGTCAAAGGTCTACTACTGCTGCCATGTACTTAGGCTTACATGCTATACATAATTCCCTCTCACATAGAGGAGGGAATTAAAGCAAATGTAACTGTGGGGCAATAGGCCTCAAAAGATGAGTTTAAATTACTAGTTCGATTAGCTTAGGGATTCGAACTCGATCCTTACATATATAGGGTGCGAATTTAATGGCACCGCACCTGTTGTCAACGCCCTGTCGTAAAACGCGGTCATGTCAACTTTTCATTATAACAGCGAAGCTAACTACGTGTAGGGTAGCGTGACCTAGTAACGGCACTATTGTAATCGATTACGTCAGTAAGGCAACTTTGTTTCAAGTCGATAAAATCTAATGGGAAGGTGGTGTGACCTAGTTGCCAAAGGGTTAACGCACGCCTAGCCCGTTTTCACTTTATCTAGAAATCACCTTTATCGGGTGCCTAGTGATTTAGGTGATTCCTAGAGATAAAATTTTTTTACGAACTCTTTATGTGGAAGTAAGGCCCCGTCTAAAGTTAAGTCCCAGATTCCGTAAACTGACACTAGATGAAAAAAACATAAATTCGGTTTTTCCCGAAACGAAAATAGTAATCCATACGAAAAATATGAAAATACAAACACAAAATAGCGCGCCTTGTGACGAGAACCATAGATAAGTTAAGTTATTATATTATGATGATGATGATGATGATAATGATAATGATGATGACAATATCCCCAAAGATCTTTGCCCACTGTGGCACATGAAGTAGGATGGTGATGAGTTATCTGGGTCAAAATATGACGAGATAACTTTTCCTCCGTGTCTTGAATATTATATCAGGACTCAAGCTTACGGTCCCGTTTATTATTGCTTAGAGCTGTATGTTAATCCCTAAGTGAAAATTAATTCTAAACACAGTAGGTAAGCTCTTAGCTCATCCTTAATGAGTTTTGGAGGTCAGATGGCAATCGCTCAGTACAAACTGACTGTTAATTATATTCAGGCAGGGGAAATTGGGGATAAGTTTAATTCCATTCGAGATGTGCCTTTCATGATTTCGATTGACGTGTATCATTATTTTTTATCAGAAACTGGATCTTAAACCACCATAAAAGCGAGTAATTGCAAAATATTGAAGAATGTACTTATGCCCTTTTAATTACTATCGTAATCATCACCGTCTGAAAAAATATCAAAATACCGCCGAAAAAGCTATTTTAAAAAATGCCTTCATAAAACATTTCACCATTATTTGTGCCGTTTAAAACATACCGCACCGAAAAATAATAATTAATTTTCCAAAAGGTGCAGCCATTTTGACAGCTCACGCGAAATGCCCACCGACCGCCAGTTTAAACTGAATTATGACTCTTTAATCCAATTAACACGTGACCCGGATAGGTGTAAAAGTTAACCTTATTTAAAGTAGTTGGGAAAATATTTTTCCTTTTAGTGACGGAATAATAGCAATCGAAAAAATTCTTAGCATGCGAAATTTCTGCTTTCATATTATATCAAAGGTAGTTGTGAAATGTCAACGTGAATTCGCTTCTTTAATAATTGCATATCTTAACAGCTGTGATAATTATTTTTTCGCGTTAGCGTATGCTCTTTAGTCTTTAGTTAAATATATTTAGCAAATACCATAGATATTATTTTTTTTAAATCGCATGTCATTACCGTTCCAATTGGTAGGTTATAACTTGTAAAAGAATACCATCCTTACAATACATTTATACCATACCAAATAAACAACCCCATATTCATATCTTACAACGTTTAATCGTTTAAGTATCTAATTACAACATGGCACATTATAAACCTAAATTCTATCTTTCCCTGACACTTCTGTCTGTACCCTTTTGTACCTCTATTTTCCCCGCCATTTTATATATCATACATACCCAAATAAATAAATAAATATACTACGGCAATACACACATCGCCATAAAGCCCCAAAGTTAGCTTGTGTTTTGGATTCTAAGATGGCTGATGAAGATTTTTATGAATAATATACCTACCTACCTAAATACTTAAAATATACATATAAAAACCCAGACACTGAAAAACATTCATGCTCATCCCACCAACATTTTCCTCTCTCTCTTCCTCTTTTCCGAAAGCAGGGTCGCTGAAAACTGCGCCAAGCGGCCATCAAAATCGCGTGGCCCCACGACTTTAACGGTTGGGATATAACAGGCCATCTCCGAAGCCTCCGTCAGTAAGTAGGCTGTCTGGCACAAGACCGTGGCTTATGGAAATCTACACAAAACAGTACATCAGTCGATGATGATGATGATGAAATAAGCTATTAAGCAACATAAAAGACCTACGATAAAACTAGAAACGTAGTCAATTAAACACAAAGTGCACTTTTGTGCTCAGTTTAACTAAATTTACTTTTCTAGTAAAGCGCAAACACACTAATGGATGGAACCAAGTAATGTCCACACCCTCGTATCTCGGGCACAAAAGAGCTTTTTCAGTTTTTTTTACCGAAAAATAAGAGTGCTATTCTTTTTGCGATTAAACTAGCACAAGGTTAATACAATACGAGTCCGGAAATTATAGAATATTAGTGACGAGTGTCATTTATACAAATCTCACTAATTTTACAGATCCTTTACTCAATGTTTCCTGTAGAAAAAGATAGCATTAGTTTTAGTCGTGCCATTTTAATTTAGTTATTTGCGTACTCCATTGAACCTATTATTTTCGGACACAAATTATTCAAGGTACTATAGTTTGTACTCTCTAGTACTACGATGTATTTTTCTCTAGCAAGATTAAGCCAAATTGTATATGGTCTCTTCTATCCCTATCCCCTATCCTTTTCCCTACTAATCCTACTGTCAATGTAAGTTTGTTTGTTACGCAAAAACTACTTAACCGATCCTCATGAAACTTTGTATACATATTCTTGGAAGTGTTAGAAGTAATATAGGATACTTTTATCCCGACATTAAGCTCGGTTACTCTGGGAGAGGGGATGAAAGTGTTTGACGATTTTACACCATAACTCCGACAAATTATAACCGATTTAAATAATTATTTTTGTACTATAGAGGATAGATAGATATGTGTTTAATTTTGCCCAAACTTTGTGTAGATCTGAATGTGTTTTGGAGATAGAGGACAGAACTCCTCAGCGAACAGCAGCAAACCCCTCATTTAAGGCTTAGCGATACTGAATACTTACATTTTTTTTAGAACTACAACTAAATTGAATGCCACATCAAAAAAACAAAATCAAACGCAGACGAAGTCGCGGGCAACAGCTAGTACTACTATATAGTCTTTAGCTAGGTAAAACAATTCACAAGTCGCAGGTGTTCCTTGTAAAAACGCGTAAGCAATATTCTCTTGCATCGCGTTGAAGACCATCTTTCCGCGTACTCAAGTACAAGTACGTTTAAAAAAAATATGTCTTCCAACACAATCATATGCTTTTTTTTAATCCATAACAAGTTAGCCCTTACTGCAAGCTCACCTGGTAGTAAATAATGATGTTTAAGATGGCAGCGGGCCAACATTTCAAGGATAAAGCAGTTATGTTAAACCCACAGAATTAAGAACATACAGAACCCTCATACAGCCTAACGCCCCGCGCACGTCGCACTTTACACGCGTGGAATGGTGATAGCTCACAAACATTTTCCCACTTTATTGTAAAAGTAAAGAATGTTAGAGGTAAAATGATTACTGTAAACTCTTATGTGTTTTCATTATTTTCTTGATATGGTTACCTGTACTTACAAGATGTCGAATGATGTCAAAATAGAGTTAGGAGACCAAAGGTTGTTAATTAAAAAGCATAAACTCAAAAATCTCTTATTGATTTATTAGAAGTTTTCACATAAAGCTCTAGAAGTTTACGCGTACAACCTCTGTTTCCTGTTCCTATCTACATACAGATACAATAATGGTATAATTTTATAGAGTATTACCGAAGGAAATCTTTGAGATGTCTCTCAATAAGTTCAAAGTTTATATAAAACGTAAGCTTACAGAAAAATTCTGTTATAATTTTAAAGATTACTTAAACTAATAAAAAGCTTGGGTGTGAATCGCTCTAACTTCATAGCTTTATTTTTACTTTGAGATGGTGACAACACAAAAAAAATACCTGGTTAGGTTTGTTGTGGGCGCTTCTTAGACCAGGGCGCGTTTGGTACCCTCGTAGCTTTAGGTTTAAGTTTGAGAACGAAGTTATCCCTTTACAATTATAAACTGTATATATATGTATGAACTCTTCATAAGTGCCTGTCATATGCCTAGATGATAAAGAAATTTTGAATTTGAGACTAATAAAACTTCAGCAATTTGAGTAGCATACTGATTTTAATGAAATACAGTGGCATTTAACTAACTAAATTCCATTTTCATAGTCGCCAGTCGGGTAGAAAGAAGCGCGCAATAAATTGGTCTAACTAAATTACAGAGGTCCCCCGCAAAACTTTGCCAGTTACGCTGTTAGTAGTTTGGGGTTAATTTAGGGTCCTTCTAAATGTAGCTGCAATAATGATATTGTACTATTTTAGACGGTATTTTAATTATGTTTGTTTGTATCGTAAACTAGTGCCACATAAATAATAGATTGATTCAGACGTCAGTGGATTGATAGCTTTATCTGTCTAATTATTTTTGTTGTTATATTATCCCAATCTAAATATTTAAAAACTTCGGGGATTATCACAGAAAAACAGAGGCAATTGTTTTTGTGAAATATTCCGAATAAAAATTATTATTCTCAGCAAATTAATAGAATTCCTCGTATCAAGTAAGTCCTTAGAAGGTATTTACGTCTTGTTTCCAGCGCAAATCTTCCAAAGGGAAGATTTCTCGAGTAACATAAATATTTAGTATTTCTTGAAAATTTCGGCATTCTGTGAGACTCGGTAATCTTAGGACTGTATTTATATTTAGACATAGGTACTACTCCATTTAAATTCGAAGTATGTAGGTTATTTTAGCGTTCTTATAACCTTTAGATTAGGGTTAACTGATAGAATCCAAATATAAATAAAAATAAAATTATATTACGACAGTGCACACTTTGCCATCTAGCCCCAAACTAAGCGAAGCTTGTGTTATGGGTCATTTTCACCACTCAAACAATTTCCAATTTCGAACCCACGGCCTTGGCCTCGGAAAGAAGGGTCAAGCTGTGGGAGAAGATAAAATTTTATTCTTTCCCCGTGGATATAATTGTATCCTGCCCTTGCTAGCCGTGCAGGGCACGGGCCTTATATTATATATTATATTCTTCTTTTCTATGTAAAAGTTGTAATCACAAACTTGCTATGTTGTGTACTGACTAATGGTAGGGTTGTGATTGCAACTTAAATAAAAAACAAATATTGTTTTTAAAATGAACATTATTAATCTATACCTTCTTGTCACATAAATTCTGTTTGGTTTGAGATGAGGTGAGTGACCTAGTTGTCGTTAATTGTTTTACTCTTAAGTTGACCAATGAAATAAAAAAATAAAAATTATCTCTTCTCAATTTTCGAGCTCTATCCTAGATTTTTTTTCTATTTTGCGAGCGACTGCCTACAAACAATAACAGTTCATGTTCGACCTTTATCTTTTGATACAAAAAAGCGCTAAACAAAAACCTACAAACTGTATTCTTCAACGGCGAACTTTGGACTGTTTAATTTTATTCTCCCGGTATTAACACGAAAACGCTTTCAAGCTGCATTGTGCCGGCCACCTGTTCCCGGGGGATACTGTAAACTTTGTTTTAAAGGAAAACCGACTGTGCATCGATAAATCGCGGATATTTTCACCGAAGAGAACTTAGTGCCAACACACAGTCTGCATTAGAACTGAACCAGCTGAAACTGTAAACCAACTGCACTATACGACAACCAATACAGCTAGCGTGCAGTTTGTGCAGTTTTGATGCTTCTTACAGCAATCTCACCGGCTGGTAATGATTATGCAGTGTAAGACGAGATTGGAGGTATTGCAGTTATATATATATTTATTTATTTATTTATTTATAGCCTTTTTAACAACCTTATCTTACTGATTATTTACTTATTGAGACACCGGTTACGCTTGATTGTTTTGCTTTGCATAGGCCTCCCCCAGGTTCTTCCATGCTTCGCGATCATGGGGTTTTCTTGTCCACAGAAGTCCTGCTGTCGCTCTCAAGTCATCTTCCCACCTTCGGAATGGTCTTCCCCTTCTTCTCTTACCGTCTCTAGGATACCACTCTGTTATATCTTTAGCCCAATTTTTCTTTTTTCCTTATCATTAAATGCAGTTATATATACAACTAATTAATTCACGACATTACACCGGAACATCAAAGCGGCACTATTTGTCAGTACTCGGTAGGGTGGTTACTAGCCACTGCCGAAGCCTTTCACCAGCACACACAAGAAAAGAAACACCCTAGCCTCTGCCGGAGCCGGGACCTCCCACTTAAATTCGCTCACCGCTGCGCCACGAAGGTCTTCAACTTCTTTCACGGGGCTGGGGATCGATGGAGTCGCTATATTTACGTGTTGGTCAGCCTGGTGTTAGTTTCTTCTGTGGTATTAAATAAGGTATATGGGATATAATTCCAATACTCCGTGAAGAAATGGCACCATCAATGTAGGAAGTGGGAGCTCAATAGGTATACTACGATACTACGACAAATGACAATACACACATCGCCACTTAGCCCCAAAGTAAGCGTAGCTTGTGTTATGGGTACTAAGATGACTGATGAATATTTTTATGAATTATATATACATAAATACTTAGAAAGTACATATAAACACCCAGACACTGAAAAACACTTAATGCTCATCACACAAACATTTTCCAGTTGTGGGAATCGAACCAACGGCCTTGGACTCAGAAAGCAGGGTCGCTGCCCACTGCGCCAGTCGGCCGTCAAATTAGGTATTTGACGCTTATATACACGGTAGGTATATCTAAGGTTTCAACATCGGCATGTCTTGTGATTTTTTGACGTAGACATATCACTAACTCTGTCTTGAACGAACAGCACGAAAAATTCGAGATGGCATCTTCATCCAACACATTGCAGTTTGCAATTCGATAGAACGTGAAATCAGATCGTCGGCAATTCGTCAAACACCATTACAAATTCAGCTTCACTCAAATCTTCATGTGTTTAATAATTTAAACTCATTTCTTACTGAACTTGAATTTCGCTCAAGCCGACTTCTACAGGGTGGCCATAAAGTTTGCAGACTACTCATTTTAAACCCCCTGAACTAACCGCAAGTTCACTTCAGGGCGGTCAAAGTGTTTGGAGATAACTGTACTTTCGTGGAAGTACAAGCTGTTCCTGCTAAAACATAGCCGCCGATACAGCAGACAGGGTTGGCGGACTTGGTGTTAAGACTCCTTTAGTTTTCTGACATATTGCTCACAGGTCGCCTGCCTAAGTCTAGTAACAGAGTTTTTGGTGACAGCTCAGACAGATCTTATTTCTGCAGCATTGCTGTGTTTTGAGCATTGTTGCGTTCCGCTCGGAAGGGTATTGTAGGCATAACACTTACGCGTCAGGTTGATCGTCAGGTGGGCTAAAACTAATGCTTTGCCCCTCAAACATTACTGTAAAAAAAATCAATAATTGTCGCTACACAAGTCGAAATGCATGATTTGACAGTGCCGGTTGTATACTCGGATGACTAGTCGCCCCCAGTCTTGTCTCCTCCAGAGCCTATTAAGGTCGGTTGAAAAGGAGGGTGGAAACTTCTATGATAAGGGTTGCCATTCCATTGCATTTTTGAGCGGCTTCTTCATTTTCATAGCTTAGCTTATTATTAAACCCTTTTTCGCCAAAGTATGCTCGTAACATACCTACTGAAAAAAACTAAATCGCACATAAATCTTTTTAAGTCTAGTGTCACATAAATTTTGCTAGCTGGATTATTTACCACTTTTGTCTGGTTGTCATCGATAAAGTATAAGAAATTAAACTTAACTGAGTGTCCTTCTGAGTGTTATTATATGTTTATGTTTATTCCATATTGAAGAATCTTTTTTTAATATATAAAAAATCATAAAACTAAAATGTAATAAATAAAATGTTTTCAAAATAATACTTATGTGTTATTCATATTTGTGTTGTATGTGCTAAAAAGCGCAGCGGAGCGGCTTGCTTCCAGGCAAGTCATTGAGAAATTCATCAATAGTGTAGTAACCTCGATGTATTAAATGTGATTCTATACATTCTTTAAACTTATGTAATAGTAAATCTAATATTACCGGTATCATGTTATAAAAGCATATACTCAGCCCCACGAAGGTTGTCTGTATTTTCCTAAGACGATATGCTGATATCACTAATTTATGCCCGTTTCTAGTAAATCAATTGTTTATATCCACTTTTTTTATAAAGATTTATGTTTGTGATTTGAAACAAACTATGATTAGATTTGTCTAAAATTCGCGTAGCCCTAGCGTAGACAACTACTTGCAGAACTCGGCTAGCAGCTTCGCAACGCATCTTACCGCACACTAAAGTCTACACATTCCTAATACATTCACATAGCTGTAGGCTCAGTGACCCAAAGACCCACAACTTGTACTTGCCTCCACGGAGAGTTACTCATGCGTGGCATACATCACTAAATTACGTCTACGATCGTTATCATGCACTCCACAGTCTGCATTACATGCACTATCACATAGCGTAACCTAATGCAACAAGCTGCGCTAATGCAAACTCATATTTAAGATGGAAAAGCTATGCTAATTGTAAACACTACACGGTTAAGATAAATCAGAAGCAGGAGGTATTTGGTTTATAATTAACTGTTCTATTTTTATTTTCAGGTAATAAAATTATCATAGCCGAATAACTTCGGGACGACGCATAATATTATGGAGGTATTTATAATTTTACATGTAAGGAAATATCATCACGGCTCTTAACTACTGCGAAATCTTAGTTTACATCCTAGCTTGAGAAAAAGCTATTTATATAATAAATAGCTTTTTCTAATATAAATAGCGTAACGGATAATAACTTGTATCCAGATCGCACTAGTGCTCAAGTGTTGGTACGTCTTTGCTAGGGTAGTAACTAGCCAAGGCCGAAGACTCTCACCAGACCATATCTGAGAAAATTAAGAAATAATAAGTTCCCAAATTTCCCTGCCGGGGATCGATCCTGGGACATCCGCTAATAAGACGCGCTGCTGCGCCAGGGGTCGTCAAATACATAAGTCCGAGTTTATTACAGTTTTTTACAAATTCGGTTTCCACCGTTTGTTTTCCTGGAATAAAAATGAAATAGAAGTCTATGTTACTCTCTGTCCCTTTAACTAACTCTATGCCAAAAATAAAGTTGATTATTTGCTACGTTATGGCGTAAAGAAAGAACAATAAAAAACAAATATACAAACACACTTTCGCATTTATTAGTAAGGATTAGCAAGAAAAACAAACTATTTAAACAGTGACCATATTACCGAAACTATCCAGATCGCAATTAAGGAGCTCATACAATACTAAATACCTAGTAAATGATTACAGAGTGTACTCTGACACACACTGACATGACAAATGATTTTTTTAAACAATTTGATCGCTGAACCAGTCAAGTGGTCAAATAGCATGACACAGTTTATACGATATGTTGTACAAGACGCACCCACACTATTTTTCTAGTGACATAAGCAATTTATCCTAATTACGCGTCGACTCAACTCTGTAATTGATAGTAACAATTGCCCTCAATTGGTCAATTCTCACGGTTTGGTAGACGGCCTAAAGTTCTTAAACTCTTGGATAGCTTTAAAAACATTGGCGGAAACATAATTACAATACGCCACCTAAATGAAAGCCACGCGACGTCTTATACGATTCAAATCAAACCTACTTTTTTCTACCTGGTAAATATTTAAAATTAAAAAATAACGTATACTTATGTACACGCGTTAAGTTAAGTAACAAGATAAAATTATAACTTTCACAATATATTAGTTTTATTATTCTACGACTCGAGTCCTTTAATTTTATACCCATATTGCTACCCAGAAAAAAAATGTAATTCGCCATTTTGTGTTCGAATGTAAAAAAATATATAAAGCCGATAAATAACAATTTCCCGAAGCTATTGAGCAACGTGGCTAAAATAAGATTGAAAAGATTTTTCTCTTCGATTCTAACCGATCCGCTTAAGACGTTAGTACCGCGAGCAAACAATGAAACCGAGAAAAGTAATTATTCGAAGAAAAACAAACAAGACGCGTCGAGGTGTCGAGTGGATCGGATGCTACGATTTGAATGGACTCAACACGGGCGCATGGCGCTGGGTCGAGTGCAGTGGCTGAAGTGCGGGTTTTAAAGTGAATGTAATTATTGGCGGCACCGTTTCTGTGAAGTCAACATTCCGATCCAACCGTAGATAAATTACCAATAGACGGACGTGTGACGATTGTAAATGTACATTTTGAACGATTCGCGTCGATTTATTCCTTTTACTTCTGCGTACTCTCGTAAGCGATTCCGTTGACTGAACGTACATATTGATGTCAAGAAAACTTGCTCACTAGAAATAAACATCAAAAAATTGCCTTGGAGATTTTCTCAAAAGCTTAAAACTAACAAAAAAATCCTCACAATTCTTGATCGGTTTCGAATTAGCTTTTAGAAATGATCCGTAGATAAAATAGAGTTACTGACAGCTCTGCGAATTGCAAAGCCACAGTGGCAATGAAGGAGGAGGTTATACAGCGTGTAAATTAAAAACGAAATATTATGTTACATATTTTAGAGGTACATTATTTACTGTCTCTGTGACTTATCTGTGATACCGAAACGCTAATAGTTTTTGAGAAAACGACTGCCATAGTTTTTACTGAAAGAAATCAGATACAGCCCTAACATCACATGAAAAATGTAAATAGAGTGACTCCAGTCAGTTATTAGGTTCGCGTCGCGTGGCGTAGGTACTATGCCCGTGTCAGTCTTTGTCATAAGTAAACACTTATAATGTTTTGAATAAGTTTGTATGGTAAAATAAATATGCTTCTATTGATTCAATAATTTCACGTGGTAGTTTTTTATGAAATATACTTATGCACCCTTCAACAGTATTTCGTTATTCCGTTACGCGTTGTATAGCCCAATAGACCGATAGACGTTAAGGTGCTAAAGTTGTCACCCTCACCGAAAAACATAGCTTTGTTACCCCAACCTGGTGAATAGACGTCACTTAACCAGTCGCAGGGCAACAAAATAAATAAGCCCAGCAGTGGATGTCAATTAAGATGATAGTCCATATTATATGTATCTAAATTCTGTGGACTACTAATCAAATCGGAATGGTTTGCAAGCGAAGGTAGATACCCTTGTTAGATAAATGTTTTACCGTAAATCGCATTGCAGGCGATCCCTCATGTAAGCAGGTACTGCAGAAATAAACTACTCAGACAAAACATTGAAAAGTGACGCATACGGTGTACATGCAATAACCGATGCCTCGAATAGGGTATTGTCAATAGTTTTGTATCTGGACTGAGTACGGATTCGGTGTGATGTAGCATAAATAACTCACGTTCGGATTTCGTTTGCCCGGCTGTCGATCTTTCACCCTTAATATAATATTTACAAGCTTCTAATCGTTTTCGAGCAACGAAACACGTTAATATTGGATAAAATCAGGCGTTACTTTGCGAATTCCATGATATACAATAAAAATTAAGCTCAACTTGCTATACTTATAGAATCACAAATTCTGTACTAGTTTAATAAAAATCTCTCGTTTTTTCTCATTTTAAGAATAGAAATTTCTTTAAAATCTTTGTCATTTGAAATTTGATGATCCGATAATGGGTAACAAACAAACACTTAATGAATATGAGATGAGAATACATTACACATTTTATTTTAGTTACCATAGAAACTGAATCAGGATATTTAAAACATGTTATATACTGGCACAGCAAGACCCGGACACGGGTGTGACGTCCTTTAAATATAGCAGCATGAGTAAAGTCGTAAGCAATACTTAGTTTGAACACAAGAGACGCGTTTCTCTGAGTTTAATCGAGTGAGAAGCGTTGCTTGCATTTAATTTCCTGTTAGAAACGACTTACTGCGATAAGCTGCGCTATTTACACCGAAGTTCATATTAGTCCTTTACTCCGCATTATTTCTTGCATTTCGCCTACATCCTATTATCAAATCCCATATTCAATCATCATCATCATCACTTCAACCCATTGACGTCCACTGCTAGACATAGGTCTTTTGTAGGGCGTTCCTATGTCGATTCTGGGCTTGTTTCCAGCGGCACCCCGCGACTCGTTTGATGTCGTTTGTCCACTTGGGGGCGACTAACGTTTACCAGTGCGGGGTTACCGTTCCAAAATTTTGGGACCCCAAAGTCCATCAGTAACGCCATATTAAATATATGATTATTACTAAATGAAATACAAGCTATTGTTTATGTTGCAACTTTCAAAGGACGTTTCTATTTTTAAAATTAATTTTTCGACCGCTTTAGTGTTTTTGAAATGAACTTTTTCAGTTGATTATGCTAATATTGAGCTGATCTGCATTGATGGAGGGGATGGGCTCTCGAATACTACTACAGACTTTATGGACGATGATAAAATCGTTATCCATAGCATATTAATGTCCCACCGGAGCGCCGTTCAAAGATTTAACCCTTCACGGACGTTGATTTAGAGATTATTTTTCGCAAGTTATATATAGATAGAAAGATAAACTTGCACACAATTAAAAGACAATTAAGAGAAATAATATATGGCAGAGAAGGCTGTCTTTTGAAGAAGAATAAAAAATAAAGGAAGTAGAATCTACTTCCTTATTTTTTTATTCTTCTTTTATTTCCCTAACTTCATATTGGTTTACATAATATAAAATAAATAAAAAATATATGAGGAGTTATGTTTAATCACAAGTACCGACGACGGCTTAATCGGAGACGAAAGGGGTGGAAAACGTTGATTTCTTAACTCTATTTATATACATTTCCCTAAACATTGGCTGTTAATCAATTATTAATACATTATTGTGGCTAAGGCCATCTTGGAAAGACTTTCATCAAATATACATAAGAACACTCCCGTCGAATACACCTCTAGAACAAAAAAATAAATAAATCAAAATCGATTCATTCAGAACCCACACACACAGACATATAAAACATTGAACACCCCGTCGTTGTTACTCCGGGGTTAAAAAGCGATTTCTTATATAAGGTTTAATATCCTTTGTTATACAAAACCAGGTATTAAACCAATTATAGCATTTCAAATCCCAGCATATATTGCATATGCATAATTACGACATTTATGACGTCAAAGACGTTTATGCCGAGCACGGAGCATAGTCATTAATGCGGAGTGACTAAATTTAACGAAGTTATAGTCAAGTTACCTTTGACTGATTCATGTCATAGTCACGTGGCTTGAATTAACCACTAGCTACAATATAATTATTTGATACATAAAGTTAAAATAAAAACATTTTATTCGTAAAATTTTGACATACAAATTCCTTAAAATATTCAAAAAACAAAACGCGCGACGGACGGACATACAAATAAATTAAAAATCGTTTTTTATTTTATGAACCTACAAACACATTTAGTAAAAAGTTCTGATTGTGATACTTACATTTTAAAACAGACCCCAACTCCTTACTAGTTTATTTGTTTAATTAGATAAAAAAGTTCTCAAATTAAAATACATATTATGTATTTAAAATTAGAGCGAATTTACAGCTCTCTGGTTATCGCGCCCAGATAGTTCAGGAAATTAATGGTCGAGTTATAGTACGTGCCTACATTTCTGATATATGTCAACAAACTTCTTAGTCAAAGCGAATTTAAAATTTAAAATCTGTCTACAATAAAGTGAATTTCATAAAGCCTTAAAACTTCCACTTTATGTAACACAGTCGGTTGGAAATAACGATTATTGAAATATTAAAAGTATTCAAAGCGATCCTTTGCCGTAATGCAATATGCATGAGAGCTCCAAGAAAATGAACGTACAGGATAATATTTTGGGCGGTTTTATTAACGCTGATTGAAGACTTACTTATATATGAAATAATAAATAGGAATTTCTTTACTTTATGTCAAATAAATAAATATTCAAGTATCAAACAAGTATTTTTTAAATATTTAAATAGTTATCTATGTAATATATTAAAAGTTGTTACAGTAATGTTAAAATAAAATAAATATGAATATCTGTTTCTTGATATTAATCTGACTTCAATTAAATAATTTTGCGTCACTATTTTTACGATTAATGAATAACCGTTTCTATACATAGTTTAAGACATAACCGAATTAGCTCAACTGTACATACTTTTTATAGTCTTTGCCGGATACTACAAAAAGCACTCATTAGTTATCAACATCGCTGAAATCATAATATCAGCACTCTATTTTGTGTATTCTGCCATATTATATTAACTAACTTTTCTTTACGTTTAATATAAAAATTAGTTATTATTAAGCATGTATGGTGATCCTAGAGCGGGCAGTTACCTTGGCCAACGAATTAGTTTGGCCATCCAAAAGGGTTGCCAGCATCTTAGGAACTGTGCCTCGCTGCGGTGGTTTCGAGGACGTTTTAGATTTTATTTAGTTTTAAATAGTTTATTTTAGGTTATATTTATAAAACAATTTTTTTATAGAATAAATAAATACATATTTTATCAAGCATATTCAATAATAATAAAATAAAAGAGAATTTCACTATAAATGTATGCTTTGATTCTCCATTATGAGACAAGTAAGAAAAAATGTATGATATAATATGAGCGTGTTTAAACGAAAAACAACCCGTGTGTTTTAAATATCAACGAAGGAATGAACCCATACGTATGCATAATGGGGCAGACGTCTTCAATTGCGTCTATATAGAGCGTATGTTCGGGATTCGATGCCTGGAATCACAATTGATATGAGATCTTTATCAATATATTTAAAGTTTTGCGAAGAAAATTGTTTTTGGGGTACCGTATAGCGAATCGGTGATAGTCAACTTGGTGGTTAGGATTTCAGGGTTAGTTCAATACCCGGCACGCTATCTGGTACTCTTCAGAGTTATGTGCGTACAACTTGCTTTACGGTGAAAGAAAACATAGTGAGGACCATGTCCAAGAGTTAAACATAATATGGTGTTTGAAGTCTTCTAATCCGCGTTCTGCCAGCGTGGTGGATGAAACCTTCCCATTCTGAGAGGAGACCCGTCCACTTTAACCGGTAATGGGACGAAAATGATGTTTAGTTGGAAGAGAGATCCAAATATATTTAAAACTAAAAACCGAAAAAACTGTGCCTACGGGATGCTTTAAAAAACGAAAACAAACTCGGATAAAGATGCCGGCAACATCTAGTATAAATATATGTATACTTATAATACAAACATTATTAAATGAATGATGTGGAAGAATCAGTTAGTCCGCATACTTCTCAGAACCGTTTGACAAACACTATCATACAAACATACACGGCGCATTCTGTATAAGTGCGTGGGCCCATTGTTGTCTTTTGTTATCCATTTATTTAATTAATCAAGTGTTTTCTGTTTTCCGTTTAAATTAGCGTTGTTTACCACTTTTTGTTAAGTAATATTCCTACGTTTTGTAAATAGATTCAGTATTTTCAATAGCGCTAAGATGTAGCCAAGATTACTCCTTGCAAGGTCTTTGACATTTATGCAAAGGGGTATTGCGATTTTTTTAATTTAATTTTTTTTTAATTCAAATTACAAGCAAGTACTTTTTTCCATTTCAATAGATAGTTGAGTTGTTGTAGTGTAGCTTGTGATGAGTTTATGATAATAATAATGATGATTAGATTCGAAATAAACCTTTATTACAACTTTAAAATAATTATGTGATTTTCGATTACCTAAACAAATTATTATTTAAACGGTATTTTAACAAAACTGTAAAACACTAGTCGGTTCGTTATAATTTTACCGTTGATTCGCAGTGTTTTTCCTCAATCACAGCAAACTGTTTATTTCTTCTTAAAAGAATTCCATTATACAATCGACACTTTTTTGACGTGACAACGTCTTATAATTCGATGGAGCCGGCTGCACGCACGAACAAACATGACGTATACGGCGTTACCTCGCTTTGAGGCGTTCCATTCAAAGCTTGAAGTGCAAGCGAGAGCGCGGAACGAGCGACAAAGAGGCACAGTCGGCCTCCGCGTTCGACATCTGTCTCTCTCCTACTTGAGTGAGCGATGCGTCCGCGTGGACAGCTTCTATACAATAATACATTTACATGTTTTCGGCAAGGATGAAGTGCAGTGAAAAGTGAATGTGGTGTCAATTGTTTATAGCAACGATAATATCTATCAAACAAATAAAATTATAATTTTCTTTTGAAAAATGCAACCATTCCATCAGTATTTTCTTACGACGTTGTCACGTTCAACTATCGTCAGTAAGCCGACTTTACAGACAACCAATTATTATTTTACAATATTATGCCGATTAGGTTCATTCGAATAGTAAGTTTCCTCCTGTGTGGACGTTTAATTAACTGGGTTACAACGAAGTTTTTGGACTTTAATTATTATCTTTGGAGCTTTACGCCAATAAATTTCAACAACGAAATCAAGGCACGAATATTGCGAGTAAATTTAAAACGATCTTAAAGTTTAAATTAGTTCTTTGTCAAAGTTTTCAAATTGCATTCTGTAAAGACATGGACATCCGTTTATTAACACGAGCCTTAGAAATCAAGCTAAGAACACGTTCTCGGTTTTAATCATTGATTGAAAAATACTTGAGAAGCTTTTGTAGCTTAATCTCTGTCTATTAATACGAGCTTTGGTCGGGCCTTAGTCCCTGTGATCTTGTACAAAAGGTACAGTAGTAAGATTAGCATGCTGTCAATCGTCGATTAAAACGAGCCTAATGCCCCTAAATTTACAATCGCAAATTCTTTGGTATTGGTTATTATTTTACACACGTTTCCCCAACAGCGCTGCCTAAGTGAGTGTGGACGAATTTAAATTTTAAAGCTACATTTACTCGTTTTTAAGGTAGGTACAGTATTTGTTACCAAATTCTATATATTTTCTTTTCTTAATCTTTTTATTTTTTAACATCTCATCATAAATGTGTGTTACCTCACATTTCTCTGATACGGTTTTATGATGTGACTTGTCGTGACGCATAACAATGGAGCGTGGTCTCGTAACGGTAGATTAACCGTGTCAAATGATTGGTACGATTCATTCGTATACTTTGCTTGACTTCTTTCGAAGAACTACGTGTAGTTTAGTAATTATTTCTTCATCCTTAAGTTACATTTTCACGTAATACATTTATAGACGAGTACTTATGATTATGCAAATGGTTACTAGGTATTTGTTACTAAACTGTTATACTTAACGAGTTCATCGGGTAAAAATATTTCATAAGTTTATAACCTTTTCATATTTAAATATGCATGATTTCATATTTATTATAGGTTCGCATATTTGGGGTTTCTGTTAATAAATTGTCAGTACCGGCAGTTATCGGAGTTAGTAAAATATAATTAGATATTATATATAATATTAGATTAGATAATAATTAGATTTCTAGATATCTAGATTTTGCTACTGTTGCGGTAGGTTGTTTCAGTCATTATTTTTTTTAATTATTATTTTAGATACGTCTATATTCTGTTTACTTTTTTTTATACACCCCGTCGTCACCTGCCAAATCAGTATAGATAAAGTCTCCGCTTAATGCCTACCAAAGCACTACACAATATAAAAAATAAATGCCCCCATAAATAACCTCGCCCCAAACACAAATGTCTCGAACAGGAAGCGAATACAATATACGTCGTAAATAACCACCGAACCGGAGGGTACTCAATGACTTCCTTAGGAAAGCATTACATGTTTTATTGGCATATGCACGTGACTTCGTCCGATAATCTAAAACATTTAGGAAAATTCTTTTCAATTTGTTTCGAACTCCATCTGTCAGCGCGATTTCTAAACTCGCTGTGATATTCAGTTTCACTTGAGCTTAACACATTGCAGTGTTGTAGAAGCTGCCCCGCTTTAGTGCTTCAGATATGTTCGCTGAAGCAAGAGTCGACTGCTTTTATGCCATAGTGCGCAAAAGATGTGGCTCCCTGGTTGTGGGGGAGCACCAGTGATTTCCACTAACCACATTTCTAAAAAACATTTATGGAATTATCAATTTAGATAATCAATTTGCTGAATAGGCTTCATCGTTAACCCAATACCCGCCTATAGTGCACTGGTTTCTTTCCGGAATGATAAGGGGATAATAAGATTTCACACGCCTCTGACACATTATGGAGAACTTACGGGTATTTAGGTTTCCTCACGACGTTATCCTTAGCACTATTTCAAATGGATTAGAGCGGCAATGATTCGCATATTCAAATATGAATTTTCTCTTTATCATCTTTTAGGAATATAAATAAATAAAGAAATATACTACGACAATAGGTACACCTATCACCATCCAGTCCTAAAGCAAGCGTAGCCTGTGTTACGGGTACTAAGATAGTTGATGATTTTTTTTTAATTAACAAAATACACATAAATACTTATAATATACAGATAAACACCCAGACACTGAAAAATATTCATGTTAATCACACAAACATTTTCCAGTTGTGGGAATCGAACCCACGGCCTTGGACTCAGAAAGTAGGGGCGCTGCCCGCTGCGCCACTCGGCCGTTAAATTTAGAAATAATGTCTTTTTTTTTACTAATAAAAAATGAGCCTTAATGCGTGAAATAAAGTTTCATTGACAATATTTTCGATATTTATTTTATTTGATTTTTTATTAATTAATATTTGATATTAGAATCTAGCTAAAAACCTAAGAACAAACTGCTGTGGTTAAAAAAATGTATTGTATGGAAGTCAACCGGCAGGGGTAATTAGGGTATTTAAGATCTCAGAACTTTCTCGGGTCTGGTGTGAGGCTCTTAGGCCGATGCAAGTTGTCACCCTTCCGACAAAGATGTGCCGTCAACCTAGTTAGTGTACCCGCACAATAATTACTCGTATTTAAGATGTTTTATATGGCTCCAGTGCGATGACAGGTAAAAATCCATTACTAGTTATGGCTTATAACTGCCTTATCCCTAACTTGTTTGTCCGCTACCGCTACATCATCACTTACCATCAGGTTAGATTGCAGTCAATAAAGATTGTTGTGGAATACAAAAAAAAAAAATGTTCGTATAAAATGTGAGTGGCAAGACTGCAAACCTTTTTACAGTCTTGCCATCAGTACAGAATTCTTGGATCAGACGGAGTACCATCGTTTTAGAAGTCTGTTCATGGATGAAGTAAGATTTTTTTTGGACAATTTTGATGACGATAGGAACAATCATGTTGAAAAATTACAAAAGACGTTCAGTTTTGAAATCGACGAATCGCAGCAATTTGTCTTTCACGTCGAATGGTGGAATAATATACCATAATATTTTCCGGCCGTCTGTCACACCGAGGCGCCTGATTTCAACAGAGTATACCAACTTTCTCGGTGATTTTCTCCACTGCTCGTTGTATCATCCATCTTTCATGAACATCTGTTCCACCAGCCGGCGTTTAGCTAAATCAATTTAAAAAATTCTCTTTTTTTATCTGCAGCAATATATACATAATAAAGGCGTTTTGTCCGACACCTTTGCCTTTATTTTACTCATAAGCTTATAATAGTACACTGCTGGACTTAAATCCCTTCCCAACTGGAGGGTTTGCCCATAAGCATCTTACTGGGCAGACGGGTTGGTGCCCGCAGTAGATGGTAAAATTTCTAAATTTTACTCATTAAATGCTTAAAATAAATCATGTAATGATGCAGTGTGTAAGATTATCATTATATTGTTTTTCACAAAAAAAGCATAATATTAAACGACTTGATTGTGTAACTTCCAAAGTGTTAAAGCAAATAATTTATTATTTTAAGTGTTGAAAGTAGAATATAATAATTTACTCAATGTTAAATTACGGTGTGACATGTGTCGGTATACACTTGACTGAGTCGCAATTTATTCGTTTCCTTCAAGAAAATGTAAATTCTTAGGTATTTTTCTTATTACATTCTACATTAAGACTGTAAAAGTTGCGTTGACTTTTAAACAAAATAATAAAAGCTCGCCAACCCACGTGGGTGAAGCATGGTGACTCTACACTCTATTCTATGGGAGCGGGCCTCAACGTGGAAGTTCCCAGTAAAGGGATACGAATTAGAATAATCAATTTTCAAACATTACGGCTGTTTTAACTTTGAGAGTAAAGAAAAATATTTCGTTATGATATTCCGAAGTATTTAGTATATTAAAGTGGTTTACCTATACCTATTCCTGTAAAAAATATTAAATTTTTGTTTTTTGGGATGTTATAGCGTTAATTTATTTTATTTATTTGTGAACAATAACAAAAATTAACTGCTAATAAATGAATCGATGATCACTGTAAAAGTATGAAACTGCGTAACAGTGATCACGCCCACTTCCAAGACTTAAAATTCACCTGTTCACTTGATATTTATCAAGAAATCTAAAAACATTCAAAAATATTAATCAAAATAAATAAAGATAAAAAAAACAATGATCAAAAGGGATACATGCAACATGCTAATCTTAATTTCGAGTGTGTGCTAGAGTGTATGTATTTTGTGTCTAAGCGTGTGTTTTTATGAGTGTGTGTGCGTGTGTGAGTACGCGCGTGCGTGTGTTGTGTGTAATTGTGGCTATTCCTTAACATTACAAGTAAGTAGTGGTAGCCCAGTGGATAGGACTTTGACTTGACATTCTGGGTTTCAAATCTCAGCCTCTCACCTCCAACGTTGAAGGAAGACATCGTGAGGAAACCTGCATGCCTGATAGTCCTCCATAATGTTCTTAAAGGTGTGTGGAGTAAGTCAATCCAGACTGGGCACGAGTGAGGAGACCCGTGCCTTGATGATAATAGACTGTAAAGTTTTTAAAAACTATAACCGAATAAATACCTAGAGAAAGTTTCAAGTGTTACACAATAAAAGCGAGGTCGAAGCCATCTGTTAGTTCTTCAACTAAAAAATAAAATAAGTATAACCACAAATACAAAACATTTTCGGGGACAATATACAAACAAACTTTCAAAAGATATTTACATAGGTACCGCGGTTACCCCTTCGCAAATCTCGTTATGCGGACAACCCTCACGAACTGCAGTTTTAATCCCTTTTTTATTAGTTACCACAAATGAAAGGTCTTTGGGACCCCATAGTCACACTATCTGCGGGTGAGGTAGGTTTTATCATCATAATGGGCAGAAACTTTAATCCCAATTGATTATCTTTATTATTAAGTTTATATAACTACCCCGTTTGACCACTAGGTTAGCATGTTCAACGACGGATTGCGAGGCCTGGCTTCCGATCACGGGCTGAGGCAAAAATAATAAGGTATTCCGTATTTTCTGCTAAAGAAGTTTCAGTACAAGCAAAGAGTTAGGAAATTCGCGGTGTCAACCTCCATGCCTTGGAGAGTTCGTTTTGTTATCAGTCCTGAATATTATCACTTGTGCTAGTGGTCGTTAAAGCCCACCAGCCTGCATTGGAGCAGCGGGGAGGGTCCATGCTTTAAAATACCATGTTTGACCAGTCTTAGACTTAAATTATCAGCCCTCCTTTATAAAGCAGAAGATGAAAATATTAAGCAGAAATAACCAGAGCCTGAAGTTTGTCATTACAAGTAGTCGATCAATGACAGAAATTACTAATAAAAGAAAATTAAAAACGTTTATTAATATTAAACAATTTGACAACCTATACTTATAATAATGAATTATAAAATTTTCGTTGGTACCCACCACAGATTACTTGAACGGGCAAAACTGTATGCTTGGACGCCTGTTCAAGTTGTGTTTAATTTTCGCTCGGTACGTTAGTTTTTCACAATGAATTAAAAAAAAAGCGTCTACTGCTGGTTGGACACAAGTTGCAACCTCCTTGCACATAATAATATTTGAATAGTTAAAAATATTATTTTCATCAACATTTTTTTTTATTACGTATGACTTAACTGATTGAACACTGAAACTCCAATAGCAGACTTGGGTCCCAGATTTCAGAGTCTTGTATGGACGGGGCCTATTTTTCAGATACTTTGACTACCTCCTGATAGCCTTTATTATGTACTATGGGTTGATATTTTTGATCGAAGCTTACGACTTGCAATTCTGTACTTTAATTTATAACTCTGTATATTCTTCATAATTATCTAGAGCATTAAACTAGAAAGCACTTGCAGCCAACAAAGATCGCCCCTAAGTGATAAAACTCATTAAATCAGCAGCGACAGAGTACGCAAATAAAACACGTATATTGCTTCTAACTCACTGACTCCGGAAGGCGGAAACTCGCACCCCTCCGCTTCATGCGTGATGATACGCTGGGACACTTCGGGATACAAAATAGCGGTGTTAGTAATAACTACTATGCATACATAACGATTTAATATTTAAAAATTTACATGGTAATATCTAATCCTTTGAAGTAGCTTCAAAGAGTTTCTTCGCTAACCAATATCAACGAAGAAACAAGAGGTCATAGCCTAGAGGATAGGACTTCGGATTCCCTTTGGAAGCCGAGTTAGTATCCACCAGCAGTGGCGTGCACTTCATACATGCACAAAAGCTCTGCCTACCTAAAATGTTTGTCTAACTCATAAATGTCTTTTTCGATTTTATGGCATCTTCTTTCTTTATGTATACCCTGGTCAAAAACCCTGTGCACGCCACTGCCAGCACCTTTTCTAACTAATGTGCGTTTTAAGCAAATGAAATATCACTTGCTTCAAGGGTGAAGTAAAACATAGGGAGGAAACCTGCGTGCCTGTGAGTTCTCCATAATGTTCTCAAAGGCGTTTGGAGTCCATCAATCCGCAATGGGCCAGCGTGTTGGCTAGGCCCTAAAACCTTCTCAATGTGGGGAAAGATCCGTGGCCTGTACTGGGCTGGTGATGGGTTTATATTATGATGATAATGATAGAAAGGTTGATTAAGTAACTGCCGAGTTTTGCTGGCTGCTTCGTGTTCGTTATGATAAGTGATACCTACTTACCATACAAGATAACGAATGTATCGTTCTCCTTTTATGCAAAGCTCCTATGAAATTATCTTTGCGCCTATTGAATAAACGTTGCATATTGTTGGAACAGGGTTTTTTCACTTCAACTGACAGCTCCTTTTTAATATAAGAGAGTGAACACTGAATCAAATATTCCGGCATTATGCCTCGTTTATTAATAATGCCCTAATTAGGTTCGCGAGTACAGAGGTGAAGTGTGGAAGTTAGTTTGTTGGTTTCCACCACGGACTAGAATATCGCGAACCCGTTTAGCACGCCTGCTACTTTCTCGCACTGTAAAGAAAGAACGAGGAGTTACAGCAGTAGCCTTAGTACGAGATTTGGTTGCTCGCTATCGAGGAGTGGTTTTCGCATGTAAAACTCTGTATCGTCAACGTAAAATTGACCTGGTGGCACTCGTTTTAGAGTCGCAAATCCGGTAAATCTTAGTATTGTTTTACAAACGTTCTGTCAAAAGTCCAAGCTAAAAAGTTATATGCAAATTTGAGCATCAAAACAGGTGACATAAGATCAATTTTACTTTATCTTGAAGTATTCCATACTCGAAAACTAATCAACTGCGAGCGAGCAAATCTTGAACTAGGGCTTCTTATTAGAGCACTGTCAATTTTTTATCCGAACATAAAGTGCGCAGTACCAACGCCTGCGGGAAACCGTGTTCGCAGGAAGCAAAGTGTCGCGGTGCGCTACGGTTTGGCGAACATAATAAACCAGTTTGAAATGGTTCGTTTGGCTCTGTTAATTTATAGCGTCCCTGCCAAAATTTATAAACCGACCCTTATGACGGAATTTTGTCTATTTGTATTGCATGTCCAGCGTTAGCATTATATCAAATACAATAAAATCATATATTTCCGCAAAGTAACGCCTGCTTCTATCCAATATTCATTATATTAAGTTTGAAATAAAACAATGCGAAAGGTGTTGAAAATTTAAAGCGTCGTTTTTTCCGTTGTCCTTGCCATCACACAATCCATCCATCTCTTCTTTATGTTTTCTTTTGTTAATCGTTCTAGTGCTTCATACTATTAAAGGCTTTATTTACACATTAAACTTAGTTTCCTTACTAAATAGCATGCATACCTCTTGACTTCACATCGCAACTTAAAGTCTTGACAGAAATCCCGCGGGAACCGATCCAAGCTTTCTCTATCCAAGATTGTTGTTAAGATCGGTTTAGTTCAGTGGCATAAAGATGGCAGGAAGATGGCATATTTGAAATTAAATGAAAAATTTGGCATAGGCATTGATTTTATGCATGTGCATGCCACATAAAGTAGAAAAAAAAAAGCCTAGATATCTCAATCATTTTATAACAAGATGAAAAAGTATATCGAACGATACCTAGGCGATGAATAAAATTGTTTCTGATCTGTAAAACGCGTGCAATTTTTTGGGGTATATAATACATGGCAATCCAGTATATTATAATCCCCAAAAAAATCCTGTAACTCGATATAAACCGCATCTGCGCCAAGTGGCTATTGTGACAGATTTCAATGACATATTGTAAAAAAATAAAGGTAGATAGGGAGCGAGCGTTAGCCATCGTGATTTATGGTTCCCCTCACGTAAGTAGATAATATATATATTGGTTTTATTATGAACTAACAGGTTATCCGAGAAATATTTTCCTTTTTTTTTTTCATTTTGCCTACAACACAAGCAAGAACTGTTCTTACCAAACCGGCCGGAGCCAATTAATATGTCCATTAAATCAGATTTGTAAAGAAATTAGCAAGAAAAAAATGATATATATCTAAAGTTCTAAATAATAACAATTATAATATCACAAGGTAATGTTTAAATCATATCATTTACTCTATTTAGGAATTTATTCATTCAATTGTTCATTCATAACTTCTCTGCCACCATATTTGTTTACCTTTAGTGCATTGGATTATGGTATGGACTTTATTTGATTTGGATGTTTTTTCCACTTGTGCGCCATTCTTCAGGGAGTTTATAAATCTTTGGGAGAATGTACAATTTTGACCCAATACCACCTGCCAATGCTAGCCGACCACCATTGCTTTTCATCCGGCATTATAGTCTTCACACGCAAGCCTATCTAATATAAAAAAAAAGTATTTGTTATACACTAGAAGATCGGTCCTGTCGGCTGTCACATCTCCATTGACAATGGGGTGTCCATCAGAACAAGTAATTGGACACGCGTCGCGATAATCTCTCAGCAAATAAGCGTATTTGCGATATGGGGAACTTGTTTGGGGGATTATGAGTAGGGTGTCCAATTCCATGGTACAATAGATGCCTCGATTTCAGACAGAAGTAGGCCGCGGCTAGAAGCAGGCGTAACTTGCAGACAGACGTGCAAAAATGCGTGATATATCAGCTTAATTTGCTAAAACACGCGACAGTAGATAAATCTGTTCTTTTACAATTTTGATATTCATTTATTTTGTTTTATGGATCATACAGTTACGCGGCGATGAAGCTGTGGACATAGCTCGGATTGTTACAATTTGTGCTTTCTCCGTCAGTCAGTTATTTTCTTGACTGTTTTAATAGTAACAAAATGAATCAATGGTTTATATAATAGGATTCCCCTGGCGCAGAGGCGAGCGATGTGGTTTTAGTTAGAGTTCCCGGGTTCTATTACCGTCAGGAATTTATAACTTCAGAATTTTCTCTGGTCTGGTCTGGCTTCGGTTCTGGTATCCCACCGACAGGACGTGACGCTAAACGCTGATATAGCGTTCCGGGTTCGTGTAAAACTATATAACTGCCATCCCCCTAACAGGTTAGCCTATCATCACAACTTGTTTAGTAAAGAAAAATACGCGAATATACTTCAAATGGTCATTAGAGTTATACAGAGAAATTACAATTTGAAGGGTTAAAATTCATAATATCATCAAACCGCCGCACCTTCTTGAAACATGGGAGCCATCTATCAAAATTAGACTAATTTTAATTCTACTAACTGACGCCAGTGAAATCTCATTAATAACCGGCTTAAAATTCGTCTCATCACAATATCCCATTATATTTGTCATTCTACTCACCCCATCAACGAGTACGTACAGTAGCGGTCGGGGTGCATACATTATTGTCCTTTTGAGATTGCCACCAATTTGTGTGCGGTCGGGTATAATGCGTTTTTGTTTTATTTTTTAAATATTGAAATGTCGCGTTGTGGTTTGGATATGTTATATTTTAAATCATCGTATTTATCAGCCTCATTAATACCTTACAGTTCGGTACAGGCCTCAACTCTCATTGCAAAGTATTTATATGAATAAAATGCGGTTTGGCGGGCTTTTAATATAAATGCTAGAATATTTGAGTTATTTAACCACGTTAAATAGTTGCAGTAGTACATAGTAGTAAGTTATTTATGTTAAATCAAAAGTATAATGTACATATATATATATATATATATATATATATATATGTACGTTATACTTTTGATGTTCCTACTAAAATTATAAAAAAGCACGGTTATTTTAGGGTTGTTTTTACGTTTTGCATTCAAAAACTTTTATTTTTTGTATTTATTTAACGGTTATAAAGTGTTTAGTGATTAATAAATCGATTTTAAATTGTAACCTGTAATATGACAGTAACGAAGAATCGCTAAAATATTGAATATATCTAATGATATATGATAAATTTGTTATGAAAAACGCGTTTTTATTTATATTCTACGTGAGATTGGTATTATTATCAATACATAAAAAACCAAAATCTAGCGATCCGCCACGATAGTTAAAATGCCGAAATAAAAATTATGACGTCACTTCTATATAAACATAATTTTGTACTGCTAGAACTTGTATATCTGCGTGTATTTTGTAAATATATTGTATTTTGTAAATTTATTAAATTGTTTGGTATTTTTTTTAATAATAGCAAAATCAAGTCTTTAGCTAGGAAACAAAGACTTACTAAAGCTCTAATTTGTCAATGACATCACAAGTACGGCCCTAACACCCGGCGAGCGGGAACAAAACTAATTCTTAAAAATTTTTCTTTCTTCTATTTGAAGGACACAAGACCTTCTAGTAATTCTATAAAAATGAATCCTAACTGTAAGATACTAAATAGCTGATTAAAACATATTTGTGCTTACACAGTTTAAGTAATACATGACTGCTTTAATAAGCAGTCATGTATTACTTAAACTGTGTATTATGCTACATTACGAAAAATGTCGCTTTGTCACCGTAGTTTTCCTGTTTCTGGCCTATCATAGATCTAATAATAATAAATAATATTAAGATATACTTATATTATTATATTACTATTAGTAATATTGTATTACTAATAGTAATACTTATAATAATACTTATAAAATTAAGTTACGTGTATATATGTGTAAAAGTCCACGAGAGCTACTGCCGGCAAACTATACTAAAGTTTAGCAGACTGTTTGTAAGTGTAAAGTAAGTACAAAGTTGGAAATAAATACAAATAATATATAAATTATTTTTAAATTTATAAAAAAACCCACTTTAACATACGCCTAGGAACTAAATAGTAAAAAATAATGCTAATTTGGATTACATTATTGTTGATTTTTTCGATCAATTTGAAGCTCGATCGATTCCGATAAAATTTAAATGGTGGCCCCTAAAAAGCTTTAAAAAAAAAGTTTTTTTTAAATAACATATATAGGTAAAATACATAAAAAAAAAGATTCCGACGAATTGAGAACCTCCTCCTTTTTGAAGTCGGTTAATAAGCCAAGGCGCTGTAAACAGCTCTAAAGCTATAATAAATATCAACAATACATTTCTAACATACCGAAAATCAATACTCGTGTCGCCATTAAACCGGTAGCCGAATATCTCACTATATACCCCATGGTAACGAAGATAAACATCCCATCAAAGCATGTGACATGTATATTGAATAGCTACTGGATAATCACCATCTGTACTAACCGCACGGAGTACAATGGTCCGCAAATGAAGGGGGACCACTTGTAAAACAAGTACGTACTTGTGGTGAATTTGTTTTGGAATCGCATTAGTTTTTTTTTTAACTAACGCGTTGGTTTGATAAAAATAATCACGCCGCCGCGCTGGGCTTCATTTGAGTCCCGGTTCGATTCCCAAATATTTGCTATTCGGTTTTTCTATTTTAAAATTCCCAGTTTTTTTTACAAGTTAGCCCTTGACTACTGGTAAGGATGTGATTGCAACTTGAATAATAAAAAAAAAAAATATTTTTAAAATGAATATCATTAATCTATACCATGTCACATAAACTCTGTGTGGTTTGAGATGAGGTGAGTGACCTAGTTGTCGCAAATTGTAAAAAAAAAAAAAACTTCAATGTTATTCAATATTAAGATAAAACACCCGACAAAATATTTCAGATAATTTGCGTTATCTACCACCGTACCGTAAAAACACGTTATAGGAGGAGTATATAATTTAAAAATGGATAGAATAATTCAAATGTGTTATACCCAAATGAGTTCTCTGTTTTGAAATAAATTTCATTATTTATGCAACTCTAAGAATTCCAGACATAAAAGACAAACCTTTTGTACATTTATTTCATAGCCGTAGGAATATTATATCAAGTTAGCTGTCGACTTTCAAAGTATGGAGTTGCTAAAAGAATCTCGGCAAAAATGTTGTATTTTACGATTTAAAATGAATACTGTATTTTACCACTAGCTTTTGGCTGCGTGTTTGCTCGCGAATGTTTCGTTTTTTTCAAATATATTTCATTTGGTACCTATTAATATCGTGTTTATAAAAACACCTTCGCAATGCATTATTTTTGAAGAGTTATTTTTATAAGAGATTATATTGAGTACACCTTAGACAAAAAAGATAGACATGTGCTGTGGCGGCATTAAACACTGACTATTTTTGTCTTTCTTTGTTTAGAACTTTTTAGGAAATCCATTAAAATAAGGATAATTCATTGACCATTGATGCTCCACTCCCATTGGTCGTAGCGTGATGTTATAATATAGCCTTAAACCTTTTTGGATAAATGGGCCATTCAATACAAAAATATTTTTTCAATTCGAACTTGTAGTTCCTGAGCTTAGCGCGTTCAACGAAAAAACAAAGTAATTATTTAGCTTTATAATATTAAGTATAGATATTAATAAGGAAAGGAAGGTTTTCTTAAATATATTAGTATACAAGTCAGTGATATTAGTCTGTATTTCGACGAACCGATTTAGGTCTTAATCAGGGAAATATTGGTAGAATTTTTATAACTGTGCAACACGTATCTTTTTTATTTTTAACTGGAAGCCAAAATAAAATGTTCTACATAACACCAAGCAGTGTCTATCATACAGGGTATGTACAGGGCGTGCACTAAGCGAGCAGATAATATAAAATGAACAAAATGTCCAGTACGAGTAATAGAAACCTTAAGGATAGACTTTGTAAGACATAAAAAGCATACCCTTAAGTTTTTATAACTCGTACTGGATATTTTCTTCATTTTATCTCATCTGCATACCCTGTGCATACCCTCTATGCACGCCGCTGACACCAAGTATATAAAAGAACCAAAATTCCAACCTTATATAGACCTTTTTTATATACACAATGAAAAAATTACCAAACGTTTTTAACGATTCTAGTGGGACTAGTCTTGTATGACCCCTTAAACATGGTTACCTTACGCTCATTTATCCTTCGTCACGCGTTCATCCAGCATTGCATATATTAGTGCAGATCTGTGTTTATACAGACTGGATGTATCACTGTTATACTCGTAACTTCTAGTAAAGTTAAATACAACTTAAAATTTAATTTTGATTTAACTAAAATGAGGTATATATTTGCTTGTTTTTAATTCGTTTAACAATTGGATAGGCTTTTATCTTCTATTGGAAGCGGTAGTAGCCCAGTGGAGAGAGCAGAGCAGAGTAGGACCTCAACTTCACTTTCGGAGAGCCGAGTTCGAATCCCAGCACCTATAACTTTTCTAAGTTATGTGCGTTTTTAAGTAAATAAATTATCACTTGCTTCAACGGTGAAGGAAAACATCGTGAGGAAACCTGCCCATACCTTAGATTTCGCCATAAACCCGTCCTGAAACCCTTGTCCTGTAGTGGGTCGGTTATGGGTTAATGTAATGGTGATGATGATGATGATGATGATTTATTCTATGCTCTCCATCTTTAATTTGTATATGATAAACACATTATTTCAGGAGAGGAGTAGAAAATATGGTATTTATTAAGAAAAATTCAAAAAAATTCAAAATTCATTTATTTCAAGTAGGCCTAATATAAGCACTTTTGAAACGTCAAGTCTGTCTGTTTGTAGTGACACTACCACCGGTTCAGAAGGCAGATTCTACCGAGAAGAAGCCGGCAAGAAACTCAGCAGTTGCTCTTTGCCAGATTTTTTTTTAAAGAAAAAACTGTACGTTAAAATAACTTTAACCTTCACATATACATAATGTTATGTGATGACTTACTATGCAACTTAAGAAGATGCGGATAGACCTAGACGGTGCCAAGTGCCTTCTCATTTTTGATTTGAATGTACTCGTGAATTATGCGTACCGGAGAAAACGGAAACTGGAAGTTTTAGTTAGATCTTTACTGAATTCCGTCATGTTCAGTCATTACCGACTCACTACAGGGCATGGCCTGACCTCAAAATAAGAAGGGTTTAGGCCGTTGTCCATCGAGGTGACCAAGTGCTGATTGGTAAACTTCACACGCCTTCAAGAACATTATGAGAGTTCTCAGTCGCACCAGTTTGGTCGCGATGTTTTCCGTTCCTATTTTTATTTAATACTGGATAAATAAATTAAATACAAAGACCATTTATATCCCTTCACAAAAAATATAAGTTTATTAATACATAAGATTTATTAGGAAATATCCTACAAACGAAGTAAAGCAATGCCATCCGATACTCATTTATCCGTCGTCATGCGTTGAATATATTACCCGGTGCAGATCTGTTTGTGCAGACTGGACGTGCTTGGTGCTATTGAGGTGTAGTTGACCACTAACAGTTGTTACCTGTAAAAACGACTGTGAGTACTTTTATACACTAACTCGCTCGCGTTCTTCTTCCGCATTTATTATAGGTTTTTTACAAATCCCGTGGGAATCGTTTATTTTCCTGGTATACAAAGTAGCCTATGTTACGCATTGTTCTTTCAACTCAATAAAATCTTACGATAAATAATAAGATAACCGCAGACAAATAAACAAAAACATTTACGCATTTATTATATAACTAGCTGTTGCCCGCGACTTCGTCTGCGTTTGATTTTGTTTTCTGATGTGGCATTAGATCTAAAAAAAATTAAGTATTCAGTATCGCTAAGCCTTAAATGAGGGGTTTGCTGCTGTCCGCTGTCCTCTCTCTCCAACCACAGTTTGGGCAAAATTAAACGCATATTATAACCTCTTTAGTACAAACTTATTTTTTAAAACGAGTTATGGTGTAAAATCTTTAAACACTCATCCCCTGTCCCAAAGGAACCGAGCTTAATGTCGGGATGAAAAGTATCCTACTTCGAACACTTCCAAAAATATGTGTACAAAGTTTAATGAGGATTGGTTAAGTAGTTTTTGCGTGAAAGCGTAACAAACAAACTTACATTGACATTTATAATATTAGTAGGGAAGTGGGTATGATAACGATTAAGACACCGGGAGGTATCATTGCATCGTTCGAGTCCATGTAGGACTGCAGTGTATCGATAATGCAGTCGTATTTATATCGAAATACCCACCAACTCAATAACAGTATAGTAACAATTAGTGAAATGGGGATTGAACCTTGGTAGAGTTTGACTTTAATAAAAAAAAATGCATTGTTGTAAAGTCTTCACCAAACTATAACCTATTCGGTTTAGTGGTTACTAGAAGGTAGTGATGGGCTCTGAACCCATGTCTCTCCGGCAATTAAAAGTACGTTCGACACATGCAACAATGTTCCCTAATAAAAGACACCACATACGCTGTACAACTGTTAAAATGGCATATGATAACTTTGGCATAGCTTGTAGAAGAACCGTGGCTTAATTTTTCGGGGGCAAATACTGCCGTGCAAGTTCCGAAATTTTTAAGCATTATAAATTTGTACTTTTAATTTTTCACACAAGCACAGAATTAAGAACATATAGAAACCATGTACACGACATATCGAAGCATCAAAAACCACACCACTTTAGTAGTGTTTCTCGAACAGGCGGTTAGTCGCTTAATTCCATTTAGCAGTTGACAGTAATTATTTTACCTCTAATGTTCTAAACGTTCACCATAAAAGGGGGAAAAGTGGAAAAGTTTGTGAAGTAGCATCATTCTGCAGGTGTGAAATCAGACGTGCGCGAAGCGTTTTCGATATTGTTGGTCTCAGTGCACTGCAAGCAATAATGGCTGAATGAGGGTTCTTTATGTTCTTCATTCTATGCATACAAGTGTAAGTAAATACTGCTCTGGTTGGTCTAGTGTTTACCACCATGTACCTTGTTCAACTACGGATTTCGAGGTCCTGGGTTCGAATTCCGGGTCAGTTCAAAAATTGTTAAGTATTGGTTTATCTGTTAAAGAATTTTCAGAGTTAGGAAATTGGCGCTGTCAACCCCCGTGCCTCGAAGAGCACGTTAAGCTGTCGGTCCCGGTTATTTTGACTTTCTTGTGATGATAGTCGTCGAAGCCTACCAACCCGCATTGGAGCAGAGTGCTCGGTCTATACTCTTAAACCATGGACTAGAGTCTATGCTCTGAAATCGTGGTTTAGAGGGCTTTCTATGATCGATACTGAAGCCAAATCAGTATTTTTTTTCATTTTGGTTTGTTTGTCTACAGTGGCGTGCATAGGTTTTAGGCCCCTAACGGAGTGCTATGCGTCAGGCATTTTCTCAGCGCCAACCGGCTGGCTGACCGGGGATTTGTATCATATACGTTCCCTTAAAAGTACAAACAGTTCTTTCATGGTCACTCTCCTTTGAAGCCAGTATCTACATATAAAGTGGCTTTGCATAAATACCAATAAAACGCCAACGGCAATTTGCTCACGCAACTTTACTACGTAGGGACTTTATTAAGGGATGCTAAACTCGTAACTTATTTACACCTAGTCATGGTAACATACTCAGTATCTCGGCGTATATGAAATTAAAATAGAAACTACGGAAAGTTTTCATCAAACAATTCTCAAACCAAACATAGTGTTTTACTAGCTGTACCCTACCACGCTTAATATCGACATAAAATCTAATATTGTATCTTATTAATAAGATTTGATGACCTCCCTGGCGCAACGGTGAGCGCAGTTGAATTACGTGTATCCGTACGAGGTCCCTGGCTCGATTTCCGACAGTGGCAATTTGGTAATTTATAATTTCTGAATTTTCTCTGGTCTGGTTTGGTGGGAGGCTTGGGCCGTGGGTGGGACCACTTTAAGCGATTTAGTGTTCCGGTGCGATGTCGCCTGGAAACCAATTAGGGGTATGACAACAATACTGTCTAACAGGTTAGCCCGCTACTATCTTAGTCAGCATCATCACTCACCAGGCCCGATTGCAGTCAAGGTTTAACTTGAAGTGTAATAAAAAAAAAACAATATTTATGTATTTGTAGGTCCGTAGTGTTCATGTGTGCCGGACCTTTTAGTCAGCGCAGATAGATAAGGCACCTCGGTGTCACTTTGACCTCTGGATTTCTTTACAAACATCATTATTCCGGATGGAAATCTAATTCTTTCTAAAATTAATATATGTGATGTTAGTTTTAGATCGAATCAGAAAATAGAAGGATGGTTTTTCAAAATACCTTATAAAGGTCTTTTTAAAAACCATTCGATTTCTTCGGAGAAAGAAAACTGGGCTCTTCATCTAATAATTTTAGTCAGTTTAAAATATAACTCATTTTAGTTTTTACTATTTTATTATTCTCATTTTACTATTTTATATTTACTTCTAATTTTTGCAGCTGCTTTTTACCAGCTGAGACGACCCTTTATTCTATATATAAGTATTTGAGATGACCCTTAAATTCTATATAATATAAGTATTATTGTTTAGTTATATACTAAACAATATAAAAAATATTGAGTCATCTTAGTACCCATAATGCTACGCTTACTTTGGGGCTAAATGGCGATGTGTTTATTGTCGTTGTATATTATTGAAACTAATAGCACGAATTACCGATCCGTGAAGGTTATCATCAGTACTCTATTGAGATCTCTTGACAATCAAGGAACAATCATAGTAATAGACTAATATCGGGGTGATAACTAGACACAATCGGACCGTCCCTCCGGACTAAACAAACCCGGTCCAATTTAGTTAGATATTGTTCTTAATTAATCCCTAGGAATTTTCAATCTACCTGAGATGTAAACTAAACAATGTTAATTACTTAAAAATACAACGTGAACTAGGTTTTTGTAAGAAGCATGACATAAAAATGACACGAATTCGCACAATTATAATCATTGAGGTCACCGATGATAGAGTCACTACTAAAAAACGTACTTAAAATTTAATTAGTGCTTATAAAGTAAGCCTACTTCAAATAAATTTATGTTGAAAACACATTAGCCGAATCAATGGTTATTTAAATAGGGCATATTCGAGGGCAAAAATTACAAAAAAGCACATAAATCTCCTAAAGTAGGCAGAGAAATAGGTAGACAGGTAGTTGTGTTTTGTTTTATTGCTTTGTCTTGATTTGATTTAGACAGAGGAAAATATATCGCACATACATAAGATTGGTTTGGGATCCTGTTCATATTATGAATAAAAAAAGTCAAAAATCAAGTCAATTTAAAATATCTACATGTTACGAATTACATAAAAATTTAAATCCAATCCAAGCGTATCCAGACTTTCCGCCATAGGAGTTAATTTTGGCGCCCAAATGGGGACTCAATCATCATACCCTTACAATCGGCCTTAAAAACCAATCTTGCCAATATTCGAAAACACCACAAAGCCACCCCTATCAAATATTCATCCCTCGTGCCGCAGAAAACCTAATTGCGAATACTGTATCGCCACTTAAATCACCCTTTGTAATGCAAAGGGCGGGGCGACATTGACTGTGACTTTTTATTGGTCATTTGTATAATACACTGCGTATATTTGAGCATTTCTTTTTAAACTTTATTTTCCAAATTTTTTATTTAGTAGTCTCATTATTATCGTAGCCCTAAGCATAATGTCTCACTCAGGGTTGCCAGATCGATTCTTCCTGTTATCAGGATCAATAACCGATTTTCCGGGATTTTAGGGCTTCGGTCGGGAAATAAAATAAAAAAATAGTAGGTATTGTGACACATAAGATAAGAACCGAATGAGCATGTTTATTGTTTTTGTTCTTGCCATAAGTATTTGTCATTTTTTTTTGTGTGTTGTTTGCAAGTTTCGTTTGACGAAACGAAACTTAAAATTCTCGAACTTGGTTTTCGGGAGATTATTTGCTTTGTCGGGAGTCAGGAGGACATACAAAAATTCGGGAGAATCCCGCCAATTCCCGACCGTCTGGCAACCCTACTATCACTGCTAGGCACAGGCCTTCTCTGTAATAAAGTTTCTGCGGCTAAATTGTTTTATTATTCTAGGCAAAATAATAGAAAATAATAGAATTGACTAGTTTACATGTGAAAAAAGCACTCACTCTATTAGAGCAAGTGGCTGCCGTAATGCCCTTTAAGTTAGTCAGTTCATGCCGCGGTACGACACACACGACACAAAACATCTAAATTGAAAGCGCCTTAAATTTTTTAAATTGACCTAATTCCTAAATGAAACCGTTGAGTCGCCTATCGTCTCGAAAGGTAATAAAATAATTACAGTTTCATTAAATTCTTGTTCTTCTTCTCAGTCGGTTCGCTCTTATCAGAGCGGTCTTGGTCGTTACTTAAGTGTTGTGGCACGCTTGACTATTCGTCGCCACTCCTCTCTGGCAGCTGCCTTTCGAGCACACTCATGTAAGATGGCAAATCATTAAATTAACAGCATTTAATAAAAAAAATATGTTAGTATACCAATTTCTATTCAAAATGCAAGACACGTATTTGGGCACCCATTAAGAAACTTCATATATTTAACTGCATATTTGGTCGCCAGCATAAAACGTTCAAAATAGATTAAAAATCAGGCTTCGCATGTATGCATCCCATTTAGTACAAAGACGTAATTGCAAAATTCTGAATCGCCACTAAATAAAATCACCCTTCTCTGTAATAAAAGGGTGTGGCTTAATAAGACCACCCTTCATAATGAAGAGAATGACAAAACTGCCGCCAGCATATCAAATGTTTTCAAAGATAATGTCAGAGGCATCCTAAAACGGGTTTTTTCAAATAGTCGCTTCTAAATTTCATGTGACTCTCAACCTATAGCAATTTTGCGTTGTCTTCCGAAGGTTAATTATTAAAATATTTTATATGCTTACTTTTCTTTACGCCCTTGGGCAGTAAACTTGTTACGTTATTCTTTTTATCGACGTCTGTATACCCTTGCTATTTTTTCAAACATTGCAGAGCAAACAGGTGTCGAAAGTAGCGAGGTGTCATGTTCCCGACATTGAAGTTCGTAATTTAAGATGGTAGCGTTATTTTTAGAAATGGATTGGCCGTGAGATCACCTCAAAAATGTTATCACCATTTGAGATTCAGCGGGGCGAGAATCGACATTAGTTTAGAAGCCCGTTTTGATTCCTGGTTGTAGTTGTCACTAGCCCTGGTATTCCAGAATGGTGGACTACTGCCTAAACCTTTACCATTATGAGAGGGGGGGGGGGACAAGTGCTCTGTGGTGGGTTGATGATGATGATGATGATGATGACAGTAACTAGAGAGGACTTTACCTATCAGGTATTTTGGGGTAATAAGTAAACAAAAGTGGGTATTAGTTGAACTTCGTGACGGTATTAAACTTTACCACATAGACACATAGATTCAGTAGAATAAGGGTCTTAGTGAGGTAAGGAACTCAAACAAAAGGTATAGACACAGTTGAGTTAGGTATAATATAAGCACTCATATAACCAAATAGAGCACAATATCTCCGTCCCTTTATTTGTTAACTGAAGCGTGGAAAGCCAGCGGCAGGCCTTAGCACCCAATAAAGTGAAGCCGCAGGGTATTTTGGACACCCTTTATTACAAAGGGTGTCCCGACTCCCGAGGTGATTTAATTTGCACGATACAGTATGCTGGATTACCAAGCCCGCTAAATTGAGCCCTTTATGGAATTGTAGATGTATGTAGTTGGAAAATGTGAACTTCTCTGAGGTTCTCGAATCGCATAGAGACAGAAAGTCACTATGTATCAACCTTGCGATATTAATTATTTTCACAGTATTATTTATGTTTGGACTTTCATGTTTAGTTACCACTCTAAAATACTTTTTATATTCAAGTACCAACATTTATAATAATGAAAAAGCGGCGGTACTTATATTCTTTTGGGGTTTTAAGAAGTTGTTTGTTGCATATTACCGATTTCTTTAATTACAGAGTACTGAAACGAGTTCTTTTTGCTTCGATTTAAACAAGTTTACTTAGTTAGTTATATATTTAACAGAACAACTTAACTTTCGCTTTTTGATACTACATATCGTAACTAGGCTATCCCACCCTCTAAAATTATAATAAATGAGCAGCACAGAACACTTGCTATTATAGTATAACTAACTCATCCAATCAAATATATTCAACTCCCTAAAGACCTTCCTCAATGATATGAGTGCACTGTAATATTTCACGTTCTATAGTACAATAATTTGTTTTTATTACGTGGCAACCCTCCGTCAATTGAAGGGATGGATTAGGGTTGGCACATATCTAAGTGTTATTTTAATATGTATAGTTATCTAGCAGGCTCCGTGTTCTTACATCTTCATATAGTCAAAAACAAATATTATTTTACGAGCCAGGGTTCAGGGATTTTAATATTAACACAGCTGTATGAATTTTGTCTCTGTTAATATGTATATACACACACACACACACATACACATACACAAACATGTGTCGTAAACTTTGGAAACTCCAAAACACTTGCTGAAAGCAATCTCTTAGAGCCTTAAAAATAGCATGAAATAACGTCGGGTCAGTGTTTTGTACCGCTCTGAAATTTAAAGGTGCTCTAAGTTGAAGTGTCACAAAACACTGTATAACTACATTTAGGATTATAGCACTTCTTCACAGAAACATTTCAACTTTCCCTTCATTACACTTCTCTCTGCTCGTCTTAATTTAACTGCTTATGTTACCTTTTTATCCATGGTGACGTCGAATCGCCGTGCATAAAATTCGTCCTATTCTTAACTAACTTATTCCAAATCGAAATAATATTTTCTTCGGTAAAAAAATTTTTGGGAATTGGGTTTTGCTATATTTCAAGTAATTGTACTTTTCAATCTTGTACAGATATACAGATACTTTGAATTTACTGTAATGAAAAATTAAAAATGCATTTATTATCTTACCGATTACTATAGATAAAAAATTTACAGATTACAGACTAAAAAAATTGAATGCTGTATATGAAACAAGTGTAGCCTTCATATAAGGGGATTTTTCTGTGTACCTGGTTCAAATCCGGTACTCTGAAATAGGTTAATTCACAGCGTTTCCAAAAGCTGTCTGATATAAATGGATTCGCCGACGTTAAAAAAAAGGGGTTTCCAAATAATCTGGCAATCCGCGCCGGTTTTACATTGGCTGGAAATTGGAATTTACACCACAATCCGTAGCTCGTTCCAGTGCAGGAATTTCTCACACCGGTACGTGAAGAATGACGTACAATCGTGATTGAAAATACCGTTTTACGGAATCCAATCTGTTACGTTACCCTACTTATCGTATCTAGGGTAAGCCTTATAGGTTCTTACCTGCTGTAATTCTTAAGGGATTAGTACGTTCCTTACAGTATAACTTTTAATGCAGTAATGCCTATGGCTTCAACTTAACTTGACGGCCGATTGGCGCAGTTTGCAGCGACCTTGCTTTCTGAGTCCGAGGCCGTGGGTTCGATTCCCACTACTGGAAAATGTTTGTGTGATGAGCATGAATGTTTTTCAGTGTCTGGGTGTTTGTGTGTATACTCTAAGTATTTATGTACATTATTTATAAAATATATTAATCAGTCATCTTAGTACCCATAACACAAGCTACGCTTAAATTGGGACTAGATGGCGATGTGTGTATTGTCGTAGTATATTTATTTATTTATTAAAATTATGCCAGTATCCTTTCTACTTGATGGTACACCAATGCAACGCATCGACGGCACAGAAATATTATTACGTTAGTTAACCTAAAATTAACCTAATTCTTTACGTTTTAAAGTTCAAGTTCGTATATACCTACTATAGCCAGCGCTACTAGCGGATACTTTGTGAAATCTAAATCGGTAGTCCAGAATTTACGGCTTTATAATCAGCAGCATTAAGTCCATTATACCTTGTTGCTCATGCGTTACGATACTCGAAAAGTAACACATGCGGCGTATTCAATATAGTATCGAAATATCATAACGTGGCCTTTGATTTGAACGTCATCGTCATTTGGGTCTTTAAAAGATTACCCACATCTCAACAATTGCAGTATATACCTATTTGATATAAAAATATATGAATTGTTTAGGAAATAATTATTTTAACAACATGTGCCAACCCTAACATCCAATAATAATGAAATCAGTAAAATAGTACCACTTAAATAATTTACTCATTATCTGTTATTTATTTTTGGTAGACCCGACAATATTTCTAAGAGAAGGGGGAAAATGTTTACACTGGTTTCTTATTAGGTGACTTAGTTTTAGGGCTAGGCGTAGATATATCTAGATAAAAGCGAGGTATTTCAAAGCAAAATACTGAATGTTACAGACCTTGTTGATCTAAGTCCTAAATCCGAATACAAGCTTGAGTGATTGGTCTACATTTATTGCACTAAATGTACTGCAACACAAAACAACTGCTGAAATAATTTGTATTTAATAATAAGTTTAATGTTTTGTACAAGAGTTGCAATAAAGAAAGAATTGTCTTCCTTTATTTTAATTAAGAAAGTTATGACTTTAAGTCGTTCTAATTGGACCGTTAGCTCGTTTCACTTTTTGTGAGACCTCAGTTAAGAAGTATCGTTTAAAAAAAAACGATTATTAAAATCGGCTCAACAGGGAATGAGGAACTACATATGAAACTCACAACCGTCTCGTAGTAGGGGATCTTTTAAGTTAATAAGTAACAGAGATAACCAAAATTTAAGAAGGAAGGAGAAATGAGGAGTTTATCAACTTTAGGGCACTGATCTCCTCCCTCAATGACAAGGGGTTAAGGCTGTAATCCACACACCTTCGAGAAAATGGAGAACTCTCAGGCATGTATGAGGCCTCACGTTGTTTTCCTTCACCGTTGAAGCAAGTGATATTTTAATTTCGTAAGCCGCACATACTTAGGAAAGTTAGAGGTGCGTTCTGAGATTGGAACTCGGCCCTCCGACAGTGAAGTCGAGCTCCTACCCAATGCGCTATCATCGCTTCATATTAGCATGACGAAATACGAGTTTAGTATCCCTTAATAAAGTGTCTTCGTAGTAAAGTTGCAGTCGAAGTCCTACCCACTCGGCTGTCACCGCTTTAAATATAGATAATGGATATATTATAATGGATTAGTTTAAATAAATAAATATACTACGACAATACACACATCGCCATCTAGCCCCAAAGTAAGCGTAGCTTGTGTTATGGGTACTAAGATGACTGATGAATATTTTTATGAATTATATATACATAAATACTTAGAAAATACATATAAACACCCAGACACTGAAAAACACTTAATGCTCATCACACAAACATTTTCCAGTTGTGGGAATCGAACCCACGGCCTTGGACTCAGAAAGCAGGGGCGCTGCCCACTGCGCCAGTTGGCCGTTTAAAATAAATACTCTTATTTATTTTAAACTAATAGCAGCACTTAGCTAGTAATATAAATTTTCCTTTGATCAGGTGAAGCAGACGAACTCACCTGGTTCCATTAGGTAAGAGTCAGAAGTTCGTTGCAAATAGTTGATGCACACTGATATTGAGTTCAAAGTTGCCTCATTCAAGGAACTATTGTTCTTAGCGTTATCTAGTTGGTGCGCCAGGACATAATAATTAAAGCGAAGCTAGCTACATAGGTATACTATAATTTGAATGTTGTTTCTTTCTTTCCTCGTTATGTCGACCTTCATCGCAGTGGTGGGCGTTTTGGTCTTATAAGTCAAAGGTTCCAGGTTCGATTTCGAATTTATAATTTCTGAATTTTCTCTCGCGTGGTGGAGGATTTACCTGTGGCTACCGACAAAGACGTGCCGCTTAGCGATTTAGCGTTTCCGGCATGTAGCGATACATAAGGGATAGGTATAAGTTTATTGTAACTGCCATACCCCAAAAAGGTTAGCTCGCTACCAACTTGCACTTCATTATCACCTACCATCAGGCGAGATTGCAGTCAAGGGCTTAAAAGGGTTGATATCGTCCCAGGTTTTTCGTAAAGACTAGATTTTTGCATTTAACCTACGACATATCCAACATGACCTCGTCCCCATAAGATTTCATAGTTGTTCCCATTTATTCTAATAGAGACAGCAATTTTGACGATCTAAGAAAATTAAGAACGGTAAAACGAATGGAGACTTCTTAATATTTAAAAATAATCTTTAAAAAAATTTGATATTCAGAAAAAAAAGACCTAACGTGCGTTGTACCAATAATATCTGCACAATAATTGTATTTCAATTATAAAAAGCATTTTCTTAACATATGCATAGATCTTTAGTACCTATTTTTAGTAACTGGCGTGGAAATACGTAGAGATAAATAATATAGACACGGACAATTTACTGGTGTGTATTCTATTACACAATTGGAAAATCCAAAAGTGCACGCCTCATAATCTCATTCGTTACAATAAAATTGAGATTATTTGTAAATAATAATTAAACTACGTCTAATTATACCGTGAAAGTTATAGGCTTCTATTCCTCAAAATACTGAAGCATATAAATATATAAAAAAACGCGATAAGTGAAGTATTTCGCTCTTTATCGTGACCACAAGATATGGGATCCGCAGTTACAGACACACGGACGTCCAAGACATAACTTTTTTAAACAATTTTTAATTTCGTTTAAACAAATAAATTTAAAAATATCATGTGTTAAAAATTGTGTTTTTTCTCAACATTTGTCTTTTTATATACACTTTCAAAAGCTATAAAGAATAAAAAAGTGACATTTTAAGTTGGAGAATCACTCGGTGTGCGTAAACTGACAGTAATACCCACCTCAACGCTTCGCTTATGAGGCGTGCAATACTGTAATATAGTCCACCCGCAGCTTGGTGGACTACGACCTAAGCCCTTCTCATTGTGGGAGGAGACCCGTTCCCTGTAGTGGGCCGACAATAGGTTGATATGATAATGATAATGTAGTGGAAAGTAGTGGATAAAGTGATTAGTCTTATATACAGCAAACGGACCAAACCTATAGTTTCGTTGAACTAATATGAATACAATATGATGCACCGGGACGCGTAAGTACGGGCGTTGCCAGATCGATTGAAAAAAACATACATTGTGACACATAAGATAAGAACCGAATGAGCATGTGTATTGTTTTTGTTCTTGCCATAAGTATTTGTAATTTTTTTTTGTGTGTTGTTTGCAAGTTTAGTTTGACGAAAATGTGAACTTAAAATTATCGAACTTGTTTTTCGGGAGATTATTTGCTTTGTCGGGAGTCGGGAGGACATACAAAAATTCGGGAGAATCCTGCAAACTCCCGACCGTCTGGTAACCCTATCAGTACCACGTTCAGAGTTCAGGCACAAAACTATTGACAGCGCGCCGTTCAATGCATCCTGGTCGGTATCCGGTGGGTAATATTTCAATTAACTTTGAATATTATAGAATCGTGTTCTTTTGATTTAATATTTTTACGGAGTTATTCTCTATGAAATACTAGCTGTTGCCCGCGACTTCGTGTGCGTTTTATTTTGTTTTTTGATGTGGCATTAAATTTAGTTGTAGTTCTATAAAAATTTAAAATATTCAGTATTCTTAAGCCTTAAATGAGGGGTTTGCTGCTGTTCGCTGAGGAGTTCTGTCTGTATCTCCAACCACATTAATCAGATCTACACAAAGTTTGGCCAAAATTAAACACATATCCTCTCTAGTACAAAAATAATCACCTCTATAGTAAAAAAATAATTATTTAAATCGGTTATAATTTGTGGTAGTTATGGTGTAAAATAGTCAAACACTTTCATCCCATCTCTCAAAGGAACCGAGCTTAATGATAAAAAGTATCCTATATTACTTTTAACACTTCCAAGAATATGTGTTCAAAGTTTCATGAGGATCGCTTAAGTAGTTTTTGCGTGAAAGCGTAACAAACAAATATAGGGATAGGGATACTTATGAATCCTTTAAATTTATTTTTTAATTCGGTCACACGTTGCATATCGCACATGGAAAGCGCTCGGTGGCGAGTTCCATGATTTTAGGTTACCCAAAAAGTTGTTTACACGCTCAAACGAAGTTTTCACTTCTAAATTATGTCTAATAGCTATTCCACACGTATCCCTGTTCCATTCGGAGACGGCTCAAGCTGATTGTCTGACGTAATACCAGTGCCAGTGTTTTTTCATCAATTGTCGCACTTATTAGAATTCTTTAGGAATCCGCAGTGAAGTATAAATATAGCGAAATGCGCAAACTTATTACTAACGTTCCATAGCTAAGTTAAACATCTTTGTTCTGTAGCCGTCGAGGCATCAAAGAGTAGTAAAAGTACCTACTGATTTCTAAGGTCTCTTTACTTTTCTCGTTTACTCATAATCACCACGCTAGGCCGACGGTTTGGTGATCGGACTAGATGGTAGTAGTACATATGACGCTGCCGTTTTCCCTGAAGCTAGTCACAGAAACTATTGTAGGGATTGTCATTGAAGTTTTACTTAGTGTAGATGCGTGATATTGGTGAAGTGCTAAAATGGCGTACCTCGAAGGTATGTACAGGGTATGCGGATGATATAATACGAAGAAAATCTCCAGCACAAGTTATTAAAACTTTTTATGACTCTTACAATACCTTAGGTTTTTTTTTTAACTCGTAGTGGAGATTTTCTACATTTTATATTATCTGCCCGCTTAGTGCATACCCTGTGCATCCCTGTATGCGCGCCACTGGTGCTAAGCTGATTTTTCACACATAAAAGCCTAAAGAAGAAGTACCCATATTAAGTAGAGAAATATTTTTTTATACTTATTATTTACGGACCAAGCAGGTTGGCTTTTGGCTATTGGATGGCATGTGCAAAAATAGAGAAATACTTCGCATAGCATGCAAGGAACACGTCCTGCAACGTTATCCTAGTGTAGTGGTATCCAAAAGTATTTCACCACAAGGAAAAAAAAAGGGCGCAGGCGTTCAGCCTCGTGTGGCCGTAGTTACACCGGCAACCACGCCCACCTGACCGGATCATCAGTAATGTTTTGCGGCAGAAATAAGCCTGGCATTAGTACTTCCCCGACGAGCTCTGTCACAAAAAGCAATACTACAACTATAAAATACCCTTACATTTAAATCGCCGCATCGTTCGCCCAGAATCACAATCATTCCCACCCACATACTGTTTTACACTCAAACTCACCCTGATTATTGAGCTTTATTGGAGCAGACGAACTTTCATGAACTTCGTTAACGCTTGGTGCCGTTTTGGCGAAGTTATTCCTTTATAGAACGAAATGATAACCTACTAGGCGTAGTTATTCAAATACGAAGATGTTAATTAAACCATAGTTCGGGAATTTCAAAGAATAGGCGAGTGACTTGTGACTTGTGGTGACGGCAGATCAAAATACTGCTATCTGCAACCCGGTGTCGGGTGTCGGGAGGCGACTATGGGAATATAACGAAGAACTGGCAACAGCTTCCTCTGTGCAACTACTACTATTATTTATTTATATATGACCAGCGTGGTGATTACAAGTAAACCCTCCCATTGCGAATGTCTAACAGTGGTCTGCTGAGGCCTGCAATACACGTTTATACCTATATAAGGGACAGTAGATTTGAAATTGCACCATTACATACATTTATTACATACTATAACCAATATAATATCAAAAGTAAAAATCAATTATTATATTTATTTTACTTTATATAAAAATAAATTGTTTTAGAAATTAAAGATAACTGTAAATTAGTCTAAGTTCAGTTTAAGTCAAAAGTTCAAATTAATAAATTAATATCTCTATAAACCGAATGGTACTCATAATACACGAGTTCCTTAAAAGGCTTTTGTGCTACTATTACACAAATACATAATGTAAAATACATCGGCGTTCTCATATACTTCGTTGGGAGAACCTTCATGTACAGCAGTGGACTTTTATAGCCTACTGATGTAACAGTGGTTGGGAGAGGCTTTTATGTCATCGATCTGTCCTTGGCCATTCGTAATGCCTTGTGGAAGGTACGCTCACATGTTTCTCTCAGTTATCTGCACACCGGGTTGAAGATCAGCCTGTACGCTTCCAACTTTTCAATGCTTGCTCGTTTCAGTGGCATGTGATATGTCCAAAATAAATATGGATATGCACTGAAAGCAGATGGTAGAAAAAGAAAGATCAAATATGTTAAAATAAAATTCAATCTCCAAGCAGCTGCAGTAAGGGCATTACCACAAACTACTTAATTTGCAACACGGCCGCGGGTAGCGAAGTTGTGCCGAGCGCACAGACGGTGCAACTTCGGGAACTTCGTTAGCGCTTTGATGCCGGCATTTTACTGAAATTATCCTTGTCTTGCATTGAAATTAGGTGCAAACTATAATTCACTGAGTGCTGAGCTACTTCATCTGACAAGCCTGACCTGACCTTACGGTTAGGTCAGGCTTGCAGCACCAGCGCTCGCCAAAAGTTGCACATAACGATATTATTCAGAAATTGTCCACCAGCTGTAGTGGGAGAATCTGACCAGACCAAATCAGTCCAAAATCAGAAATTGTAACCTTCATTGATCATTATTGCACCAGGGAGGTCGACAAAACAAGTACGTCCAGTACGGCTAGCGTGCGCACCACGAGAAAATGTTTACACATTATCTCGTCTATACCTAGAATAGATACGAGTAACGGGTAGGCATAAGCCATGCCTATCCCTATAGGGGCGTAGTAGCTAGACGTGGGTGAAGTAACCCTCGCCCACATGCCTCGAGCAGCGCAAAGCATAAAATCTGAGTTAGAAACTGAAAATAGAAGTTTCAAAAATCCTTTTTATCGGGACTTGAACACAGGGCATTGAAAGATGAGTCTAAGGGCATTCTTTCTGTAAAAGATTGGATTGCACAGGTTACGCAATTAAAACTATCCTAGATTTGATTTTGTATTAAAAAATTGAGGATTTCTGCATTATTCTTGGGAACAGAATAGAATAGAGCCGCGCTGATAAGCCAAGCTGATGAGCATTTGCCATCGTTCAGATAATTAGTCCACGCTATGCCACTGTTAACTTTGCCGTGTTTGATTGCCTTGTGGTGATGGCAGATCCGAATACAGTGGTCACCTCTCGTAGGAGAGCTCTCTTACCGCGGGTGTCGTGCGATACGACTAAGGGAACAAAGCAGCGTGGGCCTAGCCGGGAGAGGACGAGAGGAGGAATAGGGAAAGGCCTTATCCAGCAGTGAAGTTTCATAGGCTATTGCCTATTGATGATAATACTAAATGATAGAACCTACTTATGAGGTCTGTTACGGAATTAAATTGAATGAGCATACGGAAAGTAGGTAATCGATTAAAAAGTATTTGAAAAAATATTCAAACTAGTTCAAAGCGGTCCTAAGCGTTTAAACTAGTACAAAGCGGATCAAAGCAGATTGGAATGCTCGGAGTAGCACTCTGTGTAGTTTCACTCGATAGACTCGGAAATATGTCTTTAAGGCGTTCACTGGATAGTTGGGGGAATATTTTGTGCATGAATAATATGATTGAATACTGGAGATGTGCTTCTATTTTGTTAAATAACTAAAGTGGCCTAGGCTTTTAGTAATTATTATGTATGTCATGGACAGCGGTTAATAATAAAGCTCAGGAAAAACTTAAATTTCACAAAAGATTTATTAAAATAAATCAATAGAAAAAAGAGCAGCGTATAATCGAAGCTCCATAAACATAATTTCTTGCACCCAACGTGACGTCGCGTCGTGTCGTCCGAATTGTATCGTTATTTTTTTTTACGTTGTGAATCTTTTCATTACTTTTTAGTGTACTTGTACGTAAAATATTATAAATACTTTTATTCTATTTTTAAACATAGTTACTGGCCCAGTGGGGATTGGTAGACTTCAAAGTCTTTGAGTACACTATAAAGAACTTTCAGGCATGCAGGTTTCCTCACGAGGTTTTTTTACCGTTATAGCAAGCGATACTTATTTGCTAAAAACGTAAATACCTCTGAAAAGTTAAATATGCGTGTAGGGGATAAATATCGGTCACCTCGAAAGCGAGGCAGATGTCTTAGCGTCTAGGCTAAAGCCATTTAAGTCTTACTGAAGTTACTTTGAAATAACTTTGTTCTTTGTTTACTTACAGGTCAAAATTTGGACATCACACCTAGAGAAGCCGTGCGACGCGTTGGAGATGACTTGACCGTACTGTGCAAAGTACCGTACCCCATTGACGCATGCCGGTTAGTAAACTGGTCTTTTATTCATAGTATATTATGTAAAATTGGTTATGACAACCACTGGCGGGGTCAAACTTTAGGTGCAAGGGTCCAAACAGCTTAAACAGAAATATAGTATATTGATTTTTCCGCAAATTCTTTAGAAAATAAAGGTTTTTTAACTATATTTCTATTAAAAAAGATTGACTATATTCGGAGATGTAGGACGGAACTCCCCATTTTTATTTAAGCCCCAATTACCTTGAACCCCAATTTCGCGCGATGTTACCGACTCCATATCCCTCTCAAATTTAAATGTTGATGAGGATTTGACTTGGCTACAACATATATTAAAACGAGGAATCAAGCTCCAATTTATCCTAAATTACCTTAATAATTCGACAGTTGAAATTAAAGAACTTATATTACTAGAAGCAAGCTTTGTTGTACTAATATAAAAAAAGAAACAAGAAATGTCGGAAATATAGAATGTAGGCTGACTAGCCTACATTCTATATTTCCGACACCTGACTAGGTGGCGTGGTGTTTCTTCTAGAATTCGAACCGATGCCCGTTTTTCTTTTTTGAAAACGGTCTTGTTTAAATTTGGCGAACATCTAAGGATAATCTAATTAGGACAAAATTCCTCTAAGCTTAACAGCAAATCAATCAAAATTTATATTTAATAGTAATGTGCATACGATGGAGTCAATTCCTTTGTTTTTAAAATGATATAAGCATAACTAAAAAAAACAACTCGAGCTTTTCTAAGCACTAGAAATAAAGCCATCAAAGTCATTTTCACGTAAACGCTACGTGCTCTAGAATATCCCAGTTGTTAGATATATGATTTGTGAGGGCATGCAAAAGGATACATGCTGCGACTGTATCGAATCCTCCACGCGTAATAATTGCGTCAGACGCGATCCAACTGGCCGTGACAACGCCGACATGTGCCACCGCCATCTTTGACCTACAATGCTGCCATATTTTCTTTATATGCCTGACTTCATACTGTAATGAGAGTCGAAAGTAATATTTTCGATGTACTCGACCATTCTGCCGTGTGATGATGGAAAATCAGAATACAGTTGTCACTGACCCTCTCTTCCCGATCGATCTTCTAAGGGAACGAACGGGATTCAGAACGAGCAGCGGCAATTACCAAATCGTGTACCAAGCGCGGTGATTTCGGGAAAACCCTCCCCTTGGGAGAGGCGTTCAGTTCAGCAGTGAACAGTTATAGGCTATTGACGATGATTATTTCTGGCATTCTAGGGTATATATGGAACTTTACAAAATAAAAACTTGTAGAAGGAAAGTTGTTAGACTAGTAAGCTAGAAGTAAAATAAGTTTATTGTAATATTAAAAGCGAGGGTAATGTACATTACAATAAATGTTCGATTTATATTTCCAGTGTGACGGTCGGAACAACATCGTACAGACTCATCCCAAACAACCAAGACGAAGAAATTGTCTATGCTGGTCAAGGATTACAGGTGAGAACGGTAGACTTACCATTAACTTTGTAAAAGATTTGTTCGCTCGCAATCGAGGAGTCGTTTCGCATATCAAACTGTATCTGTAACTGACAAAGTAAATTGACCTGATGACACTCGTTTTAGAGTCACAAATCCTGTGATTTTTTGAGTTTTAATGCAATACAAATAAAATCAATTTTACTTCAATGTTCAAGTATTTGCTTATTCGAAAACGACTCTTGTAAGCTAGAAAATCTTGTACTAAAGCTACTGGACGTCAGTGGCGTGCATAGATTTAAATTCAAATTCATTTATTTCAAATAGGCCTACTTTATAAGCACTTTTGAAACGTCAAGTATGTATGTTTGTAGTGACTCTACCACCGGTTCGGAAAGCAGATTCTACCCAGAAAAGCCGGCAAGAAACTCAGTAGTTGCTCTTTTCCAACATCAACATTTACTATCATTTTGCTATCTTGCGGGAGATGAGAGTGAGGCTGGCTGCTTCTAATCTACCTTGTCATTGAGGAATTCATCAAATGTATAGTAACCTCGCTGTACTAGATGCGTTTGACACATTTTTTAAATGTATGCATTGGTAGGTCTAGAGGGTATGCACAGGGTATGCAGATTATATAAAATGGAGAAAATCTCCAGTGCGAGTTATAAAAAACCAGAGGGTAGGCAACCTAAGGGTATTGTAAGAGTTATAAAAAGCCTATTCTTAAGTAAGTCCAACGTTGTTTTTTTAAAGACATTTTCCTCCACGGGGAAGGTACAAGATTTTTATCTTGTACTCCGAGAAATGGGCGCACGTGTTAAAATAATATCCAAATTATATACGTGTGGTATTAAACGGTGGTAAGATTCTCCTTTCGTGGACGAGTAAATTGTATCCAGTGGATATAATTGGGTATAATTTTATTGCATGCATTTAAAAAAAATCGTAAAACGTTTTAAAAAAATCTTCTTTTGTACAGTCGTGTAAAACATGTCTGCAAAACCTAATCGCACACTTTTAAAGATGCACTTAAACCAAACGAACAATGATTTAGAGCTAGAAAAGAGCATTATTTCTTGATATTTTAGGTTCCAGCGTTTACACCAAAATATCAAAATAGGAACTACGAAAATTAGAATTCATGGACAAATGTTTAGATCAGCCGGACGAAGTCGAGTCAATCTTTAAACCGCTTACTTAAACCAGAAACACTAATTAAGTATCTCCTATATTTTTTGTCCTACAGCACGGAGAATGCGGTGCCCATATAAAGCACATAAAAGAAGAATGGAACGGTAACATATCGTGTACGCTGCCTCCTCAGACGGGACAAATTGAGGTCACTGGGACCATGAGGCTACTCGTTGCCAGTAAGTATAGTATTTTGAGATCTATCCACAAACAAACAGCCACGCATTTATAATGTTATTATAAATGCGTGTCTGTTTGTTAGTTTGTTACTCAGCTCAACTGTTGAACAGGTCTTAATGAAATTTGGCACACATGTAGCTTGCATCCTGGAGATGGCCATAGGATAATATTTATCCCGGAAAACCAGCTCATATGAGATACTCGCGCGGTCAGTTTTTTCATTACTCAACGCTGTGGTCTTATTTGTTGTGTGGAAGGCGGGGGCTTTTTGGAAATATATAATTTCAGAAAAAATTCTCTGCAGTCGTAGCTACTACTCTACCGAAGAAGTCGAACTCGATCTTAAACTGCATCGTCAGAAGCAATCTGACGTATGGACGGAAGTTTTAAAGCGCTGTGATCGGTGTGCTATGGATTGCCTGTGAATACAATTTTGTGTATTAATATTTTTGCCTTGATAACTCAAAATTTTAAAAAAGCCAAAAAAAGCTCCAAAAGCCTGCAATTGTTATTATTGAAAGAAATCAGATACAGCCCTAACATCACGTGCAACATTAAAATCAAGTGACTCCTGTTACTTTATTATGTACCTACGTGTTGCGTTGCGTGTCGGTCTATTGTCTTTAATAGGTTTGTCATAAGACCTAAAATGTTTTGAATTAGTTTGTGTGGAAAAATAAATTTGCTTCTTTTGATTAAATATTTCTACAGGGTAATTCCTTATGAAATATCCTTATGCACCCTTCAACAGTATTTCATAATTCGGTTACACGTTGTATAATATAAAAAAAACCTTTTCAACAGGAGCACCCGGAGCCCCACAACTGCTTTCAGCACCCCAAGCCACGTTCAGAGAGGGGGATGGTTTTATGGCACAGTGTATTGTGCCCAACGGAAGACCAGCGGCTAAGATAACTTGGTATTTAGGTAAGCGACCATTATATATTTTCGATTACATTTCAATATTAGCTTCTCGGTTTCCAATATTATGCCCAAAATAACTGTGCGATTAAGCGAAAAATTAGATATAATCCAGGCCAAAGGTCCAAAAAGATAACCGGGATTTTTCGAGGGAAGATTTGTGCATAAATATAGATTTAATTTTTAGGGTTCCGTACCCAAAGGGTGCCCGGGGGACCTTATCACTGACTTCCGCTGTCCGTTTGTCTACCAGCAGTCGTGTTGTGTATTTTATGAACTTCAATAGGCATAGAGTTAAAAGTTAAGCAGAATGTGTATTTTTATTTGTTTCTATTGGTTAGGACTTCGACTTCACTTTCGGAGGGACCGACTTTGAGTCCCGGCCCACACCTCTTAACTTTCCAAGTTATGTGCGTTTTAAGCTATTAAATATAATTTGCCCCAACAGTGAAGGAAAACATCGTGCATGCAAGACAGTTCTCCATAATGTCCTTAAAGGCGTGTGAAGTGTACCAATCCGCACTTAGTAAGCATGGTGGACTAAGGCTTCATTTGACGGCCGATCGGCGCAGTTTGCAGCGACTCTGCTTTCTGAGTCCAAGGCCGTGGGTTCGATTCCCACAACTGGAAAATGTGTTTGTGATGAGCAGGAATGTTTTTCAGGGTCTGTGTGTTTATATGTATTTTATAAGTATCTATTATATTTTTTATATTATTCATGCAAAAAAAAATAACATTCAGTCATCTTAGCACCCATAACACAACGCTTACTTTGGGGCTAGATGGCGATGTGTGTATTGTCGTAGTATATTTATTTATTTATATTCTGACCTTTGTGGGAGTGGCCTGGTAATATGATGATAACAATGATGATAAATATAACATTAAAATATATGTGTTTTACTCGATCTTAATTCAATATCATGAAGGTAGTGTTGTGTGTTTACCGTGGTACAGAACCCTTCGTGTGCATGTGTAACTCGCATTTGGATGGGTTTTTACTAGAGCATAGCAAGTATGACTGCAAAGAAAGCAATTTAGCTTCGCCTAGGTATAATAATAATTTGCTCGATCTTAATTCAATATTATGAAGGTAGTGTTTAAAATTCACCGTGGTTACAGAACTTTTCGTGTGCAAGTGTAACTCGCATTAGGGTGGGTTTTTACTCGAGAATAGCAGGCATGACTGCAAAGTAAGCAATTTAGCTTTGCTTAGGTGTATTAACAATTACATGCATATAACACTTTAAAATATAGCACACACACAAAAACATGGACTGATATGCATATATGATATGTTAGTGCTCTCAGTAAATAAAATAAAACAATTGAAGATACGCAAAATTGACTTGCCCTACTTCTTAATATACTAATGCCCGTTTTCACTAACGACGAACAAGGCAATACCTTTATAAGTAGAGTCCTAAGTAACAATTAACTTTTCACAAACAGTTATCACCTAGGAGTTGGTGAAAGGTATTTTTTGTAAAGACATCGATTTAGGCGATTGCTAGGATTAGTGGACACGGGTATATGTCATTTATATTAATTTTTTTTCAGATGAGGTCCAACTACTTGCTGGTATACACCAACCCATCATAACCTCGGAACCCGGTAGTGATCTGATGACCATCAGTCAGAACGTGTCTAGGACCTTGGCACCTGAAGACAATGGCCAGAAACTGGTTTGCAGGGCTGAACATGAGGCTTTAGATGCTCCGAGAGAAGCTGCTAGACAACTTGTAGTACACTGTAAGTTTATACTCTATTTTTCTTACTTGTCTTATTATTTCAACAATCTTTCTTGAACGACCTCAGTACCGCAGTGGTTTTAAGCTTGAGGTTCCGGGTTCGATTCCTGGCAGCGGCTATCTGGGAATTTATAATTTCAAAATTTTCTTTGGTCTGGTCTGGTGGGAGGCTTCCGACAAAGACGTGCCGCTAAGGGACTTAGCGTTTCGGTACGATGTCGATTTGTTATGGTCTAGATATAGCTGGCATACTCCCTAAAGGGTTAGTCCGCTACCGTCTTAAATTGCATCATTATTTACCATCAGTTGAGATTGCAGCCATGGGCTAACTTGTAGTGAAATGAAAATCATTTTTAGTTTATTTTAGTATAGAGCATGTTTTAAAAAAAATAAAAGAAGCAAAGATGTCTTAATCTCATATATATAAAAGAAAGTTGTGTTAGTTACACCATTACTCAAGAACGGCTGGACCAATTTTTATTTGATATTCTGGATTCCCCTTAGACCGGAATAGGATAATAAGTATTAAAATATAACATTCATCAAAAAAAAAAATTGATCCGCGTTACGAAGTTTGCCGTGACAGCTAGTAAATAAATAAAAACATTGGTCCGATTTGAAAAATTCTTCCAGTTTTGGATAGTCCTCTTATCGAAGAAGGTTATAGACTGTAAAGAATGTTTCAAAATCGGGAAATTTCCACTTTCACTTCGTGCGCTGCGTAAGCGGTTAAAGTTTCGATAAAAAAATGTATGACAAGGTGGTTCCCCTTTAAAAATTTAAAACGCGTTCGATGTCGGGAGGGACCGCTAGTGGGTTGATAATAATTACTTTAATTTAATTTGCAGACCCACCAAAACGCCTTGAGTCCGGTCAGATTACGATCTTCGGACTCAAACTCGGAGCAGAAGGACGTCTGAATGTCACAGTTCGAGCAAACCCAGCGCCCACCACCGAATGGACCGTTGGAGACCTGGTTCTGATCCCACCTAGAAGCACCGAGGATGGCTCTGTCGCAGCATTGGAACCCTTACATTTGGTAAGAAGAAGAATCACGTAGACTTGTGTGTCGATAAGCCATTCATATATCAAGAGTTGAGCAAGAGGGCTCTGAAGAGAGCTAGCTAGCTTCAGGAGCTTCAACAATCTTTAAACTATAACAACGCGTAAATACGTATATTGGTTTATTGGTTACCTTTGTAACAACAACAACAACAACATCATAATGAAGTGGTATCATTAAGACGGCCTATTGGCGCAGTGGGCTAAGTTTTATGTGGGCTCTTCTTATACCAGAGCGGGCTTAGAACTCTCGTAGCTTTAGGTTTAAGTAGGCGAACGAAGTTACCACGATCCCCTCACGCTTCATAAGTGCCTGTGATAGAAATTTACCCTACCTGAATAAAGAAATTTTGAAAGATAGAAAGATTTTGGCTGTGACCCTGCTTTCTGAGTCCAAGGCCGTTGGTTCGATTCTCACACCTGAAAAATATTTGTGTGATGAACATTTATGTTTTTTAGTGTCTGGGTGTTTATCTGTATATAATAACTATTTATGTATGTTATTCATAAATTATTCATCACTTACCATCAAGTACCCATAACACAAGCAGTTACTTGGTTAGTTGGCGATGTATGCATTGTCGTAATATATTTATTTATATATATATTTTGGCGGAAGAAGATGCATGAAATATGGCCCATACTGTTTATAACAGTTGCAGAAAAGTTTAATGGTTTTTATAATATTTTTTTAAGAAGTTTTCATCCGTCATTTTCTACGGGGGCCGAAGGTTGGATAAATAAATAAATAAATATACTACGACAATACACACATTCCCATCTAGCCCCACTGTAAGCGTAGCTTGTGTTATGGGTACTAAGATGAATATATACATAAATAAATAAATAGCAATATCCAGAAACTGAAAAACATCCATGCTCATCACACTAACATTATCCAGTAGTGGGAATCGAACCCACGGCCTTGGACTCAGAAAGCAGAGACGCTGCGAACTGTGCCAATCGGCCGTCTGAACCACGGATGAACCACGTTCATCTCCTATGGCGCGTATACATATAGCTAGACATTGCTATTGATGACCATTGAAATTAAAGCCAGTGTTACCTCTCGCCACAACAAATCATTCATAAGTTAATATGTTATATATGGTATGTTAACTTTCACAGCCTCGGAGCTAAATCGGTCTCGGCAACATTAAAAAAGCTCTACCAATACTTATATATTATTGACAATAATATTGCCGTGTATTGCGAGGGTTGAAGGATCGCTCAGTTTTATTTTCAATATTAATATTGACATTTATATTGGGAAGCGGTGATAGCCCAGTGGGTAGGACTTCCACTTCACATTCGAGGGAGCAAGTTCGAAAGTCACCGGCACCCACCTCTAACTTTTCTAAGTTATATGCGCAATTTAAATATCACTTGATTCAACGGTGAAGGAATGCATCTTGAGGAAACCTGCATACCTGGGAGTTCCTCATAATGTTCTCAAAGTTGTGTGAAGTTCACCCCTGGGCCAGCGTGGTGGACTTACCCCTTCTCATTGTGGGACCCGTGCCCTGTAGTGGGCCGGTAACGGGTTGGTATGATGATGATGATGATGAATTATATTGCGGGAAACTTTATATCGCTCATGATCACATCCGTGGCGCATAGCTTTGACGGACTTTTTTAAGTTTAAGAATGTGGTTATCGCCATCATCTCACTACCGTGTAATTCTTGTGTACGCATCAAAAGTGCCACCTATGGGCCTACTTGAATAAAGACATTTTTGACTTTGACTTTGGACTAAGTACTTATTTTTCATCTCAACTACAGGGTGGAGGTTTCTACAATGTGACATTGGTACTAGCGCGCGTGGCCAAGGAAGACGTGGAAAGAACCTACTACCTTCGCGTCACGAACGACTTAGGAAGGGAGGAGTTTGCCCTTCGACTATCCACCATGGACGAACCTGCTGGTACGTTAATAAATATTGTTTATTTATTTCTTGTCTGCTAAATAATATAGAGTTTTACCGTTCATTAACATATATATTTTTATATAAAACGTGTAAATGAAAACTGAAATAATACTTTACAGTCTTTATAGATACATTATGTACTGTCTCTGAGACTTAACTATGAAACTGAAAGGCTAATAGTTTTTGAGTAAACAACTGCCATAGTTTTTACAGAAAGAAATAAGATACAGCCCTAACATCACATGCCAAATTTAGATCAAGTGACTCCTGACGCTGTATTAGGTATGCGTCGCGTGCCGTAGACAATATGCTCGTGCCGGTCTTTTACCTTCAATAGGGTTGTCACAAGTAAACACTTAAAATGTTCTGAATTACTTTGTATGAAAAAATAAATATTCTTCTTATGTTTTAATATTTTTACAGGGTAATTCCTTATGAAATATAGTTTTGCAACGTTCAACAGTATTTCGTTATTCGGTTACACGTTGTATATAAAGTTCAGAAACGATTTGACCGAATCGGATAATTATTTGTAACCTTTGTCTCAATTGAATTTTAAAAAAACCCGAAAGGAACGGCTGAAAAAAAACTAAATTGGTAAATCTGTATGGGAATAGGTGGTACGAAGTCCATGTTAGTACTTATACATTTTGATCATTACTTTGTTATAAAAATACTGATAAGTAAAAATATTTTCAACAGCGCGCAAAGCAAAAACATCCTTTTTGATAATCGACGTTTATGGTAAGAAATAAAATATGTAGTTAGAAGCCTGACATAAAATGGATGTAATTTTGTGCAGTAGTAATTTAATAGTTCAATTAATGCATTTTGATAGCATATTTATAAAAAGGGACTTACATTTATTTGCTTGCCTTTTGAAAAAAATATTGAACCTTCGTATCTAATATTTTGTCAAATTAAACTTAGTCCTTTGAAGGACGATCGTGCTGATTCGATTGTTTATAAATCCTGAACTGACATAAAATGGATGTTATTTTGTGCAGTAGTAATTTAATAGTTCAATTAATGCATTTTGATAGCATATTTATAAAAAGGGATTTACATTTATTTGCTTGCCTTTTGAAAAAAAATCTTGAACCTTCGTATCTAATGCTTTTGTCAAATTAAACTTAGTCCTTTGAAGGACAATCGTGCTGATTCGGTTGTTTATAAATCCTGAACTAAATTGACAATTCTGACAGATGTATATGATATACGAACGACAGTCTAGAGCTAATTTCAGAGCAAGTAAGACCAAGACCGTGCGATCTTATCGACCCTCTGGTACTATCCGGATTTGAAACCGATCAGGGGTAAGGTTTAATATAACTGCCATACCCCTGACAGGTCAGCCTGCTATTATCTTAGACTGCATAATCGCAAGATGAGACTGCATTCATGAGCTAACTTACTACTAGTAGAACAATCAAAAAAACTATCTACGAAATGACAAAAGCAAGGTAAAATATAGGATCCCCTGTTTTAAGATGCTTTTCCGTTTTTAGATTTAAGACTTATATTAAGCTGCTTGTTGACGTGTTACGTCAAATACAAAATTTATTTTGTATACACACAATGTGTTTTAAAAAATATTGAAAAACACTGACTTATATTATGAAATTCTAGTTGGAAAGGTGCTAAGCTCACGTGGCATGCATATAATAAAAAACCTTTTTTACTACAGTTACCTGAGATCGATAAAAGACTTTATGGAAATATCTGTATGAAGTTATCATAAAAAATATGCACGGAAATCCATAACAATAGGTTTATGAATTCGAGTAAATTGAATCTTTTTTGGTGTATCCCCTTTCCAACTATGCCTAAGAGGATATAAACATTTATGAGACGTCAATGCAATGTATGTTAATAACGACAAACTCGTTTACAATTAGAAAAAAAAGAGTATAAAAATTTAAAAAGAAGGTAATGCTTTTTTAGTTTTTAAACTATATGGGCATGTGTTTATTAAAATTGTTTTATACACGGAAATTAAAAGAAGAATGGTTAATATAAAGCATGTGAAACTTATAATAAGATTACTATATGAACTTATAAAATATATTGGTATGAGTAAGCAATTTTGTTAATTTATTACTATTTATTATCGATAAATATTTGATGATAGACTAATTTTTGTTCGCTGCCAGTATACCATAGTGTCTTTACGAAGCATGTAATTTCGTGTGGTTATTCTAACGCATTTGTTTATGCATGAACAGCGATATCTTCTAGAACAGGACCATTTTTCTTCTGGGACGCTTTTGTGATTATTTTATTCGATAGGCATTTCAATAAAAACCTTTATGAACGTTGCATACATATAAGTATTATTTGTTTTTTTTTAACTTAATTTTTTTGAATCTAACCTTAGGTAAAAATTTCCAATAATATTCAGATAATATTGCCGAGTGTAGCAGAGATGTTATGGAAATAAATGTTACAAATTTCGTTCCATTGTTACAATACTAAAATTAATTTCTAAGTAAATTTACTTTGCGCAGACAATATGGAATAAAACGAAATAAAATATTCTTAAGAGTATTAAAAATAAGCAATGTCCTTTTGCTCATTTGGTAAATGTACAAACATTTTAAGCACACCCCCAAGCTCCATATAAAATCGCCCAATTTCCATTGACCAATTTTTTATAGTTGTCATAAAATAATAACCAGAACTAAAAATTATTTGTCTACTATTAATTTAAGTTAAATGATGGTTTTCTGACTGTACATTATTATTGTTTAATACATTTCATATTTATAAATTCATTCTACAAAATTTAAAATAAGTTTTTTGTTCTTTTTTTTTCATCTGTAACATTGTTTAATAGGTGTGGAATTGGAGACGGGCGCAATAGTCGGCATCGTAATCGCAATATTGATACTGCTTATCGCTATTGTTCTCGTGGTGTTCGCCAAGGCGACCGGCAGGTGGTTCTTCGCAGGTTAGTTGACTTCGGTATTGTTTATTAATTTATTTAATATTTTGAGCCGTTTGGATTGTAGAAAATATGTTAAATTATTTGTATCGTCAAAGTTACACGACACTACAATATTAACATCCCTTAAAAAAGGGAGAATTTTGTAAACTTCATAAATGCATACAAAGCATTATTAAGTTTACAGTCTTCCTCATAATCGAACGTCGTATTTTTACATAAAATTGTAAAAATTACGATTGACATATTTTTTTTTTTTTATTTATATTTTTTACAATCCATAACGATTTCAATACGTAGTACCTATAAATTATTGAATGAGTCGTGAATGAATTTAAGTTTATCGATTATTTTCGTATTTTGCATACCCGTTATTCAAAACTAACTTAACTTATTGCGATTTGACAACAACTGATAACTCAGATTTTTACAATTATTAAACTTAGTTACAAGTACATATTATGAAATATTTACAAAATACAATTACTCGTAATTAATAATTACTGTTGCCAAATCGCTACGATACGGTTTTATATAAGGAATATTGACAAAACTTTAATATGCATGATTTCAGCCAAAAAATTACGTGCATGAAAAAAATATTAAAATACGAGTATTGTCGTCAATACCTGGTGTGTATTGAATTTAAGAAGATTGTAGATGTTTTGTTTTGTAAACTTTTGTCAATATTGAGTATGATCCCTTTGCATTTTTATTATAAAGACCATGCTTCCAACATTTGCTTAATCTATCTCTTAGAAATAGGCATGTGAATTTTACGATAACTGAATAATAATCAAGAATTTTCGACAGGCTCGCGGGCTAATCGATAGGTAAATTTACTGAAATTACAATATTATCAATATCACCGAATAGAATTGCTTAAATAAAAAAAACATCTTTTATTACATCACGCAAGTGTTCCTTAAGTTTGTAATTTGGCTGTTTAAGTTTTGGCAAATTTTATTAGTCTATGTGTAGTTGAATTGTTATGTTATTATCTTTATTTAATTTTGTAATGCCATGTAACAATATTTAGAGCGATCAAGAATTGAAAAATTACATGTAAATTTTACGCATGAAGATTTGAAATTCACTACTTGAAGCATGATTTGTGTCTTTCTTACCTAAAAATTGTAGTCTTCTTTCTAACGCATGTTTGTCTTCCCATTCATTATAGTTGCATGACTGCCTCTTGGTTACGTATATTTTTCGTATGGAAAAGAATACAGGAAATATTTTAAATTATTTACCGCAATGTTTCTTTAATTAGGACTTCTTGTCAAAAAGGGTTTTACAGTGACAAAAAAATACTTGTTAAGTGATATTTGTCACATACCCTACTTTTGCACTTCGTTTGAAATACATGTTTAGGCAAATATTACGTAATGGTTTTATATGGTGTTGGGTTTCTTTATGAATAAGTAATTTATATGAATTTTAATTAAATCGACTTGAAATGCATTCTCAAACTTGTAGTAAACTATTTTTCAATCTTGGTGATGGACTTTAATTAACTTTAATGCTAAACATTCACAATGATTCTACAGTAACTACTAATGATTTGCGTAAATATATTACAACTTAGCTGGATGATGTATGGTACATTTCTTATTTCAATTTACTTTTGCCCATTAGTAGTTTGCTATAACTACACAATACAATTTCATCATGATCATTATACATTGATTTTATGATAATTCTTTATAACCTAGAGATAGGTACTGACTAAAAAATTGTGGCAATAAGGTGCGATCAAATCAAGTCCTCAGAAACATTAGCAACCTCAGAATGCTTTGAGTGACTGAACAATATGTGTTACTTTTATAGCAGATCTAGTATTTCAAGTGGCTATCACGCTTAACACAAATCCACGCAAATCAATGAAAATCACCAAAACTGCTTAACTAACAAAAACACAATGAATAAGAGTTCTTGATCGCTTAACATATTGGTATGTGGCAGGGAGGTCCCATCGTACTGACATTCCTGATGGCGCTGATTCCGAAGCCCCCCTCCCTCCACATGATGACGTCAAAGGATCAGAAAACCCCTCTCATGACCACGGGGAATATATCAGCAACGGTGACACAAAACACCCCGAGAAGAAGCCCGATACTGCTGTCTAAGTTGTAAGTTATAAAGCTGTCACTCGATAAATTGAACTACGTATTCTGTACGATAGGTAACAATTTGTAACAATTTTGTAACTATTGTAAACTTAATTTAGGATTACACTTTTTTGTAACTTTTCATTTATTAATAATATATTGAATTCTTAATTGATTAGTCTGTACCTATATCGTATTGAATCTTGCTAGCTAGGTTTGACGGATGATTTTAATGCTTTACTGGCAATTTACTTGAGTGTGAGAGTGACAGCTAATTCGTGTTAATTTTGACTCAAAATATCTTATGTAATTTCGTTTAGTGCCAGATGTGTTAACAGTTACAGAATATAACATATTGTTAGTTATTATAATAATTTTAATGCCAACGAAACACAAACTGATACTTATTTGAAAGATTTACAAATTTAATGCACTATGTATTAGACAAATTTTAGTGGCAGAGACTTTGGATTCTGCCTCTTTTATATACTATATAACTTTCTCTAAATATTGTTAACACAGTCGAAAAATCTCTTAAATGTAATATCTACAAGAATTCTCTCGATTGTCTTTTAGCCTAAAACTTTTAAAATGTATTCGTAGAAGTTATTAAGAATCTCAAATGTTGTCAACGAATCCCAACGTATATTATGTAGTTAGGGCAGGTTTTTAAAATATATTAACTAATAGAAATACTTAATATAAATGTATTTCACAGCTGGTTCAATAACTTAAGTTTTAAGGTAAAGTTTTATTAAGACTATTGTTATACATTTTGGAAAACACTTTACGTTAAGTTAATAAATATAATAAGTATCGATATCAATCGCATACCATCAATAGGTCTATTTATATTGGTCTATACGTAAGACGTCTTTATGAAAATTTGCATTGATTTTTATACTTTTTTATTATGATAAAATAGATTTTTGTAATATAAACTGGCCATTTTATACTCTCACTTATTAGGTTTATGTATAACTTTTATAACAAAAGTACATACTTTTTTCATAATTTTAAGACTTAATGTGTTCGAACCACCATTTTTTATTTTGTATATAATCTGTCATTACTTTTAATGTCTACTTAAAATAGATTTAATACGGATTAAATAAGGTTGTTTTATTTTAACGCGTAACTTGTCACGATTTTTTTTATTCCTTATAATTGTAAAAACAAGATACAAATTTTCTAAATGAAAAATCTCAAATTACAATTAGAAATATGTAATTCATATAAAATCGTGAATATTTTTAGCTTTTTTTGTATAAACATAAGGTATAATGAAATGACATTTATTATTTAAGTTAGTGAGTTAAGTCACCGTCATTGTGATGATTTTAGTATTTGTTTACATTTAAATACAATTTTATTTAATAAGAATTTATTTTTGTACCAATTTAGTTTAATGGTTTAAAATTGAGCTTATTTTGTCTCTTCTTGTATCTAAATGTCAATTCAAAAACACTGCCATTCTACACAGCCAAAAATAAAATAATATTTCTATTAAACTGCATCAAAATTAGGTTTCTAAATTTTTCCGTTCAACTAAACGTTCCGTGTTTTTTTATAAAACCATGTGTAAAATTCTATACATACTGTCATATTATGTGTACCTAATTATAAAATTCACTAAATTCTATACGTCATGTCATACGTATTTAAATATAAAATTCTTAACATTACGTAGATAGCGAGGATAATCAAGTTTGTAACGTTCATAAAATTATATACCGCTGCGTTATTAACGAATTATAATTGAATATAAAGTATTTATTAAATAAGAAATATTCGTTTCATTTATAATATTATTTTACTCAATAACAATATGCAGTTGTATCAACAGCAAATTGAAAAAGTAAAGTATCGACACATTATGTAACTTTTCTCTCTAAAATAATTGACAGATTGCTTTTACAAAACGTATTTACTTCCTGTAATTTAAAAAAAAACATCACGGTAGAGTAAAGCAAAGAATATATAACAACACTTAACATTAGTTTTAATGTGTACCAGCAGACAGTTAAAAATGATTTTTTGGGTTCTTCAATTATAGGAAGCAGAGGACGTGACCACACAAAGAGCTCTGGTGAATCGTGAGTAAAACTCTTTTATTCTATTATTTGTGTAAAATAAATAATTTTTAAGGAAAAAATTTATTTCTGTGTAAATAATATTTGGGTGGTTGTAATTATAGTTCGGTACTTTAACACTATGAAGTTTACAAAATATTCTAGTTTAAAATTATAGATGTTTATGGGCTTTGAAGTATACTAAGTGCTAGTTTAAGAAATTACTATAGTAGCATCTCTTTCCGAACGCATTCACGCTTATCTGAAAACTATAAAACCTCTTTACCCGACTATGGAAGGGAAGAAATGAAGAAAAAATGTTACTAATATTCCTATATCAAAACTGTTTCACCTTAAAGAATCTTTTTTTTTTAAATAATAATAACATGAAATAAAAAAGTATTCAAAATAATGCTCTAAACACTGTCGTAACTAAGTTCCTATATTATTATCGCGCAAAAAAAAAAGTTTTTGAGTTGAAATAGGTTTGATGTTTGTGTACGGTTCAGTTAAAGAAATAAATAAACAGGCTTACAGTTACGAAACAAGGAATAACGTGTTTTGTCACGCTCTGACATATAATAGGTGCTTTCAGTTGAAGGGTGACAAAACACCGAATGACAAAATCGGACGTACGATTTGTAGAGCCCATATAATCTTTCTTGGGATACAAGCACAATATACTTTGACGCTTTACACTTTTCATTTCTTTTAAAGCCTTGTAAAATAAAGCTAATTTCTTTCGTAAGGACTCCGGCTGGTGACGTGCTTTTAGAGAGTGGGACGCTACCTTCTAGAACGTATGTTTAACCTTCTGTATCTTGTATATAAATAAAAAATAACGTATAGAACAACACGCTTATATCACAGGTAATAAAATAAACGGCAAGGGTCTTTTTAATAATCGTGGCATAGCGCCGAAATAGTTAGTGTTTTATCACACTTCAAATGTCAGAGCGTGAAAAAACACCATATAACAAACTATTCCGACGTTAAGCTGCGTTTATTAATGAGATCCGAAGGATTTTGTATGACTTGCTGCGAGTAATTCTTACTAATATTATAAATACCTAAGTTGGTTTCAGATTGATTAATGTTCCTCATGTTTGCCATAACTACTGTACCGATTTTGATAAATTTTGCACTAAATTATTAATTTTATAATATAAGCTTTTTGCGTTGGCAACTTACTTTTATTTATTTAATTTATACATTTATTTAAAGTCAACAATTCCGGTAGTTTATTCAAAAAGTATATTTGGTACGATTTTTAATAGTAAGTTACGCGGTAAACATGGCACAATCGCCACGATATATAATGAAAATCGCCGGGAGATATAATATTCAGTCGGTACACTCAGAGAGTTTTAGTTTCTTTTACGCTGCTATACAACTTTGCTTTGGGCGAACTTTCATTTGCTTTGCTTTAAAACATACTGCTTCAAACTTTGTAAGATTTATATTCATCAATCAATTTATTTTTGAACTTGTAATAATGACTGGTTTGTAGTTACTGGCTTTTGGATGATAAAAAAATAATATTCTCGTTTATGATCTTATTAAAGCGTCTCACGTTGCTCTGGAATCGGACCGAAACATGTGTAGGTAGCTTATTTTGGACGGTTTCTTCATGATCAAATTTTTACTGTATGTCATCTACCGGAAATTGAAGTTACCGAGTTTGATTGAGTTTAGCACATACTTATTATACAGGGTTGAATAAAATACTAGGCAGCTCTCGGCCTGTAGTTGTTTATATTAAAACTAACAACTTTTATTCTACAATTTTTTTTAATTTGTGAGATATTCAGTATTCAATATTTTACATAGATTCTCTACTACTACTCTGTTATATAACGTCGGCAACAGCGTGCGAACCACGACTCTGTCGTGCGTGCTGGCAGCTTACAGAAATATTGTAATGTTTTTCTTTGTATGATATAAATGAATAGAACAAAAGTTGTTAGATTTAACGATAGATTTATTTGTAATTGTATAGCGTGTGCTCTAGACATTGGAAAAAATTTATCTCGGAAAAGCACCACGGTGACGTATTCGGGGAATTCTTGGTTTATCTCATAGAAATATGATGAGAAAGTTTAATATGCTGAGTGTTACAAAATGAGGTTCAATCAACATACCATATTACAAAAGCTAAGTGTTAGCCTAATCTAGTCATTGCTGCAATAAAATTAAACGTTCAACCGTGATAATCACTTTTCCCTACATAGGTAGGTATGTAGTATTTTTTATTATATATATATATATACCAAAACTTTTATAAATAATAGAACAGGTATGAAAACCATTCAGTGCTTAAGAGGTAGCCTTTTGACGAATGGTGTACAGCTTTATTCATTTTAAGAATAACATTTGTATACAACTTTTTCGCTGTGACATGAACTATATGTGCGGTGTGGTGACGGCAGTACAGTTGCCTCCACATTTCCTCTGCCCGCGGGTGTCATACGTGGTGACTAAGGAAACATAACTGAGTACGGGCAGCGTAGTCTGTGCTACTACTGCCACAAACTGCAATCATCAACCCGTCTGCCCAGCGTGGTGATTATGGGCAGATCCTCCCGTTGGGAGAGGCCTCCAGTGGACTGTTCTAGAATCTAGTTTATAGATGGTGATCTACATAGATGATTATTAGTTGAAAGCAGCAGAGAGCATCTTAATGTTATGAATTTATGATGTATTCCTGTCAGTAGCGACACTGAGAGCGCGGCAGGGCAGCGCTCGCGACTCAGCGCTCTGAGCGCTCGAGTGAGGGCAGTACTACCACGTGGGAGGGACCGCGTGCAGGCAACAGAACCTATACCGGAACTCGAGGATAAGGTATTATGTATTTTTTTACACCACTAAAAGTTAGCCGTTGAATGCTCTCACGTTTCAACATCATATTATCCCTGCGTGACGCGTGTATTACAATGCTGCCGAAGTAAAAATGTATCAAGTCCGAATAAATGTAGTGTATAAAGTCTTATTTAATAATTTACATGTCGGATGGCTTCGTCAATCAATATGTTTTTCCCGCAACCGTATCGGACACCGGCATTTGCATAAAACTATTAAAAAATAATCCCACATTTGGCGAATTTTTCAGTTAACAATTTTTCATTGTCCCATGAGGATGCTCCGGTTTCGAAGCAAATCGGGCGTAGAGGGTAGATTCCCGAAGATCTGTTTGGTGTGGCGTCTAAAGATTGAAGAAATTATAAATTACATTAAACAAATTCTCATGCTTTTCGCAGAGTATCGCCAATTAAACTTCATCACATAATCTCATTACCGGCCCACTACAGAGCACGGGTCTCCTCCTACAATGAGAAGGGTTTAAGGCTACGGCCACCACGCTGGCCCAGTGCGGATTTGTGGACAAATGGAAATTAAACTTAATTTTCCTAAAAATAATCCCTTTTGCCCCGTAGTATACAGACGTGCCAATGTCGTACGAAATCTACCATTTATACCGTTCCGGAATGTTTCATTAGTGTTAAAAGATTTTTTTAAAGAAGTATTTTGACTTTCAGACTCAGGCAGAAGAAAAGAAGGGGGTAGTTTACGCTGAGCTCGCACTTGGTGATCAAAATGCAGAAAAGCCCCCACCCCCCTCGACAGAGTACGCTGAAATAGTGTACACTGACCAACCGGCGCAAATTAAAGAAACTAAAGAATAAATGATCACGTTTCTTTACTGAGGAACCTTTTCCATCAGAAACGATTGTATGACGTTCATAGATAAGTATAGGCAAATTCGTATTGTGCATTCATTTAAACTAGCCATTCAAAAGAGACGCAATAATGGGCGTTTAAAAATAAATTTCATTAATTGAACTAAATTTTTTATATTCTAATAAAATTGTTGGGTGCAAAAAACTTACCCAATTAACATGATCGTTTCACGATAAAAAATTAACGTTCAGTTTTCAATATATGATTTCTAACGAGGATATATTAATTAAACTCTATCGACTCGACACCAACTCTCGAATGCAAAGTGAGCTTTATGTCGTGAGTCATAAAGTATATTGTTTTAAAAACTATAAATAGTCGACGTCGCACACTTCTTATCTCTTACCTACAACTTTACTACTCGCGACAAAGCATTGCCAATCCGTTAACACCGCGTCAACCGCGTTCCTGGGATAAAAAACAGTCTATGTAACTCTCCTCCATTTCAGCTAAGCCTCTCACAGTTAGAGTGTGAATGAAAGACAGACAGACAAACAAACAAACAAACACACCTTTGCATTCGCGTATCTCGTACGTGGCTAGGCTCGTTACCGCCACGTTCTAGCATATATCACCGTTTAATTCGGGGTCGTTGAGTCGATAAATGAGAAAAGGCGATAAAATCTTAAAGCATCTGTGAACACCATACAATCCGAATTGGTTATTTGATAATTATTAAGAAAGTAATCTTAATCATTTGTTAAATAAACAACAGAATCGCACCTGTGGACTGTTAACAATATCTGCCGATTTATCAATTGATGAATGAGAATATTTCAGTAATATTAATTTTATTTCATTACAAATATCAATTATAATTATTATTGGTTTTAAGAGATTCATATAACACTGCAATTTGCAGGCCTAGATTTTGATAAAATTGATAAAATACTATTAAAATATAAGTTGAAAGAGAATCATCACTATATTTGATTAGACCACCGAGAAAAAATTATATGAAATATATTTATTTTGTGAAAAGTGAGCGAAACGAATTTTTGTATTGTAAATGTCGATCTACACCCAGGAAATATTAAAGTTTTATTAACAAAAAATATTTTTTGTTTCCTGTGTGGGAGTCGATAGTTTTTCTACAATTGTAGATGAAATAACATGCGGTAATCTCATTTATTCTACTAGAACTTATTAAGATAAATGTGTGCTTTGATATTATTGCTCTTTATTCCTATGTATAAATTTAAGATTTTATGCAGGAAGACTTTTTAGTAACTATAGTTACTGGAATATTAAAATGGAATTCAATTCCTTTCTCGTACATTGTTTTCGACTTAAAAAAATACTTTTATATTGAAAAGCAATTAAAAAACTCCTTTTATGGTTAATTTAACAGAAAAATAAAACCATTTCGTAATAAAATTCCGCCTACTTCATTTTAAAACTCGACTTACCTATTTTACTCACTAGGACACCAGTAGCGGCGCTACCAACAATGTGTACAGCTCTATGGAGGGTATCTCACCTAATATCTGCTTGGTTGCTCAACCAATATGGGTGGCTGGTGGGTCAACCACTAATATGTATAGAGCTATTTGGCGTCTCACTAATTCGGCCACCAGTTTCGTTGCCTGCGCCACCCGTCCAGAGGTGATTGGTTTCGTTATAATATCTTTTCTTTTATCGGAAAGTCTTAAGTTCTTTGATTAGTAATGTCATTGTCGAATGGCAGATCGAATCAAGGAAAAAATAAGGAGTGTAAGGTTTTGTTACAAATATTTATACCACCATGGCATCAACCTACGATTATCTTACATCTATTCAAAACGTATCGCCATCGTTGACTGACGATCTCGGTAGTTGTCTGCCGATTCTCGATTGGCTATGGTGTCCTAGTATGGATATTGGCCTTTTATTACAAACTTCCGTCGCACGGTGTCTAAAAAGTCTTTCTGTAGGTACATTAATTTAATCAGTACACTGCCTACAGGCAGTATAGGTAAGTATAAAGAATTAAGATTTTTGCACAGAACTCTAATCCGTCGATTATGTTATTCTACTATTGCATGATACGCTTGAATCGACTGCTTTTTAAATCATTCACATAAACGGAATTTACAAACCTTAGTTTTTATGATAGTAATTATTGTTAAGATATTGTATGCAATTAATTTTAAAAAATATTTACAAAGTTATATACATGCATACTTTTAAAAAAAACACTACATTATTCGAATAAAATATTATTTATGAAAAAAAAAGAATATTTTAACAAAGTAGGTAATTTATGTTTAAGTTATATTATTAGTAACAACAGGGTTTCAATTGAGGCTCTATATTCATGTGTCCCATTATTACTTCGATCGATAATACACAAGATATACCTATTGTCGTGAAAATCAGTTTTCACTTATCAATTGGTTCCCTGTTTTTGTTAGTTGCTAGTGAAAAACACTATGTGTGTGTGTCCGAAATACAATCATAGTAACAGAATATCTTATTATTGTAAATCCATATACTGTCACTCTAAATAAAGTGCTCAAATGATAATGAGTTGGAGTAGACTAAACCGTTATTAATAGACTATTTTTTTTTAAATATATGTATGAAATTGTGTTTGAAACATTCACTCGTGAATTTCGAGAAAATGAAAACAATAATGGTGGCTGATAAATAATAAATGCATTGTAAAAAAAAAAAAACTTAAAAAAAAAGTCATCAAGAATAATTAAAAAGTTTTTCTATTGTCTCCATTTCTTTTTTTTATTCATAATTTAAAGAGCATTGTCGCGAATGCGACTATGCCGCTCTGTTAAAGCTACTAAATTATACTTAACTTACTGCTAAATTATGTAAATTAATTAATTTTTTTGATAATTTAGGATATATTTCCAAAAACAATATTTATACCGCCAGGAAATTTACCAATTCATATTGAAAATGGAACGTCTCATGGACTAATTCCGAATACATTCTATCAAATAACTGAATTCATTTTTTCGATTTATATAGGTTTCACCCATTTTCGTTTCTTCACTTTAACCAGGAGCACAATGAGCCTACTAAGTATTAAAAAAAATCGATTCCATACACTTGAATTTTGTATGGACTGCATATCTAGTGCATTAATGATCGAAGGATTATTTACACTGTTTTGTAATTATCCTTAAGGTACAAACACAATGAACTATTTTTTGCTTGCGGTGAATCTAGATAGTTGGAAAGAATTAAGAATATTTCAGTTGGTTTTTTGTTTTTTAAACGGAAGCTTGTCCGTTGATTTTAATTTTTTTTACCTAATTATTTTTGATAGTGGACTGTTATTTATTTAGGTATTTGTTGTCACTGTCAAAAACGAAGTAGTTATATGCTGTGTTGGTTCTCTCTTAAGAGTTCTAAGTTAGTATACAAATTAACAAACGGCTCAGAACGAAGAGTCACACCTGTTATTATGTTTTAGTTTAAAATCCGTCCATAATTTTATATTTAAGCTAAGAATTGTAATAGGTACAGGTTATTATTTGAAAAAAAATAAAATGTAATCATTTTAAAGATTTTTACAGACGTAAAATGTAATCATTTTAAAGATTTTTACGTACATATATACATATACGTAGTTTGCGTAAGGTGCTGTATTTGATCTTTAATCATATTAACACTTTATTAGTTCTCCCGGGTTACCATTCGTATGGAATATATAATATTAATTCTCTATTATTAATATCGGCCATTTTATTTCTTATTTAACACATTATTTGATTATTGTATTATCATTTTGATTTATTTTCCTTACTAGATTTTAAGGAGAATTAAAAACCACGCACATTTAATGAAAAATATTCCTCTACTGTACTATTTATTATGCAATAGATATTGCTGAATTTGGTTGTGCACATAGCTTTTACTTAAAGTTTCATCTTTTTCACCATGAAAAAGACATTATTTATAATTAAGTACGTCAACCTAATTTTGTCCAAATCTTTAGAAGCCTTTTGATCAAAAAACAGTTCGCTTTAACCGGGTTATACATATATGGGAAAAGTTTGGACGTCTACTGAGTCGAATGACCGCACGTGTTCTCGCAAACAGCAGCAAGTTTTCCTGACACTGAGTACACTTGCAAAAAACCGGTTAAAGAGCGGTTTAATATAAGCGTTACCTATATCAATTTACTCGAATAAAGGCTAAAAGACGAGACCTGTAAAATCTAAATAAATATCGGTTATTTAGGAACATGGGTGCAGTGCGAGCGGCAGGTTTCACTGCTCACTTTACGTTCCACTGGCACATAAAATAGACTAAGCCACCCTCGGTTTCTTCCGAGAGCTCGAAAAGATGTGTACTCAACGAAAATACAAACATTATAGAAAATTCACTTCCGCTTTTTTAACCTATTACCATTGTCATATATATCGTATTCTTTCTCTTTCGCTTACGTCTCTCTAGTTATAGCTCTCTTTAATATGACATCTTTTGTAACTTCATTACACTATTATGCTTATTTTCCTTCGCCAGGTACAGGATTTCCTTGTAGGTTCTTCCTCTTTGGTAATATTTTGTACTATAGAATCATATATGGTTTTATTGCAATGTTTGGCTATTGCAAAAACGTTACAATAGCTTACTGCCGCTTGATTTTCTTTAAAAACTTCTAAATTGGTAATTTTAAAATACAATCTTTTCGAAGTACCTATGTTATAGCTGTCTACTTGTGTATAATAAATGACTGCGGGAACCCTATAAACATTTTGTACCGTAAGCTTTGTGGTACTTAAACGCCTATGTATGTGTATTATTATTTAAGATAATAAAGATTTTGTGTCATAACAATTCTTTTTTTACCTCGATATACCTTGATGCCTTTATTTCTTTAATAAAATATTTTATTATATAGTGAAATGTGCAAAAGTAATGAAAAACAGAAAATACTATAGATAATAACTTTTATTTTCAGCCTGTTGTTATAATATTAACATTATAAACTTACAATATTCATAAAGTCATTTTAAATTATCTTTGAAAAATTACAATAAACGTAGGTAATATTTACACAACGCCCGAGCCGTAGGGTTTCAGGTTTGTTACATTTGCAAGTAAAAGCCATCAGTAATTCGGGAACTACACACGTGGTTAAATTAATTTTATTTATTGGCAATGCAATTTTTATAACGTTTAGGACTTTTAGGTTTAGCCTGTTTATTAGTGCTGTACAATTTGGCCGTTTAAACCGGCCATAAAATTTAACAAGGTTAATTAGTTCAGCAGCCAACTAATTAACTTAAACTAACCAGTTAAATTAATTAACTAGTTAACCGGTTAAATCAGTTAACTAGTTAACCGGTTAAAAAAAAAACAAATTTTATCACTAATATATTGAAAATTGTTACCCAGAATGATTAATTTGCAAAACATTTGTTAATAGTAAATAAATAATTTATTAGAGACCATTTTTAAACATAAAAAACAAATGATTTGTTACTATTCAAAATGATTCGTTATTATTTAATAAATCTGGTGTTTATTTACTAAATATTAACAAATCATATAATTATAAAATGTTTCAATTATATTTACAAGAAATTTCGCGATTTTGATACAGAAATATCAATAAGTTTGCTGATTGCGAAGATAAGCAACTTCTTTTTTAACCGATTAACCGTTTAACCGGTTAATCAGTTAACCGGTTAACTAGTTAACTAATTTAACCGGTTAACTAGTTAATTAATTTAACCGGTTAGTTTCAGTTAATTAGTTGGCTGCTGAACTAATTAACCTGGTTAAATTTTATGGCCGGTTTAAACGGCCAAATTGTACAGCACTACTGTTTATATTTTTGTGTTTTCCATGATAGTTTGGCAACGATGTGCGCTGAGCTCATTTTCGTATCAATCAGTGAATAAACACAGAAATACGTTTTACGACTACATTTTATTTTTTGAAATCACGGACTCTTTAACTAGAAAATAAAAAAACGTGTGTATACTTAAAGATTTGCTAACTATTTTACGAGCAAATGTACTTAAAAATTACTTAAGTTTTTTATGGGCTTGTAACCAATCTGGTGTCGCAAGGCTAGTTTCGTAAATCGGGCCATAGATGTACAGATTTTTGGTTGTTTTATTTCTTAAAGAATAAAAAAATTCATACAATAAAAATGGAAGCCAAAGTTAGGAACATAACATAAATGATCGTTTTTAAATACATTTTGTCCTATAACAAAACCAACAAAACATGGGCCACTTCATGTTACTTATAAATATATAATAAGTATAGAAATTTAAAAGTTTGCAATCATAATTGATAGAACTTGCATAACAGTGATCCATATTTTTAAAAATATATAAAAAAAACATTTTCAGTACATAATACTAATATCTCATTTTTATAATAATTCTATTTCAATACAATGGAGCAAATTATCCATTAGACATCGGATGCCCTACTATTATCGCTACAGAATTATAAACCTTATTTATAGCACTTTAAGGTTTGTCAAATAAACTTCGTTTTATATTTAGTTTTACTATTTTATGCGATAATAGTAAGGTCTCAAGGCAATCTTTTAAAACTATTTCTAATTATTGACACTGCAACAACGTCATTCAAGGTAAGGTTAAATAAAAAATAATGAAGCTCTCGTCCTTGTCAGAGCCACGCACCCGGTACCCGTAGGGGCCCCCGCACTGAGTGACTGACTGAATGACTGACTGACTGACAGACACGCACACGCACACGCAATAGACATCGCCTATAGTAATTTACTACACTATTATCCTATAGATAGATAGCACCTATAGATAGCAAATACGTATTGTATTTAAGATACGTATTGAGTATTGAATTGTATTTTTACCACTTATTACTTAAGAACCCATAGCAGATCAAGGGCTCTTTTAAAGAATTTGGTACGGGCCCCGTGCTTGCTTGTTCAGGCACTAGGCCCTGTAGTTTCTATCATTAAAACTAACAACTTTTGTTTTACAACTTTTCAAAATTCAGTATTAAATTATTTTATAGAAAAAAAAACATGTTATTTCTGTAAAGTGACATTACACTGTGAAACAATTTACCTACATGTCCCTGTTGCCAAACCGCTGCGAAGTGCGAGCACGCACAATAGAGTAGTTAACGCGCTGTTGCCGATGACACATGACAGAGTAGCAACAAGTAGAGTATCTATGCAAAATATTCGATTTAAAAGTATAACTCGCTGAACTAAAATTGTTAGTTCTAATGTAAACAACTACAGGCGGAGAGCTTTCTTGTATTTTTTATTTAACACTTTATGTTGAAAAAAAAAATATTAATAAAAAATATATAAATTTCTTAAAAAATGTTAACAGTTTATATTTTTTATGAAAATCTTAATGTAATTTTTATGAAGTTTAGAGGACAGAGAAGCGTAACATGTATCTATTACTTAGTATAAAAAATCAAAAATATTCTGTCATCATTATTGCTTCATTTATTTGTATTGGGAGTGTTTGAAATGGGCATTATGTTGTATCAGCTCAGATCCCATTGAGCCAAGTATTCAAATAATAATGTTCCAAAAATACGCAAATACGGGTCGTCGCAAGCTGAGCGCCGCAATAATCAAATCGGAGTAATATTTCCTGAGATTAGAGTAACATGCTTAATATTTTGCGTAGTAATAAGTACAGATACTTAGGTTTGTTAAGATATCCAACTCAGGGCCAATCTCATAAAATTCCGCTCAGCCAAGAAGGCTCAGAAAAAGGGTTTTTTTTTATTTGTGCATTTGGAGACCCCCCGTAGTCGGAAAAAGATAAAAGAGAGCGATTATTTTGATTACAGTAAGATATCAATATTCAATAGTCCATTCTAATCCTTATTTCCTTATTAGTATTATAAATGGGAAAGTTTGTATGTTTGTCTTGTTCCATATCTTCTGCTTAGACTGCACCGATCTTGATGACATTCGGCACAGTATACGATAATTTCCCGAGAAACTATTTGGAAACCTTTCCCGCAGGATAAAAATATTATATTATATTACCTTCGTTATCTTAGCACGGCAAAAAAGCTTGATTGATCAGGACAAATTTATAAATAGCTCCTCGAAAATTATATAAGATACTTTTTTATTAAGTGTATAGAAACCTTAAGACTACCATGCTTGGCAGATGAGGCACGGGGGGGTCCAAGCTATATCCCTATTTCCTATAAGGGGGGAGGCCTATAACCAGCACAGGTATTGATGATGAAGCAATTATTTACTGCGTGAATCTCATTTTACTGATTGCTTAGAGGTTACTGTACTTATTGTCTTCTTTAATCCATAGATGCAGCTTTGAAAACGTGCCATAAAAACATCCATCCATCAAATAAAATGGAACTTTTTTGACTTCCTTGAAAAAAATTTGAATATTAGTTAAATGTGCATATAATAGTATCGGCTTCAAACGAAACAGTATACATAAGTATATGCACCAACAAAAAAGTTATTTTCAAAAAAAATCTTAAATAAAAAAAGTTCAATTACGTATTCTGGAAGTCGGACATAAGAAAAGACGAAATGGTCTATCATTATAGCTCATGTTGCCACCGACATCTCTCTCTCAAAGGTGCTTGGGATATTAAAGCATAAACCCACCACGCTTTAATGCGGGTTGTCGACTACCCGATCTCATGATATGGGTACAGACATTTCATTCTTACTTTGTCACTAAATCAAAAATATTTTTTTGAAAACAATTTTTATTTATGATTACAATGAAATAATGATAAAAACTTTAAATTTATAAATATATACTCTAAAATAATATGCAGTACTTATTTAATACCGGATACCTAGAAATTGGCAATAGAGATCTTTAGTGGTCAACAAAAAAAACTATTTAACAAATAACTAAACACGTATTGGATAGGTAAATTACAAATTATTATTTACATAAATGGCTTATTCAATGAGTCGCAAATATAAATTGTTTTATGAGAAACACGATTAATAATTTATTTAATTTACTATACCTACTTATCTTTTTAACGATATTTGAGTAATTTAACTACGAGGCTAGTTTCGATTACTACCCCTATGCTCTAATTTATAAAATGTATTGCTAATTATTAGCCGCGGCGTCTTATGGGTAGCTACTGCTTTACTGTATCTATTGAATTTGACGCTTCTACACAAAAAAATATTTGACTCAGTCGTAATATGAATGCCGAAACTTTGAAATTTGGTACGGGAGCTTTGTTAATTACCTCCAAGTTAAGACAAAAATAACAAGTAAAAGAAATGCTTTATCAATAAAAAAAAAAACAATCACATTAAAGTTCGCATTATACATGGTTAAATAAAAACTACCAAAATGCTCTCGGTCTTGTAGTTCATATAGCTAAAACTAATAACTTTTGTTAAAGAAAAAAATAAAGTTATTTCTGTAAGGTAACATTACAGAGAAGTAACAAGTAGATTGTGTAAAATATTGAATATTTATATATATGTATTTACAAACTATCGAGTTAAAGAAAAAAAATTCATAGAACGAATGTAAACATCTGTATAAGCCGAGACCTTTATGGTATTCTTTATTTAAACCTGTATATCACATACAAATCACGAAAACGTGTGCAAGCGCTTTTTGTATCACATATCGTCCTTTAGCAAGGTTATAAGGACACAGAAAACTATTTTCTTACCATATTATATAAAAATCAAAAAATAATAAGAACGTTGACTTGTTCCTACTGAAATTTTTGTATAAATTACAAGAGAGCGGTATGTCAAAAAAACTATAGTAACTTGCCTTATACGGTATTGTTAGCTAAGCGGCGATATACAATACTTTGTTGAACACACATCTCTGAACAAATTAGACAGAGAAGTAGTGCCATTATTTTCATTATGTTCTTGGCACTACATATTAGACATGTCAATTCAGAAGATTTGCGTAAAACAGAATCGACATAACTGTAAACTCTCTTTCTCTTTCTCTCTACATTGTATATTTCTTTTCTCGCATGTAAAGAAATTTGCTGAGACGTGACCTTATCATTTATATTTTAACTCTCGTCTTTATCGAATCACCGCGCCGCGTTAAAGGCGTTTGATTTTAAAATTATTCGAAAAAATCAAAACGTCTTAGTTACAACAAGCCATAATGAAGTAAATAAATTTGTATTATTTTGTATTTTTTAAGACCTTTAATGCGATATGAAGTTGAAGCATTTGAGTAGTTTCAACATTATTCACAGACTTGGTGCCATAAAGATTCAGTTTAAATAATAATGTACTAAAGCCTATTGTATAATTTATATTATTTCCCTATAATTTCTTCAGTTATAAAGTTCGACAACAATTCGTCGTCGCTACTGACGACATGTTTGACGTCATCACTAACATTCATATTATTCTTCAACACCACATTCTCCCACACGTGTTTGGCAACACTTGCGTCAGTATCAGTGCATTCGTATCTATCGTTCGGATGCTTCCTACCATAATGTCTAACTATATTTTGTCTATGTGAAAAAGTTTTACCGCAAACCGCACAAACGAATGGCTTGGCTTTAGTATGAGTTCTCATATGATAAATCAACCGACTCTCTTTAGGGAAAACTTTGTTGCAGACCGCGCAAACTAAGTTTTTAATTTTCGCGTGCCTCAACGAATGCCTTTGCATATTGTGTTTGTGGGCGAAAAGTTTGTTGCACATCGGACATGCGTACGGCTTCTCCCCGGTGTGTTTTCTCATATGTGGCTTTATCAGACCTGAATGTGTGAACTTTTTCTTGCATATAGTACATGAGTACGGTTTGATATTATTATGTAGTTGAACGTGGCGTATTAGTGTAGATTTGTATTTGAAACACATTTTGCATTTGTCACATTCGTACGGGCGCTCTGTGGTGTGTCTCCGTAAATGGCTTTTTAATAGGAACTCTTTTTGGAATACCTTGTTGCAGACGTTGCAAACAATTGGATCGACGTTTGGTAATTTACACCTGCCAGAGCCCTGGTGTTTCGCGAGGTTCGCTTTGACGGCGAACTGTCTCGTGCATTTTTGACATTGGAAAGGTTTCACTAGTAGATGTATGCGCTTATGCTGCTCCAAGTTCGAGGAGGTGCGAAACCTTTTGTCGCATTCCTCGCATTTGAAACGTTTTTCCGTAGAATGCGTGAGTAAATGCTTCTCGTAATGGCCCTGTTTGACGAATTTTCTGAAGCATACATTGCATTCGAGTTTTTCCCGCGTGTGCGCTTCGAGTACGTGCCGGCTAACGTTACCTTTATTTGCGAATCTCTTCTGGCATATTGGGCACATGTATTTCCCGTCAACAGTCGAGCTCAAGTCGAGAATTTTGTCGGAAACTGGAACAACATTTTACTTAAATTACTAGTTAGTAGAGCCAGCCAAAAAATATTATAATTTAATTTAAATTGACGGCCGATTGGCGCCGTTTGCAGCGACCCTGCTTTCTGAGTCCAAGGCCGTGGGGTTCGATTCCCACAACTGGAAAATGTTTGTGAGATGAGCATGAATGTTTTTCAGTGTCTGGGTGTTTATATGTATATTCTAAGTATTTATGTATGTTATTCATAAAAATATTCATCAGTCATCTTAGTACCCATAACACAAGCTATGCTTACTTCGGGGCTAGGTGGCGATGTGTGTATTGTCGTAGTATATTAATTAATTAATTTATTATTTAAATAGAAATATTCAGCATTATCCATTCAATGAAGCGGCGATAGTCCGGTGTAGGACTTCGGCTTCACTTTCGGGGTGACGAGTTCGAATCCCACCTCACCTCTAACTTTGAAAGTTATGTGCGTTTTTATTAAAAAATCACTTGCTTCAATGGTGTAGGAAGAAGATCGTTAGGAAACCTGCATGCCTGAGAGTTCTCCATAATGTTCTCATTGGTGTGTGAAGTCCACCAGTCTGCATTGGACAGCGAGGTGGACTACAACCAAAACCCTTGTCATGGTAATGAGTCGATATGATGATGAAGGTCCATCCGTTACCCGGCTACTCCAAGGCACGGAACTCCTCTCAGAATTAGGTGTATGCCATAGTCCACCCTGTTGGAAACCGTGGGTTGATTGTCCCCACCACACACCATCAATGTTTTCCATCATCACTAATCAAAATAAAATTATCCAACTCACAATCACTTATAAACAGGTTGCATGGTTTTGGTATCTGCGGTGCTGTGTCTGGCACAATATAATCAGGGTAATATGGTTCCTGAAAAAAAAAATGAGAATGTAGGTATCCATAGCGCTACAGATTAATATATCTATATATATGCTAGCGGACCCCAGCGCCCTCTGTCGGGCTGATTTGTTAATCTAAACCATCCAGGGTGCCACCCAAACGCATACCAAAAAAATTCATTCAAATCGGTGCAGCCGTTTAGGAGGAGTTCAGTGACATACACTCGCACACAAGAAATATATATATAAAACTAGCGGACCCCAACGCCATCTGTCGGGCTGATTTGTGAATCTAAACCATCCAGGGTGCCACCCAAACGCATACTAAAAAAATCAATCATATCGGTCCAGCCGTTTAGGAGGAGTTCAGTGACATACACACGCACACAAGAAATATATATATATATAATAAAGATACATGGGTGCATTTAAGTATATTAATTTAGATTTATTTAGATGCTTAGATTTTAGGTTAGACGCAAGAGTTATTTCTTGCCTTTGATTTATTTAAATACAGAGGAAATAACAGGGTTATTAATTTGTAATATAGAAGTTATACTTGCTTCAAAACTCAAATTCTTCTACAGGCAGTGTATAATGTTGTTAAAATAAATACTTATTACGTGACTGTTAATCATATTATAAAGCGTTTAAATATCCCGGAACGATTCCATGAACATGCAAACGTCACTTCCACAAGGGTATCTTGAGATCCTGATATCGTAGGGTAAGGGCCACACCTACTTTGCTATGACGAAACTCTTCAATGTTGCAGGACTAATAAAATATTAAATATTAAAACGACTCTGCGACGACGCAATGCAAGACTCTAAACACCACAGTGTGATTCTAGGTATTGCTTCTAAGAGCGATTCCATCGCTACAAGGTGATAAAAGTTGATTATTGCTTATACAATAATACTATTATGATGATGCTCGGGTCCATTACTTGTTAAGATTTGATTGTCGAATTCATAGTTATGTATATCGCTATCGCTTACATCACATTTTCTCACTAGCACCTAAGCCTAATAAAGCGGTGACAACCTATTGGGTAAGGCTTCGGTTTGACTTTTCGGAGTTATGTGCGTTTTAATTTAAGCAATTTAAATATCACTTGCTTTAAACGGTGGAGGAAAACATCGCGAGGGAACCTGCATGCCTGAGAGTTCTCCATGTCCTAAACCGCGTGTGAAGTCTACCAATTGGCCGGCGGCCTAAAACCCTAAACCCTTCTCATTCTAAAAGGAGACACACTGAATTGCCTCTCTTTGTCATTAGTATTTTGACGTAACTATTCAATCGTAATTTAGGTGGTAAGAACATAAAAAAAAATAAGTTTCTTACAATTTGCACTTCTACATCAGTTGGTTCTTCCTTGATAGATATTTCTACATTTATATTTTGGCATCCAGGTTCATATTTGACTGGTACATTATGCCAGCTTGCTGTGTCTGTATTTGTCTTTGCCTTTGAATTAACGCTGAAAAAAGAAAATACAATTTACAAATAGCTCCAGTTATACAATGTTTTTATTTAATTTTGATATTGGATATCTACCAAATGTTAGTTCTAAAAGTGGAAATATTTAAAGTGATAAATTTAACTTATTACCTTTTGAGCAGATGCTATGGCAACAGCTTGTGTTGTGTCTAATAAAATATCTACGTGTCTTTTTTCTATGTCCATAATCACACTACATTGCATCATAGTGTATTTAATCCTATAAAATACTAAAATCATTTGACTCTACAATGTGTGTCTAACAAGTGGCATGTTGCAGGAATGTTTCTGTCTTTCATACATATATATGTTATACTGTTAATAATGAAGAACAAGTAAATAACATAGTAACATCTCAACTCAGTAGCAATTGAAAACTAGTACTCTAAATTGCTGTATATACCTGGGGAATATGGTCAAATTCAAGAAAGAGGTCTAACATCAAATAAAATTCGACTGGGCAGCAATTGAGGAGACTCTGTATCAAATTTTTCAGTGACTGAAAACCAAAGTCTTCACAGTTTGTGCTGCCAACAATGGCCAACATATGCCAACATACTCATCTGAAATATGGTCACTAACTGCTAAAAGCAATCTCATTTGCTCAGCAGGTTATGTAGATAGCCATCTTAAGAGCATCTCTATAAATAATTTCAAACCCTGAGTCATCAAGATATCTTAATGAGATAACTTGCCGAGTGGTGAATTGGTGAATTCACAGAACTGAATAGGAAATTGCATGTGAATGATACATGTTGTCCAAAGTAATAGACCATTAACATTCTTGGTGGATAGTTGACATCAAGCACATCTCAGGGAGCTCTCAACACTAGATTAACATGACTTTCGATTGCGGAAATCTCATCTAAAGTTTCATTCAACCCTTTTTTTTGCAGTCTATATGAATACAACCACACACACACACAAACATAAATGCACACCCACACACAATATTAACCACAAACAATATTATATTTATTGAATGTCAACCTCTATATCCTCCTTACCCAGGTATATGTACAGTAAAATACACATAGTGGGATTGGACAGATCACCAGACATTTAATATTTTTAAGATCAACTTATGATTAAATTGTTTACAATATGGTAACAGTTAATCTTAAGATCCATTTCTTAACAAATAGTCTAGTTTTGTCTAGTCAGTCTGACCCAACAACACAGGTTTACCAACTACAATCTTAGACTGATTAATTGATTGATTGATAGACTGCAACATCATTTACCATCAGTAGAAAAAGAAGGCAATCAGTTTTTATGTGAAAGAGTTACAAACATCCATCCATTCATACAAACTCTCACAATTATATTAGAAGGATAGGATCGGAAGGGCTCGGGTTTCTTATTGCTGACAGCGATTTGGCAGTTCATTTTTTTAGTAAATTCTTATTATAGTAAACGAAGCACTGAAATATTTTCTCTCCGAAACTTATAGTATTCGAGAAATTAATACCACAGGAAGTGCCAAAGCAATCGAAACTACAGCTTTGTGAACATACATTTTTTGTTATTGTTTTTTTTTTAATTTTACTGATTAATGGGTTCAATACTTACGTGTCAACAGTCGAGCCCGGTTCTTTCTTAACGCTGACGAACTCCGGCTCAATCAGACACTTTCGGTCGTCGTCTCGCAAGCTTTGGTCATTCATATCATTTTGTTTTTTATTATCATTAGAGGCTCCTATATTATGATCCGCTATGGAAGGTAAAATATCTGGCCCACTGTCATCGGGCTCTACCTTAATTTTAATGCACACTAGATCTTTCTCCATTTTGTCTATCAAATTCAGCTTTTGTTCATAATTTAAATTAACATTTCACAATCACAAGTCAGTTTTCATTTAAAACAAAAAATTTCTGTAGGTGCCTAATTTTAATTTTTAAAAAATGTACAATACATTTCGTCCGCTAAAATTATTCGGCTCCAACTTATACCACAGAGTCGGCAGAACAAATAATTAACTTGACATTTGTTTTCTTTTTGTTTTCATACTTGAGGGTTACTTGTCTCTGATATTGATGCCGTGCCTAAATATGTATCCACTTTGGCTTGGACTACATCTTTTGATAGTTCAGATAGTTTTTTGTCATGCCTGCACGGTACAATTTACTTCGCCAATGTCACGTAGGTAGCTTGAAAAAAACAAAAAAAGATGTTGATGGGATTTTCTTTTGCATTTTTTTAGATTCTTAGTCTCGGATCTTCTTCTTCTATCTTCTCGATTAGATCTATTCATAGATTGTGATCTATTCATAGATAGATCAGTGGTTGTCACCGTAACCGTAGTTGTCACTGTCAGTGTAGATGTCACTGTCAGTTATTACTCTGTCATGGCGGTAAAAGCATATTTTGCGCGCAGCTATTTTAATCGATCGACAGTTTTACTATTTTTATGTAAATAAAATGCCCGGAACATTAATTGATAGTGTCCTTTCGGGAAAATTGGAATGTGATTTATTATATAGGTGGTTAAGAAATGATTCAATTGAGGTACATACATAACCTATTCAAAACTTAGAATTTGTTACTTTTTAAGATTTTTTGTTTTATTTATATTTAATTTTTAGGCTGCATCAGAAGACTGTGTTTTACTGTGTTCAAATAGAGATGAATTTGTCGTGTACTTCCTATCTTATTTGAGGAATCAAACTGACAGGTAGGTCAAACATACCAATACATAGTATACAAGGTATACTGCAATCTCATATTTAAGCCAGTTGAATAACCCACAATAAGCGTAAGTTTTATGTTTCCATCCAATTAAACATACTCAGAAAGTACTTGTCTTTGTCTGTACTGTAATGCTAATCGCTGGATACAATCTTCCATTTGTTTCTGGGTTATGCTTGTATTTTTGTTTTATGGGAAAAACTGTGGATTTAAAAAGCCCGCTATCTTTGACTGTGGCTTATATGAATGCATTGTATCTTATATACTACCTATTTAAGTGTCCCAAACACTATCTCTACGACTCTGTAAAATGTTAATCTGTTTAGTCTAATGGACTGTAGATTTTTTTAAATATCCAGAGTGTATTTAACTTTAAGTATTAAGGATATAAATGTCCCCTGTTAAATAGTGCAAATCAGTTTATTAATTTTTGTGATGTTTTAAGAACAATCAATAAATCTAATTTCAATATTTTTAGGGCCTATTAATAATTAACTTTATAATAATTTGAAAAGTCAAAGTGCCTTCTTTCTTTAGGCACCCATTTACCATATTTATTACACTATTTTGAATAGTACGGTGTTCATACAAAAGTGTCTGTGTCCATTTAATACAATCATAAATGGTTTGCCTCATGGTTGTGTGCAAAATTTTTAATTTTTTGTTAATTTTTAAAAAAGTTCAGGTTTTAACTTTTCATTACTTTTTAGCATTTTACAAACAAACAGCAATGCCTTACCCTTACACCAGCACCAAGGAACTCCGGATAAATCTCTCAGCCAGCGAAAACACCACCGATCCATTAGTGATCCCACCTGTGACAATGACAAATCTAATGATAGCCTTGCAGTCAAATCTGACCGAAAAACTCAAGAATCCCCCATCAGGGATCGTAAGAAACAGGGACGACGTGTTAAAACAAAGTTGTTCACAGATGAAAAAAACAAAGAGCACAATCAATCTTTATCTTCCGATGAATCAAGAGTCAGCATTGGAGTTGAAAGACTCATGTTGTCAAGCACTCCACTGAAAAATGGTTTTAAAGAGTACCCCCAACCTATGACAAGCCCAGTAACACCCCATTCCCGTTCTTTCAACTTTGAAAGATGTGATACACCGAGATTAGTTAAGCACTCAAGATCTCAAGACAAAAGTGTCAGTTTGGCTGACTATTTAGTGAACGTTCAACCTAAAAGTTCCAAAAAGAGACGTTCTAAAAATACCTCCAATGATGACAGTGAAACTAAAGTGGATTTAGACTTGAGTAATTCAGAAACTTTTCCCGAAATAGGTGCAAGAAAATCGAGTTCTCTTAAATCTGAAAGAAGAAGAATTAAACCCACTAATATAGATAGGAGCAAAAAAAGTTATTCATTAAACAGTTTTACACCAGAAGTTTTTCAGCAACCACCCTTAGGCTTGGAAGAAAATTTGACTTTTAAACCTAAATTACAACCGAAAGAATCATCCAATACCTTTGAAGCCGAAAGAAATATTCTTAAACAGGAGAGACATAAATTAATGGAAAAATTTAATGTTTTAAACACATCAGCATCACCAAAAGTGAATACGCCGCAAATTAAAATAACTCAAAAAGATTCCATTGAGAAAAACTATAATTATATAGAAGCTGATGTCAATCAAGTTGAGTTAAAAGATAAGATTGATGTCTTAGTTGAAATATATAACATTTTATTGAAAAATAACCTCATATTAAGCGTCAATACAGAAATATATTTTCTTATAACTATTGTTTTGTCAAAACAATTTGAACAGGATTATCGACTCTGCAAATCTCAAATGCAAGCTAATATCAGTGATAATATACTTAAACCTATACACAATAGTACATATTTTGCAGTAAAATCATTATGGAACAAAAGAGGAATTTTAGAAGTAATTTTAGACAAAAATTCCCTAAAAATTTTGGGAGAGAATAAAAAACTGCGAAGCTTCTATCCAGAATTAGCAAAGTTTTTGCTTAATGCATATGGACTGAGATGTGAAGCTGAATTGATTTCTGATAGGTCTAAGATAGGATCTGATAAAAGTTGTTCAAATGGTATGGTGTGCTTTAACTTTGAGACTGACAATGCAGAGAATTTTCCGTCCATGCTTAGCTTCCAGAATTTCAAGAAACAGAGGGACATGTTTTATGAGATTTTCAGGTGAGACTTTTATAAAACATTCCTCCTTTTTTTAAGATTCTATATAATTCTCTATTCTCTTAATTACACCCAATTTTTAAACAACTTAGTATTTCAAAAATCTACAAGCTGTGGATTATCGAGCCCTTTGATTAATTCGATGACGATGATAGGTAGTAAAGCAGATGGTAACATTTCAGATGGTATCAAGACAGCCAGTCTACAGGGCTGTCTCGCACTATTTTAAGAGCTCGCATCAAGTCCCTTTTATGTACGGGTACAAGTGCAGCCAACTATGCACACCTGGCTGCTCTGTTCACTCAGATGCTGCTGGATTCCATGCCACCCAACGAACAGGTGAGTTTAGGTAAACGACGTTTCGTAAGCTTATGATAGGGATATTGAAATTTCAGTTTTTCGATTTTTCCGCGATGTACCGATATGCCCTATGAAAAGAAGGCCGGAGTGTATACGACTAGGCTATCGTCGTTCGCTTATTATTATTAAAGCGAAAACTCGTGAACGAAAACCGTCATCGTCACCGCACGCTTACCCGCAAATCTACCAGCAGTCATCAAAGACTGCCCCATATGTTTCTTTACAGTAATACCCCGCTTTACGCGAGGGATACGTTCCGGAAAACATCGCGCTAACTGAAATTCGCGTATATCGAGGTTTATGATTAAACATAGTCAAAATTTAATACAAAAAAATACGAATCATTTAATTCTAAGAACACTATGCAATACGTACTATTAATTATTTTCTCGTAAAATCGTTGATAACACCCAACACGGTTTTTGATTGTTCGAAACACGGTCAAGACACCATAGAGAAGTTGATGACTACATTATGTTTCAACGTACTCTTTCGCGTAATGCGAGGCATATTAGCGCAAAATTTGAAATTCGTGTTATAGTGAAACCGCGCATAACGGGGTCGCGTAAAGCGGGGTATTACTGTACTAATATAATAAATTGGTAACGTCTGTGAGTTTGTGTCGTTGTAAGGGGTAATCTCTGGATCGACTGAACCGATTTTCAAAATTATTCCACCAATAGAAAGCTACATTATTGTGGAGTTTCATAGGCGGCATATTAACTTAAAACTGAAAAGAACTTTTCTTGGGAGTCGGATTTACAAAGTAAGTCGGAGAAAAAACGGTCGATCGTAATCGTTTCTTATGAATGCTGCCTTAACGATGAGGGATATATTATTGAGTTCTATAGAAAAGTTTTTGAGCTAGATAATAACAATAAAGTCCGCAATAGCATATGTATAGCTATTATCTATAAATATAAAAGAAAGTTGTGTTGGTTACACAATTTATAACTCAAGAACGGCTGGACCAATTTTTATGATATTTGATTTTTTTGGATTCCACTTACACCAGAATAGGATGATAAGTATAAAAATATAACATTCATCAAAAAAAAAGATCCGCGGTACGAAGTTCGCCGGGACAGCTAGTTATTTATAATAAGACTAATGCCAGTTTTCAATAACTACGATCACGGCAATGCCTAAATAAGTAACGCTTATCTAAGGAGGTTCTTAGGCATACATCAACCGTTCATCAATTGTTATAACCTAAGATTTGGTGAAACGTAGATTTAGTTAAAACTGCCATTAGCAGCTTTTGCGCCTATATCACTTTCTCGCAATTCTTTGAATTAAATTGACAGGGATAAGAGTGTTGCCATCATTTCCACTTTGTTTAAAACAAAAGCAGCTTTTGCTGATGCGCCTATATCTTCTTCATAATTCTTTAAAATAAATAAAATAATAAACTTCATAATTCTTTGAATTAAATTGACAGGAATAAAAGTGTTGCTTTGTTTAAAAAGGATAGCAAGATTTGTAGACACACGATTTCGGTTTCGTCCTTTCAATTCAGTTGGAGATCCTTCTGTGTCTTCTGTGATGTTAAAAATGTGTCTGTGAATTTATAAATATATTTATGTGCACCACCTACCTCTCTGTGTTTTAAAAAAAAAAAAACTATATTCATTTATTTCAAGTAGGTCTACTTTATAAGCACTTTTAAAACGTCAAGTATGTATATTTGTAGTGACTCTACCACCGGTTCGGAAAGCAGATTCTGCCGAGAAGAGCCGGCAAAAAACTCAGTAATTGCTCTTTTCCAACATCAACATTACAATCATTTTTCTATCTTGCGGGAGATGAAAGCTAGTTTGGCTGCTTCCAATCTACCTTGTCATAAAGGAATTCATCAAATGTATGGTAACCTCGCTGTATTAGATGTGATTTTTTCACATTTTTTAAATGTATGTACTGGTAGGTCAACAATTACCTTAGGAATCAGGTTGTAAAAGCGTATACTCTACCCCACCAAGGAGCTTTGCACCTTTCGCAGACGTTTTACGCTATCGGTTGCCAGGAAGAGATCGCTATGTAGCGATAAGTATAAGGGGTAGTGAAAACTAGTTATTTTATAATATTTCCTGTGTTTTTATGTGTAAGTGTATTCATTCATTCATTGAAAACAATAACAAATGTTGTTTGCACAGGAGTCGAAGCTGAGTAAACTCCAAAGAAGACTGACCTGCCCATCTGCATCCGAATCGAATAGACTACCAAATTTCACGGATAAAGAAATGTTTTATAAGTAAGTAAATTAAGTGTGGAATTAAAGTTCCTTTACTAACTTATTAAACAACTTATCACCAACCGCAAGTCTGCTGTAACAATAATTGTGAGTTGATCATTGAGTAGAAGTACTAAAGAAGAAGAAAAAATAAAGATAAAACATTAAACAATTTGGCAATAGACTAAGAAAACATTAAAATTACGATCGCTCTTAAGATATCATGTCCCAAAATAAAACTCAGAAAATTGGAGACATAAATAGTTAAAAAATACAAAAGTGCACGCCTCATAATCTCATTCATTACAATAACATTGAGATTATTTGTAAATAATAATTAAACTACGTCTAATTGTACCGTGAACAGTAATAGGCTTCTATTCCTCAAAATACTGAAGCCTATAAAAAAACCAACTCGATAAGTGAATACTTGATCCGCACATACAGTAACACGGACGTGAAATACAGAACTTTTTTAAACAAGCTTTTTAATTAGTTTAAATAATAAAAGAGATTTAAAAATATCATGAGTGTTAAAAATAGTGTTTTTTCTCAACGTTTGTCTATTCATATTCGCTTATAAAAGCAATAAAGAATAAAAAAAGTGGGAGAATCACTTTTTTTTTTCAAATATTTATTTATTCAAATAGGCACATAGATGACACTTTTGATGCGTTATTATATACAAAATGTGTACATAGCAGTGAGTAGTGATGGCGATAACTACAATCGTAAACTTAAAACTAAAGCTACGAGGGTTCCAATCGCGCCCTGGTCTAAGAAGAAGCCCACAACAAACTTAGCCGGGTGTTCTTTTTGTTATCACCATCTCACATTGTCATTAGAAAATATTTAAGAAGCAACCTGATTAGAGCAATTGTTTACACCCAAGCTTCACTCTGTGTGCGTAAACTGACAGTAATACCCACCTTCGCTTCGCTTATGAGGCGAGGCGTGCATTAAAGATAGTTTATACTCAAAATTACCAAATCATGTATATCATAAAGAGGTTAGATTTCCTTTTGCAGGGAATTCGTAATGTTTTCGGAGAACGAAAGTTTTAGGGTGCATTTGCGAGATGCACTGGCTTCCGAAATTATAGCTCTGGATAACACCCCACTCGGCAATGAATCTTGTAAGTTGGTTTGATTTCTTTTTATTTATCATTATTATTTAAACGTACCAGGCGTGATCTTTTTCTAAGTTGTCTTATTCTAAAGTCTAAAGATTTTTTAATAATAGAAGAAAAACAAATGTGTTAATCTGTATTAACAAAAAAAGAGATATTCTTTATGAATGTATGCTAACTATAAAAGTAATTTAAAGATTGTTTTCATCATCGCTCGCATTTGACGGCCGATTGGCGACCCTGCTTTCTGAGTCCAAGTTAGGGTTCGATTCCCACTACTGGACAATCTTTGTGTGATGAACATGAATGTTTTTCAGTGTCTGGGTGTTTATCTATATGTTATAAGTATTTATGTAGGTATACTATTCATAAAATTATTCATCAGTTATATTAGTACCCCTAATACAAGCTTCGCTTATTTTGGGTCTAGATGGCGATGTGTGTATTGGCATAGTATATTTATATTTATTTATTTATAACTAGCTGTTGCCCGCGACTTCGTCTGCGTTTGATTTTGTTTTTGATGTGGCATTCAATTTAGTTGTAGTTAGCCTAAGCCTTAAATGAGGGGTTTGCTGCTGTCCGCTTCGCTGTCCTGCCGAAGTTCTGTCCTCTATCTCCAACCACATTCAGACCTACACAAAGTTTGGCCGAAATTAAACACATATTATAACCTCTATAGTACTTACAAAAATTATTATTTAAGTCGGTTATAGTTTGTCGGAGTTACGGTGTAAAATCGTCAAACACTCATCCCCTCTCCCAAAGGAACCGAGCTTAATGTCGGGATAAAAAGTATCCTATATTACTTCTAACACTATCAAGAATATGTGTACAAAGTTTCATGAGCATAAATTATATCCCTGTCAGGGGATATAATTTATGTCTCCTACCCGTGCTAGCTCTGCAGGGTGTAAAACTGTAGTTTTTTTTTTCTTATTTATCAAGTAAAACAATTACATTAAAATGGTTAGTATAAAAGCACCGAAAAATTGTCCTCGGTGCCTATATATATTAAATAATAACTTTTCTTACAGCGAACGGAGCAGACATATCCAAAGAGTTCCTCCAGATTTCAAAAAAGCTAGGTCTCCTATCCAAATTCCTGGGATACCTAACCTCGCTGCCGTACGCTCAAATACCTGTGGACATTTTACTGAAGACCGGGACATTGAATGTGGGCAGTCAGAAAGAGATATTTACCGCGCCGAAGGAGAAAGTTCTCGAAAATAATATCGCACTAAGGAATTATGTGAGTATTCTTTAAAAGGAATTATCAATACTAGCTGTTGCCCGCGTTGCTTGTTCGCCTTACCGGTCAACTACAGCGCTCGGGCCGCCTACTATAACAAGGAGTTTAGGCCGTTATCCACCATACTGGCCCAATGCGGATTGGTGGAGTCCACACACCTTTGAGAGCATTATGTAGAACTCTCAGCAGTGGCGTGCACTACAAACATATACATAAGCACTGTATACTCAAGTTATATTATATATACTCGTATTGGAGGGGAATTTTTCCATTTTAAGCCATGTACCTGATCTATGCATACCCTGGTCGACAGTGGCGTGCACAAGGTTTTTGATCAGGGTATGCATAAAGCAGGTACATGGCATAAAATGGAAAATTTCCCCTCCACTACGGGTTGTATAAAATAATTTGGGTATGCAGTGCTTTTGTGCATGTATGAAGTGCACGCCACTGCTGGTCGAGAACCATGTGCACGCCACTGACACACAGGCATGCAGGTTTCCTAACGATGTTTTCCTTCTTTGTTGAAGCAAGTGATATTTTAATTACTTAAAACGCACATAACCGTTATTACGGTTTTTTTTTCAAATCCCGTGGGAACTGTTTGGTTTCCTGGAATGAGGCGTATGTAACTCTCCGTCCTTTCAACTAACTCCACGCCAAAAGTGGTTTCTTCGGGCGTAAAATAAGAACAAATAAAACAAACACACATCATTTATTTAGTTTTTTTTTATTTGGGACAGAAAACAATTATATATTACTAGCTGTTGCCCGCGACTTCGTCTGCGTTTGTTTTTTGATTTGGCATTAAATGGCTGCTGTCCGCTGAGGAGTTCTGTCCTCTATCTCCAACCACAGTTTGGGCAAAATTAAACACATATACCTCTATAGTACAAAAATAATTATTTAAATCGGTTGTATTTTGTCGGAGTTATAGTGTAAAATCGTCAAACACTCATCCCCCCTCCCAAAGGAACCGAGCTTAATGTCGGGATAAAAAGTATCCTATATTACTTCTAACACTTCCAAGAATATGTGTACAAGGTTTCATGTGGATCGGTTAAGTAGTTTTTGCGTGAAAGCGTAACAAACAAACTTACAATGACATTTATAATATTAGTAGGGATTATAACAATACCTAGCTCTTAAATCTTAACAAAAATTGTGGGTTAATATGTTATCCTCAACACTATCCACATAATGTTTTAAGGAGCAGTGGATATATACTATGTAGTAAGTGTTTATGTCTAAGGATTAGCGACGCACCCTGGCTTCGCCCGTGCGATGTTTGGCTTGCGAAGCTGTTTACAGTTTGGAGTGATTATATAATCAAACTCGTAAGGTCCAGCCAGCGGTTGCGATGTAAGCGTACAATACGAGAATACAAGTGAAACCTTATTTAAGCACCAGATACCAACCACATCTCATTTTTTAAGAAGTTTTGTCTGTTGATAGATCTTATGTACTTCGTTTTTATATACTTAATTTACTGCGTTTTGGCCTAAATAAAGTTATTATTATTATTAGAATTTATTTGTTTCAGAGTCAACCGGCCATAAATTTAAACGGAATTCTTACCACAGCCTACGAAAACGGCCATCTCAGCATAACCCTTCCATGGATAGTCCACTATGTGTCCATGCTAGACTATACAACGTTACGCCTAAAATACTACCAGAATCTACTAAATACACTCCTCTTCATATACAGATTAAAATTCGAACATATCAAGAAAAATACACTGATATACCTCAAATCTGCATTAGGATGGCTCTTCGACCTACCCCATTTCCCTCAAGAGACGTTCTACGGAAAGACAGAATGTGCTGTGATAAATTTTAAAACCGACAGTGTCGATAATAAAATAATCGATACGTACGATCTAATCGACGAATCGAATTTGTTTGAACTGTGTCCGTATTTGAAGGATGTCAATGTATTGGTTTCCACATCGCGAGTGATTCATGATAAAGATGCGGGTAGTTTTAGACATATTACGCCCGTATGTCTGAGTTTGAATTCCGAGGATAGAATACGGAGTAAAGAGAAGGAGTTGCAGGTAAATCTTTTTTATTATCATCTTTTAAATCTATGAATCTCTTGCGATGCAATCTGATTTGCTGAAAAGGATTCTTGAAATGCATTTGTTTGAAAATTTCTATGATATTAGCTCACAGCGGTCATATGAAAAAGATTGCATAATCTCATTTTTATTTCCGAGGTGATAGCTCGGTGGGTAGGACTTCGACTTCACTGTCGGGAGGCCGAGTTCGATTCCCAGCTTTAACTTTAACTTATTTAAGTTATGTCCGTTTTAAGCAATTAAAATATCACTTGCTTCAACGCTGAAGGAAATTATCCTGAGGAAACCTGCATGCCTGAGAGTTCTCCATAATGTTCTCAAAGGTGTGTGGAGTCCACCTTCCGCACTGGGTTGCAGCTCTGTAGTTGGCCGGTAATGGGTTGATATGATGATGATGAAAACTAGCTGCGCCTCGCGGTTTTTCCCGCGGAAGACCTTTAAAAGTAACAACCATGTACCTACGAATCAGTTCATTAATAAAACGAATATGAATACATCCAACTTTTGTTTCTACCGGCGATCTTTCAGCAAATGATATTCCGGCAGAAAGGATCTACCGGCGGCGTTAAAGCAAAAAAATATTTTAAGCACTTAAAACGCACATAGCTTAGAAAAGTTAGAGGGATTCGAACTCGGCCTCCCGAAAGCGAAGTCGAAGTCTCACCCACTGGGTTATCACCGCTTCCTTTAGTACTATACATTAATACAACATGTTTATCTACATCTAGATTCGTCTAGAAGAAGAGCTGATAAAAAGTCAGCCATCTTCAACGCGCAGAGTGCTGGAGTTAGTAACGGAGCGCGTGTCATCAGGCGCTGTCAAAGAGTTGACGGCGCACGCTTTGGCCGACGCTAGAAGGAAGGCCAGAAAGAATGCTATAGAGGTCGTGCACAATTGTAAGGATAGGGTAAGAAAGAGTCCACTTATTTTAAGTCCACCTGCAGGGCTAGCACGGGCGGGAGATAAAAATTATATCCCCCGATTATATCCCCAGACAAGGGATATAATTAACGTGCCCACCTGCTAAATCACTGTAACATGGAATAGGAGAAGTTTACCCCCGTTTGTTATTACACATATATTATTTGGATATTATTTCAACTTGTGCGCCAGTGCTCTGAGAGTTTATAAAGCTGTGGGAGGGGATACATTTATATCCTTCTCCCGCGGAAGTGGTAAGAAATAAGAAATATGTGGTTCATAATCCCAAACTAAACTGCGAATTGAATGCTCCAAAGAATAGTTCCGAATTGTGTTTTGAACGTGTTTACATAATAAGAGTAGCTAAAAAAATTTTATATTTTATATTCCACTACAAGTTTGCCCTTGACTGCACTCTCATCTGGTGCTAAGTGATAAAACAGTCTAAGATGGTAGCGGGCTTACCTGTTAGGGTTATGTTGTCATACAGTAATCGGTTTATACACGACTTCGCACCGGAACAATAAATCGCTTAGCGGCATGTCTTTGTCTGTAGGGTGGTAACTAGCCACGGCCAAAGCCCCCCACCAGACCAAACCAGAGATTCCCAAATTGCCCCTGCTGGGAATCAAACCCGGGACCTTCTACTTGAATTCTCAGCGCTCACCGTTGCGCCAGGGAGGTCGTAAGTAGCTACTCTTTTCATGTAAACAATCCATTAATGTAAAGAACATTTAATAAAATGATAAAACAACTAGTGTTTTCAAATACGTAAATAAAAAAATCACTTTTATGCACAAGTGCAAAAAGTTTTGGTCCGCTTACAAATGGCCTTAAGTACGACTTTAAGAGCACGAGGAATTATGGAGGGTAGAGGTAAGGAGAGTCATCTGTGTATATGAAAAAGTGTCGTCAAAATGTATTAAATTAGGATGGCGCCACATTTGCATCAGGGTAACTCTTAGAAGAAGCGCCAAATATAAATATTGTTAGAGTAGGCTTGAAAAATAAACAAGGAAGTATGGAGATACAAGGAAGTAAGGTTATATTTACCACAATATTTTGTACAACGTAAGTTGTTGAAATTCTCAATAATTAACTACTTTAGTCGATAATGACATGAATTTTTTTAACTCGGCATACTTCAATTCATCTACGATTGCTACTTTCATACCATACCCTGTGCATCCACCAGCGCCATTGTGGAGGATTTTTGAACTGTTATTTAGCGCATACACTGGACACTTTTTTAACTTTTCTCCCATATAAGATGACTCTCCTTACCTCTACCCTCCATACGAGGAATGAAAAAAATATTGTGTATGACCTTTGGTGTAATAGGCTAGTTCGCGAACGGAACGTGTAGATGAGCCGTAAGACTATCCATGAAAGACAGCGCAGTAGCATAGAACCGCTACTACAGGATTAAGCTGTGGCGTTACTCTGTTTGCGATTAAATAACACCACAGATACGCCTACAAAGCTGGTTTCTTTTTTATTTGAACTTAACTTTTACTTAATCTAGTCAACATAAAATATTTGTATTCGACTGTTTATTCATATTTGTATTTAAATTGTTTCTTAGTTCTAAGTAGTTTTAAAATTTTTAAACGGCTTAAAAAAAAGAAAGAGGTTCTCAATTCGATTGTATATTCTAAGAGACTGTATAGACTGTATACTCTGTAAAAGAACTACATAACAGCAGGAAATAAATAGTTTCGGCAACATCTTTAAGTCGGTGCAAAGTAACATTTTGAAAATTACTAGGTATTTTCCTTACTACATTTTACTTAATAAATAAATATATACTTCGACAATACACACATCGCCATCCAGCCCCAAAGTAAGCGTAGCGGTGCGTATGTTAGGGGTACTCAGTTGACTGATGAATATTTTTTAATGAATAATATACATAAATACTTATAATCTACATATAAATACCAAGACACTGAAAAACAGTAATGTTCATCACACAAACATTTTACAGTTGTGGGAATAGAACTCACGGCCTTGGACTCAGAGAGCAGGGTCGCTGCCCACTACGCCAATGGGCCGTCATTTTGCTTGGAAACGACTTAAAAAATTTGCAGAAAATATTAATTTATATTGTGTGATTTGTGTTTTTGGTTGTTTAAATTTCGCAAATAAAAATATTTTATTATATTTATTTACAGACAACACTTCTACAGTCCTTGCAAGCGATGTACTCGGAATGCTTGTCGCGTCTTCGTGTTGACGCCCTCGAGTCCTGCAGGTCGAGCGTCAGGCAACGAGTGTCCACCGCGTTGGCCGCTCTGTTGCCCAACGCCCCACCGCCCCTACATGCGGTGGCCGCTAGGGCGTGCTACAGCCGGCTGACCAAGTGGACCAACGACCACTGGTCTACTACGGGTAAGTGCAACCATCACTTTCAAGGAATCTGATACTTCCAAATAATGTATGTTTAATAATAAACGGGGGATTTAGGTACGATAGGTACGACCCGGCGTCAGTTCTTGAAAATAGCAGTGCATTGTTCTACTGGGATCGAACGATTATCACTGACGGGTATTTTATAGCTAATAGACCTGATATAGTGCTAGTCGATCGATCAGTGCGCCGTGCAATAATTGTCGACATTACTATTCCACATGACGACAATCTGGTAAAAGCTGAAAAGGAAAAAGTATCTAAATACTTGAACCTTGTCGTTTCAATCAATGGTCTTCTCGCGAAAAGCTTCGACCAACATCTTAAGAAGCTTTCGCTTGGTTGTTGGATCAAGGGTCGGATGCAGAAGGCAGTAGTCCTTGAAACGGCGCGTATTGTGAGGAGGTTCCTCACTCTGGAGCCCTGCCTTCCGGTTGCTTGGGCATTCAAAAGCCCCGCAAGCGGAGGGTAGATGTTTTTTTTATAAATTTTTAATAGTGTTCTTTATTGTCTTTTTAAGAATTTAAAAAAAAATTAAAAAGAAAATAAAAAACGGGGGTTAACTTCTCCGATTCCATGTCCCCATGCTTTAGCAGGTGGACACGTTCATTATATCCCTTGTCATATTGGGGATATAGTCGGGGGATGTCGAGGGATATTATTTTTGTCTCCTGCCCGTTGTTGTAGTGGGCCGAAAATGGGTTGATGACAATGATGAATATTGTTGCAGCGGTGTTGTGTAAGAACATAGAAGAAGAAATGAACTCGCTTATAGCGCTGGGGGACAGTGCAACTGTGAGCCCCAACGCGGAGTCAGCCTCCGTTCTGTCCAGTGAGTTCGCCAACATGCGCAGTCCTGCGCAAACCATTATAACGCTTAAGGTGAGTGCGAGATCTTTTATACATAAAATTCAAAATTCATTTTTTTGGGTAGATGGGTACTCTTATTAAGTTACATTTTATATATCGTTTAATTACAATCATGTTTATTTACAACTGACTGTTTATTCACAAGTGTCTATAAAGATATTATTTCCAGGAACAAATCTGCCTTTTACTGGACTATGAGGAAACCCCGGATCCGTCTGCGATGTTGGAGTCTTGTGTCAATTGCTGCCAGCCCAGTAACGTGCTCAGCAGACCGCCTGCACAGAGGGCACTGTTGCAGCTATCTATCGACTTCTGCTTAGTTTACTGTGAGTATTAATGTATACGAGGCGGTGAATACGAAGTTTTTTTGTCTGGTGTGAGGATTTGGCCGAGTTTGAACGTGTTTGGCTGAAATTTGGAATAGTGATAGATAATATTAATAACACTGGATTAAGTCATTGGCTAACCGGAAAAAATCCATGGCTTCCGTGCGATTTGTGAAAAACTAAACTACAGGACGATGAGTTAGCTATTTTTATAATTTGCCAAGAAAATACTAACGAAATTCGATTTATAAGCTGCGCCACGATATAGCAATAAAAAAAATTACGTGTACAGACTTTTTCACGGCGGGTAACTAGCTTTTAACTCTATTCCAAAAATAAAGTTGATTGGTTGTTTCGCTAGGGCGTAAACGAAGGACAAACAAACAAACACAATTTCACATTTATAATACTAGTAAGGTTTCTAAATAAAAAAAGTTATAAAACTAAATTATGTTAAAAAGCTATTACCTTATTCAAATTCAAAAATGCTTTATTCAAAAGTTATTACAGGCACTTATGAAGCGTTCATACATTTAATTGTTATGTTAAACTAATGTTAGTGCTGGTGATAACTGCATTCGTTAACTTAAAACTTAAGCTAAGAGGGTTCCAAACGCGCCCTGGACTAAGAAGAGTCCACAACAAACTTAGCCAGGTTTTTTTTGTTATCACCATCTCACAGTCTAGTTAATGTAGAGCTATGAAGTAAGAGCAATACATACCTAGGTTATATTAAAAAAAAAAGTAAAAAAAAAAAAAAATTATTCCAGTAAGCAGACATACGTCCAAAATAAGCGAAATCTTGCCCAAGCTTCACATGATTTGGGACACATGCTGTCCGGACCGAAAACGCTATACCCCTGAGGATCTGGACCCTCCGGAGAGGAGGCTGGAACTGTCCCCCACGTTCACGAACTTTGAGGACGAACGTGCCCCCACTCCTCAATCTGATGAAGAAGGCAAAGGCATTGAAGTTAAGGCGATCAAGTTCGTTGAAATCAAGGAAATCAAGAGTAAGACAATAAAAATTGTTGATATTTTTTTCACTAAAACCCTTGCGACTTGCTGGTATCTGCGAAGAGTTATGTCCTTTATCTTCGAAAATATGTATCATATCTTCATTAAAATTAGACAATACATGCTACACTTTCAAATAAAAAAAGAATTATTAAAATCGGTTGAAATTTAACGGAGCTATGAAGTAAAAATGATAAATCTTTTCATCCCGTTTCCCGGAGGAAACTTATTATTTATCGGGATAAAAAGTTAACTATATGTTGACCCGGAATACCAGCTACCACTATACCAAATTTTATTTAAATCCGTTCAATAGATTTCAGACAGACTGACAGACAAAAATTAAATAAAAATCTGTTTTGGACTCAGTATCGATTATAAAGCATCTCCCGATCAAAATTTTCAAAATATATTAAATGTACAGAAATCTTCCAGTTACAGTTTTATTATAAATATAGATACAAGTATTTATATTATTCATTGAACTATTAACGGCCATCTTAGTACGCATAACACAAGCTACGCTTACTTCGGGGCTAGATGGCGATGTGTGTATTGTCGTAGTATATTTATTTATTTATAAAAAAAAAAAAAAACTAACTAGTGGTACATCGGAATGTTAATGTTTTTTTTAATTTTATATATTTTTTTAAACATTGTTTTTGGTTTTTTGTTCCAGTATCACCAGAGACTCCATCGAAACCGACGCAGGAACCGGAGTCGAACGGTCTATTGGAGTTCTTCGATCGTATGCTATGCCCGCGTAACATTGTCCTACTCAGCGACACCAAATGCAAAGCTTGTGAAGTTTGGGAGGCGCTGGCAGATGTGCTTGTGTTCTTATTGATGAACGACTATTTGAGTGAGGACTCTTTGACAGAGCAGTGCTTGGCTGTCTATAGACAGGATTGGCCCCAGGTTAGTACGTTTTAGACTTAGATTCAAAAAAAAAATTGGGTGTCTATAAAGTCGGTTTACGTACGATAATTTTACTTGTGTCCGAGTAAAAGAGAGATAGATGCGTCAACGAAAGTGCCTCTCTATCGTTTAGTTAGCACACTCGCTTGCACGCTCTGCTTAAGCGGAACGTGACAATGAGTCATGATTTTTACGCACATGCACTAACTACGCTTTATATTAAACAGCGCGGCGTATCGTTTCGTCTGTCTTTCTAATTTATAATTTGACGTAAATAGTTATGCAGTGTTTTGCCACACTTGTACTGACAGTAGCTTTCCAATGACACGTGAAAAAACCTTGCATAACTATTGCGACGTTATGCCACGTTTATTTGTAACACCCAAAATTTCTCAAACTCTCTAATTTGTGATTTAAAAATTATAGCATAGGCTTATCATATTACTGCGTATAGACAGGTTCGTTGAACAAACAATATTAAATTTCTGCGTATAGACAGGTTCGTTGAACAAACAATATTAAATTTATGCGTATAGACAAGTTCGTCGAACAAACAAAATGGCAGCGATTTATTGGTTTCTCGGCACACACCACTAAGTTTTTGGAGTTATGTGTTTCTTATAAATATCGCTTACTTTAACTGTGAAGGGAAACATCATGAGCAAAACCTGCATAAGAATTCCTCGTAATGTTCTCAAAGGCGTGCGAAGTCTACCAATCCGCACTTGGCTAGCCTGCTCTCCTGCTGTTTGGTCTCCTCTCAGAACCCTTATCATTCTGAGAGGAGACCAAAAGTAGTTGATGAAAAAATCAATAAAACATTATTTTTATTTTCAGAACATACTAGAAAACCTTTCAACCTGTATGAAGTCAGTGTCTTCAAGATGGTCGCGATCATCGACTGGGAAGTTTACACTATTTTTAGACTTCCTAGCGGACTATTGCAACGATATGGACTATGAATTACTCGAATGAATATATTTTAAACTATACGTAATGAAGGTAGATTGAAAAATTTGTTGTAGAGAGATGTGAGAATATTTTAAAAATGAAATTTATATGAAGCATTTTGCAATTTTAGGAACGGAGGTTATGCTATGACATTTGATATCTTAACATGGGTGAAACGCTCTTAATACAACGTTCGCGTTTGTTGAATATTTTTTTTAATATGCGGGAGCAGTTTGTTTTCCAATTCAAGAAAATTTAAAAAAAGCTGATTGAACATATCTACTTTTCTGTGTGAAATGTTGTTTAAGCAATCTTGATAATCGTAAAGGACTTATACAACGTGTAACAGAATTACGAAATAATATTGAAGGATGCATAAGTATATTTCATAAGGAATCGCCCTGTAAAAATATTAATTCAAAAGAATCTTTATTTTTCGACGCGTACCTTGTGAGGCCTTGCGTGTTCAGTTAGGGCTGTATCTGATTTCTTTCCGTAAAAAGTATGGGAGTGGTTTACCTAAAAACTATTAGGTTTTCGGTCTCACAGGTAAGTCTCAGAGACAGTACATAATGTACCTCTAAACCCTGTAAAGTATTATTTCGGTTTTAATTTTATCCATGGTCGTAAAATAAAGTTAATAAGGGATAAAACATATCATGTGCCAAATTCTATTTAGATCGACTCATACCCGAAGTTATAGTTAAATCTGATCCAAAATCTTTAAATGACAGATTGAATTTATTAGTGCGTTCCTTATCCTCCAGAGAAGGGTTAGAAAAAGATAGTTGTACTATATATTATAATCTGTTACAGAAACATTTTGCTTAAGATTGATTATTCTTTTTTGGCGTTAGTGGTTTAACCGAACACACAAACGGATATAATTTCGCATTTATTATGTAACTTTAGATCTATTCAGAAATTTGCATGAAGAACTATCAAATTGAATGTACCGTATCGACTTCAATCATAGCATTGAAATGTGAGCTTTATATCATGTGACGAAGTGTTGTTTGAAGGGTACGTGGCTGGCGCGCGGTCATCGCGTGGCCTTGTATTCGCTTGAGACTGGTACGAAAAGTTACATCATTGAAAAGTTAAATCACATGACATAAAGCTCATAATCCAATGCTTTTTTAATTTTAGTTGAGTCTAAGTTAAATCAACCAACAAAGACGTGCCGCCAAGAGATTTAGCGTTCCGGTACGTGGTCGCGTAGAAACTGATTACATCTTAGACTGCATCATCACTTACCACCAGGTGAGATTGCAATCGAAGGCTTGTAGTGGAATAAGTAATATTTATATAATGATCCGTTAACTGGGGTTTTACGCGTGGTTAAGATTTGACTGTCATAGCAAATAAAGAGGCTCCAGATATAAGTAAACATTTTTATCAATTTTATCGCGAGTAGGAATAGATTTTAGAGAGAAAAAATTATCTCATGACAAATAATAAAAATTAGCGACACCAAATTGAATGTCTTATTAATGTAGGGTATTTTGAGGAAAACGTAGAATAGATGAAACAATACTAGATTATATGAAGGTATTTTCAAAAAATATTTTAAAATCTTAATATTCCGATACGAGAATGATGGTGGTACGTTTCACACACATTCGTGGCGAAAAGTATGTCTTTTTTGTATGGGTTATTCTCATATCAAGTAAAATGAGTGCACAGTATAAAATTGTTGTTTAATTACTTATTAAAGAATACAATGAAATACGAAAGAAAAATAGGAGTTATATAATTGCATAGTTTGTAAATAATTTAAAAGTTTTGTGAATATTTTTTATTAATTTTAGGATAAATATTTGATTGTTTTGGAATAAACTGCGTAAACGTAAAAATTGTTGTGTACATCAAATTGTATAATTGCCAATTGTACGATTTTATAGTTTCATATTTCGCATAACGCATATTCCGCATGTCGTTCCGTTTTGTATGACTGGCACAGACAAGGAAGGTTTCAATGCATCTTAACTAATAAAAGTTAAAAAAAAATCGTTCATTTATATTGAATTGAAGGAAAACCTTGTGTTAAAATACAATATGTACTGCCATTTTTGTTAGAGCATAGATCTAATAAACCTTAATACTGCCGTGCTGATGAAAAAGTAAACCATTTGACATTTTGGTAAAACTAAGTTTAATACTACCAACGTATGTTACTCGGTTTTTTTCGTAAAACGGAAATAGAAATACGGAAAAAATCTAATAAGATACATAGGTACGCTCCTTTTGCAGAAGACGGACAATCCCGAAACTCAGTTTTAGCAAAACTTCGAAAAGTCGCCTTTTCCATAAGCGCGGCAATGTAATCCTAGGTGTTTTTTTACATTTATACGCGATGGTTCTTTTCACGAAAATATTTTGTTAATTCAGCGCAACTGTTTTTATGTTTTACCGAATCTTCGACTATGAATGTGAAAAGACTAATTTTAACAATAGCAGAGTTAGAATCTTATTTAAACAGTGAGCTTTTTTTCGTCGTGCAACTGAGACCCAGTTAATCTGTCCAATGACAAAAAAATATATTAAGGAAATTAAATACATAGTTTGGTGCATAAGTAGCACCCTAAATAGAGCGTTAACTGTGCGGTGTGGCGGCGGTGCTAGCAATCAATTGCGGTCGATTCATGCAGCACAAAAAAAACCTATTTGGGACTTCAGCTGCTTCCTAATTTCTAAATGCAGAAGATAATGTTTTAATTTTCCTATCCTTGTTGTAATAAGCCAAGTACCATTTATTAATGTTTCTTAGAGCTATATAGGTCGGATAAATAAAATGGCTGTCGGTGTTCGACGATAAAAAATACAATGTGTATATTAATAAACTGCCGACATGAACTTGTAGTGTTTTTAATGACCTAAAACACTAAACACCAGACGCGTTCGATATTCGGTTGACTGACATGTTAAAAATATGCGTCTACCATTACATTTTGCTACATAAGTTTTTTCAATTAAATAAACTGTATGAGCATTTTTTTTTAAACCTTTTTTATAATTCAGTAATTACGCATTTGTTATAAAGGATTTACGAAATATTAACTTAAAAATGTCTCACGTCTTTTAAATGAAACTAGCGATTCTTTACCTTATTTTTTGTCAGAGCTTGTCCGGGGACCATGCTTATATCTGCCGCCAAGAAGCATTTTTGTGTTTCGGTCTGAAGAGTAGCATTGCCGTTGTAGTTACAAGCACATGAGGTTTAACACCTACGCCTCAGGTTAATGGATAAAGGGCGGCTCATTTTACGACGTGTTCCTTGCATGCTCTGCTTTAGCAGCAACAACAACAACAACAAGCAACATTTATGTTGCTCTGTTTATCGGCGATGGTTCTCCACATACCATCGGGTGCACCATCTGCTTGCTCCGTCAATTATCTTGAGAACTGCTGGTTTTTTTCAACATTTACGAATACGAAGTAATAAAATATGTATTTCGTAATCTAGTTAGTATGTACGCTTTTTGTACTATTTACTTTGTGCAATTAAATCTGTATATAAGTCGTTAATTCGTTTTATTGAAGGTACGGATTTTTTATCCTTTTGTGATGGCAGATCAGAATTTGACAGTACCCTAACACCACCCATCCTCTTCCTTAGGTGTCGTACGAGACGACTAATGTAATGGAGAACTGGTATCAACGTCCTCTGTAGGTAATATTATCTACGGCCACATACTGGGATCACCAAACCGTTCAAATCAAAATCATGATTTTTTTTGTTGTTATATTTTATTTAACTCTGTAGAAACACTGGCCAGTACACTGTACAACGCAACGCCCGTCTGAAAGTTAGGTACTATCACTTATACAATAAAGTCAATAAATAATTTATTTTTTTGCTCAATCTTAAAAGCGTGACACGAAGTTATACGGTTTTTGATATGCAACGTTGTAATTTGCAATTATTATTTTTTCCGTTTTATGATGATTTCTAGGATTCTTAGATAAATTCATTTTCACTTCATTTAAAGCGTAAAAGCTAAAGGTCTGTACAAATAAATCTATTTTAAATAGTAATTTAAAATTAATAAATCGCCTTTCTTTCTTTTTATGTGACTGGAGGGTAGAGGTAAGGAGAGTCATCTGTGTATATGAAAAAGTGTCGTCAAAATGTATTAAATTAGGATGGCACCACATTTGCATCAGGGTAACTCTTAAAAGAAGCGCCAAATATAAATATTGTTAGAGTAGGCTTGAAAAATAAACAAGCAAGTATGGAGATACAAGGAAGTAAGGTTATATTTACCACAATATTTTGTACAACGTAAGTTGTTGAAATTCTCAATAATTAACTACTTTAGTCGATAATGACATTAAATTTTTTAACTCGGCATACTTCAATTCATCTACGATTGCTACATTCATACCATACCCTGTGCATCCACCAGCGCCATTGTGGAAGATTTTTGAACTGTTATTTAGCGCATACACTGGACACTTTTTCAACTTTTCTCCCATATAAGATGACTCTCCTTACCTCTACCCTCCATAACTAGAACCCAATAGCCGATATAAACAGTATTGATGACACTTGTCGACTGTCAGCATCATTAAATTGGCAAATGTCAAAAACGTATTGTGTTGACTTCGATTTGTTTAGATTTTAATTTTATAGTTGAAAAAGCATGAAAAAATGTCTGAATTGTTCAGTAACAGCGGCATTTGTCGCTGTTGCCACGCACGAGGCACTTTCAAAAGTTTAAATCAGCTGTATATCTACGAGGGGCGCCAAGAAGTTTACGCAAATATGTTACAGCAAACATATAACATAGAAGTAAGTAATTATTTACAAATTGTAAAGCAATAATATTTTAAAATATAAAAGGTAGGTATTCTGATTATCTCCAATTCTTGTCACATCAAACGAATTGCAGTCTTTTGAAGTCCATGAGTGCCTACTGAAATAACTGCAAAAACTTTTTTCCGAGAGTTACTAGATCCGGTGACGACTTAATAATTTGTATAAATATATAAATGCGTTAGTAGGTCTGTTTATCTTCTCCTTAAACAGTCTTCAATCGATTTAACTGTCATCGATCCTTTCCCATAGGATTTGTAAAATAAACTGTAATAATAAAAAGAGAACAAGAAGAACAGTGCTTTTCTGCTCTTTGCTAAAAGTATGCTGCTAGTTCACTACTGTGTAAACATTAGCAGTGGTATCCTCTCTGGATATTTGGTGTTTTTCCATTGGAGACAAACTTAATGTTGTTGCTCTGCCCATGCAAATTCTCATTGGTGACTAACAAAGCTCATTTTTAAATAATAATAATTTCCTACTTTCACGAATAAACCTACTCTCACTCATAATAAAAAGATTATTGATCCAAATATAGCTTTATGATTGTGGTATTTGAACCACAATAGTTTTACTAATGGTAATAGTTTATTTAATCATTGTTTCAGATAAAACCTGCACCAGCAACACTGGATGGGTATTCTATATGTGATTCATGTATCCCGAGGCTGCGTGATGCTGAACAATTTAGACACCAAGTTGTTTCATGTGAGCAGCTGTTCCATCAGTATTATAATATACATTTGCATAGAGGTAATATTATCATTCAAACTCCATACTAATATCATAAATGCTAAAGTTTGGTTGTTTGTTTGTCCATACTCTACATCCTAACAAAAAAATATAAACACACAACAAACGTGAGAAACACGGAAAGTAATAAAGACTCCTTTTTATCCAAGGAGAAAAAGTGCCCATAGGATTTCTAAAATAAACTGTAATAATTGTGGAAGAGGAGAAAATTGTATTTCAACATTTAAATATTATGTAAAGAAAATATGCTTAAAAGTATAGTTTATTGAGGGAATATGGCATAAAAAAATACAATAGATTTATACCTTTCTAAGTAAATAAATATTAATTATATAAAATATTATTATACAAACCTAACAATTATAAATTTGTTTGATTAAAAGTCAGTTGGCACAGTTTGGCTTAGTCCTTTTAACTATTTATTGGTGTACATAATAGTTATACCTAGCATTGCCACGCCAACAACCTTTTTGTCTCCCGTTAGATATTTTGCATCAAAAATTATTCTGAATCATGGTTGTGATAAGCTAGCATCAAGAAAACTATGTCAGGAGTATCTTCAGTTGATTGACAGTAACAAATGTGTACTATGTTTTAAAGTTTATGTGGCAATATTTAGGAGGAAAAAAATTCAAGATATTTTTTTTTTTAGGATTTGAACCCCCTGATAGAGAAGTAAAACAAGAAATTGAGGATCCAGATGGTATGTTAAATATGTTTAATTAAATGGTGTTAAGTAGAAAATAAACAATGTTTCTGATTTTATAGCATTTCAACTCTATAGTTCTTGTAGCCAATTATATAACTTAAAAGTTATTTTCTATAAATATTATAAATATTATATAGATAACACATACCTATCCACTTTTTCTTTCACGCGCAAACCTTACTGATGGACAACAGTGCCTCCATCCCGTAATTTTAATTTTTCATTTAATTTTAATTTTAATAATAAAACATAGCCCATGCTACTTCTGGATAAAGTAGCTTTATAATGGCGAATGAATTATTAAAATGAGTTTAGTTTCAAATTGTGTCTATTTAAAGGATTTTTTTTTTTTAGATAAAATAGACATAACCAAATAAAGACTTGGATAAGTGATTTTTACAAAAAGAGGTTATAATAAGCTAATGATAATAAATGTCATTTGTTTCAGAACAGAAGAAAGGGCTAAATTTAAGCCTTGACCAAGAACGCAGCGACCCAAAATTTGATGAGGGTTTGTTTTCTTTTCGTCATTTTTTTGCCTTATCAAAATCTTCAAAGTGGTGCCTCTTTTTCCACTAGTGATGGACCAAGTACTCGCTTGTTATTCGGTACTAGCTATGCTCGGAATAACGTTATTTAAATGCCGAGTTATTCGGCGAAGCACAAGTCAGATAGACTGGTACTGGATAATAGACAAAGCGAAACTCGAAGCTGATATAATCAGCTACCAGTGTCCCCTTTATATTGAGGTAGTAATTCAACAGGAACAAGTGTATTTTGTTGAAAAGACACTTGGGACCTGTACACGATACGTACTAAACTTTTTTTTTTTTTTTTTTAAAGTACTAAGTACTAAACTTACAACACTTGCAACCTGAATACGCGACGTCCTTAACTTGCATAAACGGTACTTGAAACGGGAGCAAAGTGACCGTTCGCTCGCAGCCTTGCCTTGCTTTTAAACCTGTTTTTGCTTCTCTAGATGTGAAAACCTGAACCGGTACACGGTTTGAAGACAATTAACCCAGTAAACCTCGGCGAAACATGTACTCGGTACATCTCTAGTGCCAAATTGAGTGGAATTTTTCAAACTGGCGCGAATAGTTGTGCGTAACTGTAGTGGTAACTACTTTATGTTTTGATCTCGCAGGTTAAGCTACTTTCTTACAAATAATGTATACCAACTACCCAATTGTAATCCTATGATTGATCTTAAGCTACTGTTAATTACAAACTGGTCTTTAAAGTGAAAGATGTTTTTCTCCATAATGGATCCAAAAATAAAATTCAGGAAGTTTCGTCAGTGAGAGGTGCTAAGCGAGCTCTCGATTTAAGCGATTTAACGTTAAATGAAGGGTATGTTTATGGGCTTGTTATAACTGCATTACCCCTAGAAAGTTTGCCTGTTACCATCCTAGACTGCATCATCACTTACTAGCAGGTGAGACTGCAGTCAGGGCTAACTTGTAGTGGAAGAGAAAAAACACAAAAAAAAAAATTGCGCTATTAAGTTTTACAGCTGTTATAGCCTATTGCACTGGTGTTAATAAAAAGATATAGAGCAGGTCGCTCGAGAACTCTCTTCATCACTTCAACTCATTTGACATCCACTGATGGACATAGGTCTTTTGTAGGGCGTTCCAAACTCCACGATTCTGGGCCGCTTGCTTCCAGCGGCTCCCCGCGACTCGTATATAATAAATAACATATAATAATATCTAAATACTTTATACCCACTCTTTCAGGTTTATCCCATTCTGATGCGTTCGAGGACGATGATCAACCGTTATCTAGCCTCCAAAATGAATACAAACCGAATGAAGTATGGGAACCATTTAATTGTAAGTATTTCTCAGTTTCAGAAGCGGTGATAGCCCAGTTTTGGGAAGCAGAGTTGAGAAATCAATCACGCGCGTACCTCTAACTTTTCTCAGTTATCTGCGTTTTAAGCAATCAAAATATCACTTGCTTCAACGTTGAAGGAAAACAATGTGGGAAAGCCTGCATGCTTGAGAGTTCTCCATAATGTTAGGAGGCCACCAATCCGCTGGGCCAGCTTGGTGGACTACGGCCTTAACCCTTTCTTATTGTAGGAGAAGAACCGTGCCCTATAGTGGGTCGGTAATAGTTTGATATGATGACGATGATATCTTTAAAATGTTTACAAGTTACTAGTTGCTCGATCTCAGTACACATTGACATGTTCTTTCCACAGATAATGATACCAAAGCCAAGCCAACGCGGAGAAAAAACAGCAAGAAATTCAGTTGCGAAGTATGCCAGAAGAAATTCTCCTACAGCGGCTCTCTAGAAGTACATATGCGAACGCACAGCGCAGACAAAACCTACCTATGTCATATATGCAACAGTAGATACACATTAAACAAGGAGCTAATAAAGCATATAAACGCATCGCATTCGATTAACGGTGAATTTCGCTGTACGTATTGTTCTAAAGGTTTCGAAAAGGCACGTCTTCTGAAAAACCATCTGTCAACACACTTCGGACAGGAAAAGTTTAAGTGTAGCCATTGCAACAAAGAGTTTCAGAGAAAAAAAGGTCTTAAGGAGCACATGAAGATACATACGGGGGAGAAAAATTTTACATGCACAATATGTAACAAGTCATTCAGCCATAATCAAACATTAAAATCCCATATACTCACGCATACGGGTGAAAGGCCGTACGTGTGTGATGTGTGCGGTCGGAGATTCCCTCAACGCACGCATTTGAAGCGGCACATATTCATAATTCACACTGGAGTCAAACCGCACAGTTGTAAAGTGTGTAACAAACGGTTTTCAAGTAAAAGCTACCTTTCAATACACGAAAGGCAACATACAGGTGAGAGACCGTACGCTTGTGAAGTTTGTAAAAAAGATTTCACCGCGTACACAACACTCAAAGTGCATATGCGAGTTCATACAGGTATAAAACCGTATATATGTTCCTTCTGCGATAGACAGTTTGCGCAGATGGCCAGTTTCAAACTCCACGAAAGGACACATACCGGCGAAAGACCGTTCTCTTGCAAAGTGTGCAAGAAAGCGTTCTCCGATAACGGTTACTTGAAAATACACATGCGCGTACACACTGGAGAAAAACCGTTCAACTGCGAGGTGTGCAAACGGTCGTTCAGAGAAACTGGACAGTTGAAACGCCATATGCGCGTGCACACCGGTATAAAACCGTATACGTGTAAAGTTTGCAATAAGCAAATCGGTAATTTATCTAAGCATATGCGCGTTCATTCGGACGAGAGGCCGTTCAACTGCAATATATGCAACAAACAGTTTTCGATTAATGGCAACTTGAAATTGCATATGCGAATACACACAGGTGAAAGACCGTTCAGTTGCGATGTTTGCAATAGTCATTTTACACAGAGCAGCGGGTTGAAAAGGCACAGGTGTGCTCATATTGGGAAAACGGAATGATGTATTTATGAGCGCATTTTTTGCAATCTGCAATAAATAATAACAAAAGTATGAAAAAGTAACTCTAAGCGACGCGACGACCCAGAGTAATGCAAATAGTTGCGTAAGAACGGTTCGAGAGATGGCCCAGAGGCCTTTTTTTTTCTTCAAATAAATCGCAGCAAGCTTCCAAAGTTTATACACTTTTATATTTATGGGCTCTTTATTCGGTTCTTCTTGGCCTTATACGACTAAATGTGGTTTCAGAACAACGTGTTCTTCAAAATTGAAGATAGATTTGATGTTTTGGTTATGGCATATTTTTTACGACGCCTGCTTTACTGAATTCCTAGGGAATTCAATTCTTGAACTCTGCATTTGCAAAATGTCGTGCAAAAAAAAAATTAAATGCCAAAACACACATAGAGCCAGTCTGTAAGCCACGAGATTTGTTGTACGCTTGCAGTCATAAATTTATTTCAAACACTGTAGAGTCAGTTTAAAATAGACCTTATTCCATCGTTTTAAAGCATAGGTTCGTTCCCAGTTCTGCAGCCAGTGGTCTGCCGTGCAAAATTTTACTTTGAAACATACTCTAAAACATAAGATCCATTATACATAGACGCTTGTGTTTCGGTACTCTACAATCCCTCCACGATGGCGGAGCGTGCAAAGTTCTTACTCTACCCGTTTACGTAGAGTAAACTGTGAAGTGTAAATGTTTTTTGTTAAATTTAATTATTATAGTCGTAAAAATGTAATAGGCCCGTTTTGACATTTGTGCAAGACCATAGAATGTAACTTGGAACGAAACTGAAAGAAACAAAAAAATAAAAATCAAGTACATACAGTGTTTTAAAAAATACGTAAATTTTTTTGGGAAGTTAAATAATACGAAAGAATATATCGCGAGTATTCTTTTTGCGCTTACTTCATAGTAGCATGCAATTTATAATTGTTGCGAAACGTTCCGAAAACAGTTACGTTCTCAGTCTTTTTTTTTTTTATACTAGAGCTGTAACCATTTTTTTACTGAATATCGAAATTATATATTGTGTAGTTATTTTTACTGCAACGAATGAGCTTGGTTCTCAAAATGGGTTCTAAATAATGAGTCTGAGTTGATGTATCTGACCAAGCGGCACATGACTGAAGCGTCCCCGCGCGCACTGCGCAGTTTTTCGTTCCTCATCTTGTAAAGTTGACTGTGCGCTCGTTTAAGTAAACAATATTGATATATATTGTTTACTTTTACATTAACTATGGCTCTTCTATTTTGGACATTAATTTAAACATAGTGATTTGGCTCGATTTTTGTGTTTGTTTTTATATAGTACTAACTCTGTTTCAACATGTTGAAAAGTGGACGTATAATCAACAGCCAGTTACGCGTATTGGTTGTGAAGTTAAAGGAATACTTTGAACGAACGAACACTTTACAATACATAATAATATCAATCCAGTACTGATACAAACTTGAATTGATTTATCGTGAGTATCGAGTACAGAGTCTTATGGTTCCATAACTAGTAACGTCGCGATGACAAATGTCAAAACGGGCCTATTATATTTTTACGACTATAGTATTACTAAGTCTTACCACGTCACAAGTATTATTAACGTACTTAATTAACTTTACGTTTGTATAACAGTTTTTTTTTTAATTTTGTAGAATTTATATTAAGACACTAACTTACTTATTTATTAGACAATAATACACCTTCTGGTTCTCATAGTAATTGAGAAGGCGTACGATTTAAATAACTTTGCGAATTGAATTAATGGCCTAGAGTGATATATTCATATTAAAATTAATATATATCACAGTCTTGTTTTATTTTGACGATTTATACTTGTTATTTTGACACACGAAGTACGTCTCTAGTAGTAGTAGAGTTTACAGCCATGCTCATTTCTGCCGACAAGCAGTATAGTTACAATTTTGTGTTCCGGTCTGAAGGGCGTTTCCAGTGTCATTACATGTTCGGCGAGGCGTAAACCTACGCCTAAGGTTGTTGGACACAGTGCGACTTGTTGCGGAATATGTTCCTTGCATGTCTTGCTATGTTTATCTATAGGTGATAGTTTACCATCTCATCATATGCTAGGTCCGTCAATTATTAATATATAATAATAAATATGCTACGACAATACACGCATCGCCATCTAGCCCCAAAGTAAGCGTAGCTTGTGTTATGGGTACTAAGATGACTGATGAATATTTTTATTAATAATATACATATATACAACGAGGTGGACAGATGACATCAGGCGAGTAGCTGGAAGCCGCTGGAGGCAAGCGGCCCAGGACCGTGTATTGTAGAACTCCCTACAAAAGACCTATGTACAGCTGTGGACGTCAATTGGTTGAGATGATGATGAAACACCCAGACACTGAAAAACATTTTCCATTCGTGGTAACCGAACCCTTGGACTGAGAAAGCAGAGCCGCTGCCCACTGCACAAATCGGCCGTTATTATAAAAACAAACATTTAGAGATACACATTACAAACACGTGCGAATTTAAAGGCGCCATTGTGATGTCCACCAATCCGTACTGGGCCAGCGTGGTGGATTATGGCCTTAATCCTTTCTCACTGTGTGAGGAGACATGTTGATGATTCATCACGTCTTTGCACGTACAAAGTTGTTAACCTTTCAAACACTTACTGGAGTCTGATTTACCAAAAAAATTTGGACAGAAGCAGTAATTTGGTAATATGGAAGCCGGTGACGATCGTACTGAAAGTACAATAGAACTAGGCAACATTGTACGTGTTTTAAAAGCCTACCATTAAGTTTTTATAACTCATACTAGAGTGCGCAGGGAGTGTAAACTCTGAAGACTGTGATGACTTCAGCCACTTTCCAGCCTTGTCGAACCATTTGTGTCTAGAGGCGTAGTGACTCACCTCTGCAATTTACAGTTGACGATTTAAAACACTGACAATCCTAGAACTAATGTTTTGGAATGAACTAAGGTTGACTGGAATGCGTTAAGTTCGCCTTTTATATTAATTATTCTCGTAAGTCAACATCGCCTGAGGATGCTCCGGTGTCGTAGCGAAACGTGCGTACAGAGCACATTGCCGAAGATGTTTGGTGTGGAGTATAAAGATTGAATGAATTATAAATTACACTATTTAGATTCTCCTGCTTTTCGCGGAGTATAGCAAATTAAGCTTCATTATCATACTATATCATGGAATTTTGCAAAGTAACGCCTGATTCTATCCAACAGTAAAATAATACAAAGTATTACATGACATGACGATTTAATAGTATAATAAAACTAATTAAGAACCTCTTCCTTCATAAATTCTTTAAATAAAACTTTCAGACTTATCAATTAAAATTGCACAAAGATATTCATATAAGGTACATAATTATTATATATCTAAACATTTTTTTAAGTTATACTTCGTTTGGCGCATTTTCAATACCAGATAGTGTTTTTTTTTCGAATTAAACGCGCACAGATTAAACACACGTTGAAATTAGTCTTCTCCAATGAGAATTACTTATCTAATTCACAATTTTTTTTTTATTACAATAAAGTTTAATTTTGAAATGAAAATGTTAGTTATTATTGACTTTCATTCGTTGTATTTTATGTAGTGTATTTTAAATTAATTTTGATTAACGCCAAAGGAATGTAACTTTTCTGCACTAGGTACATTATTTTAATTCACCGCTTGCCCGTCATCTTCCAGCTCTACTTTCAATGGTATTTTGTGAACTTTTAATTTGTGGACTTTAAGGCTTCGCGCTTTAACATATTTTTTATCGCACAGATCGCAATCATATTCAACACCACTGTGCTTCTCCTTGATGTGCCGATTCAAGGCGCTTGTTTCGGAATATGTTTTCGGGCAATATCCGCACCGGTGTGTCCTGGCCGTATGACTCTTCATATGTTTCTCCATATCACTTACAGACAGTTTGCACAAATCGCACTTCACTTTCGGCTTGAACTGTTTGTTCGGGTCGTGGAGATTCCTCACGTGTCGCTGCATCTGCGCTTTGCCAGTAAACTTCGCATTGCATATTTCGCATGTGATTTTTTCAATACCCCGGTGGGCTGCGACATGCCGCTTCAAAGAATACTTACACGAGAAATCTTTCTCGCAGATATGGCATATGAAAGGTTTGGCGCCGATGTGCGACCTAGTGTGTGAGGCGAAACTACCCCGGCTATGGTAGACTTCCCCACAGATTTTGCAAGAGTAAATTGTCGGTTTGGAATTGTTTTTTGTATGGTGTCTTTTTGTATGCCTAGCTAAAGCACTCGAGCAGACAAACGCTTTGTCACAAAGTTCACACGTATAAGGACGTTCTCCAGTGTGCATCCTTAGATGCACTCTTAGCGATTTATTCGTAGCGTAAATTTTCGGGCACTGGTCGCATTTGAACAGTCTCAGTTTCTCGTGGACGTTCCGTACGTGGATGTTCAAATTAGTTCTATCGTTGAACGCGTTCCCGCATATGTCGCAAATGAACTTTTTATTTCTACCCAAATGGAAAGCTATGTGTTTTTTCAAAGTAGATTTGTATGGGAAATTTTTATTACACATATCGCATGTGTAGACTTTTTCTTTGGTATGGGTGTTTTTGTGAACCATCAGAGTCTTTAGTTGTTTAAAACTTTTGCCGCATATGTTGCACTCGTGCCTTTTGTGTAATAATCTGTGTCTTTTCAACGCGTGTACTCTATCGAAGGTCTTTTTGCAAACGTCACAAGAGAATATTGAATGCTGTTTCTGTAGATGTAATCTCAAAATTCGCAGAGCTTCGAAATTTCCTTTACAAATTCTGCAAATGTAAACTACGCTGTTATCCGTTTTGAGTCTTTTGATGGGGTACTTATATTGTTTTGTCTGCCTTCTTTCGGGACCTGTCAAGGATTAATACGAAGTGTAAATGAAAACCGAAATATTACGAAACGGGCTTAAAAGGTACATTATGTTAAGTCTCAGAGACACTGCCACTGCCACAGTTTTTACTCAAAGAAATCAGATTCAACCCTAACAACACATGCAGAATTAAAATCAAGTGACTGCCTTCACTTTATAAGATGCGCGTCGCGTAGCGTAGGTACTATGCACGTGTATTTCTTTTATCTTCATTAGGGTTGCCATAAGTAAACACTTAGAATGTTTTCAATTAATTTGTATTGAAAAATAAATATGCTACTCTTAAAAAATAATAATACTAAAACTGACTTCCAAATAAAAAAGATCAGAATGAGAATGTAAAAAAAAAATCCAATTTAACTCTAATTTATACGATTTTTTTGTTTTTTTTAACTAAAATCATGTTTTATATCAACCCTAGTTTCTATACTCTCTGATCTTGAGTGTACGGGTGGAAATAATATCCGTGATGCTGTGCTTGGCTGATGGACATATATATTTTATCCCTTATGAGTTTCCCTTTTCGCTTTAGATAAAAAATTAATTAAATATTTATGGGACAGATTTTGACCCCAGTCACACACCTCTAACTTTTCAAAGTTATGTGTGTCTTAAGAATTAAATATATCTTAATTCAATAGTTAAAGAAAACATACTCAGAAACCTGCATGCCTAACACATCATTTAATTGTTTTATGAATGTATTTACAATTAATTGCTGGCGTGTCTTACGTGTAAATAAATAAATGCCTGAGAGTTCTCACTTGAGACATGAGCTCTGTAGCGAGTTGTTTAATGATGATAATCAAACTATAAAAAACCTCATTTATTTATCCAATATCTAAATAATTCTTACCTCGTGATTTGTTTATGGATAGTCGCTCATCTATATCTATGTTATTTTTCCGACACTCGTTTTGTAATATTTTTTTCTCATAGTCATCGTTTTGATCACTACCAGGTACTTCTATATTAGCAGCACCAAATTTCATGTATTCCTGATCATGAAAATTGTCGTTGATATCTAGAATTAAAAAAAAATAAAAACTATCAACCATTAAGTTAAACAATCACATACCTACAATAACAAATTGTTTTATACTTACCCTCAACTTTTATAGTGATTTCTGGTTTTATAACCATGCTATCACCTAAAACATATATTTTTGAATAAACTTGTTTGTAAGAAAAATAACTAAAAAATAATTCTACCACCAATTGTTTTGTGTGTTCAATGAATATAAACGAATATTATTATTTTCTTTATTATAAAGTTTGTTAAGATCATTCATAATGCCCAAATTTTTATACACACGTAAAGGATAGCGCGACGATAACAAATCGAGGAAACGTTTATATACTAAGCACACAAAATAGGGGGAGTACCAGTAAGGGCTTATATGATTTAAAAAAAAAAACTTTTCCTGGCGTTCGAAAGTGTGTAAAAAATATTTCTTCAGAATGTTAAGGTTTGCATAGATTGCATTTTTGATTATAAGTTTTATATTTACCACGAAAACGCTCGCCGGGTGTCATGGCGTAAGTCGTGTCGTCACGTCTCTGTATATGTTAAAATGTTTACAGTAAATATTAGCTGCTAATGTAATAATTGCGTTATTTTGTATAAATACGAAATGCGGTGGTTGGCAGTGTGTGATAAACATTGTTTATGTATTCCGACGTTATGCCACGTTTAATATATTAAAATTAATTCTAGTGCGACCAGGATGAATGTGTAAAATCTACTGATATAAACATGATTTTAAATATACCTATTTGAGGTTTTTGAAGACGACTCTGTGGGGGATGAAAGAGTTTTTTTTAAAGCTATTAGAAAATGTATGCAGAGGAAGTGTCAGGCGACAGCTATTAAGTAATAAATACCTGTGTTTGTATTTTCTTTTTTTATTTCTATTTGGTGTGCTAGCTCATCTGGGAAAGAAAAAAAAGGTATGTATCACTACAAAATTAAAATAGTCTAAAAATTCAATACTATAAAGAAGATTTACGCTATGATCTACTTTCTAACAGCTTACTAAGATTAATCAAATAAGGTAATGAAATACAGATTAGAAATAAGTTGTTATGTAAACCGTCTGTTACTCCCATTTTATAAAACAAAATTCTTCAATAATAATTTCACCTTTAAGGCATTGCTCTAAAACAATCTGCCTGCTGAAATCCGTGGAAGTAGTTCCCTTTCGATATTTAAGAGTTGTCTGAAGGACTACTTACTACCTTTCTTTGAGTGATGGAATTTGAAGTAGATTCTTTATATTTTTCTTTTAAATTGTTTGTTAAAATCTACTTATATATATTATGTTTGTTATATATTTACATATACTATGTATATTTTATATTTATAAATTACGTATATTTAATTAAATTATATATGTATTTGTATCTTTACATTTTGGTATTTATGTATCAACACTCTTGGCATTATCCCGTTCTCTTGCTGTAAGTCCTATGTACAAAGGTTGCCTGTAAGAGATTGCTTGCAGCAATAAGGCCGCCTTTGCATGTCTACATTGTGTACTGTATACTCCTTACTGTTTCTTTTCCTGTATGTTATACGTGAAATAAAGTGTTTCTTCTTCTTCTTCTTCTATGTTACTTTAATCAATGTAATTAACATTTAAATAAGCCCTTCGATTTTAGAATGACACTTACTTTTGCAGTAATCTGTGAACATCATTTCACAGTGCTCTACCTGTTTCTTGAATTGCAATGCATTTCTTAATTTTTCTATACAGATATCACAAATTGAGTGGCTTGCTTCCAATATTGATGGTTGGCTTAACTGAAATGAGTAAACAATAGATATTAGTTTTTAATTTAAACTTAAACTAGATTCTGCAACACTTTGTCAGCCTAGAACTTTTTGTACGATTTGCACACCAAGGCTCAACCTGTTGCTGTGTGTAAAATTTCTTGTTAAATCCGAATATGCAAATGTTAACGTTTATGGTACCAGTATAACTCTCACGGGTAGGATTTATCTCCCTAAGGGAAGGTAAAAAATTTATGTTCTTCCTCAGCTTCATCAACTCTGTATGCATGGCACACAAAATGAAATAATATCCAAATAATATATATATGTGTGAAAATGTGTAAAAATAAACAGGGATAAATTTCTATTCCTTTGGCAGGTGGCCACAAACTTTATCCCTTGTCAAATAATTTTTGTATCCTGCCTATGCTTGTGCACTAAGAAAATATAAAAAATACTCACAAATAATCCAAAAGTTTCATGCAACATGTCCACATACACTTCAGTTTCTCCCATTAAACTATAGGATAAATTCAGATTTCTAAATGTACCGTTGGTGTGGCAACACCTACACAGTGCGCTTAGATTTAATATTTCAGACATTTTAGTTTTCAATCAAGTGTCTTCCTTTTTTTTATGTCTTGACTAGGTACAATTGACTATACAAATAAACATTTTGTTGTTTTGAAGCATCCTGAAAGATATGATCATATAAAAATCACATAAATTAGAAAATAATATTTTCAGTTTAATTACTAGTTCTTGCCCGCCTCCTTTGAATGGATTTATTACTAATCCTGCGGGGAGGAGGAATATTTTTTACAAATCCTGTGGGAACTGTTTCTTTTCCTGGGATATAAAGTAGCCTTTGTTATTCTCCACACTTTCAACTAACTCCATACCAATAATTAAGTTTATTGGTTGTTAAGGAATAAACTAAAGACAAAGAAACCACCATTTAGTAGCAGTATAGCTTTCTGTGTCTGTAATGACAAGGTTGCTTGAAAGCATCCGGCTCGCTTTCATCTCTCACAAGAGAGAAAAATGAATATTAAAATGTAAAATGTTGATGTTGGAAAGAGCAACTGCTGAGCTTCTTGCGGGCTTCTTCTCGGTAGAATCTGCCCTCCGAACCAGTGGTAGAGTTACTACAAATAGACAGACTTGACGTTTCAAAAGTGCTTATATTAGGCCTACTTGAAATAAATGAATTATGTTTTTTTTTGGTGACAGCTTGTCCGAGGAAGTACTACCACCATGATTATTTCTGCCGCTAAACATCATTGTTGTAACCCATGGGTGCTAGTATAATTACAGGTGCATGAGGCTGAACACCTACATCTCTGGTTGATGGACATAGGGTGGTGGTTGAAAGTTGTGTTTCTTGGATGATTGCGTAGTGTTGCTCTGTTTATAGGAGAAGGTTTTCCACTTACCATAAGGCGGCCATCTGCCTGGTCCATCGATTATTGGAAAACCTTGCACTACTGGAATTATTTTTGCATGTTGTTATGATTTTGCACAAATTGCCTTATCCTGACAGATAACTCGATCTTTCTGTACAGATAGCTTAGTTTATTGCACTTACTGTTTTGAATTGTATATCAACATCTGTCCAAGCTTTTTAAAAAAATACTTCAATTCACCCCCTCAATAAAATTAAATTGTCAAAAATGTACTGCAATACACTTAGTTTTACAAATAAATTATATAGGTTTCATTTATTATTTCATTTATCGATTCACCATTAATTGTTCTAAATTTACATGATTTTTACTTTACTTTGTAATTAATTGGTCACATTGGTAACTATGGAGGGTAGAGGTAAGGAGAGTCATCTTATATGGGAGAAAAATTGAAAAGTGTCCAGTATATGCGCTAAATAACAGTTCAAAAATCCTCCACAATGGCGCTGGTGGATGCACAGGATATGGTATGAACGTAGCAATCGTAGATGAATTTAAGTATGCCGAGTTAAAAAATTTAATGTCATTATCGACTAAAGTAGTTAATTATTGAGAATTTCAACAACTTACGTTGTACAAAATATTGTGGTAAATATAACCTTACTTCCTTGTATCTCCATACTTCCTTGTTTATTTTTCAAGCCTACTCTAACAATAATATTTATATTTGGCGCTTCTTTTAAGAGTTACCCTGATGCAAATGTGGCGCCATCCTAATTTAATACATTTTGACGACACTTTTTCATATACACAGATGACTCTCCTTACCTCTACCCTCCATATTGGTAACAATACTGAAAAATACAGGTAATAATAAACAAAGACAGGTATGTAAACTCTTAACTCAGCAGTCAGCTGTGACTGCTAATTATTAGAGAAAGGCGAAACTGTTATAATTATAATTTTACAATGAAGTATACTGTTATAATTTTCCAACTGTTGTTTTGAATAATATATTTATTAAGTTTAGAAGTAAATTTTGATCAAAATGACTTTGCTTTTTGTTTGTTGTTGTTGTTACGGTTGCAGCTTTGACTCACAACATACCTTTTCCTACGGAGTTGATATTGGCATATTGGTGAAAATGCTTTTTATGGATATAATTAATAATGCATATTTATGGAATAATTTTTACTTATATAAAAACTATAAGTCAGAAACTCACCTTCTCTCAAGACGTTAATGCGCATTTAAATTATATGCACATTTCATTATTTGCACTATTTATTAAAGTAATTGAATATCTGCAATTTTCAAAAAACCTTAATCTAGTGCTAACTGCTACATACAGCGATTTAGAACACTATAAACTTGAAACTTTTATAATATTATGAAGTAAATACTAAATATGATATATGAGATTCTAACAAAATTATATTTAACGATGAGTTGTTTCATCGAATTAACAAAATAAAACAAGAGAAAATAACTTATATTAAAACAGTTAAATGGTGGTTCTTTGTGTCATTCTGTTATATAAATATTTAATAATATTTCATGTGTTATAAAGCCCATTTCTGCTCCTATTGTCCCAAGTCCGTTTATTTTAACTTGACGCATGAACTGATTGGCAGGACATCATTTTAGTGTAGCATGTTACAAAAAAGAAGAATGCTTGTAGAAAGCAGGTATAAAAATTGTAAAAAACTTTTAAAAACCTTTCTCAGCGAATGCTGACGCCTAAACTAACTAAAATCTACTTGCTTTAAGAATTTTATACGATAAAAAAGCTAATTTAAAGGAAAATGCATAAAATCCAACAAATCATTATGCAGCATAACACTTTTGATTCTTTACCCAACGTAAATAGAGGTAACACGATGTTCAATTAGGCATCCCCGTCTACGCGTCAATGCCTTTGAGACGTTCTCTGGCTGTCATCGGTTCCTACGCAGTTCCACTACAAATTAGCCCCAGACTGTAATCTCACCTCTTGGTAAGTGATAATACGTTCGAAGATGGTAGGTAACGGGCTAACCTGTTAGTGGTTTGGCAGTTATATTAAACCTATACTCAGATAGTAACACATTAAATCAGCAATTACCGGAACGCTAAATAGCTTGGCGGCACGGCTTGGCCGGTAAGGTGGTACCAGCCACGGCGGTTTTATAATAAAGTAGCGTACCCAGCCCGCTTCGCCGGGCTAGATTTTGCTTTATTTTATTTAAACAATAAACTTTTAATTTAAGTCTCATAATATATTAAATCATTTATTTCTCTCCGTATTCATTCTCTTCTATTTTATTCTCGAGCGGGTGAAGATCATTATCTACACCCATGTACACCCAACAATAGAATATCATCCTAGTAATTAAAAGCTGTATTTGACAGTTTGACAGTTCAAAAATAGGAGTGCTCCGATCGTCACCAAACTTTACAGGATTACTCGCCAGGTCAATCCGGAGATTCCCTGAAAGTTTCATTGAAATCGGTTCAGCCGTTTCGGAGCCTATAACACGTCGGGATCATTTGTTAGAAATCTTTGAATAGAAATACTCAAATTCATTCTCATTTTTCTTCCTTTATCATTCCGTCATCCTTTTCCTCTACTTTAAACTGTATATTATGTATTTTCGATTTGTGCTTTTTTAGACTTCTCAGTTTTATATATTTCTTCTCACAGAGGTCGCAATCATGAGAAATACCCATGTGACTTTCTTTAATGTGCATATTCAAACCTTTTCCGTCTGCATATGCTTTTGGACAATAGCTGCACAGGTGGGATTTGGTGTGACCCTTCAAATGTCTCTCCAGATCTTTTACGGACCTTTTGCACATGTGACACTTAAATTTTTGCGTACACTGCTGTCTATTTGGATCGTGGATGATTTTGACGTGACGGTCCAATGTAATTTTCCCGGAAAAAATCTTGTGGCATATCTTGCATGGGACAGTGTTGTCGCTCCGATGGGATTCGATATGGCGTCTTTGACCATATTTGCACGTGAAATCCTTCTCGCAGAGATGGCATTTGTATGGGTTGTTACCTTTATGTGCTCTAGTATGAGCAGCGAAACCTCCCCTACTATAGATGATCTTGTCGCAAACTTTGCACTTATAATGCGATGGTTTCAACGACTGTTTGTCCTTATCCAAACTTAAGGCAGTGGGATGATGGTTCTCTGTATGCCAACGTAAGGTATTGGAACATATTAATGCTTTGTCGCAAAATTTACATTTATACGGTCGTTCTCCCGAATGGACTCTCAAATGCACTCTTAACGTTTTATTCGATGCGTATACTTTCGGGCACTGGTCGCACTTGAATAGCCTCAGTTTCTCGTGGACGTTCCGGATGTGGATGTTCAAATTTGTTCTATCGTTGAACGATTTCCCGCATATGTCGCAAATTAACTTCTTTTTGTTACCCAAATGCAACGCTATGTGTTTTATCAATGTGGATTTGTAAAGGAAATCTTTATTACACATATCGCATGTAAAAACTTTTTTGCTTGCGTGGTTGATTCTATGAGTTATCAAAGTATTTATGCACTTGAATCTATTACCGCAGATGTTACACACAAATCTCTTATGCATTAGTATGTGACTTTTGAAAATTTGTTCTTCATCAAAGATTTCACTGATTTTTTTTATGGGGCACTTATATTGTTTTCTTTGTGTGTGTGTTATCTGTGTGTATCTTCCGAGACCTGTATAACAATAATCAGTTAAAACAATTTTTTGACAAAAAAGAACCGACTTCATAAAAAACAAAAACGCAAAAAAAAAAAATTTTCTGCAACATTTTTTACTTGGTGCCAACGTAAGTAAAACGTATCAATCCCAAGTAAAAATATTACTAAATACTTTCCGTATTTAGTAATATTTTTACTTGGGACCGACTTAAAAATATTGCAGAAAATTTTTACGAAGTTAGTTATTTTTTGTCATAAAAAAAAATGTACACGCTTTTATGTGGGTAGGTTTAAAATTATATCTAAGTTATAACAAAAAGTCAAATGCTCAGAACCTTCTTCGAAATATTGCTTTCTCCGAAAACTTTAATAGCTGTGGAGATCTCCCGGCACTTCACTATTAGCTCCTATATTGTGACGAGCATAAATTGCTTACTATATACCGTACTCGAATTGTAACTAGTGTAATACTTATTATTGTATAGTTTGGGTAGCCATTCTTGGCCTTCATCACCAGTTTGACGTGACTAAATGGTACTTTCAAAAGAAAATGCTCAAGTTACATGTGCGTATATTTGAACTGTTCCCTCGATTTCGCTCAGGATACCTACAATAGATCTTCACCACAATCGAGTGGGACCACATCGGAGATATGACATATCAAACAAAAAAAGAATCATCAATGTCGGTATATAATTGCCCGAATAATCGCGTAACAAATATACAGAATACATATTCTAATTGAGAACCCCCTCTTTTTTTAAGTCGGTGAAAATACTGTTCCGTTTAAATTCTATCAATGATATAAATTTTTGATGCACCCTATTGAATATTATCGTTTAGTTAACTTAATTATATGGAAAGTCTATTAAAATATTTAGCAGTTATATTATCTCATAATTACTTTATTTTCTATATAGTTAAAATAACAGTTACCAGATTTAGCCAGTTTGCTCTTGCTTTGTATTTTTGTTTTAGCTACGTGTGACTTTTGTTTTTCTAAACGTTGCTTTTGATGAATATCAGCATTAAGCGTATTTAGTTCTTGTTTTTTTATAGAATTCCTGCTTTTAGTCATGGGTATATGTGATGTTAGTGTTTCTTGGCATTTTTTTTTCTGATCCTCAGTTTTTAATAATTTCACCGTGTTGTCTTCATCATCAATATGAGGTACTAATTCCTTGCAATCCTGATCGTAGCTATTCTCGTTAACATCTAGAATATTAAAGAGTTCATCAAGCAAAAAGTTAAATAAATAATATACTACGACAATACACACATCGCCATTTAGCCCCAAAGTAAGCGTAGCTTGTGTTATGGGTACTAAGATAACTGATACACTTATAATATAAAAATAAACAACCAGACACTGAAAAACATTGATGTTCATCACACAAACATTTTCCAGTTGTGGGAATCGAACCCACAGCCCTGACTCAGAAAGCAGGGTCGCTGCCCACTGCGCCAATCAGCCGTCAAGTTAATATTGATTTGCATAGGAGAGAAATATTTGATGATACAACTTACACTCAACTTTTATTTTCATTTCCGGTTTTATTACTATTTCATCACCTGTAAACATATGAAAATAAAGCTTAAAAAACTTGCTTTTAAAATACCATTCTTATCACCATATCAACCCCTGACTGGTCCACTACAGAGCTAAGGTTTCGACTGTTACTTAAGGGAGAAGGGTTTAGACTGTAGAACACCACGCTGGCCCAGTGTTGATTGGTGGACTCCACACACCTTTGAGTACATTATGGAGAACTCTCAGGCATGCAGGTTACCTCACGATGTTTTCCTTCACCGTTGAAGCAAGTGACATTCTAATTGTTAAAAGGCATATAACTTAGAAAAGTTAGAGGTGCTAGCATTCGAACTCTGCCCCCCGCTTCCCTATTCTTATAATATTTACCTGTCTCTTGTTTTTCAATTTTGATTTCTGTTTTAAGTGCCAACTCATCTGTAAGAGAAAAATAGGTTTTTTTTATAAATCAAACAGTAGATATACCTAGTACAAGTATATATCTATTTTTTCTTACTTGACTTAAATCTTTGCATGTAAAAAATATTTTTATTACTGAATTAGGTTAGGAGTTTTATTTATTTTAACGTCAGGAGTTACTAAGAGTTGAATATGTTTAAAAAATATATAAAAAATAATAAAAACTTTCTTAAACTTTTTTAAAATGATTCTTTTAAAACCTCTTTTGATTTTTTTGTAATTTTAGTTCCCTTGTTTATATTATATTTTTGAAATATAGGTATTTTACACTTAAAAGTATTGAAAAGAGGGATTAAGTACGTTAATATATTGGTAAGAAAAAATAATAATCTGTGTATACTGAATACACAGATTATTTATCACCACTTTAACTTGTATAATAAAACCCAATACCTGAAGAGGGATGCTTTCAAATAAAATGTGGATGCTGGTAGTCAGGTTTTTCTATACAAACGCAGACAACGCGCCGTGGGCTCTGTTAGGAGTTTCATTTGAGGTTTTTTTTTTATAGCTAATAGTTAATGGAAATGGAATATAGTTAATGGAATGGTGGGCTAGAGCCCACCTTATCGTTAGTGGAAAACCATCGCCTATTAAACAGAGCAACACTTCGCAGGGCATGCAAGGAACATATCCTGCAAAATTTTGCCCCGTGTCCATCAATTTGAGGCGTAGATGGGAAGCCTCATGTTCCTGTAATTACACCGGCAAACGCCATTCAGACCGGAACACAGCATAGCGACAATGCATTGCTTATAGTCGACGGTCGAGTGGCGCAGTGGGCAGCGACCCTGCTTTCTGAGTCCAAGGTCGTGGATTCGATTCCCACAACTGGAAAATGTTTGTGTGAATGAATGTTTTTCAGTATCTGGGTGTTTATCTGTATATTATAAGTATTTATGTGTAATTATATTCATAAAAAAATATTAATCAGCTATCTCAGTACCCATAACACAAGCTACGCTTACTTTTGGGTTCTAGGTGGCGATGTGTGTATTGTCGTAGTATATTTATTATATATATTTATAGTAGAAAGCATGGTGGTAGTACTTCCCCAGACAAGCTCTGTCACAAAAAGCTTAGCTACTACTAAAAGGATGAAGTTCGAAATGAATGAGACTCGCAAGAGAATCTAGGTAACGTACATAGCAGAAGTGTCAGAAATTTGAAATGACAATGGGTGGCCCATGGTTGTCGAAATTTGACCTTTGGGCCCGAAGACTCTCCGGAGATCGCGTACAGAGTGCCAAAAGCGCTATCTAGAGACAGTACGGTGTCCCAGTATTGTAATTAGATGGCTCTCCTTCGGCACCATATACATCTTATGCCTATCCGATTAAGGCGATTTCTAGATTTAGTACCTAGGAATGCCTAGTGATTTAGGTGATTCTTAAATAATTAAACGTTTCACGAACTCTTATGTGACTTCTAACGATGTTAGGTGCCATCTAAAGTTACGTCGTAAACTTACACTTGACAGATGAAAAAATATAAATGCGTTTTTTTTATAATCTTAAATCCATACGAAAAATGAAACATACGATAATACAAACACAAAATACCACACCTAGTGGCAAAAACCATAAACAAGTCGATTGGTGAAAGGTAATGTATGCCTAGAAATCTTCTTTGATTAGGTGTTACTTACTTAAGTATTGCCTTGTCCATTGTTAGTGAAAACGGGCATTAGTTAAAACTCACGCGTACGAATAAGTATAAGCAGGTAGGAACACAAACGCGAACACCAATTATAGTCTGAGTTGAATTTTTTTACCTGGTGTTGAGTGCCAAGAATTACATTAAAAACTACGGTAAAATGTTAATAACTTTGATAAATATATAATCTTCAATACTCAATACAAATAGTAATTACTTCTTTGGAGTTATAACAGGTACCAAAGTATTATTAACAAACAATATAACAAATGTGCTGTTTTATAGTGCTGTATATTGAAAACGACTAAATTAAAAATGGTTGACGCTGATGTGTTATTCAAAACCTGACTTAAACATCTATAAGAAGGACATTTACTTTTGCAGTAATCTTCAAACATCATCTCACATTGCTCTACTTGTTTCTTGAATTGCAATGCATTTCGTAATTTTTCTATACAGACCTCACAAATTGAGTGGCTTGCTTCTATTGATGGATGGCTTAACTGAAATAATTGCATAACATAAATAAATACATTTATGTAATGGTTAAGGCTGAAAATACTCGTTTACCTTGCTCCGGCCATTACTTGCATATGGCGCAAGAAAGACGACAACAGAAGAAGACAAGAAGGTGTCACGAAGTTTCCCGAACGCTGCCTATCAGAGTTGCATTCGGCGGTTCAACTCCTTCTCGAAATTTGACCTACCCAACTTGATTGTGTGTCCTAGGTGTTCGGAAAGTTGGAAGTCGTCCAACCTACGAGCGAGACGATTCGTTATAACTCTCTAAAACAGCTTGTAAACACGACTCAGCAGCGAGATGGGTCTGTAAATTCTTCAGCAAGGTATTATCACCTTTTTTGAACAACAGAACCACCACATTATTGTGCCATGCCTCTGGCGTTGTTCCTTGGTGAATAACGGAATCAAACAATCACTGAAGGGCTTTGAGTATCGGTTTTCCACCGGACTTCAAGAGTTCTGCTGTTATTCCGTCGTCACCCGGCGCCTTGCTATTCTTAAGCTGTTTGAGAGCCACACAAACCTCGTATAGGCTGACGTCCGGGATATCTTCGATATAGTGTCAGGTTAGTTCGGCTTATGATCCTTGGCCAAATCCTCAACAGACGTCTGTACTGTGGTGTATAACTGTCCATAAAAGCTCTCAATCTAACCCAAGATCCCTGCTTTGGAAGAGTAGCATCATCTGGCTCTGTCCAATAGACAGATCTCTAGCGAACAGTTCAGAGCCTCTGTTTTGCTCAATGGCATTTTTAATACGCTCTGTACTGTAGTGCCGCAAATCAAAAGTCCGGGTAAGCGGACGCGTCCGCTGTACTGTAGTCTCATCTCTTGCCACTCCGTCATAAGCTTGAGTGTATTGGCTGAGAACCTATGGGCTTTTAAAGAACCTGTCTTCAAAACCATTAAACCGTTAAGAATACAATGGACGGTGCAACGCATGGAAGGCACGAGCCCCAAAGAGGTTGATGGAGGGCAAATTGGAGGGGCGTAGAGGCCGATGACGACCTAGGGGTAGGTGGAGTGACGGAGTTGAAGGATATGGGAGTATTGGGAATTCAGGGCTGAAAAGAAGTAGCTTCTGGCCATCTTAGCGAGTGAACGGTCCAACACCATTTTATTTTTTTTGAAATTTCCTGTGCATCTTCAACTTTTATTATCTTCCTTCTGTAGTTTGCTTGCTTTTTGTCTCCTCTTTTATAGACCGACATACTCCTCTCCATGCCCCTGTGGGAAGTTCTAGTATGTGGTAGAGTTTGTCTGTCATAGACCCCATTTGGCAGCCATAAGTTAGGATTGGCAGAAAACAAGAGTTGAAGAGTTTTGCTTTTATTAGTGTATGTTATGTCTTTAAAGGACTAATGTCACTTCCACACATTATTTACTCTCCTATCTCCTAGCTGTCCCAGGTACATGTAGGACTTCACATATTCTACTTGCTTGTTATCTACATGTATGCTGGATTCTGTTTTGTTAAGCACAAAATTGTTTGCAAACCTTAGCGTGGTTAGGTTTACGGCCATCAATATAAAGGATCATATTATTGTGTGTCTGTATGTCTAAGTGCCTAAGCTGTTTTCTCAAAGTTCAGTTTGATTAATTTAAAAATTGTATTGTCTGTTTTTATGTATGTAATGTAAGTCTATAATGTAATTGCGTATAAGCTTAAAAACTCAAATTTTAGTTTATAAACAATTAAGAATTGTCAGGTTCTTTATGGCATTATCCTGATCCTTTCCTAGCACTTAATGCAAACAATAAGTATAAGTTATTTTCAAGTTATGTGATAGATTGAGGATGCTCCGGTGTTGAAGCAAAATTCCCATTTGAGCATTTCAGAAGATCTGGTTAGTGTGGTGCATAAAATTGAAGAAATTATGAATTGCCCTCAGCAGATTTGCCTTATTATTGCGTATTTTCATAACAAGTTTCAAGCATATAATAAATAATAATAAAGTTGATATAATATTACTAAAAAGGTCATAAAGTATACTTATTTTGATACTAAAAAGGCATTATACAACAAGGCTGCTTCGAAGCAGACCGTTTTCAGCTCTCACAAGATAGAAGTATGATTGAGAAAAGTACTGAGTTTCTTGCCTGCTTTTCCTCAGTAAAATTAGAATTCTGAACAGATAGTAGAGTCACTAAAATCAGACTGACTTGATGTTTCGCTTATAAAGTTGGCTTACTTATAAATAAATTTAAATTGCAAATTGAATGAATTTTGAATTTAAATGTAAGATAGGTAGATCTAAGTAATATACGAAATACACACCATTAATCCAAAAGTTTTGTTCAACATATCTGCATACACTTCTGTTTTACCCTTAAAACTATACAATAAATCCAGGCTTCTAAAACTACCATCGGTGTGGCAACATCTACACAGGGTACTCAAATTGAATATTTCAGACATAATTAATAAGTTTCCGATAAATAATATAGTATATTTCCAACAAAGTTAGCTAAGCCAATGTATTAACTTCTTGTGGAATCCAGGCAACCTGAAAAAAGTAATTAGGAGTTTGTCTCACTTCATTTGTGTTTGTGTGTTTATGTTATAGCAAATGTTAGCTTTGTTTCTTAAAATCTTGCTCAGCCTTTACTATGATTTGGATAGTATTATGTGGTAAACTGGCATGATGTCTGACAATCTTTTGGCCGACCCAAAATAATTAAGTATATTCTGTTTATAGTATTATTTGTAGCTGTTGCCCGCAATCTTTGTCCACTTTTATTGCGTTTTTCTACAAATCTCAGTCCAAACACCATAGTAACAGTTTCTTTTCCTAAGATAGGTCTATGTTACTTTCAGTCTTTTCAACTAACTTAATGCCAAAAATCAATTCGATTGGTGGCATAGTTAGGTCGTTAAGTAAGGACAAACCATCAAACACACTTTCGCATTTATAATATTGGTATGTATCAGCTCTAGACTTGGCTGCTTCTCAGTAGCTTGAACAATTTTTAAAATACATAATAAAAAGTAGCCAATGTACATTCCACCAACAAATCGCTATTACAGTCAGTATTAACATCAGTTCCAAAAACATCAACAGTACTTACAAATTTTAACATACCTACCCACACCAAATTTTGACAGTCGATTAATTTTTTTTATTATCATTTTTATGTAATAACAGTTACGCAGATACAGTAAGTTCTCGGGATTACAGTAAACACACCACAAACACAAGGTAAAGCAATAAATTGTGTATCGATCCACTATAATATAGTGATGTCACGTCATTTTTTTTTTTATTTTTATTCTCCTTTAGGGAATAGGCAAAGGTATATCACTGTACAGCCTTCAGTAGTATAATTTTTCCTGATTCGGGTGTTGGGTTGATTGTTGATGAATTATTCATATAATTTTGTAAACTTCCATGTTCTATAAAAGCAGTGAATAGTGTGAATAGTGCACGGGATAGTTTCTGGTGGTATATAAATCTCTGGTAATTTGTCAATGAATGGAAAAGAGACGGGAACCTTCGAAGCAAATAGATGCATTCTCCAAATCCCATTAATTTTCTATTCCAAACACAAAATTTCACACATCCAATCCCGATTGCCCCTGTTACTATTTATATTTGACGCCTCCTCCGCCCTCCGCAGCTTCTGCAAGCACCGAAAATTCACTTTCGGCATCTGAAGATTAAGATCCTTCGAATCATACTCGTACTATGTGAAAACCGCTGAGTCAACACATTTTTTTAACTTACGCTTGGTTCCAGTTCTTTTAAGTCAAGACTAAACAAGAACACACTGTAGATAAAAATGGTACTGCAGTTAATCTACGGTCTAAAGTATTTACCGCCAAAAAAACAAATACAAGTTTCTCGGCTGTATAAAATTTACATGAAGATGCGGATGCACCAACCCAGATTTAAATAGTATGCAAAATATGCAGATTCTTGGCACCTTCTAATTAGCGCTGATAGAAGATAACAAAAGACAAAGTCTTAAAAAGACGACCGACATGTTAGCTTTTTACCCAGCTCATATCGGACGCCGTAGAAGACGGCCCAAATTGACAAATCGACCACACATGTCATAACTTAGCGAAAAATTCTACCGCGCCGGTTACTAAGTTGCGAACATCCGCTGGATAGAACTACGAGCCGCTGTAATCTTTTTTTTCTTTATTCTTTCTCGCAGAACCCGCTGTTAGTTGATAATATAAGCGGTTAACTGTAGAAATTTATAGACGCGTTCTACAATTTTGTTTAGTATGTGCAAAAATTTACTATTAATTTGATAACAGGTGGCTATTATTCTTAGCTTTAAGTGGGATTGGATGCAGTATGTTCCTTATAAGTGTATCAATATAATAATTCATAAAATAAAACTGTAACAACTTTTTCTTAAACTTTTTTTATAGTTTTAAGGCGAACGAATCATTAATTATTTATTTAATTGTATAACAATTTATATGTTTCCTTCAAAGAACAGAGCCACAGATCAAATATCTACAAACGAAGACCTGCCGATTCACTAACATTTCCATCAAGATAGGTATATCAACCTTTTCATACAAAACGCATAATTTGATGGAGATTGTTAACTCATCGGCTATTTTGTATGGGGATAACCGGTTTCTACCGCTTACCAACTGCTGGAAAAGTAAGCGAATCGGGCAGTAGAGCCTTGATGTGCAAGTCGGTCTCAAATTTAGGCCGTTTTTTTATATGCAATCTTTCATCACCTAGCGTATCTACCAAAACGCTCAAGATTCAAGCATTACCTACTTACTTTTGTGTGTCCATTTAAGGATCTTTAGTGTCTTATAAATAGGCAAAGTTTTAGCTTATAAACTATAACCGATGTAGATGGGGTCTTGGCTTATTCGTACCTAAGTCCTTATTGTTTTATAACATATTTACCTGCATGATGTATTGAGTATAATATTTTTGTTGATTTCTAGTATTTACCGTTGCTATTTGAAAATACAAGCAAATTTAGGCCCTATCTTTAACGTATTAAATTATTGACACGCTTTCTGAAGTAATTGTACGATGTTTTAATACGGCGCAAGATTCGAAAGTGGTCAAGCAGTTAGTTAGTGGAGCGACGTAAAACGCGTCGCGCGTCGATCGCGTCACAAAAAAGACCCAAGTAGCAAAAACGATTTGGCCGATTTAAAAAGTTTGAACCGTGTGGCGGGAACGTTTGACAGCAGTCAAAATTCTTCGCGTTCTTTTGATTGTTGTGGTAAAAATTGTGCTGTGTTTTAAAGTTATAAAATACGTGACACTGTTACATAAATATTTTCGAAATAATTGCGGTCATTTACTAAGGTAAGTGAGACGCCATCTCATTTTGTTTTAGCGTGTCTTCTCTCGTTGAAACTACTGATTTAATGTTGCTTTAAGCTCACTGTAGAACACGTTATCCCACCTTTTTTTTAATAATTTTCCAGTCGGCTTGGGCAATAATATTATACGGCAACGCAGATATTAATTAGCTATGCAGGTAATATTATTATTAAGGCCTTAAAAACACATCAGTATCACAAATTGTGGTCGTTACGAACTTCGAGAAGCCTAATGATTATATAATTCATTCATAATATTTGGGTGATATATGACCCCACAGCAGACTATTAAAACAATATTGGTATGTAGGAAATAAGGTCAAAATGACATCGAAACATTCAGGTACCTAGGTTAATTATATTATATATTAATTCATCATCATATTAGGTATCAGCCGATGCTAGGTCCGTCTAATGGATTTGCACATAGATCATCTGCAGCACAAATTGAATAATATACAGAAAACGTGTCATCATATCAACCCATTACCGGCCCACTACAGAGCATAGGTCTCCTCCCACAATGAGGAGGGGTTGAGGCCGTAGTCCACCACGCTGGCCCAAAGCGGATTGGTGGACTCCACACACCTTTGAGAACATTATGTTGAACTCTCAGGCATACAGGTTCCCTCACGATGTTTTCCTTCACCGTTGAAGCAAGTGATATTTTTATTACTTAAAATGCACATAACTTAGAAAAGTTAGTGCGTGCTGGGATTCGAACTCGGCCCCCCGAAAGTTAAGTCGAGCTCCTACCCAATGCGCTATCACCACTTCCAGAATTACCACAGAAATCGTGTAAGCAACTTATATTGAAGCATCAAAAACCAATCCAATTTAGAATGGTATATCGAAAAACCGGTTAGTCGCTTTATACCATTTAGCAGATGACAGTAATTATTTTACCTCTTATGTTCTAAGCGTCCACCATAAATAGTGAAAATGGGAAAAAGTTTGTGAGCTAGCAACATTCCGCGGGTGTAAAGTGAGACGTACGCGGGGCCTTGTCACTGTTTTTGGACACAATGCACTGCATACAATAAGGGCTGAATGAGGATTCTGTATGTTCTTAATTCAATTCCCATCGCTGGCTACAGACCTGGCTTTAGGAGAAACTAATTTCATAAGTTAGTGATACTAACCGCGTCCAACGGCTTAACTTACTCTCTGAGGTAAGGACATAGATATATTTTAGAAATATTCAAATTCTACGATCTTGTGCCACTTTTTTCTAGCGGCTCTCTGTGACTGGTTTTTACATTGTATACCTACACGTTAACAACATAGGTAGTTATAAGATTATGTAACTGATTGGACGGTTTATTATACGTTATGAGTATTGAGACATGTCATCAGAGGCCTTTATGATCTGTCATATTTAGATCATCTTTAGCCGAATAACCCACATCTGGGCATTCGCAGCCTCTTACTAAGTAGAGTTGGTTTGAAAGCATAAAGGTACTCACCGCATTGCGTAATACGTTTTGCCGTCCTAATTCTGGATACGTTAGGGATGACGTACACGTAAACTTGTACGGAATTTTAGAGCATATATCCACCGCACTGCTACAATACGGGTTGGGGTTCCAATCTATCTGGATACGGTTAGGGATTACATATTCATAAACATATGACAGAAGTATTCAAACTTTTTGACTGATAAAATTTGGAGACTACTGTGTGGCGTTCAAATACGCCGATACGCCGATACGCCGTATTGTCGTACTATATTTAAAAAAAAATAGAGTAGTTAGTAACTGTTTTGTGATGAAAAAAGTTTGCCTATTGATGCCAGCTATCATTGATTTAATATGCTAATGATTCCTACATGTTGTTTGCGTGACCGCTAATAATATAAGAAACAAATGGGGGACTAGTAGGTAAGCTAAAATATCCAATATTCTATTTGTTTAACACAATAACGAGTTATTAGGAAGGCATGCACGTGAACATCGCGAAATATTTCAAAGTCGGTCAAACAATTACATTCGAGGCTCTGATATTAATTCCCGTTCTCTTTTATTGGATATACAATAATTATATATGAATATTAATATACCTAGTCAAAAAGCATATAATTTCGCCTGTCGAAGGTTAAGCATTCATTCGGTGGTGTTACTCAAAATTATAAACAGTTTCATCACATTTAATGTTATGAGTAGACAATCATACAATACTTTTTTATCTTTCGCAGAAGTAATATTTCGGACATTGTATAATATACCAAATATATATATTTACTAGAGGTCCCTCGCGCTCGTTCGTATAAAAGTCAACCTTAAAAGATAGACATATGCTGGCTTTTCTTAGAACTTTTAAATTTTTGATTCGTGGTTTTATTGAAACTTTAAACGTTTATTTGTGAATCTAAACCATCCAGGCTGCTACGCACACGCACACAAAAAGATTCATTCAAATCGGTCCAGCCGTTAAGGAGGAGTTCAATTACATAGACACGTACAGTAGAATTATATATATAAAGATATACCGAAAAGCGGTCCACCCGCGGCATATTCTGTTCTGCCCAGAAATTATAATGGTATACTGGTCCTGTCTAGCAAAACACATTTATGAAAATAAACAAATTCAAAGGTGCTGAGAGACTGATTTGAAATAGGTTTAACATGTGAGAAATCCTAAAGAAAAATTACAGAAAACAGGTTAAATTATAGGCCTTTATGTATCGCCTAATCTGTTTTCTGTATTTTTTGTTAAAAATCGTAGACCGTAGAGGCTTACGAAATGATTACATGTGAATCAGTGCGATTACATTAATATTTATTTAGCGCAATAAAATATATTATAATATATATTATGAAACCGAAGGTATTTGTATGGAACTCAAAAGCGCCTTGGGCAATTATTGGCCAGATATTGTTGTTTTACACACTTTTTATATTAGTTTTACACACTTTGTATGTATGTTTGTAACCGACTCCTTTTGACTTGATATTGACCCTCTTGAAACGTTCTGATTTCGTTAAAACTATGTATATATCTCGAGAACCGATGACAATACAATTAATTTGATAAGATTATTCCATTATTTCATTTAGCAAAATAAGATTTTTGTTTGAATTTTAAACTAAAAAATTATATTTCATCTATAGTCGATTAGACAGGAATGATGTTTGTTTTAATTTCTAACCATTATCTTTAGCCGATTTCTTTAATATTAACAAATTTGATGGTGAATAGTTAATCGATTAATTTTGCTATAATAAAAATTGTAATTTAAGAAGAACTATAAATCACGCTGAACTAAGAGGTAGAAATTAGTTTGGTTTTTATACCGAGCGTGTTTTTTAGTTTTATTTTAATTTTATATTTTTTTGAAATAGTAATATTAACCGTTTAGTGACGGAAGATCAGAATACAGCTGTCACCAACCCTCCACTACCCGCGGGTGTCATACGAGGTGATTAAAGGAATAGAATAGATAACGGACACCAGCGTACTCTGCGCTACTACTATCTACGGCGATCAATAATCTGTTATGGGCAAACCTTAGGTGAGGCATTTAGTCCAGCGGTTGTTGTTAAAGGCTTTTTTGACGTGACAACGTCTTATAATTCGATGGAGCCGGCTGCACGCAAAACAAACAAATGACGTATGCGGCGTTACCTCGCTCTGAGGCGTTCCATTCAAGGCTTGAAGTGCAAGCGAGAGCGCGGAACGAACGACAAAGAGGCACAGTCGGCCTCCGCGTTCGGCATCTGTCTCTCTCCTACTTGAGTGAGCGATGCGCCCGCGTGGACAGCTTCTATACAATAATACATTTACATGTTTTCGGCAAGGATGAAGTGCAGTGAAAAGTGAATGAGTGGCAATTGTTTATAGCAACGATAATATCTATCAAACAAATAAAATTAAAATTTTCTTTTGAAAAATGCAACCATTCCATCAGTATTTTCTTACGACGTTGTCACGTTCAACTATCGTCAGTAAGCCGACTTTACAGACAACCATTTTTTTTCTTAGTTATAATTTATTGACCAAGTAGATGGCCCACCTCATGAGACCTGTAACAGCAGAACCATCGCCTATGAACAGAGCAACACTTCCCGAGTATGGCAGGTTAGAAACCCTAAAAAGTGCGGCCCTGGGTCGATCAACCTGAGGCGTACGCGTTAAGCATCGTGTGCCTAATTACGCCGGCAACCAAGCCCTTCAGACCGTTGGACAAAAAGGCTATTTATGTCCGTATTAATTGAAGGAATAAGCAGGGAACCCACCTGATGGTATAAAGTGGGAAACCCGTGGCATATAAACAGAGCAACACATCACAGTTAATTTTGGCGATTTCCCATAGCTTCACGCGCGTTGATGTCTATTCTAGGACTATTATATTCAATGACCTCTGTTATTAAAATTGGACCGGTTGCTCAATTCGTTTTTTGTCTCCAATTTATAAGGCATATAAGGAAATATGGTGTTTATTCAATAATATCCAATGTTGTAAAATATTATTAACGTTTATGCGTGGAGAGTTTATAACAGAATCACGCATTAGCTTTGTCCCATTGGAACTATGCATTTTTCCGGTATACAAAGTACATTCACTTCTAACTTCTGCTTGCCACGGCACTTTTGTCCCTAGGGTAAATACGCCGATGATTGACGATTATTAATGAGTTGCTGCGTGAAAGAATGACAAACCAACGAACACGACATTGTATTTATAATAGAATAGTAGGGATGTAACATAGTTTTAGTTTGTTTGTGTTTACTAGTCTAGGACACCACCCGTAAAAAGTATCACTAATACTTGATTCAAAGAAATGATAATAATTTTGTAATATAACGTAAAATATTCTATTTTCGTATAAAAAAATGTCATGCATAACTAAAATTAAAGACTGGATATCTGCATACACGTATCAATGCATTCAGCCGTTTATGTGTTAGCGTACGAACGTGTGTGTGAATTATAGTGGACCCCCGGTAGTCCGACAAACATTTTGCAGGGCAGTGTCGAACTATCGAATTCGTCGGATTGTAGAGTACTGCCTAAGACCCCCTATAGTCCATATTTTTTTACAAAAGAGTACCTTGTAATCCGACCACAATAGTGATGGTGCGTACAAGTTGTAACTTGTTCAATCATGCTTAGCGAATACGTATTCAATAATAAATAATAGACCATGTCGGATTACAGGGGGCGCCGGATTAGACATGGGCCGGACTACCGGGGGTCCATTGTATTGTTTTAATCTTTAAGACCCCATTTGATCCTAAATGTAATTTTATTTCTCTAAAATTATTGATCTTAGGAAAAAGCTGCCGATCAGAGATTGATCTTTTTATTAATACTGCAAGTGTAAATCATCGTCTGCTAAACGTTTGCCAACTATAGCCTTGCATGGTTTACCTTGTTCTTAAAAATCGTCTAAAGGAAAAGCAAGAAGGCGAAGTAGGTAAAAGCAAGTCACGCCAACTTAACCGTTTAACTTTAAATAACATGTCGGTGTAATGAAAGAACCAGTTCGTTACGTGGCCGTTACGTATACTTTACGTACGTATGTCACAATATGTAGGTATGTAATTGTGATAGTAATTTATAATGTGCTATGTGTGGGTCCGTGTATTACCCTACGTCTCAAACGATGAACGTCCACTGCTGGACATAGGTGTATCTAAGAGGTTTCCACAATACATTTTATTTTTCATTCCACTATAAGTTGCCCTTGATTGCAATCTCACCTGGTGGTAAGTTACGATGCAGTCTAAGATGGTAGCGGGCTAACCTGTTAGGAAGTATGGTAGTCATATCATAGTCAAACGGTTTCTATGCGACATCGCACCGGAACACTAAATTGCTTAGCGGCACGTCTTTGTCGGTAGGGCGGTAACTAGCTACGGCCAAAGCCTCCCACCAGACCAGACCAGAGAAAATTAAGAAATTATGAATTCCCAAATCCCCCTGACGCGAATCGAAACCGGGACCTGCTGCTTAAATTCATCCTTCAGGTCCTTTCTACTTCTAAACAGTGAACCCCTGTTACTCGCTAACCGTCTTCGCTGTAATTCTTTTGATTTGATGCAGTCTAATAACGTAACGGGCTAGCCTGTTAGGGATATAGAAGTTATACCCCTAATCGACCATACCCCTAATCGGCTTCTAAGCGACATTGTACCGGAACGCTTAATCGCTTATCGGCATGTTTTTGTCGGTAGAGTGGTAACTAACTAACTATCCATAGCCAAAGTCTCCCACCAGAGTGATAGGGGAGGTTGGGGCAATAACGGGTAGCGAGGTTAGATGGGGACCCTAGCAAAAGGAATGTTACACAGATGTTAGAAATAGCTAATATAATTTTGTGGAATATAGAGGAAGATAAATCAGAAATGTGGAGATCCGTAGAAGAACTAGTTACCAACATAGCTCAGCAAGTCGCAAAGCTGAAGTGGCATCGTGGAGTCGCTTAGCTCGGAGAACCGATGGTCGGGGTTCCAAGGTGCTGGAATGGCGACCCCGCACGTAAAAACGTAGCGTTGGTCGGCCCCCAACGAGGTGGGCAGACGATATCAAACGAGTCGCTGGGAGTCGCTGGAAACAAGCGGCCCAGCACCGTGGATTTTGGAACTCCCTGCAAAAGACCTATGCCCAGAAGTGGTCTTCAATCGGTTGAAGATGATAATGAGAGGAAGATATTTAGTGCGTAATATGTTTTGGTCGGAGATCGGTGCATTAAAGACAATAGAAAGCGACATAATTTTATTCACAGCTGAAGTTTATGACACTGTCCCGGTGGGTTATTGATATAAATCCGGGTGTATTTTCGACACACTTCAGTCTTCTATAAGACTCAAACGATGCAAGGATAATTCCAGGTGTCTTAGTCGATATCATATATTTTACAAAATCATTAAATCTACTGAACTTGACATACGATGTCGCGTAGACACTAATTATTGGTAAATATAACTACTAGGTTAGCCCGTCACTATTTTTGACTTTATCACTACTTACCAGCAGGTGAGATTGCAGTCTAGGGCTAAACTTGTTGTGGAAAAAAAATCTTTTTATATATAAAGATAGACATCATAGGTTGCATTAGTACCTACCCATTACCGTCAGCAACTCAAATGGCTAACTGTTAGTGATAGGCGAAATATGCATATTCTTACTCTACTTTATTCTCTTCTCTATATTCCTATCTCTCCGCTTTACTTTAAAGAGCGTTTTTACTTCTCTCAGAATCTTGTCAGTCACTGCGGTCGGCGAATGATAACAAGCTTGAGATTCCCTTATCTCGCTCTCAGCGCTATAACGGGTCATTCACTGTTAAAGCTGTAACACTGTGGAACTCACTCCCCTGGGAAATACGTCATTCCGAAACTATTCACCTGTTTAAACATCGCTTAAAAAATTATTACTTATCGAAGTAATTGAGTATTATGTAAGTTTATAATAGCATAAATATATATCATATATAAATTATATTATAGTATATATAAATTTATATCGGTATTTTTGTAGTTAATATATAAATTGTAGTATGTATGTTTATGTAAGTTTATTTTATTTTTTGTAACATCCTTTATGCACCACCCACTTTCCACTTTTTTATCGGCTTCTTACGCTCAGGTTGCCTTTAAAAGATCACTTTTAGTGATAAGGCCGCCTTTGCACCCTAGCACTAAGTACTATTACTGTTTTCCTTGTATTTTTCCTATTGTGTTGTGTTGCAATACAGTTTTTCTATTCTATTCTATTCTACCTTGTACCTACATAGTTAATTGAAACATCAAATGTAAGATAATTCCAAAGTGAAAACCATCGCGTGTTTCGCATTAGAATCTTCGCTACCCATGAATAATACCTATTTGCTTGCCACTTTGAGCTGTGGTTTACTTACTTCGTCATCACTTCCTTCAACTTAAGTTTTTTATATACCTCTTAGGAGGTAGCCAAGCAGTTTACCTATAACCTTTCCAAACTAGCATACGACACTACTATAATAATTGCGTTCTAATTTGTAAGTTTGAATGAATGAATGCATGAATATAATAGAACAAGATAGAGGGGAGGGGGAATTTTGTGATGTAATAGTAGGCATTTAGGTGCAAGATAGGTTCCGTGATTACGCCTGCGCTAAATTCTAAGCATTCTAAGAAATATAAGGTAGGTTACTTCTAGGACAAGGGCGTAGGCGTCTGCTAAGTAAGTTAACTAGAAAATTGCCATTTGGGTTAAATACTTTCCGATTATTTTTAACATACGATCAGATCAGTATAGAGCACCGCCCCCTCCCCCTCTCGAAATCTGGCAGATAATGTATTAAAAAATGTATGGCAGCCAAGACAGACAGACAGACAGACGGACAGAAATGAGAAAAATTGCTTCAGTATTATATAAAACAACCGCAAACGATGTGACCTAAAATAATCTCTCACTTGGAGACACAGGTGGGGCCCTAGAACAGAAGATAGGTACAGTACAGTAGTACAGTAAAGTATACATAAAGTGTAGATAAAAAATTGAAATTGTAATTTCCTGTCAAGTATTGGCACCCCCACGGATAACTGACATTGGAAAATTGTATGCCAAGATCTCAGTCATGCGGAAACCTATTCGTCAATGCTCATCCAATAGCTATACCGGATCGTGTGACGTGGAAACGCTCTAATTCTTAGATTATAAATCATATTCTTAAATGAAACAAATCTTGCGTTCGTGTTAGAAATACCGATTGTTCATGGTGATTTCTAATTTATAATTTCAAATTATATTATTGATGCCGGACTGATCGACCGAAGGCCCAACGAACCGAGGTGGATCTTGGCCTAAAAAATGTGATCTTTTTAGGATTCCGTAGTCCATGTTGACTACGGAATCCTAAAAAGATTACATTAGTAAAGTTATAAGGGTCTGCCTGTCGATACTCGGCTTAGCTCATAGATTCCTAGTACTCGAAAGCTGTATTATAACGTAGGTATAAATATTATTACCCCTCCTCATTTTGGGAGGACACCCGTGCCTTCTAGTGGGCCGATAATGGGTCGATATGGTGATAAAATATTATTCAAGCGCCGTTCGTCAATGCGATAAAATAATGAATTAAAACGAAATTTTTTGTCTTTCTCTCATGGGTTAGGGTGTCGTTTAATACGTTTTTAGAAATATTTCAAATGTCAAAATCAATTTTTTTTTATTTATTTGGGTTCATAAACAACAACGCAGTATCCCATAACGCAATGGTATACATAGTACAAAATATACTCACTGCTGCGTCAACTACGTATATCACATAAAATTTGTTTGTTAAATGAAATTTCCCTTTCTTAAACCGCCTATTTGGGTGGGCCAACCACGGAACCCTGCAATGCGCGTGGCCCGACATACACTTGAACGCTTTTTCAAGCCTTCCATCCGGCTTGATTTATTCTTATTCAAATCTTACGGAAAACAGCAATGTTATAAGCTCGAATATTTTTCTAACTGGTGGTGATTTGTGCACTGAAAATTTGTCTTAACTTGCTATAAACCGGCAAAAAAGCAAATTTCTTCTATTTTTCTACACCCACACCAAAAAGATTTTCCAAAATGTACTCTCCAATACGATGGTTATCGCGGATTAAAGCAAATTAACGTCAATATTCATTGTACCCATATCACGGAATTCCGTAAAGTAACGTCTGCTGCTTCTATCACAAATTTATTTGATTCGTAATACACCTCAAGAGTTTGGAGATAAATTCAACCTGACTAGTGTTCATGCAAAATGATAATTTTACTTTGAGAAATAAGCACACTGTAAACAAGAGATGTTGCTACCCGATACTAGATGGCATTGATATGATGAAAAGAATACAGTTGTAAAATTATAGCAAATCAAACCTTGTTCAAGACCCGATAGGTGATATGACATAATCACAGAAGATTAGGTATGTTATTTTTATTGTTTTGCTGTTTGAATTTTAGATGTGCTAAATCAGCACATAACAGTTCGCCAATAGGACATGAATAAATTGGAACTGGTTGGTTCTTTTTGTACAAAACGTACTCGTACAACAAAATAAAGTCATTTTATTTAGGTCGTGGACCCATATACAAAATCGAGAGGTTAACACAAAATAAATATAAAATACGGATTTTAAAAATAAATAAGACAAGAAAAAAACAGTAATTAATTAAAATCCAGAATTAAAATAAGAATAAATTAGGAGCGCGTCGTTGTACTGGACGTTGTATCTAATGTACTAGAGACATAAAATTACACCTTTAAGGTTTTATTTACAAAAAGTTGCTGGAATTTGAGTGTTTAAAATAAAGGCGCCATATTCAAGCCCTAATCCCTGAATCTCGGTTTGCAACAAAATAATCACACTGTTATCAGACGACAATGTATGCTGGTAATATTTTATAATTAATTGCTAGCAATTTATTTACCTATAATACTGTAGATAGATGTGTGCATTTGTAACAATAATACTTATTCCAAAACTAGTTACGCTCCCACACAATCTGCGGTTTTGGTTTTGCGTTATCCAATATGAAATCTATTGTTACACGGTTACCTTACACCTTGCAATCACAAAAACACGTGTGTGAAATAATATTTATTAGCTTCTGTTACAGTCAAGGGTAGCATTAAGTACTGCTAATGAGTAATTCAATTAGAATTAAAAAAAATTACAGAAAATAAACTTCTGCAAATATTTTTGTTAATAACATTGAGTTCCACTTCTATTACGGTGCCAATAAAGCAAAAATAACTTAGGTTTATAAATTGTGATATTTTACCTAATAAAAGTGTTTCAAACTCAATCCTTTTTATTCTTCATTTTGAAAAAGTTTCGTTGCTTTTGGGAATTGCATTTTCCTCTAGACTGACTGACTAGTAGTTATGAACCTGTACCACCACTATGTTAAATTTAAGCTAAAAAGCATTCTTTTGGAGCGCTGCGATTTGTAAGACATGTGTCTTTATTTATTTGTGTCTGTTTGTAGCTGTACTCCACCACGCTGGCCAGGTTCGCGTTGGTAGACTTCACACGTCTTTGAAATCATTATGGGGAGCCCTCAGGCATGCAGTATTCTTGATAGAATTTTCTATTTTATTTATTACTATACATTAAACGTACCCTAATAAATATTGATCAAAACAGATTGTCCCAATTTATAAATCCTCAAAAGCAGCCGTTTACGTTATAAAGATACGTTCAATATATTAAAATCTATATGCTTTTTATGGATGGATTTGTAGACTCCTTTAAAATTTCGTTTTACTAACTATACATAATAGAGTTCTTTATATTAAATATACACACAATATATTATTACAAAAAGTAGTTTTTGTCGTCCAAAGTTTTTGTAATAACAATTACTGAGAACAATAAAACAGGTCATAATGTGGATTTTCCTGCGAAGAGTCAATTTCCTGTTATTTACCTAATATTGCGTATTTCTCGTGGTCAATTATATGTACACTTATGAGGTATCTAAATAATATTTTAAGACGAGCAATTATACGTATTTTCCATAAAAACGCGACCTTGCGCGCAAAAACTTTGAGAGCCCTCGATATTTGAATGAGGAAAGGTTAACTTTGACAAAGTGCAAGTTTGTATTTCAAGTTGGTAAGTCTATTTTGATGACCCATGGTTCAGAAACATGGTCGCTTACTATGGGCCTCATAAGAAGGCTCAGAGTCAGTGGGCGATGGAGAGAGCTATGCTCGGAGTAACTAAGTGGTCAAATCAGAAATGTGGAGATTCGTAGAAGAACCAGAGTTACCGACATAGCTCAACGAGTCGCGAAGCTGAAGTGGCAATGGGCCGGGCACATAGTTTGGTGAAAGGATTGGGGTCCTACCCCAACGTCCATCCTTGGAGCTGGAATGGCGGCCCCGCACTGGTAAGCGCAGCGTTGGTCGATCCCCAACGAGGTAGACAGACAACATCAAGCGCGTCGCAGGTAGCCGCTGGATCCAAGCGGCACACAACCGTGGAATTTGGAACTCACTACAAAAGACCTAAGTCCAGTAGTGAAAGTCTATCGGTTGATATGATTATGATGATGATAAAGTCTATTTTAAAAAAAGGACCGACATGAGGTCACATTTCTTTGTCGGCAAAAGGGGGATTACTGAAAGCTTCACGAAGAAAGACGTCGTGCCAAGTGATATAGTGCTCCGGTGCGATGTCGCGTCGAAAATTAGGGGTACGGGTTTAATATAACTGCTATGCCCCTTGCCAACGTGTAGAAAATAAAAAGAGGGCGTTTTGTGTTTGTTACTTTTCAGTTGTTAACAGTCTGCAGTTATAGGTCTGTGGCCATTGATTTAATATGTTACTATCGTCTGTTATCACTTAGTTTGTATCAAATATATTTTTTTTTATTAATACGTGTCTCTAGGTGGTTTGATTTAACACAACGATTAACTACATTATAAATCGCAATAGGTAACGAATTGTAGATACAAATTGTACGGCTATTGACTGATTCTCTATAACAAACATTTGGATCTCTCTAAGTGGACCTACATGAGAAATTTATCTATAATGTGCATACGATTGGTTATTTCTATTAACTTATTTATAAAAGTAAGTACAAGCGGTCTTGCGCATTATCCAGTGGGCCATATACATGCGATTATTGACTACGTTTACATAATATTATATAATACATATTATATGACGCTAGTTGAAAGGTTAGTTAGTACCCCATTAAGCTGGTGGGGTTTTACAGTGTGGCGGTCTCCACATTACAAAACTAGATGGCGTCACAAGATCCTGCATCGCGCTAGCGACACAACAACCAATGACCATTTAATATAATTATACAAATTCCAAAGATGAATGGTTGGACTTCGGTCCACGAGCACGATCAACCGCTAGAAGGAAGATCTTCCTATTGTTACGGTCGAGCGAGTGCTCGTTAGACCTATGGTGAGTACCATAGCTCCCGGACAATAGTTGTCATAAAAACGAAACACAGTTATAAGAAAGTCAAACAGGTCTAATGGGGTAACAGAAAACTATAGCAGCAGCATCTAGGTATACAGCTCAATAGTCCCTTTTTATATAGAAACAATATTTTCACGCACACACATACACGTGTCAATCACACATATCTTTAGCACTTATAATGTTATTAGGTGCTTGTTGGGATTAATTGCATAAATTAGTCAAATAATAAAGTTATCATAAAACCCAAATTCATCAAAATCCGGTCAGGCACTTTAGCAAGAAGTGCTAATAAGAGATACGCATAGCGGTTTCGAACGCACTTGCCAAAATAAATTACAATCTGGGTACCTATAAAACAAAATTGGAAGAGTGGAAATAATCTCCTATCTTTTGAGTATATTTTGAAACACTCAATAAAAACGTACGCTTTTTTTCCTAGATTTTGTATGGGACTGTTTACATCCAATTCATTGTTTATTGTACAACAAGTCGGCTTCAGTTTTCACCGAGCACGATGCATGCAAATCACGTAAGGTCGAATTGCGACATTAGGTTAGGCGTGTGACACAATAAGTGCGGATGTGCCGTAAGCCTATACCTACGCTATCAATGCTGAGCTATTTCAAGCTATATTTGCCCCGAAAGTTACACGACTCTAGGGGTATATGTAATGGCCTGTTACTTTTTTACGAGGGTAGTTTAGTTTCAGTTGAATAGCAAATTAGTTGCTTGCCCTTATTAAACAAAGTTAATCCAATTTGGATCGGAATTATCATTATCCTAATTCAAGTTATATTGACGATTAAATACCTTTTCTATTATAGCCTACGCTTAGAAGCAGCCTATATGGTAAATCTAAATTTGATATATGCAAATTCATTCAAATATTTAAATCTCTTTTTTTTCTTGTTAATAAAGAAAATGCTTGGGAAACAAAACCAAAACCATGTTACGGTCAATTTTAAATTACTGGTTTTCAAAATTGCGTTAACTTTAAATTACCAGGCTACTCAATGATAATGTTGGCAATATACCTTAGGTTAGAAGTTAATGTCATAGCTATCGCTTAGCAATATCTCTCACGTGCGTAGTGTGTAAGTACTTTAGGCGGACAATTTTCTTTTGGTTTGTCTCAACGGAACTTACGTGACTCTTTAAGGTCTCGGTTGAGAAACTCCGCGTGACAGATTCAATTTTATTTATTACATACACTCTAAATAATGGTAACATTACACTTGTAACGGCTAAACGTTTTACGCAATCAGCTTTTACATAGGATATATTTTCTAGGAAAATTTGCAGCGTATCTGCAGCATTGTAGCGATATCTAATCTTAAAATTAAAATTCAGTGAACACCAGCTCTTAATAGTGTAATGCAAATAACAAAAGGCTCTGAAATGTCTGAGAAAAGTTCATCAAATTCTGTTCAGTGTTTTTTTTGGAAAATGGTATTAAAATTGTTTTATTAAAACTGACAAACCAACTCACATGCAAAGTCTTTACCAAAACGATTATAGTTGTCACCATTACATCATGTTTAAATAGTGACCTGTGACCCATAATATGCTAAAACTAAGCTAAAAACGGTTAGCCTTGATCTTCTTTATTACTAAGGAGCGATTAAGCAACACCAAACTCATTTGAACATTGCAAGTGGTGTGTAGCAATACCGCAAATGTTAGCCTATGCTTAAGGTGTTAATGTCTATTTACGAAATAATGTAGGGAGGTAGGTACGCGGTAATGCCTTGTTGAACGAAAGGTTTTTTTTATATCTAAAGTTAAAGTCTTGTGAGCGACCACGTTCCGGACCCATAAGACTATGGGTCTCACAAGAAGACTCAGTATCACTCTGCGGAGTCACGAACCAGAGTTACCGAAATCGCGTCGTGAAGCTAAAGTGGCAAATGGACGGGGCATATAGCTCGCAGAACCGATGGACGGGGTCCCAGGGTGCTGGTAGGGCGACTTCACATTAAACCACGCGGGGAGCTCCTGAACCCAAGCGACACAAGACCGTGATATTTGGTACATATATACGTCCATTGGTTGACTCTAACGTCTATCTATTGAAAGTAATCTTAATAGGTAATATATATACAAAGTTACCTATTTCGTTATTTATGATTTTGGGGCTGCTCCGGGTTTTCCGTATTTTTTTTCGATGAGGCGACATAAGTAAAAAAAAACAAATCTCTCGAGCCTTTTTCGTGTTTTTGTGCGACACGCATAGCTATGATAGATGGTAAATATTATACAAAAAGCGTCCCATTAACCCACACCCTAAAACGCCTGCGCTAGACTGACATTGGGAATCATAGGCGCTCTCTGCACGGCTTGCATGGGCAGGTGACAATTATCTCCCTGGCGAAAGAATAAAAATTGATTTTCTAACACAGCTTTATCAAATCTCAGAGCACTGGCGCACAAACTGACGTGAAAATAATATCCAAATAATATATGTGTAATAATAAACGGGGGTAAACTTCTTCTATTCCATGCTCCTGTGCTTTAGTAGGTGGACACGTTAATTATTTCCCCTGTCAGGTGATATAATCAGGGGATATAATTGTTGTGTCCTGCCCGTGCTAGCCCTGCTAGAGGGCGTTGTTTGTCATTACCTACGACGTCTGCGAGCCCTAGGCCTACAAAGCTCTGCACTTACCATATTCTCGACTGTGACACGACTGCAATTATTTGGGGATAGCCAGTTAGATGCACTAAATACGGTCGGTTGTTGATTATTACATGGCTAAGTGTCGTTAGTTCTTTTATAGTCATTCTGGACACTTAATGGAGTTTCCGGTAATATGACAAATATGTCGGGACACTAAGGGTTCCTTTTTCTCCTCTGCCTTCGCCTCCGTAACCGAGAGACGACTGGCGTGTTACGGAGTCTGAGACTGGGTCATTGAGCCATCGTAGTGGTTGTTCGTCGTTAGGCAATCAAAGCGATTTAAAGATAAGCCAACGGAAGTCATTATAATAATTATTTCATATTATTTTAATGTACGCGTCATGTCGTGACAGTACGGCCTCTATGTCCTATTGTGCCACAGCCTTAACCCAATAATTGTGTAATTACAACTTATATGGAAGTAAAGGTCAAGCAACGATGGATGGGCTAATGTCGCCATCGCTTTGCTAATGTTATCTAGATTGATTTTTGTAGCCGAATTCGCAATAAACCCGAAATAACATATTCTGTATATGTTTATCTTAATTTACTCAAACGAACAACGAAACTAAGTTGCACAGTTTAAATGTTGAACAGTTTGTATGACGCTTAATATGGAAAACTTATAATGATAAACCGAAGGCTTATGCTGTAATTTCTACGTGGCTGGTTGACATTCCATTTGCTACTCGGTTGTGACACTATCAGACAACTGTCATATTGAGAGACAATCGCTGCTGTAATCGCTGCATAATCTTGCTTTGTTTTGCAAGATACTGCACATTCTGTTTTATCTATTGAATTCGCCATTATATGAAAAAATGGATCATCCTGGAGAGGCAGAAAAATTACTTAATACTTACTACTTACTTACTTAATACTTAAGCCGCATTCGTTTTTATAATAGGTAGTTGTAAATTATAATATTGTTATTAAACTAAGTTAGAAATAATGCAAGGATGAAGGGCGACGATTTCTCGCTAAAACTTAGTGATTCATACCTGCATTTGAGAATATTTATTTATTATATGGGGTATTTTTTTCCTCGACCAGGCACAGGTGTGACGTCTAAAATGTTTGGCTTAAAAAGTGCCTAGTTTCTGATGGGATTTGTACGAAGAATCCAATTCTAAATCTTCTACGTGCATTAAATTTACTACTTCAAAAACAAGGGCGTAGCACGGTGATTTAGTCCTATGCTATCCTAGTTGGTTTTTTCTGGATTCAAATGATAAAATTACCCAAAAACAAATCATATTTGTAGAATCTTAGTTTTTACAATTGTGCACATGTGTTGTTGAAACTTCATTAGTATAATTAGCGAGCTTGGTTTAGTTTAAATAAGGATGAATACTTGAAGCCATTTTCAAGGTCAAATAACAATAGGATATGCTAGAATGAAGGTACTTTACCAAGTTTACTTTTAATGTTTACTTTATTTTTTCCAAGTATTTTATCTTATTTGCCATGTTTGTCTTAAGCTAGACTGGCTTTGCTTGCGACTTTGTATGCGTATATTGTTTCCCTTCCCAGTAGAAACCAAAACTGGGCTGCCAGTTGTCATTTCACTATTCTTTAACAACCTCTATGCCGATCACCAAGTGTATGTGGTCTACCTTGCTGCTTGAAAGAAGGACGAATACGCTTTCGCAATCATAATTTTGCGTTAGACTATCGTTTTAACCGCGTGCTAAACTCACTACCGAAAGATGATGAGATATATGAAGCCTATACCTTTAATTTTTAGGTTGTTTGGGACTATTTTTTGTGATACTACCTAAACCCGACCACGCTTAGCTCGGCCTATCTGATTTGAATTCCCTTTATCGGGAAACTTAGGGATAAAAATTAAGTTAAAAAAACCCGAACTTAGTCCATTTAACATTTGTCAAACACAAACATATGGAAGCTTAGTTTTATTATTTTCTAAGACGCTACTTTTTTTTCTTACAAGAACAAAACATCTTCATCATTGTAAGGTATCATTCCATTCCATTTTTTCTGTTCGTCAACCTTCAAAGTCCGTATCAAATTTTAATGGATCCAATTTTGGGGAAAACCAATATATACATTCAAATGAAGTTTTTCATGTCGTACTTATGGCAAATCCAATTAAACTGGCGAAGGTAGTTGTTTACATTTTATGAGAGAAATGTCATGGACTTTGGCACTAGGCAGTAAAAGATTAAGTACCTACGTGAACGCCGGACAGCGACATAATTACTAAACTGCGTGTAACCGAGTACCGACTCTCTCGAGATGAAACGTGTGCTGATTGTTGTTTAGATAGAAATGGAAATAAGACATGTACTTATGTGTTTGCGGTGGTATGAGCATTGATAGCCAATTTGTCAGGACTTCCGCACGTCACTGCACCGCAAGTTTTCGGAGTTTTAGGTGTCTTAAGCATATTAAATAGGTATCACTGGCTTCGACGAAGGAAAATATCGTGAGGAAACCTACATACCTGAGAGATCTTCATAATGTTCTCAATAGCACGAAGAGAGAAGAAGAAGAAAGAAGTAGAAGTCTAACTGTATTTGGCGTGGTGGATTTCGGCTTAAACCTTTCTCATTCTAATATCATAATGATGATAATTATGATGATATATTTGTGTTTTATCTTTTATACAGAGTTATGTATCAGTGACTGATTATTTATTGAGTAGAGGTAAAAGATTAACAAGAAAAACTTAGACATTTTTCAGAAAAAGTACTCATTGTTGATGTGACAATGAATTTAGCTATCAAACTCGTATGCAAATATTTAGTCATTATCTAAACGCTTATTTACATTATTCATTTTATGACTCATTTGTTTGGAAGCATTTTACCCAGAAGTAATTCTTAAGGCATAAAATATTTTTTTAAGTAGATTCGCTTCCGCCTATTTAAATTCGCCTGACCGCTGTCATTAGAACTTGATTAGAATTGTATGTTTATAGTTTTTCTCTGTCAGTCGTAAACTATATAAAGTTCTACATATTCAGACTTTGAGGTTCTACATAATATAATAAAATATTTCATTCCATTTGATAAATGCAATTCATGACATTAGACGTATTACGCAATAGGTACATTTATCTTCTAATTCAGTTCTTTTGAAATCATCCAATAGTTTCAAACAAAAATTACTAGAAACAATTTAGAGAACAAAAGAAAATTTTAATTCAGAAAGCGTAATCGTTCTCACCATACCGCACAATGCAGTGGACGGTCAGAAAGTGATGCTTGCAAAAATTACGTTCGGTGAAAGCCAGCTTGTGCATGGTGCAAGTTTTAAGAGAATAGCCGTACCTATTTATAACATAGACGTAAAAAATATAATCTATAATACTAAAAATTTTGAAAGTATACAAGACTCCATGAAAGTTTTTACGAAACGTAAGCTTACTGAAAAATTCTACAATGAGATTAACTGGGTTACCAATTATTGCTTTCACTAAAATCAAGCTTTATAAATCAAAAGAAGCTTTACTTACTACGAGAAATTATTATGATTCAGCTTATTAAAGTGTCATTAGTTATTTAATTTGGACATAAACTTCTCAGGTGAGGTCCCCTAGGGTTTAATTATGATTTAAAGTTGGGGACCTCCCTCCACCACTGCGGTGGAGGGAGGTTATACCCTATCATCAATATCATCATCATCATCATCATCCTCATCGTGTCAACCAATGGACGTCCGCTGCTAGACATAGTTCTTGTGTAGAGAGTTCCAAATACCACAGTCTTGTCCTGCTTGGGTCCATCATCTCCCTGCGACTCGCTTGATTTCATCCGTCCACCTTGTGGGGGTCTACCGTGAGTCTACTGTGTGCATGTTTCAGGTGCGAGGTCGCCATTTTATTACCTTGGGAACCCAATGAGCAACGCTTGGCCGAGCTATTTTACCGCCCACTGCCACTTTAGCTTCGTGACTCTTTGTGCTACGTCGGTAACTCTGGTTCTTCTACGGATCTCCTCATTCCTGATCTCACTTCGCTAAGTGACCCCGAGCCTTCTTATGAGACCCATAGTTAGCGACCACGTTTTCGAGCCTAAGTCATTATAAGTGAGCATCATATTCACACCCATTGGGGGCCCACCCATCATACCCGGTGGGGGCAACATTTATAATTCTCTTTGGTCTAGTGGAAGGCTTTGACCGTGGTTACCGTACAGACAAAAAGTGCTAATTAACGTGTAATTCTTATTTATTTATGATGTAACAAAAAACGGCACTGATCCTCACTGTACTTCATAGGGCATTTTCAATAAATCTTTGTTAAGGTAAAACTTCATGTTTGTCATCAACATGAAAAGTTCACTCGAGATTTTCTTCGCATATTCTTATTATATCGTTAAAGAACTCTTTTTGAAATAAATAAAGTTGTTCATATGTCTCAAATTGTTATAATTTAGATAAATAAGAAGACGCCATTTCACGGGATCGGAAATTGACATTCTTTCTTTATTAAAATAGGTTTTCAGATCATATTTTCTAGGTACAGAAGCTGTTTTTTTTAATTTATTTGAATTGTAGGTTGTAAATATGTCGCTCACGACTTGCAACATATCGATCTCCGCGATGTTATTTTCATCATAATCACCAGTTATTCGCGTAACGGTGTTTAGCAATACTACACACACGGTATTTCCTGTATAAAAATAGCTCATATAAATGAAATGAATAACCGCAGTTGATTTTAAAACCATATGTTCTTTAAAATTGAAATAAATTTAATGACTTGGCCATAATTAAAATAATCTTTTATTTATTTATTAATGTTGCAAGTTATCTACATTTTAAATCCTTTGTTTAAAGTTTGAAACAAAAGTCTATATATTCACAATTTTATTAATTTAAATAAAACAAGCCATGTGTCATCTCTTGTTTCAAACGTGTCTCATTGTAAATATTCTCTATATAGACCTTTGAAAAAGTAGATCGAAACTGCAACGTTTACTACTAGATGACGCTACAGTTGCTATAAGACTGGCATATACTAATTTCGGCATCGACGGCAGGAGAGCCGTAACTTAATTGGAGAAAGCGCTCATGCCGCGATTGCCAGAGAGTCGCAGGTTCAAATCCTGTCGGTTCCGAAAATTTTATATGCATTTTAAATTTAAAAAATTGATGATTCCTCCAAGTGTAGGTAAAAACACAAATAAAAATAAAAAATAATATATATTCACACTTCACAGGTATTATTTTAGGTAGGTCATCATTAAGTGCTATTGTTTATGTGTCTAAAAGGTTACTATTTGCATCATTAATCTATATTGAATTAGCCTACGATTATATAGTATTAACATTCTAGTAGCAGTAGCATTTAAAATCTGTTAAACCAGATTCGAAGCGATTTAGGGAAGTTGGTGCTAAGAAGCTCCCTTGATGCACTCCATTACATGCATACAATATTTAACTGCTAAGTAATCATGGTAGCGTAGCCCAATTGACATAAATGGACCTTCATTCCTTCATGGATACTGACTTTCTCAGAAGGCTAGGTTAAAACGCTTACATAAATGTCAAGATTGTTTTAAAGCCCTGAAAGTCGGATTCTTTCGTAATATGATCGGCTATCACATTTTCTGACCTAAGAGGTTGAAATATATTTGCAAAGATATTGTAAAACAGCGAAAATAAAACTATCTTTGTGACCCTTAGAGCTTAATCCTTGAGTAATCCTTTACAAACAAAGTAAGTTAGGCGATTCGGTGTAACCAAAGTGACCAAATAGTTATTTAACCGAATAATAGTAATTATAATTTATAACGCTAAATTATTTATTTCATATCGACAAATGCGTACAGCAGAAAACTAGACAGTGCTATTATTGATTTGTGCCTAATCATCTTATTAGAACCAACGAGGTTATCATAAGCTGACGTTCGTTCCAATTTCCTTGAGCCTTAGGGCTCAACCTCTGGTAGAGCTACAGTACTTCGGCAACGTTAAACAACTAACCGGGGTAGTAGAAAAAATTAAACTACGGCCAAGAATAATTGTTTTTAGGTTCGACCATTAGATATTTATGTTACAGGATAAATGTTTCCTGTATACAGTTTCGCATTCAAAGATGTTGTAAAAAACTTTTGTTAACATTTGTGTCTCATGCATTTGCATACAATGGTTAACCTTTGCATTGGCAGCCACCGATTAATAATCAATTAATTATCCTCAGGATTCTTTGTTCACCTTCCGCCAATGGTTACTATGTGCGATTTTCGGTCTAAGACAATAAAACTGTTAATGAAGTTTGTAAGGATGTTGTTAGTTGATGAAGTATTCACAGTTTTATTGTCATCAATTTGCAGTATCAAACAAGAGGGCAATTTACTATTGTAAAAACGTAAATGATGTATGCGTTTCGGTTTGATACAATTTTCCTGCAAAACTAGAGAAACTGTTTATACGACCTGATTTTTAATGAAATGGTTAGAAATTTAACCTTACCCACACTTTCACAGAGCCACTAAGAAATCCTCGGAGCAGATGTTTTGATATCTTTTACTGGGATGCTAGGGAAAATCAAGTCACAGAGCTCAAAATTTATTTCATTTTACACTGACATCGTGATCTCATGGCTTAGGGCCGTGAGCATCTATGCTAACTTTCTTCTTGAGCCTTTCTGAATCAGTCTTGGATATTCTCATTTACAAATGCCTCCTCCTCACTCACTTACAAATCCTCTTCCTCTTCTTGTCTTTCCTTCAACGGGTCCCAAAATAATAAGCCGTTCTAAACAATCAGGACTTTTCCTTGTCACGTCGCCGAAAAATAAGAGCTGTCTTTGAGCACATAGACTAGAGAGACTGGTCTGGATCTTCAGTCCCTACAAGATCGACATGTTTGTGCGATGAGCAGTCTATGGGACAACTAACATGTTGCACCAACAATACATTTCATTTATTTATTCACAAAGTTTAATCTATCTTTACAGGCACATTATTTATCGCATTGATGAATAAGTAAAACATTTCAATACCTAATTGTAAAAAAAAAAACAAATACCTTAATAATAGCATAATGTATTGAAAACTTAATGGCCTTGTTAATTAACATATTCACTTGGTAAAATAACAAGTAAAAAAATGAGCCTAAAATGGATCCTGGTGGGATCACTGTATTGTACCTTATTTATGGTTTTTTTTATAGTTAGGTATGTATACACGTTTGAGGTTGTGTATTGGTTATTGGCAACTATGCACTTTTTATAGAACGTACCGGAAATATTCTGAAGCATGTTACGCAAAAACTGCTTGAATGTAAAATAAATTTAATTTTTTAAAACTTCATCCAGTCTCTATTTAGAGCTCAAAATTTGGCCTCAATTTTGCGGAAACGTGGTACGTAAACAGCCTTCGTTACACCAGATACCTACTTGTTAATATTAAACTTTTAAACAGTTTAATAATATTTTTATTCAACACATATTATTAGGTAACTAGATTATTTAAATATGTACTTACCTTGGCACTTGTGCTCTATATAATATTTAAAAGTATTAAATTTCCTTTCAGTTGAGTACCCTTAGTACAAGTTTAATACGCTCGCTATCGTCGACTCGTTTTTGATTATCGAAAGGCTGGAAATATCCGAGTAAAATGGAACTTGGTTTGATTGTTTCCAAGCTCTAAGATTTATCTTTGGGCTTAAGAAATTTGACCAAATTACTCATTACCGTCAGCAACTCAAGTGGGTAACTGTTAATGATAGGCGAAATATCCATATTCTTACTTTATTTTATTCTCTTCTATATAGTCCTATCTCTCCGCTTAACCTTAAAGAGCGTTATTCCTTCTCTCAGCATCTTGTCAGTCTCCGGTCGGCGAATGACAACAAGCTTGAGATTCCCTTATCTCGCTCTCAGCGCTATAACGAGTCATTCACTGTTAAAGCCGAAACACTGTGGAACTCGCTCCCCTGGGAAATACGTCATTCCGAAACCATTCACCTGTTTAAACATCGCTTAAAGAATTATTACTTATCTATGTAATTGAGTAGTATGTAAGTTTATAATAGCATAAATATATATCACATATATCTATCATAGTATATATAAATTTATGTTGGTATTTGTGTAGTTAATATGTAAATGTATTATGTATGTTCATGTAAGTTTATATTACATTTCTTTTTTTTGTTTTTTTTTTGTAACTTACTTTATGCACCATCCATTTTCCACTCTTTTATCGGCTTCGTACGCTCAGGTTGCCTTTAAAAGATCACTTTTAGTGATAAGGCCGCCTTTGCACCCTAGCACTAAGTATTACTACTGTTTTCCTTGTATTTTCCTTTTTTTTGTTGTGTTGCAATAAAGTTTTTCTATTCTATTCTATATTCTCTAACTTTTTCACAACTCTACAGCTAAGTAGTTCATATATAAAATAAAAATCTTTAGTGCAGAACTTGCGACGTTAAAATGAGTGACATTAGGTAAATTTTGCTATGAGGGTTTAAGTTTCGATAGGCAAAAGTGAGTAGTGGTAGAGTCAGCTTTTTTTTTGGAAGCTTGTAATTGTTATAATAAGGGTACAGGGTTTAAAATTGCACGTGTAATGTGATTGCGGCAGTGTACGTATGCACTATAAACTATAGGTATCGAATCAAATATAATATCAATTATATCAATTCTACGTCAATAATACGAGATATCTTCCTTATTCTTATAAAATACCGAGTTTGCATCGTCAATTAACTAGAAGTAGAAGAAGAAATACCTTATTGGACACAAACATCGAAATATACAATACTAATATATAAAACTGCTTTTACTAGTTGTAATTGTTAAACTTAAAATCGTCATTTAATTTGACTCATTTGCATAAGGGATCTCCAAGAAATCTCCTAATATAATGTGATTCTGTGATTCTCTAAAAAAACCTTAATTTCCCTAGATAGATGAAACGCCATATTGCAGGGTAGTTATAATATGCAGTGCTGTATAGTATCTGTATTAATACCAAAGCTTTTAATTTCACCAATAAAACTAAACGCAATCAAGCAAGCTAAACTCAGTTTAGTGAGTGAGTTGATAACGTGCTTTCATTAAACTTCGTTTACAGTGCTCTGTCAGGGTTCGTACTAAAGGGAAAAGGTTGTTTTACTCAGCTCTAGTGCATCCAGGGCGTCAATTGCTAGGTGTTTGAAGTTGTTGATTTCGTTGCAGTATCAAAATTTTTCTTCTTATAAACAAGATGTGAAGCTGCCAGTAACAAAACCGCTGGGCTGTCTGTGCGCCGACATCTTTGTTGCATAGACGCCTTTTCAGCATCATTGAATATCGCTTTGGGCTGTTTTAATCCCGCCAAGTTGTAAATAAATAAATGTAGATGAGTTTACGAGATAAGTCAAATATACTCCTACTCAAATGTGGTTTGTTGTATGAAGCAATATTTACCAACCAAATCGTAGTCATGCGCAAACGCGTTTAACAAAATAGCCTATTTCTCTGACTGACCTTTATAAACAAAACTTACGTGCAATATTTTACCAAATATAAAAAAATCACCAAAGTCAAGGCTCCCCTTTTTTGGGAGCTTTCGCAATCGTCTTAAAACATTAACCACAAAAACGGAGTCGGGGGAATATTCAACTCACTTTCGTTTCACGAAGGCCTTTTCTGTATACAGAATGTTTCAAGTTCCACCGACTCTGATTGGGTTTATATTTTTTTTACTAAAATAATAATATAACGGCTGTTTAATATAACTTTAAAAGAACCAAAGAGTTTTTGCTTTTGTAGTTTTCTTAAGTTAGATTTTTATTGATCGGATGCCAACGGTAAGTAAGATGAGCATATTATGGCATTGGTATACACAAAATTATGCAGTTAACTGCTTTGTTAGTGTGGGGGTTCTGATAGTACACCTAAAATTTGCCACAAGCTCCTAAGCTTTGTTTGTAGTTTTTTATATTGATGTATTTTCTTTTTTAATTTATCGAAGGTACTAGTTTTCAGACCAATCGATCCGGAGAGTCTAGGTATACCTACCTATCAATTAAAATGATTTTTCTTTAATACGCTAAAAGTTTTTTGGGTATTAAAACAAATCTTCTTTTTCTTGCCCTTATTCTACGTTATTCGGAGTCGGCACAATATGTATTCTTCATATTTAAAAACAGGCTAGTTGTTTTGGTTTTGGCAATTTTTTTTAACGACCGACATCATGTCACACAACAACAAGGCTTGTTAATTTTCTTTTTGGTGGAATAATCAACAGCAAAGTTCGTATGATAATCGTTATCGAATGAATATTAATCTATTAAATGAAATAGAAATTTAAAACTTGGCCAATGTTTTTGGCTTATGTACATACATTGAAGGCATGTAGATTTACATACTTCTACCCGCGAGGTCAGTTTGAGGCTAACGACTAGTTCATTATTTCATATGAACACTTGCTTGCAAAAAAAATATACAACAGCATGTATATGTATGTGCCTAAATGTGGGGGAAAGCAGACAATAGACAAAAGCAAGACAACAGTTTATTAGGCAACTGTTCACACACGCACTCCCACAGCTTACCGTTTATTGTTATACTATGACTTTGCATATTAAAATATATATATATTTTTTTTTTTTATAAAATATCATTATTATCTAGCTATTACTGGCCCACTACAGGATACGGGTGTCCAACCAGGTTGAGAAGGGCTTGGGCCGCAGTTCACAACGCAGGTCAAGTGCGGATTGGTACACTTCGCACGCCTTTCAGAATGTGATGGCAATATGAGTCGTCCAGGTTCCTCACAATCTTTTTCTTTACTATTAAAACGAATGATATTTTATTGTTTAAAACGCACATAACTCTAAAAAGTAGTAAGTAAGGTAAATTTACATTCTTCAATATCATCATCATCATCATCATCATCATCACATCAACCCATTACCTGCCCACTAAGAGCACGGGTCTCCTCCACCACGCTGGCCCAGTGCGGATTGGTGGACTCCACACAACTTTGACCACATTAAGTAGATGAGAGATCTACTTAATGTGCTCCATGCAGGTTTATTCACGATTTTATCCTTCACGAAACTGTGTGCTTCAACGAAGCAAGTGATATATTTTTTTTTAAATAAATAAATATATATACTACGACAATACACACATCGCCAACTAGACCCAAAGTAAGCGTAGCTTGTGTTATGGGTACTAAGATAGCTGATGAATATTTTTTTTATGAATATAATACACATAAATACTTATATTATACAGATAAATACCCAGACACTGAAAAACATTCATGTTCATCACACAAACATTTTCCAATTGTGGGAATCGAACCCACGCCGCCCACTGCGCCAGTCAGCCGTCAAGATAGATATTATAAAACACACGTAACTTATCAAAGTAAGAGTGCTGGGATTTGAACTCGGCCCCCCGAAAGTGAAGTCGAGCTCCTACCCAATGCGATATCACCGCTTCACATTTACTTTACTTTTATTCAGTGAAATGTAATACCAAGTCGATCTTGGTAAATACATTACATAGGCATGCAATAATTCTGGGCCATTGTTATTTGAACTCTGCTTGCCAAAAAAATAGAGTTATTATCATAGACTAATTATAATCAAACTAGGTCCAGGCAGCAATTGTGAGGCAACTGCGTGGCTTAGAAGAACTTTTATTGGTCTCAGTAGTAGTAGTATTAAGGGACCTATCAGCACTTAGTCAATGGCATCGGCATTTACCTCTAGATCAAAGGAATCGAACTACTGTATCTCTTCTATAAACGGTGGTATTAGAATTAGTTTAATCGCTTTTTTATTTTGACGGCCTCCATGGCGCTGATGGGAGCGCTGTTTTATTAGTTGGAGGTAACGGATTCGCTGATTTGGGAATTAACAATTTTAGAATTTCCTCGGTCCTCGTCCTCCAGTACGTGGACTCTCATAGACCGTGGCTAGTTACGACCCTAAAGACAAATATATGCCGCCAAGCAATTTAGTATTGCGGTACGATGTCGCATATATACCGATTATGGGTATGGCTCACGAGCCCGCTAGCATCTTAGACGGCATAATCAGTTAACATCAAGAAAGTCTGCATTAAAGGGTTAAGGGATAACTTACAGTGGAGTAAAAAAAAAGTTTAAGCGTTGATTTCATACATTTATGTTTCTACAGATAATACATTGAATGTATCTTTCCTGTAGGTACTGTATTTATGGCGTCTAAATTGTATGTTACGGTTATCGCATACAAATTATTCGTTAAATTTAATTGTAATAAAACATTTGCATCTCTTTATAGAGATCGATTTGTTATCGGGCGGTCTTGACAAAAATATAGGGTGGATTGTGTTCACGGCTCATCATTATGAATGCGAAAGTGTATTTGTTTATATGTTAGTTCGTTGACTATCTTTGATACTACTACGTTATGCCCGGCTCGGGCATAAGGTAGTAGTATCTTCGTCCTCGTTTGTTTACATTTTTAAAAAATCGCGAAGGATTAGTTTATTTACACGGGCTTAAAGTTATACAATGTCTATCTACAAGATGGAAGCTATACTATATCTATGCAAAATTTTATCAATTATTCCATTTATCTTGATCCACTGATCTATAACTATATATATCCCTCTGATCTATACAAAATATTATCAACTATTCCACTTAGCTTGATATAGTTTTACACATATACAGTTTGCATCCTGGAGAAAGGCAAAGGATACTTTTTATCATCAAAAAGTACAACGGTAAGGTTTCTGGAGGAGATCCATTCTTGCATACGTACGGCTTCACAGCTAAACCGATCTTGGCGCAATTTAGCATAGAGATGGAGACGAACATAGGATATTTTTTATTTTTTTATGCCTTATGTTATGATTGTTTAGCACGGACTGGCGGGCGAAAAGTAACGCCTAAACGTCTTTCCTGACTTTCATGGCGCAATGGCGGAACAATCCGTGGCTTCGCTTATTAGTTTCACTATTTAGGAATTTTTCATTTCGGAATTTTCTGATGCAAGGCAGTCGCTTACCACCCCATCGCCAAAGACGCGCCGCCAAGCGATTTAACGTTCTCGTGCAATGCCACTGATGGGTATATGGGTATGTATTTAATACAAGTGCCATATCACTTTTAGTTTAAACCGCTTTAAGACATAACACCAGATTAGATTGCAGTCAAAGGCTAACTTGTGTACTTGAATAAAAATACCAATAGGTCTCGTATAAGACCTCACTCGGCTAATAGCGCAATGATTATAAAAGCAGTTGGTTACCAGGCAGTAATATGGTGCAAGAAACACGCGGAGCCCCATGGCCCGTCCGCTATTGCACACTGACACGACGGTATTGCACAATGTATGGAAGCGCGTGTCTAGCACTAACTTACGAAAACGGCCATATTTCGTTAATTGGCTAAAGCAAATCGCTACTTTTCACAGCTCGCGGTGGCGTAGTTGCAAATCGAACAGGTAAGACAATTAAATATAAATATATTAAAGGTCCGTTGGCCCTGACCTCTATGATTCCAGTGTGCAGGCTGTTGCAATTTTATGTTTTGACAACCCCCTTTTGTGTGGCTGGTTTCCTGGGTCCTATCCGTGGCAGGGGATATTAGGAATTTATGATTTCTGATTACCTCTCTCGTCTGGCTCAACCACTGCACCGATCTTGATGTAACTTACACATCCTGGAAATGCACGCAGAATACTTTTCATCCCGGGAATACTTTAAAACCGGGAAGGACGTTGCGGACAAGAATTAGTAATTACCAATGTATTATTTAGAAAAATTTAAAAAGACAGCACTAAAGGATTGATTATCTCTTGAGCGTCTATTATCGTAGTATTTTAAAGATAAATAGTTATATAGATAAACAAGAAATAAATATTCTTAAATTTTATTTCTGTTAAGATTATTGAGCACTTGACTAGCACTTAATTTTCAAGACGTGTTAACGATATAAAATATGCATTGAAATACACAAGAAATATAATATGAAAACTGTAAGATAAATAACGTTAACATTGCGTTTTTCGTGTTTTTTTTACCGTAATTTGCAAATAATGCATTTGAATTAATTCAACTTGGTAACAATATAAAGATGCGCGCGCGCCGTTTTGCTTGAGTACGTTCGTTCCAAATTCAAGTCCGCGCGCGCCATTGGTCCAATTGTTTTAGAGTTCCGTGCGACAGTTGTGTAAACAGTCGAATAAACCTAAAATATTGATTATTATAGTTTGAGTACCGTGTTTTGTGTTATTGGTGTTATGAGAGAAGAATGACTTTAGTGAGGACAATTTCAAGTTCAATAAATACACGACAAGCGCTTTTATTGCTGTTTATTACAAGCCAAAGTTATTTGAGGTTGTTATGTATAAATAGCTTTATATGATTGTGATTTCCAACTTAACGTCACACACTTCCTTTCAGAACTTTTGTGTTAAAACTTTTCTGTTGTCAGTGAGGACGTGATTAATTTTTGTGTTTCTTCTTCGAAAATCCCACCTTCATACAATACTTTTACTTACTATCAAAGATTTTCGCCTACGCTATTCTAAACAATAAATTCAAATTAAAATTCAAAATTTCTTAATCATATAGGCCTATCACAGGCACTTATGAAGCGTTCATATATATATGTTTACATAGTTGTAAGGGGATGGTGATAACTTCGTTCGCCAACTTAAACCTAAAGCTACGAGGGTTCCAAACGCGCCCTGGTCTAAGGCCCACGACAAATTTAGTCGGGTAATTTTTTTTTTGGTATCACCATCTCACAGTAAATTTATATTAAGGTATGAAGCTAGAGCAACTTACACCCAAGCTTTTTAATCGTGTAAGTAATCCTTAATATTATAATAGGATTTTTCTGTAAGCTTACGTTTTAAACTTTGAACTTATTGAGAGACATCTAAAGATTTCATTTGGTAATTTGTTATAAAATATGTAAACCTAACCGCACGGTGCACGCGACGCATCACCCATTCGGGGTGATTTGTACTCCGTTTTATCGGCTCGTGTCAAAACACGATGTAAAAATAGCCTTCAATCTTCCTAAAGAATTTAGCTTTCAAATGAAAAAAAAAATCAAATTCAACTGTTACTTTCTGAGATACGCTTAGACATACAAAAAAAACAAACAACATTAATAGGTCTCAGTATAGATTAAGGGTTAGATGCGGAACCCAATAGATTTAATTTTATATTTAACCCACTTTAGCCACATGGTGATTGTTATTCAAGCGGCAAGGCGGCGCGTTGCGATAGATATTAGTTGTCTTTTTAGCCGTCTTGCGAACATCGAGGTTAGGTGTTCGACCCGTATTTGCGGGGAAATCTAGGAATTCCATTATATTTTTCGAAGAATCTGGCGTGTGCCTGACATGCAGACAGAGTAGGAAAGAGACCCCGCACCGGTAAGCGCAGCGTTTGTCGACCCAAGAGGTGGCCGAGCGACTAGTAAACATTAAACTATACCGGCCTTCTACAAGACACGGGCCTCCTCTCAAAGTAAAAAGGTTTAGGCCACCACGCTAGCCTAGTGCGGATTGGTAGACTTTACACGCCATTGACAACATTATTAAGAACTCTCAGGCGTGCTGGTTTCCTCGCGATGTTTTCTTTTACCGTTTAAGCAAGTGTTATTTAATTGTATAAATTAAAAACGCGCATAATTCTGTAAAGTTAGAGGTGCTTGTCGGGGATCGAACTCGGTCCCCCTTAAAGGGAAGCTGAAACCCTAACCACTAGCTGTATATGTAGCTGATTAACCCGGGCTTGTTAGCGAGCCTCTGAAAGGAAAGGAGTTTGAACCCTTCAAACAGTATTTATTACTTGTAAACAGTACTGCATTAGAATACGTCTAGTAGTTCAGAAATGGTAACAAACACCACCACATTCGGGTACTACTCTTAAAGGAAAACTTCAGCGAACTATTTTGAATTTTTTTTTAAATCCTCTTACGCCATTCCGTTCCATCGTTGGGTGGGATTAAAAAAAACTTGCAATACTTAGAAAGAAATTCACGGCCTCTAAAATGATTAATGTAGGCTACGATCAATAATTGATCGAAGAATGTAGGCCGTGCCGGAACAAAAATCGATGCAATGTCGAAAGAAACGCATCGAGGAGGTTTTGTAAGGCATTCGGCCTTTATTGCTAATTTATAAGTGTATCCGTAGGATCTCAGCTGTTCAGTTACAAAACATTGTGGAAGCGTTAATCATGCTAATATATAGTTATATTTCTCGAATCGTCGGGATTCTTTTCACAACAATAAAACACAAGTGAAGTGCGAGCCAAACTCGCTCACTAATGGTTCCGTACCCTGAAATGAAACTTATCCTAATTATTTATTCCAATTTATTTATCGCCATCATTAACAACATATTGCCAGCCCCCTACAGGTCAGAGTGAGAAAGGTTAAGGCAGTAGTCCACCACGCTGGCCCAGTGCGTAATGCTGGTATCCACACACCTTCGAGAACATTGCAGAGAACTCTCAGGCGTGCAGGTTTCCTCGAGATGTTTTCCTTCACCGTTAAAACTTAATACGCTCTTAACGCTAATACGCTTACTAGTTCCATGAACGGGAATTGAAATTATTCATTTTCAGATATTTCTTCACTTGTACTAAAAATGATCTTTTTTATGTTTCTAGCATATTCGCTATAGTAAGTAACCTTAAACTTTATTCCTGCCGCCATATTTGTTGTTATTTTAATTTTAATATATTTTGTTCAGTAGGTACTTTGCCTCACTGGGGTATTTAATAATAATGGTTATCACGTGTTTTGTCTATACATGGAATCCACAGAACCTACATGATTCACTGCGAACAATGGTGTTGAGACAAAGACTTGGGAGGAATGTAGAGTTCAAGGTTCAGTGGTGTTTAATCATAAAAATATTTTTATTAACATTAAAGTTGATCATACACGGAACAGTTCGTGAATTATCTAACGATCATGAGAAATGTTTGTCTTAAATAGTTGACGTCATGGTGACGAAACCTTCGACCCTACGCCTAAGCGGGAGTACCGCATGGCGGTTTTCTCCCCGGAAAAAAGATAAAAGTTTATCTCCTACCACAGCTTTATCATCTCTCCGAGCATTGGTGAACAAGTGGAAATAAGATTCAAATAATATACCTACGAGTAATATAAAATACCTACGCGTAATATAATATACCTATGAAGGTAAACTTTTGCTGTTCCCTGTTGCCGTGTGTTGGTAGGTGGACACGTTAATATCATCCCCTGTCAGGGGATATAATCGGGGGATATATTTTTTGTTTCTTGGTTATATGCTAGCCATGCAGGCCTCGAGACTTTAGGCCTTTTACCCAGGTTATAAATGCAAGGAGATATCATATCATAATATCATAATTTCCCGGTATGGTTAAAGCTTATCATGCTAAGGTCATCATCTTGGCTTAGCGCCTACAGGTGTGATGTCATCTTCGAGAACCTGTTGCGTAGTGTTCAATTAGCTCACCGCCAAGCGTAGGGGTTTAACTCCAAAAAAGAAAGCGAAACAAAGAAAATCCATTTCCTTCTGTTCAGTACTACATATAGTATCTTTTGAAGACCGCCCTGACGCAGTGGTGAGCGCTGTGGTCTTATTAGCGGGAGGTCCCGGGGTCGATCATCGGTAGGGGCAATTCGGGAATTTATAATTTTTGAGTTTTTTCTGGTCTGGTTTAGTGGGAGGCTCTTAGGCGGTGAAAGTTACAACCCTACCAACAAAGACGTGCCGCCAGGCGATCGTGCGTACCGGTACGAAGTCGCGTAGAAACCGATGGCTATACTGACATTAACTTAAAAAGTTATCCCGCTGTCATCTCAAACTGCATCACCACTTCCGATCTGCTTATCAGGTGTGATTGTATATATGTATGGAATATATTTTATATTTTTGTACATATCTTTAATATGTTATGTTTAGTATATACTATGTTTTATGTTTTTTTTTTAATGTTAATTTAGTTTTAAATCCTAATATTTAATTTTGTTTGTTGTACCACCTACTTATTTCTTATAACATTTCCTTGTATGCCTTTGGTTGCCTGGAAGAGATCGCTATTTAGCGATAAGGCCGCCAAATTGTACGTTCTACCTTATTGTGCTGTTGTATTTGTTTCTCTGTAAATTTTCTCTGTGGTGTACAATAAAAGTGTATTCATTCATTCATTCATTCATTCATTGTAGTCAACGGCTAATTCGTAGTGGAATGTAAAAAAAACCCTCAGGTCATTTACGATGATAATGCTTGCTTTGTCGCCATCCTCAATGTCTCCAACCACATTGAGGGTTGTCGCGCTGGTTTGGATCGCAAAAGCACGTGTGCGTCATTTCCGTGGCCTACCGGTTATTCCGTTCATGATGAATGCACGGTTCACAGCCACTTCTCTATCTATCTATCTATCGAACCACCTGCTACAACTATTCGATAATAGATGGCGCTGGCTATGGCGAAGAGCCAATCGGACCTTTCTTCTTGTACTTTATGTTGAAAATGCATGTAATATATAATATTCGTCGTTTAAACCGACTGATTGAAATTTTCTGGACGGATATAGGTTTAGGTTATTTTTTTGTGTCCATACTATATATCCAGAATGAATTTCTCGGGGTTTATCACGACGTCATTTGCCTTATACAGAAGTTCAAGACTAAGCCAATTAATAAAATCGATTGAGGATTTTGGAAAAAAATGCGAGGAACGTTCAACGTACCTACGATCAAACAAAATAACAACATGCAAACATCGTCTAGCTTACAACTAAACACCGTTCCGTTGTCCAGGAGGCACTTTATATGCGTTATAAGACTGATAATTACGCATGACTGGCCATGCGGTTTTACCATTGATTCGGTTCATTCGTCCAGACCTACAGCTGCAAGCTATAGCAGTCGATGCTGTACGGTTAGTATTTTTTCAAATCTTTACCGCATAGAATATGTGTCCCATTCATATGCTACTATTTACTATTCCTTGTAGGTTGGTACGAAAGATTTCAATCATACCAATCTAAGTAACCGAATGGCTCATTATGTTCTATAAAAAATATTATAAACAATAAAAAGAATTAAATATTAAAATCATTAGGGCATTTAGATATATAGAGGCAAGTATAGATATTGTTTAATTAGTTTCGTATGCAAAGTTTTATAACTATGGCTTAATATTGATTTGAGTATTTTGCTGAGATACCATGTGCATTAGCGATACGCTCCAGACGGAGATGTAGGGCTAGGACGCGCCACTTGAGAGTTAAAACTACCCATTATTTCGAAAATCTGTATAGAAAAAAATACTAGTAATAACGGGTGGAGATAATTATCTCGTGGTGTGCATGTTAGCACTACTGCAGGGCTATCACGAGCGGGAGATAACAGTTATATCCCCCGATTTTATCCCCTGACAAGGGATATAATTAACGTGCTCACCTGCTAAATCACTGGAACATGGAATAGGAGAAGTTTACCCCCGTTTATTAATACACATAATATGTTATTTGGATATTATTTCCACTTGTGCGCCAGTGCTCTGAGAGTTGATAAAGCTGTCGGAGGAGATAAATTTATATACTTTCCCCGGGGATATAATTGTCTCCTGCCCATGCATGCTGGTGTCTCGTTCGTTATAAAAGTTGTCTATTTACGCCCGCGTAATTCAGTCGATGAAACAGGTGGGTTTACAGACTAGACAAAAAGCGACTAAAAACTAATAAACGTACTATTTTATTCATTCGGCATAGACCTTAACACAACAACACGTGCACTTTGCTCTCAATATTACGTCCACACATACGACATGCGACAACGCCTTGTCTGTCGTTAGTGAATACGGGCATAAACTATTTCTCCGTCATAAATCTGCCTTGTTTTAACTCTTAGGTACTTAGACCAAGCCGATGACTTACTTCTTAAGTAACTACACTTAGGTATTTCTTAAATATAGTTCAACGGGTACATACCACCCCATATATTTCGATCCAGTTGCATGGATCGTGGTCACGCCGGGACTGCGTAGATACAACATGTCAAGTTGGATGTCACGGGCAGAATCTGACTACCCGCTTTCGTGTTCTTTTTGTCGGTATTTCACGAAGTGTTCGACAAACTACACTGACAACGTCACTTTTAAATTGAGAAGCTGTACGATGCTTTCTTGGTTTGCATAGTTCTACCACCGGATTTCACACACTTGCTAATTTAAAACCTTCCTCACGATTGAAGTTTTTGTGCTTCACGAACTAGTCTTGGAATATAATGACGGTAGGTGGAGAGAACTTAAGGGTTATATAGCGCTATCCAGTGCTGGGTGCCCCCTTGTAGAATATGCTGCGCGATCGCTGAACTCTGTGTTTCATTGTCTCTAACCGCTTTTATATCTTCGGTGACCCGAGCCCGACTATAATTAGTCTGCGGATGATAATTGTTCTTGATTTTTTAATGAATTTAATCCTTTATTTAGTGTAAACTATGAACAAGTGAGTTTGTTAGTTATGTGAGCTACTGAGACTCATCACCAATTACCATCATTATCAACCCTTTACCGAACCACTACAGAGGACGGGTCTCCTCTCAGAATGAGTAGGGTTTAGGCCGTAGTTCTACCACGCTGACCAAGTGCGGATGGGTAGACTTCACACGCCGTTGAGAACATTATGGAGACTTCTCCACTTCCGATCTGCCTATCAGGTGAGATTATAGCGGCTAAATTGTAGTGGAATGTAAAAAAAACCCTCAGGTTAATATACGGTAATATACGGTGATGATGCTTTCTTTGTCGTCATCCTCATTTTCGTTCATTGTCGCCGTTGAGAACAATATGGAGACTTCTCCATAATGTTCTCAACGGCTGTGAAGTCTCAGGCATGCAGCTTCCCTTACGATGCTTTTGTTCACCGTTTAAAGCAAGTAATATTTAAATTGCTTAAATTTAAACGCGCAGGCACATAACTCTGAAAAGTCAGGTGCTTGTCGGGGCTCGAACTCGATCTTCACGAAAGGAAAGCCGAAGCCTTACCCACTAGGCATCACACATATATACCCATAACTCTAGTTCACTGAAAATCTTCAAGTTGGCATATTGCTAAGGATTTAAAGACCATTCTTGCTTAGCATGTCATATTACTAATGAAACCGTACCACTTTCACATTTGTGATTTGCGTAATAATCTTATGCGAAACCCGTTGACGGCTATCCGGTTGTCTTAATACATCGATTAGTTGTTTCTTTTTTATAAATGTAGGTTTAGTAATAATTATTCGGTTACCATTGACCTAGCGTTTTCGTTTGATTAGCTAGCGTCGAAAGCAAATTATATGTCCATTAAGTGATATTAGGGCTTTACATATAATATTGCCTTGAGTCAGAATCCCCTAATTTGTGTGCCGATTCAAGAAAATAAAATTAACATTAACGCGCGTTGTTTCGTGTTCCTTCAGTTAATTGAAACGTCATCCTCTATCCATACTTATTTTTACCATAATAAACAAATTATTCAATGCACGTATAAGTGGCAATTTACGTTGAGAGATGATATTTAAGATACTGTTTCCAGTACACCTATTAATTCTATATTATCCACCGTACTTTTTTTTGGGATCGAATATTCTAAAATGTATGGACATTGTATGGCTATATTGAGAAAAGCAGTATTTTATTTATTAATTTAATTAATTTACATATTGTACACATGTGTAAAAACTTCACAAGATGTATATTCTTTACCGCAAATACCTATGTGTAATTTTAAAACAATCCAATTGTTAATTGACTGCTGAACTAGTATAAACTGTGTTTCAGTAGCCAGAATTCCTCAATTATACAGGAAAAATTACAGAACTAGCAAATAGTGAGAGATTTTAATAAAAAACATGTATGTTCATAGTGGTGCTATGTATATGTATATATGTATAAGGGGTGTTTATCAAATTTATGCAAAGTAATGTGTGTAGGTATACATGTTTGACATTTAAAGTAAAAATGGAAGTTTACGTGACTGTATTGTTCATAAGCTTCCTTGATGCCAGCAGCTTTTGTACCTTAATGGAGTTAATGGAACTGGTATTCTTAAATAATTAGGTTTTAAATTGTTCTTCGATTGCAGGAATTGTTCTACTTTCAAATGATATTACATACTTTGAAAAATTTAAAATAAGCTTAATTGGAATTTTGAATTCAATTAAATTTTGGTTTTATGGCTCGTATCTGTATACCCCCAACTGGGAAGAATTTAATGTTTCGAAACAAAAAAGTAGGCACACTTATAAAATTATTGGTAGAATTTGGATACCAGCTCGAACGTAACCTTCTCAGCTTTCTATGATTGCAATGTCGCATGTCTTATGTATGGACGTAATATTGAACTCAAAGTGCACGTGTAGTTGTGTTAAGGTCAATAATATAGCACGTTTATTAATTTTTAGTCGCTTTTTGTCTTAATTATGAACATTTTAATTTTGTTTGACATTTTGTTCGTTAAGGGACTGGCATAAATAGTAGTGTTTGACCTTTAATTTCGCTCGACCACAATGATCGCAACAATATTAGCTTAATACTAGTGGCGTGCACTTCATACATGCAAAAAAGCACTGCCTACCCTAAAGGAGGATTTTTGGCGTTTTATAAAATTTTCCTGCTTTATGCATACCCTGGTAAGAAACCCAGTGCACGCCACTGCTTAATACTGATACCGCTAACCAAGACTTAGGGATTATCTCCTACATTTTCTACACATCGTCGCGGTCGGCGGCGAATGTGATGTTGCTGTTTTCTTACTCGATCTGGTCATGGGCTTATTCATCGGCCTCCGAGTTGCAGGGACTAATCACCTTTCAACCCGACTGTCTATTCTTCTCCTAAGCCGAGGTTCTGCCTCACATAAGCGTCTTTGTCACGAGTCTCAAATAACGCATTAGCATAGCTTTCCGAAGCTGGCCATTCCTCATCAGGTAATCAGCAAACACGCGGAAAGTTGCGAGCTATAGATTAGTTGTCGTTATGCTGCCATTGTGAACAGTCGCCTCTACGTTTCTACGTTTCCCTTCTACGTTTTTGTGAACAGACGTAACATGAAAACGTAGTGAACTTTTTGTGACAGAGCTCGTCCGGGGAAATACTAACATGAGGCACATGGGAATTAGCAAAAACTCCTCAAGTTGCCACAGAGCGGCACTTGGAAAGCCTGGTTCTTTTCATGCGATGCACAGTGTTCTACTGTTTATTGGCGATGCTCACCTATCCACATAGCATGAGGTTTGCCATCTGATAGTTCCGTCAATTATTACTATTAAAAACAAGTTCATAAGGCATTATCGTTGTTCGTTATTAAATAATCTACAAGTAACAAAAAATAAGGGTTGCATTTAACGAATTATCTCAAAGTAAACATCAGCCTACGACAAAACTTGAAAGTTATTTTTAGCGTAACTTGTTACGAACTTTATGACTAGCTTTATCTTAGTCCCCAGGCCAGAGTTATATTTCTAGTGAATCTTAATTATTTATAGTAATAGTCATAGCTATAATGCATATCGAAGCCAATGGCCTCTTGTAGTGCCATATGCCTTTGGCCGTCGGATTTACATCATCAATCAATATCAACCCGGTAGCGTAGGTATCCTCTTAGAATAGAAAGGGTTGGGCCAAGTGAGGATTGGTAGACACCTTGAAACTCCCAGGCATGCAGGTTTTCTCACTATGTTTTACATTAAAACAGGTGATATTAAATTGCTTAAAACGCACATAACTCCGAAAAGTTTGAGGTTCTTTTTTGGGTCGAACTCGGTCAACCCGAAAGGGAGGCAAACGCTCTAACCACCAGTCTACACCTGTTATAAATATTCTGTAAGTAGTCTAATCGTTCATTGTGTACAATTATAATACTCAGTTGGAAATTTCGAATTATACTATTTTCTAAACTATTGCACTGATCGTGAGAATTCCCTGTTGTTTGTTTTTTAAGTGAAAATCGACTTCACTAAATCCACATTTCATTAATAAGAGATTAAGCTATGCATAAGTAAATAGCGGTGATGGCCTAGTAAGCCTGCAGCCTTCCTTTGGGGCACGAATCTCTTACTTTTTGGAGTAAGATATATATACTACAGACTACAATCGAGAACTCGTTTTTCTTGCACGCCTGAAGGTTGGCTGGTAAAAATGCTTTAGCAATAAGTCCGCATTTTGTGGTTGTGCACTAAAGAGATGTGTGTGTGTTCAGTCAGGCCAGTGCGTATTAGGCACTTTAATACGACGACGACCGATTGGCGCAGTGGGCAGCGACCCTGCTTTCTGGGTCAAAGGCCGTGGATTTGATTCCCACTACTGGAAAATGTTTGTGTGATGAACAGGAATGTTTTTCAGTGTCTGGGTGTTTTTAGGTATTTTATAAGTATTTATCTATATTATTCATAATAAAAAAATATTCATCAGTCATCATAGCACCTATAACACAAGCTACGCTTACTTTAGGGCTAGATGGCGGTGTGTGTATTGTCGTAGTATATTTAATATAATATCAGTTTCTTTAACGGAAAACTTGCGTAACTAAGAGTTCTCCATAATTTTCTCAAGGGCGTCAAGTCTACGAATTCGCACGAGACCAGTGTGTTGGTAGCATGTCGGAAGCATTCCACCACAGTTGTCTGGGTCAACGATTTCTCCTTATCTGTTCACCTGAAGACCTTTCTCAGGGAAGGGAAGGGAGGGTTCTGAGGGAAGCCTCGAGAACTGTGGGCCTGTGATGGGTTGATAATTATGATGTTGAAGAGCTTTCCAGGCGAATGCGCCCTTGTAAACCACCGTACCTACCAATTTGAAAGAAATTTGGCTTATAGCTTTCTTTAAAATATGTATCGACTGGGGATTTTAGTAAATTACACTGGAAATGTGAATTATACGCGCACAGAGTCGCAGGTAACCGCTAGTGCGGCAACGTTATTGCGATGCAACCGTGAGATATTTTTTTATTTTTGAAACCGTTCAAATAAAGATTATTTAACGCCCAACAAGACATAATGCCATAGCCCGGCACGTCACGTTCAGCCTGTCGACTCGCGGATCGCAGCGCGTTTTTTATATCATACTTACGCGCGGTTGCTTTTTTTGCGGGTTTCTCTTAAATCCTGCGGGTAAGGGTTAGTTTTTCCCTGAAAAAATTCCTTGCTGTCCAATTTATTGTCAGGGTGCAAGCTATCTATGTGCCAAATCGCATCTAGATTGGTGCACTGTTTCAGATGGACATAGGAAACAAACAAACTTAATTTAACAAACAAAGATACACATAATGTTTGCCTTAATGAGATTAGTATGTTTGTAAACTATTGACGCATCTCGCACTTCCACAGCAAGGTTGCGAAGTCGCGTCGCGTCGCGTATTTAACGAAATAATGCGCGTGACAGCTTTTATGGTTGAAAAAATAATTTTAAAGGAAAGCATCTTTTGTAGCACGTTTTAAAAGGCCATGCGTATTTCTGAAATACGGAGGAGGTATTTTAGTCTGTGGGTCACTAAACAACTTCAGTGGTGAAGTCGGAAATTCCAGCCGATGGTTTCATGCACTGCAAAATTTTTAAAGCAAAAAAAGTAAGCATAATACTAATGACATCTGTCAACGCCAATGACATGCAGCACGATTTAGCTGATAGTGTGTACCAACTATGTTTGTAACTAGATAGTGTGTTAAGTGCCTAATTCTATTATTCTATATTGTTTGTGATAAAAAGTTCAAATTCGAAACTTTTAATTAAATTCGTTTACTCCGCTGCAAGATTTGTTCGCTTATTCTTCTTCCTAGTACCTGTAACTTTTGAGGACATGCTGACCGGGTTCTCGTGTGCTGATTAAAATAACCAACAATATCTTTTTTTTTTAATTCTGGTGCAAGGAGCCGGTGGGTCGCTCCTCTATCCAGTGTCTTCGAGGGCAACAAAAAATAGTGTTGTCGCTAGTGTTCGTAAAAATCGCGTGAGCGTTTTGCAAGAGACGTGTCGCGCTAGTGGATTATGGTACTCAACTGCTCATTTTACTATTTGTGTAACCTTAACATAAAATCTCAAGGTGCAACGGGTTTTTCTTGTCAATACTACAATTAATTAACCTTCGGCAACCAAGTCGCTCGGCTTATCATGCTTTAAAATATTATAATATTTTGGCGAGTGTTCGGAAAGCAGATTCTACTCAGTAGTTGCTCTTTTCCAACATCAACATTTACAATCGTTTTTCTATCTTGCGAATTCATTAAGAAATTCATCAAATTTATAGTAACCTCGCTGTATTAGATGTGTAAATTTGGTACATTTTTTAAATATATGTATTGGTAGGTCAAGAATTACCTTAGGAATCATGTTGTAAAAGCGTTTACTCAACCCCACAAAGGAGTTCCGCACCTCCAGCCTCCCTTTTGAGAGGGCAGTGTTCCGGCACGCACCTCTTTTTGGAGTGTTCTTAGCAATTACGAATCACTTTCTTTAACCGTGAAGGAAAACATCGAGAAGACAGCTGCCTGGGAATTGTTCGTAAAGTTATCAAAGACCTCACCATTATTATGTAAACATATAATATATATAAGTGCCTGTGATAGGCCTTAAAAGAAAACCTGTTGTCTGATATTAGTTGTAGAAACCGATGGCAAATAAAAAAGAAGGCTCGGATATTGGTGTCTAATTAGCACTTAAATCTTAGGCCTGTATAGCTGAACCAGCTCCCACGGACTAGAATGAGAACGAAATACTTATTGCATAAGTGCCATTGAAATTATTTACTTTTGTCTTTTAAACTGCATATAAAGGGTTTTTATAGCGCATGCGTTTCCAGATTCATTGTTTACTTTGGTGAAAAAATAAATCATGCATTAATAAGAAACTAAAGATATATAGGTACCCTATAACAGATATCTTTAGTTTCTTAAGTATTCTTACAAAAGTTTTTCAAACTTATCTTATTATGTTAACAATCTATTCTCTAGCTTTTACTGTAATACATGTTTTAAAAATATTAACAATAAATAAACACGTACCTACCCTGATAATGAATAGAAAGGATCTTTTTAATTTTTTATTATTTATTTTAAAATCCTCTTGTGTTTAGTTTCTATTTTTGAAATATACTTTACTTTAAAAGTTAAAAAGTTTAAAAAATGGAGTATGACCTAAGTTTTAACTTAATCAAATTACCACCAATAAATCACTACAATGGAAACTTATGTATGAATAGACGAAATTTAGCTTTTAAAAGCCCTATTCGGATTAAAAACCCTAACTGGTTGGTTCTGAAAAACTAAGTAATTTAAAATTCTAACACTGTTTTGGTCTCGTCAGAAAGGATCTTCGAGGTTGTAGTCTCGGAGTAAAGTATACGTATTATCAATTTTAACCTTAATATGTTGACCTCATGAAACGGAAATGCATAATTCTTAAAAGACTTTGAACGTGGGCGCAATTTTAATGATTAAAATTCAGGTAAATTAAAGGGCTTTCAATGGCAGAATTTCCCGAATGTTAAGGCCCTTTCCGGATGAAATATCAAAATTAATCGCCAACAATCCTTCAGAGAAGGCCTTTAGCCATGATCTTTCGTACTCACTTCGTGTTTTTAATGTATTTTTTCCTTATATTGCAGGTTTGCGCATACGCACGTCGAACTTCCAAGTTGTAAACGAAGTAGTTCGCGATCGACCGCCAGCGGGAGAGGAAGTCGCTAGCGGTGGAGTTAAAAACAAATAGAAATAACACTCAATGGGGAGAGTCTAGTGTTGTGTTGTGTGGTGTGTGCTTTTTTTTTGTGTTCGTACTATTGTGTTTTGACAGTTCCTCAGGATGCAGGGCCGTGACAAATTATGCGCAAAGCTTACGAGCGCATTCCTTAGGAAGTGGTGTAAGTATGCGATTTTAATTCGATCTTTCTATTTCTATTATTTTATTGGTGTTCTTGAAAGTTAGTTATCCGCTTCATTTCAGTACTCTGCGGATCTTAATCTGTTTTCTTTGTTCTTAAATTATCTGTCAAGTTTACAAAGGCGACTGTTAAATCTATTTTACAGATAGTACCTACTTATAATAAGAAAAATTAAAACATATGCATTACATTCATTGAACTTAATTAATAATTTATCTACTCCAACAAAAAATTACAGTGTTATTTTAAACCTACTTAAGTAGGTATCTTATACTTATGTAACCCTTTTACTTATATCGTATATATAAATGTTATCAATATTGGCATTCGGTGGAAAGTATTTTTATATAACCTACCTACCTACCGTTCTTAATTACTTTTAAGTGTAAAGTAACCTACTATCCTTACTTTGCCTCAAAGGCTCTTTAAGTCCGACAATCCACACTTGGCAGGCGTGGTGGAGTACGGCCTTAACCCTTCTTATTCTGCGAATAGAACCGTGCTCTGTAATGTGTTTATTAAGACGATGATGAACCCACTATGTTTAAAATAGCATATAGACCTAATTACCTACATAAAAAAAAACGCTGTTCGTTTTATTTGTCTCTATTCAGTTTAGCACACTTGTTATTTTATCTATTTTCAAAATACACTTTACATAAAAATTTCATGTGATAAATGTTTACATTTTACGACACGTTAGAAAAAAATTCAATATATTTCTGGTACTATCCAAAAAAATCTTGACACAGCTCGCTCAAATTCATGGTTTCCGCTTAATCACTTGACGTCTATTACTAGAAAACTGCCGAAGCAATTTAGATTTTATGGCTTCCCAAATTTCCCCTACCGGGGATCAAACCTGAAACCTCCCAAATATAACATGCTTTCCACTGCGGCAGAGAGTCAAAACGAATCCTTATTATGTGTACAAAAAATCAAAAAAGACACTGTGCATCATATTTTGACGTGTCGAATGCAAGCCTACCGTATGTTTATCTTCCGAACTAAAACTAAAACATATTAGGAAGGTACGGATGATATTGCCTGACTCAAACTTTCCACTAATATGACCATGAATATTAGCAGCCTTTAAATTCCCTACATAAAAGGAAATATAAATATTTAATATATATATATATATATATATATATATATATTTTATATTATTAAAAAAAAAGTATAATCGAGATCGATTCGTAAGTAGGTAGGTAATTGACAGGTTTTTTTCGCGCAGTAGCTTAGACTTTGTACCAATAAAATAGGCAGTTTTTAATTAGCATAATATGGTACTTACTCCTTACTCCTTTTTCATCCTACTAATATTATAAATGCGTAATAAAATAAAACTTTGTATATTTGCACGGATGGATGGATGGATGTTTGTTACTCTTTCACGCAAAAACTACTAAATTTTGGAATGGATATAGATTATAGGCTTATTTTTACCCCGGGAAAATCTACCCGCAGGATGATGAGCGTGAAAAACGAAAAACCGCGTACGAAGCAGCGGGCAACAGCTGGTATAACTATAAACTAATATAATAATACAGCGCAGAGCACTTATTAGTTATAATATAATATTATTGGCATCCGTATAAAAACGTTAAGTTAAAGAAAGGCCAACCAGACGTGATAAAGAATATTAAAAAATATCAAGTCAGTGAAGTAAAAGGATATAAATTGTTAGACACAACGTTTGTTTACATTATTGATCTCGTTAAAACGAAATTAGGTAAATAAAGCAGTAATAATTTTAATAGAATTTATTTACTTTTGAATATCGACATATTTAAAAGTAAATAAATTAGAGACAAAAATGATGCATTTGGAACTCAGTATTAATAAACCTTATTTTGCCCCATTGAGCAAAGAATGGGCTTTTCAGGTATCGGTCAATCTCTAAAGACCGAAGTTGAGAATGGGCTGTTGTATATATGAAAATAAACCAAAATATATCATTATAACTAAATTTACAAAAACAATATACACATCGCAATCTAGCCCCAAAGTAAACGTAACTTGTGTTATGTGTACTAATATAACTGATGAATATTTTTTTATGTATAACATACATAAATATATATAAAATACAGATGAACGGACACTGAAAAACATTCATGTTCATGACACAAAAAAATTCCAGCCACACATCACAGCCTCACAAAGCAGGGTCGCTGCCCACTGCGCCAATCGGCCGTCATATAAAATACTATTCTTACTGTATATAATCATGTAACAAGCTATACCAATAAGCGGTCGGTTCGGTTTTTAAAATATAATATATATATATAGTGCCTACCTAATTTATACATAATCGTTTTCAATGGATGCCATAAAAACAAGATTCTCAGAAGGTTTGGAAAATTTAGTCTATCTTAGAAAATTGTTGTCAATTAGAATGTAGATAAGAATTGAGATTAAAAAACAAAACCCATTTTCCATAAATAAAAGTAATTTCTTTAGTTTTTAGCATAAAACAGGCAGGACCGTAATACGTATTTTCTCCATCTGACATTTTTAGTAGAATTTAATTCGACTTAAAATTCCTCGAACGTAGATGTGCTATTTGAATAAATTTAAATACAAACCGTTTTCAAATGTCAGACTTCGAAGGATTAGCTATTTATTATAACGGTAAAAAGTTGACACTTGTTTAACTATGAATATATTGAGCAGATTTATATGTGGCAGGATAACTAGAAAAATCGAGTATTTGCAAAAAACCTAGGTCGATTGTTTAGGAGCGGATAATTGTAAACTAAGAAAGATTTCACGTTTCCTAAGTTTTATTGGGTAATTAAATTAATTAATAATTAAACCCTAATATAATATTTAAACCCTAGATTGAATTTTTTCCTCAAAAATTCAATCTAGGGTTATTCAAGGGGCGGATAAACAAATTCCTTAAAAGCCGGCAACGCATCGGTGGCTCCTCTGGTGCTGCAGATGTTTATGGGCGGCGGTGATCACTTACCATCAGGTGATCCACTTGCTCGTTTGCCCGCTATTAATATTAAAAAAAAAACCACTATATCAAAAAAGGAACTTGCGAAACGAACAAAAGAAAAATTATTCAGATCAACGATTAAATTTTTTGGTGCTAACTGCTATCTCTGATGACTCTAATAATTTTATTATGTGATCTAAAGATTTTTGACTGCATTGATTAATTATTAATTTCGGTAATAAATAATTGTTATCCACTCCTTTGCAATCGGCCAAAGGTTTATCGCATATATAATAGTCGTCCGTATATTTATTTTTACCTTCTCGCTATGAAGAGACTAATTTTTTTATATGTAGGTACATATATAAATAGCATCTTCATCACCATCAACTCATTACCGGCCCTCTACAGGACACGGGTATCCTCTCAGAAGGAGAAGGGTTTAGGCCGTAGTGTACCACGCTGGTCAAGTGCGGATTGGCTTAAATTTAAAAAATGCACATAACTCCGAAAAATCAGTCAGCCGGGGCTCGAACTCGATCTTCACGAAAGGAAAGCTGGTTCTTACCCACTTGGCTGTCACCGCTTGTAATATAAATATACCTTTATTCATATAAGTATACCTACCAAGAATTTAACATAAATTCTAACGACGAACGTCATCTAAAATCATACCTACTAGAAACCAAAAAAATACTGTGAAATTAGGTTTTTTATTTGTAATAAAAACTTGTTTGTGTACATCACAAAACCTGCAAAGCAGGTCTGCTATTATTGAGGTAAATGAAACTTTTAATATACCTAATAATTATCATAAAGTTAATATGGAGGTAAACAATTAACTTTATACTTTACACGATATTGTAAGTTGTAAAACATAGGTTATGTATATTTATTACATGTTTATCGTTTGAGATAAAAATGATAATGTTCGTTCGTGTTTTTAAGTCATGATGTCATGTAAGAGGTAGCTCACGAGCGGTATCAAAACGAAGACATAGTCAGCAAGCTATGATACTGTAGAATTTCTTCAACGATAAAGAACTGCGAATAGACTTTGAAGTAAGGGAAAGAGAAGTCGAATTAGATCCCTTCTTATGACTGGTTATTCTATAGTTCTATAGTTTCAGGTTAAGAATATCGCACGTTTCCTTAGAGAGCTTAAGGCCATCGCTTGAAAAATTATTATTTTAATATTGTTATTGCTCTTGTTAAAGAATTATAAAGGATTATATAATTCTGAAAACTTCCGTAAGGGACTTCAAGGTGTGTCATAAAAAAATCTTTTTCAAACAATACCTTGGTACTGTGTGCGATTGTAGTAAGCTCTAAGTTGTTTTCCTTGTATAGCTCTCACAGATTTGTCTGTTTGTCACGGATTAGCAAATCAATCTTAAATGTTCATTGTATTGAGATTATGAATTTTCTATACTGGCATTACAACGGCACCCGAACGCGTGCTCTAACACGTATTTGATCGGCTATTACTGACATACCTAATTAAAATATGTTAATGAGAAAGTTTGGTACGATAATAGATAATATTCTTGAATACCACACAGGTTAATTTTAATCTTTGAAAAATATACGTTTCTAGTGGGATAGATTTGTTTGCGCTTTTCACAGAGCAAGGAATCGAGAAGATTTTTTGTGATATGGTAGATTAGTCCAGTACCCAAATTCATATAGATATAGGTATTCTGGTTTTCTTTCAAAGTTTGTGTTACCTTACCGCTGGCAATGCCTCGAACGGTATCTGCAACGTGATCAAAAAATACTCGCCCAACCTGTTTAGAAGCCACTTGCAAAAGGAATGATATAAACAGCCTATTTATATCCCACTGTCGCGTAAAAACCTCTGCTTACACTGAAAATATACTTTGTAAATACGAGTTCAAACCTCATCGGTGCGAAGGTATGTAATTTGATAATTGATATCATATAATATTTAAAGACAAAGCTGGCTTCATAAACATAAAGACTTTATTCATTCTTTTATTTTGAGTGTGTAAGTATATGTTTGTTTATTTGTTACTTATATTCGGCTCTACTGCTCCGATCCTGTCGCAGTTTTGCACAGAGGTGCTGCGATAAGGAATGGACATAGTTAAGATTAAGTATAAATAACTCTTAAGGCATGCAGGTTTTCTCACTATGTTTTTCTTCACCGTTACAGCAAGAGATATTTTGATTGTAAAAACACACAACTAAAAAAATTTATAGGTGCATCCCGGTAATGAAATCTTGGTCCCCTATGCTATCACTTATTTATTAAATCATATAAAATTATATTTTTAAAACTACACAAAACACTCATATTTTTGTAACTTATTCTGAGCATATTTACCTACTGTTAACCAAATCATTGCACTGATTTGCTAATTCCGTTAGGAAATCGTCGTCTGTCTTAGAAGATCTTTATTAGAGCGTCATACAATTAAAATGGAACGAAACAAATATCTATTTTCAATTGAAAAAAAATCTCCATCTAAATCGGTTACATAACCAAAAATAGGATCGAATGAATGAATGAATATACATACTTTTATTGCACACCAGAAGTACATAAAAAAAAAAATTATCACGAAACAACGTATACAATTTGGCGGTCTAATCGCTTCATAGCGATTTTTTCCATACAACCGATGTTGAAGAAAATAAATACAGAAAATAGGTAGATGGTACATATACACATAAAAAATATTTCAATACTTAAATTAATACAAAAAAATAAATAAGTATCTAACAATATAAGTATAAAAATGATATTTACATATTATGTTCAATTAAATATGATACAAAGTAAATAATTAAAATATCAAACATAAAAAATAAAAATGAAAAAAGGAGCAGCGAATTATCACCGGTCAACAGACGATTGAGACAAAAAGTAGATAGCTTATTGGAAATTGTATAATAATATTTGTAGTAATATTTCACATATGTAGCTTTATGTGGCAGAGCTCGTCCGGGGAAGTTACGCTACCGCCATACATCTTTCTACCGCCAAACTGTACTGCTGTGTTCAGGTCTTAGGGACGTGATTGCCGGTTTAATAAGCATGATGACAGTAATAAAGAACTGCTATAATATGTTATTTATCTTATGATATATTATTTATGTTAATAAAAAAACGTATGTTTATTTATATTCCAAGTGAGATTGGTATTTATTTTTAATAAATAAAACTGCAAAATCGGTAAAACGTCGTATTCAAAATTCTGACGGCACGTCTATATAAACTTAATTTTGTACTGCTTTAACATCGAAAATCTCTGCGTTGATATACGCATGTGATTTTAAATTATCTTTTGCTAAGTTTTTTGTTATCAATAATATTTAGGATTAAGGACAACTAAAACTCAAATTTGCCCATAACGTCACAAGTACGGCCATTACACCCGGCGAGCGTTTTCGCGGGAAATATTTAAAAAAAATGTAATTTAAAATTTATTATATTAAAAAACAAAAAAAAAAAAATGAAAAAAAAACAAAAACATAACTAAAAAAATACAAACAACCTTTAATTTCTGAAAAATAAGATCTATTTTGGTTATCGTAGATACTTCCGTCGTAGATAATGCCTATTGAAGGCACATTAATACCCACTTTGTGGTACTTTCTAGGACGTAATCCTTGCAAGTTCTACGAAGTGTTGCTCTGTTTTTAGGCTCTTATTTCCTTCGGTTTTATCTCCATTTACCATCAATTCGGACCAGTGGCGTGCATAAAGGGGAATGCAGATCATCTAATTATGACACTCTCCAGTACGAGTACAGTACTGAAGGGTAGGCTTTTTATAATTCTTAAAATGCCTATCCTATATTTTTATAACTCATACTGGAGATTTTCTCCATTTTATATCATCTGCATACCCTGTTTATACCCTCCATGCACGCAACTGGTTGGGACACCTGCTTGATGCGTCCTTTATTACGTGGGTTTATTACTATAAGAAAAATACAACGGTTATTTATATGAGTGTAAAATTACAAATTATTCGAGTGTGACACTGGATGATAAATAAATACCATTATTACACATATAATTCAGGCTAATAAAGCGTGGTAATAAATAAAAAACTGATAAATTCGCAATGCAGGCAGCCACAAATGCGTTGACTGTTAATAAGCCAATTTAGATGCATCGGGGTCAAACGAGTAGCAATCAATTTTATTTTCTGCATCTTTCTAATAAGTTAATCTGGAACAGTATATCCTATAGCGGCACCGCGATGAAACGCGCGACTCAAAATTTCTCCAGTTTCCACAAGCTGTCACCCATCACTGAGCATGATAAATTGAGATCTTGATTTAATGAACACGAATTAGCACTTGGAATATAATATGTTTTATTATGTACATAATATAGAAACCTAATATGGTGCGAATTTAAACATGTGCATTGGCTTGCACTTTATTTTTATTAATAAATTTCTCCATGCCTCGTCTAGCACGTTAAGCCCGGTTATTGTCACTTAATTATTATTATTTTTTTCTAAAATTATTATGTTATAATATTCTAACAAGTTCGCTTAGGAGGATCATATAGATATGTATTTATATTTATATTATATAAATATTTATTATATTATTTTTATGTATTTTGTATATATAGTATATTCAAATGTTATTGTATTAGTATGTAGAATTTTGTTATTATTTAGATATATTAAATATACTTAGTAGTTATGAAGTATATTGTAGCTTTATTTGACCTATACCACAATTAAATCTTCTTACTCACATCCTGGGGTAGCTGGAAGAGATCTCTTATAGAGATAAGCTTTCCTTTGTACACTTCATGTATCTTATGTTCACAATCACAATTTATGGTACATAAATAATAAAATAAAATAAATAAATAAATCATTGGAGAGTCAAAGCAATAAATCCTCTTTATTATGAGAGAGACTGGCTGTACTTATCAGTGCGTCATTAAAAGACTAATGCCCGTTTTTACTTAACCTAAAGAACGCCTAAATCGAATGTCTCATGATTTAGGCGACATCTATAGACAAATGGATGCTATAAAAAATATCTCTAGCAGCTTAATTATACTTCAACTTCAACTTACTTTGGTCGTGGCAAACATTTTATCATTACACAGATGACTAAAAGTTACTTAGCCTGAATAGTATAAACTAGCCATAGAGAATGATCTAATGACAATGAAGTATTGAAATGTTTTGAATTCCGAAAGGTGCAGAACGACACGTTCTTTACATTATCACCTTTGGACTTGTGAATTAAATAAAGTTGTATCTTTACAAATACCGCTGCCGTGTATTGTACGTTGGTTACAAATAAAACTCGGTAGCGTTGTCTATATCAACCTATTATTTAATACGTGATAAGAAAGCTGTAACGAATAGGCTGATAATGAATCAGCCTATCCAGTAGACTCTACCATCTTCAATACGAGTCTGCGGAGTTTAACGATAATTATCACATGTTAGTGATAATTACGGGCTCTCAAGGAACAGGATAAATAAGTACCAATTTCATTACTTAAGGCGTTAGGATTTCTCGGAATTAATTATGACGACGTCCTCGGCGTAGGTAAGCTCTGTGGATTAAAGTGGGAGGTCCCGGGTTTGATGTGCGACTAGGGCTTTTTAGGAATTAACAATTTCTATCACCCTGCCGGCAAAGACGTACCGTTAAGCAATTAAGAGTACCTACACCGATAGGTAAGGGTTAAATATAACTGACGTACCTACTCCTAACAGGTTAGCCCGTTTCCACATAATATTGCACCATCACTTAGGAGCCGGTAAGATTGCAGTCAAGGGCTAACTTGTAGTGGAATGAAAAAAAAATCGTTACTAGACACGCGGAAGACTACTAGGTACTAGGGAATTAAGCAGTGTTCGGATTCGTCTTCCAGGTGTTCATTGTAATGGCGGAAGAATATCTACGTATATCCGTAAAAAGGTGTGATATTTTTATATAAGTATGCGTGCCAGATACGTTCTTCTCGCTGGTTGATCTCAACGTGCAGCGTGCGTGTGAGACATTGTTTTGTGAAACGAAACGGCTTAACGTTTACGTTGTACAGGAGGTAGGTGATTAATGGAGGAATCAGTTTCTTATAGACTTTTCGTTATTATGCGTACAGAGTTTGCACTCCCTGTGCACTCCAGTATGAGTTATAAAAACTTAAAGGTAGGCTTTTAAAACACGTACAATGTTGATATTGTACTTTCAGTACGATCGCCACCGGCTTCCATATTACCAAATTACTGCATCTATCCAATTTTTTTGGTAAATCAGACTCCAGTAAGTGTTTGAAAAGTTAACAACTTTGTACGTGCAAAGACGAAATGAATGATCATCATATCAACCCATTACCGGGCCACTCACTACAGAGCACGGGTCTCCTCCTACAATGAGAGTAGGTTAAGGCCTTAGTCCACCACGCCGCTGGCCCATTGCGGATTGGTGAACTTCACACACCTTTGAGAACATTATGGAGAACTCTCAGGTATGCAGGGTTCCTCACGATGTTTTCCTTCACCGTTGTAGCAAGTGATATTTTATTTGCTTCAAATTCATATAACTTAAGTAAGAGGTGCGTGCTGGGATTCGAACTCGCCCCCCTCGAATGTGAAGTCGAAGTCCTACCCACTGGGCTATCACCGCTTACTTACTTAGTATTTTGACTAAATATACGACCAAAGCCAGTTAAATAAAACAAATGTATTTAAAACCTTGTTGCTAAGGCCTATTTATTTAACCTTATGTCCAGTCTCACTCGCTCTCGCATTCAAATATGATTTAACGAATACTTAATAAGAAGAAAAGGAAAAAAAACTTTGAAAACATGGAAGAGGTAACTACCTACATCAAAGCCATCAACGTTAGTCAAAACTCAAAAGTAATATATTTAAAATGGTATGCAAACAAATCCAAAACAATAAGACAGCCTTCCATGAACGTAAGGCAATAACGAGAAAAATTATTTTAAGATGGCAATATAAATTCTCTGTTTATTTCTTAAGAGGTATTTAGCAGGTAAAGGCATTCGTTCATACATCACTTTTTTTTTCTTAAAAGATTTAATCTTAGTCCACTCTTAAAATACAATATTTTCATTTACAAATTTAAATTGAATCCTTACTAATATTTTAAATGCGAAAGTATGTTTGTTTTTTCGTTTGTCATTATTTCACGCTCTGACAAAGCAACCTATCAACTTTATTTTTGGCGTAGAGACAATTAAAACTTACTGCACTAGTAAAAAAAAATCCCTGGAAATTTTTAATCAATAGTTTAAAAATCCAAATTTTTGGGCGATCAAAAAAATCAGTATTCGACCACGTTTAGTATTATTTAAATTAATATTACTTTTTTATATCTAATATTATAAATGTGAATGTAAGTTTGTTTGTTACGCTTTCACGCAAAAACTACTAAACCGATCCTCATGAAACTTTGTACACATATTCTTGGAAGTGTTAGAAGTAATATAGAATACTTTTTATCCCGACATTAAACTCGGTTCCTTTGGGAGAGGGGATGAAAGTGTTTGACGATTTTACACCATTACAACGACAAATTATAATTTTGTGTAGATCTGATGAATGTGGTTGCAGATAGAGGACATAACTCTTCAGCGGACAGCAGCAAACCCTTCATTGAAGGCTTAGCGATACTGAATACTTTAAATTTTTTTAGAACTACAACTAAATTGATTGCCACATCAAAAAACAAAATCAAACGCAGGCGAAGTCGCAGGCTATAGCTAGTAAACTATATTTAAATTGGAACAGCAATTTAAATACAGTTATAAAATAATTGCTTTAAACGAGTACCAAAATAATATTAGAACAGCGTTTTTATCTACATATTTGTGAAATCTAAAACTTGTAACAATGTGACTATTTTGTACGTGTTTTATGTTTTACACATACTTAATTCTCACTTAGTCACTTATCTGTAAGTTTGATACTAATGATCATGATATATATATCAAGATATTCATAATTTTATTTATAACGTATACATGTATGATATACATTTTAGCTGAGCCCCCGGTTTTACTCATTTACTCATCATCAGGTCTCCTCGGTTCAAACGATTCGGCAGGTATTTATTTGCTCTATGAAAAAAAAACAAACATTAACGTTATGGATCTACTTTCTACATAACCTAGACCAAATGATCACCAGAGACTAGTAGAGGTTGTCTTACGCGTGATACGCATACAATTAATTGGTACTTATTAGCGACGCGCCCCGGCTTCGCTTGGGTCTAATGTAGTAGATAGGTACCTACTAATGTGGGGCAGCTTGGAATGATTATTATAACAATTTGATCGGATTCAAAAACGGGCTGTTCGACTTATTGACAATTGCAAATTGACTTGCAATTCGCTGTTTACTTGCGAAGAGGTGTTAGTGTCAAATTTAAATTCATAATTTCTTTATTTATGTAGGCCTATCACAGGCACTTATAAAGCGTTCATACATCTATGTTTACATAATTTTAAGTTGAAACTTCGTTTGCCAACTTAAACCTAAAGCTACGAGGGTTCCAAACGCGCCCTGGTATAAAAAGACCCCACAACAAACTTGACCGGGTAATTTTTTAAATAAAGTGGTCGAGCAAAAAGGACTAAGCGAGCCGAAAGAGTTGAAATGAACTCCTCAGTTCTAGGCAGAGGTGCGGAGTCATTACGGAATCCCGTAGAATCGCAATCACAAATTAGATAGCTGGGTTTCCACAGAGAAATAGGTGAGAGGGGAGAATCGAACGAGTAAAAGGTACTTGGAATGAGTCCGCTACGTTAAGGTCTCGGCAACTAGTATGAAACAGACTCGTTTGCAGTTTTCTCACCCCAACAACCAGTTTAAAACACCAACTGAACTCGCTCTCTGAGGAAATTGAGGAATTTATCAATTTTCATTTTATTTCCGTTTCGCCCTCTCCGCTCATCTCTCTCCTTCTGCAGTGGAAAACAAAAGACAAAACTCTGTGTTGGTTAAAGGCAAATCTATTTTTTATAAACGGAGTCCGTCCCGCCTAATCATTTCCCGCTCATTAGCCTTTCACGGTAAAAAACCGGCTTTAGGGTTATTCAAGGGGCGGATAAACAGATTCCTTAAATGCCGGTAGCGTATTGGCGGTTCCTCTGGTGCGGCAGATGTTCATGGGTGACAGCGTTCAGGTTCACACTTGCTTCTTTTTCTCCGCTATTCATATAAAATATACATTAATTTATTCTATCTCGTTTCGTTTAGCCAACGTTTGCAATGTTTGCACAAAAATGTGTTTTTTACGACATCACATTACGAATCTTTGAACTTCTTTGCCTTTCTCTGCTATAATAATATGCTAAAATATACGACTGCACATAAATTATAAAAATATAATCCCCTTGAATCATTCTATCTACTGCTGAAAACTGCATTAGAATCCGTTGCGTAGTTTAAAAGATCTAAGCGTACAGACAGCGGGAGTGAATTTGTTTTGTATTATGTAAAGATTATAGTACTGATGTCATACTCACTGATGGCTAGACGAGCGATCAGTGTGTATGACTTTGAGGTCAGTGGTGCCCATCGATCGATATGCGACACTGTTGCCAACCGATGTTCAACAACCTTGAAACTTAGTGAATCTTTCTAAATCAAAATGCCTGGATTCACAGACCGTTTTACATGCAAGCAAAAATTTCAGGGAGCTAGCATGGGCAGGAGACCATTTTCTCCCCGGGGAAAGGATAAAATAATCTTCTTCTACAGTTTTATCAACTCTCAGAGCACTGGCGCACAAGTGGAAATAATATCCTAATAATATATGTGTAGTAGTAACAAACCGGAGTAAACTTCTCCTATTCCATGTTCCAGTGATTTAGCAGGTGGGCACGTTAATTATATCCCTTGTCAGGGATACATTTTTTATCTCCCGCCCGTGCTAGCCCTGCTGCCCGTGCTAGCCCTGCTGAGGGACATTAATAGGCTTACGTTAATAATAATGACTAATGTTTTGGTTTTGCCAACGAAGTCTCACTTTTTTTTATAAATCCTTTCATTTAATCATATATTTTTAAGGCATTTCACACGCATTCACGCTGCTTAGTATTCAAACCCATACCTGTAAACCTTCTTGACAGGCTACTATAGTATTAATCGTAAATCTCTCAATGACAAAAGACGATAAATAAAAAAAAGAACTAAGTGGCGATGACCGTCTAGCGTTAACGTTTAACTAAATCATTGAAGGTCCCATCATGGGATTTAGTTTCTAATTAGAATATACGTGACGTTGCAAACGTGCCTTACGTCGTGAGTAAGTATAAACGGAGGTTAGCCAAGACGTGACGAACATAAAGTTTTAAAGGCATACTTGGGTGCCACCTTGACTTGCTACAAGTTCTAATGTTAAATACCTAACTGTAATTAGTTATTGAAGTAAAACTTCTTTACGCACGCTTGACTTGGGCAGTAAGCTGGTGAATGCGTGACGAGAGCGTTACAAAAGTGTGATCTGGATAGGCGAACAGAAGTTGAGAGGGAGATATAAGTAAGTGAAGTTAGGGCAAGAGAGGGAGACGTGAGAGCACACGTTTTCGTTCTCTCTTTCTTTCATACCCAGTTACGTTTCGTATATCTAAGACACAGTGCAGGACTATTGACTTTTTTAAACCAGGTTACTCGCTAAGTCAAGCATAATTAGAAATATATATACATATATCGATACATAAATATACATGGAGCTCAAGGAGTTTAATTTCAGTCGTATGTTCTAAAAAGCACACTCGTTTTTATATAATTATTTTTTGCTCTATGAACGTTTTAGGAGTCGTGCGATCTGTTTACGTTTTATCTATCTTGACCAAGGGCAAGTGAATTGTGCACAGGAACTACTTGTGCTTATGTTAAAACAAGCAAACACATATGGTGTAACAGCTTTAACCACTCAAATACAAGTCATATGTAAGACCCAAGGCTAAGCTTGGAGAGGAGGCACTGAGCTATTTCGTTATTACAGTATTCATAATAATAAAAACTTTTGTTCTACATTTTTTTCAGGAATAACTGTACAAAGTTGTCACACAAAAATATGCAATGACAACCACAACATTATTAGCTGTGTTTACATTTAAGGTCAAAAAGGGTCGCGGATTACTACAGCAAGAGCAAAAAGTTTATCGTAGACCAAAAATAGTGCGTCTAGTTCCTCCGCGCGGAAGATGTAAAACTTCGTAATGTGGAAATGAAGGGTACAAATTGATTTTTAGTAAAAACATTGTTTCTTTAAGACAAACTTTATTAACATTGCTTACAATTCACAATTGATCGCATCTTTTAATTATCTTTTAATTATTCGAGTGGAGAAATATCCAAATCTATAACATTTACAATGGGATTATGATAACTAAAGAAAGAGTCAAAATGTTTGAGTTCTATCTTTTCAGTATTTCTTCCAAAAACTGCAACAATATTCCCCCATTAGTTCTTTGATCATTCCTTTCATTTATCATTTCCAATCCAAATTTGTTTTTAAGGATGGTTAATTATATTTCAGCTTAAAAGTAACGAGAAATTAATATTATAAATCTCCTGCAAGGATCACAGTCACTCACAATATTCAATTTCTACACCAGTAACGTCTGCCAGAGCTTGTGAACATGCAGTTGTTAGTGGCAATAAAGATTTTGTAATGAATACTTAAATATCCCTCATGGCTGCATTTGGTGAAATATAAATGGCAATCAGAATCAAAATTACGAGTACATTAAAATAGAAGAAAAATTTAATAATGCAAAATCCATCAGTGCATAGTGTTAGATTTTTAAATATTCACCAAAAAATACGCACCAAGTTCGTTATTAACTTTATTCAAAACAAGATAAAAACGCAATAAAAATTGACTTCCTTATTTATTTAAGATTATATTCGAAACAAAGCAAAAAGCCAACATCACGCGGTGTTCCCAGGCGGTCACCCATCCAAGTACTGACCGCGCCCGATGTTGCTTAACTTCGGTGATCGGACGAGAACCGGTGTATTCAACATGGTATGGACGTTGGCGACAGTAGAAGTGAATTATAAAATCAGAATATGACAATCTGTCAGGTGATATAAATACCCACAATGGGAGCGTTAAACGTTTATCGCAACCTTATTGAAAGTCGCATTAGAAGTTTCACTTCAATAAATAAACAAACGTGCCTGCGCACATACCTACAATTACACGTAATGTTAATTCGATTTCAAGTGATTACCATTAGTCAGGGTATATCATTGTTTGAATTGAGTCTTATTGTAGCCGAGTCAGGATCTGAAAGGGACCATGGGAATTGAGGGCAATTAGCTAATTTTATGAGAATGTAGTGCGTTTATTGGTCAAAATCAAATCTTTTAATAACTCAGCTGTTACTGTCTGAGATTCATTGAAGTCGTGGTTGATTTTATTATTTTTAAAGTTTGTTTTATTCACTTCACGTTAAAAATCTAAATATAATAATATATAATAACAATAAATAATAATAATAATAATATGCTGTAGTTAAAAATTACGTATACATTGTAGTGCTCAATCCCAACGACTCGCAACAATATCAAACTTATGTAGTGTTCATATAACACCCAATTAAACACTTTGGTATGTATAAATACAGGTTCTTTTAAAATTTAGTTTCTTATGTGTACAAGCACTTAAGTAACCATGCTCTCAGGGTTCGACTACTCACATAAGTCGATGCTCCCGTTTATTTACATATTTTTTATTTCTGTTTGAACATTGAACTTACCAGGACAATAAGAAACAAAGGAGTCTAAAGCCGACATCGGACTTAAAATGAACAGTACCAGGAAATTATGTGTAACTTTTATTAAGTAAGTCAAGTAGCCTAAACGCCTTCTAAATTTATAGGACACATAATCTGACTGGTTTACCGGATAAACCAGTAAACGGCGTGTAAGTCAAATTATGTGCACCATTAAGCATTTATTTCCACTATCATTTTCGACGGCCTTAGAATAATTGAAACAATGAATTTCCTTGAACTATGAATTATGGTGATGAAATGGATTTTATTGAATCATTAGACGCTAATGGGCTCTCAATGCCGAAGGTTTAACCGGAAAGCGATACAAGGATAACGGGTTCGATTTCCTAGGGGGGGTAAGTTGACTAAAATAAAAATAAACAAAAAGGTGATATTAACGTTTTCCTCAGCGGAGAATATTTTGGTGTTTTATTGACATGTATATAATATTTAACGTGTGTTATAATGTACTAGTGGCCGCCTAATAGCATATAGCACATAGCAATAGTAGCCCGGAGTTAGAAATGCGGTGATTCATCCCCGTGCCTCGGAGAGCACGTTACAGCTGTCGTTCCTTCGCCTGATCTCATCTGTAGTGTCGGAGCTGTCGTCAGATCGAACTATGAGAGTGAGAAAATAGAATGGACCTGTGTTCGGCATTTATTTTCTTTCAGGAAAAACTTCTAGATGAGCTAGAGATACAGTTAGGTAGATATCTTACTAGCTAATTAAGAATCTTTAATTTGACTGCAAGTTAGCCCTCGCCTGCAATCTCATTGTCGGTAAGTCCTGATGCAGTCTAAAATAGTGGTGGGCCATTCTGTCAGGGGTCATATTAAACCAGTAGGTACTTCGCTGGTAGGGCGGTAACTAGACACGGAGCTTAATTAGATTATGGCGAATAGCCATGAAAAGCAATTTCTGGTAACTGTACATAGTCTATCAAAACCTAGCATGCCTACCTAGTTATGTTAGACCAAAGAAAATTAAATTGATGCAATTAAAATTGGAAGTACGTAATTATACTTACCTAGATATGAAAAATTCCAATAATTCATTGTAGTCTTGTTGAACTTACAACGCAAGCACGTCACGGCGTCCTTTATTATTACAATTGATTTATATTGGACTTTACTGCAATTACGCAAAGTGCACTCTTGTTTGCATTGGGCGGCCCCTCATAATGTTTTATTGCTAGAGATAACAAATGCATAAAGGGTATGGTACATACACATCCATAGACTAATGTTAGGAATTATCTAGATATCATCACTTCAACCGATTGGTGTCCGCTGCTGGAAATGGGTCTTTTTAGGGAGTTCCAAAACTCGCGGTCCAGGCTTCCAGCGACTCGCATGTTGGCGTCTCGTTGGGGGCCGAACAGCGCTTCGTTTTTCGGTGCGGGGTCGCCATGCCACCAACCCTAACGCAGTGGCTCGCCCAATGCCACTTTAGCTTCGCTATCCTATGGGCTCCTAAATTGTTGTTAATGGCGGTATAAAAAAACAGGGGGTTCTTATGAAATTATGTGAAGCGAACTTTCTCAATCTGTAAATAGTGTAATGAGGTCGGCGCCTCATTAGATATGAAACTTGTATGGTCTATAGATATAGTATTTCTAAAAAGCAACCGTCAGGTTGGCCTTTAGTTCTCTTCTTACAGACCTAGACGATCCCTTCGCTTATTCGAGCCCTAGGGTTCAAACTCTTCCTGGCAGAGCCCCCTTCCGAGGCTCGCCAACAAGCCCGCGTTACGCTGTTAAAGTCATCAGGGTTACACACAATCCGAAAAAAAAGTAGTTTTTACTCCACCATGTCTACCTAGTAGGTAGTCATGGTGTATTGCAAAGAGTACTCTAATTTCTAACCTAGATATGACAAGGAATGCAAATTGCTACGACTGCATTAAAATAATTATTTTAATATTGACTCTATTTTGCAATAAAGTAAAGTTTATTTTTGTTTACACTCGACTTACTTCTATGGAGCCCCGTTACTAAACAAAATTAGGGTTACCATATTGTCAAGATAAAAGATGTAGTCACTATAACCATTTTTAACCCCGGACGCTAAAACGAGTTTTATTAGTTTGATGTTTATAAGTCTGTGTGTCTGTGTAGATATGTGTCTGTGTGTGGCATCGAATTGCCCCAACGGATGAACCGATTTTGATTTTGTTTTTTTTTGTTTGAAAGGTGAAATAGTCGGGAATGTTTTGAGCTATGTTTGCTGAAAATCGGTCCAAGATGGGCGCCACCACGAAATGACATTTTTTTTTAATTCCATCATTATCGGTATCAAATGAAAGAGCTTGACTAGACTAGATTAGACTAGACTAGTAAAATACGATACACGATGCAAATTCCATATCCAATGTGGCTGCTACCACAAATTGACGAAAAAAAATTTTTTAAGAACTCTGCAATATGGGTATCAAATGAAAGGGTTTTAGTAGAATACACTATGTTAAAATTTAGGGGTTTTTTTTAATTATAAATTTATATATTATTCCTATCTATTCTATTGTATAACTTCTTAAGACTAAGTAATACATCAAATTAAAAACTTTTGTGGCAAAAATGTTTAGTAACATTACCTTTAGAAAATATAACGGGTTTATATACCTACCAGTTATCATCTTCATGATTATATTTCTATTCAGCCTCGATTTACATTTGACTTCATTTGCATTAACCCGTCTTTTTTATAATATTCTTTATTTCTTTATGATATATACTTCTTTGCATAATAAAAAATTCTCGTTTTTCATAGGTACACGTATATAAAAAGTGGGTATAATAAAACGATAAAAAGAGCTTCTTAATATAATATCGAATTGGTGCAAGGATTTTAAAGTATGAAAACGTTAGAATCTAGCATAGAATGTAATACCTGCACAAACAAACAAACACACACTTCACGAGTTATACTCAAATTTTAGAGATCTTCCATACTTGACTCCTTCCTAACGTCGTCAAAACGTCATAAAACATAGTGTTTTTTACGCTTTATGAAAGTGACTCTTAGTTTAAATAAGATAAAGTTCCATGACAATTGCGACGTTATGCCTCGTATATTTTGAAGCCCCTAAAGAAGGTCTATAGTCCGGAACCTGCAAGAGAGGGTAGGATGGCTAGTTCACAACTTCTTTATACCTACTATCTCGATACAAATAACATTATATATACATATATGTACTTAAGAAACTAAGTATTAATCGATGTTTTGGGGACTTTCGTGAAACGTACGTTAATTTCGTCGCTCTTATATAGCGGTGAAGCTTTTAATATTTATTTCCTACAGCGTTTAAATTTTCTTAGAATAAGTAAGTATACGCTTTAAGTACGCATAACTTTGTTTGTACGCTGCGAATAACCCGTTTAGTGCAATTTCACCACTCATAATTCATGACCCATAGAAATGAATATAGCCCTACTATTGTACAATTCAAAGTTTTTTATTATTTTCCTTTAAAAATACATTCTAGTTTGAATTGGAATATTCTTTTGTTAGATAAGAATTATAAACGGTAAGAACATCTTTAAACGGATAACAATCTTCGCGCATCGCTTACAAATTTCACCGTTAGTCACGTCCATTCAGAATTCGGACGTCTGGAAACCCTAAACATTTCACGAAAAAAAAACATTGTCAAGTAAAACGTACTTGCATCACGGTAACTGGTCAGTCACTCTCGCGCCGGCGCCGTAAAATGGCGTTCTAAATGCTCTTATTTCGACCGTTACCGTTGCAAACATTCTAATTTCGTTCATTTCAAAAATGGCGTTCATGTTTTCGCGCATTTTCGAATACCTAAAGGATAACAGAGGAATAAGTGAGTGATGTGGTTATTTAAAATTGCAAGTAGGATGCGTGGTTCCTAATTTGTAATTCAGCCTTCAGTTGTTTTAAATTGTAATAGAAACTTTGTTTTTGTTAGTTACTCAACAGTGAAATATTGGTTGGTAAGATTCAACTTGAAAGTGAGTCGGCCAGTCAGACGTTATTACGTCTAAAGTCAAAACAGCCTCGGATTGTAAGACTTGCGATAATCGCAAATGACGTTACTAGGTGAATTGGTACTCTGGTAGTATAATGCCATTGGTGGATCTATAACAATCAATCAAAAAGTATTGCGTTTGCGTCACTATATTTTTACTACAGTGGACTTAAATTTATATAACAACTTAACACTATCGCTTGAAGCAGTATTATTTTAAATTGAAAAACCATGAATTCCTTAAAATAACGATTCAAATTCAGCAACAAGAGCGTCAACAAAATGAAAATAATACTACTTGCTTTAAGCGATAGCAGAAACAGTTGTCTAGAATGAAGATCATATTGTTTATATCATAAAACTTATCTCTCACGGTAATTGAATATGAAAAAATATATGTAACGAGTTGTCGGTGTTGGGTCCGATATTTGATCGCAGATGTAATTTATGTTTTTTACGCTCGTGCAACTAGAATTACAGAGAGCCTACAGCAGAACTAGAATAACAAGTTCATGACATAGATCTAAGTACATCCATAACCCACTTAAAATCATAACTTTATGAGCACTTTTCAAGCAATATGAAGCAGTGATAGTTCACTGATTAGGACTTCGAATTCACTTTCGGGGGGCCGAGTTCGAATCCCATCACGCACCATGTACGTTTTAAGCAATTAAAATATCACTTGCTTGAATGGTGAAGGAAAACATCGTGAGGAAACCTGCATGCCTCAGAGTTCTCCATAGTGTTCTCAAAGAGGTATGGACTTCACCAATCCGCTCTGGGCAAGCGTGGTGGACTACGACCTTAACTTCTTCTCATTGTAGGAACCTGTGCCCTGAAATGGGTGGGTAATGCGTTGGTACTTGGTATGACGAAGCATTTTTTAAACGTCAAGTTTTCTGTTAGTAATGACTCTACCGCCGGCGGTTCGGAAGGCAGAATTTACTGAGAACACACCGGCACGGAACTCAGCAACTGCTCTTTTCCAACATCAATATTTTACAATAATTTTACGGACGAGATGTAAAAAAATCAATTGCTGAACCACCTCCATCTATGTCCATCTATGAAATTGAAATCTAAATACATCACCGTAAATGCATTGCGACTTAGTTATATGCAAATATCTTCTCTAATCTACTTTTACTCGCCTAGGCACTTTTACACTTTCTACATGAATATGCTTTGACTCTTGCGTTTTCTTGGCAAAATATTTCCTTTTGCGCCTTTTGCGCTTATAAAGCATGATATTTTATTGTTATGACGACGTCGCCGTGAGTTATGTACGGTAAAACGTCATAAATTCAACACGAGTTATGTGACCTCAGTCAGCTTGATGGGCGACTTAGAGCGCTCACTTAATGCTCAATTCACTATGTATCCAGTGTGTCCATATTGAATTCACCTAAATCCTCCGCTATTCCGCAAATTCGTTGTCGAAGATTAAAAAACTGATCGGATTGGCCATAGTTAAGAAGAAAGGTCTCAACTCTCTACCCACTCAACGTCATTTTTGAGTTATAGACATTTGATTCAATATAGCCTTCTTCTGGGTGAACCTTAGACTCAGTACCAATACCAATGAGGACCCTAGGAATCAATTTGCCAAAAGCTGCTCTTTCGTGCACGTGTGCGAGAGCAAAAATTTTACGTGTTAAGTTAACTTTTCACTTATGCAAAAACTAATCTGTCTAAAAAATAATGTTACTCATACAAATTAATCATATATTTTACTTACTTACTACCAACGTTTAAAGCAGAATCATTTTAAAAGGATAGAATTCTTGTTTTAGAAATATCATCGAATATAATCGTTAAAGTCAAAGTCAAAGTCAAAGTCAAATTATTTCTTCATTCAAATAGGCACATAGATAGCACTTTAATGCGTACATTACATGTAAAATATGACATATAAGTGAGTTGATGGCGATAGCTAAATTCGCCAACTTAAAACTAAAGCTACGAGGGTTCTAAGCGCGCCCTGGTTAGAGCAATAATTTACAACCAAGCATTACAAATGCTTGGGTCGTTGTCGTAGTCCTTAATACTATAATAGGACTTTTCTATAAACTTACGTTTAATACAATATTTAAGTTATTTTAGGAATATCGAAGTTTGCCATACTATGCATGTTAAGCCACAGGATCCTATAATTTAAATCAGTATAAACATATTAAATAAATTATTTGAATCGTAAAACATTTAATCACATCGTATGATTTTAAAACATACCCTACTTAGGTCAATATTTTCGTCGCAGAAGTTTATTACTCCTTCACTTAGGTACAGGTCTTCAGAACAAAGCGAAGTAGGATTTTCTTTCTATATAATATTTGAATGGGCTTTCAATAGGAATTAAAAAAAAGTTTTCATAGTCGCCTATAATCGCACATAAACCACTATATCATCAAAATCTTAACCAAGCCTTCATGCAAAATATTTAGAACGTTACTCGTTTCCTTATAATAACAAAGCACGCAAATAATATACCTTAGTAACAATTACAAATAACTTAATGATCATGGCCGAATAACATAGTATGACCACTAAAAGCCTTTCTAAATAAAAATTTACATATGTAATTAAGTTTAATGCCGTCTGCATTGTGTTGGCTAACATCGCAGCCTTCAAAATGTTGAAATTCATGGAAACGGACGCAATCGGCGTTTGGAAAACGTGATTTTACGCGAAAAGTAAATGTTTACATTGAATATTTATAAATATGCGGTCTGATTGTTATCCGCAATGATACGAATTGCTAGAATGACATTCTTACAGCCCATCTACCTACCAACCAACATAACTATGAAGTCCAACGGTACATTCAACACGGTTCAATCTGATTGGTAATAAACAAATAGAGTAATAGTATTTTGGCGAGAAACAACTTGCTGGTTTTCAATAAAAACTTTGTAATTCCCTGTACTAACAAGAAAACTTTACTGAGTCCAAATAAAATGTAATTCACTTAGCCATATATTCGGAAGTGTCGCTCAAAACAAAAAGCTGGATATGTATAGCTTTTCATCTTAGTGACCGCTCTGGTCAGAGAGATATATATGAGTTCCAAATATTTACTGTAATAATCTTCATCGGTAGGACTATGAATTCTGAAATATCTACTATTGATTTGATAATATGACATAATAAGAGTTTTATTTCGACTTGCCTGCGGAAATCGGAGATTGACTCAAGAATCAAAGGTTAAGTTTTTGTGCCACCTAATTTCATATTAGCTTAAATCTGTATTTTATAAGGAGGATAAAACGTCTCATTTTGTTTTTTTCACAAATTAGACAACTCCATAAAAAAATGACAGATTTACTTTACTCCAAAGTTACGTTTGTAATCTTGATAAGTTACACTAGGGGCACTGGTACTAGCTTATTTCATATTTATATTACAATCTAAAGGCATGCTCTAAATAACCCAGTTTTAATTCCGAAACTATAATATCACCGTTTTTATATCAATTAAGAAACGTTTGTTTGTCTGGTCGTTCGAAATCGCCGTTAGTTTAATAGGCTTACGCCTTTCTAAATTCTTTGCAGTTGAGTTAATTTACTTGATACTGTCTAATGTGGGAATTCCTCTTAAATTAATTGCCGTCAATATTTACAAGAATCGCTTGATTCCAATGTTTTTTTTCTCGTCATCACGTCACGTTGTCTTAACTTACACATGGGCGTCCACTGCTGGACATAGGTTTATTTTAGTGATTTTACTCATAACGGTTTTTTAAAAACGTTTTGTAAACGTCCAGTGGCTCATTAATTGTTTAACGCAGGGTTACCAACCTGTACTTCAAAAAATTAAGAAAAATATTTAATGCGAATATTATTGGCTTTAAGTGGGAGATCCGGGGTTCCGTCTCCAGCAGAGCAATTCAGGAATTTATAATTTCTGAATTTTCTCTGGTCGGGGTGGCTTCGGTCGTAGCTACTACCGACCACCCTACCGACAAAGACGTGATGCTTAGCGATTTTGCGTTCCGGTGCAATGAATATATATGTATATATATGAGAATTTGACTACAGGTAGACTACTCAATTTAAAATAGATACTTACGTAGGTACTAGGGCGGTGTAACCTAGTTACAACTGAATTTTATATGTTTATTCATTCGGATTTCTCTGTTAATCGGATAGAGTCTATTATCTATGTAACTATGTAATATACTTATACTAGTATATGTAGTTATACTATTTTAATCATTTGAATAAAATGTATTGCAGGCCGTAACAATTAAAACAATTACAAAATAACTTAAGTAAGATTGCACAAAACGCTTTCACTCGATGTGCTAAAATTAGCTTTAACAAATTATACGTACTTACGTAATTATGTGGATTAATTATAAAAAATAATTCAAACGTGTTTAAGTAAATTAAACGATTATCATAACATAATGAGATTTTTTTCATTTAAATCCACATAAAACGTTCATAAAGTTCATGACATTTACGTGACTCTTTAAATAGATCCTTTTTGACTAGATATCAAATATATTTACTATATGCATTTTGAAATTTTACATTTAAAATGCACAATTTATACATACATATTTATAAATATTTTGATATTTTTACGTTCACTCAGGGAAAAATGGAAGAAATCAAATTTAATATGTACATTTTAATTTTTAAGTTTTTATTTCAAAATGCATATATGTCAGTGCTTATAAAACTGGTACAAAGCCATGTAAGAAAATATAGGTAGTTTAAGCGGATGTAGCTTAGTGGTTAGAGTTGCGGTCCCCCTTTTGGGAGTGCCTAGTTCGAACCCCAGCAAGCAGCTTGGATTTGCCTACGAGTATTTAAGCATTTAAAATATAACTTGGTTTAGCGGTGACGGAAATACATCTTGAGGTGACCTGCATGCCTCAGAGTTGACAATAACGTTCTCAAAGGCGTGTGAATTCTACCAATCCGCACTTGGCCATCTTAGTAGACTACTCTCCTCTCTAATTCAGAGGGGAGGCCCGTAACCTGTAGTGGTCTAGTACTGGATTGAAGATTATGATATTATGTAGTTTGAAATATTTTCCTCATTTTAGAATATTTTGCTTAACTCTATAGTGACCGGGTAGGTTGCTTGGTAGACATCGCATTTAAGCGATAAAGCCGCTTATTGTACCTTTTCCTTCTATATTTCATTTGTTTTTTTTATTGCTTTGTCTTTGGTGTACAATAAAGTGTATTTGATTTGATTGTATTGGACCGACATTCAAGTCGTGAAATTAACTTTCCCGAACAACTGCCTCGTTGTTCTAATGGTGAGCATGTTCGACTGCAGATCACGAGTTCCTGGTTTCGATCCCCGGGTCGGGCCAATGAATTGCAATTGTAGTAGGGGTTTCTATCTATAAATTCTTAGTAAAGACAAGACCGGAATTATAAGTGTTGAATTTGGGTCCGTGACTCGGATACTACTTTAAGTCCTGCGCCTGATCTCATTCTGGTCGAGTAGCTGCCGTGAGAGAATATAGACAATACCTGCGTTTGCGCACACACTTTTGCACTAAGTATAATATCTCCCGCGTAGTTTGAAAAAATCTCTGGAGGTTGACCACCGTGGCCGAAATCTGTCAGGGAAAACTGTACAATTAACTTTTTAATTTTTACTCGACGGTGAACCGATAATGCAATAAGAAGTTACGGGGATGAGTAGATAGCTCATCCCCGTAATTTCTTATTGCATTATCGGTGCCGCTGGCAGCATTACATTATACTCCATCGAATGAATAATAGCCTCGGACCTGACGAAAAAACTTTACGTAACCGTCATATTGCAGGTTAAAAGCACGAGTTTTTATTCGTCTTAACTGAATCTGAAAAACTAAAATAGCAGAACAGTATCTCCACGAAAAACGTCTTAATTTTAAAATACAATTATGAACTGATTCAGTGCATACTTATAGTTACTTAAATAATTTCTTTTTCGGCCTTAGGTCATGCATTAGAATATATGCCTCTGACTGGCGGGCAGACGAACAAAATTCAAATAAACACAAATGCCTAAGCTCTGAAACGAACATATTGCTTGCAGTTGCAAAACATATTGCTTAAAGACAAGGTAAGGTAAGGCACTAGTTAGGTGGCCTAAAAAATTAAACAAAATATCAAGAAAACTGATCGTAGGACAGAAACTATCGGTTTTTTTAATTAATGCTCAAGAGCATTAAACCTAAAGCGTCTTGACGCAGTCTTACCAATCTAATCCGTTTGGAATATGGCAAATTTAATAAACCCATACAGTCCTGATCGGTTTCCACGCCGCATATACTGGGACCAGTGGCGTGCACTTCATACATGCACAAAAGCACTGCATACCCTAAAAATTGATATATAACTCGGATAGGATGAGGATTTTTTCCCATTTGATGCAGTCTTCCTGCTGTACGCATACCCTGGTAAATAAATCAGTGCACGCCACTGACTGGGACTCTTAATCGTTATTATTATATCGCTTGGCAGTTGTACTAGCCACAAAACCAGAGCAGAGAAAATTGAGAAATTATAAATTCAATTTGCAGTGCAGTGAACCCACGATTTCCCACTTATACTACAGCGCTCATCGCGACTCGACGCCTTGGAGATCGTCAGGTCGGCATAAAACAACAAGATTAAACCAATTTCAATAGGACGTGTTGGGGGTCATTTTAATATGAAATAAAAGCTATGAATGATCAGGTTATGTTATATAACACATTACGTATTGGAACAATATGACGGCCGACTGGCGCAGTGGGCAGCGAACCTGCTTTCTGAGCCGTGGCCGTGGGTTCGATTCCCACAACTGGAAAATGTTTGTGTGATGAACATGAATGTTTTTCAGTGTCTGGGTGTTTATCTGTATATTATAAGTAATTATGTGTATTATATTTATAGAAATATTCATCAGTCATCTTAGTACCCATAACACAAGCTACGCTTACTTTGGGGCTATGTGGCGATGTGTGTAATGTCGTAGTATATTTAAAAAAAAAAAAAAAAAAAAAAAAAAAAAAATATCTGGGCGCGCGGCTGCGTAACCAAGTACGTTACCATCAACCAGTTGGCCGTGTCAAGGGAACATGTGAGAAATTGTTAACGAGACCGGAACATCAACTGATATGATTTACACCTGTTTGTATGTCACGCAAACATCAAGACTATGCACAATCCTTTCTTGCATCCCAAATGAAGATTTCTATTAGAAGCGCTTTAGGGCTTAAGTAAATAGTGATAAATAAAGGACTAACCATTTTGTTTATTTAGCAACATTGAGGTCTGACATTACGCGCTATAGGTACCTAATCGAAAATAGCTCCATGCTACATATTTTTATTCATTTGCACATTGCTGGACTCTTTCGGGCACAGATTAGCCAAATCTTGGGAAAACACTATACTTAAATATAATTTTTAGGTAGAGCATAATAATTGTTAGAAAATCCCACGCGTAAAAAATCGAGGTCTAGAAACTAGTAAGAGAAAATGTCAATCTTGCCTGTCAAAATACGAGTGGGTACCTACGTCATCTGGTGAAAATATATGTATAAAAACAACATACAAGAAAAAAATATAAATTTAAGTAAAAGTTTTATCGACGCTTATTAGGTGCCTGTGATAGGCCTCCATGAAGAAAGAATTTTAATGTTTGAATTTAAGTACGCAAATACCATACATTATTTACTTTAAAGTAAGTGACACTGTTTTTTGTATATCTGTTTGTTGAGCACTTATTGGAGATACTTAACATTGAGCGCTTTGACTCCATGGAATGTTTACTAGTTTTTCGTCTCTGAACTGTGACGATACCCGCAAGGGGCTCAAAGAACATGCTTAAAGAAATTCATTTCAAATAAATAATGAGCTCAGTCTAGAACCTACTGATTCATGATGCACTTATCTAAGTGTTCACCAGAAATAAACTTGGCCAAATGTTATTTTGAATATAATTTTCTATTGTACGTTGTGGTGACGGCAGATCAGATAACAGTTGTCACTAGTGGCGTGCATTTCATATATGCAAAAATGCATTGCCTATTCTAAACATTTTATGTGACCCGAATACGAAGAGGATTTTACCACTTGATGCCACTTTCCAGCTTATCGTGGTTCATGAGATACAGCTAGTGGCGTGCATTTCATAAAAGCACAAGTGCACTGCCTACCCTTAAAATTTTATACACCTCGAATAGGAAGAGGATTTTTCCATTTGACAACATTTTCCAGCTTATGCCTGCCCTGGTCAATAATCTTATGCATGCCACTGATTGTCACCACCCATCCTCTGGCCGTGGGTGTCGTATGAAGCGACTAAGGAATATAACGGAGAACTGGCAACTGCGTAGGTTGTGCGACTGCTACCATTTACTGCGATGACCAACCCGTCTGTCGTGCGTGGTGATTATGGGCAGACCCCCCATTGGGAGAGGCCTTTAGTCCAGCAGTTGACTGGTAGAGGACGATACTAACATATTAAATCATTGGGTATAGGCTATTGATGATGATGTTTCTATTGGATACTAGCTGTTGCCCGCGACTTCGTCTGCGTTTGATTTTGTTTTTTGATGTGGCATTAAATTTAGTTGTAGATCTAAAAAAAATTAAAGTATTCAGTATCGCTAAGCTTTAAATGAGGGGTTTGTTGCTGTCCGCTGAGGAGTTCTATCGGTTATAATTTGTCGGAGTGATGGTGTAAAATCGTCAAACACTTATCCCCTCTCCCAAAGGAACCGTGCTTAATGTCGGGATAAAAAGTATCCTATAATGCTTCTAACACTTCCAAGAATATGTGTACAAAGTTTCATGAGGATTGGATATTTATTTTTTGCGTGAAAGCGTAACAAACAAACTTACATTGACATTTATAATATTAGTAGGGATTATATTGATGTGTTTGATAAAGAACGTGACTGAAAGTTTAATGAAAGTCTTTTAACGTTTTATCGCTTGAAACGTTACCGGGCCAAACCTTGCAACGATGGTCATTTTTTTAAACAAAATTTTAGGGTTATTGTTTCGCTTTGTTCTACAGGGATTTATCAGATAAATATTTAGATTGGGACCCGCATGGGGTGTGTATCCCATGTGGATCCCAATCACACAGAGGACTTTTTTTTCAACTATAAATACCTAAGGTATTAGCCATTATAAACCACTAGCCTTCCCGAATATTTTTTTTTTATGAATGTTATATTTTAATACTTATTATCCTATTCCGGTCTAAGAGGAATCTAAAAAATCAAATATCATAAAAATTGGTCCAGCCGTTCTTGAGTTATAAATTGTGTAACTAATACAACTTTATTTTATATATATATATATATATATATAGGTTATGGTTGCAAATAGGCACCGAGGACAAAACTCTGTGGATTTTTTAGTGATTTCATGCTTGACTACCAATTTTTTTATATTGGTATGCTTTGTTTGATAAATTAATAAAAAGTAAAAAGAAAACATAAAATACACTGGGTTACGACATAAATAAAGCAGAAATTCTGCGTAGATTACTGCATCCGCATACATATAAAGGTGCTTAAAAAATTTTAGTGTCAGACAGTACTTAGTAAATATTTAATATTTCCTGTTTGAGTAAAAACGTAAAATATGATTACCCAAATAAAGGTTTTTAAAATTTTCATCCTCCAGTGAACCGTTGTTGAGGGAATTCAACATTTACCTGTGGCTTGTTTTCCTGATTCGGGCACCACCCATAACCGCGTGGAAGTTGGGACATCTTAATTTTGGCGCGTATCAAGTCGCGAGCAAACGCCAGTAACTAATAAAAACATGTATATGCAAATTAAAATATGAACATGGTTGATTACTTCACGTTAATCACGTCTGAACTTGGTTTTTTCCTCTTAGCTATTAATTCAAATACCTATTTACCTAAAATGTTTATAAAAACCAAGTGGCTTGCAGAACATTTCTCAAAAAATTAAAACTCATTTGCTAATTATTTTTTATGCTAATTTCTAATGAAATATAATATATGCTTATGTATCACTATGCAATTATTGCACTGTTACTCTGAATAAAATGCCATAAACGAAGATATATATTATTAATAAATTTCTATCATTTATTCTTTTTAATTTTTTTTTAAATTCTTAACAATGCTTAAAAAAATAAAAAACACTATTAAAAATTTATAAAAAAACATCCACCCTCCGCTTGCGGGGCTTTTGAATGCCTAAGCAACCGGCGGTCAGGGCTCCAGAGTGAGGAACCTCCTCACAATACGCGCCGTTTCAAGGACTACTGCCTTCTGTATCCGACCCTTGATCCAACAACCAAGCGAAAGTTTCTTAAGATGTAAGTCGAAGCTTTTCGTGAGAAGACCATTGACTGAAACGACGATCGGAACAATAACGGTCGACTCAACATTCCACATGGCGGTAATCTCGTTAGCAAGGTCCAAGTATTTAGATACTTTTTCCTTTTAATAATAATATTATTATTGTTAGTATTATAACTACGATTTTACTAATCTTTTAAATAATCATTTATTTCCAAGAATGTTTGTACAATATCAAGATGTTAGTTAAGAATACAGTCAGTTAAGAGGGCATAACATTATATTAAACTAGCTATCCCCGCGAATTTCATTTCGCCTTAGTATATTTTACCTCTCAATGTCTTTATAAAGTACAATACATAAAACTCATCTTACTCCGGAATCTCTCTATAGGTCACATCAACAGTTTTACGATTAGGTATAGACAACTTGACGTGCGCTGTCAATTGTGTTTTGTTACTAATGAACGGCTAGATAATTGTTTTGATTTTAAATTTAAAAAAAAAAATTGTATTTTTATACTTATTCTCCTATTCCGGATTAACAGGAATCAAAGAAATCAAAAATAATGAAAATCGGTCCATCCGTTCTCAAGTTATAAATGGTGTAACTAACACGACTTTGTTTTATAGATGTAGAATATAGATATATATATAAGGACTGTCGAACGGGATAAACAGTATCCTATGTCCGTCTCCTGGCTCTAAGCTACCCACCTACCAATTTTCAGCCATATCTGTACAGCCGTTCTTGAGTTATAAGTAGTGTAACTAACACGACTTTCTTTTATATATATAAGATTAATAGTGTGTAAATTTGGTTCATGGATAGAGATTCATTTTAAATTGGCAAAATAACCTTAATTAAATTTCAAATTTGATTAAAATAAACAGTACAAACACATAAGTTGGTGATTTATGGCTGGGGAATGTGGTGCAGAATTCTGACTGCAAACCCTACAGAACAAGATCATGCGCAAATACCACGGACGGCCCGCGGCACGTACGCTATTTAAAAACCCACAGAGAACTCGATCTTTCTATCATCGAGCCCAAAGACTAAAACCCCAGTAAGCTTCGCTGCACTTACTCCACTATGTATTGGATCAAAAGGAAAATCGTTTTCCGATAGTTTAAACACTAAATTGATCTAAGGTGGCCAATTTTCGATTGATAAAGAAGTTTGGTCGAGAAGTGCCCCAGAATAATAAGTTAAAACCTTTGGTAAACTATTGTGTAAGTTTTAAAGTGAAAACAGTTAGTAAGCGACGTGAACACGATGCCAAATGTCCGAGAATCGAATTAAAATGCCGAATTATCTTATATTACGAACATCTATTATCAAACCGCGAGGCACCGTAAGTATCTGCATCCCTACGTGGTCGATATACCGCGGACGCGTAAGAAGCGCTTCGCATCTTCGTTTCTGATCCGCACCGCTAGGATCTGAAATGCTCTTCCAGCTTCCATTTTCCCCAGTTCTTACAACATGAGTACCTTCAAATCAAGAGTGAATAGGCATCTTCTAGGCAAGCGCGCTCCACATTAGGCTGAATCATCGCTTACCATCAGGTGTGATTGCAGTCAAGCGCTCGTCTATACACATGAAAAAAAAACAAATAAACATTATTAGTAATATACTAAATTTTGAAACTTTTAAGTATACAAACAAAACTACACCGAACTGGACCCTTTTTCTGTTAGTTTTTGTACTGTAATTGATGTAGGCAGTGTTATTATGCCCGTGTGAACTCCAAACTACTGCTTGCACAGCTGTGGTGGAAAGGCGACCGTGTGCTCATAAACTCCCAATGAACATTGAACGCTCAGAAACGTAAAGCAGTGTTCTACAAAAATAACGCTTTACATAACACGTTTCCTCTTTGCGCAAGCGCGCGCGTCACCGATTTGACATAATCACACTGAATTACCACTCTTTTTAACTGACTTCGAAAATGAGGACTTTCTGAATTCGGCAATTTCTGGACAACACGAACTTATGTTTCGTGTGTCACATAAAGAATGTTTCATTGAAGTTTACTGCAATTTTTTTTTGGGTGCTTTAAATAATTCCTTATTAGAGTTGATGCTTGTACCTAAGCCTTATCCCTATACTTCCCTACTAATATCAGAGCTGTGAATGATCTATCCAATAGGAACTGTGCATTTATACGGGATAAGAAGCTTATTTTACTCTCCGGTCAATGAACTATATAATCTCTTTTCAAACTTTAAAGACCTGTATGACAAAATGACACTCTAACTGACTCTCTTTGAAATTAATAATAATAGTAGTACCTATGATGAATACTGTTGGTTCATTACGAGACGGGTCACCAACAACACTTTTCCGTACCGTATATGCAATGAATTTTTGTGACGTCATCTATATGTCTTCGAATATTGAATGCGCTGATCGCATGAACATGTTGATGCTGCTTGAAAGAGGCCTATGTCCAGTAGTGGACGCACATTGGCTGATGATGACGATGTAATGATGGCATTCATAATCATCATCCCATTACAGATCCACTGTAATGCACAGATCTCCTCCCAGAAAGAGAAAGAAAAAGATTTTAGTTCACTGCGCTGGCAAAGTGCGGATTTGTAAATATCAAACGCCTCTGAGAACATTATGGTGAATTCTCAGGCATGCAGCTTTTCTCGCGATGTTTTCCTTTACCGTTGAAGCAAGTGGTAATTGCTTAAAACGCACATTACTCCGAAACAAGTCAAGTGCGTGCGGGCCGGGGATCGAACTCGGTTCCCTCGTAAGCCGAGGCCTTAGCTATCTCCACTTATATATCACCATTATCCGTAGCTAAGAATGTTATGTGCGAAATTCTATTTGCGGAGTCTTTGCGCTCGAAACAATACTTTTACCTCTGACATTTTGCATAGAAATGTCAAAAATAAACGGTGTCTAGTACTTTGTGGCTATTGTGTTGTCTTGAGATTGTATGAACAATAGAAATACAGTTTCATTTTCTAAGATATTATAATAATCGCGGATAGTCTTGTAAGAATTATTGAAAGAAGGCAAATGTTGTAAATGCATTCATTGGGGACTGTCTTTTTATTATAGAAATGACTATGAGAGTGGCGCCGTTCAGAAATCAGTGGTAAATAAATGATTTTAACAGAAAACACCTAAGTAGCAACTTGACAACAAAATACTTCAAGGTAGGGTAAGTATTATGCACTCGCAGTAGCTCTTTAAAATTAATGAATTTTCCATTTAAAATAAATAAATCAAAATTATCCTGATCATTTTGATTCCTGAACGAAAGCGGGTTTCGTTTGACTACATCAATACCCTATAACACTGCGGGACTAAACTGTGCTCACCCAGAAGAGTTTGCTCATAATCACTACGCTGGACAGAGGAGTTGGTTATCCCAGTAGATGCTAGTACCAGCATAGAGGACTATATGAGGATTATATTCCTTAAGTCGCCTCGTACGATACTCGGAAAGAGTAGGTGATGACAACTGCATTCTGATCTGCAGTCACCCTACGGCAATATGTATATATAAATATCAAGATACAGATACGGAGCATTCGGCTCTGCTTTCATCTCTCACAAGATAGAAAAATTAATGTTAAAAAGTAAAATGTAAATTGTTGGATGTTTAAAACTTACCTTCGAGGCGAATTTTTAGTTCTTAGGTCACCGTAAAGTACCTTAATTTTATTATTATATCAGGGCATACAAAAGACTTAAACGCGGGCGAAGCTGAGGACATAGCTTGTTTAATAATATCATTTTTAAAATTCAAATAAAAATATTATTTGTATAAGAATGTGGTCTGCCTGTTGGACGTAGGTACCATTGGCTTATAATAAGGACAATAACCTGAGGTAACAGCTATATTAACGTCACCAAATTATAAGTCAATTTACTGATTAGTCATGAACATGATGTTGAACGTGTTATGTTTGGAAAACATGAGTCTTGTACATTCGACATGACGTTACCTAGTACCCATATACTTAGTCTATATATTTGTATGAGCTAATTGAAGCGGTGATAGCCCAGTGGTTAGGACAACGGCTTTACGTTCCGGGGGCCGAGTTCGTATACCATCACGCACAATTTACTTTTCTAAGGTATGTGCGTTTTAAGTAATTAGAATGTCACTTAATTGAAGAAAAACATCGTGAGGAATCCTGCATGCCTGAGAGTTCTCCATAATGTTCTCAAAGGTGTATAAAGTCCACCAACCGGTACTGGGCCAGTGTATCCAATAGGATACATTTTTTTTCATGCCATACCATATAAAGCTGTACGGCTCACTTGATATACTTTTACTGCTATTTATTCTTGCTTTTACTGGGCAAAAGCCTCCTCTCTTATAGGAGAGAGGGTTTTAGAAAAAACACCCACGACGCTGCTCCAATGCGGTTTGGTGGGTTTAAACGATTATTTGCCATATTACTGAAAATTATTTAGAATTTAGAATTTAAACGTACTGCTTAACTTTAACTAGTGATCTGCATTAGGTTTAATACCACTACTAACTTTACTATACTAAGCAAGCCTCTGTAAGCCTCCTAGCAACGGCAGTTCAATAAACATGTTTTCTTAATGTTTTCTAACCGGCCTTTGGCTTGTAACTTGGAATTTATGACACATACCTACCTGCCTACCTACTTAAAAGTGTATTTTAATTGTCACAATTTTATGTAACGCTGTGACGACCCACTTGGCGCAGCGTTGAGAGCTGTGCTGTGGTTTTTAGTGGTAGGTCCCGGGTTTGATCTCCAGCAGGCGAAATCGGGAATTTATAATTTCCGAATTTTCTCTGTTCTGGTCTAGTAGAAGGTCGTGGCTAGTTAGCAACCTACCGACAAAGCGATTTGGCGATCCCGTACGATGTTACGTAGAAACGGATTAGGGTATCGGTTTAATATAACTACCATACTTGAAGTAGAATAAAAATCAATATCTATATATAACGCACGAAGTTTTGCGACCTTCTAAACCTAGCCTAATTCTTCTGTTTTATTAGCGTCTCGCAATGTTGCCGCAAGCAAACAAGCCGGTTTTAGAAAATAATCTAAAGAGGCATTCTCGATTACGTTTCGATGTTAAATACCTGCATGTGTATGTGTGTGAATGTCTTTGTGTGATAGTTTAATGACCTTGTATTTTGTATCGCTTATCAACGTCATGAGCCATTGATTACAAAAGTAAATGAATGGATGTTCCTATGAAACATTTCAGATATTGTGAATAATTGAATGAATCTAAGAACCAAACCATCAGCCCTTTTTACGTCCCACTGCTGGGCACAAGGCTCTTTATAGGAAGAGTAAACAGTATAAACCCACCGCTCAACTCCAATGCAGGTTCGTGGGCTTGAACGATTATAATGCTATATTAGTGATAGTCTACTGGACGACAGGCAGACGTGCTTTCCGAGGCACTGGGCAAGTAATTTCAACGAAAGATCTGATAAAGAGAAATTTCCTCATCATCATAATTACGTTAAGCAATTGACGTATAAAACTGGACATAGTTCATTTGTAGGGAGTTAGAAAATCGATGGCCCTAAGCCGCTTGTTTCCAGTGGCTCCCAGCAACTCGTTTGATGTCGTATGCCCACCTCGTTCAGGGTCGACCAGCGCTGCGTTTACGGTTGCGGGGACGCCAGTCCCACCACACTAATGGCTATCGGTTCTTCGAGCTATATTTCAGCTCTTCGCCACTTCAACTTCGAGACTCGTTAAGCTGTGACGATACCTCGAGTTCTGCTACGGATCTGATTTGATTCTTGACATGAACATAAAAACTAAACTTTGAAGTTGGATAAGGCTTAATATGATGATACGAGTTTCATCATCATCAGATTGTAACCGTGTTTTGATTGACCTATTTGATTAAAGTAGCTGTTAGTAAGTAGGCATCCGCTAAGAAAGGATTTTGAAAATACGAATTAAGAAGGTTAAATGGGGGATGAAAGTATGTATGAAATTCTTCATTTATCAATTTATTTTTCAAGTTACACCCATGAAATTTTGATTTAGGTTTTCGATTAAAAATATAGAAATACGTGTTTCACAAATTTTAAAAATTCCAACATCTTAGGCATCAAATAGGGGATGAAAATTTATATGAAGGTTTCTAATTTTTTAAGTAATTTACGTTTATATTTTTCTATTTTTTTACTATTTTTAAACCTTTGTAGTTAAAATTTACCAAATCAAAAATTGAACTTAACGGTCAAAAGCTAGTCGACTATGAAGTATATCTGAGCTAATTGAACCTAACTTTCTTATTTGCATTATTATTTTGTTAGTATAGATTCCCGTTACAATAACAGTTTCTTTCTTATCTTCCAGGGTTTGTGCTGGCCTCTGCAGTTGTTCTACTGCTTCTGGGTGTCACATGCGCTATATTCTTCGGTTCGTGGATTCGCATGTACATAGACAATGTAAGTATACATAACACAATACAACTATAATTCTTAACGTCGAACGTTGAAATCCCGACCATCCAACTATTGATGTACAAGCATCCTACAAACCTTGTAGAAAGGGATATGAGTTATATTTTAACAAAGGAAATGTTTAGTGGAAAAAATCATCAATCAAATCAACCGTTTATGTCAGAATTTTTTTTATCGTAATATGAAAGGGGACAGTTAAATAATCGCTGAAACATTTTGTATTACGTGAACGTATAAAGAAACGAAAATAAGTGATCGACAAGAAAATCCAGAAACAGTTGGATAGATTTAATTTTCTAAACACATTAAGATTTCCTAGATTCTAATCGAATTCAATCTCGTAACTTAACAGTGAGAACTCCCTTTCCAGAACAAAAGCAAATTCGTATCACAAACTGCAAGATCGCTCAACAAGTCAAATATCATTGCTATTGATAACACACTCATATCATCGTCATCACCATATCAACGTATTTTGTTCAAAATACGACGGTGTTGTTCTGCTTGGGCCCAGCGTCTCCCTGCGACTCGCCTGATGCCATCCGTCCACCTCGTCGGGGTCCACCAAAGCTGCGTTTACCGGTGCGAAGTGGCCATTCCAGCACCTTGGGCCCCGGCGGCACAGCGGGCGATGGAGAGGACAATCCTCTCCATCGCCCGCTGTGTGACTCAGAGCCTTCTTATGAGACCCATAGTCAGTGACTGACATCATATAACCGAATATAATTAGAATTTCCGTCAAATGCTTTAAAAATACGAAATATTCCACGTGTTTCATACTCTATCAAAACCGACAACGGAAACAAAAAAAACTTCGATTAAATTTTACTGGTACCTACTTACCTACATATATTGGTATAAAAAATTTTGCGTGATTTTTATAAAACCACTTTGTGACCTCGACTAAACTTCTTGCATAGCATGCAATTTTAGTAAATTATAAATGTATTCGTATTATTAAGTTATGGATAGTTATTTAACCAATGAGCAGTGGCGTGCACTTCATTTAAGCACAATTGCACTGCATACCCTAAAAACTTCATACAACTTTTTAGAAGGAGAATTTTTCATTTTTATACAATCTTCCTGCTTTATCCCTACCCTGGTCAAAACCACTTTACACGCAACTGCCATTGAGGCTTAGATTAGTCCTAAAGTAGGCTTATCCTCCTATGTTAATATAAGTTGTATAAAGGACACACCATTGCGGGTCTGTTCTATATTTCTACCTAAATCTCTCTATCTCTATCTCAAATGTAGTGAGGTAATTACCCGAAAAAGTACATGAATTTCTATCCCTCTTATTTGCTAACTATTCCTTATACTCTCCTCCAGACATGAAAACATAATTTGAGAAATTAATCATTTACCTATAACCTTTAAAATGGTTGTACGTGTTGCGTTAATTTATTTTGCGGGTAATTTCAACCAAGGCTACACACCAAATGATGGATCGCAGCCATTCAGTGAGACAAGTGGTTTTGTAACCCCGTAATATTTCAAATATCTAGATACATACCGTCGGCAAAAAACTTAACGAATTCTAAAGAAACTTGTTTGTACTTACTTTAATCAATTACATTAATTCCTTAACGAGGAACCTGATAAATAAAATTTGCACAACTACCTGAACATTCTGATAAATTTCTCTTTGATAATGGAGATATTATAATTTTTGAAGTCATCGTAAATTTGATGTTTTTTTTTATATTCCATAGTAAGTGAAACAGTAATACATTGTGTTTTTAACTAGAAATTTATGCAAATAAGAAAACTTTACGGCCAGAACTTGCTTCGACCGTACAGCGACGGCAAACTTCTGGTTCCAATTTTAATTCGATTTGAATTAAAATTTCAAAAGTTGGTTTTATTACGACCTATCCATTAGGATTTCACTGAAATCCACCTCTATTCCAAAATTGGGGTTGGGAGTTTGTAGTATGTAGATGGAATAAGTAATATCAAATCCAATAAGAAACAGGTCTCCTCTCAGAAAGAAAAGAGGTCAGGCCGTATTTCACCACGCTGGCCAAGGGTGGATTGGTGGACTTCGCATGCCTTTGAGAACATTATGGGAAAACTCAGCCCGAAAGTTTTCTCGCGATATTATCTTTCACCGTTAAAGCAAGTGATATTTTATTGCTTGAATTCAGACAGCGTTCATAGAAAAAGCTCTGGTTTTTGTTTTGTTGATCGTACTTCATAATAATAGTGTGAATGTTCTTACAAAAACTGTATTATGCAATACAGGTGTTCAATTAAATGTTACAAACGGTAATGTATGGTTACGCGTATTCTATATTTTGTAAGTCACACCAATGTAGGTATTACACTGATTTTCGAGTATAAAAATTTCGATGACTCTTTAATTGTACGTGTATTTAAAATGTAAATAATATTGTGTTCTTCGTATTTTTATTTTAAGTAATAGGATACTTTTTGTTTTTTTTTTTATTGAAATAAAAAACCAAGGTAAGTTTAGTTTTGTTAAGTGTAGTTAAGTCAAGAGCTCGACGGAGCAGCTTCACTTCATTTTTATCGCTCTCGTGAGTTATGTAACCCACGATTATCTTGATAATTTCTATTATCGTATTATTGTGTAATATCTTAAATTACAGATTTCATATTTATTGTTTTTAAGGATTTAGTGGGAGGGAACAGCGCTGATTTTCGATTAACTTTAAAAACCCCAATATTTTCTAAATAAAAATAAGACAGAAATTTGGTTACAATGGCGAGTGCTGTGGTCTTATAAGTGGGAGGTCCAGAGTCTTACCCGATTGGGACATTACTCAGGCCTATTCTCGTGGGAGGCGTCGGCCGTTGCTAGCTACCACCGTAAAGACGTGCCGCCAAGCGTTTAGTCCTGCTACGTCGCCGCGTAGAAATCGATTAAGTTCACTATAAAAGCCATACCCCTGACAGGTTAGCCCACTAGCATCTTAGACTGCATCATTACTTACTACCAATAAAATCATTAATTATTGGTTTATGTAGTAAAATCAAGCATTGTTTATGACGTATGCTGTAACGGAACTGATTATCACGCAGCCTGACCATATAAATAAACGATGGAATAGTAAATCCGGCTTGCAAAGAATTAACGGTAAATGTAGGTGGGTGGGTATACGCTAAGATATAGTTTTTATTTGAATATAATAAACAATCCGCCTACAAATGTCTGACACACATGGCCTACATTTCATAGGGTTTTTTTGTTGTTCTTTTTATACGCTGCCATTTCTACTCTCTGGTGCTACCTACGTACTATAAGAGATGACACAGGGTAATTATATCGTGAAATCATGATCAGTATGACAAAATGCAATGACATTTTCAGTGATATGTCATCTCACTAAACTAATTAGTAGGTATCCTTATTGATATTATAAATGATTTGTTATTATAAGCTTGGTACTTTTTATACCGGGAAAATGCACGGCTCCTATGTGATAACGATAGATCTAAAACATTATTCTGTTATTAGATAAATCTTCATACTGAAAAGCAGATTGTTTTTAGCTAATATTCAGAATTCTTAATGTTTCTTATTGTTCATAATTTCTCTTTTTATTTAACTAGTATGTTTAATGTATTAAAGAATCATAAAGAAATTAAATCCCTATCCCTATCCCTACTAATATTAAAAATGTTATTATAAACGCTTTCACGCAAAAACTTCTTACTGATCCCCATTAAACTTTGTACACATACAAGTGTTAGAAGTAATATAGGATACTTTTTATCCCGACATTAAGCTCGGTTCCATTGCGAGAGGGGATGAAAGTGTTTGACGATTTTACACCATAACTCCTACAAATTATAACCGATTTAAACAATTATTTTTGTACTATAGAGGTATAGGGATATATAATATGTGTTTAATTTTGCCCAAACTGTGTTTGGAGATAGAGGAAAGAACTCCTCAGCGGACAACAGCAAACCCGTCATTTAAGGCTTACCAGTAATATTTTTAGAACTATAATTAAATTTAACGCCACATCAAAAAACTAAAATCAAACGCAGACAAAGTCGCGGGCAACAGCTAGTCATGTAATAAATAAGAAATCATAAAGATTTAAAAGTTGAAATACGCAACCACTGCGATATTTTCCTCTTAAACCTGTATTCTATGGCAGAGGTTTTGTTATTTTATTTTCCTACGAAGACCGTATTTTTTATGAAGGAGGTAAGTATGCATATACGTAACGTGAATATTATACCGGTAATATTTCTTTTGAATTATATTGACATTCAAGGATAGACTTGAATAGTAATAAATTAGAACTTTAGTCGACGTAATAGTGTATACGTTGCATTTTATGTACTTTACATTATTATGTTAGTAAATAATATTTACATTTCCATGTTTTGGTTCTACCAAGTTACGTACTAAATTTATTGGTATATAATATATATATACAGGGTTAAATAAAAATACCAGAAAGCTCTCTGCCTGTAGTTGTTAACATTCGACCAAACAACTATTGTTCAACGCCTTTTTTTAAATCAATAGTGTGGGAAATATTCAATATGCAATATTAATATGCATAGATACTCTAATTGTTAATACTCTGTAATTTAACATCAGCAACAGCGCGCTAACCACGACTCCATCGTGCGCTCTCGCAGCGGTTTAGCAACAGGGACATGTATTTGGTTTCACAGTGTAATGTCACTTTACAGAAATAACATGTTTTTTTTTTGTATGAAAAATATAAATACTGAATTTAAAAAAGCCGTACAATAAACGTTGTTACTTTTAATGCTAGGAACCGGCCGGGAAGTTGATAGTAATATGGAGAACTCTCAAGCATGCAAGTTTCCTCACGATGTTGTCCTTCAACGTTAAAGGACAACATCGTGAGTGATATTAATTTAATTGCTTATATTTGATTAAAAAAACTCTATTTATTTCTTCTCCTCTTTTTCAATCGCTTCACTTTATTGTTTAGAATTTCGATTGTCGCTAAGGTAAACTTTAATTATCGTGAATGAAGGCTTCCAAGGTTCATCTCACAGTAAGCGCACGATTGTTTTAAGTTTTAATGTTTCGAAAGCACGTGGGAGCGATCTGCGATACTCGGTCGCCGCTCACCTTCACCCAAATACTAGTGCTTACGGTTCAAACTACCTGTAGACAGTAGACTTAGTACAAGATTTGCTTGCTCGCAATTGAGGATTCGTTTTCGCATATTAAACTATATGTCTTCAAAGTAAAATGGGCTCTATTGGACTAGTTTTAGAATCGCAAATCCCCTACTTCTGATATTTATTTATCAAATGTACTACGAAAAGCCCTAGCTGAAGAATCGCAGGCAAATTTGCGTTTTAATGAATATACATAAGATCCATATGACTTTGATGTTCAGGTATTTCGATTCTAGAAAACGACTCCTCGACTCCGATCGAGCAGAACTTGTACAAAGAGTACTGTTTGTGTTGCATACTAAACTGACTTTCCGTACGTTCAAATGTATCAAACTTTTACGTGAAACAGTAACAAGTTAACGTTAATTTATGTTAATGTTTTTCTCACGGTTAACAGAATGATGTGAGTTCAATGATGTTCTATAATTGGATTTAAAAGTTTTGTATTGTAGGTACAGCTTACGCTTTATTGCTAGTGATTTACGGTTAACGTTTAAGGGAGTTCGATCTTCGCAGATTCTCTTTAAGCTATGTAGCCTCTCATCTTCTTTCTTCCGGAAGGCGCCATTTGAATTGTCTTTGGCCTGGTATGGTGGAAGGGTTTGGCCGTGGCTACTTACCACTCTACCGACACAGGTGTGCCGCTAAGCGATTTAGTGTTCCGGTACGATGTCGCTTAGAAACCGATTAGGGGTAGGTATGACTTACATACTCCCTAACAGGTTAGCCCGCTACCATCTTAGTTATCACCAGGTGAGAGTGCAGTCAAGGGCTAACTTGTAACTTTGGGCACTTTGTAGTAAGGGAAAAAAAATCTTTCGTCCTTGTGATGTGGCCAAAAAATTAGCGACAATGAGGTCTCTTTCTAAAGCTCCTTAAGTATGGAGGCGTTCCTAAAAGACGTCTCTACCGCCACACATCCGAAGCGTCAATTTTAATTTGGTCAGGACCTAGACTCTACGCTTGGTATAGGAAGATCGGAATGACTATACATTTTGCGAGACGATTGCCTTTCCAAATCTACGATAGCTTCTCAACGTTAGATCTAGCCATAAGCCACGGTATATAAAACAACATCCAAGTTGGTTCACCTAACTGCAGCAAGCCTCATTGGAGTAGAGTTAGTTCAATACAAGAATCCTCTGAAAATGCTTCCGATGTTTCTTGGTTGATTTGCTTATTTTTAACAGTTGGGTTATATTGACTAACAAAATCGTGCTATATAAAAAATAATTTAAATCATTCCTTCTCTTTTACTCTCCAGGAGCTGGTACTCCGCCCAGGCTCGATGACATTCGAGTGGTGGGCGCGACCACCCGTGCGACCTTTCGTCCACGTCTACGTCTACAACGTGACGAACGCGGACGAGTTCCTAAACAACGGCTCCAAACCCGTCCTGGACGAGTTGGGACCTTATGTGTATTCGTGAGTATTTTTTATTTTCATACTACAAAGAAGTTTTTCCTCTTTCCTAACCACTCGTTAGAAATAGTATTTCTGATGGATATGCGGAAAGTTGGTATGTCTCTTCTTCTCCTTTTGGGCTTGTCTCCGTACTTAGTAGGCTAGAATCTTCCGTTTTACGTAGTGCCACTGGTACGGCTCCCCGCTGGGTCACTCCAGCCAGCCGAGCTCACTCCAGAATCATAGCAGGCCGCCCAGTTTCCCGAGTGCTTCAGGAAGTGATGCTGAGGAGCCAAGGTATGCTGCGCATTGTTCTGCTACTACCGTTTCATCGGAGCATTACGTGTGTCGTTGTTTCATCCACCTCCACACATGCTCTGCACAAAGAACTGTCGGTTATACCTAAAATGAAAAGGTGTTTGTTTACTGGGCAATGTCCTGTTATGTCATAACTTGGTACGTCATTTCACTGTCCAACAAGTGACAGTCCGGTACGAATAGGTGTCAACGTTTATTAATACATTTGCGAAAAAGTGTAAGTGCTTTGAATGACCGTTTGGCTAGAAGAGAATTAAGAGAGACCTCCTGATTGGTTATAGCTTGCGCTCTCGTATAATACTTACTCATATAACCGGCCATTCGTAATAACCATTCACCAAGATTAAATAAACTGTTTTGAAGAAATTAATCATTCATTATTACTAAAAAATGATTTTTTTTCAGTTTCTGGGTGTTTATCTGTATATTATAAATATTTATGTGTATTATATTCATAAAAAAATATTCATCAGCTATCTCAATACCCATAACACACGCTACGCATACTTTGAAGCTAGATGGCGATGTGTGTATTGTCGTGATATATTTATTATTATTAAAATTTTATTAAATTTTAATGTTTAATATATTTCTATACACTTTATATTACATTTTACAGTCTAAATGCTATATGACGTAATAGAACTATTTTGTTGGGATTACATTGATAAATGAAAAGGACTAAAAGAAAAATCCAACTTTCCGCACGATACAAAAAGTACCTTTTAGAGCACCTAACCCTTAACTTAGCATATGTGTATTAAAGCAGTCTATTTGCTTTATTTATAAGTATAATCAATTAAAAAGCTACCATCCATACTAACCTACATGCAGTCTAAGAATAGGTACTTAGTGAATTCCTCTTAAACATAAATAATGGTCATTGTTTACCAGTCATACGACCACGGAGCGACCTCGCTAAGTTTCACGGAATCTCTCTCAATCGTTATGCTTATATGGAATAAGTAGATTTATCAGTAAAGGAAGGATTTATCAGTAACAATTGAGCGATCATTGAAGATACAGATTTAATTATAGATGTGGCCTGATATCGAATCCATATTTTCGTGTTTAATTACGATCGGTATAGGGCATTTGATAAAATGCAATGCTTTTTGCAGTAACAACTTTGTTCGATTAGGGTAGGATGATATATGGCACCGAGTGGGCGATAAAATTCAAAAATTCATTTATTCCATATATGCTTACGCTATAACCACTTTCGTAAAGTCAAGTCTGACTGTTTGTGGTGACTCTACCATCGGTTCGGGGGGCAGATTTTACGGAGAAGAAGCCGACACAAAGCTCAATATTTGCTCTTTACCATCAACAGTTTACATTTTACCATTCATAACATAAGATAGGATATAAAAAAATATAAGAGTAATAAAAGTTGACAATGTGAGATGGTGATAACAAAAAGAAAACCTGGCTAAGTTTGTTGCAGGCTTCTCCTTAGTCCAGAACGCGTTTGGAACCCTCGTAGCTTTAGTTTTAAGTTTACGAATGTTTTGTGTTTATCTTTGTCACTACGCATTACTATGTACACATTTAATATGTAATCTACGTATCAAAAGTGCCACCTATGTGCCTATTTGAATAAAAAAATATTTGATTTTGACTTTGAAAAACTTTGGGGAGGCAGTGCGTATATATATATAAACATTTACATATACGCGAAAACGAATTCGCAGGTAATTACTTGAATATAAAAATTGTATATATATAACTTTTTCGCTTTGTCGTCAGTTTCTTAGATTAGCCATAGTGAGTGTGTGTTACTAGGTACTTATTTTACGGTCGGAGTTATAAACTTACTTCATTGAGTAACAAAAATCCATCGATCCAAACTTTAACACTTACTAATTAAGATGTACACACGAGGTAAATGTCTAGGCAAATTCTCGTCATCTCATAGAAATAAGACAACAAAATGGTAGACATAATTATCTCGTGACGCACATGCTAGTCCTACAGGTGTCAACAGTTCCGCACCGTAAGCTAGTGATTTATTCTAGAGTATTTTCTTGATGTATTTATATGTGCATTTTCTTGATTTAGTTATATATAAACAAACCTATTATTTTTTAGTACCTACTGTACGTTTGTCACGCAAGATCGCATGTCCTACATCAATCTTATATATTGCAATAATATGTGAAAAAATTATAAATAAAATTGCTTTTTCGCTAAAACATCCTTGACATCTTGTTGAAATTATATATTATTATGTAACTACGTCTAAAGGCGGCTGTACACATTGAGACAAGAATTGTTTTTATCTGCGCTCCGAAAGAGATGAATGTGGAAACTCTTGCAGAGACTGCATTTTATATATACACTACTTTTCGTTATCACCTAAATCTGTTAATAAGTGCAATAACTAAGTTAAATTAATACTGATGTTAAATAACAGTACGATTCACCAAGAATGACTTCTATGTCATTTCTATGTTAGTGAAATTGTGTGGATTTTGAGCAATTATTCACAAACCACACCCCTGTGTGTTATGTGTATACTCAGTAAAAACAGTATAGAACGTAAAACCAGTCTTTAAAAGACATTCTGATGATATCAGATACATATGTGTAAAAGTCTGAGGCCCGAAACTCGAGTTATTGTACTTTTCGTAGGCACGGCAGAAATGAGCACCAATCTGGAGTGACCAAAAAGAAACAGCGTAAAAGAAAGAATGTTGAATGTGTATTCATCGAAACTTATTCTTTATATAATAACAGGTATGTTAGGCTTAACAACTACGCCTCAGGTTGACACATGACGGCACTTTACAGGACGTTTTCCTTGCATGTCCTGGAAGTGTTGCTTAGTTTATAGGCGATGGTTTTTCACTTACTATCAGGTCCTATAATAAAAAACTCTTCACATGGGGTCAACTTGCTAGCCCAACACCTTGGTCCAACGTGTATAGCCGCCTTATCAAATAAAATGCAATATACCTAAATGCAGACAATTATCTGGTCGTCAAACCAGAATTACTAAAATATCGATGTGTCCTTCACATTTAAAAAAATATCAGGTGACACAGCTTCGTTAAACTGCATAGATTGACAACAGCTATCGGGGTGTACTTCCTTATCATTATGATTAGTATGTCTACCGTTATTTAGCGAGTAAATTTTCAATAAAATTAATAAATATTATAGAAGGTGTAGTTCAAATTCAAAAATGTTTTAGTCATGTAGACCTTATCAAAGGCACTCATGAAGACGTCCATACATATAATATGTTAGCATCAATGTTAGGTGATGGTGATAACAGCTACATTCGTTAACTTAAAACCAAAGCTCCACACGCGCCCTAGTCTAAGAGCCCACAACAAACTTAACCAGGTTTTCTTAGTTATCACCGTTTCACATTTGAATTAATATTTAGCTATGAAGTAAGAGCAATTTAGAAGATATTGAAACAGCCAGTTATGTATTAATGAACCGATATAATCCTAAGAAAAGATGCTTAACTTCAAGGATAGATTGAGTAATACTCGGGACCCCGTCTTTTGATTTTGGTTTACTAATACGGGCGTTTAATGATCACATTCTGTTTCCGTTCATTTTTGACCAGTGAGTCTATGACCACAGGTAGCACAAAACAGCAAAGGCAATATCTCTTTTTCTACTCTACCCTGTCGACATGTATTTCGCATCTGATGAGCTTGCTAAATATCATGAGCGTAAATAATACATTCTTTAATCTTCTTTACTTCACTATCATCATTAACCGTTACCGACCCACTACAGGGCACGGGTATCCTATCGGTAGGGTTCAGGCCGAAGCCCGCCACGCTGGCCAAGTGCAGATTGGTAGACTTCATACGTTCTGGAGAACGCTCAGGCATGCAGATTTTCTCATAATGTTTTCCTTATCTGTTAAAGCAAGTGATACTCCATTGAAAAGCACATAACTCACTCAGAGTACAGGTGCGTGCCGAAAGGGAAGCTACAGCCTTATCAACTATTCGCTGCTTTATTTTTTTTTTTTGTATTCTCATTATTATAGCGTATTATTTTTCTACCACCAGAGAAGAATGGGAGAAGGTGAACATCACGGACAACGAGAACGGCACGCTATCGTTTCACTACAAGAGGACGTACACCTTCATGCCAGACCTCAGCGCGGGTCCCGATGATGACTCCGTCGTGGTGCCCAATATACCCATGTTGGTGAGTTCATGAACTTTGAGATCATATACTATGTTGTTCAATCGACTGCCATTTTGTATTGTTGGTCGTTGGTTTTCCCGTAAGTCTTAGTAGCGTAAGGAAAAGATATAAGATGTGGACCACAAAACTACTGTTCTTTCTGGTTACTGTTATGGTTAGCATATAAAACCTTACAATTGTCTGACCCACGTGTCTTCTATTCAAAAAATCTTATCTGCAGAGGTTGCAGAGGAAACTTAGGAAATTAGATTAATCCACCTTCGAAAAGCACCTGTAAACCGGGTTTAAAGAAAATATCAAAAAATAGTTTGATATTTTCTTTAAACCCGGTTTATATGAGATGACCGTGGAAGATCTAAACTCTAAACTCCTCTTTCGTGGTCTGGAAAAGGAGATATGTTCGATGTGGGAAACTATTAGGGCAAAAATGATCAATATAATGAAAGTGGTGATTTTTTGCAATTTAGGTTAGCTCTTTACTGCAATCTCTAAAACCACGTGGTTATAGCGGGCTAACCTGTTAGGGGTATGGAAGTTATATTGAACCCAGTCGGTTTCTACGTGTCACCGGAACGCTTAATTGCTTGGCGGCACGTCTTTAACTGTGTCGGTAACTAGCCACGGCCGATGCCTCTCAAATTATCCCCGCCTTAGATCAAACTCCTAATTTCTGCTGCGCTACTTACTATTTCTGCTTTGCCAGGGCAATGGGCAAGGCACATAGTTCCGAGAACTAATAGACGTTCAAATTCCAAGATGCTGATTTGTTTCTCATTGTTTTAAGTTAACCGTTTTACCACTTTAGCTCGCCCGATTATGTGTTTCGTCTAGGTTTGTATGCAGGTATGGTTTATTACACTGATTCTCATTTTTGATTCAATCTCACACAGATAGTCCAAGTCCTTTTTCCACGGCCACATTATTCTTTATACTAAAATAGAGATAATTTAAAGGTTTCTTTTAAATATTTTTTTTGTAGCACCATTTTCATTATTGTCTTCATTGTTCTAAGTGCAGCGGTTAAATGCTCGTTACAATAATTAAAGACAGTAATACTTCCGTGTACACATAACAATCTGCAATAGAAAATAAGCACGTGCCTTTTTATATTTCTCGCAATTATCCAGTTTTAAATGTATTCATTTGTTTTTCCGTCTTTGTGATTGGCGATTGAGATACTAGAAAGGTATGCTTCAGGACAAAGGGGGCATTCATAAAATACGTGAGATGTTTCCTTAAACATGGGGGGAGGGGGACGCAATTTTTTTTCAGATTGAAAATAAATATACTATTTTGGTCCATTGAATCCAGACTGTGCATTCTTAAGATTTATTCTTAAGCGTAATCGTAATACGATTAAAATCATTCACTAATTCGTTCGAAAGAAAATAATTACATTCATACTTCGACGTTAGACATCTACTGATTGTCAAACCACCATATTTGTTTTATACCAAATAGCTCAATTTAATCACGTGAGATTGAGGGATGCGGGAGGGGGTTGAATAAAATATCACGACACCAGTGGGGGAGGAAGGGGCAGAAATTTTTAAAAACACCTCACGTAATTTATGCAGTCTCCCAAACATGATTTATTGAATGACAAAGATATAGCACAATTAAAAAATAATCATAGCCTCTAAACTTCCTATTATTGTAAATGCAAGAATTTATAAAAAGCGGTTATAGCCCAGTAGCTTAGGACTACGGCATTACGTTCGCTAGCAACAAGTTCGATCCCCGGTACATATCTCAACGTAACGTTTGTTTGAAGCTATTATATATCGTAAAGGAAATCATCGTTAGGTAACCTGCATGGCTGAGAGTTCTCCGTAATGATTTAAAAGGCGTGTGAAGTTTTATAACATCTCAATATAATTCTAACATGTGATATCTAAGTGTGATAATTATTCTATTGTTCTACTGATCTTCTTTACACGCAGCAATGTAGCAACTGATACACCTGATTATATGCATTATGTGATAGTTTAAATACGCAGTGTTGTTATAGATTATTTTGAATTGCTATAACATCCATATCCATCCATATCCACGAAGACAAAGTCGCGGGTAAATGCTAGTTATAAAAATTATAATAAATAAGCATAATGCTACATTTCGTGGTTTCTGACTTTTTTTATATTGTTATGTTTAATTTATAATTAAGTATATAAAATGCGCAAATTTGTTTTTTTACCTAATAAACAAAAAACCTTCTAGGTGGTTGTTAAACGGGTTATGCGATCAAAGGTCGCAGAGATCTTGAGAAGTCGACTTTTTTATGTTATCAAATTATGACATCGTAACTAGTTACTCATATTATATTTTTTTGGTTCGTTTCGGTGTTTTTTGCTTGTACAATATTGTTGCATCATCATTTTATTTATCTACTTGTTTCCTCCCGCGATTTTGTGTACATAGAGTTTCTTTTTGTTTTTGACTTCCGAGTGGCGCAGCGGGCAGCGACCCTGCTTTCTGAGTCCAAGGCCGTGGGTTCGATTCCCACAACTGGAAAATTTTAGTGTGATGAACATGAATGTTTTTCAGTGTCTGGGTGTTTATCTGTATATTATAAGTAATTATGTGTATTATATTCTTAAAAAGTATTCATCACCTATCTCAGTACCCATAACACAAGCTACGCTTACTTTGGGGCTAGATGGCGATGTGTGTATTGTCGTAGTATATTTATTATTTTATTATTTATTTTATTTTGTTCGACTATATATTTTCATCTCCTAAATATAAGCTTTTTTTTGTTTTTTTTTTTATTGCACTACTAGAAACTCCTAGAAGGACAAACAAACAAACACACTATCGTATATCTAATGTTAGTTAGGATAATTTATGTCATGGCCTGTGCAGAGAAAGATTAATATTGCCACCGCCGCTTATTAAAAAAATAATAAAAAAAATATACATGAAATATTCTAATCTTGATTAACTCGTACATTATTCGATATCATGGCCTACCTCCTCAAGGCTTCTCAATCCGCCCCTGTGTCTTATTATTTCCCTGTATCAACTTACAGTCCTCGATATGACCTCTCGCATAGCAAAACGGCAGTTATTTTTGTATAATTATTATAAAATTATGCATAATATAGTAATTAATTTTATTACCACCGCGGAAGTAAATTTTTAAAGTCGATGAAATTTGTACCGAGTTCAAGATCAAAACTGATACGAGAATATACCAAAAAACGATCAATAATTTTACAACAAATATACAACAATTTTTCTTGCTCACTGAGGTAATTAATCTGAGCACCCGGAAATGTTAGTTTTTAATTATTATGCAAAAAACCTCAATTACCTAAGTTTCTTTGTATGTACATAATATGTTGTGTTTTGTAAAAAAATGTGTGAATTTATAAAACACCAAATATTATTAGATCGGTTCATTAGGATGCACCTTTAGACTGTAAGGTACCTATTACACCTATGTCGTCAATCGATGAGTAGTATAATGTGAATAAAATATTGATAAAAACCGCGACTTTGAATATAGTGTACAGCTTGGATCGATTTTCATCAAACATAGCTAAAAACACTCCCGAATTATTCACTTCTCGTTAGGTTTGTCTGCTTAAAACATATTTTTATTCCACTACAAGTCCTTGACTGTAATCTCACCTGGTGGCAAGTGATGATGCAGTCTAAGATGGCAACGGGCTAACCTGTTAGGGAGGTTGGTAGTCATACCCCTAATCTGTATCTACGCGAAATCGCATCGTAATACTAAATCGCTTAGCGGCACGTCTTTGTTTGCAGGATGGTAATTAGCCACGGCCAAAGCCTCCCACCAGACCAGGCCAGAGAAAATTCAGAAATTATAAATTTGCCACTACTGGTAAACGAACCAGGGAGCTCCTGTTTAAATTCACAGCGCTCACCGTTGCGCCAGGGAGCTCCTCACAAAGCAATCGATACATTGATTGAATTATTTTAATTATTTTGTATTTATTTTAGCTAGTTTTATCGTTGTCCTTTTTTCGAGGCGAACCACTCAGCTTGTTAAGTCCAAAAGCACTGTTTCCAACATTAATGAAGGGCTGCAGCCTCCAATCACCAGTCTGTTGATGTTTTTTTAACGACATTTCGTTAAAGACGGTGTAAAATTGAAAGTGGTGACAATGTCCTCGTCCAGTGAAAGCGATCGGCACACATTTGCGGTCTAGTTTTTACGCGTATGTTCAATTCAAGTGAACCGTGGTGTGCCGAGTGTTTTTTATTAACCTTGTTTAATTTTATGTCAATGTGTGGAAACTTTTTACCCACCAACACGGCTAGCAACAATTTTCTCCCCGATGAAAAAATGTAACTTCTTCTACATCTTTATCAACAGAGCGATATTTCAGAGCATTTGCGCACAAGTGGAAATATTATCCAAATTATAAGTATACTATCTGTTTCCCGCTAACCCGCGACTTCGTCTGCGTTTGATTTTTTTTTTGATGTGGCATTCAATTTAATTTTAGTTCTAAAAAAAATAAAGTATTCAGTATCGCTAAGCCTTAAATGTGGATTTTGCCTGCTGTCCGCTGAGGAGTTCTGTCCTCTATATCCAAACCACATTCAGATCTACACAGAGTTTGGGCAAAATTAAATACATATTATAACCTCTATAGTACAAAAATAATTATTTGAATCGGTTATAATTTTTCGGAGTTATGGTGTAAATCGTCAAACACTTTCATCCCCTATCCCGAAGGAATCGAACTTAATGTCGGGATAAAAAGTATTCTATATTATTAGTTTCATGCGGATCGGTTCAGTAGTTTTTGCATAAAAGCGTAACAAACAAACTTACATTGACTTTTATAATATTAAGTAGGATGTGTAGTAATAATCGGGGGTACACTTCTTCTATTCCCTTTTCCCATGCTTTACCAGGTGAAGAAAAGAAAGAAAAAAAAATATTTGCCTACATAACGGCTTACAATTGTATACAAAAATATAACTAACAGAAATACGAGCAGTAACAGGTGGACAAATAGGTTGCCGCCTCAGCACGAAACCGCAGCAAGCTGCGGCACTGGTTTTCAGCGGGACCCGTTAATTATATCCCTTTTCAGAAGATATATTTTTTGTCTCCTGCCTGTGCATACCCCGACTATATCCCCTGACAAGGTATTAAATGAACGTGCCCACCTGCCATTGCACGGCATCAGGGAATAGGTAGAGTTATCTCCCGTTTATTACACGTTTTTCCTTTTTTTTTATTACGCGTATTACGTATATTACATAATACTTTTACACAAAAGTACATAAAACAGCGTATACAATTTGGCGGCTTATCGTTAGGTACATAGCGATCTGTTTCAGGCAACCAATACCGTATACTTAAAACGTATAAAGAAAATAGATATATATAGGGATCAAGCTGTGGGACAAAATTGTATCCTTTCCCGGGGAGAAAAATGTCTCCTGCCCTGTGTAGATCTGATTATTTTTATCACTGGCTGCCATGCTTAAGTAACAAATGCTACTTTATTTATACTTGCGATTAAATGATGCAACTTCATTTAGTTAACGGTTAAGCCGAACATAGCAGCAAACAAACAAGCAGACAGACAAACTTTCGCATTTTAAATATCAGTATGGATTATCATCGCTATCGAGCGTCCACTGCTGAACATTGTCTCTTGTTGGGATTTATTATTATTTATTTATTTTATGCTGCGAGCGTTTAGCATCTGCGATACGTTTAATGTTGTCTACCAATCTAGTGGACTTAAACCAACCCGGTGCGAGGACTTAAATTCAACCTATTAAGGACCAGTGGTCGTTCGAGCTATGTGTCCCGCCCATTGCCAATTCTTATTAACTCTATAAAGTTGCATTTCTGATTGTATAACGAAACTATACCCCGAACATAGTTCTTTCTATTGCCCGTTAAGTGATTCTGGGTTTACTTTTCAGGCCAATAGATGCAGACCGTTTAGGCGATAGTTTATCACCGGCGACGCGGAGTTCTCAGAAAAATCTGAAATTTAACATGCAAAAATACTCAGCTACATGTATTCATTCGATAGGAAATACCTTGTTGGTATGTAAATAGGTTCAATGAAGCAGAGCGGAGAAATTAGCGATTAGATCCGATCTCTGGTGCAAGGCTAGGCTAGTACCTACTTCCTACTATATTGAACTTGTCAGTAGATATTGCTAGATTCTGACCGCACATTTTTGCTTACTTGTCCGGTCATACTCTTCCATACCTTCTATTCCGGACGCTTTCTTTGTTTGCTTAGTTTACCGTCGCACCTCGGAAAAATCTGTCACACGCTTATCGATAAAATCATAGGCTTCTGAGTGCACACCTGTATTTATTTATTAATTAGTTGGTGAACCAACAGATTATACACAGAAACTAGCTTAGGAACTACAAAATTGAGATACATATAGTGTTCGTAGTAGTGTAGTGTGTTGTAATGTAAACCCAATTACTGGCAAACCGGCATGGATAATGGTAATCGAGGTCTCAACTTTAAGGTTCAAGGTGTTAGTCCAGCTTATTAAAAATTCTATTACGTAGAAAGCGTATAACACGTACCTAGGCAGCGGGCACACATCTAGCGCGAATGGATAGAAAACGTACATTATCACACTCCATTTGCCGTGGCGGAATGACTGATTAGGGCACTTGCTAGTAGAAAGTGGGCTTTAATAATATGACACTAGGCAGTACTTGTTTGAGCCAGGGAACCAAGAAAACTGGGCGGTTAAACTTGCGCAGTGGCTCCTGCTGACCGTAACATCAGCTTATCGACAAAAACACATATAAGTCGGTCCAGAATCGCAATTCCAGCTTCTTGGAACCCCAAGTCTCCCAAGTTCTTTCTTACGTCTTACTCTCGCTCATTACTATAAATACTCGCGTTCACACCAGATTAAAATATTTTACACCCTTTGTCCTAAGGGTCTACAAGAACAATACTTCCTTTTACAATCCCATCGTTCGCATGTGCCGCTTTTATTATGATTTAGTATCAACTAATCGTAATATTGACATTTTTAACAAAAGGATAAATATTTTTAAAAATCAAATTATTTAGCACTATTCCACGTAATCTTTAGGGACATTACATATATATATATTATTTTTAAGTGTATCTTTTTTGTTTAAACTTTAATTTTATCTATACTTTTTCTTTAATTTAATTCCAAGTTGTGTAAGTACGTACACATACTTTGGGTTGTAGCTTAGGACAAAACTTTTCATTACTTATATTTAACTCTACTTTTAGTTAAATACCTGTTTTGTGTACCTAATAACAATAAACAATAAACAATTTCTTAATGACGAGGTTGCTTCGCATTCATTTCTTACAAGAAAATTTAATGGTAAAATAGTTGATGTTGGAAAAGAGCAACTGCTGAGTTTCTTGCCGGCTTCTTCTCGGTAAAATCTGCCTTCCGAACCGGTGGTAGGGTCACTACAAACAGACAGACTTGACGTTTCAAAAGTGCTTATATTAGGCCTACTTGAAATAAATGAATTTTGAATTTTAATTTTGAAATATGAGCTGTGAGATTTTTCTAACCGCTAAGTTACTTTGTTGCGAGGCTCATAGCATACGACTATATTTTGAAATGAATTGAGACGCTTTCTTTGCAAAGTTTTGTCTTCAGGTCTTTTGGTCCATAATATGTCACGAAGCTTCCCGATCGCCTACCCGATGAAAGCAAGATCTTCTTGGTCACTTTATCCCAGGGTATTTAAAAAAAAAATCCTAATAAATGCGAACGAAGAACACTTTGATGAATATAATGGCTAAAAGAGCAGATGGCCCACTTGATGATACGTTGAGAACTGTCGATGATGCTCCATAGTAAAGTGTACTCTCAATAGTTTGCAGCAATGCCGCAACTACACTAAAACGAAGACAATAATATTATTATACTCGTAGTGGTAGTAATAACGCGCATCCGTGTGTACTGAACGGAACCGATACGGACCGGAACCTAACTGTGGCATTGTGCAATGGCGCGTCTAGAGCAGCCAGATCGTCTCTACCTCGTCTCTTATATAACCTCCGCAGTAGTCTACACATCTTGCTTTATTAAATCCCATAACTATCGGTTACCTGCTACTTCAACAGCGTACAACTTCTGATAAGACAAATAAATAAATAAATAAATAAATATAAATATACTACTACAATACACACACAATTTTCTGAATATAACACACGTAAATACTTAGGTATAATATACAGATAAACACCCAGACACTAAAAAACATTCATGTTCAACACACAAACATTTTCCAGTTGTAGGAATGGAACCCACGACCTTAGACTCAAAGCAAGCGGGGTCGCTGCCCACTGCGCCACTCGGCCGTAAACAAAAATTCATCCCATTCTCAATCAGTTAGACCTACCGCTTTACATCGTTCGCCCGTTAGATACCTCTTATGCCTAATCTAAGGAATTTCCTAAGCATTCATCAACTGTTCACCAATAGTTATAACTTAAGAGTTGGTGAAACGATTTTTTCCTAAAGACATCGCAATCAATAGGCATTCGATTTAGGCGATGCCTTGATTTAGGCATAAGCTATTAATGTTCGTTTTCCCTGCATAAGTTTTATTTCATACATTTTAAATTCGACTGGTAGTTCTAGTGATAAGCGCGTTCAAAACAAACAGAGATTAAAATTCTTCAGCTTTGTTGGGTTATTCATCGTTATAGACCCATTAGTGGCCCGCTTTAGAGCATGGGTCTCACTCTCTTCTTAGAATGAGAAGGGCTTAAACCTTAGTCCACTGACTACTGCTGAGATGATTATATTTATCCCATCTTGATAACCAGAGAAAGAGATAAATAAAATGCCCAACTTAATTATAGCCACTGTATTATAGCCACTTAATTATAGCCACTGTATTGCGCTACTACATTATTTTTTATAATTTTTATATTTCTTAGGTTAATAGTCCGCGCTCCTTTTACGTGACACTTACAATAAATCCAATTTACAAGCTGTCACCTTACGTGTAACGTGAATCACCATTTCACGCTCAGCAAGTTCCACTGTAAATAGCACTCGAGAGGATTTTGTTATAAGATCCACGTTCCGAGTCGATTGCTAATTCATACTGCTTATTCAGTCACAAATAGCGATCCGTTACTAGGGATACCATAATATATAAATAAATAAATAAATATACTACGACAATACACACATCGCCATCTAGCCCCAAAGTAAGCGTAGCTTGTGTTATGGGTACTAAGATGCCTGATGAATATTTTTATGAATTATATACATAAACACTTAGAAAATATATATAAACACCCAGACACTGAAAAACATTCATGCTCATCACACAAACATTTTCCAGTTGTGAGAATCGAACCCACGGCCTTGTGCTCAGAAAGCATGGTCGTTGCAAACTGCGCCAATCGGCCGTCAAATGATAATATATGGTATCATCATCGTTATCTTGATATTATATAAAAGGCAAAGGTGACTGACTGACTGATCTATCGACGCACAGCTCTAACCACTCGACGGATCGCGCTGAAATTTTGCACACAGATAGTTATTACAACGTAGGCATCCGCTAAGAAAGGATTTTTGAAAATTCCATCCCTAAGAGGGTTAAATGGGGAATGAAAGTTTGCATAAAATCCTCCATTTATCGATTTATTTTTCAAGTTACATCCATGAAACTTTGATTATAGGCAAGGCATCAAAATAGGGGATGAAAATTTATATGACATTTTCTGATTTTTTAAGTAATTTCCGTTCATATTTTTCTTTTTTTGGTAGCAGCAAGACTTTTTTTTACCATTTGTAGTTAAAATTTACGAATGCAAAACTGAACTTTACGTGATCGAAGTCACGGGCAAAAGCTATTCTTTATATCGTTGTTTGTTAAGAATTGTAGCGCTATGTTAAATAATTACCATAGGGTGAGATTGTAGTGAAGAGCTAACTTGTAATAGAATAAAAAAAAACCTAGTTGACTAATAAGCTTACCATTGATGGTCACCCCGCATAAAGTTTCCTCAACATAGGTACCCATGCACTTCATGCAGATGTACGTGATCCAGGACCTATTTGAACCCAGTGCATTGAACTTTTTCTGCGCAAGCTAATAAAGTTCACACCATAATAGTAATAAGATGTAATTTCAATTTTCACAATCATAGTATTTCTAATATAGAGGTTTTAAACTCGAGGTATCTACTTACCTGTTTTAAAAGACAATTGTTTATCATATAATTTGGCCGCCTTTGCATGCCTAAAATTTTTGTTTATTCTTTATTTTATGTACCTATATTTTGTGCAATAAAGTTTTTCTTCTTCTTAAGTAAGACATTTCGAAACTAGGGCAGAGAAAATATTAGATCAAAGGGCACACCAAATATTGTAATTATGGAATTTCATATATATATATATTCTCGCTGGGAAAACGCTCCACGGGCAGTGGTTATTCCGGTCTCTTACCAACTAAAATCCTAAAGCAACTAGCCAGCGGTGCCCTACGGCGCAGATCCTCCTCTGAGACCTTATACGTCCTAAAAAATACTATTTATCCCTTAGAGAATACCTACACACTTCTGTAACCTTACCTAACGCAACCCGTAAATTAGGAAGGTTATATACAAATAATACATTTTTTTTTATATTTCTTTCAAGTCATATTTATTTAAGGGATCTAAGCAATGTGGTAGTGCATGCCTCGCGATGAACAACATAGCCTTTAACTCTAATAAGGCGGTATCTCTACCTTATAAGAGTCATAGGCTATGTAAAAACGTAATTATCGAAGTTATTTACTTACTAAAAACTTGCGAAATATACTTGAAGGTTTTTTTGACAAGAAACACGGATGCCGGACAGACTTTTCGCAACTAGACATATCTATTTTTTATTACTTGCCTTATAACGCGAACAATCTTAAGTTTAGTGTTTTAGGAAAAATGGCGTCTAGATAGAATTCGCTATGATAGTTTTTTTTTTTTTTTTTAAGACATTGGTATGTAAAATTAACAATATTATAAATAGTTTTAAACATTTATTTATCTTATATAACGTTATGTGGGATAGTCACAACATGTATTCTGCTAACTTGAAGACAGTTTTTTTAGTTTTGTCATATTTTTACCACCGACCGCCTGTCTGAATTAAATCCGTATTTGGAATGTTTTTGTAGGTCGAATGACCGCCACCTTTTGGTTCAAAAAATTTCACGTTACCTGCTATTGTAATTTGTGAACAATATATTTCATAATTGAAATCTTGATGATCTCTGGTTCGCACAGACGCGTCATCGAGGTCAAAGGCAGCCATAGACTAATAATCTAACTGACATCTGTCAATAAATGTTACAAAGTGGGTGTTTCGTTGTGCGAATACAATTTACACCTTACAAGCCACAAAATAGTAATGAGATAAGTAACCTTAACTTAATATAAGAATATGATTTTTTTCCTCAACTTGAACGTTTTATGTTGGTTCTAATACATCGAGAAATACCTATGAGAAAATCCTAATAAAGCTATAACTACGTGACTTTAATTTGCATCTATTTAGATATCTAGACGCATCAATTTTATTTGTACACACGATGTACAAATATTACTCGAAAGGTTTACAAACTCTGTTTACTTTTCTTATAACATTGCTAAGTGTAATTAAGTAAGACAAAATGATGTATACTGCAATGGCTTTAAGGACAAAATTCCTTTGTACGATGCCATAAAGTGTGTTAATTCTCAGAACGGGCGTACGATTGCATATTATGCAATGCACAGATCTTTCCCAATGCCTATTAGCTAGCCTTTTTCAAGCTTCTTGCCTCGTTACAAAACCACCAGCTCATACTTGCCACTTGAAGCTGAGCTTTGAATGATATTTTTTAGGTTTCGTACATGCAATCTAAGATGGCAGGCGAGCTAACCTTGAGATATGGCCGTTTCCCTTAATCTGCCCCTAATCGTACGGTACGTCTTTTTCGGTATGTTTATTAGCCACGGTTGAAGCCACCAAACAGATCAGACCAGAGATTTGAAGTTTCCGAATGGTCCGCTCCCGGGGATGAAACAATATATAAAATAAGACGACGGCAATCAGCGAAAATCCAAAACGACTAAACAATAAAATACCTAAAGGCACTTTGGAATTTCTAATATTATTATTTTTATACGCAACACAACCCAAACCCTCCAAAATACCTTGGTACTTTATCTACGCATGTTACGCTCCGATACCATCAGCGTCATCAGAAGATGTTGACTCCACAACTTGTAAGAATAAACTTATCACAAATTTTACTAAGTATATAACAAAATATGTAGTTAAAGTCGATGTTTTTTTTTTGGATTATACAAGTATAAATGAAAACCGAAATAATACTTCAGAGGCTTTAGAGGTACATTATTTAATGTCTCTGAGACTCATATGGGAAACCGAAACGCTAATAGTTTTTGAGTTAACTATTGCAATAGTTTTTACTGAAAGAAATCAGATACAGCCCTAACATCACATGCAAAAGTAAAACCGTAATTGCGTCTCCTGTCACGTTGTTAGAAACGCTTCGTGTAGCGTAGGTGCTATGCATGTGTCGGTCTTTTATCCTAAATAGGGTTGTCATAAGTAAACCCTTAGAATGTTTTGAATAAGTGTGTATGGAAAAATAAATATGTTTTTGATTTAATATTATACAAGGTGATTCCTTATGGAATATGTTTATGCACCCTGTATCAGTATTTCGTAATCCAGTTACACGTTGTATAAGGCACAAAATTAAAAAAAAAAAGTTAAGGTACAACAAACATTGACTAATTAGTACCTAGATTCTGGTCTGTTTTGCTATTTGCTGTTTTACTTTTGGTGGAAAAAATATCTTTAGTTTTTAAGCGTACATTTCGTTCCTTTATCCCTTAGTCACCTCGTACGACGGAGGGGTATAATAATAATAATAATAATTGTCTTTATTGTGTCTCATTTACAACGGATTCTTATAATCTAAGGAACGGTAAGAACTGTGTTAGTTAAAAACTGTATTACAGCTATTAACGCCCACCTCCGTATGTGATATATGATAACAGTATTCTGATCTGCAATCAAAGACCCACATTTCTAAATCCATATCTCCTATGAAAGAAGGAGGCCAGTGCTTAGCAATGATGATGATGATGAGATGATGACTGTAAACTGAGGGAACTTCTGCATTTGGTTTCATGGTTTAGGTGGTCCAGAGCCCAGAGAACCCGGATATTATGATATCGAGTTTTATCTGAAACCACTTGGTCAGTTTTTTACGTGTAGGTAAATGTTTGTTTTTTATGACACCATAAAGTATAATTCAATCAATGATATCGCCTTGATTTAATCATTTGGTCGGATACAGTATGCCACATTAAGTATTATTAAAACTCCAATAAAAACGAGTTAAGATTTTAAGCAGTAAAAAATAAAATCACGTAATAACTGAATTAATAACTTAAGTGTTTTTCCTACCTTACGACTTAGATAAGTGTAAAGTTTCTGAATACTCTTTTTTGTGCCCAAATAGTTCAGGTTTAAAGGTTATTTGAAGAACACCTAACTCAAATTTTTAAAATTGCCATATCTTTGTCCAATGTTGCGGTTCGTTTTGTCCGTGCAAATAGGAAAACTGATTTTGACGGGGCTTTCGCAGGTGAATACACAAGGTTAGTCTCTATAGCGGGAAATGGTAATACAGACACAAGTAATTATAATCGCGTGAAAGACTTAATCAGATAAGAGTTTGTATTATGTAACTAATAAAAAGGGGACTTTGTAGTTCGTGTGCACAAATAGTTTTCACACTTTGTTGTCTTGCCTACGTATGAGTAATTGAAGTAATCTTAATATATATAAATCTCCTGTCACGATGTTTGTCCGCGATGGACTACTAAACTACTTAACCGATTTTAAATAAAATTGGCTCACCGTGAGCAGTCTGGTCCAACTTAAGAGATAGGATATCTTAGATCTTTAATTATAGTCGCAATTTTATTTTATTGCAAATTATTTGTCACATGTTATATATATATATATGTATATATATACTACAATACTCACTTAAGGCTAAGCGATACTGAATACATTAAAAACAAAATCTAACGCAGACGAAGACGCGGGCAACAGCTAGTGTTATATATAATAGTAGTAAGGTCAGAACAATACGTGATCCTAGGTCAGGAAAGTATTATTCCAAATGTCAATAACCGCGACTTACCTTTAGTGACTTCCATTCATGGAATCAACCTTGCATTATTTTATTAAAATTTTATCCTTTTGACCATATTCGACAACAATATGTCCTACAATCTCACCTTGCAGTTCCGGAAGTCATAACTGTTGGCGAAAACTTACCTCTAAATAAAATAAAATGATAATTATCGCGCTCTGACCGCGACTTCGCCCGTGCTTCCCTACCTACCTAGCCTTATGCTAATGTTGTAAACGCTACAGTTGTTGCGTGAAAGAAGGGCAAACTGAAAAAGATTCTTCGTCTTTTTCCTGATGAAACTCGAATCTAACTCGAACTCGATCGATCGTTTGCCCTCTGTACAACTACTTATTTAACTTTTGACTGCAATCTCACCTGATGTCTAAGATTGTAGCGGGCTGAACTTTTAGGGTATTTCAATAATATCACTAATCGTTTTCTGCGAGAAATCGCACCGGAATGCTATATAGCTTGGCGGCACTATGGTAGGATGGTAACTAGCTACGGTCGTAGACTCCACCACATAAATCCTTCTTCCCATCATCAGTGTCATTATCAACTTCATATCAACAAATTGCGGGCCCATTATCTCCTCCCACAATGAAAAGGGTTTAGGCCGTAGTCCACCACGGACTTTTGACTGGACTGTGGACTTTACAGCAAGTTTTCAAGATGCTTTCCTAGCCGTTCCGAGGTTCGACATTGCCTCACCCGAAAGTTAAGCGGCTGTAGCCGGCGTTAGCTGATAAATTCATTAGGGTTAATGAATTTATCAGCTAACGCCGGCTTGTTGGCGTGGCGTGCCAGGGAGAGTTGGAACCCTAGGGCTCGGAGAAGCGAAGGGATCGTCCGCCTAAGTGCGTCTCATGTGAGGCCGAACCTCTCCTCAGGCAAAGATTGGAGTGACCGGGTTTCGGTAGGTGATTAGTCTGCAAGCTTCCGAGGCCGTCGGGTGAGCCCACGTCCATGACGTCAGAATTCGGAGACCTCGTCACCATTAGACTATCACCGCTTCTCATATGGTATATTTTTGTCTACAGAGTGCAACATCTCAATCGAAACACGCTGCACGCTTCCTTCGCCTCGCCATGGCTTCCATCATGGACATTCTCAAGATTAAACCTTTCGTGGAAGTGTCTGTTGGACAACTACTCTGGGGATATGAAGATCCCCTCCTGAAACTGGCCAAGGATGTGGTGCCAAAGGAACAGAAGCTCCCTTATGAGGAGTTTGGACTCTTTTATGGGGTAAGTCCTTTTTTTTTAATTTGTTTAAAATTGGTTAAAAAAAAATATTTTATGTAATAAACAAATTAATTTATAACTCTCTAAACATTTTGAAAGACTTCTATCTCCTACGGTGCCAGTACAAACATAAGCCTTTAATTGTATACGGGTAATGCCCTTTATTATTATTTTCCTATATTTAAACTAGGAGAAACAACTCATAAATTTGTGAAAAAAACCAATTCGTATCCTTTAATCACAAAATTGACTGCAGTTGGTTTTTTGTAAAACACTTTTATTGTTTTGCACATTTCCGAATCACACAATCAAGAACCGATGTCAATGCTATCAATTTCATACTTTTTAGTTCGGTTATCTAAAAAGGCGTGTGTTTTTAGTTTTTTTAAACTATGTATTATTTATTCTTCATTCAGGAGTAATATAATTTTTATTCTATACTCTTAATGTGTCGAATGAATATTAATGACCGCTTCATCTTCCTTAACTTAAACTTCCTTTCCTTATTTTATTCTTAGAACTTTTAACTGTTTATTCTTTGATCGTAGTTAGAATGTTTTCTTAGTTTAAGTAGGTAATTTTTTTTTTTTTTATATATTCTAAACATCTTTCCTTTTCTTAACAGAAAAACGGCACTTCACCAGACATAGTGACGATGTTCAGCGGCGCATCTGACATCACGAAGTACGGCATCTTCCAGCGCTACAACCATCGCGAACGCCTCCCGCACTGGAGCACTGACGAGTGCAACAGCATCTCCGGCTCAGACGGCTCAATCTTCCCTCCCCATATCACCAAGAACGACACCATAGCTGTATATGACAAGGACCTTTGCAGACTTTTACCCCTCCGGTAAGTGTTTTCAGGAAACCAATAAAATGCCAATCAATATTTTAGAGTAAGTGCAGATTAATTATTTATAGCCTGGATATTTCAGGTGCTTCAAAGTGAAAATTGTATGGATTTTAGAAGCTCTTATTTTGACCTTCATCTATGGGATAGGCCAAATTCCAAAGGCAAAATAAGTTTTCAAATTTCAAATTTTTTTACATTTTTTTACGTAGAACTTTTATACAGACCTCTTGGATGGTCAAATTCGTATTCGTCCGTATAGGCGCATGTGGCACATTATCATGTATCTACATAGGATACACAATATGTTAGTCGTTTACATTCTCAATGTTACAAACTCAATGTTTATAATCACCTCGTAACATGAGACATAGTAAGACAATGGGTGTTCTGAATTGTTTATCATTACGAAATGCTCCATCCAACAATCGGTGTATATGTGTTTGTATGGACTTTCACACGTCTGTCACTCTGTGTTTAGATTCCGGTGTCTGTTTTTAGTTTGGCACCCACTGTTGATTGGCTTAACTAGACACAGTATCTCGTCACTGTATCTAATTAGTACCTTATAAATTTTGACGGCTGATTGGCAGCCACCCTGCTTTTTGAGCCAAAGGCTGTCGGCTCGATTCCCACAAATTGGGAAATGTTTGTGTGTTGAACATGAGTGCCTGGGTGTTCATCTGAATATTATAAGTATTTATATGTATTATTGATAAATATATTCATCGGTAATCTTAGTACCCATGACACAAGCTACGCTTACTTTGGGCTAGATTGCTATGTATAAATGTCGTGGTATATTTATTTATTTATTTTTATAAAGATAGAATATAAGCTTAAAGCCAAACAAATAAGGTTCTCACCATGTTAGTAGGTATGCCGCGTGGTAACAGCAGATCAGAATACAGTTGTTACCACCTATTGCTGTTGGTGTAGTTTGAGACGACTAGGGGAATATAACGGAGGCCGAGCGGCTTGCTACTACTACCATCCACTGTAAGCACCGTAACAGAGCAACGCTTTGCAAGGAACACGTCCTGCAATGTGCCGATGTGCCTGTAATTACACCGGCAACAGCGCCGATCAAATCGGAACACAACATTGCAATAATGAATGAATGAATGAATGAATGAATACACTTTTATTGTACACCACATAAACATATTAAATTATAAATAAAAATTTAACAAAAAGTATACAATTTGGCGGCCTTATCGCGATCTCTTCCAGGCAACCAAAGGCGTTAAACACAGCTCAAGAAGAGAGGTAGGTGGTGCGTTTAAATAAACATTCATATATACCTATATATACATATATAATATAAACATATAATATACTTACCATGAAATATATAAATACTGATAATTAATATATACCTATATAATTAATATCGATAATACTTAAATATATACAATATTGTCAAACACCCAAATAAAATAGAAGGGAATAGGCATGTTAAAGTTCCGAAGATTCAGACAAAAAATAATCTTTAACAAGTTGAGTTTTAATAATGCTGGTCAGCGGCAGAATTAAGCATTGACGAGCTCTGGCACAAACAGTTTTACTACTAATAACGCTACCACCTATTCCGGTCGACGTAGTAAGAGGCGACTAAGGATATATAACGCAGACCGAGCAGTAATGCAACAGTGCTGTTTAGCGGCAGAAATAAGCATGGTGGTAGAACTTCCCCGGGCGAGCTCTGTCACAAAAAGCTCTACTACTACCTATTACCTTGTGTTAGTCATGATTTCTATTAATTATTCATGTTTTTTCTATTACAGATACCTAAAAGACGTAGAATCAAGCGCGGGCGTCCAAGGTTACAGATTCACCCCACCAGAAGATGTTTTCGCGAACGATGAACACAACAAGTGTTTCTGCCCGGCCGGACCCCCGTGTGCCCCCAATGGACTTTTTAACGTTTCCTTATGTCAATATGGTGAGTAAAATCTCTGCACGCGATTAACCGAGACAGAACTACCCAGGTTCTAACCAGTATTCCGTAATCAGCGTGATTATGCCATACATAAATCTCTCTCTCTCTATCTATCTCTCTCTCTCTCTCTCTCTCTATCTATCTCTCTCTCTCTCTCTCTCTCTCTCTCTCTCTCTCTCTCTCTCTTAAGAGAGCATCGGTTAACATACACGTATCTAATGTGTTTCGGAATGCTGAGTCACAAATAAGTAGTTTTGACGACGCAGGGCGGTTTTCGCCCGTCAAAGACGTGCCGCCATGCGATTCAGCGTTCCGGTACGATGTCGCTTAGAAAACAAAAACTTATCGACTAGATGAAAATCATATGAATTAACAACAATCTGAGTTTTCATATTGAAAATTGGAATATTCTTATCAAATTAGTGTATTGTCATCGGTCCTCGATATAACTACAAAGTTTGAACGAATTCAGAACATTTGAAGGGGGTCAAAGTCCAGTCCAAAAGAGTCGGTTACAAACATACATACAAACAAACAAACAAACAAACAAACAAACAAACAAACAAACAAACAAACATACAGGTGAAGCTAATATAAAGCGTGTAAAAATAAAATATTTTTTTTATAAATTTTAAATGCATATAAAAATTTTCGGAACCGACGGGATTTGAACCTGCGACCCTCTGGCAATCGCTGAGCGCTTTATCCGTTGAAGCTACGGCTATCCTACCGTCGATGCCGAAATTGGTTAGCCTTTCACATCAGTCTTATAGCGACTGTAGCGTCATCTAGTAGGAAACGTTGCAGTTTCGATCGAAAAAGTGTAGGTAAATACACTAATAAAAATTTGAAATATTTTTTCCCCAGATTCACCAATTATGCTATCATTTCCTCATTTCTACCTGGCTGATGAAAAGTTACGCGAAGCAGTAGAAGGCGTTTCACCACCGGTACCGGATAAACATCGCCTTTACATTGATATCCAGCCCGTGAGTACTCTATCTTTGTATTTTATCGTAAAATAAAAGTTAATTTTAAGATAAACAGACCAATTTGGCGGCGTCATTGCCTAATCATATAGTTGATAATAAAAATTAAAAGACTAAGGAACTACTATATCCTTAAATTAGGCACACAGCTATATGTATTTTCGCATCAGTGAAGAGTAGCATCAATTAATTCAATTCAAGTGTTCCCAAGTGTAAGGTAAATAGGTCAAGTGAGATATCATAGTATCGGAGAGCTTCATTTGAAATATGTTTTTATTTTTAATACTTATTATCCTATTCCGGTCTTAAAGGAATCCAAAAAATCTAATATCCTAAAAATTGGTCCAGCCGTTCTTGTCCGTTATAAATGGTGTAACTAACACAACTTTTTTTTATATATAAAGATTTAGCTGCACATTTTGTGAACAACAAAGTTTTTTATTAAAGCATATCTTATTAAAGTTATTATTTTTCCGTTATTATTTGTCCGTCTTATCCAGTATCACACGCACCGCTAACATAGCCAGGAGACGAAAAATATATCTCCCCATTATATATATACCCTGACAAGAGGCAAAATAAACTTGTACGCTTACCAAAACACGGCAACAGGGATTAGGAGAAGTTTATCCAATTTTATATTATTTTGACATCATTTCCACTTGTTCGCCAATGCTCGGAGAGTTGATAAAGCTAGAGAAAAATGTTTCCATGCTAGCCGTTCTGTAGCTAACATGCGCGCCACGGGATAATAATTATCTCTACCCGTAGAAGAGACAAAATATCTGAGTGAATTAGAATATAAGTTTCTCTTTTCGCGCATGCTAGCTCCACTGGGCACCACTTGGGAGTTACAGCTCTGTACACAATACTGGACTAAAGGTATCTCTATCTATTATCATCCAACATGAAAGTTTGCACATAGAACGCTGCTGCCCTTTCTCCGTTATATTCCATTAATCGTCTCGTACGAGTCCTCGTACGAGGCTCCCGTATCGATATAGAGGGTCCTCTAAAAAATATTCCACAAAACAGTCGCGGACGATTTGATCTTAAAAAATCTAACTTCGCCCTCCGCCCATGGGCGTATCCAGCAGAAGCTGGATTAGTGACAACTGTATTCTTATCTGACGGCAACACACGACACGAATATGTCTGACTATATGTATTTGATGTTTGCAGGAGATGGGCACAGCTATGCAAGCACGCGCACGCATCCAAATCAACCTGGCGGTTTCTCAAGTGGTGGATATCAAGCAGGTGGCAAACTTCCCGGACATTGTCTTCCCTATACTGTGGTTTGAAGAGGTGAGCCTATACTTAAATCACATCGTTATTTTCCACTAGCTGTTGTCCGCATTCTTCGTCCGTCTTTAATACGGGTTTTTTTAAATCCCGTGGGTAGGTATAAATAAAGTTAGTTTTCCTAGGAGATAGGTAAATCTATGTCAAAAATCAAGTTGATTGTTTTCCTAGTAAAGGCGTGAAGGAAGGACACACGAACAAAAACCCTTTCGCATTTATGTTATTACAGCAGACTGAAATGTGAAAAATTCAAAGTTTTCTCTGGTCTGGTCTGGTGGAGCGGCCGTGGCTAGTTACCGCCCTACCGACAAATACGTGCCGCTACGATTTAGCGTTCCGGTGCGATATCATGTAGAAACGGACGAGAGGTATGGATTTAATGTAACTGCCACACCCTAAAAGGTTTGCCCGTTACCTTCTTAGACTGCATCATCACGTACCAGCATGTGAGATTTCAAGGGCTAGCTTGTAGTGGTATAAAAAAAAACATTGAACCAACATACAACGTAATTCTATTACAGGGTATAGACGAGCTCCCGGAGTCGGTATCATCGATGCTCCGGCTAGCCACCAAAGTCCCGCCGATCGCGCGAGCAATACTCGGCTGGGGGCTTTCCGCTCTGGGCATACTGCTTATCCTACTCGCAGTCACTTGCCTTATTCGGTAAGTGAAGTAATGTTTCGGAGCTCTGAGTGCTAACGTGTGAGATTTTCTATCTACGTTTACGTATTCGATACCGTGAAAGTTAACTACGATTTATATGGTATCATAGCAGCGCCATCTAGTTGCAATACTGGTACTGGTATCGTCACTAGATGGCGCTCTTTAGATTGCGCCATCTAGCGATAAATTAAATTTCATTTTTAAAGTTTTACTTCTTTTGGCGCGTTAGAGAAAAATTATGAGAGTAATTTTTTAAGATGCGCGCTTGCCTTCACAAAAACAGACACCCTGAAGTTAGTCTAAAGGTTTGACAGTGTACACTTTCAAAGTCTGCGGGCTCATTTCGGTGATTTAATTTATTCAATTGTAAAAAAATCTCATATTTTAATGTTGTGTTAAACTCGGTTGTCCGATAATGAGTCTATTAGTATTCCAAATTTATTTATGCCCATTTCTTTAATTATTTAGAAGTAATTTTTTTGTGATATTTCTAGATAATGCGTTATAATAAAACTGACAATGTATTAAATACCTTTCTATTGTTAGTGTCGTTTTTTCTACAAACGTAGATTATTAAGGCGAGAGATAAAATTTTTGAAAAGATTTTTATATTGTTACTCCAAAGAAGTATAACTTCTAACGCATGTACACACACTTTTTTTCTTATTGCACCGCCAAAAAGTCAGATATTATCATATAACCGTTTTAAGATCATATTTCTTATTAACGTAATAATTATTATTCTTCTGCAAATTGTCAAAATCACCCTACGTAATTATTGGATGCCCTTACGTAGACTGACACACCTTGTTCCACATAGGCTGAATCTTTCTTAGCCTGACCCGCCCTGACGTAAAACCATGACCAGGAAAATTTTGAAAACCTGTTTTGGATGCACCACATTTGCATGGCAATACATTTGACAGAGTAAGTGTTTAGCGAGGTTTTCTATTTTCCTAGTCAGGCTTTACATAAACTGAACCATACTATTGCAGCTCTTTATAGGACTGCTTATTTTAAAAGCATTGTACTAAAAAACATCTATGCCTCTAGGTCATCGCACCGTCAAAGCACATTAAGGCTGGAGGGCCACGCGGTAGCCAAACCTCCGCCGCCAAAAATACCCAGCAAAGAAAATGGCTACGAATTAAACAATAGAAGATAACATGTAAAATGCAGTTTTTATATAATGACGTATCATAAACGTGTTTGTAACTGTATTTTGGCTCGATTTATACGCGTACTACTTTTACCAAATCCTACTATGCTCAAACATTTTATACTATTGCAACACTGTTTTGTTTATTCAACTTTATGTAGCATTAATAAAAGCTCTTAAGAGAGTAACGGTCGACGTGACACTCGGACGTCAAACTTTACATATCCACCGTAAGAAGATTCTAACTAATATAGTAATAAAATGGTGTTGCCAACATTTCTACCATGACTGATTAGCAAATCCTGCCAAATTGAAAAAAATATACATCAAAATCTACTGATGAATGTAGGTTAGTGGGAAACTTTGCTACTACAGCAAATAATAAAATAATTTGAGCCACAAAATGGTTACATTCATAAACTTTATAGAATAAAAAACACATTAGCCTTAAAATATTATTAATTCAAAATAAACCCCCCTAAATTTAGAATTATTGTTAAGTTTTGAATTGTGACTCAAAATCTAATTTGATAAATTTTATTATTTTTGACATATAAAAAAATATATTTGACAATTTTATTTTATTACGGTAAAAATGGTATTCTAGTTTACTTTTTAGCATTTTTACTCGTTTAGGTACCACCTTTTAACAATGTAGGGTACTATTAGTTTGTTTTTATTTTAAGTTTTTTTTTTCCAACGAATGTGATAACTTCAAATTTAAGATTCGAACAAATTTAGATTTAATAACATTCGGGAATTTTGGTTTGAATGACTGTTTTTCATCTGTAAATATTTTGAAATCTTTGGTCGATTTGGGTTGCCATTTAATAAAATCTTTTCGGTTTTAAGGCAAATGTAAAGAATAAAACGAGAATAAATTTTGCGATCAGTGCGACGAAATAGATAGGTCAAAGTCATAAATATTATAAAATTGAAAGAATCGCAAAGTTTATCATAGATATATATATGCTGGTAAATTAAAATAAGATTTAAGAAAAATAAATACTTAGTTATCGAGTTTTTTTTCTACGGTCGCATTTATTCAAAGTTATTATTTAGACAATTTAGTTTTTCTTACTTCGTCTTTATTTTGTAAATAAATGTTTTTTGATTTTTATTGCATATATATAGTAATATTACTTCATTTTACATTTAAAAAAATCTTATTTTAATTTATCACTAAATATCTAAAATGTATATTTTTTTACTGATAGACTAGTCTGTATCCGTCCTTAGGTCTAGGTGTACTTTTTTACCATATACTTTTTATCTTAGACTTAAATCTATCAAGGAATGGTATTAGTTTAATTTTAGTCTTATTAAACGCGAATTACACTTTATTTTCTTTTTACCTGTTCTTACATCACATTAACTTTATATTCATAGGTAATTTAGGGTTGCCACCTGCAATTTCTTGATTTTAAGGTAATTAGAACTCAAAGATCGATTTTAATTTTTACGGGGCATTAAAAATAACAGAACTATTAGTAATTCATGAACAAAGACAATTTTTCAAATATATCTCTAGTGGTTACTCACAGTGAAAATTACATCAGCTTTTCAAAGCACAGAAAAATAATCTCTCGCCATTGTGTAAATAGTGGCTTGAAAATAAATTCGCATTTTGTAATTAATCTTAAAACACGGAGTTTCCTTTACTCCGTATTTGATATGGGTAGCTCTTTTTAAGTATGAGTATCTGGCAACCCTATTTTGATCCTATCGTTGTATATGAAAATATTTTAAATTCGATGCCCTAATGAAGTTTGATATCTTCAACTTATTTAAATACAAATATATAATCATTATGCGGTGTGCTTACATTTTGACATGTTTACATGAAGTTTCAAATGTAATCGACTAAAATAAACTTAAGGAATATTCCGGCTAAACGCTTAGTCAAATTAAAAATAAAACCTGAAAACTTATGTAAAAGTAAAAACAAAAACAAGCAAATTAATAGTTTTAGTAAGAGTTTCTTTTTTTAGATATTGACAATCATTATTAATTATGAGATTTCATGTTACTTTATATACAAGATATTTGACTTGCATTTGTACCTATTGATTTTCTTGAAGGTTTCTAAATGTTTGAATACGTTTTAAAAAGAAAAAAAATGTTCGGGTAAAGATATTGTAACACTGTTCGAACACATTTTTTACAATTATTAATATTTGAAGTTTAATTATTATATTTTTTTGTGAATGTATTTGTACTGTAATATGAAAATGGTTGATGATAGTTTTAATTTCCAAATACAGTTAAAGTTATTATAATTGTCGTTTCTTTAATACATAATGCTTGTGGCAACACCAACAACTTCTGGAATACATAAACAACGAATATTTATCTTTCACGAGTAGAAGTTTTTAAAAATACTTTCGATATTTAATTAATTTTAACACCTGATGTTGTAACGTATCTGGAATTGTTAATGTTGCCACAACATCTATCTATGATTTGCTCAAATTCGGAATTTAATTTTTTAACGCATGTTTACTATAATTCTTAACTGTAAAGTGCGTTATGTAAATAAATGAATAAAGGTGTAAGTTATATTACAGATTTTTGTTTTTTTTTACCCTTTCTACAATTAGGGAAGTATGTAGTATTCTAAGTATTGATATAATGTTACGATCGCTAGGCTTACTGATTCTTCGTATATATTTATTTATTAAAGGAACACTAACAGCTTGTTCACAATATTTCATATCAGTGTGACTAGCCACTTAAAGGTGTGCACAGCATTAACTACAAAATGACCAATATTAACACTACAAACTATAATTTAAAAAAAAAAACATTTTTGTTTTGTATATAATAATAATTGACGGGCCAAGCAGCTGATGTTAAGTGGAAAACTATCGCCCATAAACAGAGCAGCGCTTCACACGGCATGCAAGGTGCAGGTGGTGCAACACACCGTCCGTGTCCATAGATTTAAGGCGTAGGTGTTAAGCCTCATGAGCCTGCAATTTGCCTCATGAGCCAGCATTGCGCCAATGCTGCGGCTTAAAAACAAGCATGGCGATAGTACTTCCCCGGAAGAGCTGTCACAAAAAGCCCTACTAATACTCATAATACCCAGTGGCGTGCACTGGGTTTCTTACCAGGGTATGCATACACCAGGAAAATTGCATAAAACGGCAAAAATTCTCCGCCTATGCGAGTCATATATCAATTTTAGGGTAGGCAGTGCTTTTGCGCTTGTATGAAGTGCACGCCACTGATAATACTTAATACACTATCTAAGTCGAGCCTTAACACGTACGCCTCAAATTGATGGTCAGGACATATTGCAGGACGTTCTCCTGGCATGCCGCCCATACAGTATAGAGTATTTTTTTTATTATTATAAAAAAACTGTACAATGGAGAACAGACAGAAGCTTCCTATACCTACTACGTGCGGAAATCATCACCAAACTGTCTGCCCAGGGTGGTGATTACGGGCAATAATTTCCAAAGCATTGAACTGTTATAGGCTAGGTATGGATCATAGAATAATTTTGCCGATGTGTGAAGTATCCCTGCTAATGAAACATTGTCATACCCGATTCGATTTTCGGATGGACACTTGCCGCGTGTCTGTAGCGGCTAAAACCTGTCGAGATGTGCTCCGTGAAGCGGTGCGCTTGGTGAGTGTTTGGCTCGAAAGCCGAATTGCTCGTCGTTGAGGAGTTTCTTCTCTTCTACGACTGCCTTCAGTCTATGCAGTATTACCCTCTCGTACACCTTTGCTAAGGTGTCGCGGTGGCTTACAGGGCGATAGCTAGAGGGAAGGTCGCGGTGTTTGCCGTTCTTGTTCACTTGACGAGGAAGTAGAATTTGTCCCAGGAGTAACTTTAGGGTTTTATTACTAATACCGTCGGGACCTAGAGATGTCTTAGAGTGGAAACCGTTGTACTATGAACTTCATCGCAGGTCGACGGGGCGGAAGTTCACCATCGGGAGGGTTATTGTCATACCCCGAGATCTCTATATTTTATCCCAAAATATTCTAAAGTCCCCGGCAGCAAATAAACGAATTCTACGGGGAAATAAACTAGTAAATCATACCAGTAACTTGTAAAATTGAATAGATCATTTATCAAAAAGGCTCATTCATTAGAACTCATATAAATCCCATGAAACTCATGGAATGGGTTGACCCATGGGTACGACTGCAAACGAGGACAAATAACGACAAAATACTTTTTTTTAAACTCAAGATTCTGTATAAATTTTATGGTGATTTTCAAAGACCTGCAGACTTAAAGGATGGTACAGTATGAAATAAAACGAGTTGAAATAAGTTTATTTCGTGCTTTATTCACGCATTTTAAAGACAATGTTATTTTATCTAAGTAGCGGAAATAAGAATATACGAACAATAATATTTAGTCCATAATATTTAGTTAAAATGACTGAATAGGTTACAAAACTAAAGTGTGTTTTGTGTCTTTTAATATAAATTTTATTATGTAAGTTTAATTCAACTACTTCATACTATTATTACATTTTAGTATCGCTAAGCGACACGTCTTTGTCGGTAGGGTGGTAACTAGCTAAGTAGAAATTATAAATTCCCAAATTTCCTCCGCCGAGAATCGATCCCAAGACCTCCAACTTAAAATCACAGCGTTTATCGCTGCGCCATGGAGGTCAACAAAACGAAAACGATGATTGGGCGTTAGTAAAACAAAAAGGATCGACATCGAAATATATGCAATAGCTATGCAGTGTATTTTCACGCTTTGAAAGACGCTGATATGAAGTTACAAAACAATAAAATTTCCCAAAACTACCTTAATGTGGATAGGACTTTTCAATTTACCTACGTCCAGTTTATTGACCGATGAGCCATCTCGTGTAAGATTAAGCAAGTCTCGTACCTAGTTAGTAAAGCAAGCTTAAAAGAATTGACATAATATACAACAAAAATTTGAAATACTTAATTAAAACCAATAAAGAAAAAATATAAAAATAAGAAACTTCTTGAAACCTATGGCTCTATAGTTCTTATTACCTTAAATTTCTTTTCATTACTTTTAAATGTTTTAATAATATACCAATAAGAAAACAAAATGTGTTCAAACAAATAAAAGAAGTGACAGGTTGTTAGCCTAGTGAAGGGGTAAACAACATTTTAGTCTTCTGTAAAAATGTATAAAATATATATGTTATTAACCCCCAAAACACAAAAATAACTCTCCTAATGTTTGTTTACATTTGGTCTGCGGATAAAAAGGCCGCACCTTAGTTATTATAGAAAACTATTGAAAATTACTGAGGCGTCATAGTTACTCCACGCGTACACTATGCGTTCCGATCCGTGAACCTTCATACTGTATTGATGGCAAGCGAAATAACATAATATATAAAAACTTCTCTAAATCATTTCTATCATAATTAGCTAAATAATTTAAAGAATATAGTATAATTAAGTAAACTTTTTTTTTTTAATTATTCATTTGCCTGTACAAATATAAATTTATTTAGGAAAACCTTATTTACGAAAAAAAAATTGAGTTAGTTGAAACTAAAGTTAAACTTGTTGAAATCATTGAAAGTAAATCTAAAATTCCTAAAACACGTCAACGCTTGTATGAAATTGTTGTCACAAAAACATAATAAAAAAATTGAACTTATAATTTATATGAAAATAAAATGAAAGCGCATGTTTACAAGGTTAAATAAAAATACAAGAATACTCTCGGCTTGTAGTTGTTGACATTAAAACTAACTAGTTTTGTTCTAATGTCACTTTACAGAAATAACATGAGTTATAATTTATTTTGTATCAAATAAATTAACACTGAATTTTCAAAAGTTGTTTTTTTTTAATAATAGGAACAACATGGAAAAGTACTTTCTGGTATTTTTATTTAACCCTGTATAAAAATGTATCTACGAGGAACACATTCAGGAAAATAAATTTTTCTGTTCTTTCGGTCATAGCTTAAAGTCAAGAACTCTGAAACATATTTTTTTTTAATTTCTCGCTTCTAATAAACCCATAATTTTCTTATTATGCACTTGGTCACGATTTCCAACGTACAAGTGTCTATATTTTTGTTTTTATTTTCATATTTTTTATTTTTTTTCACATTTTTTTAATAGAATTTTTTTAACAAAAAATAATTTAGGTACATAATTCGTATTTAATCATACTGCTTTTCATAGTCCTTAAAAGTTAATTGAATAAACAAATAATGGTAAGTAACATTGAACAAAAAAAAGGAAAAGAGAAATTTTTGTAATGATTAAAAAAAATAGATAACGAAATGCATGCTAAGAAACGTTATATACATAAAAATTATTAATAATTAACCTAAATCCGACTTTGTTAAACTGCACCATCCAATACGGAACCTTTATTTATGGTGTTAATAATAAAAATTAACCAGCCACAAACACAACAATTTTGGACGACACAAATTGTTTGTGTGATGTTTTTGTGTGAAAATTAGAAAACGAAGATCCAGGTTGATAGAAGTTTTTTGAAAGTTATGAAATTTTGGGTTTAATTTTTAATAGTCTGGTTTAGTTTTTTTGCAAAATCTTTCGTCCCATAAATGGCGGATGAGATAAGTATTTTACATTTTATTAATTATTCATATTAATACTATCATTAAAGAAAGGTAGCAAACTTAAAGCGATCATCGGCTACTTTTTAGCCTGGGAAATTATCTCAATTCCACAGGAATCATCTAAGGTTGTTTTTTAATATAAAAGAAATACAAATGCAAATATTTACAAATTTGGATATATTTTAAAATGTCAATATATAGTTTTTATTATGACGTAAGTTTTTACGAAGATTTGATAGTTATTTCAATTATTGGGTCATTAATCTAATATCGTTAGAGTTAATATTAGTCTATAAAGGGATGTTTTTTTGTTTAGATTTTATGCTTTGCAATAGGTAATTTTTCCTTATGTATTAAGCATAAAAATCGTATTGTCATGGTCTAAAAATTTGCTAATTAGTTAATTTTATGTCAGATAATAATATAATTTGAGGTAGATCAGTATTTTGAGTAAAATAAAGTTTTTAAGTTATACTTCTTTTGGCGCGTTAGAGAAAATTGATGACAGTAAATTTTTACGATGCGTCACAAAGAACCGACACCCTGAAGTTAGCTATAGCCAACATTTTAGTTTTCAAAAAAGTTACTAACGTAAAAGTAAGGTCATCTACGTATGTTTGCGTGATATAAACTTTATTTAACTGGATAATGCGTAATAATAAAACTGTATTTAAATTCTTTACCTTTTTTCTATTGTTAGTGTAGTTTTTTCTACAAACGTAGAATAAGGCGAAAGATAATTTTTTTATTACGCCAAAGAAGTATAACTTCTAACGTAAAGTTACTTACTACACGTAAAGTACACACACGTTCTTTACTAAGATTCTATACTGTCCTATAAAGTTTATGCATCATTTTACTGCCGGACCCTTTGTGCTACTTTTTACTTTATGGCAGTTTTCCCAGCGGCTTGGACCTTTTTAACTACGAAAAAAGCGTGTCCACCCGAAGTATGTCGATACTTGAATGGCGACTTAGTTATTGTAAGCAATTGTTGTAATTTGTTTTCATAAAACGGAATAAACACAATAACAAATAAAATTCTACTATCTTAATTTAATCGGTGAAGACACTTATTTAGTCACGAAATGGGAATACTACTAGACTACAGTATCTTAGAGTCATTCCGCCAACGGTCACTAATGAATAAGTCATATTAATGTCGTATAGCTTGAGCCTAAACAAGTAAAATGCCAAAATCCTCTTCCGTTGCCAGGTATATGAAAATTTTAGGGTATGCAGTGCTTTTGTGCATGTATGAAGTGCATGCCACAGCTTTAGGTATGAACATACAGACCCCATATTGCATGCAGTGCATTGTGTCCAAAAACAGTGAAAACGCCCCGCGCACGTCTCACTTCACACCCGCGGAATATTGTTAACTCACAAAATTTTCCCATTTTCCCCATTTTATGGTAAACGCTTAAAACTTAAGAGGTTAAATAATAACGGTCGATTACTAAATGGAATAAAGTGACTAACGAGAAAGACTATTAAAGTAGAGTGGTTTTTGATACTTCAGTATTAGTCGTGTACACGGTTTCTGTACGTTGTTAATTATTTTCTTAGTCATCATTTTAGTATCGACTTCGTACATAATGTGGATGCGCGCGCACTTATAATTAGTGCTGGGGTCCAAGCCGCTGTCTGTATAAAGAAGCCATAAAGAAAGAAGGTCCGGCAAACTAGCGGTTAGTATCCACTTCAAACGTTTTCTTACTATTACTCTTTTCGTAGTTATAACAGGTCCTTTACCACGTCTTGGGAGGCGGGTAGCTATTGGGCAGCTACCCGTCTGAGAGGGGGGTCACCAGTCAAGCTGTCCTGATCCTCTCCTCGTTAGCGCGGGAGCCCCAACAATCGGTTGGGGTTGTTGGTAGACGTCCGGGAGGTTTACAACCCGGGCGTCTAACAAAGCCAACAAGAGGGACATGCCGTGGTGGTTTTAAGATTGGGTATACCCCTTTAGAGGGGGGAGTCCCGCATAACCTCCGTCCTGCCAAAGGGTCGGAGGTAGCAAAAAGCTTTTCCACCACGCCACAAAAATAAAGGCCCTCTACCACGTGCTTCCTTAACACTAGCCTCTATTATACTATAGTACGATATTAGAGGTCAGTATTCTTAGTTGCCAGATCTATAACTAGATGCAGGGACTGACGTTTCAGAATGTCATGTCAGAGCCATCAGTTTTCAGTAGTAATTAGTAATTAGTACTATAATGACGTTGCTTATAACTTTTATGTATCATCATTAGTTATCTCTGCGCACGCAAAATAATGAATTTTATAAAAAAAAATTTAGCTAATTCAGGCTACATTATTGCAATTTTCTTAAGGAGGACGTAAAAAAGTTATATCCCGTGTTACTCCGTGATAATCTAAGCTTTCTAGTAAGCTTTCTATTGGATGTTAAAATGTGCCCAAAAAAATTTCCTTTTCATAATAGAAAAAAAAATAGATAATTAAAATAAAATATTTTATTAATCGATACCTACATTTCATTAAAAATTTACTTTTACATCCGAAAAGTTTTAAGTATTTGGATGTCCCGGGGCTTCGATCGTGGATGGTCTTGTGTCCCGTCCCGGGACTATGAAAATGTCGAGACTTCCCACCCACTACACCACCCCTACGGATTGCAGGTCTAGACTCGGTTTCAAAGAGCAAAATCACCAATTTCAGACGCTGTCAATCGTTCGTGCAATGTCCCTAATTTTTTACATAAAATCTCTTTTTTCTATCATGTATTTTTATGTAAACAATCTTTTCATTACATTTTGGTGTCAGTAATACCTACACCTGTGTCTATGTAAAGTATGTTTTAAAAATAGAAGAAAAACGGATATGTTGAAAACAACAAAAACAAATAAGATTAAAAAAATAATAATTATTAATATATATTTTCAAAACGATCTTTACACTAAAAAATTACTGAAAGGTTGTTTACATAATAAGACATGTAACGATAATTGGTATTTCCATCTATGAATTCTTTTCGTCATTTAAATAAGGTGTATAATTCTTTGTTTTTGTATAACAAGAATTTTTTTATTAAAAAAAAATCACATTCGGACGAATCAAAATCATTACTTTTTAGTTTTCTTAGAACTTGATTTCGATTTGTTATCATTATCACGAGTATGTCTTTTAACGGCGGCATTTTTAAGTAAAATTGGAGTTTTTTTGACTGCATCAGAAGTATGTGGTTCAGGTTTGGGCAAAATTTTCAAAAATTTAAGCGCATTAGAAGTGTTACCTACAGGTATACTGGACGATGCAGCATTTACTTTGGTAGTGTTGGGTTTCGCGATTATTTCAGTCAGTAAGCCTTTGTCATTGGCATTGCCTTTAGGTGCTATACCTTTAACAAGAACTGGTTTATCCGAACCGAACGAAACGATTTTCGTGACGACCGGTAAATTTTTTAATATGACTGGTTTGTCAAGATTCTTACTACATTTTGCGGATTTTTCTGTGCCGTTTTTACAATTCCTACCAGGTTGAGTAACAATATTTGTATTTCTATTACCATCCATACCAGATTTCGCGGCAACGCTTCTGTCGATATTAAAACTACTTTTACTAGCAATTTTGCATGTGGCGGTAGAGTTACCACCCCCTATTGCGGTTTTTATTGTTTTAGCGTTTGAATAGACTTTTGGTTTATTTAAACTCTTGTTTTGTGTCATGTTTGCAACACTGATGACACCGTTTGCGTCTTTAAGAAGCATGACGGCATCACATCTTTGAGGGCCGAAGCCGTTTAAAGACGAAAGTTTGGTTGCTATCAAGAAGGATAATGTAATGTCATGGAACTCCGTCAGTAGAATGTTAACGTTGCCGCCAGAGTTATTTTCTACGCTCGGATCGGCGCCGTGCTCGACGAGAAACTCTACGGTCTTCTTAAAATTCTCCGGTATTGTAGTTTTGTCACCACGACCTGGAAGGGAAATTTACAAATATCTTTATGTAACTGTTTTTTTTTTCTTTGTAATAATTGACGGATCAAGCAAAAAACAATGCTCTGCAATTCCCACACGGCAGATGTGATATTTCTTAAAACTAACCTACGGGAGATTGTGATGGATTTAGAGTGTCGGAAGTATTAGGACTCATGTAAGGTTTATTATTAAACCGTTGATCTTATACAGGCAAATAAAGTTTTCACTATTAATTAATAATCTTAGGATACGGGAGTTATGTAATGTTAGTGCTAATGGATATATAACTCATACTAACTAATGCTGTAGTAATAATAAGTATTATATTTATAACGCAATAAAGATTTTGAAAAAAGTAATCTTAAGAAACAATTATATAACATGCTAGCTGTCCCAGCGAACTTCGTACCGCCTAACAATTTTGTTTTCATAAAAAGACTAAGAGAAGTCCAAAAAAAGAAATATCATTGAAATTGGTCCAGCCGATCTTGAGTTATAAATGGTGTAACTAACACAACTGTATTTTATATATATATAGATATATATTATTCAGTTTCCTTGTTAACTAAAACAAAATGTGTATGTGTTATAACTCATTAGCTCGCTGACTTAATCTTATACATTTATGTGTTTATTTCTTTATCGTGAAGTTCATTTTCGTTACATCGAGTTTCTAATTACAATAATTCTATAGCAGTTTCACTTCAATAAACAACTCTTGATATGAAGGTATAGGACTTATGCATAACTCACTGGCAGCTTCCGTGCAAGCGGCGCCCACTGCTAAGTACAATGCAGTATTCCCACTCGTGGGCATCGCCATGTTGACTGTGCTTGGCGCCGCAGTCGCTAGCAGTTTCACCACAGAGTCGTTGCCCATTTTACTTGCCAACATTAATGGAGTGTAACCTAAAATGTTTTTCATTATCAGCCCTACAAAGCTACAAAACTTCCCTGAGAATGAGAAGGGTTTAGGACTTGGCCAGCGTGGCGTGACTACGCCACGCTGGCCAAGTGCGGATTGGTTGGACAGGCACGCAGGTTTCCTCATGATGTTTTTATTACAGAGTTAAATAAAAAAATACCAGAAAGCTCTCAGCCTGCAGGGCTAGCACGGGCGGGTGATAAAAATTATATCCACCGATTATATCTCCTGAAAAGGGATATAATTAACGTGCCCATCTGCCAAATCACTGGAACATGGAATAGGAGAAGTTTACCCCTGTTTATTACACTCATATTATTTGGAAAGTGCACTTCATACATGCACAAAAGCATTGCCTACCCTGAAATTTATACATAGTTCGTATAAGAGGAGGATTTCGGCCGTTTTATGCAATTTTCCTGCTGTATGAATACCCTGGTAAGAAACCCAGTGCACGCCACTACAGGGACAGTGGACTATGGCAACTGTTTCGCGATCACATGTACTTTGTTACACATCACTTATTAATTTTTGTGTATTAAATAAATTTATAACGAATTTCGAACAAAAGTTGTTAGTTTTAATGCTAGGAACTAAAAGGCTGCAAGCTTTCTGGTAATTTTTATTTAAGCCTGTACATTAGGATTAAAAGAAAATATAAATCTGACTTATTATGAAAATTAAGCTTAATTTGCTATAATCTGCGAAAAACAGGAAAATCTGTATGGTGTAATTTATAATTTCTTCAATCCTTATCATCATCACGTCAACCAATTGACGTTCACTGCTGGACATAGGTCTTTTGTAGGGAGTTCCACAATACACGGTCCTGGGCCGCTTGCCTCCAGCGGCTCCCAGCTACTCGCCTGATGTCATCTGTCCACCTCGTTGGGGGCAGACCTACGCTGCGTTTACCGGTGCGGGGTCGCCATTCCAGCACCTTAAGACCCCAACGTCCATCGGTTCTCCGAGCTATGTGCCCTTATACTCAACACCAAGCAGGTCTTCGGCATTGCATTGACTATTGAGCTTCTATCCAATTTTTAAAATTGACTTCACTGAAGGCACGTAATGCAATCTATCCATCGTTAATGAACTCAAATAAAAGTACACAATCTTACTAACATGGATGGATGGTGATGGATCAATCTGAGGCGTAGATACGAAGCCTGTGCCAGTAATTACACCGGCAGGGTGATTACGTATCTCGCGACAGGTTTGCGACAGGCGTAAATCTTGCAATCACTGCTGTCAAACGTCACTTATCCATAGATTAAATAAACAAAAGTGACGTTTGACAGCAATGATTGCAAGATTTACGCCTATCGCAAGCCTGTCGCGAGATACGTAATCACCCTGCGGCACACACCCTTCAGACCGGACTCCCCGCCCTTGTTCCGATCTGAACACAGTCCATTGCTTTGATCAATCACTATTTTTTTTATCATGCACAAATTAAAGTAGAAATACATACATACCCTGATTATCGCATATCGTGTTTATTTTTGTGAGCAAATAATTGGCCATCTTTACGTCGTCTTTGTGTTCTAATTCTGGTTTCCAAAATTCATCGTTCTCTGTTAAAATTTCTCTGTAATAGAACAAGAGCCAGTGAACCCCTGACCTTCGTTATTTTATAAAAGCTCAAAGTTTCTGAGCGCATTCTCCCAACACTGCTAAGAACGACGGGCAATCATGAAGTTTTAATCTGAATGATAAAAGCGAGTGTGTATTTCTTGGTACATCGTTTTTTAAATATGCAACAGCCGATTAGTGATGGTTCATTTGCCAAGATAACAACCATTTTTTTTAAATATTGTTTTGAAAAATTTATTACGACGTATATCTCGTTATACGTCGTAGACTAGCTCTATCTCTCTTGTTTAGCGAATTTTTTTTAAATTTCCTGAAGGAAATATCGAAAATCCTGTTTTGGTATTTGATTAATTTGGGCTGATATTTTACGCACCATCAGGACCGCGTACCCGCTATTACCACGACTTCATGATTGCCCGTCTTTCTTAGCTGTGTTTGGAGCACACGCTGAGAAACTTTCAGCTTTTATAAAAAAACGAACGTCAGGGGTTCACAGGCTCTTAGACTATAAAACAACATGTAACAATAATTTGAATATTAGCTGGGGCCCGCGGTGTTACCGGTGGCCCCTGGTAAGTAAGTCCGTACACTTATTTTTTTTGTTTATATATTTCAGACTTGTTCATAATGAAACACACAGAGAACACCGCGGGACGCAGCTAGTGTTAATCTAATTTTGAGCTTTGATTGGCAAACTAAAGCTTGAATAACTCTTTCAAAAAGGTAAGGTGGTAAAAAGCCAGACTATATTATCAAAATTAAGCTTAATTTGCTATTATACAAAGTTCCGGTCTGGTACAAGGACGTTAGGTGTTCCTTAGTGCGGACTTTTGCCCTGAGCGCAAAGTCTACCTTCGCTTTAGGGAAGCGACACCAATAATCCCATTTTAGCTTTGCTTATTTTATATTTGTGTATAGTATCTTAAGATTATTACTAGCGGACCCGCGCGACTCGTCCGCGAATGAGCGGACTTAAAAAAATATTCGTATGTTGTCGCGGACTGTTTTATAGAACTTTAAAGAAACAACCATTCCGACATTTCCGATATACTCACTACATACTTCCGTCGATATATATTTATCGATAAAACACGAATAAAATGACTTTTTGCTAAAAATGAAACTCCTTGAATACCAAATATCATGAAAATCGTTGAGAGCCGATTCCGGGACTCCAATTATATATATATATATATATATATATAAATATACAAGAATTGCTTGTTTAAAGATATAAGATTTATACAGTGCAATTATTTTATTTTTGTATCGTATTTTATTTGTTTTCAGGGTTCCGTACAAAAAGGGACCGTATTACTTAAGACTCAGCTGTCCGTCTGTCGCCCGGCTGTAATCTCATGAACCTTGATACAGACAGTTGAAGATTTCATTCAATTTATTTCTATCGCCGCTTTAACAACTAATACTTATTAAAAAGGCAAAAAAATAAATATGGGGGCTTCTATACAATACAAGTGACTTTTTTTGACCGTTCTTATAGATAATGGTACGGAACTATTCGTGCGCGAGTCCGACTCGCACTGGGCCGGTTTTCTTATAAAGATTTAGTTGGCAGCAGAAAGTAAATTAATTAAATATTAAATAATATATACCTCGCGTTGTTCATGCAATGAGTAAGTATGGCATCAACGTGCTTTGCGCCTATCTCAGCAGCCAAGTGCAGAGCGGTCCTCGATTCCTCGTCCCTCACCATAACATCTGCCCCGTGAGCCAAGAGTATTTTCGTACATTCCGGACAGTCTTGGAATATCGCCATTTGTAATGCTGTCTGTGAACAAGGAGAAATTCAATAATTTTTAACAATGTTATTGTATGGATTATAATCCATTTGTTTGACGACCGATTGGCGCAGGCTGTGGATTCAATTCCCACAATTGGTAAATGTTTGAGTGATGAACATGAATTTTGGTGTACGGGTGTTTATTTTTGAATTATAAGTATTTATGTATATTATTCATCTTCCCCATAAAACAAGTTACGCTTACTTTGGAGCTAGATGGTTATTTATATTGTAGTAATTACGTTAATTTATTTATTTAAACAACAACATTGTTACCAAGAACCTTATTGTTGCTAGCAAGTTATTGGTATTTAACTTGTATGCACCTAATAGTGGCCATAGCTCAGTGGTGGTAGTTTCAGCCTTTTTTCGGGGGAAACGCGCCTGCCCTTATACTCCACACCAAACAGATCTTCGGCATTGTATTGTTTATTGAGGGTACATTGATCTGTATATAATGGATCTCCGCAAAGTAACGCCTGCTTATATCAAGTTTTTAAAACTGACTTCATTGTAGGTAATGTCCATCCATCGCTAATTTCCGCCCGCTACCATCTTAGACTGCAATGTGCATCAACACTCACCACATGGTGATATGAAGTTGTGGGCTAACTTGTAGTGGAAAAAAAGGTGTGTGGAGTCTACCAATTTGCACTTGGCCAGCGTGGTGGACTAACCTAAACACTTCTCATTCTAAGAGTCCCGTACCGTCTTATATCAACCGCTGTTTTAAATATAGTTTTTTTTGTTTATTTATTTTCCACTACAAGTTTACCCAAGACTGCCATCTCCCCTGTTGGTAAGATAAGTAATCCATTTCTACACGATATCGGGTAGAAACCGATTTTTTCGGTAGGGTTTTAACCATTCACAGCCGACTAGTTCCCACCAGTCCAGACAAGAGAAAATTCTATATGATATTATGTATTGTGTATAGTCTATGGTGTTTACAATTGTAGATTAATTTGTGGTTACTGGAAGACAAACTAAAGAAGAAGAATGGATTCGGTCTTTCGTAGCGTGTAAAGACAGTTATCTGATGTAATACTATTGTTTCAGTACATCCACGTAATAAATAACAAATAAAGAAATAATAAACACTCTCTGCCAGGGATAGCACTCGGGACCACCACTTAAAACCCTACCGCTAACCGCTGCGCTAGGGGGATCGGCAAAGTTATTTAAACTTTCCGAAAGAGACCAAATAAATTACACAATATCTAATAAAAGCTTGATATAGCTCCATAATATACATGCATGTGACGCAGATAATATTATATGGTATTATTTTATCAACAAATAAATAATAAATAATTTGACGGCCGACTGACGCAGTGGGCTGCGACCCTGCTTTCTGAGTCCAAGACCGTGGGTTCGACTCCCACAACTGGAAAATGTTTGCGACGAACATAAATGTTTTTCAGTGGCTTTGTGTTTATCTGTATATTATAAGCATTTATGTATATTATACATAAAAATACTTTGGGGCTAGATGGCGATGTGTGTATTGGCGATGTGTGTATTGTCGTAGTATATTTATTTTATTCATGCGGTAGTGATAATCATAACACAAATTACATGTGACACAGCGTTTATGAATAAGTGCTTAGCCGATTTTAAGGAAAGTTAATTAGGGTCTATTTTAAACTGAGTTTACTGATATATATCTTAACCTAAGGAAAAACCATTATGCCCCCTCCGTGCAATTATATATAGCTTTATGACCCAATTAAGTTGCAATGCAATTTATATGTAAGGACCATTTTTAATTTAGCCGTATAATACAGGTTCTTTTCTAACCAACAAAGAGGTTTTAGCGGCTAAAAATACGTAGGCATTTCCAAAATATTTACATTCTCAATTATGATAAATGAATGTTTAATTTAACCAAGTTAATCACAATTCATAACTAGTTTTGTTTTAAATATGATTAATACGAAACTATTTGCTTTATTGTATTTTTTTATATAGGCTATATGCAGCGAACTGGCTGTATATTGGAGGTTGGTGCTCAAGAAGAACCGTTGCAACATTTAATTAATAATTTGTTAATATTTTCCTTTTTGGTCTATTATTAATAATTCAAAATTGGAAAGAAGAACAATAGTAGAAATCAAATTGCGAGTGAATAATCTGTTTCAACCAAAATCTAGAGAGTGGCTTAACAGACTGAAAAGTATGTTTTGGGTGTAAAAAAAAAATCTGAGAAAAGATGACCCCTTAATATTAATATTAAGATTGTCCACATCGCATTTTTTTAATTCCCATAAGAAGAACATGGGAACAATTTTTTTTGCTTCTTCTGATTTTTATGCCCTTCAAACGACTGATTGACTTATAAATCGCTGTTTCAATCTTTATAGAGAATTGGACGTACCCAGTACCCATACTTGATGCATAATGTACTATTTTTGAAAAGTATAATAACAATAAAAACGATTCTAGCTCATTTACTTAGTTTTTGTATGTTCTGGCCATAAATTTTATATATTTTAAAAAATTTAAAATGCATGTATTTCATAACCAGCTAATTTCCAACTCACAATGCTCCAGAGTGCTTTGCCATAAATGATATATCCAACTTTGTTCAATGAGATATTAAAGTTTGGTCCAAATGGAGCTAGTTTGAAACGGTTTTTCTACTGTGGCGAGTGTGTCAGGCAGTACAATAAGTTAACTTACTAAGTTCCCAGCAGCCAATATGTCAACAGATTGATCTCTACTCTTCAGTATAAGACACTGTCTTTTTAGCAATTCCACATCGTTATTGAGAACGGCCCCATGTAATGGTCTGCAATAAAAAAACGCAGTAGGATAATATTTTAAAATATAATGAATGAAGACACTTTTATTGCATTACAAAAAATATGTGGCCAATGTTATTAGAGCTACAGTGTTGTGAACATAAACATTGTTAATAATTATTATTTAGGAATTACTATTATTATCCATCTTTTACAAATTGATATTTACTAGCTGTTTTACACAATTTAAATAAGTTATCCATAGTTCTTAAAAAAATATTTGCTAAATATTTTGCAAAAAGGGGGCAGTTGCCATATTAAAAAAATTTAACACTGTTTGTTGTACACTCTTTGTATAGGATATGATAGAATAGAATATTTGATAGAATAGAATATTTGATAAATGTAAGGTTGCTAAAATGATGCTCATGGGAATCCCCAGAAACCATCTGGCATTTTACAACTTGAACTTTGTTACCTGGAATGGTAAATATACCTACTATTTACAATCAAAATAATATTTATTTGATTGGTTTTTATAGTATTCTTCTTCGTATTAAATACTTTTTTTAAGTTATAAAAAGTATTACTAGAGACTATAAATAAAATTGTGAAAAATGAAAGAAATCTTTTCACATGGGTTCTTTTCTTTCTTTCCTTTTTGTAATCTTGAGCATTTAGTTACACTTAAATAAAACTTTTGAATATTATATTTACTTACAAATTATCATCCTCGTCTCGTTGAAGGCAGAATTTCCAATCTAAATATGCTTGGTGTAACATGATATTTTTCTGATGATTGGGTGACAATTCTTTTAGAATTTCTGGCGTTGCTATATGAAATGGATCTGGATTTCCCCTTATTGTAACTTTAGATCCATCAACCATAGTTATTGTTAAGTTTCCTGGTTGCTTTTCACATTGACCGTCAAGTTTGTCATTAAATTCTGTATGATTCTCTATATAATTAAGTATTGATTTTGCATTGCTATCTATATTGGGTAAATTGGTAAAACTTCCTATTGATAGATTACCAATACTACCTACCTCTGAGATATTACTGTCTTCATCTACTATTAGTTTTAAATCAGGGAATGGGTCACTGTCAGTGCCAGTGTCAGTTTCCTTTATGTTACTTAATGATTCATCATCACCAATAATGTTACAATCATCTATATTACTGGGCTCAACTTTTATATCAACAGGACATGAATGTCCAAGTGGTTCAGTATTTGTGTTAGGTTCTTCGTCTTCAACTTTAAAGTCCTTGAATTTAATAAAATCAGCAGGGTTTATGATGACCTTCTTTGTAACTGTTTTAGTATTTACCTCTGGCAAAATGTACGTTCTGATCTTAGTACGTTTATTAACACGAGTTCTCCTTTGTTTTTCTCTTATTAAATGTGTGAACGAGGACTCGTATGTCTGGGTTTCCACGGTAGAGAGTGTTTTATCTTCACCCACTCTGGGGCATAGCAGGGAAAGGATCCCTTTAACTTTCAACTCTTGGTTTATCACGCAGCACAGAGACGCAAACACTTGGTCGTAGTTAGCTTGCCCAATTAATTTAACCACAGCGTCCGAAGTTAATTGTATCACGGCACTATTCGAACCTACGTAAGCGGCAACTGTTCGACTTCTGTTCTTGGCCACATCCAATCTATTAAGAATACAAAGCGCAGGGTATTTCCCCTGCAAAAAGTCACCAGCTTTTGCCTTGTAAATTATGTCCTCTTTTATCAAATTATCCGATGTACCAGACCAACAACGAAATAACGCTCCATAGTCTGAACTAGATTTTATTGATTCTTTCTTTATTATAAACGGAAGTTTGTGTATTTTACTCTTGCTGTCTGTTTGCACTTCTGACATATTGGGTTAACACGTGAAAATTCACGTTTTAATTCATGATGTAATCTTGCATAGGGTTTTTGTGAAGTTATACCAATAAATATTCTTTGGCGCACTTAATCTCTGTTCCCAAAGAATTTGATGTTGCAAAACGATATACGTAATAAGTCAAACTGGGGTAACCCCCTGCAATTTCGACGCACAATCAAGGGGAACACAGATCAGAACATAGGTAGTAGGTCAGAGAAAGGAAAATAGACTTGATTACCAAAAACCACGATTACATGATCACAGACGAAACATCATAACCATAGATTCGTAGATAAACCAGCTTTATTGTATATATATATATATATATATATATATATATATATATATATATTTATATATAACCACCATATCACTCGAAGTCTGAGCCTGTGAGGTATTCCAATGATTTAATATGTTACTCTGATATTAGGTAAGCCTAAAATCTCAGATACCGGTCCTAATAATGCACGATGACAAATACGGTCTGCATGTTGACTATTTTTCGCTTTGAACTAAGACCTCATACAAATTCAAGTTTTCAGTGAAGGCTTATATTATCGTATTATTATTAGGCTTATCGATACAATAAGCTTTACGCTAAATATAGTTAACGGCACAAGGGAATTACATTTATAAGCTTTTTACGTTCATAATATTTTTATTATTTTATATTGGTATAAAAGAGGTCTGTTACCCAACCATGATTTTTTTAATTTCAAAGAGCTGCAAAAGAATCCATAAATTTGTTGTTTGCACCCCTTATATTTGTAACTAGCTGTGCCCTGCGGCTTCTTCCGCGAAAATTACGGGACATAGCTTACAGTTACATATTCTACATCTACCTCAATAAATCAGATCCGAAACATTAAGTATATTTCAATCGAACTTGTAGTGCCAAATGTACAAACCTATGATATTAATTACAGATATAAATAAAAGATACTGATACAACTTTTATCAATATATTAAAACCAATGACTGCAGTGTGAGCCAATAATATATCTGCTCTTGCTCTTGGCGCAATAATAAAAATAAACTACTTCAAAAGTTCACAAATATAAATTTGGCAATCGCAAATGACCATCCTGGGGACTAACGTCAGTTTAACCTTGCCTAGGTAATACACTTTTAATTTCCTCTAAAAATGTCAGTATTTCGCTGATGTCTGCTGTGAAGTTCCTCTATCTCCAATAATATTCATCAGATCTACACGAAATTTAGGCCAAACTAAACTGATAAAACAAATTTTCCAATGTAAAATGAGTTATTAAATTCCCCTCTCTAAAGGGACCTGTGCTAAAATTTGGGATAAAACGTATCTTATGTCCTAGCATGAACTAAAATCACGCCAAGTTTTATGTCAATTCATTCACTTGTTTTGACGTGTTGCGCGGCCAAGATACAGACACAACAAAACAAAAAAAAATTCAGGATAAAAATATCAAAATTTCTTCTCTCTCTATTAAAAATTCAATTTACAGTGATTATCATTTTGATAATATCTTAAAAAGCACCCCTCGCTGTTTTTAAAATAAAATATTTTTTTTTAATTCACACTATTATTAATTTATATTTATTGAAATTTTTAACACTATTCCTAATTTAAATTTATTAATATTTATTTTCTATTTTTTAGTTCGGTTTTCTATAAAAAGCGTGTTTTTTAGTTTTTTTAAACTATTATTTATTAAGAGTCCATTAAAGGGTAAAAGGGCATCCTATTACTAAGGCTCCGCATTCACGCGTCAAGATCAACGAACAATAATAAAAATATGGTTAATACTTGTAGTTTTGTCCATACACGGTACTTTCCCCAAATACATATTAGGTAGCTCCTGACATAATATTAAATAGGAGTTTTGTCGTACTGGCCACTTTGATCTCAAATACTCCTCTGTGGGTAGGAATTCCAATTTCATATACTCATGCTTTTGTGTTTTGAAAAACCTACTCGGTTTACAAAATGGTAAATGGTAAACAAAATGGTAAATCTGCACCAATGCTGCAGAAACAGCCCGAAGGATTAATGATATGTATGGCGGCATAGTCGCAAAATAAAACACAGCGCGTTTTTGGTTCCAAAGCTTTCGTTCTGGAAATTTCGACCTGCAGAACAAGCCCTGTGAACGGCTGGAGACCAAAGCTGATAATAAAGAATTGAAGGCTATTCTGGAAGCGGATCCATCGCAAGCCACGTCCGCGCTAGCTGCAGGCTGTGGTGTTATTGAAAAAACTGTTTTATCCATTGGAAGAAAATTGGGATGGTCAAAAAGTTTGAAATTAGGGTACCTCATGAATTGAATGCAGCAAACTGACAAACGCGCATTGACTGCTGTGTTACATTACTCAACCGGCCCAACAATAAAGGAATTTTAAATTGAATCATTACCTGTGAAGTAAAGTGGATCCTTAATGATAATCGGAAACACTCATCGCAATGACTGAACACTGGCGAACCAGCCAAAGGCTGTCCCAAGCGAAAATTGACTAAAAAAAAATATTTGTGGGCGTTTCAAATTCAAATTCAAAATTCATTTATTTCAAGTAGGCCTCATATAAGCACTTTTGAAACGTCAAGTCTGTCTGTTTGTAGTGATTCTACCGAGAAGAAGCCGGCAAGAAACTCAGCAGTTGCTCTTTTCCAACATCAACAATTTACATTTTGCATTTTAACATTCATTTTTCTATCTTGTGAGAGCTGAAAGCGGAGCCGGATGCTTCCAAGCAACCTTGTCATTAAAAAATTCATCAATTGTATAGTAACCTCGCTGTAATAAATGTGTTTTAACAAATTCTTTAAACTTGTGCATTGGCAGGTCCAAAATCACCTTAGGAATCATATTATAAAAGCGTATACTCAATCCCACAAATGATCCCTGTACCTTACGCAGACGATATGCAGATGACACTAATTTATGACCATTTCTTGTAAGTCGACTGTTTATGTCCACGGTTAGGTTAGGTTAGGTTTGGTGGAATAGTGCCAGTTTCGTTCACCACAACTATCTTAAATCTGGCCAGACGATTACTCCGGATGTCTATTGTCAGCAACTTCAAACCACGATGGATAAGCTAACTGCTAAACAACCGAGGCTGATTAATCGCTCTAGGCCACTGTTGCTTCAGGACAACGCTAGATTACACACTGCACAACAGACGGCTAGCAAATAATTAAAGGTGTTTAAATTGTTATGTCTAAGGTATCAACCGTACTCCCCGGACCTGTAATGTCTAAGATATCAACCGGACTTGCTGCAACAGATAAACATTTTTTTGAAATTTGGATAACTTCTTGCAAGGGAAAAATGATTTTATTGATTCATATGAGATGGCAATACATAAAAAGCAATGGTACACAATTTGATTAAATTAATATATATTAAAAGAAAATTTAACTTTATTTTGCTCCCTTACAAAAAGCCAATTTCTTAGATCCGTACGATCTAATATTACAGCAAAACGTAGATAAATGTTTCAACAATGTTATACCTAATTCCACTGAAAATGTTATAGTTTAACACTTAGTAATTCCTATTTTAATTCAAAACGACGCTTCCTCACCACGGCTAGCATTTGCAGGAGACAGTTATATCAACGGGGAAAAGATAAAAAATTTTCTTCTCAGCTTTATCAACTCTCAGAGCGCTGGCGCACAAGTGGAAATAATATCCAAATAATATATGTAAAATAAATTTTATTATCCCGTGCTTTAGCAGGTAGACACTGTAATTATATCCCTTGTTAGGTGATATAATTTTTATCCCCTGCTCTGCGGGGGGACCTTTAATTATTAGGTAAAGATTTTAAGGGATATTTGACGGAACTCAACAATATAAAACAGCCGGACTACTTTTAAATCTTTTTTTTATCCCTTTTAGGTACTTAACTTACGTACTTAAAAACTCTCATTACTATTGAATTGAACTTATCAGCCAGAGCCTATCATCATCCCACTGCTGGTATGCAGTTTGTATTAAACGTAAGCTTATAGAAAAGTGCTATTATAGTATTAAGGACTACGTCAACGATAAAAATGCCTGGGTGGTTGCTTCTTTAATAGTTTTTAAATGACAATGTGAGATGGTGATAACAAAAAAAAATAACCGGCTAAGTTTGTTGTGGGCTTCTTCTTAGACCAGGGCGCGTTTGGAACCCTCGTAGCTTTAGTTTTAAGTTGAATCATTTATTTATCGCCATCATATCTCCTCCTACTCCTATGTCATATTTTACATGTAATGTACGCATCAAAAGTGCCATCTATGTGCTTATTTGAATAAAGAAATATTTGACTTTGACAAGGCACGAGTCCTGACACAACCATTTTTTCAACCTGCAGAAAATTCTTTAACTGCAAAATCAAATACTAACAAGTTCTGGTCTGACACAGGACCTCGTGATCCGTAGTTATAATCAACGAGGCTAGAACTAAGCTACCCAGTAAGAACGAGAAATAAATAAAACGAAATAGGTTACAATTTATTCTATATAATTATTAAACGTTTTACAAAGTTTCAAGTAGAGATCAAAATTCACATGTATTGCTTTTTGTCGACTAACATTTTTTCGGTTTTTTTTGTATAAATTTGTATTGTGTAAGAATTACAAAACTTAAACAACTAAATACTGCAAAATTGTATATACTCAGCATTTTTCGATAATATGAGCGAATCATTTAGTAAGTAACACAATAATAACCACACATTTCTTGATAACACAGGCTCCTTGTGAGTATTAATGTTCTGAGATACAAAAGCTCTCTGTACTTTGCGGACGTTCACGAAAAAAGAAAGTACACGAGTGCAATAATAATTGCGGAATTAGGTACTCCGTACTCACTGATTAATATAAAGGAATTTAAAAATAAATTGAATTTTCGCAAAATAAATCCGTCATCAATACATAAATATTCAAAGATTATCATTAATAGTCATTACGTACGGCCGTGAAAAGAATGCGTTCCTGACAGATCAAGTCGTGATCTGTTAGGAAGTCATACAAGATTTTCTCGCTCGCAATCGGTGAGATGCTTTCGAGTGTTAAACTTTGTACAGTCAAAATAAAATGCATATAATGTCACTTGATTTAGAGTCGCAAATGTTCTGTCAGAAGCCCGAGCTAAAGATATGTAGGTTAGGAAATTTAAATTTTACTCCGAAAACGACTCCTCAATTGCAATCGAGCAAATGATGAACTAACGCTAAATGTAATTTAAAGTGGCGTTGAATTTACGATAAAAATACATTTATTGTTTATTTACTTTACTAACCCTCCGTTTTTTAATTAACGTTCCACTGATCACGAACCGGTGGGTCCGTGATCAGCTGCTCTGCTCCTACGCTGCTCAAATGCGAGTCAGTGGGCTTTAAAGACTTCTATTTATCACAAGTTAGTTATAATAACTGGTTACGGCGGCTTAAAGTGCTTGCGAGGCACCGAGGTTGACGCCGCCAATTCCAGGCTGGTACAGAGAATTCATTAAGAGAAAAACTCAATACATACATTGAATAAAACTAATATTAATATAATAATATATACAAAATATTTATATTTTTGCAAAAAATTATGTAAAATGTTACTCACGTTTTTTTCTCGATATTGCTCAGCTGACCCCTTATTATTAGTGACAAAAAGTAATAAAGTTCACTGAACAGCATTATAAAAACTTTGCTTCGAGTGTTTCATGTGACTAATAGAATGACGTCGTGATCGCATTCTTTCAGCGGCCGGAATTATGTCTTATGTTTTCTCTACAAATTAAAAATAAAATACTACTGGAATTGAAAACAAAAATATCACAAATAAACAAAATAAGTATTGCAAATACAAAAATCTCTGCAAGTAATATTACAACCTTACACTTTATCCTTTTTATTCAATCTTACTATTTCTATACATATGGCTGCCAATAAAACACCTCCCAAACTAAATTTTACTATCAGTACAGAAAGAAAACTTAAATGAGATCACCACCTATCATTTGAATCCTACTCGACCCCAACCAATTACCCTTTTACATCCTTCATTATAACATGCATCAACCATCATTAATTAGGTAGTCCAAGATTGATTCAAAAGGTTGTCAAAAATTACAATTAATGATTGAAAACTACCTTTTCATGGAATAAATCATTCTCATATCATGTACCTAAGAATGGATGTTAATCTTCTAATTTTGCATATATATCAAGAATGTCTTAATCCAATGACATTAAAATTCCCTCCCATAGACAACAAGATCTTTTATTCATGAGTTGCCATCATTAAAAATATATTTTATAGCAAATATCTTGTTAACTGCTTGAAAGTTTGTGATTTACTTATTATTTAGAATACAGATAAAACTACGCTGTTTAAGGCGATCGTAAAATCTAGTACAAAATATATCTGAAATACTGTGGCTAAAGTTATATCTGATAAACTAAATATTATACAAATTCTACAGACATCTAAGGCACTAGATTCCTACTTGCTAAAAATAAAATCTTATGAATAATATTCTACCATACCTAACTCATAATATGATCCGCTCCAAAATTTGGAAAACGGTGACAATACGGTGGGTTACCAATTGAAGGTAGGCTACAGTCTTTTTTATATTCAAAATTGGTCTTAAATTAATTTATAATGAAATAATCAGTAATACCTCTAATAGTAATAAACTTAAACAATATTAACATTTAAATAAAAAACTTGAGGAATTTGAGATATCTAGATAAATAAGACATCTAGTAATTTCTATTGACGTGAACATTAAAATTTAAGTCCAATTTTATAAGTTTTAGTCAGTCTATAAATCTACAAAAATGGTAGATTTTTTAATACAAAAGTAGATTATAGTTAAGTAGAAAAATATACATCTTACTCTATTACTAAAGGTGGGTAGATTGTCTATTTTTTTTAATCAGTCGATTTTCAAAAGTGACCACTTCCGATAGGAAATAAAATAGAATCGTTAAAAAGCCTATTTAGAATTAGGAAGCATCTTCATCTATAACTAAATTTGAGTCTGAGGATTCATTTAAGTCTTTACTATCACAGTTGGATGAGTTGTCATCTTGAGAATCAGATGTGCCATTTTCAAATTGATTGTCCAATGGTTCCATAGTGTTGCCATGTGTCATTATTGTAGTCAGATTTCGCAAATAATTCTCCATATTTGCAGCTAAAGCAGTCATAATTTGACTTTCAATGCTTTTAACATTTTTGGAATCTAAATTATTTTGTTTATCTGTAACAGCTTGTGATGTATCAGATTTTAGCAGGTTAGCTAAAATAGGGTTGGCGCGTAACATTTCATCAGTGTTGCCAGCCTCTTCTTTAGCATGTATCCTTTTGTGTAGGATAAAAACATCTGGGTCTTTGAAGCATTTAGAACACTGTGTGCATTTAAATGTCATGGTGTCTCTATGTTTTTCATTTTGAATTTGGCTTAACAGTACTTCATGATTGCTAGTTTGTGTAGTATTTATAATGTCTTGGTGGGTTTTATGTGCAAGAATTTGTTCTAGTGTATATGTGTTTAATAATGGTGGGGATTGGGACGATTCTGCTTCTCCTGTGGGTTGTGTGGGCGATGAGAGTGGCTCTAGAAAAGGCAAAAATATTATATTAAGACTAATTAAAGTAGCAGTTGCTGTGCCGGTGGAGACCAGATCAGAATACAGTAGTGCCTCTTCATCCTGTAGGTGTTGTACAAGGTGAATAAGGACAATTAAGCCATGGTCTCCAAAAGAGAAAAATGGATTGGGATATGAAGACAGCGCTGCCACAGTGAGCTCAAAAGACTTTGACTAAATTGGCTTCAATATTAACAATTTCTCTTGCAGCTAGTATGTCATTACAACCATCTCAAGTAGCAGGTCCCAGGTAGGATTCCAAGCTTGTACCAAATTGATTTATAAGAAATAAACAAAATTTATATATTATAGCAAGCTTGATTGTGCCGTGATTAGAACACTCTTTTTTTAGATTCAGTTACCATCAGCCCATTACAGTTTCACTGCTGAGGCAAAGGCTAGGCCCTCACTTCTGGGAAATAGGGCTTCAAAGCATAGATCCACAGCACTGCTCAAATGGGGATTGGTTGGCTTTAACAATTATTATGCTTAAATGTAAGTAATTATAACTGGGGCTGATGACTTAGCTTACCAGTGTTCTTTGCAACACAAGCCTACCAGTTCATCTGGGCTGTTAAAGAGAATTCAAACAGAAGAACCCATCATTATCTTATACTGTGTTATGAAATGTTTCAAATTTCCTAACAATGTACTCGTAATAGAATTTTTAACACAAGAATCCAATGCCCCATAGTGTTATTTGTAGCTAGTTATGCTATCCATTAGACCAACGAGGCATTTGATAAGTGCAGTACAAGCTTCAACTTACAATCTTGATAGACATCTTCATTGCAAAAAAAAAAGCCATATTGGCAAGGCATTGCCTTTTTTTTGTTTTAGTCCCTGGCCATATTGTATACAAAAGTTTGGAATGTTACAAACTTTTGTACAATCTGTTTTGAAAAGCTAAATATATTACAGATGTTTGCTTACCAGGTCCTAGTGCAGTAATACCCGCTGCCTGCATAGCCAACATAGTTTGAACGTATATAGCTTGCGCCATTTGTTGATGCATCTGTAAATGAGTTGGACTTAGATGGAGTATATAATTATATATGTAATTTGATTATCAAATCTTCAATCAACTACTAAGTCAACTAATATTGGTAAAACCTCAGGCAACTAGACCTTAGTTAGCACAGTAAAATCTTAAGGATTCACATATCACCCGCTAAAGGTACCTTTACACACATAAAATAAACATATATTCATCATATCAACCCATTACCACCACTACAGATGAAGAAGAATGACTTAATTATGCTGTACCTACCCTAGCATCTATCACAGCTGGTGGAGAAGTCCAAGAGGAACTTCTTCCCATGTGTGGCACAGGCGAGTCAGCAGGTAAATTTTGTGAAGGTATAGCATCTTTTCTCAAAGTTCTCCATTGTCCTGTGAAAATGAAGAATATATTATCATCACAATAAACAGTTGCTAGTGTTATACTTATAACAAGTCACTTATGGGCAACAGAGAGCTATGCTTGGGCTATCTTTAGATAATCAAATCAGAAATTAGTAAATCAAGAAGAACCAAAGTTACCAACACAGCTTAAGGAATTGCAAAGCATTAGTGGTAAAAATGGGTCCTAGGCAGCTGAAATATACAAATATAAGGCCTGTATTAAAAAATCAACATTGGGTTTGGACTTAAGCAACTTGAAAACCTGTTGTTAGCTTAATGTTGGTGTATTAATACAAGCCCTAATAAATTAATACTTAATTACAGCTATTAACATCAACATCTGCTGCATAAGCTGAGCTTAAATAAATACAGATTAAAACAAATTGTTTTAATCTTCTTTTAAAACAAGCTTTAAGTACAAATTTGGATTTAACTTCTCAAAATCATTATGAATGATCTTTGTATTGTCTACTAAAAATTGTTTTATACCAGCAAACTCAGTAGGTGTCAAAAATTGCTAAAAAAAAAAACTGAAATACATTGCTTTATAAAATGTTTTTCAATTATTAGGGATAATTATAATGTATCAATGCTTTAACATTTGAGTCAAGGGGGTAGAACACAAAGTTTATTATTTTCTGTTCATAATAATCCAATACCTAAACAATTTTTTTTTATAACAATACCTATAGCAAAAGGTTCAGAGAAATAAATAATAAATGAAAATTGTAATTGAAATAATCGACCAATGAGCAATAAGATCGTCAACGCTCTTTTTGCATGTCACGACGTACTTCAACAATAACGTCTTGAGATAAACATCAAACACCAACCACCAAAGCATGTTCTTTTTGTTTTGTTTACCTTTATTTTTTTGTCCGCTAGTCATAGTATAATCATCCGGTGTAAAATGTAAGCTGCACACTTTCGAATACTTTGTATAAGGCTTTCCCCTTTTTAGTATATTATTCCAAAGCCTTGCAAGGTCCTCGTCCCTTGGGAACTGATGAAATGATACATTTTTTGCCTTCCCCGCCATTGACGTACAACGCGGTACAGTGCAGTAATACGGCATTTTATATTCGATAATATTGAACAGCCAAAACAGTTCAATTTCACATAGCTTATAATTTTATCGTACTATTTTCTAAAAATTACTTTACCCATGTAAATTACAAAAATAAACACCAAGCAAGCGCCGACATTACGCTGTCAAATATGAAATATTGACTATTGTAGAATTTTATAATCTGTGGTGGATTTCGAAATAAAGCATTCGATCCTCAGAGTGAGATACCAGAAATTTACTGTAATCTAACTCTTTTTAGTATGCAGTTCGGTTAGGTCCTAAGGGTTCGGTCCTGTATCTGTGGTTCCGTCCAATGAGTAAGTATCATAGACAAAGACACAGAAGTTTTTATTGGAGATTTTCATTCTTTTGAGGTTTCGTGAGGGTTTCGTTGACCGATTTTGACACAACGAGGTATGGAGGTTTCACAGTTCTGACTTCTTTAATTTTTTATCCTTCATTTTGATACAATATTTGACACCGCCGTGATATTGTTGCACGGAGGTTGCACGTAACTTTTTTATCTGTGCATAATATATTCTACATTGGCTCTGATGCTGTAGTGGCCATTTTTCTGGAAAAAATGTGAAGTGGGGAAGGGAAAAAAGGCGAATACATGTCAAATATTTCAAGGCTGCGGTGTGATGATTCTAATTTTTGCAAACGTGATAGCGATCTCAACAAATAATTTCACAGTCCTACGCTACAGTGTTGTGTTTGGGGATACTTTTGCTGTTTCCGTGAGTGATCATAACAAAGGTTGATGCAAAATTGACTAAAAAAGATGGGTTATTATTGTACCGTCCCACAATGCACTTCGCTCGCCGGCAAGACTAAAAACGTAAAGTTCCACCGTTTCCCTCGCGATGTGCCTATGGCTGATAAGTGGAATAATATACTGAAACGCGGGAAACCGTACACAAAATACTCGAAAGTGTGCAGCCTTCACTTCACCCAAGCGGATTACAATGCCACAACAATGGGTAAGAATAAAGGTATTTGGGTTTTTCCATGTCTGGGTAGTATATTTTAGAATTTATCGCAAGTTTTCACTCTCGGATGAGTCATGGTTGACGTTACGCGATTTTTTGCGTCAGGGAAAACATCGCCGGAAATATACGAGAGACCGGATTTTGCATATAATCGTATAAAAAACTTCGACAGTGCCCTTTATATCTTGTACGTTTGACATTCAGAAGACCTATTTTTTATTTGTGTAATAATTATTCGTCAAATTATGCGTTTTTTGCGAAAAAATATGCTCGAATTTCATGATTGTTTTAGTTAACTTTTCCTGTATGTAGTGCTACTACAAAATATGTTGTAGAAGCAACAAAAATCTTTATTTTCCTCTAAAGTCGTAACACTCTAAAATGAATAACGTAAACAAAATGATATGTTTATAAACAGTAACTATGAATACCTGTCAGTGTGTTTAGGGCCCAGTCTCTAACTAAATAACATTTTAAATTATCTTGTTACCTAGCTAGCTGTATACTACCTTTTAACTGTAAGACTAGTATTGTGTATTGTGTTTATGAAAACAAAACAAAAAGTTAAAATTCCACTGTTCTACTTACTATATGCCAATAGAGAGTGACCCCACCCCTGTGACCATCTCTTACATAGCAACTCCCACTATCATTTAGTATGAATTCAGTTCAAAATTAAAAACAGGAACACTATTAATGTCAGTATTTTGCATACCATTAACTTGAATTCTGTTTCAGTCAATTCTTCCAAGTTGGTTGACTGTAAGGCTGCCATTGTTGTATACTATTATTTATGACACTACTTTGTCTTTTATTTTTGTCTCTTGATTTAGTTGGATAGGCACTGGAACTTCGAAATATTTTTATGTATCAAATGAGAGAAGACCCTGTAGAACACAAAATAATAAGTCATTCTATATTAAAAGTCCCAGTTTCAGATATTTTAAATACACAAGAAAGACAAGCAAATTGAATTTTCAAATTTAGATAGCATTTAGATACTACATTCCAATATTCTACTATTGGAATGTAGGTCTTATTTACCTTCCCCAATTTCAAATTTTTGCACTGGAGGTTTACAGCCCTATGTTATGTAACAAAGTAATATGCAGAACCTTCCTTGGCCCATCCTCACCGGCTCCTTCAAGGAAAGTTATTTCTTCGTCTTTGGCCACAAAAAATTTCCATCAAGTGTGGTCAAGAAAAACCAACAATTATTCAGACATGCAATCGTTGTAGCCTATATGTTTCTCATGAATTGTCACTTGAGCAAATAAGGGTTACCATGTTAGGAATTTATAATTTGTTTATCAGTCACAATTACTGTTTTATTTATTATAAGTTGTTGCCAGCATTCGTTGACAGTGTTCAGTGCCAGTGTTCAGTGTAACAGGTTTTTACAATATCTGGGAACCATTTGTTTTACTGGTTTTTTATCCTGGCATTAAAATATAGACAGAGTTACTATATAATAGCCTATATTATATAGTAGCTGTGTCCTTTCAAGTTACTATGCTAAAAATGAAGTTGATTGGCTGCTTAGTTAGGGAGTAAAGGAAGGATAAACAAATCAACAAAAACTCTTTTGCATTTATATAGATAGGATTGGTTGGTTTTTATTAAGTTTGTTCACCAAGTGACACCTAGATGTTTGTAAAGTTTATTTAAGGTTTCATTTTTATAGTTCTCTAGGTCATCTGGGCCACTGGATCAGTTGGCCCTTTTCATTTTGTCACCTTTGTCTCCCTTGGCTAGAATTTTTGCTGTGGAAATTTTGGAACCAAGATACTGCACTCCATTGCCAGAACCACAGCATTTCCTGATAAGGTTTCTTTGATGACATATTATGATATGACACTTTAAAAAGTGGATTTAGAATAGATATTCTAGAATATTTAGATTCAGTCACAAAAAAGGTTTTTTGATATAATTTGAAATTTCTTTTGCTCCAAATATCTAAAATAATGAGGAAGTTTTATTGAATATAAATTTAAAGCACATTTCTTTTGATAGGAGTTTTTTTATGAATAAACATCTCAGATTACAAAGGTTATAAGGTCTAGTTGGGGCAGTTTTATGTTGAACAAACTTTGTTTAGTCATACAGGATAAAACATCTGGTAACTGTTTGTTATAAAAATGACACACCATTTCTAAAACAACAGTTATGCATAAAACTACTATCTATGCATGTAATGTTGTAGTATGAACTTATGATAAAGTTCCACAAATAACTCAATAAAAATCAGTTTCTTTGCTTAACTGCTATATTTTTCTTTGCTTTTTCTCTATAAAAGTAACTATAAAAATCGGTATCTTCTTTTTCAGTTCTATTATTCTCAAGCTTTTTCTCTCAAAAAGTGACTTGTAATTTATTATCATCATTCTCAGCTTTTCAAGTCCCGATGCTGGGTTTTCAGTTTTGTGGGACAAAATAAAAAAGAGTTTGATCCCTGGCCCATACCTCTTAACTTTACTTGTGCAATTCAATATCACTTGCATTAAAGGTGAAGTAAGACATTGTGAAGAAACCTGCATGCCTGAGGGCATGCCTGGGGAACCCCCATAACATTCTTAAAGGCCTGTTGAATTCTTCCAATTTGCACTAGGGCCAGTGTGGTGAACCATTCTCATTCTGAGAGAAGACTTATGGCCCCTAGTGGGCAGAGAGTGGATTGATAATGATGATTTCAAAAAAGACAAGAAAAGAGGGATATATCCAGAATAATACCAAACAAAAAAAATCATACAATCTAATCAGAATCAGAATGCAATTATTCAACAATGCGATTTCGATATAAACATCAAGTTTGGATGTTACTCAATCTTGCATTACATAATTGATAATGTTTTATAATATTATCTTATCCATCCTTTCTTTTCTCTATGGATATTATGATTAATTCCAATCTTGCTCTCATATAAATTTTGATTTTCTGCGCATTTCAGAAATCCTTCAATAGCAAAAGCAAAAGGTAGCTTATGACCTTTTATAGTAATTAATGACTCGGCCAGTGTTATATCGCTTACATAGATTTTGTAACATGAAAGTATTATCAATACCATGTTGATGTATATTTTCATGTGAAGACATGAAAGGAAATATGAATCTGTTTTGCTAAGATGACATCATACACATCCTAAAGGATTAATATTACATAATGTTTAAATCCTACAATCATATTAACACTACATGTTGCTATAAAAGATAATATTTTCCCAAAAAAGTATTTTAAATATAACAAATGATATGTAACTATGTTTTCATTACAGCTAAACTTTTTTTTTTCATAAAAGCTTAGCCACTCTGACAGAGTACCGTGGTGTCCATTTGGACTGCAGACTAACCTGAAAAAATTCAAGTCAAATCCATAGAGATGTTGATAAAATGTAGAACCATGCTGTGGCTGCTAGGATGATTCAGCAAGTTGCAACAGATAATAAACTCCTATTCTCAAACCGATGTGGATGTATGGAATACAGCTCTTGGGAAGCGCCAGCAACTCAAATATTGCCATGATACAAAGATTTTTCTTTAATGTTCCTTGATTTATTTCAAATCTAGGAAAACCTAAACATGAGCACAGTAAAGCAAGGAATCAGATTGCTTCAAAATTATACCAGCGAGGCTTTCCTTACGCCCTAAGCAATTAGCAACTCTGCTTAAAAGCTAGAAGCATCCTAGGCGCCTAAAAAGGCATGTGTTCAGCCGTACAGGGTGTAGCACCCTCATAAAAAGGGGAGTGCTCTCGATGGAGGGCTCACTCATCACGCCTTTCATCCCATATATCCGTTTATAGTCCAAGGGATGATTGCAGATAAAAAATATAACAAAAAAAAAAAAATTGAAGTTAGTGTAAACAATACCACTAGGCTTTTCAAATAGCATCCGAAAGTCGACAATTATGAATCTGGAGTTATAAAGGAAATTATATACCTATCATATATACTTGTTCGAGAGCTCCAATTATTGTTTAAATTATAATTTCGGAAAGAAATTAAAAACAATCAGTCAATCTCAAACCAAACAGGTAAGCTCTATCTTGTTGTCTCTTACTAGTACTCTTGGAACTAGTAACGTATGAATTTATGATAAAAATGCTCTGCTCTGCCGTTCTTGGTGGCTGTTTGAGATAAAAACCGCGTTTCCGGACTGAATCACCATTTTATTCTTCGAGCAAAAAGAAACACGCATTCCTTTGACGCTTAAAACGACATTTTGCGTTTCAATACATTAATAATTAATTGCAAATGATCGGATGTTACTGTCGCAAAACTAATGACGTTTTTTTTTGCGCGTGACTAACAAAGTCATACATACTAGCTTTAATAATAAAAGTTGAATAACAACTTGAGTTTGACTATTGTTTTTTAATATACCACGATTTTCCCCGAGAAATTAAAACACTTGAAAATATTCTCTTAGACTGTTATAAAATTGAACGGGTCATTGAGATGGTACCCAATATATATTTTTTGTTTTTATGATAAAATAAACCTATTTATTTTAAGTTAAGTTCATAAAGTAAAGTAGTAAAGTTTGCCGCAAATATAAGTTTGTATCGTAATAAATCAATGTGAACTATTGATTTGCGGATTTTTCTCTTAATTTGTGTCAAATTTCAAGGTCAAGAAGGCTACTGAAAAGTACCCTCTAGGTTATAATCAGTGCAAACAACGGTAATCCTGAAAACGAAGCCATTTACGATTTTCAATTTGCTACTACTATTGTAATTGACGCTCAGGTCATAGGTGATAGCTGATACGGTTGTGACCTTGACATTTAAAAAGTATTTCTCCTGCCATATTATTTAAAGCTAATATGTTTGAGACATTAAATTTTAATAACGTTTCTCGTTAACCTGCCGTATTGTTAAATGTTACGGACAATGCTCCAGTGAGTAGCGAAGTTCGTGGTGATGGGTGGAGCACAGAGCTCGCAAGATCGATGAACGTTTGGGTCCCAAGGTACTAGATTAGTGAGACCCTGCACCGGAATAAGAGCCTACTAGAAGAACGTACGACATCTAACGAACCTGAAGGAGTCACTGAACGTAAGCAGAAGAAGACCGTGGAATGTGGAATCCGTAGGAGATTTTTGACCAGCAGTGGTAGATGTCCATTTATTGAGATGATGATGACGCCATAATATATAATTTTTTGTGTTGTCCGCAAATTCCCCAAGAGAAAATCAGTTTTCCAATGCGACTAGAATATTTCTGGCAGTCAAAAGCATCATATAATATTATGCTGTAGAGAAAAGGGTATTCAATATCAGCCTCCTCGTTTTCCTTGGTTTGCTAATGTTAGATTAAGAAGAAAATATATAGTATTAGATCTTAGGTTGCGTTTTGGACATTATCCATCTAATAAGTTCGCATTTTCAATGAAGAAAGCTAATTCTGCCAACTGCGATATTTGTGGTACGATAGATGTTGTCCAGCATGTACTGGTGGAATGTAGCAGATATAATTTGGAGCGACTAGATGTTATGAGGAAGTACAATGTCAACAGATTTGACGTAGGTGCTCTAACGAACCTTCTATCGCAACCGACCACAAGGGTCCATGTCTGTTGTTGAGATATTTTTGCGTAGGCAGCATTAACAGATTGTATCTGTTACATTTCTCTTATAGTAGGTATTATTGTAATAATTAAGTTTTTTGTTATTTACCTAGTTAATTAAGGGATGAAGGGGCTGGCATATCCTTGTTGGATAAAAGTCCCAAACAACTAAAGATTAAAATAAATATATATATATATTTATAATGCTCCCATCTCCAATGCCAGCTATCCACTATGTTATAGTAGATAAATGTGACTTGTACGGTTGCAATCTGTGTGAATTCATAATTTACTCTTTAAAGATAAAAGATTATTAAAATAGAACCATCTGTCCTACCTACCAAGTTAACAGGTGTCAAGGTTTCGCTAAAAATCATGTAAATACATAACTGAGGAAAAATATATTAATGCAAAATACATTTCGTTCCATTTCATATTGGGAAAACCGTTTTATAATTGTTTTTATAATATTCATTTATAAACTGATTCACACTTGATAAACAGGAAATAGATAAACTTTGGTTACTTGACGTAATATTGCGTGTAATTATTTATATTAGATGCATTATGTCCAAGAAATTGCAGTATTATAGAGGAATATTCAGTACATTTTAAGAAGTTAAGACTAGACGCCGTTGTATTGCTTCGGAGGGACAGGAGCTGATAACCAACTTAAAGAGTAACTGGCGAGTTACTCTTTAAGTTGGTTATACACGGCTAACATGGACAAGAGACAATTATCTCCCCGAGGAAAGGAAAATAATTATCCTCTCTTACAGTTTTATCAACTCCTAGAGCACTGGCGCCCAAGTTGTAATTATATCCAAATAAAGTATGTGTAATTATAACGAGGGTAAATTCCTATTCCATGTTACTGTGCTTTAGCAGGTGGACAGGTTAATTATATCCCCTGTCTAGGGATAATTTTGGTCTCCTGCCTGTGCTAGCCCTGCAGCAGCATGGCTAGCCAATGCAGGCGACTAAAATTTTATCTTCCGATTACATCCTTTCCTTTACATACTGACAAGGGATGAAATTTACCTAAATCTAATCTATGTAAATTATATAAATGTAATATGCATCCATGCGCCAATGGTCGCATGGATACAACTGTGGGAGAAGATAAAAGTTTATATACTGATTGACATCGAAGGTGGGAAGTACAGTTGTCAACCCTCATCTGTGAGGCTAGGAACTCTATTTAGGGTGAACTTCGGTCAAGTTTAGGGTTGGTTTGACTAGCTCACATATCTCTCATTTACCAATTCTTTTACACGCTCTTCCTCTTGATCATCTCTTCTTTAGTCTTCCTCTAATTCTTCGCCCATCCACATATCAAAATTTTCAACATTCGTCTGCAACATGATTTAAAATTAAAACATAAATGCAAGTTTTTTTTTTATTAATTGTATGTGCCTTTTCTGCGCCTTGTATGTACTTATTAGCATATATACGTACTTTTGAACGGTATTATAATGTTTGCGTAATATATAGGTATTTATAATTCTTGCAGAGGGTTTTTTGCATCCATGAAAAAAATTATTCTTTATTATTCTTCTCATAGGAGCGAAAGATTCGGAGTCCATTACGCTGCACTGAATGTACGGGTTAGCGGGCATCAATGGTTAACAAGATGTTGCCGTCCGGTTGTTTTGGTTTAGTAACGAACGCAGACGATTCTCTAGCTTTGTTTTCCCTGGCTGAAAAGTATACCGTGTATGTCACCGGGATGCAAGTCATTTCTACGCAAAATATTGTTACTATCGAGCATGCTGTTTTGTTGCTTTCCCGGGTAAAAAATCCATATCCGTATAGACGGCCATACGAAGCGGTGATACCCCGACTTCGACCTCACTTTCGAAACGGGAAGGAGTTCCGAATGCGAATTCCGGCACGCACATCTAGCTTTTACAAGTTATGTGTGCTTTAAGCAATCAAAATATCACTTGCTCCAACGGTGAAGGAAAACATCGCGAGGAAACCTGCATACCACGTCACATGTGTAAAGTCCACCAATCACTCATTGTGGGATGACAGACCCATGCCCTGTAGTGGGCCGGTAATCGGTTGATATGATGATAGACGGCCATACCGTCTCGACAAGGACGTCATTATCTGTAATGAATTTCTTCAAGATCTGTGCATTGGTTGAGCGGAACACAGGTAATAAACAGATAAATAAACAATCGGTCACACTTTCGCAATAAAATATTTGGATCGATTTTAGTGGTCATAATCGGCTCCGACAGCTGAGAATTAGTAATTTCGCACTGAGTGCTGTGCTGAGAATTCCTTGGAACGAAATCGGCAATATGTGATCCGAATTCAAGCATGTAAAATTACTAGACCGCGGAGACCATTATTCTATTTATTTATATCATGTTGTTTCCAGGACAGTGGAAGACCCTGTCAAAAGACGCGGTCCCATCACAGAATCTACCCAAATTGAACCCCGATGGCACAGTTATGGTTATCAGGAAGAGTCGCACTGTCAAATATAAGGAATGCAAAAAGGAGGACCAATCTATCAGGTATTTTTAGGCACCTGTGAAGCGTTCATACATAATATATGATACCAGTATTGTGAGGTGATGGTGATAACTACATTCGTTAACTTGAAAAGTTGAAACTATAAAGCTAGCAGTGTTACAAATGTACCCTAGTCTAAGAAGAGCCGGCAACAGACTAAGCCATGTTTTATGTTATCACCATCTCACTGTCAATTAAAATTTAGCTATTAAGTTAGAGCAATTCATACCTAAGCATTTTTTATGAAATGAATTAAAAAAACCAACATTAATTTTTTGGTGAATATTAGAATTTTTTAAATTTCGAGATATTTGATATGGTGTATAAAATATCAAATATGTCTTAGTGCTAAAAACATGTGCAGGATTGTGCAACCGGATTGCGTATCCAGCAAGCGTAGTTTGGAACGCCTACATTTGGGGGTCAACCCCCCCCCCCCCCCCCCCCCTTATAAAAGCGTTTTTGAAATGAGAGACAAAAATCTGCATTCAGTTAGTATGAATAATGCTGTAAAATATTTTAAACTTTCTATCATCATCAACCCATTACCGGCCCACAGGGCACGGGCTGTAGCGTGCACTGGGTTTCTTACCAGGATATGAAACAGGAAGGAAAATAGCACTGAATGCAAAAATCCTCCTCCTAAGAGTTATATATCAATTATAGGGTGGGCAGTGCATGCATGAAGTGCACGCCACTGGGCACGGGTCTCCCCTCACAATGAGAAGGATTTAGGCCTTAGACCACCTTTGGCCTTTGACCAACTGCAGATTGGTAAATAGGTACACGGCTTTCAGAACGTTATAAAGTACACTCAGGCATGCAGGAAACCTGCATGCCTGAGTGTACTTTACTCACGATGTTTTCCTTGACCATTTTAAAGCAAGTGATATTTTCATTGCTTACATAAATACGAACATAACTCCGAAAAGTTAGAGGTGCGGCTATCATACTCAGTTCCCCCCAAAGGGAGTCCGTAGCCCTAACAAAGCATCGCAAAGTCGGTATAAGAAAATTTTATTTATCAGATAATAAACGCTATCGAAGTCTCTGACAAACGCTGGTCGTTATTGATAAGTAGACAACAAAAAAAATCGTTACCCTTTCCCAATATTTATCCACGTCTTGTTTATTATTGTAACCCATATTCGACTGAGTACTAGTTTTTACACGAAGCGATTGTTATTTGACCTCCGGTACCGATAAGAATCATACTACGGGGTATTGTAGCATCGCGTTTTTGTAGTAAATGTGGTTCTAGACACTTAATACAGTGTAAATGCAGTGTGTCTCCGGCACTGTCTGTGATGGTACTAACTGTTGTCGTTTTATTTTATAGTAGTAATTGCTATCAATATTAATAGAGATATTTAACTTAAAATCAAAATATAATTTATCATAAGCTTTGCTTTACAGTTAAAATTCGATCGCGTAACATTTACAAATTAAAAAACAGTATTACAGAATTTGAGGCAGTAAAACTAGCTTTATTAGGTCCATTTTCATTTGTCGTTACAATATTTCGATACTCAAAAACGACTCTACGATTGCGAGCGTCCAAGCATACTGATCTATCGTTTTGAGTAGAAAATTATGAAAATTGTATTTATTTTTACCAATGTTCGGCCTAGAGAGTTGGGTGTAGAAGTGTGGAACAATTTGAGCGTTAAAGCTAGATTGTTAAGTAACATTTTATACTGACGTTTCAGTGTCACGGTACTGGAAAACAACTTTGGGATTACTTACAAGTCTTATATTAGGGATATTGACTATGTGTCGTGTTTTGAGTATGAGATTGGATTCTGATAAAAGTTTTCGTACGGAGTGTAATAACAGTATCATAATGGAGGACGGTGCTCAGATTGTTAACATCCCAAGTTTTTTTAAATTATTCTTCTCGTTTTTTTCAGCTGCAAATCAGAAAAGTGGTCAATGAGCCAGTCATCCTTGCCTTTACCTTTAACACCAACAGAGGTTTTACCGTCGGAGCAACAAGAAAATAACGTATGTTCTATATTATCCCATTTCTGATGGGGTCAGATTTTTGTGATTGAAAAGCTGTTGTCTAATAATATCATAAAGAGGAAAGATTTGATTTTTTTACATATCGCATAAAAAAGCAAATCTTAACTTTGAAACTACTAAATCGAATTTATCTTTCTTTCACCATTAGAAAGCTGCTTTATCCAGTGTCTTTATCTTTATCCATCTAGGCGGTTTTTTTGCAACAATAACATTTAGCTATTTAGCCTGAAATAATGGTAATTTTAAGGCGAGCCAGAAGAGAAAACACTAGAGCCGCCTAAAAGCGACTTTTGTTTTTCAATATTTTGTTTATTTATATGTATTTGGCAACTTAGAGTTAAAGATTTAACGACAACTAGGTCACTCACCTCGTCAAACCACACAGGGTTTATGTATATTTTTGTATATTTTTATGTGTTGTATATATTTTTTTCTTTAATTACTCTACCAGTAGTCAGCACACAACATAGCAAGTTTATGATTACAACTTGTACATAAATGACATACTAAATCCTTACCCCACGCAACATTCTCACTGATAAAGTTATTTTAGACTAAAGTTCTTTAAGGTTGCCCTTACATATTTGATGTTATTAGTCTTTTTAATCTTATCAAACAAATTAACTGGAAGCTTATTGAAGCTAGTAATATGCATTATTATATAGAACGCAGATGTGCTATTATAAATACCCATACTTAATTTGAATGCAGTCTTTAAATTTAATTTAATTATTTCTTGCAGCTATCCTACCGGCTTCACACATTGAGCTCCATCGCAAGCGTCATAGCGCCGCAGAACACACCAAACAGTACACCGCACAATCAAATTCAGACCATACAAAAATCAGCCAGTACACAGCACAACAGTACTCAACAAATCAGTACACAACACAACAGCTCACCGCACAACAGTACACAACACAACCAGGTGCAGACTATACAGAAACCAAGGAAACAAGACGCGATCATGCAAACTGACCCAATTCAGTCGGAAGAGGACGACCAACAAAACAGCTATAGCGAATCATCGGAAAAGTCATACAACGAATCCTACGCCACACAACAATACAGCGAGGCGAAAGCATACGAGATGCCAAAAGACTTTTCCAAAACCACAGAGGACTACATACCACAGACAAACGAAGAGTACAATAAAGAAGCGGAAAAGTACGCGTTAGAGAGGAAATCGCATAACGGATACGAGAAAATGGAATACCCAAAGCAGGTCGTCGAGAATGGATACCAAAAACCGTCCGAAGTCTACACATTCAACGACGCTAAGGATTACCAAAATAGGCCAGAGCCTTACAGCTATCCAACTTCCTATCAAGACAGCGTAGAGATATTGAGGAATCAACAGCACAATTTGCAGATTTTACAGGAGCAACACAGGATTACGGAGAACCAGAATTTCTTCAACGAAAACCATATAAAGCAGGAAATTGATTTCGGTAATGAGGAGGAAAAGTTTCTCTATGAACGGAGTAAAGAACAGATTGGTGAGTAGCTATTTTTAATATAATAAAGCTGGGTCGCAGCGGTGGACAGCGGCCTAAACCCTTTGGGAGGGTTTAGGCCGTTGTCCAGCAAGCTGGCCCAGTGCGGATTGATGGATTCAACACGCCTCTGAGAAAATTACGGAGAACTTTAAAGTATCAGGTTTCCTCACGATGTTTTCCTTTACTTCGCTTAAAGTGTGTCGTGTGGTGGCACATCGGAATACAGTTGTCACCACCACCTCCTTTACCCGCGGTGTCGTACGTGGCGACTAAGGGAATATAACGGAGAAAGGGCAGCAGCGTCCTCTGTGCTTCTACTACCATCTACTCCTAAATAATAAAGCTGAAGACTCTTTCTTTGTTGGAACGCCCTTTATCATCATCATATCAAGCCATTGAAGGCACATTGAGGAGGTTTTAAGCCGTAGTCCACCAAGCAGGCTCAGTGCTGATTGATGGACTCCACTCGCCTTTGAGAACATTATGGAGAACTTTTAGGTTTCCTCACGATGTGTTCCTTCACTGTTAAAGCAAATGACATTTTAATTGCTTAAAACGCACGCACGCACGCACCTCTAACTTTTCTAACAAAAGTTAGAAGTGCGTGCGTGCGTGCGTTCGATCTCGGGACCCCAAAAGTGAAGCCGAAGCCACTAGGCTATCACCGCTTTGTTTAAAATGAGATTTATGGTGTGACGTGTGGGGACGGCAAATCGGAAGACAGTTGTCCTCTTCCCGCAGGTGTTTTTAGAGGAGACTAAGATAATATGGTACTAACATCAACTGCGATCACCACTCTGTCTGTCCAGCGTGGGTTAGAAGTTATCGATGAAAATTAATGGTGGGATATGTCTGTCATATTGCTTCTTATTGACGTCACAAGTTTAGTTGCAATTACAACTAAGACGAATGTAATGACAACTTATTATTCAACTTAAAAAATATAAGTTTCCAAGTTGAGTCGGCGACTGACAAATAAAAATATATCAAATTATTTTTGTGCAAAAATGAGTTTAAATCTGACAAGGAAAAACATATAAGAATAAATCATTTTTGTAAGCACACTTATGTAGATTAATAAAATAAAATAATATTAAGTGGTGATTTTTATGCTGAAATATGTAAAGAATCATTTTTGAGGTTTATTTTATCATGCTGTTTAAAATTTTTTTTACTGTATGTTTATAATCTACAACCCTATACAAACTTGTACCTAAAAGTATGTACCTATATTGCTATTGTTTGTTTGTTTGAAAATGTCTTTATTTTGTTAATAAAATGTAGCAAATGTTAGACGATAGATATAATAATTCTTATTGCTAACGTAAACTAATATTTTTTGTTGTTCAGGCTAACATGCCTTTGTAAACATATACAATGAGAAAATAAAAATACAATAACTAAAACTTAACTTTATCACCTACGCAAAGATAAACGTAACACTTTTTATTTTTACCTTTATTATGCCTATAAATTTGCTGTGTCCTGTGGCATTATTCACACTGGTTCAAATAAATAATACTATACTTATATCTTGCTATTGGTTGAATTTTTTATCCTTATAAGAAAAAAAAAGATGAGATGCGTGCTGGGATTCGAACTCGGCGCCCCGAAAGTGAAGTCGAAGTCCTACCCACTGGGCTATCACAGCTTAAATGACGCCTGCTTCTTATCCAATATTTTAATTTGTTATATTTTCAGACGCAGGATCAATATATGACAGTCAAAGAAGGGCGTTGGAGCAGCAAAGATTAATGGATCAGATCCAGCACCAAGTTAAACAGGAGGAGCCGGAATCACACAGCAGTTAGTATTGCTTATACAGCTCCTAAAAACCGATGGACGTTGGGGTCCCACGGTGCTGGAATATCGAATCCGGCCGGTAACCGCAGCGTAGGTCGGCCTCCAACGAGTTGGATAGACGGCATCCAGCGAGTCGCTGAGAGCGGCTGGAAACAAGCGTGGATTTTGGAACTCCCTGCAAAAGACCTATGTCCAGCAGCGGACGTCAATCAAGTCAATTTTAAATTATTCTTTTAGAAATAAAGGTCATTATCGGAAATACGACTGAAATTACAGTGGGTTACTGTAACTTTGATATTATGAAAGTGGTGATATCCTAGTGTTAGGGTCCTCGATACGCACCTCTTTTCTCGGAGTTGTGTTTTAGAATAGCACTTGCTTTAACGGTGAATGAATCGTGAAACCTGAATATCTGAGCGTTGTCTCTATAATGTGCCCAAAGGCTTGGGAAGCACTTGACAGCATAGTACGTATTGTCAGGAGTCAGATTCAGCTCAGAGTTATATACTGATGGATCGAGTATTTGTTGATTATTCGGTATTCATCATACTCGGGCAGTTTTTTTTATTACTCGCACTCTGCGGAAATAACTCTGTTTAAATGCCGAATTATTCAACTAATGATAAGTCAGATTCAGATAGGATAGTACTTGATAGTATACAGAGCTCCCAGTTACCCTGTGTTCTTAAAGTAGGTATTCAATAAAAAAACATTCTCAGCTGGCATAATAGGGTTTGTTTTAAAGGGAACTTTTTGGAAAAATCGATCCTGTGGACGATCAAGATCTGTATATGAGACCTACTAAACTTGCATAAAAGACTTTTACGACCTGTATTCAATACGTACTTAACTTGCATAAAAGACACTTGCAACCTTCATACGAGACTTACTAAAATTCATAAACGACACTTCCTCCTTGTATACGAGACGTACTAAACTTGCATAAAAGACATTTACGACCTGTATTCAATACGTACTTACATAAAAGACACTTTCAACCTTCATACGAGACTTACTAAACTCCATAAACGACACTACCTCCTTGTATACGAGACGTACTAAACTTGCGTAAAAGACATTTACGACCTGTATTCAATACGTACTAAACTTGCATAATAGACACTTGCCACCTGTATAATATAAGACCTACTTGACTTGCATAAACGATATTTACGACCTGTATTCAATACGTATTAAACTTGCATAAAAGACACTTGCGACATTTATACGAGACGTACTAAACTTGTATAAACGACACTTGCTTCCTGTATACGAGACGTACTAAACCTGCATAAAAGACATTTAAGATTTGTATTCAATAGGTACTAAACTTGTATAAACGACACTTGCTTCCTGTATACGAGACGTACTAAACCTGCATAAAAGACATTTAAGATTTGTATTCAATAGGTACTAAACTTGCATAAAATACACTTGCTTCCTGTATATACGAGACGTACTAAACCTGCATAAAAGACATTTACGACCTGTATTCAATAGGTACTAAACTTGCATCCTGTATACGAGACCTACTAAACTTTCATAAAAGATACTTGCCACCTGTATATGAGACCTACTAAACTTGCATAAAAGACACTTGCAACCTTTATACAAGACGTACTAAACTTGTATTAACGACACTTGCTTCCTGTAAACTAAACATGACAGCGCTCAAAAAACATATTTTTTTTCGCAGGTCGTGACGTTATGCAGCCGCAGGGCAGTCCTTATTATTCAGCAAACGTACCTAGTAATGTTACAGGTAAGAAAGTTTTTTTGGTTATATTACATTTTCATGCATTTTTATTGAATCCAGTTGTAACTATTGTTGAACTGTTGAGGTATGCCTAGGAATTTCCTTAGATAAGGCGTTACTTATTTGGACATTGCATGGTTCCTCGTTAGTGAAAACGGGTGCAAATCTAGGTTTTAAATCTCACAGGCATCCTCTATTATCCTGGTATAAAATGTATAGTATGGCTGCTATCCGGTATGCAAAAAATCACCAAGATAACTTAAGCGTTAAGTTAAGATATAATAAAATACCTATGCATGGCACATGCATGGGTAATAAAGCGTCATTTAGATGCTTTGATATAGATAGCAGAAAAAGAAACCCTACCGAATCCTATAGTTTTACCGGAAAAAATGTACATAGTGGCCATCTCCAGGATACAATCTTATTTCTATGCAAAGTTCCACCTAGATAATTTTGTGAATCCCGGGTAACCTTTACAAACAGCTTTTCCGGGATAACTACTGTCTATGTCCAGGATTCAAGCTACATGTGTGCTAAATTTCACCAAGATCGGTTCAACGGTTGAGCCGAACATTGAGAACAAACGAAGAGACACTTTCGCATTTATAATATTAGTATGGACTAGACGATACGGCGATTGAACGAGAAAATTTTTCAGCTGTTCCTTTGAGTTTTACTTAATTTTCTTTGTTTTAGACGACCTACGTCCTATATATTTGAACACACCGTCGAATTACGTCTCGCGGCCCGAGCGATTGTCGTCTCAGCTTGAACACAAAGCTTTAGTTTTTAAACTGTATCTTATTCTTCCGACAGGTGGTTACTACGAGCAGCTGTCAAGACCGGGTCCGGAATTATTGATCGCAAAGCAAAACGCCTTAGCTGCGCACACGCAACTATGTAAATATACCATATCTTTAAACTACTTTGTTGGTACCTTGGTAGGGCTACTGTTTATTTGTCTTATGTCACTACTGAATAAGAGTATATATTTTAATGTATTTTTAGGCATGATTAAAAAAAAATAGCATTCTGCACTTTTCTGTATGAACTATAAGTGTGGAAAATTTACTCTTACTACTCCATCTGCGGAATTTTCTTAAAAAAGGGTACAAAGTTTTTGCTTCACTTATTAATATATAGATGAAAACTCGATACCTAATAATTATTAGCACGGTCTGGGAATCGATTAGAATCTCGTGATCAGAGTGCGTGAGATTTTGTACCTAAGTTTACTTATTCGATCGAGTTAAAGTTTACTATGATTTGTATGAAATCAAAAGAGCGCCATCCAGTAATACTAGTAGTTCCTTGTAACTAGAAGGCTCACTTTCGATTCCGTATTTGAACATGACAACCCTTAGACCAACAAGGCAGTTTAACAGAGATGAAGTCATCGACTCCTGCGCAGTCAATTTTAACGTTTAAACAACTTTATTAGCTTTTATATTGTTTCAGGGCAAAATATGAAACGGCCTTTTTACTATAGCGAGGGAGCGCATTACAACGCACCTCAGTTGTTGCAGAGATATGAGGTAACATAGAATCAGAATAGTTAATTTGTTTTCCAACTTCTTGTATAATGTAACAAAGTGTGTAAACTTTATTAAAAATTAAATAGAAAAGGTCAACGGAGGTCAAAGATTTACCAACGAGGCTTTTAATGAACGCTTTAATTTAGTTATTAACATAATGTAATTTTAAAAACCATCCAATAATTAGATTAGGCGATCAGCAGGTTTTATTATAACCCATTTGTTTAATTATTCATGCACAAAACCGGCCATCAAATATGTGTTAAAAGCCTTAACATTTTAACCCAACTGAATTAGGTATATGTTTCTATAATATGAAACTAATGATGGGATAATTTGAAAAATGAAATTTGATCTTCGCATCCCACTTCTGAAATCGGACAGTCCGATAAGTTATGTCTAATTCTAACAAGTTATTAGTCTAAGTATAAATAAATATTAACAAAATTTATTTAAATCGGATGAACAACATGTAATCATAGTCAAAAATAACATTCTTTACACTATTTCTATGATTATTTGATATTTGTTGTGCAAATGGTCAATTTTATCGTCTATCGACAAACTCCGACCCAAGGCGGGAAGGTATACCCTGATTTCTAAACTTAACATTTATATCTGTATAGTTCTAATTTTTGTCATATGTTACTAATTAATCAATTCATCAGCTAAGTATATGTGTATCATGCATGTAGGTGTACAGACAAAATATCAAAAACATCTTATATGCAACGTAGGACCTCTTAATTATTAAAATGTTTTTGTTTTTATTTTCAGGACTTATCCAGAATCCTACAGTGATGACAGACATTCCAAAGTTATTAAATACAAATATTTTATTTTATATAAAAAAAGAACTACTAAAATCTTAATTCTCTAAGCGACGATAATCTCTTGGTGATTTATTTCTTTCTTTTTTTTTTTGTTTCATAATTATAAAATTGTAAATAATACTTATCTGTACTTTATATTGTAATATATTGAGTATGTTAGATATTGCGGCAATTTTAACTTTGACAAATACAGATTATAATTTTATATTAAGTGATTAGTTTAAAAAGTGTCAAAATTTGGAAAATGAGATAAGTAACTAACAACATATGAGTATGACGGGAAAATATTCTTTCCATTCTTGCTACATACCATCACTGCTAGTTAAACGCTCACCAAAAACATAACCTTAAGCAACGAATCAGTACTTAAACATTTATAATAACACATAAATAGTATTTTGATGAGATATTAACAAGATTTGTGCGAACAATCGAGTCGTTTTCAAGTATGGAAATACTTGAACTTTTTGGCTTTTGGCAGAATATCTGTAAAACAAAAATCAGAAGTATAGAATTTGCGACTCTAAAACGAGTGGTATTAGGTCCATTTTACTATGACGATAAAGAGATTTAATTTGTGAAAACGACTCTTCGATTGCGAACGAGTGAATCTTGTGCTAGAGCTTCTGTTGATGTGTTCAAGTAGCAGTGAAAGTATGAAGCAAAAATACCGACAGTAATCGGAAACATATTTTCAACATATTTTCTTGAAAAACGACGCAAATTGCACGACTAGAATTAGTTATTTTGTCGGCGAAACAACTGATTATGCGCTCAAGAAAACGTATCGATGAATGCATAACATATATAATAATATAACTTATTGCCCAAATGACCTTGATCGGACCTCCCCCTCCTTTACCAGGGTGCTTACCATCGTCGCTTATAGCAGTATTATTTTAATATTGTTAACGCTTTGGTTTCTTCCGATTTTATTGCGTTATTTTACAAATCGGACGTTTTCCTGAGATAAAGAGTAGTCTATTTTACTCTTCGGCCTTTCAACTAACCCAAGGTAATTGCCAAAAATAAAAGGCCAAAAATCAAGGTAATTGGTTGCTAAGTTAGGGCGTGAAGGAAGGACAAACAAACATACACTTTCGAATTAATAGTATTTGTATATTAGTACTTATTTTTTCATCCTAAATTTGTTCTCGTCTTAAGAAATGTCCTAAAACTTTCATATTAAAATCGTATTGCTCTACGCGGTGGCAGTAAGACCCCATATGCCTTAGTGTTGTTAGTTATTATTTTCTCATATAACCACCGTTTAATTTGACGGGAAAACATTGTTTTTTTTCAACTCTGCCTCACTGGCCTCAGAGGCGTCTTTACGCACTTATTGTAGGTACAAACAATTCTGTCCTTTTGTTTCATATGTATGCAGTTCCACATATACGCTGACAGACAAATAATCTATAGCAAGGAATCAATGCATACAATAGTATAAATAAACACAAACAGAACTCGCAAACATCGATATATTTTGTTGAACAACATCGTGAGTGAGAGCCAACTCTGTAAATTCAGTTGCAAACCGAGATGAAGTCATATGCACTGACTCCCGGTCGGTAACAGGTTAGAGAACACAAAGTTGGTTATTTAATATATAGTTTTATAATGTTTAAACGTAATTGTATATCCACCTGCACGGCTAGCATGGCTGGGGGACATTTTTCCCCCCGGGGAGAGGACCGAATGTCATCTTCTCCCCCCAAGCTTTATCAACTCTTCGATAATTGGCGCACAGGTGGAAATAACAAACGGGGATAAACTTATCCTATTTCTTGCTGCCTTGCTTTGGTAGGACGCAGTAATTTTATCCCCTGTCAGGGGATATAATCGGAGGATATAATTTTTGTTTCCTACCTATACTAGCCGTACTGGGCATTAGAAACTAAGGAAAGTTGCCATTCAATAACTGTCAAACGGTGATTTAGCATAATTGTAACCAACCGATATGACGTCATAGGCACTGATCGCTTCGTAACAGTGATCGCAGAATACAGAACTGGCTATTTAATAACAGCTTTCCATAGTCTCTAATATAATTTCAAATATCTGGTAAATAACCGATTTTGGGGTTACAACTACGCGGTTGGTCAAAATTTTTTATCAAAGTTTGGCACGAATTGTTACATGTTGCACTATGGCCAATACATTGACGACTTCATAAAAAGAAGGAGACTCTGGTCTTGTTGTTAGTTACTAATTTCTAATTTTAATTAACATAGATAATAAAAGTAAAAGTATAGATAAATAGATTTTATGTCTGTGCAATATTTTGTCACCAAAACTAAAGTAACTCTTATAAAGATTACTGTTCAGTAAGAGAAATATATTGTTTTTATTTATGTTATTCAGTAAAATAAAAAAAAAATTAATAAAACGTTTATTTGTATTGCACAGACTAAACTCACTTGTTGCAGGTTTTTTTTCAGATTTTATTCCTAAGCCCTGAAAATATTTATTATTTCTTATGATGAGCGTCCACTGACTGAGTAAAATAAATTATCTTGTTTCAAGTAAGGAGGTTACTAAGACTAGAGCATACAATTTGTTTGTGAATAGATTATAAAATTAATAATGTACAAACTATTTATATACTCGTGTCTTAGCTACAGAAATGCCATAGAAAATTGTTCGTCGACCTTCCCCTCGATTTTTTCATGTATGAAGTCCCTTTCGGCAGATCCGATAGTTACCAAATACATTAAGTTACCGATATAAGTCAATGAGTTGCGAAGTAAATTAGCAAAGTGGATATCCCTTTATGTCGGTCGGGCACAGATAGTAGACGTCTGTATGTGACAAAAAAAAAAAAAAAAACATTATATAAAACCCAGTCGTGGTAACTAAATGATTAATATAACCTTTAACTGGGTAAAACCGCGGGGAACAGTTGCAGGTTAACAAATATTTTTGATACTTCATAAATTCGAATACTAAGGTTTAAATTCAAATTCCAAACTCTTGTGTTAAAATAGGTCGGTCTAAAATAGGTTTGTATACAGATGAGTAAAGGAAAAACAATATGCGATATTTGTACCAAAAAATATTTAAAGTAATAAACGACGTTTTTGCTCTTTCTTAAAAATTTTCATTCTGAATGGGTACCAATTAATCTAAATGCATGCGCACGCACCATGAATTGAATCGCAAAATACAGGATTGGTTCTACCGTATATAATGCATCACGAGACAAGCCGTGATTGGCAGTGAATCTACCAGAGATGTGATTAGCGAATTAGACGCATGCACGGCATACTTTATTAGCCACTCCCACTAAGGCTATGTTTTGATAGGCTTTTTGAACAGTAGTTCTCAATACTTCTATGTTCCCTTTGTACCGACATAAGAATGTTAAAGATTTGGATCCATTGATTTTACTTTTCGCAGATAGAATCTTTATTCGATAAAAACCTAGAGTGTAATGTACTATAAATGACAATAATAAAGATGCCGAAAGGGATTTCGTTTGGGATTTCGCTAGCTACAATCTATGAAACCAGCCACGATGGCTTATTTCAGTTCTTTGTCAGTTGCTAGCACAAAAGCGTCATGTCATCTACATAAAAAAATATTATTTGACAGCGGTGTTTGTAAACTAGTCGAATAAACCGGATGGAAATGTTGTCACTCTGTAAGAATCTGTTAGATAAATAAAAAAAAAATAATAAAGTAATAATATAGGTAAGTTTTGATAAAGAGTTTGGCGGTTTTATCGTTGCATAGCGATCTCTTAAGGACGACTAAAGTTATCCGAAGCAAGTTCAGAAGTTTTCTGACAGCTCGTATTATCTATCGGTTCGGTTGACGCTCTGACTGTTCGGTTTCGGTCACTACATAGGATGAATCATTTAACAATTATTTTTTTTGCTTATACAAACTATTAAAAGAGTTATAACATCGTTCTATTATTGGTTCACATAAGATGCATGGGAAATTGGAAACCCGGCCAAATATGATGCGTTACCAATATTTTCGCTCCTATGTAGTTTTCGAACACCTTTGCAATTTCGTTATGTTTATAATATTGATTTATAGTATAGTTTCGTTTTTTATATCTCAAATCTATTTATACATGGAACCTTATAGTTACCATTAATTTCGATATATTCGCAATCTTTCTATTCCGCCATTTTCGATACGGCTAAATCATGGAAAAGAGATTTGTTTTTGTTTCTTCTTTAGAATAGAGAATAGGTTCCATTTTATTTTTGCAATATTTAAGTAAAGATTCATAATGCTGTGTCGATTTTGAAGGAACTGCAATGGAGGGGAGGATAAAATGTTTAGGAAAGTGATATTTTATCGAATTTACTTGGCAATTATTAATGAAGGCGTAGCGTAAGTCGTAATTCTTTTTGTTTTTTCACAATCAGTGTTTTCTTAATTTTGATATTGTTTAGAAAAAAATTCTTGCCAAAGTCTCTGAAAGTATATCATGTCAAAACTAAGTTCAGACCACGGGGGATCGAAACATCAACGCAAGAATCCGCTTCGAAATTGTTTGTAGATTTCTTACTAGCCATATGAGAGAACAATTTATATAGTCCGTGACACAAGTCCACTTGGCAATTTTAATCAAAATATCTAGAACTATTTGAATGACGTAGTTAAACAAAAGGGATCAGACCGACACAAATAAATGAGGCATAACATCGCAATTCCGTGCAAGGCGGTGTGGTGACACAGATCAGAATACAGATATCACCACTCCTCGTCCCGCGGTCGTCGTAAAAGACGTCTAATTCAAATTCAAAATTCATTTATTTCGAGTAGGGCTAATATAAGCACGAAACGTCAAGTATGTCTGTTTTTAGTGACTATACCACCGGTTCTGAAGGCAGATTCTACCAAAAGAAGCCGGCAAGAAACTAGAACTGAACTGAACTGAACGGTTGCTCTTTTCCAACATCATTTTACAATTTAACAATCATTGTGCTATTTTGTGTGAGATAAAAGCGGAGTGGCTTGCTTCCAGGCAATCTTCTCATTAAGAAATTCATCAATTTATTGTATGAACCTCGATGAACTAAGGGAATGTAACCGAAAAGAAAAATTACTTCCATTTACTGCGATCGCCATCCCGTCTTGCGTTTTGATTATGGGCGAACCCTTCTGTCGGGAGAGGGGTTTATTCCAGCAGTGGACTGATATAGCATATTGATGAACTTCTGCAAGGGTGATGCAGCGTTTTTTCACGCTGATATTTAAAAGGTGCTGACACTGCATTGCAAAGTTATGCCACATTTATTTTGAAGGTCCTAAAAGTCTCCAAAACTTCTTTATGAGGGTTAGAACCTTTTCGCATAACTACTTCAAATTTTGGCAACAAAACTAAGCGAAAATATCTACAACTACAATTGGTAAACGTGTCCACTTGCTAACTTAGCTATTTGTTAATTTTTTAAATTTTCTTACTGTTTTGTTGTGTTTCACTTTGATTTTTATATCAACGTTAATTGTGAAACGAGCCGGGCGATAGTCAGATGTTGGTCGCGCACCAAATATATCCCGATTGCCTTGTCGACTTGTTTGTGGGCTGTCCAATGAATTGTTTTCTATGAAAATTAATGCGTTCCTAAAATAATTAATTTCGAGAGACCGTAGGCAATTTTGAGAGAGTGATTGGTTAAAGCTGATTCTTTGTAAGTGAGAAAAGCTAATTTTAAGTCACCTGATATTAAAGCACAACAGGTGGTTTAAAGAAGTATCGTTAAATAAAATACCGGAATATTTCAAATAATTTAGAGGTTAATAACTTAGGTCGTTCCGCAAAATCGCCGCTCTAATTTGTGTTAGATTTCAAATAGACGTCATTTTGACAGCTCTGTAAAAATTTGACAGATTAATTTTGTGACCTTCAAATCTTATGGAGACAATGTCAGTCGTTTTATACAATAATAATATATGATACCGATTTATCAGGTGAGTTTAGAAATGATAGTGACAAAATTAAGATACACAGAATTATACTTTTAATACACTCCTCAAAATTTCCTACATGAAATCAAATTTCTTAACGCGGATTTTAGTAATTGCGTTGTACGTTTTATTAATACACACAGTATTTGGGATATGTGCGTGGGGCTGAATCGAAAAAAAATCTTGCAAATTTTGTTAAATAAATTACGATTATTATACGTCACTCCAAAAGGATTAAAAGGGACACCTACTTTTATCAAGATATTGTGTCTATGATAGGTTTTTTTTTTGCTAGGTAAAGGACTTTTATAAAAAATATATAAATACAAAACATACGTTGTTTGACGGCCGATTGGCGCCGTTTGCAGCGATCCTGCTTTCTAAGTCCAAGGCCGTGGGTTCGATTCCCACAACTGGAAAATGTTCGTGTGTTGAGCATGAATGTTTTTCAGTGTCTGGGTGTTTATATGTATATTCTGAGTATTTATGTATATTATTTATAAAAATATTCAACAGTCATCTTAGAACCCATAACACAAGCTACGCTTACTTTGGGGCTAGATGGCGCTGTGTGTATTGTCGTAATCTATTTATTTATTTATTTATTGTTGTTGCTTAGGTCATTAATCCGGCGTTAACCGCCGAAACAAAATGCCTTTATAACTTTGCCGGTAAACTAAGAACATCTTCATCTTCATCATATTTCGTGTTCGGGAAATAGTTTTTGCCTTTTTATTGGTGCCTGCAAGAAGAATAAAACAATATTTTACCTTTCAGTCTAGTTGGAGTTTTCGTTTGTAATGAAAATCGCGTATTATTTTTTACCTTTATTTTAGTCATTTTAGAATCTTAACGGAAATATCTTTTTTTTTTATGTGTAATGTTTTTTTTGGTGCTCTTAATGTATATTTTTTCCGAATTTCGTGCATTTTATTCGTTGTAGGTGTAAAAAACCGTAAATGTTATATTCGAGTACAATTTTATGGGAATTTTTACGCACATGTGTAGATAAAACGCTAGCGGTTTTTTTTTCGAAAATTTTTGTTACTTTAAAAAAATATATTTACCGTAATTCATAAGATATTATTAGAAACGCGGGATGGTAGAGATATTTTGAAACGGAGCGTGCATATTTTTTTGTTATAAATTTAGTTGTTTTATTTTCGATTTTTTCGTATCAAAATTGTGATTAATGTAAAAATAAATCGATATTTATAATAAGACGAGAGATAAAAAAATGTTTATATTTTATAAATGTGCGCTCTTTTTAGACCAAAGCTGTGAATTATTGTAAAGATTGTTTAAGAAAAAAAGGTTTTTCGAAAACGTAGTTTTTTATGGGAAGATTTATTTGGTTTAAAAGATTCTTTTGTATAATAATATAAATCTTTACTAGATGTTTATGCATAACAATGTATAAAAAATCATTTTTTTTGTAACAAGTGTTTCAGTATCATAGTGAGGTTTTTTTTTTCAATTATCATTTTAAGAGTCAAACTACGTTTTTGAACAAACGTCTGTGTGTTTGTATGAACATTCCAAAAATGTATTTTACCTTACAATAATTTCAAAGAAGTGAAAGTAAATTTTATGCAAATTTTAAATTTCTGGCATAAAGTGCGATCGATTTTTGTGGTATTATTTTCTAGTATTCTTCCAAAATAATAAACCTTGTTATAACATTAGCGATTTAACCCTAAATGTTGGGTTAATGTTTTTATTTAATTATCTGCACAAAACCACGATTTACAATGAAGTTTTATTATCTCTAGAGTCCACTGTCATTCGTGTCTTACTAGTTGTAAAGCGGGATCAAATCGCCTTCGGATCGCTTCTAGGAAATAATATTAATTATTTTTCTAAAGAATTCAGCCGTGGCTAGTGATAACCCTGCACTGACATATGTGCCAGCAAGCGTTTCAGCGTTTCTATAGAAACCGATTTATAATATGATTCCTATGCCCTTAACAGGTTAGCCCGGTACTATCTTAGATTTTATCATCACTAAACTACCACCATAGTTACCATAAAGAACGAAGGTACCATAAAGGACGTGGCGGCTCCAACTAACATGGCTGCGATTCTGTGTCGCGCCGTGTCGTCCTATTCGCGTGTTTCTCCGTATAATACTCCTCTCTCAGTGTGGAGAACGGTTTATATTAATTTGAATGATGAATTACGAAATATTCTGGAAAGGTGCATAAGTATATTTCATAAGGAATCACACTTGAAAATATTAAATGAAAAGGAGTATATTTTTTTACCCACACAAACTAATTCAAAACATACTAAGTGTTTACTAATGACAACCCTTTTGAAGATAAAAGACCCACAAACGCATAGTAATTAAGCTGTGCAACGCGTCACTAGATTTTAATTTTGCATGTGATGTTAGGGCTGTATGTGATTTCTTTCAGTAAAAACTAAGGCAGTGGTTCACTCAAAATCTATTAGCGTTACGGTTTTACAGATAAGTTTCAGATACAGTAAATATAGTATCTCTTAAAGCATCTAAACTTTTAAAAGTGATATTTCGTATTTCATTTACACGTTGTATATAAACTAAAGTCCTAAATATGGGGAGGTTTACCAATTATCACCACGCTGCAGTCTGATTGGTGATCGCAGTAAGTAGTAGTAGTAGCATCTGATGCTATTGCCGCTGCTGCCCGATCTCCGTTATATTCTGATAGTCGCTACGTACGACACCTGCTGAAAGAGGAGGGCCGGTGACAACTGTTTTCTGATCAGCCATCGCCACACGAATCGTGTTAGACACGGTACGGTCTAATTAGTCAATGAATAAGGAATATTAAAAAACTGCCTTAAGATACTATAGTAGGCTTGAGCGTGCTCAATCGCCATTAAAACTAGCCCCATTTTCTGACTAAATAAGTCTCCTTTTTCATTCCATTGTTTTGCAGAATTTTATTAAAATAATTTGCAACAATGGGATGCGCTCGCGCAAGTCTCCATTTTAATATCGACTTCATAATTTAGGTGCTCACGCTTTTTTCGTAGTTAGAACCGGTTCCTGTACATTCGTTAAACATTGATATATTTTCTAAGTGCAACGTTATCAACTCTACATATATGTGCAGTGTTAACTCTAGAAGTAATAACATTGACATGTGGTTTCAGAAAGGCAAAATTTTTTTTTAAGCACTCCTTATATGTAAACCTTATCTATAAAAATATATGATTTAATTAAAAAATGCCAAAAAAATTTTTACGAAACGTGTGTTTTTGGAGTATTCATAGTAAATCGCAATTTAGTCGTTAAGAAAAAAAGATGTTAATTGGTAGATACAACATTTTGTTTATATATTTTTTACAGCAGTGGCCATTTCAAATAAAATAAGTGGAAAAAGATTGTTGTTTGTTTTTCGTTATTATATGAACATAACCGGGGTTATTGCGAGCTAGCACTAACGTGCTCGCCACGGGACGCCGCAACACGCGAATAATCATTACTATCGGAATATTTTTTCACACAACTCTCTCGACAATTTCTTATTATATAGCGTAGTATTGAAAGGTCAAGTAGGTACGTCAATAGATTCTATGGGCTTAGAGGGTAGGTAATGTTATACTGGATTCCCTAGGGGCTTTTATAATTTGAAAAAGGAACATCGCGCACGGCGTATCAATATTGCTATCTCGCTCTCACGTATCAGGGCGACCCTATCACTTTCCAGAGCCTGTGAACCATAGAGCATAGATTAGATTGTAAAAAAAAACATCCAAAACTGTCAGCCCAGTGGGATTGGTGAAAACTTACATTATTATATTAAAATTTATTATTAACTGTTCGGCTACTTAATACCCATAAGAAGCGTGGTAAAAAAGGTACCAATGCTTGACGATGTTAATTGCGAAAGTATGTCTGTTTATCTTTATTAGGCTCGACCTTCACCAATCTTGGTAACGAGATAGGTTGCATCGGTGACAGACGTAGTACGTAGGTCATATCTCTGAAAAGCACATACCGTTTGCGCTTGACAAAAATATTTGCATAGATAAAACTTGTATCCTAAAGAACTTACGCAATGTCTACATTGCGTAATTTAAAGCACAGGACGTTTTAATAACTTGAATAAACACGGGCAACAGCGTACCTAAATATACAACGTGTAACGTAATAACAAAATACTGTTGAAGGTTGCATAAGTACATTTCAAAAGGAATCACCAAGTAAAAATATGAAATCAAAAGGAGCGTATTTATTTTTCCATTCAAAATAATTTAAGTGTTTACGTGTACGCTAAGCGACGCGTACTTTGTACTTTGTCACTTGATATTACTTTTGCATGTGATGTTACGACTGTATCAGATTTCTTTCAATAAAAACTATGGCAATGGTTTACTATAAACTATTAGCGTTTCGGTTACACAGATAAGTTTCAGAGAAGTAAATAATGTACCTCTAAAGCCTCAGAAGGATTATTTCAGTTTTCATTTAAACGTTGTATAAATAGGTACGTATTGTATAAATGAAACAAAAATTATAAAGAACGGTCAACTTTCCATATTTATTTCTATAGAAATTTGAAGTACAATCGTTCTCAACATTCAGCTATCAGTAGGTATAATTTTCCAACATAATTTAATGTAAAAGCATAATACATTAAACACGGTAAATAAATGCATACTAAACAATGAATACATATTAAACATCATGTAACCTATGACGACTGAACAATGAAGGTAAATAATTATAAAACTGACAAGTTCAAGGAACGCAGAATGCGATCGAATGTCGATATAGTTTTGTATCAACTGTAACTTGACCTTCCTGGTGCAGTGGTAAGTGCTGTTGTCTTATAAACCCGGATTCGATCTCCGGTAGGTGCAATTTGAGAACTTATAATTAATGCATCTTAGCTGACCTGGTCTGCACGGCTAGCATGGGCAGGAAACAATTATCTCCCACAGCTTTATCAACTCTCAGAGCACTAGTACAACTGGAAATAATATCCAAATAGGAATATATGTGTCATAATAAACGGGGGTAAACTTCTAAGTATTCTACGTTCCCGTGCTTTAGCAGGTTATTTATATCCCTGTGCTAGCCCTGCTGGTGGGAAGCTTTGGCCGTAGGTAGTAATTACTTTACTGACAAAGACGGGCTGCCACGCGATTTAGCGGTACGAAGTCAGAAACCGATTAGGGGCAGATAGGTATGGGTTTAATCTGCCATGCCTCAAAGAGGTTGCCACGTTACCATCTTAGACTGAATATTGGATAGAAGCAGGCGTTACTTTGCGGAAATCCATAATATATTATGAAAATTAAGCTTAATTTTCATAACATCTTAAGATTGCCGCATCACTTAGCACCAGGTGAGATAACAGTCAAGGGCTAACTAATAGTGGAACTTAAAAAAATATCAAGTTGTCCATATTTTTATCCAACACTGACCTTTTATAATTTTAAAGGCCTTTTGTTACTCCGTCCGTCCCGTTTGTTTCAAGTTTTTCTTTTTGTAACTTAACAGTAAGTAACTAATAAAAAGAAAAACTCGCGGTGGCCGGTTTTCAGTTAAAATTAATTATAACCTTGATAACAAAAGGCCTTTATTATTTAAACGTTCAAAAACCTCCTTTTATTTTTTATTTTTTAACACTTCTATTTTTTTTATTGTTAAAACAAACTTTACAGTAAAAATCATTTCTCCCTATGCATATCCATACTTATATTATAAGTGCGGGAGTGAACATGAACGGAACCCAGAGGAGGGCAGCTGCCCCCCTGGAAATCTCGCAGATAATGTAAGAACTCTCTTAAAAATGGTATGGCGGCCATGATACAGAAAGACAGACAGAAATGAAAAAAAAATACAGTTTCGGCTTCAGGGCTAGAGGGCCCGCTAAACGGATACAATATAGCGGGCCCTTAAAAAATAAATTCGCAAAATCTTCATTGTACAGAGTCGACCCGTTATAGTTTTATTTATTGTAGGCTTAGACTAAATATAAACACTACACATACCTAAGTTTCACGTAGTGTATGACTAAACAGCCGCGGAACATCTAAAAAATCTCACTTGCCACCTCACCATACAGATTCTCCTGCTGTTGAAGCTTAAAGTTCGCGGAGTATAGCAATACTCCGCGAACTTTAAGCTTTATTTTCATAATATATTATGGATTAAATAAAATAAATTTAAATATACTACGTCACTACACACATCGCCAAATTAGCCCCAAAGTAAGCGTAGCTTGTGTTATGGGTACTAAGATGGCTGATGAACATTTTTTAATGAATAATAAACATACATACTTATAATATACAAATAAACACCCAGACACTAAAACCATTCATGTTCATCACACAAACATTTTCCAGTTGTGGGAATCGAACCCACAGCCTTGACTCACAAAGCAGGGTCGCTGCCCACTGCGCCAATCAGCCGTAAAACCGCAAAGTAACGCCTGCTTCTATCCAAGGACGAACAACTCGGGCAACGCGTAGTAATCTTACAAATACGAGAACAACTGATGACAAAATAAACTTAGCCACAAAGTTAAGATGTATTATATATAGTTATAGCTTCCTGAACTTTAAAGAATAATAGAATTGCGTTTTTGGTCACATATCCTCTATGAACCTTTATTTTAAAAAGTAGCCTATGTCACATTGAAGCTGTTATTACTTAGTATTAGGGCTTCGGCCTACCTTTCGGGGTTCCAAGTTCGATCCCTGACATCCATTCACTGACTTGGGTCAACGTTGCTTAACCAACGCTATCGACTGATATGTAGTGCTACTGCTAAGCCACACATAACTGCAACATTTGTTATTTGGAATTCAAATTATTAAATAAGGCAAAACGGGAGTAGGTCTTCGGGACAGGCATTTGAGATTGACAATGATTTACGTGATTGAAATTTTCAAATAGTGGGTGATTAAACCTCCAACACAAGAACAGATATTTTATTCGTCCACACCTCAGTCGTTCGTTTAAAAATGTTATAATACTACCTGCACTTAACTACTTACTAATCCATTTTTTCATTTCATTTTTGTTATATTCTCTGCCTTTTTCAATGGGTTTCATCCTACTATAATTTTTTTGGTTTCAAAAATTATCGTCCCTGGTCTAGGATCCGATTTTCGACATTTACCGAATACGAATTCTCCGTTACACCACAAAAATAAGAAAAAAATCCGATTATCTCGACACTTATCTAGTTAAAAAGGGTAGCTTGTTAAATATTCTAATTTTTGATTAAAAAAAAGGCTATACAACAAGTACCAAATAAATATCTGTCATTGATATTAATAAAGGCACCAAACTGTCTTAATAAATTATATGCCATTTTTGACGAAAACACACAATTTCATTATCTTTGGCCGCCTGTGCTTTTTGTCTTAGGAACGACTAAAACAATTTTCAAGGGAATTTCTTCAGAGTTAAATGGGAAAATGAAAATTTTATGAAGGATATTTGTTGTTAAGATTATAGTATTATTTTACAGGTTTATTTTAAGTGTCAGAGCTGTGTAAAATAGGGAGATGAATATTTTATTAATTATTGATGAAATAGCTTATCTACCTATTTGAAGAAAAATAATTGAAACAAACCCCGTAAATGTATAAGCCCATTTAGAATGGAAGATTCAGTTCGATTTTTTTTTAGGTATTATTGATGGAAATACCGCCTCCACAAAATGGCGGAATACCTATTCTTTCATATCTCCCCCAACGTGGGAATCAAATGAAAGAATTGTCTAGTCGCATAATGTACACTATATTGATAGGAAGTGAGGAATATTAATTAAACGAAATGAAAACAAAAAAAAAAACCTATTATTGTGTCGGAGGTTTTTATTTTTTTTTATTACATTTATCAGAAACTTTACGCGGGCGAACTCGCGTACAACCGGTTGTTAAATCCCACAAATGTAAACAAAATAAAACTCTGTGCTTACATATTTATTTTCCAAACAATAAAACAATTAAAGTAAATACAAGTTTTTAAAGAAAAAAATACCAAGGACCACATAATATTAAAATAGACTGGTTTATCTTAGCATTCTAAATCTGCTCTTGACACTCCATCGATAGTTTTTTGCCGCAAATCCTGTCAAGGTCAAGAAAGGTTGCCTAAACGAGATTGCTTGCGTCGACTACCTCGGGAGGTCCTGCAATCCCTTCATAAAGGCGGCAAACCGTAGTTGCGGTTGGAGACGATGAGGAAGAGGATGTTCACAGCGCAGGGGTCTCGCATTATTTTGATGAAATTTAGGCCCCTAGCCAAGATGGCAGGCCAGGATGAAAGATGGATGGCTACAATACCGGACTGTCTCGTTCTTCAAGTGGTTAGCATGTTTATGATCACGAGGTCTTGGGTTTGAATTCAAAATCAATTGTTATTTGTGGTGTCAAGCCCTGAAACCCCGTGCCTCGGAGAGCACGTTGAGCTGTCGCGTCGGTTGGTTAAAGTACACCGACCCGCATTGGAGCAGCGTGGTGGGTCTATACTCTGAAATCGAGAGGAGAGAGAGGAGGCCTGCGTCCAGTTGGATATGAGATTACAAATTATTTAAAGTTGCCATCAAACAGCTGTCAAACCTTTGATATTCTTCTTCTTCTTTTCCTTTTTGGCTTTAGGTGTGCCAAATCGGCATGTTTTATTTCGCCAATGTCACGTATACTTGGAAGATCCACAAAGGTGATTGTCAAACAATAAACATTATGTAAATATAACACTATACTTTTTATAAATCTTAGTATTCCAAAATAAGGCGTTCCAAATGGAGTGTGGTCTTTTACATTCTATAATATCTATCTATAATATAGCCAATGGAGATGACGGGCACTGTTTCTCGTTCGGCAACTAAAGTAACTTTTTATAGATTCTTACAACATCCAACAATATACTAAATACTTCAACGGTGGTCTGTCTCATTTAACGTACTTAGTGTTTATATCCTCTTTTCTCTGTTTATGAGCACAAGCTCATAAACAGAAAGAAAAGAGTAACCTTAGTAGTGTTTGTAACATTAAAATGTATTCATATTATCTTCATCTGCAATGTGCAAGTCAATAAAAAATAAATTAAATTGAATTGTCTGTCTGAGATTTGGTAATAACTGCCTTTTGTTAAGCTCCGAAGATTACATTAACAATATTTCTCAACCAAACATTTTTATATTAATGTATATAATGTCTGTTTGTAAGTACTAATCTTTAGTACGGCCGAATCGATTTGTAGAGGGCTCTCATAAGGAGGCAACACAATATGTATGTATGGTGGGTATACAGTGGGTAATATAGGCTACTTTATATTTCGGTAATGGGCCCCTAAGTTAAAAGATTGTATGTTCTTTGTTTTTAAAGTAAGTAGCATTGAGTTACGTAGGCTCCTACTTCCTGTTTGGGTGGTGTTAGCCGCTAAGAAAGGGTTTCATTTAAATCCACACATGAAGGGATGAAATGGATTAAAGTTTATAAAAGTCTTATGTTTTTGGAAAAATATACTATGTTCTGTTTTTTTAAATGAAGTTCTAAGTCTACAGTAAGAAAATAATATATATGTGATAGGAGATGAAAGTTTACGTATTAGAAATTTTACATGGACGACGTCGCGGGCAATCGCTGTTGTAGCTATAAATATGGAGATAACCATATAATTGATGAATTTCTAAATTGCAAGTTCGTAAGAATCGTATATAAAACTGTAAATGAACCCATATGCTTATTATGAAACTTAAATAGGGGGAAGTACGATATATTGATACAGAAACTGTCGTTTGGTCTATCTGTCTGTTCGCTCATCACCCAAAATCTACTACGTATTGAAACGCAATTTGGTAAAGCTGTTACTCTGAGTTAACTTTAATCCCGAAAAATGATAGGGCTTACTTACCCCTAGGAAGGAACTGTTTGCCGATTTTAGAACTCTGTCCAATCAGAACCGATTTTGACAATTCTTTTACTGGAAAGTTTGGTTAGTTAATACATGCAATTAATTTCGTAAAGAACTTTTCATTATTATCTGCTGCGCTAATTTAGGGGTTTGCAGCCTCAGTTAAGTATTGGATAGAAGCAGGCGTTACTTTGGGTAATTCCATGATATTCAATAAAAAACAACTCCGCGAAAATTAGGAGAATCTGTACGGTGTAACTTATTACTTCTTTAATCTCTATACTCCACACCGAACAAATCTTCGGCAATGTACTCTCTAAGCACGTTTCGCTACACCGTACACAAGTTTGTAGATTCTCGTGCTTTTCAAGGAGCATAGCAAATGAAGCTTGATTTTAATTGTATACCCTAGGATAAGACTTGACAACCACCCCGTAACCCACACCACGTATGGCTACAGAAAACCAAACTTGATAGAGTAGAGAGATCCTACCATCATTTTTTTTTAATTTCATTAACGGACCAAGTGGTTGGCCTACTCGAGGGTAAGTAGATAACCATCGACTATAAACATAGCAAAACTTTGCAGGGCATGCAAGGTGTGATGGGTGTATGGTGATGGCCTGTAAAGAATTTTTTTTTATTTATTTCGAAAAACTGACAATTCACTGCTTAGGTACTCTAATATAAACTATAGCACTTTTCGGCATGTGTATACAATTGTGCCTTCTCGATGCGAACATAGTATGCAAATCCGCTGGGTAAGTACATAAGGCTGTTAGCTAACAAATAATAGGTGGAGGAAAGTACACCCCACAAATATATATGATAACACTGTGGCTGACTTTAAGACTTATCCATATATCTTCGAGTTTATTACTTACAGCTACACCACAACCGTCCTTTTTACGATGAGACAGTGGGCAAGAACTACGATCCCGTCTGAATAAAGTATAACGACTAACAAGAATTTCACTATCAAAGACCTTACTATTTAACCAAGTTTCTGTTAAAATTAATAAATCGTAATCAGACCATTTGTTAAAAAATACTACTTGGAATGCTATTTTAAATGTGTCACCGATATATTATATATAATAATAAAATACCTCTAGATTCAGCAATTCTCATCGTAGGAGACTTTAACTTGCCTATCTGATATCTGTATCTCTTGGGTAAGGAATCGTGACAGTAATGGTTTAATGCGTAATGTCACCGGTATAATCACATTGATGGCCTGTTTATAGAAAATTGATTTTTTAATAATTTGAAGCAGTGTAATCCTATTTTAAATAATATCTTGTTCTTACTAACAAAAATAATTGGCTAAGAGTTACTTATAAAATTTAAAATGTTTGCAGATGATATGAAAATGCATAAAACCATAAATAGCCAAGCTGATGTAGTCATTTTACATAATGATATTGATAACGTTTATTCATAGTGCCTTAGAAATGGCATGGTCTTGAATATAGAAAAATGTTTTCATATAAAGTTCACTAGGAAAAAAACATCGTTAAGTGGTGTCTATAAAGTTAATAATATTAACCTTAAAGAAGTCACGTTCATAAAGGATTTAGGTGTTATAATAAATTCTGCATTAGGTTTTCGCGTGTAGAACACATAACCTCAAAGGCATCTAAGATATCAGGACTAGTTTTCAGAAAAATTAAAATATTCAGAGACCCCATTTTATCAATTCTTGTCTTCAACAGTGTAATTCGCAGTATTCTCGAATATTGTAGCACGGTATGGAGCCCAAGGTATCAAGTGCATTCTGATAAAATTGAACGCAGCCAAAGAAGATTCTTGTATCACTTGTCATACATGGATTTAAATTGTAAGTATGGAGGGTAGAGGTAAGGAGAGTCATCTTATATGGGAGAAAAGTTGAAAAAGTGTCCAGTTGTTGCGCTAAATAACAGTTCAAAAATCCTCCACAATGGCGCTGGTGGATGCACAGGGTATGGTATGAATGTAGCAATCGTAGATGAATTGAAGTATGCCGAGTTAAAATTTTAATGTCATTATCGACTAAAGTAACAACTTTTTTTTTTTTTTTACAATAACAATAATTAACTAATTATTGAGAATTTCAACAACTTACGTTGTACAAAATATTGTGGTAAATATAACCTTACTTCCTTGTATCTCCATACTTCCTTGTTTATTTTTCAAGCCTACTCTAACAATATTTATATTTGGCGCTTCTTTTAAGAGTTACCCTGATGCAAATGTGGCGCCATCCTAATTTAATACATTTTGACGAAACTTTTTCATATACACAGATGACTCTCCTTACCTCTACCCTCCATAATTGTAAGAAATTATACACATACGACGCGCGACTTGAGTTCTATAAAATGTTTTCAAAGATTACAGATGTAATTTTTTTTGCAAAATTAATTGATGCACCTGAGTTGCTTGAGCGTTTAAAATTCGTAGTTCCACGTGAAGGTAGCCGCCTCCAAAACCGTAAGACTTTTGCTTGGCAAAAACCAGAACTAATCTTGGTCAACATTGCAAATTGCTTTTGTGATAATTTGAATTTGGAATTAACTTCTTTAAAATTTAAACTTTTAATAATATCAAAACCAGCCAGATACAAATAGTATAGTTAAAGAGATTTTATAACAAGTTCGTACATACTATAATGCGAAAAGACTTTTTCCCCAACCTATTAAGGTTGTGTGTTCCCGAGGGGTATGTGAGGCGGAGGCGACGGCCGTCACTGCTGGAAGTACCGATTAGGCGGACAAATTTATTAAAAGAGGCACCAATGACGCGCGCCCTCCGCATCCTTAATGTCATATCAGAGCAATGTGATTTGTATTGTTGCGCTCTGAGTGAATTTACAAGGATCGCATGCGGTTTTTTTGTTACAGGAATAAGTAATTAAATATTATTATGTTAAGATTTTTTTTAAAAAGCTATACTATCGCATTAGGTTTAAGTATTCTATATTGATAGTGTTAGAATAAGAATATAAATAAAAAAATTAATCATTTTTATCCTTTCCCCCAGGATTGTCTCCTGCTAATGCTAGCCGTTCAGGTTAGCCCGTCACTGTCTTAGACTGCTCAATCACTTACCAGTAGGTGAGATTGCAGTCAAGGGCTAACTTGCACAGAAAATAAAAATTGTACCAGAATTATCAGGGAAGAAGGACTAGGGGAGCATGTATGTCGAGGGAGTAATTTTTCTCATGGGGAAATAATCATGATACCACGACACAGTGGTTAGGATGGACTCTTAACGACTAAAGCCCCACGATATCAAACTCATCGCCTTTGAGATGGGTAATATATAATGTTAAAGGTAATATATGGGGAGTATAAAAATATGCACACCCTTGCAACTCTGAATGGAATTAGGTAACTCTGACGGACGACTGATTTGTGAAACCAACTCAAAAGATGTATTAAAACTTAACTTTTTTTATGAGACAACCCGTCAATATGTACATTTTAATTGGTACTGGGCTTGCAGAGCCATTGGTAATTCAATAATATGTAGTGAACATGGTTTTCTGTTTAGCTTAGTATGTGATAGGAAGCGGTCGCGGGTAGACGCTTAGAAATATACTTATAAATTTTCGTATTTGCGATACATTTTATTCGACACGTATTGAAATTCAAGCATTAGTGACGAGGATATAACGGTGAGTTTTTTTTTATTTTTATTACTTTTTATTTAATTTAAACAAAAAAAAAGTTACGATTTTACAATAGGAGAGGAAATGGATTTCTTAATTAATTAATAGGAATTGGAAAATAAATAATTTTTTATCTAACCGGCCCTAAATAAAAGAGGTTGCTAATTCAAATGAAGATTTGGAGGCATATCTCGGCGATGTTCGCGCGTAACTTTTTGTTGAAAGGAGGATTCTCAGGTTTTCGTTAAAGGGTTTAGTAAAGATTTCATGGAAAATAACTACTAGATTTTTTGCGGGCAATTTATAACATGGCGCGTTTGATACCTCCGTAGCTTTGTTTTTAAGATGCCACCATCTCACAATGATGTTAAAAAATGGTTTTTGGCGAACGCTTTATGAGCTTTAGATATTTTGAATTGATATGTTTTTTAGTTAAGATTCAGCCAGCGGTGTTTACTTTGGGCACCCGTGATTAGTGTAATAGTTTAGTACAATAGTTTAATCAAAGATACGAAAATAACGCGTAAAGGCTAAGTAATTAGTTGGTCCTTAATAATACTACTAAAGTAGACAGTCAACCCACATTGGAGGGTTTTATCTATAATTCCTTTAAGACATACAAGCCCGGTACCCAGCAGTGGGAATATGCCGACGATTATGAAGATCCACCAACCTTATTTGTTACACAAATAAATAATAATAAGAAAAATTTGTATCGGCAAATTTCCAATTTATTTTTATTTAACAGTTTTTACCATATACTTCAGCAGGACTAGCACGGGCGGCAGATAAAAATTTATTTTGATTGATTTATCAGGTGGACATGCTATTATATCCTCTGACAAGGGATATAATTAGCATGCCCATCTGCTAAATCAGTGGAACATGGACTGCTAAATCAGTGGAATATGGAATAGGAGAAGTTTATCCCCGGTTATAAATACATACATATATTATTTGGATATTATTTCCACTTGTGCGCCAGTGCCAGTTAATAAAGCTGTGGGAGAAGATAAATTTATATCCTTTCCCCGGGGATATAATTGTCTCCTGCCCATGCTAGCCGTGCTGAGATCCTAATCCTAAGGTTGCCTGGCTGAGATCGCTTCTAAGCAATAAGGCAGCCTCAATATTCTACTGCAGTCTTTGTGTTTCTCTCTATTCGTCCTTCATATTCCTAACTGTACAAATGGAGAGTTTAAATAAATAAAATAAATAAACAAATATATCGGTATACTTTTAAAATGCCTATAACAATTTTACGAGTGTCGGTTGATTCCGCAGATTGCATAACTCCGGGAACACATCCTTAGTACTTTTCCAAGGTCCAAGTAGTACCGATATTAAATTAAATTATAAAACGTACTGAGGCCGCGATTTCCGGAGAGATGCGGGCTTAAATCTCCAAGTTTCGAATTTTAAAATCCTTTGAAACTTGTCCTTTGTCTCTGAATATTAATAATCCTTTTATTGCATATTCTATTGTATTTCAAAATTGAGTTCCACAGTATCCTAAATATTTTTACAAGCTGTTTCCCGCGTCATCGTCACTCGTACTAATTTATTTCGTTTATTTTTCGTCTGTTTTTCGGACTAAATATTAAACTTTTTTTCTACCCCCATGTTCTTGCCAAATTTTATAGACAGTTGTTCGGGCGTGAATATGTAAAACTCAACCGGTTACCTTGTATCGAATTTTTAATACATGGCTAACAGAACTTGTCACTATGGTAACTTAAGTATGAACGTTTTGTAGTTATACTTCTTTTGGGGCGTTAGGCAAAAATTATGAGAGTAAATTTTTACGATGCGCACACACCGCCACACAAAACCTGAAGTTAAGTTAGGTTTATACAGAGTACACTTTCAAGTGTCAAAGGCTTATTCCGGTGATTTAATTGATTCAATTGTACAAAAGTCTCAAATTTTAATGTTGAGTGAAACTTGGTTGTCCGATAATGAGTCTATTAGTATTCCAAATTTAATTATGTTTATTATGTTTTTCTTAAGTTATTTCTAAATAACTTTTTTGTGATATTTACATAAACTTTATTTTAATAATAAAACTTTCAATGTATTAAATACCTTTTTTCTATTGTTACATTGCGAAAAATAAAATTTTGCAAAGATTTTTATATTTTTACGCCAAAGAAGTATAACTTGTAACGCGTGTCAAGAAGTAGGTACACACACTTTTTTTTAATTGAAATTGTTGGGATTCGAACACATCTTAATAAATGCGCAGTGGGAAGCTAGAACTTAGGACATAAAGAGCTATGTTATATGTACCTACTTGAACACTTATGCATAGCAAATAAACGTGGAGTAACGTCGGAATCGGTATCGTCTGGTGGTTAGGTATTCAGTGTTTTGTCACGCTCTGTCATTCGGAATGTGCTCTCAGTTGAAGTGTGACAAAACACTGCTTTACTTACTGACTTTATTCCAAGTTAATTTATAAGGCTCATAACCTTCGACGCATAAGCTCCTAAACTTCCTTTGCTAAAATATTCCGTTATTTACTCTACCTTCATAACACTGTGTGGATTTGACGCAAATATTTGAAAGACGTATATTACCATAACTAGAATAGAAATAGGAAGCTGTTGGATACGGATACATAATGTTTTTTTTCATTCCACTAAAAGTTCGACTTTGACTGCAATCTCATCTCGTTAAGTGATGATGTATAATATATATTATATATATCTAGTCTAAGATGGTAGCGGGCTAACCTGTTTGGGAGTCACACCCCTAATCGGCAGGGTGATTACGGATCTCGCGACAGCAATGCGACCGGCAATCTTGCAATCACTGCTGTCGAACGTCACTTTTCCATACAATAAATAAACAAAAGTATTCCGGTAAGATGTCGCGTGGAAACCGACGCGACATCTTACCGGAATACTATATATGTCTTATTTGCACGTCTTCGTCGGAAGGATGGTAACTATCCACGGCCAAAGCCTTTCACTACACCAGACCAGAGAGAATTCAGAAATTATAAATTCCCGTATTTACCCTGCAGGGAATCGAACCAGCGCATGACTTCCAACTTAAATTCACAGCGCTTACCATTGTTCCACGAAGGTCGTTAAAATCGGTGGATTCTGGAAAGGTGGCGACTTTTAATGAACATCAACAATAGTGTTTAACTATCTACTGCTGGACTACAGGCTGGTATCGGAAGGGTTTTTAATCACCACGCTGGGCAGACGGGTGATTTTGGGCAAACCCTCCCGTTAAGAGGCCTATTATTTTTAATAGGATTAAAAATAAAAAATACAGAACTCGTTTTAGGTCTTGTTCCTAATATCTGTACAAATTTAGACATACGTGTCAAGCCAATATCAAAGGAAAGGAAAAGATGCTATGCCAAACATAAGTTATATGAATTACCTAACCAAAAACCAATAAAGAAAAGATACTCTTTTGTGTTTATAATATTCACCCTCATCGTCTTCGTTCATAACCCACTACACGGCACAGGTCTTCTATTAGAATGAGAAGGGTTGAGTAGGTAGTCCACCACGTCAACCAAATGCGAATTGTTGGACTTCACACACCCTTGAAAACATTGGTCATAACTTAGAAAAGTTAGAAATGCGTGTTGGGGTTCGAACTCGGTCCCCGAAAGTAAAGCCTATAGGGTCCCACCCATTATGCTATAACCGCACACAACAACGAAACCGCTAACGCTAGTAAGGCTACAAAGAAATTATATATTTATGCATAATTTAGCCATTACGATCATGTATGTATGTATGGATTTGCCATTGAGCCGAGATGAACCTAATTAATAATAATTCAATGTTTTCCACTAAATTTATTTAAACAAGACCTTGGTGCGAATAATGTCTAGATTATTTCCTAGTAAGCGAACGTGAGTATTTTTTGCTTAGATATCCATAATGGCTTTAGTTATTGGATAACATAATGTAAACAAAAAAATGTACGTATTCAATGGTATGTAAGCACCTAGCTGTGCTCGATATGATATATATTGATACATTAACCTTTTTGTATGACTCTAAAAGTTAGCCTTTTGACTGAAACATAACCGGTTGCACGCCTCATAAGCGAAGCGTTGAGGTGCGTATTACTATCAGTTTAGGAACACCGAGTGATTCTCCAACTTAAAATGTCACTTTTTTATTCTTTATTGCTTTTATAAGTGAATATAAATAGACAAATGTTGAGTAAAACACTATTTTTAACATTCATGATATTTTTAATTATCTTTTTATTATTTAATCTAATTAAAAAATTGTTTAATTTGTAAAAGTTCTGTCTTGCACGTCTGTATCTGTGGGGATCCCGTATCTTGTGGTCACGATAACGGGTGAAATATTTATTTTTATTATTATCGAGTTGGTTTTGTTTTATAGGCTTCAGTATTTTGAGGAATAGAAGCCTATTACTTTTCACGGTATAATTAGACGTAGTTTAATTATTATTTACAAATAATCTCAATTTTATTGTAATGAATGAGATTATGAGGCGTTCACTTTTGGATTTTCCAACTATTTGTATGATGCAGACTAAGATGGATTTTTACCATCATTGTTATATTTTAGTTGCCTGTTTTACTGAATTTCATATCAGATAAGACTCGAAAAATAAAAGTCAAAAGATCAGACAAAGTCATCACGATAATAATTTTTATTGCTATTGAGATACTGTTGCTTAGGTTTACTTTAGTAGGTAACTTACAGTAGGTAATTAAATAAAACCTAATGAGTTTTACTTAATTTTGTAATTTAAAATGAAGCAGAAAAAAAAGAATTTTTGTAAACTCTAACACAACCCTGGCTGACTAAATGGTACCTCATACGGAAATACTACAAAAATATTGGCCTTCAGTGGATCTCAAAAAAAACCAGTGAAGCAGTTTGCAAATATTATTTTTATAAATCATAAAAACCCCGAAAACCACAACCGATATAATGATTTAACAGATTTATATAAATTTGTCACATACTTAACTCCAGCTAACTTAAATTTTGTTAACTTTAACGTGACACTAGGGGTAAGCATAACGTCGGAATCGTTTATGCAGTGTTTTCTCATGTCGGAACGTAAAATAACAGTGCACAGTATCCTTACGTTCATCATTATTGTATTATCAACCATGAACCCATATTTATCGACCCATGTGCCCACTATTGGTACGGTTCTCCTATCAGATATATTTAGGCCACCAATGGCCATGTGCGGATTGGTATACATACTATCTAATAGTCATACATAGTAGTCTAAGTAGTGACGTCTGCATATCATCTGCGAAAGGTACAGAAGTCATTTGTGGTATTGAGTATACGCTTTTATAATATGATTCCCAAGGTAATTTTGGACCTACCAATGCAAAATTTTAAAGAATATGTTAAAACACATTTATTGCAGCGAGGTTACTATACAATTGATGAATTTCTTAAGGACAAGGAAGCATCCGGCTCTGCTTTTATCTCTCACAAGATAGAAAAATGAATGTTAAATTGTAAAATGTAAATTGTTGATGTTGGAAAAGAGCAACTGCTGAGTTTCCTGCCGGCTTCTTCTCGGTAGAATCTGCCTTCCGAACAGGTGGTAAATCACTACAAACAGACAGACTTGACGTTTCAAAAGTGCATACATTGGGCCTACTTGAAATAAATGAATTTTGAATTTATTCTGACGTTAGTGATATCGGATAAACGTACTCCTTTTTTATTCTAAATTGTATCTTTCCTATCTTTTTGATTATCTTTTCATTACCGTTAGTGTATAACATGTATTAAAAAATAGAAAGAAAACCACCGTATTAAAATCAACCACTTCAATAGTATTCTATGTTCCAATAAATAAAAATAATTTTTCATTGAAAAGGTATGGTAAATAAGGTATGTACCTACTTATGCTTAAATTGTTTTTTAATATAGCTGAGGTTATTTACAGTCCATTCACCATAACTTGTCCCCTATAGTATAGGGGCATTCCTGAGATAGGGGACAAGTTATAGTGAATGGATTGTAGGTACATCATAAGGTAAGAAAAAACTTAGTAGGTTAACTTGGACAAAATTTTTAGTTAGTTAGTTATCAGTAAATACCTAAAGAAATTGACAAAAAAAAATCGACCACTAGACATTTTTGCTTCTAATAATTCGTAATTATAAGAAAGTCAGTTTTCTTTCTTATCCTTATGACTTTAATTGACTGCACCTTATTAATATACCAGCTTCAAACACGCAATTGAACGTTGACAGGTTATTTAATAAGGCACCTAGGCACTAATGAATGCCTTACATATATAAGTCAAAGGTCTTTCTAATACACGAGTAAAAACGCAATTATCGCAAAATACCTACCTGATTACCTTACAAGTGTTCTTAACCTACGCAATTAATAAGATTGTGATTATATTGCTTATGCACTAATTATAAAGTTGCAGAAAATGATAAAGGAAATACGACTGGCCATTAAGTATTATAACAAGAGAACCCGGCAGACGTCGCATCGTTCTGGCCGTAAAAGCGGAGCCCCATTAAATATGTTCCTAGGTAAATAAATAACATACCAACAGTAGCGCCATCTGCCAGGTCCAATGAGATTATACGTTACAATGATCTAGCGAAATATACTTTATTAATTACGACCTATTCTGATACTAACAAAACATACATAAAAATATTTATAAAACGGAGGAGTGACAAGCATTCAGACACGAGATTTTAATAACCATAAATTAGATAAATACTTTTTATTTAAAAATAAACAAGAGAGGCAACAATCTACTTAATTTCTTATGATAGGAATCGGATGCTAGCTGACTAGCCGCCGCTAACCCTACTTATAGACGTAAATTTCCCCCCGTTATGTCGTAATCGCTTGCATTTTCTCTTAAACTACGTATCCAGATTTCATGCTTTAAAGGGCGAAGCATCTTCATGAGGTAGCTTTGATAAAAAGTTTAATTTTGTAAGAATTAATAGTCGATGCCTAATAATGACGATAGCGAGTCCCTCTCCCCTCTCTCCATGCATTAATGGTAAAACCATTTTGCATCATCAAATGAGACTTTCGGTCGTCAAAGTAGAGAACAGATCTTTCGACGAAGACTACATCCTCCAACCAAAAAACTTAATTTTTTAAATACTGTAAGTATCGCAATAATGCTAATGAAAAAAATTGAGTATTTATTAATAACTAGTTTTGATTCCAATATTGTATTGGTTTCTAACCAGCTCGTAATGTTTTTTTTATAGTTAATTGCTTGCAATAAAAATGCAGGTTTTAATGCCTTTTAGTACTTTATAGTTAGTTGGCGGCGTGTATAATTTTTCCGCTGTTATTTTTCTCATGAACTTAATTAAAACAAGGGTCGTTAATTGTCGGAAAACCCAAATAAAAGTAGGTACGTGGTAGTTGCATTCTTACTAGTTTTACCTTTTTGTAACGTCTGGTATTTCCGGACGCGCGCTGGCCTTTTAATTCACGACAGAATAGATTTTTTGTTTGCGTATGTTTGCTGGACCGATTTTGATAAGTAAGGATTGGAAATCATTTTTTTTAGTAACAATTATAACAACTGTGGTATTCGTTATTTAAAATTATTGTAATCATTTCTCTAAATCCCGTTTATTTGAAAGTTTTCACGGGTTATGACCCAGAGCCCCCTTTTGTAATTTAATTTTAATATATTTTTTTGCCTTAATACTGGTGTGGTTTAAGAAAAAGTGAAAGGAAAAGCCGATAAATCTATTTAGAATGTGAAATATAAATATGAATAAAAAAAAATCTACGTCAAGGAACATTATGTGTATTTTTTCAAATTGATAGGATATTATGTCTACTTCTTACATATAATTTTCTCGTGTCACACTCGTGTTTGTGTGTTTGTCACGTGTTTGTGTGTTTGTAACGTGTTTGTGTTTTTGTAACGTGTTTGTGTGTTTGTAACTTCTGCGAAACGGCTAGATCGGTTCTTATGAAATTTTGTGTGTAACTAAATTTAGTAGATAAGGGACTTGAGACGTCATTTTAAACGACGACTAAGTAAACACAGATTATTAAATCATGTACCTACTTACAAAATAAATCAACGTTACCTGAACCAATATCGCTATTGAGTGTAAATTTTTGAATGACTTCTAACCTTTACAACTGATGTTTATTCTAAATAGGTAGGTAGGTAGGTACTTTCCGGCTATTTATAAAGTCAAATGAATAAATTTATTTACATAAGTTACTTACGCTGGGTATTAACACTAGCTAATCGTATTATTTTGAACTTGTCAGTGGAAGGGCATGTTAACGCAAAACGTGTGCTCAAATCATTATTTGTAATTTTATTATCTTATTGAAGAGTTTTTACCCTTAGGCAATATCGAAACTAAAATTTTTAAAGTATTGATAACTTTCACATTTGTTTTATAAATATAACCTTAAAAAAACTATGTAAAACTGCAGCGAGTTTCCTGAGAAGCTGGCAGCATTGCCCCTATTGTTCAAATCTAAATTCAAAATTAATTTATTTTATGCTCTTACATGTGAAAATAATCGGCACCGCTAGTTCAACGTGATGTCTATGACCACTTTCCGAAGTCCAGAGTAGTACTGAAAATGATTAGTTATCTCCATCGGTCATGATACAATTGATTAATTTTTTAAAATTCGTGTCCAGTTATCGCCTGAAAAGGGCACTCTATTCTCTATGAGAAAATTCGCTACTGCCGTCCTTAAGGAATCGTTATATCGTATAGAGCTATGCTCTCTATAAAAAATCATAGTTTTACTTTGTTTCAGTCTACTTATTATCCCATTGGTTGGTTGGTGGATTTGGTTCTATAATCAATCAACTCCATTTAATGTCACAAGTATATATTCTGAGCCAGTGAGATTTTTTAAGTAAGATAGTCCGCGGTTGTTTTGAAAAAAAATTTTTTTGAGGGCCCTCTATAATCGATACAGAAGTCTGAAGCCAAAACAGAATTTTTTTCATTTTTGTCTGTTTAATAATAATAATAATAATCATTTATTTTTCTAAAAAACAATGTATACAGGTAACCAAAGCTTAACTATAAAATTAGCTAGAGGCCCTGATAACTAAACTGAGTATAAACTCGTATGATAGTTAATCTTGAATCTTGAAGTTTGTATCTTAGCCGCCATAGTTTTTTAGGAGAGTTCATACATTATCTGGGATATTTCCAGGGGGGCAGCTGAACTCCCCTGCCCCCCCTGGGTACGCCCATGTTGAGAATCACAGGTACTCTATATTTTTCTTCTTTTCTAATATCATGCTCATGTATAATTTTCCACGCTCGAGCAACAAAGCAATTATTCTAATACCTACGTTACTTAGGCATAACATGATAACACTGTAACCAAATACATACATGTCTACATTTAACACGTTTGTATGACGATCTAAAACATAAGCTATTAATTTTATATTAGCAAAAAAATCTAAACAGGTCTACCCAGTATCCGGTCAAAAGGATTATTAAGCTCATCGCACATTCCGTTTCGAGTCGCAAGAGTTAGGTACCTAGCTCAATTTCTATAATCCCAATCATCGCGAGCCTGTTCTTTAACGCGGTCTAATATAAAATCTTCAGATGGGAGATTGAATATAACAGTTTTATAATTATCTGCAGTGTTTTACCTATAGTCATCATTCGGTCATGATAGAAAACGGTCTATACCGGTAAACGGTAAATATAAAATTCTAAAGTACGGTCATATCTATATATCCATACATTTGTTTAGCAAAGAAAGAAAAATCATCTTGAATGGTGGTATAATATTGTAACATTGCATAAGTTTTCACTAGTCCAAATGCTAAATGCAGCGTGTCACTCGTGACGTCATTGATCGCATTGTCATTAATTGACGCATTAGACAGACCGACAGATGTGTTATTTGCGACGCGCCCGATTAGTCTAGCAATGTGCGGTCAGTTTAAGTATTTGTTATTACGTCAACATACCAATTTCTTAGGTGAACAGTTGTAGAAAAAACCCAGTGGTCATCATGGCTATTATAATAATGAAATTAGAAAAATATAAAATCCAAGTAGGTACCTAACTAAATATACTGTCATAATGCGTATAAGTGCCGTAAAGAAGATAATATTGAAGAAAAGTCTTATTACCTAAAAACGACGCAGCGCACGTTAAAAAAGACTTAATTTTTTTTTTTTTTTTTTACATATTTGGTCGCTTTGACGTTCCCATAATATTATAGTTGTTAATTTAAAAAAACACAAACTTACATACTCGTAGCTCACCATAGTCGTCCGTTTTTAACGGACTTCAAAAAGGAGGAGGTTCTCAATTCGTTGGAATCTTTTTTTTTATATATGTTACCCGATTACTCGAAGACGAACCTAACCTAACATTATTTTTTTGCTTTAAATGGCATACTTTAAAGGCGGTTCAATTTAAATTTTATCCAAATCGGTCAAGCTGTTATTGAAAAAACCAAAACAATAATGTAACAAATTTTTGCTCATAATGTTCATTAATTGGCGTGCGCTGAGAAAAGTGTTGATGATACATAAAAAATATGTACTACATGATTAAAGAACTTATTATTCCGCAAGGGAATATATCTAACTATAATATTTAGGTCACAATAGTAGCGTTCTTGTTCTAAAATTTAATTAGATCGCCGCGCCGATAGAAACAAGTATTTTTTGCTTTTTAGTTCTTGGGCGTGTGTTGAAGTCGGTATTTTATTAATTTATTAAAACCACTTTATAGAGATGTTGATTCTGTAACATTGATTTTTATTTCCCAACGTTCTGCCAAACCTTACTGTAAGATTAAAGTGGGTAAATTTAAGTTTAAAAACTATTACAACAAGGTCTACTTTGCAGTGACGTCATAGTGTTTTGATACTCGCAAACGATTAAGATTTGCCACGATTTGAGCGAGCTAATCTTTTATTAAGGGTACCTTGCCCTGAATTATGTGCCTCGTGTTAATTTGTAGGTATGTATGTACTAAGTTGCAGATTACATTAATATAGGTAACGCTATGTGCTGTAATGGTGATCGTAAAATTCAATTTAACTCTGCTTTGTACTTGCGATCAGCAAGCTGCGAAGCGGTTTTCCAAAAGATGGTTCTAACGAAAAAAAATCGCTCCGCTGTTTATTTTATTTTAAATGCACGAGTAATACACCCAGGTGCCTGTCATTTTCATTCTATTACAAATTTATCTATATATATAAAAGAAAGTCCCGTTAGTTACACTATTTATAACTCAAGAACGGCTGTACCGATATGGCTGAAAATTGGTGGGTGGGTAGCTTAGAACCAGGAGACGGACATAGGATACTGTTTATCCCGTTCGACAGTCCTTATATATATATCTATATTCTACATCTATAAAACAAAGTCGTGTTAGTTACACCATTTATAACGTGAAAACGGATGGACCGATTTTCATTATTTTTGACTTCTTTGATTCCTTTTAATCCGGAATAGGAGAATAAGTTTTAAACAATATTTTTTTTTAATTTAAAATCAAAACAATTATCTAGCCGTTCATTAGTAACAAAACACAATTGACAGCGCTCGTCAAGTTGTCTATACCTAATCGTAAAACTGTTGATGTGACCTATAGAGAGGTTTCGGAGTAAGATGAGTTTTATGTATTGTACTTTTTAAAGACATTGAGATGTAAAATATATTAAGGCGAAATGAAATTCGCGGGGATAGCTAGTTTTTTATAAAAAAAAACATTATTTCCTCACTATAGGTACCTATAACGACTTTTTTTACAGTTACGTTGTAGTTATGTATTTCTAGATTTATGTATAGGTAATAATTTTAATAGTAGAAGAATTTTAATTATATTTTAAGATTAGCTGGCACTTATTTAGCCCAACGGCTAAGTCTAGCAATTCAAAGGGGCAATAACGCCAGCATTTTGGGTACCATGCCCATAAGTGAACCGTTAGACGGCTTATATTTATTGTAAATATTAATGTTACTTTGTAATTATTATTATTTGTTTTCTAATTAGAATTATATTTAGGCTTACATGAAATAAATGACAACAAATATGGGTGCCTTTTAAGATTTTCCTAAATATTTATTTGTAGTTTAGAATTATTAAGCATTAAAGAAATGTCCGTTTAAACTTAGTATTTTTAATTAAAAAAGTAATTTTTCACACTTTGTTATTTATCATTTATCACATAACGTAAGATGCCGTATATATACTAAACTACATTTGTGCAAAATTTCACATTATAATCTTTAGTAACAACAAAGTTGTCGATTTTTGATCCGAAACAGACCTCGATTTTCCACAACCAATGAACTTGTAGCGAAAAAAAAATCTATAAGTATAGTCTACTGGTAACCCTAAAGCTGACACTAACCTTGGGGCAATGCTGCCAGCATCTTAGGCACTTATGCCTCAGGGTGGTGATACACAGATTATATTAGGTTACTTTTGCTTAAGAATATTTTAATGATAATGTGTACTTAATTAAACTATCCAAGATATTCATTTCAGATAATCATAGGCTGGATATCTTTGGACGCATGTTTTAAAATCTAGGCTTTCCCCTATAAAAAATTAAAAAAAATAGAAAAGTCATCTTCAAGTTAGATAAATATAGCATAGATTAATATTTATATGTTATTCTGTCAATGCGTGTGGTCGTATAGATCGTTATACAGCTGTTATAGCTAATGGACGTACTGACCTTAGGCTTTACGACTAAACAAATTATAGCACTGATTGATTCAGTATTGTATGCGAGAATTACTATCTCTATAAAACTATATTACCGGGTAAGTGCGAGAAGTTTTATTTTTAACCCCCAACGCAAAAAGTGTTTAGTTAGCCCGCTTTGTCTATGTATCTGTCATCGGAGGGGAGGTTAAGGGAGGTCTTCGAAATCGTTTCTTCATATTTTGATTTTAGAACGCATAAAAAGTTAAAGTTTAATATGTTGTAATGCTGTGTTTTTGAATCAACTAACTCAAATTTTGAGTTTGCTGTTTTGAAAATAAAATACTTAAAATAGGTTGGTATCTATTTTTTGTGTTCTATTATCCTATTACAAAATATAATTCAAGACCTTATAAGCACGTCTTTTAAAACTTCAGATCCGTACGATTCACTATTTTCGGTTTATCAGGGGAAAATAGCAAAAGGTAATTAACAATTGAGAGTTTTAATTTTTCCTTACGGCACTGGGGTTGACACCGCCAATTCCCTAACTCCTGCCTGGTGCTGAAAATTGTTTAACAGATAATACACAATACCTTACAATTTCCTTTCCAGATTCGAACCCAGGACCACGCGATCTTTTGTCGAACATACTATCCACTAGACTAAGGAGGCCATTATATATTACAATTCTTTTCCGGCCTAAGGCTATGAAAAAAAAAACGGAAAAAAAATATCGAAAAAGCGTGAAAATCTAAAAAATTGCTGCCATTTGATAACTAATAAACATATACAAAACTTGAAACTATGAAAATGTAGAGCTTGAAATGTAGAGAGTCTAACAGAGCACTTTTGAACAACTGTATTTGGAAATTTCTAGAGTAAATAATAATTAAAGCAGGAGATTTTTGGCTTTTTAGTCTAGGATTTTTTCTGATAACGGCTTGTACGTGTACTTGTACTTGTACGTATACATAGCTTAAATATCGTTAGGCTACCCTGTAAGACGTTTTTGGCCTGGATTGCATTTGATTATTTTAGCTTTTTACGAATTATTATAAATAATTTAAAAATATAAACTAAAATGACTCTAAAGACTTTAACGACAGTAAAGGTTAGGTTATGCTCCTTAAAATAACATAACACTTAACGTCATGTAATGACACGGCTCTTTTCATTACATTGTAGTCTAGAAAAATGTAAATGATTTGTTTACAGTAGGTACTTAGTGTTTGTGGAGCACTGTTAAACTAAAATGTGGATTATTGAAGATGATTCAACCGTACCGAAGTTTTAAGTCCGAAAGTAGTCTTTTATTTCGGTAAAATTGAGAGTAGTAGTAATACTTAAACTATTTTCCATGCTTTTACGTTCGAAAGGCAATCAAGAAACTTAAAAATACAATTAAATCAGTAATAGAATATAATAGAACAGAACAGAACGAAACGGAATGGGATATAATATAACAGAACAAAACAGAACAGAATAGAGTAGAATAGAATAGAATAGAACAGAACAGAATATAATAGAATAGAACAGGATAGAATAGAATTGAACTGAATAGAATAGACTGGAATAGAACAGAATAGAATAGCAAAGAGTAGAATATAAAAGAACAGAACAGGACAGAACAGAAAATAACATAACAAAACCGAATAGAAAAGAACAGAAAAGAGAAGAATAGCCACAACAAAATGAGAAGAATAGAATAGAATAAAATAATTAAAAAAAAATAGATTAAAATTATTATAAACTAAACCATTATACAAAACTAGGCAATCTGCAATCACATCCGTGGATTTTATATAATTGATATCTTGAGGAGGGCAGAATTATAAAATAGGTCCAAATTACCTCAATATTTATTCCAATAGATCTATCGCAGGCGTATGGAATGATGCATTTGCGTCATTTTTATACTCTTGACTGATGTTAGGAGGTAAATTTCCGGCAACAGGCCTAAGTACTAAAAGCCACCAACGTAATCTATAAATTATTTTTTATTGAAAACAGGTTTCACCTGACTACGATCTCACCTTATGGCAAGTGATTAATCAGTGTGATAACCTTGTACATGATATGTAGGGCTACCAGCCGCACTCCTATGCTATTTGTTATTTCGCATAAATTAATAATTGGCGTAAAGGAAAACTTTATTTTACCTCCTTGGATTTTTGGTGTTTTATTTAATTTTGAGCGATAAAATCAAAATTTATTAGCGGCTTATTGCGTGTAATGGGACGAATTGCAATTAATACTAAATATGTAGAATTAATTTATTTTTTGACTTAGAAACACTATGAACACTATGAAAGGGATAGGATTGTTTTGGAGTTCCTAAGTTAGTTCCTAACTTTCTACAAAATTGGCAATATTACTAAAAGTCTATTTTTGTTCGTTTGTGTTTTTTAAAAATAGAGCGAAAAACCAAGTGTTGAAATAAATGAACAACAAATAAAATAAAAAGAGACAGTGTTTAAGAAGGTATACTTGTAGTAGTTTCTAATACTTTAGATTTCTAATACTTTAGATTGTAGATTATTTTCTCTTTATTTCTTTATAAAAATTCCAATTAGTAAGCACATAATAATAATTACAAACTAACATTAATATTTACAAAATATAAAAGCCATCTAACTGTTCAACAAGAAAAGAAAGATTGTTTACATAAGACATGTAATGAAAAGTGGAGTGTAGTAAAAAAGACGGCAACCCTAGAAGTGCGGCATTTCTACAGATCCATAGCACACGTTATTATATTCTGTGACCGTAACCTAGACCAACCTCCTCGTTGTTCTATGTATGTGGTAGATGAATCACGAGTCCCTGTGTTCAGAAAAATTAATTTTAGTAGTTGGTACAGCTGGTTGTGACAGAGTACGAAGTACGAAGAATTGTTGCATTGCTCTGTTCTGGTCTGAAAGGCGGGGTTGCCTGATGGCTTGACGGCAGTCAAGCGACTCATCGTTTAGGAACGATGCCACGTTAAAATCAATTAAGTGTCTGGATTTCATATAACTGAAGATTATATGAAACAGTTTAGATTGCATCATTACTTACCACCAAGTGAAATTAAAAATAATAAGGGCCAATGGTTCATTGTTGGGATATCTCGAAGCTTACCTGTGATGCTGTGGTCGTGTCCTAAGACAAGGGAGGTTTAGGTCGTTTAGTATGGAAAATAAGGGGAATAGGAGTTTTGGCCCTTTACCAGATTCCTATTTTTGGACTAATTGTCTTAAACGCTTGAATGTTTGTAGAATGTTTTAAACGCTTGCCATATCGATTCCCTAGCGGAATTTTCGACATGGCTTCGAACTATCGACCGCTTAATTTGGTTCATCATAAATCAGCCGTTGGGTATTTCCCGTATATTAAGTACCAGATGTTCGCTCGCGGTTTTCGTTTTTCATAAATTCCGTGGGAACCATAGGTACGTTTTCCCGGGTTTAAAAGCAGCCTATGTGTTAATCTAAGGGTTTAATTAATATATCACCATTCCAAAAGTCTGTCAAATAATTTTCGAGTTTTTGGGTGAAAAAGTAACAAAGATCCATCCATCCATTCGTAAAAACTTTCGCATTTATAATATTTGTAGGATTAGTATGATCTACCGAGTTTTTTAACATTAAAATCAACCTCCAACTTATAAAACAGCGATCGTCTCTACTAAACCGTCCTCAGATCAATCCCTATATCCCTACTTAAAATTATAAATATGAAAGTGACATTGTCTGTCTGTCTTTCGCGTTTTAAACCGATAAACCGATTTTTATGAAATGTATGGAGATAAATCAGACCTTGAGATAGGACACACAAAAAGGTTTGATAGGTTTAAAATAGAGAATGATAGTTTTGTATGGAAGTTTTTTGTAGTCTAAAAACTTTACGTATTTCGGTACTTGATGATAAATAAAAAAAATTGGTTGCCTGTAAAGTCGGTATACGGGCGAAAGTTTTACGTGACAACGACTTTGAGTGGTAAAATAATTTTAATGTGAATATTCATTCGTATAGTAGGAAGAAGGATGAAATAATAGTAACAATTTAAAACATTTATTTATACAAAGAATTATATTTAAAACATTAATTTATACAAAGAATCTCGCACTGAATTTCATATTAACAAAATTTTATTTTTACCTTTACACATACATACGTATTTATATACAAATATACATACAATAACTTGCAATACATTTGCGTACAATGAAACAGCGTTTACTACAAAGGGACGCGTGCCTTTCACTTTTTATGTCTGTCTCTCTCGCTCTTAGGCGGGCTAACCATGCCCGAGTGGAAGGGACGCGTGCCTCTCACTCGCTCTCATTGTGAGCGCATAACGTGAGCGGAGCGTAACGCAGTTTCTTGAAGTGTCACCCGGCAAACCAATTTATAAGACGTTGTCACGTCAATAATTTATTCGACCAATGTGTGGATGAAACTCTTTATGGAAGTGTTATAAAAAAGGGTATGATTGGGTTAAAACTTTGTATGAGAGTTTGTCATTATACCTATGTACATAATATGGGCCGGGCACATAGTTCGGAGAAAGGATGGACGTTGGGGTCCCAAGGTGCTGGAATGGCAGCCCCGTACTGGTAAGCGCAGCGTTGGTCGACCCCCAACGAGGTGGACAGACGACATTAAGCGCGTCGCAGGTAGCCGTTGGATCCAAGCGGCTCAGAATCGTGGAACTTGGAACTCCAAAAGTCAAAAGACCTATGTCCAGCAGTGGACGTCTATCGGTTGATGTGATGATGATGATGATGACATAATATCGTGAACAAAGTGGCGAGGCACAGCTTGTACCTACTTCTTTACATATTATAAAACAAAGTAATCATTATTATCTACACAAAAGTCCAGGAGGCTATAAAATATGTCAAAGTTTTATGGTACAGTCATAATAACCACTTTTTGTAATAATTTGTCAATCAAACACGGGTACGATCGAAAGATGGTGACATTCCTATCATAATATTAATCCTTATCCAAATAAATAGCCTAAGAGCACACGACGCGACGGCCAGACCTTCGTTATTTAATAAAAGCTGAAAATTCTTCTGTTCGTGTCCCCTATACAGGTAAGAACGACCAGGGACTTATAGAGTTTGGGTAGTTTTTACTTGGGCAGGTAACAGGTAGTAAAGGTGTATAAAATAGTACCTTAAATTAGTTAACGTATAAAGCTCAATTTTTTTAAATTTTATTAGGGATAACTTTAGAAATCTCGTCATCCATTGCCGGACACTTATGACAGTTACTACCCCCTGCCAGACACACCTAAATTTTTATAAATTATAATTATACTTTCGTTACAGTATAAAAGCTAAATTTTATATACGTTACTTGGGAACCTATAACAAAATGTTTCCTCAATAGCCGGACAGTTTTAATATATTAATGGTTTTTACACCTTGCCAGATACATCGAAAGTCCATCGAAAATTTTCTAGTCCATATGAACTAGTTAAATTTTTGGTTGTTTATTTGATACGTTTTAATATACTTACTTCAAGTTAGTACAAATCTCTGAGAGTATGAGGGTAATTTATTTCATGATTTAATTATTGTTTTTTCGTCTTGAACTTGACTTCATTTTAATCACCTTCCATAAAACTTGGTCAACATGAAGTTTTTTGTTGTAATTTTATTTTTGCTTTATACATCTGGTTTTGTTTACATATTTCTTCATTTTAATTAGTGATATATACACATACATCTTTGTACTGATAGAGCTTGCATAATAAAAATACGAGGAGCTACTTATACCTTCCGTCTTCTCCGTCCGTTATATGAATAATATACATAAATATTTATAGTGTTCATATAAATACCCAAAACATTCATTCATTTCCAGTTGTGGGAATCGAAACCAGGGTCGCTGCCCGCTGCGCCAATCGGCAGTTATAAGATGTACCTAAAAATGTTGTAGGGGAGTGTGCTGAAAAAGTGATGCTATGATTTAAACTCTCTATAGTAATATTAGAATAATGTCGTGATTTAGAAAGCAGGTTTTCGTGGATTTTATACATATAGACGAAAGCCATATTATCCAAAAATGTGAACCGATTTCCGCATAACTCGAGGTTATTAATCTAAAAATAGCTAATAAGGCGGACGTAACCTTCGACTATGTGATTTTTCGTGGTTATAACTTTTTTTTTTTGCCACAGACCTATTAGTTATCTTTAAGAATATTATGTTGTTGGCGATCCCTTTGTAGGTCTCATTAAAATTTAGGTTAAATTTAGGTTTGAGCATTATTCAGTGTCTGGGTGTTTATATGTATATTCTAAGTATTTATGTATATTATTCGTACCCATACCATAACACAAGCTACGCTTACTTTGGAGCTTGATGGCGATGTGTGTAGTAGTATATTTATTTATTTTTTATTTATTATTTTTATACTAGACTTTGATGGTACAAAAAGAAAGATTGGTCTTGAGAAGAAATAGGGGCAAACTTTTGTATGGAGATACTATACTATCTCATTAAAGGACGCTATGGTAAGAAACTCGTGCAAGACTTACGCAAGTGTACTTGCATGAAGGAAGTACCCCCGATTGCATGCGATTTTCAAAATAGCCTGCGGTAGGTATACGGATTTCCAGGAACGAAACAAAAGAAAATTTCTAATCACAAAAATGTAATCTGGGGTAAAATAATAAGTACGAAGATGTAATTTGTTACGTGTTACGATGCATTTCGATTGTGATGATGCGATACGTGCAATAAAATTCGATCTCAAACACGTTTTTAGTATTATCATATAAAATGCCGAATAAGGAAATAACTTTGCCGATACCTATTATATTATGTTGATGCGTTGTTGTTTCAAAATGCATTGTTTGTGGATTTTAACGATACGTTAGACACAAATTTATTGCCGCGTCTGAACAATGTAAAATAACGATCGTAAAGTTCTTTTCTAACCATTAACCAAACCTATAATAATAACAACATATTAAAGTTCAATGCGTTATACACTTGCAACTTATAGTTATAATGGTTATAAAGTATGGATATGTAACAAACATTTTTTGGGTACATAATGAGTTTTTCACTTAATAATTTCTCAGTAAAAGTACGGAAGGAAGAAATTGAGTTTGAGAAAATCTTTTTTTGGTACCTCCGGATTCAAACTGGTCTGCGGGCCTGCTTCGTCTCTCGGAGAGCACTTTAGGTAGGTATACTGTCCATCCTACTACCCGATTCAATAACTTTTACGACAGTTGCCAACTGTCGCTTTCAATTAGCTAGCTATTAACAGGTATTATTAGTCGTTAAAGTCCGCCTCCCTAAATTGGAGCCGAGTGGTGTTCTAAAACCGTGCCAAGCGTTGGTAAGTCAAACAGGCTGAAGATTCTTACGATGATGATAAATTTTAAGAAAATGTAGCCACATTTAACCCTCCACCATCGGAACAAAGGATAGACACGATTCTTTGCTTGGATATAAAAAGAGCGAAGCTGTTAGTTGAGTTTTTTATTCTCAGGCTTCTACAGCCAGTTTTCAAATTAAGTGGAGAAGTTAAATATTATACCTCTTATACGCTGCGAACCGGTCTAAAGGGACCGGTTCAGGCTTCTTCAGAGATAATAAGAGGCTTCGAAAATACTCTGTTCGAGTGGTTTTCTTTGATAGTGGCACAAGTAAAAAAAATTGTTATCTGTTCTCAACATTTTAAACTCCAAAGGTAGTGAAATTATTTTATCAAAAAGGGCCCACTTTCACCGTCCTTCTTTCACTTTCATCTCCCAAGTCGGAACACAAATTTACCCGTAGTCATTAATTTGCTAATAGAGTAAAAATTTGTATAATTTCCCTTGTGCTAGTATCGAAGCAAAGTTATATGTGGTATTATTTAGAACTACAAATATATATTTAAGCGTGCTTAATTAAATTGGAACTTCTGTTACTGCATATAACTAAAGTATAGATTCTTGATACATACGCTTTATAATACTTTATACGAGGAAAAAATCAAGAGCGCATTATTTGTGCTGAATAAAAAAAAATCAAAAGTGCACACCTTATAATCTCATTCATTACAATAAAATTGAGATTTTTTGTTAATAATAATTAAACTATATCTAATTATGCTTAGCTACATCTAATTATGCGTCTGGGTGTTTATATGTAAGTATATTCTATGTATTTATGTATATTATTCATAAAAATATTCATCAGTCATATTAGTACCCATAACACAAGCTACGCTTACTTTGGGGCTAAATGGCGGTGTGTGTATTGTACTAAGGTAATTTTATTTATTATTATTTATTATATACAATATAAATAGTAGATTTTATGTGGAATGCCTTGGCAGAATATCATGTCTAGCAACATCAGTTAAATTAAGTTAATAACAAAGTGAATAATTGTCTACAGCTATATTTGAACGAAATATAAAAAAATAAGATAAAATAAAATAAAATATACATAACACAAGCTACGCTTACTTTGGGGCTAAATGGCGGTGTGTGTATTGTACTAAGGTAATTTTATTTATTATTATTTATTATATACAATATAAATAGTAGATTTTATGTGGAATGCCTTGGCAGAATATCATGTCTAGCAACATCAGTTAAATTAAGTTAATAACAAAGTGAATAATTGTCTACAGCTATATTTGAACGAAATATAAAAAAATAAGATAAAATAAAATAAAATATACAAAGTAATTGCATTAATTTATTGTACCAACTATGAATACTTTGTGTAAGATTATTTAGAAAAACTCTGAGCAACAATATTTATTTTACCTGCAGTACAAATTGTCTTTTTTTACGGGTAATGCAACCAGTTTACAAATTTCATAACAAAAAATTGTAGTTTGTTTTTGAAGTTTTTTGTTCAACTGAATCGTCTATCACGGCCAATTATTATACAAGTACGCGATAAAATATGTTATTACAGCGATTGGTAGATAAAAATAGTTGACTTTATAAAAAAATGGAGGTTCCGTGACTCGTGGGACAGAAGCGATCATTTTACGCATTGCCTTAATTATTAATCACATGCGACATGTACAAGCGCCACAATTTTGCTATGCGATCAAGCATACATCGTTATAAAGGCAAACTTATACAAACTTATTAAACTTACTACAAACTTCAATAGCTGATTTGTTCCCGTACTCAGTAAGGGTGCCATTATATTGTTCTTATACGAGCGTAAAATATAAATAATGTGGCAACTAACAACTCGAACTAACTCGAAGGTATAAATAGATCTGACTTCCTAAACACACGTCGATTCCCGCTAACAGGAATTTTGAATTAAAAGTGGTTTTTGGAAGTAATATGATATTACTTAACGCCATTATGTCTGTGTTATCATCTCTTGAACACATTTACCAATTGTCTACCATTGCTATGCGAAAGCGCCATAAGTTCGCAAAGTGTTGCCGCTTCCTAGGGCTCGCTCGTTTCATCTTTAGTGAATTATACATTAACCATAAACTAAGACAATCTTTTTTTTGCCCACAGAAAAATGAACTACTACTTATCAGAGACGCCGCTGGCTCGTACAGAGCTTACCAAAGACAAGATGGCGCAATGGATGGAAGGGCAGAGGAAAGCAGAGGCACTAGAAAATATAGACGTGTTCGGGAAACCCACAGACAAACAGCTGAATGAACTAAATAACGTCAGGAAATTAAGCAAGGAATTGCAAGAGAACTTACAAGTAAGCTTTAGACACATAAGTCTTAAAGAAATAAAAAGTTAGGATTGAGATTTTGTGATTAGACTTTTGAATGAATGAATAAATGAATATACTTTTATTGCACACCACAAAAAGTACCTACATAGAACAAAAAGAAAAGTATAACAAAACAACGAATACAATTTGGCTTTTTCTAGCCCACGGCACAATTTACGCCGCGTCATCCTCATACCCCACTGCTGTTATGCAAAATACCTTTTTAGTAGTAGTTGATCTTTTTGTGATAGCTCGTCCGGGAAGTACCTACTGCCATAATGCTTATTTCTGCCGCAAGACAGCATTGTTGCAATGCTGTGTACCAGTCTTAAGGGCACGGTGGGCCGTGGGATAACGATTTAGGTTACAGGACGTGTTCCTTAAATGCCCTGCGAGCTTTTGCTCTGTTTATAGGCGATCGAGGCGAGGCGGGTTTCCGCTAACGATCATGGGTTAAAAAAACTCTTCCCTCAGTCGAGTATAAAGCGCGCTCTTTGCAAAATTACCTCAGTCACTTACATGAGTAAAATACTATATTATAGCGTTGTTCATTATTTTCATCAATCTAGTATAGTCTCACAGCTTAGAAAATTTCTCCTCCGACGAATTGGTATTTAAAGCAACTCACGACTTTACTCCAATGCGAGTGATTGTCACACGTCATTTATTTATTTAATTATTTATATTCTAATTCTAACACTATCATTACAGAATACTTAAACCTAATGCGATAGTGTAGCTTTTTTTAAAAAAAAAAAAACTTAACATCCTATGCTATTTAATTTTATCTATTCCTGTAACAAATAACCAACATTGCGATCCTTGTGAATTCACTCAGAGCGCAACAATACAAATGTTACTTGTACATTAACCTTTACTGCACAAAATTGACAGGACTAAAAACTATTATAACGTTATTATTATGTTACCGGCTTCGTAAATAAATATACAGGTACGTCTACGTGGTACTTCCCGGGAAATAGTTTGTAGCGGTTGGCTACGTCACCTATTGACCTGATATTTTATACAATCACTAGCTGTTGCTCGCGACTTCGTCTGCGTTTGACTTTGTTTTTTTAATGTAGCATTCAATTTAGTTGTAGTTCTAAAAAAAATTAAAGAATTCAGTATCTCTCTCTCCAACCAAATTCATTAGATCTTCACAAAGTTTGGGCAATTAAACACATATTATATATTACCTCTATGGTACAAAAATAATTATTTAAATCGGTTATAATTTGTCGGAGTTATGGTGTAAAATCGTCAAACACTTTCATCCCCTCTCCCAAAGTAACCGAGCTTAATGTCGGGATAAAAAGTATCCTATATTACTTCTAACACTTCCAAGAATATGTTTACAAAGTTTCATGAGGATCGGTTAAGTAGTTTTTTCGTGAAAGCGTAACAAACAAACTTACATTGACATTTATAATATTAGTAGGGTAGGGATAGGGATAGGGATTTACGAATTTGAAATTAGCTTTCCGGCCTCGAGTATGCGTTGTCTACCCTCTGAGACCACAAAAGTCTCGGCTATTATCTGATTCTAGAATATTGGACAACCAACCCTCTTTGGAGCAGCTTGGTGGGTCTAAGCTGGGTTTCCCTCTCTTATTAGAGAGGAGGCACGTGCCGAGTGGGGCGTTACAAAGCTGATGATATTTATGAACTGGGCTAAACTACCCTCGGGCGTATATATCCAAAGAACCAACATGCTTTTGTAAATCGTTTATTAAATAAAATTGACCCGCATTTGAATTGCCTTTACTGGTGCAAGCTTCAGAGGTCATCAAGCGAGCTTAAAAATGCCAGTTTGGAATATCGCTTCGGCTAAGAAGAACCGACAAAAACTTGATATACAGTTAGGTACATCGTTTTCAAAAAGATTTATTGATTAGGTTATTATAACTTCGTCGCCTTTAAAAAAAGCAGCAGGTTCTTAATTTTATTTATTTAAAACCGATGCAAGACGATCGTGTGTGTTTTATACGAGTAGTTTGATCACGTTGTCTCTTTGTCTGCGATTTTCTGTCACCGTAGCGCTCTATCCGATTTATAGTAATACCGTATTAAATAATTAAATTTCGAAAACAAAAAATTTTTTTCCATAAGACTTTTGCTTAGATTTTTTTTGAAATAAAACTTCACATGTAAAATTTTTGATTTGTTGGTTACGCTAATTCGGCGTTAGAATCTCGATATAATGCCAACATATTTGTATGCAGGTGCTTTAGGGACAATGCAGTCTGCTTTTTAAGGTATTGCGTTTTCAGGTACTTCTTATTATTATTATTATTTTGTTTACTTAGTTTTTTTTTTAATTTTACTAAGTAGCTTTGGCTTTAGGCCTCTTTGTAAATCAATGCAGGTTCTCTTTTTGTAAAAGTTATTCTGCCATCTCTCGCTCTACTTTTTTCTGCATGAAAGCTATGCCCTTTTATACTCGTAAGTCCTTTTCTAAACCCCCCAAGAAAGTGTTTGCAACATTTCATGATGCTCAGTTGAGTATTAAGAAGGAAAAACGTAACAAACAAACGAATAAACATAACGATTTATTAACGAGTTTGTTTGTAATATTAGTTAGGACACGATTAAAATAAGTACCTTGGAGGGAAATGTCAAACAGGTAATTTTTTTTTAATCCACAAAATAAATCTAACTCTTATTTATTGTTGAAACGTAGTTATGAAATTAAAATAAAACGACGTTAACGTGTTATTTATGGCTCCGGTTTCACGGAACAGGCTCGACAAAGGTATTTTTTTTCCTGTGGTACGAATTGAGGCATTCCGGGGCTTTCCCCGACTTTGAAGCCAGATCGGTAACTTTGATTTAATATTCTGACGCTCGGTATCACGGAAGAAAAATAAAGTGACCTCATCACATAAAAACTCAGCAATATTTATTAGTAACTAAGTAGTTATACCTATAGAATCACAACCTACGTGAGACAAATAACTAACATGATCCACATATCGATTATCGAGCTAGTTAATGCGTCGGCTACATATCCAATGTAAACGTAAATAATCTACACTCATAATAAAAATGTAACTGGAAGATTTCTGTACATTTAATATATTTTGAAAATTTTTACCACGGGATGCTTTATAATCGACAAAGATTATTATTTAATTTTTGTCTGTCTGTCTGTCTGTCTGTCTGTCCGGCCATCACGTGAAAACTACTGAACGGATTTAAATAAAATTTAACATTCCTATCATGTTATTAATCCTTTTTTTAAATAAACAGTTTTATAAATATTAATTTTGATTATATACCTACCTGTAAATTCCTTTTTAAATTATTCAAATTTAACCTATAGCTTAAAAATTGCGACGGGATATAAACAAAAAAAACCAAGAAAAATGCAGCGGGCCGCGAATAACATAGTTTGGAAATAGAACTGGACCTGGTAGGCAGCGCTGCAATTCGTTTCTAGGTTTTTTGAAGGTATTAAAACCTCTAATAACCTATTCGGTGCAGACGAAGTTGCGCGTTCATCATGCTTCAGCCTATAAAACTGCTTGACCCCATGCTGGTGATCTAGTAGATGTGTATCCTCTCCTCCTCTCTCTCGTCGTAGATCTCTATCCTCGATACCTCTGTTATATTCACTTAATCGCCTCCTATGACAGCCGCGGGAAAAGAAGGCTATCATACCCTAATTGATTACCATTCTACATCATAGAAGCCCATTCAAATTCAAAATTCAAAATTCATTTATTTCAAGTAGGCCTAATATAATCACTTTTCAAACGTCGAGTCTGCCTGTGTCGACTCTACCACCGGTTCGGAAGGCAGATTCTACCGATAAGAAGCCGGCAAGAAACTCAGCAGTTGCTCTTTTCCAATATCAACAATTTACATTTTACATTTTTCTATCTTGTGTTCTAAAACGCGCATGGTTTCGAAAAGTTACAGTTGCCTGCTGGAATTCGAACCAACAAACTCCGAAAGTTAAACCGGAGTCCTGAGCACTCGTCTATCACCGTTTACAATCCATACAGGGTCGACCTCATTGGTAATCGATAATTTTCTTCGCAAGTTGAAATATGTGCTGACCTCTTTTATGGTATAGTACTAAGTATAACTAGTAGAAGTAAGCGGTGGTAGGTAGAAAATTACATTTTTGGTAGGGCTTCGGCTTACATTTTCGGGGGACAGAGATCGAGCCCAGGCCCCAGCAATACGCACCTGTAAATTTTCGGAGTTATGCGCGTTTTTTTAAATCAAGCAATTATATGACATTTTCCTTCACCGTTAAAACAAGTGATATTCACTTGTTTTAACGGTAAGGAAAACATCGTTACGAAACCTGCGTGCCTGAGAGAACTCCATAATGTTCTGTAATGTTCTCAAAGGTGTGTGAAGTCCAGTCCACCAATACGCAATTGGCCGGCGTGGTGGACTAACGCCCGAACCCTTTTCATACTGAGAGGAGAGGAGGATGATTACGTATCTCACGACAGGTTTGCGACAGGCGTAAATCTCGCGATCACTACTGTCAAACCTAATTTTTGCGTAGCTATAGTAGAATAATGGCCGGTAATAATGGGTTGATGATGATGATGACGGTGAATATAGTATTATAGAGGTCAGTGGTTATCATTTCATCTTTTGACATTTTGGGATATGATATACCCACGTTGTGTTTGTATCCTCTTTACTCTTTGATCAAATAAACAGTTATTGTATTATATAAGTTGCTTGTGGTTTATTTGCTGAAGACAAGAGTACGTATGTTGCATACGTAAGTGAGTAAAAATACTCAATAACATATTATAGTTCTGTGAACAACCGTAATTTATAAGCAAGAACTGTTGAAAATCCCTGTAACCGCATCCGGATTGTTTTAAATAAACCTACTGTATTTTATTATAAAGCGTTCCCTACACAGGAATCCAGGACCTAGTTATCTGTAGTCGAACATCCTAATCACTAGTCCCACGAGGTAAATTCTTCATTAAGGCCGATAAGGTTGGTCTGAGTCGTACTCTATTGCACAGTGGTGTCAGCAAATGGTAAATCCTGGATTCGATTCCTAGGGGACAATTTGGGAATACATAATCGCGCTCGTCTTGGCGGGGGCACAGCAGTGCATATCTGAATTTCAGTTGTCTGATCTCGTTGGAAACCGTTCCTAGTTACCAATCTGACAAAAATGTTTCGCTAAGTGATTTAGCGTCAAGGGACGATGCCATCTAGAAACCGACTAGGGGTTAATGGGGGTAACTCCCATACCCCAAAACAGCTTAGCCCACATCCCCTACCAAGGGCTCATATAAAGTGGAAAAAACCCCTCTATTTATCTCTATTTATTCTGTTTAAAATACGACCACAACATAATTATTTCAAAACACACCGCAGTGGTCGTAAAAAAAACATTCTTAGGACGTTGACCTTCGGGATTACCGACTTCTTGAGATCAATTCAAACCTGCATCAAGTTATTAATGTTTACATTACTTACGACGGGTAACTTCGTAACATAATAGTGACTGTAAATATAATATCTTCCTGTAACACTGTTGAACGAAGCATGACACCTATACCGAGTTAATTTTCGTCATTCAATACGCTCTTGGACGGCAATGCTCAATGGGGTCTATTCCATGACGGGTGGAAAGCATTGTTCCGTGAATTGTTGAGAAACTTTGAAAATATTGAATGATCTTTACTTCAATATTCGCAGAGTTTACACTATATTAATATCGTGTCTTATACAATGTTAAATGTCATCTTTCATTAATTTCTCTTATAGGTATCCATAAATTATATAGTTCCATCTAGTTAGTGTAAGTGGCCCTGCCGTACTAACAAGATGTAATATAAATAAATAAATGTATATGAGGCTACGAGATAGAATATATTACACATTCTATTTCCTCTATAAGTAACCATGGAAACTGAATAATATGTAGATAAAGAAACAAATATATAAGTGTACGTACCTATAAGAAATAATAATATAGAATAAGTACAGTACAGATTTTTTTCCTATTTTAGTTACATAGAAGGTGAATAAAATGTATAATGTAGATAAAGAAGCAAACGTATAGGATAGAACGAGATCGATAAATCACACATTTTGTTTACAAGACTTTTTATTTATTTATTTGGAATCCTTAAAACATAAAAATTTAGATTTAAAAAATTATCAAATATATACAAAGAGCTGTGATGTCAGTCAAAGTCAAAAATATCTTTATTCAAGTAGGCCCATAGGACCATAGGTGGCACTTTTGATGCGTACATTACATGTAAAATATAAAATATATTATCACTATCTCACACTGTCACTTAAAAGTATTAAAGAAGCAACCTGGTTAGAGCAATAATTTACACCCAAGCATTTTTATCGTTGACGTAGTCGTTAATACTATAATAGGACTTTTCTATAAGCTTACCTATGTTTAACACAAACTTTCAACTATTTCAGAGACATCTCCAAGATATCAACTGATAGTTTATTGTAAAATTGTATACAATTTCCTTTAAATGATTTTGAACAGTGAATAATTTGCTTCTAATGTTCATATTATTACAGTCACATTTTGTCTTAAATTTAGAAATATTTTTGTGAACATACATTAAATTTTCAAATATGTATTGGCTAAAAACTGTCATTATCTTAACATCTTTGTACGGGAGCTATGGTGATACAGATACGCTCGACCGTAACAATAGAGATCTTCCTCCGAGCGGGTGATCGTGCTCGGGGACCGTGGTCCGAACATTAATTTTTGGAAGTTGAATATATAGGCATTCTTCGTGAACACTTCGCTAACGCGATTCAAGGTTTTTTGTAGCGCCTTCTAGTTCTGTAATGTGGAGACCGCTACAATCTTTAAATTTATCTCTCAGTGACTCGACATTTTACGACTTACGACAGTAACAAGTGTACACAACATGTTTATATATCGTCATGTATACAAACTAAAGAAGTAGGGTTCCTACGTTTAAATTAAATATGCATATAACTAAGCAGAGGCAATCATCATTCTTGTTTCCTCTCAGAAGTATGGAAGGTACTGTGGAAGGGTCAAGATTAATATTCAAATTTCTGAATTTTTCATTTCAATATCGATCTATATAATCGATCTAGTGAGCCTATTTTTTTACAGTCGATACAATTGTCTTGTTTCTCTAACTCGTTTTCCGGTGTCCGAAAAGTGCTAAAGCCTAAAAATGAGTTTTAGCGAAATGACAAATAGTCGCCTTTTTTATTTGCGCGTCAATTAAAACGTAATTACCAGCGTTTGCCCGCGTACAAATTGTAGCTAACCTTTTATTATTTAGGGTTACTCTTACTTTGAAAAAACTAGTACATAAAAGTCTTACCATCTTCGAATCCTCGTTTCACGCTTGTAAGATTAGGTTAGTAGTATATCATTCTTGGATATACTACTACACCCTAGGGTGATTTTTTTTTTGCACTTGGTATTTTAACTTCGGTGGAACAGTGACTGTAAATATAACGTACAAGTACCTATAGTAGCGTTTGCTCGCGATTTCGTTGTCCGCGTACAAATTGTAATACGTAACTCTTAACCTTTAGGGTTTATTTTAGAAATCTTTTAAAGGAATTTCATTGAAAATTGAATATCCGCACCTTTAAAAAGACATTAAACTTTCATACAGATTCTTCCCGTTTTACTCCTTTTAGAGAAACTCTTTCCCCTACTCGCCAACACACTAAAAGGAACGTAGCTAACTTTGAAAAATAATGGTCTCTCACACTGCATTCGAAACCCCATTGCATTCCTTTGGGTACGTTTTCGAAATAAATTTCAGAATGTAGACTTCCTATATAAAAAACGTGTGATTCGTAAAAACGACGTAACGCGGACTAAACCGCGGGCAACAGGTATAACCTAAGTACATAATTATTATTAAAACTATGTACTTACCTATTTTATTATAGACCTCAATAAAAATGCTAATCGGAACGACTATATAAGAGTAATAACTAAGTATCACAATGTTAGTTGCATTGTGCATATAAAAACGTCAGTTATCCTTGTTATTTATTAAAATAGTGCGTATCGAGAGATAAAATCAGATATAAAAAAAAAATTAAATAAACTTAGATTCCTTTTTTTTTTCATTCCAAAAAATTAGGGTAGGGAGGATATTACGAATGTATGAAGTGCACGCCACTGTCACCGTGGCCGAAATTTGTCAAGGAAACTATTTTAAATTTTTAGCTGTTGTCTTTCTGCTTTTATAGTATCCGAAACACAATTGCATCTGCATACCCTGTGCAATGCACAGGGTATGCAGATCATATAAAATGAAGAAAATCTCCAGTACGAGTTATAAGAAACATAAGGATAGGCATTGTAAGAGTTATTAAAAGCCTACCCTTAAGTATTTATAACTCGTACTTGAGATTTTATTCATTTTATACTCTATGCACGTCACTGCTTTGAGATGAGCATTTCCTAAAAAACTATTGTTTTTTACAGGATATAGAAAACTCGGTGCGCACAGCCGAAGTGGACAACCAAACCATGAACCCCACCGCACCCATCCTGGATTACTCAGAAGACCACGAGTTCGTTTCAGCTAACCAGTTGGATGACTACTATGCTCAGGAAGATCTGATAGACACCAAGGAGGCGGAAAAACAGAGGCTAACCAAGGGTAAAGCTTCTAAAACAGACATTCAGATGTTTTACAAGGATCAGTGTGTGTTTTTGACGGGTGGTACCGGGTTTTTGGGTAAAGGTGAGTGTGTTTTTTGCTGTGAACTTTTTTTTAAAGATTTATTAAGAACAGATGTGTGAACACTTTCGGAATGACGGTTGTCGGCTTGATTACAAACCTACGAGACAGGTTGATTGATGTAGAGTTGACAGGGCAGTACTCAGTAGGACGTTTTCCTCGCATGCCCTACGAAGTGTGGCCCGGTTTATACTCGATGGTTCTCCTCTTACCCTTAAATGGGCCATCTGTTTAGTCGGTAAATTATTACAAAATAACAAATAGTTGGAAAATCCAAAAGTGCACGCCTCATAATGTCATTCATTACAATAAAATTGAGATTATTTGTATATAATAATTATATTAATTATACTACATCTAATTATACCGTGGAAAGTAATAGGCTTCTATTTTTAAAAATACTGAAGGCCCATAAAAAAAAAAACAACTCAATAAGTGAAGTATTTCGCTCGTTATCGTGATCACAAGATACATACGGACACACGGACGTTCAAGACAGAACTTTTTAATTAGTTTAAATAATAAAAAGAGATTTAAAAATATCATGAGTGTTAAAAATAGTGTTTTTTCTCAACATTTGGCTATTTATATTCAATAATAAAAGCAATAGAGAATAAAAAAAGTGACATTTTAAGTTGAAGAATCACTCGGTGTGCGTAAGCTGACAGTGATACCCCTTCAACGCTTCGCTTATGCGGCGTGCAAAATATTATTTTGGAAATTGAAAAATAGAATAATCTTATCAAATTAGTGTATCGTCGTGGTCCCTCGACAAATCTAAAAAGTTGGAACGAAATCAGACCGTTTAAAGAGGGACAAAATTTAGTCTAAACATATTCACATACAGGTGAAGCTAATAAGATGCTTGTAAAAAACAGACTGACGCAAAAGAGCCTAACGAACTGGTTGGCAGGTTATCCGAGGGTAATGCCTTTAAAACTAATATACAGAGGTTAACCAAGATCATTATATACAATCAAATAAATCAATTATGAATCATTGTGTCTTTTTGACGGGTGTTTTTCGGGTAAATGTGAGTGTTTATTTGGCTGTTACTTTTATTAAGACTTACTAAAGCTGTTTCACTTCAATCATTGCCGTTAAGGTCTTCAGTAACAGAGTCTAACGGACGTAACGTTAAGTACGTCTACCAACGTAAAGTTTCTAAAAACAACTTTCACCAAGAATTATCTTGTCACCGCAATTCTATTTTTGTAGAAAAATACTTTGACAAAAATAACTATGTAATAGACTGTTACAATTACTTTAAACTGTTACTTTAAACTAAGCCTGTGCCAAAATCAAGTTATATATTATTAGTAAGGATAATTATATACAATTATAATATAAGTAAGGAGACGCATCACATAAATATATAGAAGATATATCTTAACCTTTTTAGCTCCCGAATTTCAGACTTCAAGCACGAAAAGGTGATAAATGCTTAAAACCACCCCGTTTTGATCAATCGTTTTTGACACGCGTGCCTCTGCGCGGCTGGTTTGTCTTGTCAAACAGACACTTAAAAAATCTGATTGTATCGAACGATTAACAGTCTAAACGATTCTTTCTATGTCAATAAACGGCCGACTGGCGCAGTGGGCAGCGACCCTGATTTCTGAGTCCAAGGCCGTGGGTTCGATTCCCACAACTGGAAAATGTTTGTGTGATGAGCATTAAGTGTTTTTCAGTGTCTGGGTGTTTATATGTATTTTCTAAGTATTTATGTATATATAATTCATAAAAATATTCATCAGTCATCTTAGTACCCATAACACAAGCTACGCTTACTTTGGGGCTAGGTGGCGATGTGTGTATTGTCGTAGTATATTTATTTATTTATTATTTATTTATTTATTATTTAATAAAGAGCTGGTTAACTAGCTGTTTATTTGAAGAATTGCATACGGGTTATTATTACACAGTTTTCGGATTGATGTGTGCGTGTGTAATAATTATTATTTATAATAATGACTGAATTGAGCTTCGAGTGTTTTGCATGATATTGATTTTTACTTTTTAGTGAGTTTTTTTTAACTATATCCGAGGTAAGTGTTTTATTTGAGTGCAATTTTGTTTGCTTTTGTTTTGCTTGCTTTGTTTTTATTAAATGCGTAGCAGTCATATCACAGTAAATATATTTTAAATTTAGGTTACATATTTGCTGTGGTAATATAGAGGTACTTAATGTAGAGATATTCCATACTGATGGATTGTTTTTGTATCTGTCATGTATGTGTGAAAAATCTCCTATTACATAGTGGTAGTTGAGCTGTTAGTGACAGAGCTCGGGCAAGCAAGTACCCTACTACCATCATGCTTATTTCTGCCGCTACGAAGCATTGTTGCAATGCTTTGTTCTGACCTGTCCTGCAACATGCAAGAAAACCTTACCTTTGGTAGAGACATTTAGTCCAGGCCTTAACGCTATTGACGGATGGTGTTTTATAGTTTGATTTTATTTAACACCACATTTTGACGGCCGATTAACGCAGTGGGCCGCGATCTTGCTTTCTGTGGCTGTGGGTTCAATTCGCACTACTGGAAAAATGTTTGTGTGATGAACATATAATAATTATTTATGTATATTATTCATAAAAATATTCATCAGTCATCTTAGAAGTAAAAAAAAACAAAATAAAACAAGCTACGCTTACTTTGGGGCTACATGGCGATGTGTGTATTGCCTTAGTACATTTATTTATATCACCGTCTTATTATCGTAATAATCGATGGGCATAGACAATCTCACAGGGTAATAAATGTAGACCACCTATTGTGCCTATTTTTGTGTATTTTTTTGTTTTAATTGATTTGATTTGATAGGTTTAAGAGACTTTTTTTGCTTTTTTGCTTTGGATGTGGTGCTTATGTAATTCGGATTATTCTTTGTTCTCATTTCTTGTATCTTTATTACAGACGGCAGAATAAGTCTGAAGGCGAGTCGCGTGGTAGAGAAGGTGCTGCTCTAATATACTCGCCTCTACAATTTTATTACTCTGTAAAATTATTTATTCAAGGTGATTGTCTAGTGTAAAAACAAAACAAAAATATAAAAAAATGTTATGTTGTTTTATTTTTGTCGTTAAACCAGAATATCCACGATACCTTAGTACAATTACGCTCTAGGTACCTATGTTTTTTTCCTATTTTGAACCAAATTAGTTTTTAGGTTCCCTCAGTACTAGTTACTACATGTCGCAAGCATTATTAGTATCGAAACGTAAGAGTGAAAAGCAATCGAAGTCTAGCCGATTAAGTAACTTATTAAACAAGTTGCCAACTGTTTTTCTTTACATAATATGCTTAGATGACTACAGTTTCACACCCATCGCGATTTTTATTGCTGACTGGCGCAGTGGACAGGGACCCTGCTTTCTGAGTCCTAGGCCGTGGGTTCGATTCTCACAATTGGAAAATGTTTGTGTGATGAACACGATTGTTTTTCAGTGGCTGGGTGTTTATCTGTATATTAAACGTATTTATGTGTATTATATTCATTAAAAAAATATTCAACAGCTATCTTAGTACCCATAACACAAGCTACGCTTACTTTGGGGCTAGATTGCGATGTTTGTATTGTCGTAGTTATTTATTTATTTATTTTATTTAATGCTTTGACGGGCTCGGTAAAATTAATGAATGTTACTTTAAAAAGGCCTGTAGAAAACTTTATCGATTATCTATCTAACTTAATGTTATACATGCGAATGTGTCTTAGTGTGTTTATCCTTCCTTCACGCCATAACTAAGTTACTAATCGACGATATTTTGCATAGAAAATTTATATCTTTTAGTCCTGGAAAAACATCATATTCCCAAGGGTGGTTTACAGGAACATTCGTATTTTTAAACCAAATAACGTCCTACATTTTAGTGACTTATTACCTACTAGCTGTTTCCCGCGACTTCATCTGCGTTTGGTTTTGTTTTTTGATGTGGCATTCAATTTAGTTGTAAGTGTAGTTTAATGGTGTAAAATCGTCAAACACTTTCATCCCCTCTCCCAAAGGAACCGAGCTTAATGTCGGGATAAAAAGTAACTATCCTATATTATTTCTTACACTTCTAATAATATGTGTACAAAGTTTTATGAGGATCGGTTAGGTAGTTTATGCGTGAAAGCGTAACAATCAAACTTACATTAACATTTATAATATTAGTAGGGACTATGATATACTAGTTTATAAAGTAATCTTTGCATTCTGTAACTTCCACTGAATGTATTCATATACCACCAAGAATCACAATGTCCTGGACTTGATCCCTTTGTCTGGCCAATAACACAATTGCTAGTTTAGGTTTTTAGTTCTTCTGTCGGGAAAATACTAGCTCGTATTAAGCTGAAGATGATGATAATGGACCAAGTAACTTATGGATTTATTATATAAAAATAAAACATCTTGACTAGACTCGAAATTCGATATCCAGTAAATAAAAGTCCTTAGGCCAGAAACTTAAGGAAATTAAAATCCGTGTAGCAGAAAATGATAGCATAATTAATGGAAATCATGAAAAGCAAGATAATAAAAAATAGATAGTAAAATAAATACTTATTATTCATAATGGAAATAATAGATATGTATGATTGTATGATCGTTTCTCCTGTTCATAATATGGATGAAGAAGTTTTGTGTTTGGGTTTTTATCTGTTAACACGTATTAGGGGTACCAGGTATTCTGCATAAATGACTTGGCAGTTGGCACGATATCGTTTCTACGTCGTTGCAAGAAAAGACTAATCAGTATTCGTAAAATTAATTTGTAACTAGATATTAGTAAATATTAAGGAGCATTTTGATAATTTTTTGTACGTTTTTTTATCGATATTATTTACCCTAAATTTTAAAGAATACATTACTTGTATTGTAATTACATTATTATAATTAAAGTTACCTACACTACCTAATAGTATAGTAATTGTATTTATTTCGCGTGTTAAAGTCCGTTGTTACATATTATATTTATTTAACGTAGGTACACTGAAATACATTGTATGTGGTTCCAACAAAATCTCAAACCAGAATTAAATCGGAGCTGATTAGTTCGACCGCCCTTTTGCATTAGGCTGTGGCTAGGTAGATACCAACCTACCGATAAAAACATGCAGCTAAGAGGTTAAGTTACCGTATCTGTACGATGCGTAGAAATTGATTAGACTAAAATTTCCATACCCCTAACAGGCATTCCATGCCCCTATCATATTGGACTGCATCATCAGCATCACTTACCACGAGATGTGATTGCAGTCAAGGGCTAATTCGTACAATCAAAAAAATAGTAACCTAGTAATCGCCATCGCCATCCTAGTAAGTTACTAGTATTACTTTTTCGCTGTACATATAGAATATTGTAAAAGTTTATTACTGTATATCTATATATTTAAAAATGTTATGTTGGTTTGTGTACGCTTCAAAAAAGATCTGCACCGATCGGGCTGAAATTTTAGCATGATATATAATACGCATCAAGGATTGTTTTTATCTATTTTTCTCAACCATTCAATCACAATGTGCCACAGCGAAGCGTAGCAGGGTACAGCTAGTGTCCTTAATAAATAAATAAATAAATTACTACTATCACTTGTGGCAGGTGGCCCCACTATTTCATAACATCATATACAAATTGAACTAAATAATTAGATCCTTAAGAGTGGAATAAAAAAAGCCCCCAGGTTTCATTGTAGTTCTCTTCAAAGCCGATCCAGGCGCTGAAGTCAGAAGGTCACCTGCTTACTCTGTATTTTTATCTCTACGCATACTTAAGAAATATTCAACACACTACGTATCGGGTTCCGTGGTGTAGTGGTTATCACATCTGCTTTACACGCAGAAGGCCGCCAGTTCGATCCTGGCCGGAATCATATATTTTTAATTTTTAAAAGACTGACTGTTAATACTTATTACTCGAATCGATTCGAACTTGGGTTAAATTATGAGTTTCAAATGGCTATCATAAATACGACAAAATTATTTTCTTGTTGTAAAACGGTAGGTAGCGTTTTAAAATTATTGTAATAATTAAGAAGTTTTGTGAAATTATATACTTCATTACGACATAAAAGTTAAAAATTAAAATAGTTTTGACGAATTTTTTTAGTCCAGTTTTATTTAGTGGTGTGACTGTCGCAGCTATAGTCGTAAAAAAGTAATAGGCCCGTTTTGACATTTGTCATCGCGACGTAACTAGTTATGGAACCATAAGACTCGGTACTCGATACTCACGATAAATCAATTCAAGTTTGTATCAGTACTTGATTGATATGATTATGTTTTGTAAAGTGTTCGTTCGTTCAAAGTATTCCTTCACAACCAATTCGCGTGACTGACTGTTGATTATACGTCCATTTTTCAACATGTTGAAACAGAGTTCGTACTATATAACAACAAACACAAAAATCGAGTCAAATCACTATGTTTAAATCAATATCCAAAGTAGAAGAGCAAAAGTTAACGTAATAGTAAACAGTATATATCAAACTTAAACGAGCACAGTCAACTTTACAAGATGGGGAACGAAAAACTGCGCAGTGCGCGCGGGGACGCTTCAGTCATGTGCCGCTTGGTCAGATACATCAACTCAGACTCATTATTTAGAACCCAGTGTCGTCAATTCAAAACTTTATTTGCGACTTTGAGAACCAAGCGCGGCGGCTTTCGATATTCAGTAAAAAAATGGTTACAACTCTAGAATAAAAAAAAAAAGACTGAGAACGTAACTGTTTTCGAAACGTTTCAAAGTGCATGCATAAACTAAGCGCAAAAAGAATACTCGCGATATATTCTTTCATATTATTTAACGTCCCAAACAAATTTACGTATTTTTTAAAACACTGTATGTAATTGATTTTTATTTTATTGTTTCTTTCAGTTTTGTTCCAAGTTACATTCTATGGTCTTGCACAAATGTCAAAACGGGCCTATTACATTTTTACGACTATAGTACGTTGATTTTCGGGCAATAGGGTGTCCATTTCCTACGGTTTATTTAATATGTTCTTGTAATAATTTAAGATGGCGGATATGACAAATATAACTTTGTATGGTAAAGATGGTATTTTATGCTCAAAGACATGAAATTTGATACTTTAAAGTGAGATAATGTTATGGGTCGATTTGGGTAAAATAATGAAAGGCCTTACCTATTTCTATATTCTAAAAAATACTTTTTTAGTAGTATTAGGTTACGCATAAAGGTTTTTGATATAACATTAAAAATGTCATCAAAATAAAGTTATTTAATTTATACCCTTATATCCAATGTTTACTTTGCGAAACATCTGAAATGGCTAACATGTTTTTTTTTATCGTTTATGTCAGCAAAGCAATAAAAGTTGAAATTTAAAACTCGAAAACGGATAATTTTAATTATAATAAATATCCAAAAATATCTAACAAAAAGACGTAGTCGGTAGGCACCACCGTGACTTGACACCGGCCTGCTTCAGTGGGTTAAAATACCCTTGTTTCACATTTAAAAGTGTTAAACTAAACTAACTGTTGTAAATACCGAATGATTTATCAGAGACCTTAGAGCCCGAGAGCGTTAAAAATGTCTGAATTTCGAAAGCACGACTTTATAACATGTACCTATTATAGAATTCCCCCCATACATATAATATGGTGTGTATCTTTGAAAAAAATTGTATGTTGCATAGGGTTTTTTTTATAACTAGCGGGGATATATCTCGACAGTTGTCACAGTTATTTTCCCCCTTGTTTTAGTTTTAATTGAAAAGCTGTTGAGGTCCTGTGGTGATATTGATACTTTATACGTTTTGGTGAGGCCGAAGAGAGGAAAGGATCCCGTAACGAGGCTCCATGATATGCTTGATGAGTTTGTAAGTATATTTAAAACTGTTACCTAAAGAACCACTATTAACAATACCCACCTACAGCATGAGCAGCAAGGTGAAGGTTAGATCTCTGAAATCTTATCTCCTGTAAGAGAAGAAGCCTGTGAGATCACAACCATCTTAGACTGCATCACTTACCTGTTGCAGTTAAGAGCTTAGGTACTTGCTAAAAACATGGCTTCATAAGACCCCGGTCGGGTTGTCGTCCATATGTCTATGTATCAAAATCCTGCAAAAAGTGATTTATGTCCCCCTTTCTCATACTTACGAATAGCAAGGGTTCTAATACCTTTTTAACAATTTGATTAAGTAAAGGTAATAATAATTTTATAAACATTAACATAACTAATGCGCTTAGCCTAGGAAACGGATCTGGGTGATGCGTAGAGAAAAAACGTTTCACCAACTCTTAGATGACGACTAATACATTAGGCGCCATCTAAAGTTATAAAACTGATGCGTAACGTTTAGGGAACTAGTAAACTGACACTTGACAGGTGAACAAATTTTAAATTCGGAATTTTTAATAAACTTAAGATGTGTTCTTAAGTTTATTAAAAATGAAAAATATGATAATACAAACCCAAAATTAGACATACGCGGAGTATAGCAAATTAAGCTTAATTTTCATAATTTATTATGGATTTCCGCAAAGTAACGCTTTCTCTGCTTCTATCCAATATCCAAAATTAGACACCTTGTGGCAAGAATCATGGACAAGTTAGATTATATTTGTTGCCTAGTGAAAAACGATTGGTATAAGGTATTCCTAGGAACCGTCTTTGATTAGACATTGCTTTTTAGTTTGCTTTGATACTTGATTCGGTACTGTGGTGAGAATCCACGCAATCTCTTGTAAGTCTTCGACATTTCGTGACTGGTAGATATGTCATAAAACATCATCAATAGCCCATAACAGTCCACTGTTGGGCTATTGATGATGTTTGTTAAAGCCTCTTCCAATGGGATTGTTGTCATAATCACCATGCTGGGCAGACGGGTTGGTGATTGCAGTAGATGGTAGCTCAGCGGATGCTACCGACCGTTCTCCTTTATATTCCCATAATCGACTTGCACGACACCCGCGAGAGGTGGTGACCACTGTGAGCTGCTGTCACCATAGGTTACATCATTATAAACATAACTAAATACTCTGCTAAACACGTGTTTTTTTCAGTTATTCCATAGAGCCCACGAAGAAAATCCGAAAGGCATACATAAAGTTATACCCATTGTAGGCGACATGGAAATGCCGGGAATCGGTCTTAGTGATGAGGACAGAAAAATGCTCACTTCAAAGGTAGATATCTAAACCCGATCTATTTATTTAAAGTGAAGTATGTGATTCAATATTTTTTGTTGCCGATATCCAACTTAATTAACTTCCACTGCCCTCCGATTATTGCGTAATTTTATTCTAGTCTTGTGCTCGATGCTCAACCTTTTATTGCATAATAGTATGCAATAATGCTATCTATATCAAATCCTTATATATCCCCATCATTCAGTGGCGTACATTAAGGGTATGCACAGAGTATGCAAATAATATAAAATGCAGAAAATCTGCAGCACGATTTATAAAAAACTTAAAGGTATTGTTAATGAAATAAAAAGCCTACCCCTAGGTTTTAATTGTGTTGCGGAATTTCTACATTTTGTATCATCTGCATACCCTGTACATACCCTGTATGCACGCCACTGCCATCATTCCAATATTTTCTCACTTCTACTAACAAGCTGGATGGCTTGTTAGTAGAAGTGAGAAAATTTCTTTATTTACCAACTATACTTACTATTTCACTTTGTTGTTACATCCCTGTGGGACCCTATGTGGATTTTATTTTCTTCCGATTGGTTTAATATCTGATCTTGTTAGTCTTTATCCTAAATTCTTTTTATCTAGAAACATTCCTTCGTTATTTCCCACGTCTTTCTAACTAGTTTCGTCCATTCTCTATCAACTTACTTGTTATCTGATTAAATTAGATACCTATACTTATTATTCTTTGTTTATGCTCCGACTTTTGGTTCTCATCATCTCGTCTTGTTTATAAATATATATTGATTATCAAATTTATGATTTCTGTTATATCATACGTTTGAATATCATTTGTGTTTATAATTTATTACCACTGTAACGGATATAACATTATTTTATTGTTAGTATAATCATAGTATACCGTAACTTATAATTAATCATTTAGTACTTTTATAGGTCACAATAATAATAAACTCAGCCGCTACAGTAAAGTTCGACGAGAAGCTATCAATAGCAACTGGTATCAATGTTCGAGGTACCAAGGAAGTTCTCAAACTGGCAAAGGAATGTAGGAATTTGAAGGCTATAACTCATGTATCGACCGCATTCTCGAATACTCATTTGCAATATATTGAGGAGAAGTAAGTATGTTAGAATCTAGACTAGGTTCTCACGTCGTGGCTCTCTTCTTAGTCTTTCGTTATATGTCTTCTTCTTATGTGCAGTCCTTAAACCAAGGGATTCGTTTTTTGAAGTCATAGATTAATTTATGATCATGAAACGTCATCATTATTCGTGAAGGTATCTAATTTTATTTCCATTTATTTTGGAACAGTTTATTTATTTATTTATTATTTATGTACCATAAATTGTGATTGTGAACATAAGATACATGAAGTGTACACTACTTAACAATCCCAGAACAACTTTTGCATATTGCGAGGTCATTGCAGAGTTTACTTCGCGTTATTAAATTGGATAAAGATTTGTGTAATGGTAAATTGTCCTACATTGTTCATCCAATCTGCGTTGAAAAATTGCAAGCGTAATAAGGAACGTAAAAGGAACTACTGAGTGTAGTGAGCTTGTTGCATGATCCTCATTATTAGGTAACCCATCAATGAGGTTTCCCGAAAGATAGTGGTTTTCCTTTTAAAGGGTTACCTTTTCAAAGTTTTGAAATGCAACGGCTTTTCCGGTTGCTGGTTGCATCTGTAGAATTTTAGGGGCCAAGACGAGGACAGCTGTAACCCTGCGTTTAATACACTAATTTTCACACCTTCTGACGTAGTGTTCATGTTCTTTTTGCGTCGCGATAAGAAAAATAATATTACTGACCCTTTTTTTGTATTTTCAGATTTTATGAACCACCAATGTCGGTTGAAGCTTTAGAAGCCGTATCCCAGATAGACGATAGTATATTAGAATCAGTTTTGCCTACGTAAGTGACTTTATAATAGAGGATTACTTTGTGTTATTTTTTAATTTGTAGTATTTAAAGATTACTTTTTCAACAAAGAATCGTAATAGTTGAAATTTATCTTCTCATAATGTTATTATGTTATTTAGAAACGTAAGAAAAAATAGTAGGACTGTAATAGACTGATGATTATAATATTATTCCAGTATCCTTGGTAATCGACCAAACACCTATTGCTTCACAAAAGCGATCGCGGAAGAAGCTGTTAGGATACACGGAGAGGGCTTGCCCATCTGTATCGTCCGACCTTCAATCGGTGAGTAAACTATACTTCTAAAGAGAGAGATGGACTTCTAAGCATACCATATCGAGAAGGCCTTTTTTGAGTAAACGTCGAAGTAATGGATCTTATATGCATTGCTCACAATTCTTTAGGTCGGGTTTTTATTCATTTATTAATCTTTAATCGGAAAACCAACAGTTGTAATTACTAAATAGGTAGTTCGAACATTGGTTGACTACTTATAACAGGATGCAACGTGTGTGCAATGCTGGGTCTGAAGGCCTATCACCTCAGCACGGCTAGCATGGGCAGGAGACCATTATCTCCCAGGGGAAAGGATAAAAAAATATCTTCTCCCACAGCTTTATCAAGTCTTAGAGCACTGGCACACAAGTGGAAAAAATATCCAAATAATATATATGTGTTAGTGTAATGATAAACGGGGGTAAACTTCTCCTATTCCATGTTCCCGTGCTATCTTAGTAGATGTACACGTTAATCATATCCATAGTATATAACAAGAAATCCAAACTATATTCCCCGATTATGTCAGGGAATATAATCGGGGGATATATTTGTTGTCTCCTGCCTGCCTGCAGGTCGATTGAACACAAGGCAGCACGTATAAGGATGACTTCCTTGCATGGCCAGCAAAGTGTTGATCGGTTTATAATAATTTATTGCAAAAATACACATCTGTTTATAGGCGATGGTTTGCCACTTGCGATCAAGAGGGCCATATGGTTGTTCCGTCAATTATAACAAAAAAAAAAACAGTAGTAGGTATTATTGTGATCATGGTCGTATTATTTATTTTTCCAGTGGTGTCAACCTACGACGAACCTGTACGGGGATGGACGGACAGTGTTTACGGGCCTACTGGACTAGTTGTCGGAATTGGAACCGGAGTAAGTTTATTTATACATATCCAGAACTAGTGGTAAGGACTTCGGCTTCGCCTTCGAGACGCTAGGTTCGAATCCCAGCACGCACCTTTAACCTACGTGCGTTTTAAGCAATTAAAATATTTCATTTGCTTCAACGGTTAAGTAAAACATCTAGAGGAAACCATCATGCCCGAGAGTACACCAATCGGCACTGGGTCAGCGACTGGGTCAATAATAATGGATTTTTATGATTACACAATTGGGCTAATTTCAAAGGATATATTATGAAAATTGATTTATAATTTCTTCAATCCTTATACTCCATTATATATTACACCATACAGATTCTCCTGCTTTTCTCGGGAACCGTTTGTTTTTCTAGGACAAAAAGCCATCTATGCCATATTCAGGTCGATTCGTTTCTTAGTACCTAAAGTAAGGACAAACAAACAAACTTTCGCATCTATAATAAAAGTTTAGTTTTATATGACGACCTACCTGGCGCAGCGGTTAGCGGTGTATAAGGTTGAAGGTCCCGGGTTCGATTCCCGACAGGGGCAATTTTGGAGTTGATAATTTCTGAATCTTCACTGAACTGGTCTAGTCGGAGACTTCGGTCGTGCCTAGTTACCATGCTACCAACAAAGACGTGCCGCTAAGCGATGTCGCGTAGAAACCGATTAGGGGTACTTATAGGTTACCATCTTAACATCATCACAGAACACCAGTTGAGATTGTAGTCAAGGGCTAACTTGTAGTGGAATAAAAAATAAATAAAATGTTGTTTTTAAATATAAGTATGGATTCTCAGGTCCTGCGCACCATGTACATGGATGTGAACAAAGTTGCGGACATGGTGCCGGTGGACCTTTGTGTCAACGCCATCATCGTTTCCGCGTATCACACTGCTATGAAATACAAGGAGAAGTAAGTATACAAAAGAATTCTGAAGCAGTAGAACTTCAGCTGCCCTAGTAGTATTTAGTACTCCGTCGTATTCACCTCTGGAAACCAACCTTCAAATCAACCTAATTATGCATTATTTTTTCAGTGAAACCTCAGACATACCGATCTATAACTTCGTCTCCGGCGCCCAGGCTCCGATTCGATGGGGGGAATTCATTGAATACAACAGAAGATTCGGAATGCAGACACCAACTATTAAAGCCGTGTGGTAAATATAAATATTTTTTTCTTTTTTCTGTTTTAAAACCAGGAAAAATAGTTCAGTGAAGGATCAATTTGTTTTTAAGGTAGTGTTGCGTTATTTTGTTAATGGAAAGGTAGGTTTTTACAACTATTGTTTTTTTTCTATTTTCCAGGTACTACGGATTAAATCCCACAAATAACTACTATATGTTCATGTTCTACAACTTTTTCTTGCACTACCTGCCAGCACTGTTCATTGATGTATTTTGCGCCTTGTTGGGGAAAAGGCGGGCGTGAGTATTGTTTTGCTAACTACGACTAGAAAAATGTTGAAAGTTATCTCATACTTTAACACGAAGGTTAAAACCAAAGCGTCGAAATTGCGTCCTAGGTTGTTTTATTTTTAACCTATTAGCAGGGTAAAAAAGCTTCTAGGCTTATGGATTTGTTGGTGTTAAAAAATCATTTTATTAATAATAATAATAAAATAATAATAAATATACTACGACAATACACACATCGCCCCCTAACCCCAAAGTAAGCGTAGCTTGTGTTATGGGTACTAAGATGACTGATGAATATTTTTATGAAATATATATACATAAATACTTGGAAAATACATATAAACACCCAGACACTGAAAAACACTTATGCTCATCACACAAACGTTTTCCAGTCGTGGGAATCGAACCCACGGCCTTGGACTCAGAAAGCAGGGTCGCTGCCCACTGCGCCAGTCGGCCGTCCAATTTATTGCACAATTAGAAATCTGCATCATCACTCAGTACCAGGTCAGATTGCAGTGATGGGCTAACTTGTAGTGGAAAAAAAATCCTGTGAAGTGTTGCACTGACAGGCAACACCAGTTTGATCTGTCAAGTATTCGACTATAATATAGTCATATTTTAAGATGTCAAGTATACCTAGATTTATGTACCTTAAAATAACATCCACGGTCCTGGGCCGCTTGTTTCCAGCGGCTCCTAGCGACCCGTTTGATGTCGTCTGTCCACCTCGTTGGGGGCTGACCGACGCTGCGTTTACCTGTGGGTTGCCAGCACCTTGGAACCCCAACGTCCATCGCTATGTGTTCCGCCTATTTCAACTTCAGCTTTGCAACTTGCTGAGCTATGTCAGTAATTCTGGTTCTTCTACGGATCTACTCATTCCTGATTTGATTACGTAGAGATACTCCCAACATAGGTCTCTCCATCGCCCGCTGAGAAAAATAAATTAGTTACATTGAATGCCTATAACTTCCATTGACATATTGCTGGTATTTATTGCAGAATGTTAAAATTCTACAAGAAGCTGACCAAAATGGCGAACATCTTATTCTACTTCTCGACACAAGATTGGACGTTCAACGACGACGGTGTTCAAAACATGTGGAGATCTATATCGGGTTCAGATCAGACTGTATTCCCTTTCAACATCGGCGATTTCTCCTGGGAGTACATGACCGAGACTTTCTTAGTAGGTGAGTTGAATAGATAGAACTTTCTGGGCGGTAAAGCATAGCGGATACAGGTGATATTCTAGGGATGGAAGTTGGCAGAGAGCAGACTGTCTCCGAGAGAGAGAAGGGCAATTCTTAGAAAGAATACTAACACTGTGATTGTATGATCCTAACTAATATATAAGAATCGGCTAAGTGCGAGTTGGACTTGCACTTAAAGGGTACCGCACCAAGGTGCAATATGATATACTTTATAGGTACAACGTGTAACTGAATTACGAAATACTGTTTCAAAGTCAAAGTCAAAGTCAAATATTTCTTTATTCAAATAGGCACATAGATGGCACTTTTGATGCGTACATTACATGTAAAATATGACATAGGAGTGTGTTGATGGCGATAAATAAATCCGTCAACTTAAAACTAAAGCTACGAGGGTTCCAAACGCGCCCTGGTCTAAGAAGAAGCCCACAACAAACTTAGCTGGTTGTTTAAGGAATTATCCTGTAAAAATATTGAATCAAAAGATGCGTATTTATTTTTCTATACAAACAAATTCAAAACATTTTAAGTGTTTACTTATGACAACACTATTGAAGATAAAAGAGCAACACGCACAAAATACCTACGCTACGTGACGCGTACCTTTATAATAGATTAAATATGTGACAAGAGTCACTTAATTTCAATTGTGCATGTGATGTTAGGGCTGCATCTGATTTTTTTCAGTAAAAACTATGGCAGTAATTTACTCAAAAACTATTACCGTTTCGGTTTCACAGCAAATTTTCAGAGACAGTAAATAATATGCCTCTAAAGCATGTGAAGCATGTGAAGCATGTTTTCATTTACACGTTGTATTTACATATAAAATACTGTGGTATATTATATTTTAACTGTAGGTACTACAAGTGAGCCTTTTATAGCCATCTCACGCTGTGATAAGTGATGATTAATTCTTATTTTTTTTTATTTTTTTGGTTTAAAGGCCATTGACGGCCGATTGGCGCTGTTTGCAGCGACCCTGCTTTCTGGGTCCAAGGCAGTGGGTTCGATTCCCACTACTGGAAAATGTTTGTGTGATGAGCATGAATGTTCTTCAGTGTCTGGGTGTTTATATAAATATTATATGCTAAGTATTTATGTATATTATTCATAAAAATATTCATTAGTCATCTTAGTACCTATGGGTACTAAGATGACTAATGAAGGTATGCTTACTTTGGGGCTAGATGGCGATGTGCGTATTGTCGTAGTGTATATATTTATTATTATTTATTTATAGAAAACTCACTACCCACCACTATATAAGTAGGTACCTATTGTGGTTTATGAGAAGACGGACAGGCGGAGTTATAAAAACCTAAAATGTGTATTTATTACCTGAAGTTTGCCATTCTTAAGGCAATGTTAAGGTTATTTTATTCAATCGAGGTCGCTTTTTAAACCGTAACATAACTTTTGTATATTTTTTTCTTTTAGGATTACGAGTATACCTGATCAATGATGACATATCAACATTGCCAGAAGCCAAGCGGAAGTGGGACAGGTATATTTTTAAAAAAATATAACCTCATTATAAATAAACGTAGCTTAACGTCGGAGCAGCTAGCTATTCCCATTTCTATCGCACCTTTCACCAGCGTGAAAGCCATCGTTTATTACTAACGCCCTAAAAGATTAGTGCCCTAAATTTTCTACAGTAAAAGCAGTTGTCCTGACGACTTAAGAGGTGCCAGACCTCTTTAGCAAAAGTCAAAAGCCTTAGACAATATTATAACCTGTAAACTGTTTGTCCATACGTGTTGAACATAAGATGCGAGAGAAAATTGATTCTGATCGGTTCGTAAACCTAAAAACATCGCACTTAGTGCCGAATATGAGATTTTCTACCTAAACAACGTTTACTTTTTCGATCGCGTTAAAGTTGACTACGATTAATACGGTATCCAAGGAGCGCCATCTAGTTACAATACTAGGAAACATTGTATGGGCTTGCCATTAGAGGGCACGCTTTCTATGCCTACACGCATCTTAACTACCCACGCCTCCAAAGTTTTTAAGTTACCTATAATATTACTTACCTTTATTTTCAGATTATACTACCTACACCAATTCGTGAAGGTCACCGCTTTCAGTTTGGTAATTTTCTTAGGCTATTTATTAGTCAAGGGTTTAATCTGGATTGTCTTTGGATTATAGTTTAACGTTTCAGAACGATAATGTTTATAAGCCAATAAAGGAACGTTGATCCTTATTAAGTTCTTCTCAACTGAAGTCTGAAACCTAAAACACAGCATTTGGGGCGGAGAGGCACTAAAGGCGGGGACATTGAATTAAGTATGTCACAGAATATCCCATTACCCCGGTTTCGGTTCTTTACAAGTCACCACAGATTAAACTGTATACAGGGACATTTAAGTATCAGTTACCAGAGTGACAAGTCTCATAGAAAGTCAAACCAACTACCGCCCCAGTTTTAAAGTGTTTTACCTATAAGCCCTGCGCAGTCTACTAAAAGAAGGTTTACTTAAAGGCTGGCGTTTTTAGATTGAAAATAACATTTCTAGGCCTCGTTTTTACGCTTTTTATTCAATGTTACAGTGACATTTAAAATAAAAAAAAACGCCAAGATGATATGAAAGATCGAAATTTTATGTACATTGAACGTTGTGTGCATACATCCAATTCTTCAATATATTTAGAGTCTTCCTTATATTAGCTAGACTAGAAATTCCAACTTATTTTTACGTCGTAGTTACTTAAAAAAATATTTTAACCACCAAACCGCTCAAGAAATTTTGGTTTTAAGCTAGATTGGGTTGCTTTGTGATTTTAAATAATAAGAATATTTGTGATTCATGGGAAATTATTAAATTAATTACGTATTATGAGATTAAGTAGTTTAGAAGTTTTGTAAATATATTTTTATTGAAATTATTTTCTTTTGTATTTACATGTACTTATTAAATTAAACATTTTATATTTTTTATCAATCTTTCATTTCACTTAACGGAAGCCGAAGAAATATTTGAATAGCTGGTCAATATAGAATCACGCCCCTGCTTCGGTGTGTTTGATGCTTTATTGAGTATACGTTTCTGAAACATTATTCCGAGTTTAATTTAAAATTTTGGTTCCAATACCGTCTGTTTAACTTTGTAAAATGCCATTATTACAGCGAGAATAGGTACTATACAATCCTTTACAATCCTTCTGTTTAATAGCCCTCCACTTTAGGTGTTGTCGACTCTCCTAATTTTTTGGCCTGACAAACAACAACACAACTACACAATCTGACCTCGGTTGTCGCATCGGGCAGTTTCTCCTCCAATATTATTTTAGACGGCCAATTAGCGCAAAGGTCAGTGACCCCGATTTCTGAGTCCAAGACTGTGAGTTCGATTCCCACAGCTGGAAAATGAATGTTTTTCATTGTCTGAGTGTTTATCGTATTTTTCATAAAAATATTCATCAGTCATCTTAGTACCCAAGACACAAGCTACGATTACTTTGGGGCTAGATAGCGATGTGTGTATTGTCGATATATATTTAGTAATAATTACTTTGGGATAGTGAGAAACGGATAGTCCAGTGGGTAGGACTTCTACTTCACTTTCGGGGGGCCTAGTTCGTATCCCCGCACGCACCTCTAACTTTTGTAACACTACGCCGCGCCTCGCTGGCCCAATGCGTACACTATTTAGTACATACATACAATACTATTGATAAATATAAAAAATAAATATACTAATACATATTTTAACATACCGTAAATACTTAAATATGAGTTTGAGTAGATAAATAAATTATAATAGTAATATTTACTGGAAACAAGAAAGAAAAAAATAATCTTAAATTATAAAATGTTGTTGGAATAGCGTAACTAGTTTTTTTGCCACTTGCTAGAAAATGCATTGACTGCGAACTTGTCTGGTGGTATGTGATGATGCTGTTTAAGATGGTTACGGGCTAACCTGTTTCGGGTATGAGTAAACCCAAATCGGTTACCACAAACAGACTGTTCTATCTGGTTAGGCCGTCAGGCTCGTAGGCCGTGGCTAGTTACCACCCTACCGACACAGAGGCCGAGCGATTTAGAGTTCCGGTACCATGTTGCGTAGAAACGATTAAGGTACTTTGGCTTATAACTGCTATACCGCTAAAAATTTAAACTGCATCGACAGGTAATTGAAAGTCTATGCTGAAGTGGAATAAAAAAAATAGATAAAAAGTGGAATATTTGAAATAATGCAACTAGAATTTTAAAATAATAAAAAAATAACATTTTTTTTTAAAAGCCGTTTATTTACGAACAATACATCAACCATTCGATACAACAAGTTTTAGAGCTATTCATAAAATAAAAATACCTATAATATACATAAAACATTGGATATATTCCATTTTTATTTCGTTACACAATTACTTAAAAAACAGTTTTTGAATAAATTTTGTATCATTTTGATATTTTTTTTTTACTTTTCACTGTCGCGTTATGCGATAGCGTAGCGTAGCGTCTTCGGAAACGTTAAATTAAACCGCTAACGTTAGTTACTAACGTTAGTAGTTGAGTATCCCGAAGTTTAAATAAAATATATAATATGTAGTAGGTATTTAGAAATATATAATATATAATATGTTAATATGAATAGCTCTTTCTAGCTACATTTCGAGTCCAAATAGCAAAGGAATTAAAAAATAAAAATCAAAAACTATGTACACTTAACGCTAAATCTCACATAAGATCACATTTTCTTTTATTTGAGTAAAAACTAATACAATTAAAAAAAACCTTTCCATAGTTTATCCACCTTCAAACGAAAAGCATATATAATGATTATTATATAAACAAATTAATTTCATAGTCACGGTCCTCGAGATATGAAATAAGAAAGTTTATAGTAGAATTCTAATAAATATAAAAAAAATGAGTAAAAATAAAACATAAAATAGAGTTTCGTTACTAAAATTAATGCATTTTCTTAATATAATAAAAGATACTATTACACGACGGCATAAGATAGCGTTATGCTATTTACCGTGACGTCAAACGGATCCATTTTGCTGCCAAATAGGAATAAATGTTTGAAATAAAAAAAACAAAAATTGTTACCGCTTTTTACAATTAAAGCTACTACAATATTTTAAATTATACTCAAGATATCCAAAGAAAGTATTTTTACTCTATCTTTATTGCGGTCTTTACTACCTTTGAAGGTGGTTAATAAATCTTTTTCTATACAACGTAGGTACATGTTCTAAGCAAATGTCTAAAAAATAATAATTGTTCAAAAATACCTTCGCTATTTCTATTATTTTATTTTATTTAAAAATATATTATGGTGGAAATATTTTCTTACAAGAGGAACCCTATATTTTATATTATACTCATTGAAATTAATAATACTAGTTTAAACTCGTTTAAAGTATGACGACATTTTTAGTCTTAAACCGGCAACCTAAATTAATAAATGAATATTTCAATTAATGATATTGAATTATCTAATTATTATTAATTAAGAAATATTGGTGTATGAGAAACCTATAGCAAGTTCAAAAGATGCAGCAGCAGGCGGTACTGTAACGGTGATTCACTTTAAAAAAAATCGATTTGGTTTATTATTAGATCAGATGCTTTAAAACTACTAATACAAGTACATTTTCAATATTGCTCAGAGATATATAATATAGGTATCAGCGAAATAAGCTGCCGATATAAGGCGACTAAAAAAATCATCATTTCTATCGATAATGTTTAAATCCCGCTTAAATCAATAACACTAATTGTGCTATCACTTTACAACAATTTATTGCTATTTCCAATATATACACATAACATTTTATTATGCAGATTATATTACACAATACATATACCTATATACATACATCAATTGTATTCTACATGTGGTGAAGGGCCAAACTGGGTCTATATATTTATACATATTACAAATAATTGTAACTCACCAATAAGTATAAGGACAACCAATATATTTTGATATACTTAATTTTATATACTAAGCTAATAGTTTTTTCGATCTTCAAATAACACATCTGAGAAAACAATATAAAAACTGTCAAAACGTCACATTTATTAACGCTTAGTTAAAGATGATCTAGCGATTTAATAATCGAACCAAAGAAATTTTATTACATAAATGCATTTTTATAGAACACTCACAACCGAAATTAATAATGATTTATTGAATAAAAAATTTTTATGTTTAGTTTTTTTACTTTTTTTTATTCTGTATATTTAATTTTCAAACAAACATTTCTGGCAATCAGTCAAATGTATTGATTAATCAAATATTGTGCTAAGAAGGGAACGCTAAAGAGAGCCTAATAGCAATCCTACGTCAAAAATAATTTGGATAGCAGGGTTTGTATCATTGGTAAGAGAATTAGAGATCGTTTGAGCGATATTTAATAGTCCAAGATTGGTTTTAATGTTTTCTAAGAGATGCATTATTAATTCGGGTGTCAAAGAAACTTAAAAATATATCGATACTTTACTCAAAAAATACCTGGTACCAATAGTATCGATACAATGAGTGGTGCTTATTCTGTTCTCTACATACACTAGACTTGAAGGTACGGAAGTAGTCATGTTTTCTTACTTGTTCTTACTTGCCATTGAGATTTTTTGCAGTACCGATCTGCAGGTCTATTTATTTATCTCGGCGCATTATAAACTGCGTTGGAAACTATTGTAAGGTACCTTAGTTGCCAACCGAAATACAGTGCCAACGAAGTAGCTTGGTTGGCTACTGATGAGTGCAAAGTAAGGGTGCCGATTTCCATAGTTTTTGACATTTTATATCCACCGAGATAAGGTTGCCTGGCAGAGATCGCTACTTAGCGATAAAGCCGCCTTTTGTATGCAGCTTCATTCTTCATGTGTTTGTTCTTTTTTTTTTGTCTCGTTTTTCTGAGTGGTGTACAAATAAAGATAATTGCCCTGCTAATGTTTGATAAAGAAAGGGAAACTTGAAATGATTACAAAAATAAGACGAATCGGTAAACTCTCAAAACCAAAGTATCATCACGATCATACCATTGCCAACCCATAACAGGTCACGGGTCTACTTCACAAAATGAAAATACTTTTATTGTACACGTCTCAAAAAAAAACAAATACAAAAGAAGGAAGGTACAATTTTTTACAGAATGCGAAGAGTTTAGGCCATGGTCCACCACGCTTGCCCAATGCCGATTGGTGGACTCCAAACACCTTTGAGAACAATGTAGAACTTTCAGGCATGCAGGTTTCCTCACGATGTTTTCCTTCACCGTTGAAGCAGGTGATATTTGAATTACTTTAAACGCACATAACTTAGAAAAGTTGGAGGTGAGTGCTCGGATTCGTACTCGGCCCCCCAAAGTGAAGTCGAGCTTTAGGCTATCACCGGTTCACAGGTATACAATACATACGTAGATAATACTATACTTTTTATAGAACCAATAAATAATTACAAAGTTCTAGCCGGTCATAAAATAAATTAACGCAAAGTTGCGTTAGGACGAAGTATACGAATTATTGATAATATAATTTCTCGATATTGCTAAAGAATATACTAATAGCTTTGACCCACTATGATTATTTTATGTGGATTCACGGAAATTATTTCAATAGTCATTACCGAACAGAGCACAGGTGTCCTCACAGAGTGACGAGGGTAGACCAAAAAGAGGGCTACGTGCGGATCGGAAGACTGTACGCGCCTTTTCTAATTCATTATTTTTAATTAACACATGTACACATCACAACTACAAATATGTAAAAAATTACCAATTATTGAGATGAATAGTATTTTTTAGATTATAGTTATTAGGTACTTCAAAATCAAAAATACCTATGTGTTAATTAGTGAAAAACTATCCAATTGTTCATTGGCTACTGAAATAGTACAAACTAGTACAAGTAAAGAAAACTTTGAGAACATTATGGGGAACTCAGGCATGCAGGTTTCCTAACAATGATTTCCTTCACTTTTAAATAAAGCACTCAGCTTATAAAGTGAGCATACTTGAAATAAATGAATTATGAATTCCCATTTCTTTGAATGTAATACATATATTACTCCGAAAAGCTAGCCTGCCTCGAATCGTCGTAACCAGTAGACCATCGCTCCGCTTCTCATATATTTATAATACAAATATTGAATCATTTACCATATTCTTAGGTTTTATATAAACAAATACACAAAAAGTTTAGTTTCACAGAATCAAGTGACGTTAATTGTTTCTCCCTTGTAGTTTTCTTAAAATTATTCGACAATTTGAGTTAAACGCTCGAATAGAAGAAACGCCCAGGTTAACGCATAATGCTAAAGAGGTCGTTTAGTATGATTTATAAATAAAGATATATCTTTTTATTTCAGTGATATTTCATTTAACATGATAAAAAAAATCACAGATTAGAAAATAATACTAGTGTTCATGCCCCATCGTCAATAAAACTGGTAACATTGCACCAACTGTCAAAATTATAACTTCACACAATTGTAATCCGGCGAAACCCTTTTTCGGTGGGACACCCTCCTGGACCGGAAGTAATGTGTGCGTGTGTGAGTGTGGGTGCGTCAGTTCAGGTAGTATATGTACAGTTGCAACATATAAAAACGTACCCGCCGAGAACAACATGGCAATACCTGAAATAGAAAATTTAACCTTTTAAGTATAAACCAACTATATGTCGCTTTAGTTGTTGAGAGCATAATAAAATTACTGCGATAAAGCCGAGGACCTCCGTGGCACAGTGGTGAGCGATGTGGTCTTTTGGGAGGTAGGTAGCAGGTTCGATCTCCCGTAGGTACAATTTGGCAACGCTTAGTTTCTAAGTCTCTACAAGAGACTATTAGTTTGATATGTTATTCCAACTGATTCTATCGGTTAGAATAACGTTGTAAGAATGCGAGGGGAAGGCATGGCGAGCTACCAGCCTATCGACAAAAAAGTGCTTCCAAGCGATTTAGCGTTCTGGTACGACTTTTTTATAGTTTTAATTGACGAACCAAGCCGACGGCCCACCTGATGGTTAGTGGAAAACCATCGTCTATTAACAGCACGTCAATTCTGTTCTTAAACTACTACTTACTTATTTTTGTAAAAATCGATTAGAGTTACGGCTTTAATATAATATTCATTTTAGTAATAGGTTAACCCGTTATAATCATATCTCCACTACAAAATCTGCTTATTGCAGTCAATGGCTCATTAATTTGATGCGGATACAGAATTCTCGCAAGAAAGAATAGTTATTGTAGAAATTAATAATTTTAAAAACTCCTGACACAGTAAATTGATACCCATATTGAAAATGGAATTCGCCATTTTGTAATTGCGGCCATCTTGGATTTTAAATTTGTCATAGTGTATAGGAGTCAAGCCGTTCATTTGATACCTATATTGAGGGAGTTTTGTGATGTATTGTCGTAGTAGGTTTATTTATTTATATTTATTTATTATACATTCTTTTTGTTAAAAAAGAGCAACAGCTGAGTTTCTCGGCGGCATCTTCTAGGAAGTATCATTCTAGTAAATATCAGCCTTCCCAACAGGTGCTAGAGTAACTAAAAAATTTCAAAAAATGCTTATATTCCGGCATTAATGCATACTTGGAATAAATTTATTATGAATTTGGCTAAAAACTATTTTTTATCACCTCCCAAATTTCTATCTATCATGAAAAACTTACCAGTAGCGTTGAAATCGCTCAACGTCTGTTTGCTTTCGTTGCCGATACCGAAGTACGTCAGCAAGGCGAGTAGAGGCGCAGCGCATGAGAAGATTAACAGGTGCTTTCGTATCCGGTTTCTGTGTATAATATAATATATTTTACCACATGTGTTATGTGTATACCTATAGTGAGTGAACTCAGAACACCTAACCACGCCATAGGGCCGTAAGTCTACGATAAAGATGTTTTAATAAAATTATTTAGCTAAAATTCTTTTTAATTTTTATAGTAAGTGCTAAGAATAGTTAAGCAGTATTAAGTAGGTATTTATAAATACTTTACTCTTTTAATTAAATATATATACATAATATAATAACGAAGCAACGAAGATTATGACAAGTGCTCATTTTCCGGTCAAACAAGACATCTTTGAGAGCACTGCACTCGAAATTGTCGACGAATGCGTTCAACAGTGGACATTCATAGGTTGACATGATGTTGATGATATTATAACAGTTGAAATAACAATTTCTTGCTAACAATATTAATTATAGATACCTAATAAGGTACGATAGGACTGTCATACGTAGAATCTTATCTTATATTAATACTAGCGGACCCCAGCGCCATCTGTCGGGCTGATTTGTGAATCTAAACTATCTGAGGTGCCACCCAAACGCATACCAAAAAATCATTCAAATCGGTCCAGGCGTTTAGGAGGAGTTCAGTGACATACACACGCACACAAGAAATATATATATAAAGATATAAAGCTGAAGAGTTTGTTTGTTTACTTGAACGCGATTATTTCAGGAACTACTACTTGGATAGCCCATTTATCAAGGAAGGCTTTAGGATATATATCATCACGCTAAGACCAAAAGCACATAGCATCCATGAAGAATATTTCAAAATAGTTGATTTATTTTTGAGAGCTTCCGCTGCGTGCGCTTTGTAAACGGTTAAAGATTATAGCTTAAGATAAGACCATGTATAACAAAGCTGTTCCCGTTTAAAAGTTCAAAAAAAAGTCTGGTAAATCATATTATGTCTATCTTTTAAGGTTGACTTTTACAACGTTGATTGATTAAAAGCTATGAAAAATAAATGAAGGTTAAAAAGAAAACGAGCATAAACGTGCGATTTTCAATATAGGTCTCACCTTTCAAGTCCGGCGTGCATCAAAAACGTGACCAGCCCGAAGGCGGCGGGTGCCTTGTGCAACATGATAGCTAGAAACACTATTATTTCAACATCAGCGTGCGACGTCGTCGCGGCCGCGCCGAGCGCAATGCCGTCAGCTGTAACAAATAATCAATAATCAAATGTTATTATTAGTCGTTTTGTAATAATTTGATGACACACACGGAATTTTGGCCTTTGTTCCTCATAGTTGTTCCTCCGAAACACAAAGGAGGTGATTTTGTACGGAACCCAAAGGGTAAAAGGGCACCCTAAATACTTAGATTCTGCTGTCCGTCGGTCCGTCGGTCACCAGACTGTATCTCATGAACCGTAATAGCTAGACAGTTGATTTTTTTTTACAAATAATGTATTACTGATGTCGATGGGACAATAGATCCAACACGACCGGAGATCCTAACGTGCTCTTCGAGACACGGGGTCCTAAGAATTTCTTGATAAAAAAAACCCAATACTATTGGACCCGACCCGATCTAGCCCAGAACCTCATTCTGCAGTCGAACATGCTCACCACTAGACCAACGAAGCCGTTAAAACATTCATACCATGCTGTTTAACATCAGAAAATCGCATTTGACCATGCGGAGCTAAACTGATAAGAATGCCAAATCATTACTCATAATATTATGTTATATTGCTGATAAAGTTTCCTACTTTGCGTCTATCTATTCATCAGTTGTGTGCACTCCACACATACATATACATAAGTATTTCATCCTCTTTCTTTCGTGCTTCGCAGATCGTGAAAGATTCCGGCCTCAGTTTTCACCGTTAGTCATTGTATTGAGAGAATCATCTGCTAAGCAAGCGCGTTCCATTTTACGCTTCTTCGTCACTCTTCATCAGGTTAACACAATAAATAAAAAACCCCCTATGTCTCTTAAAGTACTATTCGTTGTAGACGCTAGAGTCTGTGTTCGTCTAATGTATATTTAAATAGATGCAGGTCAATTCGATAGATTATGTAAGTATATGTCTCCAGTGAAGCCTAGATTTTCCGAGAGATATTGTTATAACAATTCAATCAAATTTCTCATTATTAACTTAATGCTTTTTACATGTTTACCCAGTGGTAACGTCTGATGTATCAGCATTTATCCGCAAACAATACTATCCCTTGATTATCTTTTTTCTTTAGCAAGACGAATCTTATCGGTCTTTAATGTTAATAAGGAACATAAAAGGTACTAATACGGAACCCGGAGCGACCCCTATTTTTAAAAATGAATCGTTATACAGCATTCATTTCACTTTAATTATTTGAACTTTATCTTTTAGATAGGAATTCATTATATCATACAAACAAAATGCCCCGGATACTACAGTGGTGTAGTTTTTGGAATAATGTGTCGTGTTATACATATTAGAATGCTTTGGAAATCCAAGAACGCACCGAGTGCGTCACATGATAATGAAATAAAAGGCTTGAAATAAATTAATTTTGTCAAAACCAACGCCACGAAGTACCGATAATGAACTGGAATGAAAAAGATTACGTAGCCTTTCTTACCCGCAGCATGTACAACCAAGCCAACAGTGGCTGTTATGTTCTTCTCAGTGGGATTGCTGGCGTCGTTGTACCTTGACGACATTTGATCCACTATTAACATGAAGACGAAACCTGCAAAAAGACGTACATTATTAGGCCGTGGTCTTAGCTTAAATCTTTCTCCGATTCAGTTATTTTCTGTCAGCTGCTAACCGGACCTGACTCTTAGCCCTATAGAAATAAGTTATTATGCAGTCTTCCATCTTAGCGCGCTGATCCGTATCAGTTTCTACGGCGTCATATTTGAACGCTAAATCCCGTAGGAAAGTAACCTGCCACCAACCAGACAACACCAGAGGCAACTCATAAATTGCCCTTGCCGGGTATCGAACCTGAGATCTCTTACTTATAAGACCCCAGTGCTTACCGCAGCGCCAGAGCGGTAGATAAAGGTACTACAGATGACGCTGTAAGTGATATATATTAAGAGGATATTGCGCTATACTTTGCAGTCCACTGGGCTGCTAGTGTAACAGTGACTCATGTATGCTTGCTGTGTCGAGACTTAAGACTGACCATAAATCTCAATACTAAGGCTTTTAAATTACTCGAGAAAATTTAATCTTCTGCCTAATTAGTTTTAGAGAATAGACCCATCATACTGCTCTAATAAGGGTTGGCGGGTTTTCTTTTCAATATATTAGTTATTCTAAACCACGTGCGCATGGATTTCGATTGAAGAAGTGAAAATGTGAAGATTGCAATGCTTTTCGTTGACTATTTGATTAAATACGCGAATTTAAGCGAATGTGTCATAAATTCAGCCAATAACAATTGTGTTAATCGCAGTTTTTATAATCACAGCAACGGTGATTGGGGTAACATAATTGGTGATGATCACATTGCGATTATGATGTTTCGCTGATTGCGATAAGATGTAAATAAATAATAATTAATAGGATTTTAATAATTATAAAAAGAGAATTACTTCTGTTTGTTACAAACTATTGCACTGTTTCACAAAGATATAGGCCATAGAGGAGTTCTTTCCTATATATCTGAATGCCTTTGCACATCTTCATTATAATATTTAAGTGCGAACAACTATAGCAAAAAATATAATTCAAGTTGTGGACCTAATCGTGGACATTAGTACAGCCTAAATAAAACAATTCTGATTTGAGAGTTATTTTATGGTAGTTACCACTTCTAGAACAGAAAGTCAAAACTTATCTGTCCTTTTATATGCTATCAGATCAGCCCAAAGGTAGTTACCATAATTTATTATCTACTCTTATGCAGCTTACTATTCATTCAATTCTCTTTCAAAATTTAAACCAAAAAAAAAAATGTAAATATTTAATTATTTCAAAGTATTAACAAAACTTCACATGTGCTTTATCTTTCAGTGAGTGATGTAAATTTATATACTATTGTTGTAATGATTATAGATAAAAATCATTATCATTACTTGTTGATTATCGTTTTTTTATCATGGCATGCTACACATATTATATTATGCATAGAGGTTTATGGTATGTGCCAACCTCCAAAGAGTACACAAAACCCTAATTTAACAACCTGAAGGTGGAGCTTGAATAAACCTAGATGTATCAAGGGTCTAGCGGTTAGCATGTTACATAAATAATAAATATACTACAACAATACACACATCACCATCTAGCCCCCAAGTAAGTGTAGCTTGTGTTATTAAGAAGACTAATGAATATTTTTATAAATAATATACATAAATACATATAATATACAAACAAACACCGAAACACTGAAATCACACAATAATTTTTCCAGTTGTGAGAATTTAACCCACAGCCTTAGACTCCCAAAGCAGGGTTGCTGCCCACTGCGCCAAGCGGCCATTATTAGTTATTTACAGGGTTTCTTGCCGTGTCTAAGAGGTAGGTAGTGGGTTTCTGTTAGAAATAACCTTGATCAGTCTCATAGTTGTTTAAGGCAAGAAAGCTGCATTGAAGCTATGTGGTGGGTCTAAGCTTTAAAAATACTTACTCTAAAGATAAACAAGGTCTGTTTCAAGCAGTTAATAACATACATAGGCTGAATATGATGAAAGCAAAAGATGATTTTTGAATATTAGAACACTCTTATCTCTGGCACTGGGTATGGTTTTAATGCAACTGACAACAGGTTAGCCTGCTACCATCTTAGATTGCATCATCACTTACCAAGTGGTCAAACTGCAGACAGACTTGTAGTGGAATAAATGTATATATATTTTTTAATAGCTCAATTCTCCAGGAAGCTTAGAGGCTATTTGGAAAGCTTTTTGCAAATAAAGTTAAAGGAAACTGTTGCTAAATAATATTTGTTTAAAATCCATATAAGAGTAAAAGATTTTATTATTCTGCTAATAATAATACTTTTAAAAACTTACCCAAAACCAAAGAAATTCCAATGACTGAATGCAAGTCATCAATGCCTTTGGGTTCTGGAGTGTAGTCCTTGGTCACAAGAACTGGTCTCTCTTCAAAGAGGGCCCTCACACCTTCTGGTATGATAACTGCTAGTGCTGTACCAACCAGCAGACCAGCACCAAACACTGTCACTTTGAGGAGCTTGTCCTAAAAAATTATAGCATTTATACCTTGGTCATTTAAATAGCTTAGTTACATTTATGATTAGCAATAGTCAATCTGTAATTTTTGATATGTAAAATTAGTGGTATGACTTCTACTTTGACTGGTTAAACTTTTACAAACACTAAGTAAGTACAACATTACATATGGCTATAATACAAACTAATTTTATTTGTAAGTGGAAAAGGAGATTATAAACTTAAATTTAAGTAGTGCTAGTACCAAATTAAAAAAAACGAAAAATATGACACATTTGCGCTTTCAAAATTGCACGACATAATTATAAGCGAATTCTACAACCAAAATTGTGAAACTGTTTACATCACAGCCTTAAAAACACGCAGTTGTATTATTATTACATTTCCTTTAAAATAATAAATGGTGTTTATACCGCATATCTTACCTCAGACATGCTAACGTTCAGAGGAATACTTCCAGCCACATAGGACCCCACTAACATTACGACAGCCAATAAAATAAGAAAAAGAGTTTCATCCATTTTTTAGAACAATTATGTATCACAAAAAGTAAATATTTAAATAGTGTTAAGTGTTTTTAAAGAACATATATATACTAGCCAAAGCTATATGCCACTTATGTCTGCTCGAAATATCATTGCACACTGTGAAATGTAAATTATATTATTAAAAACAATATTTTAAAAGAAACTAGAAAGTCGATCTGAGAATAAGATTTCGATTTGACAACACGACAACTTGACGACAGTCGACTGTCAGTGTAAAGTCAACAACCATAAACGTCATTCTGACAGCCAACAGACGATTCACGACACCACAACACAGACAGCTCAACAGACGACCAATTTTATATGAAGTATAATTAGCTGTTAGTTTTAACTTAGCTGGCCAAGTACAACACTAGAAAAGGAAATGCCCATCAATGGTGAAACGTCAAATTGTCTATGAAAACTCGTTTTGGCGCACGCGGAAGTGGCTTTACATTTCCTTTTCCTAAAAAAATTTCAAATATTATTTATTAAAAGTTTACAAACAAGTTTTCCGGGTTCAAAATAAAAAATACCTGCTTTCATATCACCGATCAACTATAGTGTTTTGTGAAGTGGTTAATATACCAATCAAACAATGGAAGTGGCGGACCTAAATGATTTATTAAATGTTCGAGGTATTAAAATGGAAACTGGAGAAAACGGCTTCGTTGACTCCGAATGTGTTGAAACTTCGGACCCTCTAACGTTAATACCTCAATATGTGACCGAATCTGACCTAGGTAAGGTTTCTTGGTGATAGATATCATCAAACATCTTTTGGCGCAACTTATGTGTCACTCACCCGTATTTTTGCTCGATGTCCAGCATTGTTTCTAAGGTTGGCAAATTTATAAGGATAATACACCAAGGTTTAATTATTCTGTCTTTTGAGTGAGGCTTGTATCAACTGAAATATTAAATGAGATACAATATTATGATGAGAATGATTATAAACAATGCGCTTCAAGGCTACTATATTTGAAGATATATAAAATGACGAACCCAGTGTAGTGTTCCATCCAACACAGTACAAACTTGTTTTAGAAGTGGGTACAGCAATGTCCTGGATTTTCACCTTCAACCTTTCAAACTGCTCACTAATGTTAACTATAATTGTTATTTTTAACAAATAGATTTGGATGGAAGCTGAAGTTACTTTTATTGTGAAATCCATCATACACAATACACATTAACCTATCAGATCCTTCCAACCCTAGTACATGCGACAAAATGTAAATGAAAATGTATAGATGGTTTTAGCTTGGAGCTAGGATTTAGCTTGTTAGCTATAATCTGCGACAACCAGACAAATCCTGAGTGGTTTAATTTCTATCTTCTTTACTTTCTATTCTAAAAACACCTTATATATTAAAACAATTCATTTATCAATTTATTATGTCATTCATCACTGTATCATTTCATTTATCTACTTTTCAGGGTTAATGCAAACTGGTACTGAGATCCTGGAAGCTCCACTTGCGGTGTTTACTGATACAGTGGATGATGATGATACCATGCAAAGCACTGACTCTAGTGGTAATCATTTTATTACTATACTAGTGGTTTTCTTGAAAAATTGACTAATAGTAGAATATGCTGTTTACATAATAAATGGTAATGGAATTCGGAAAAACAAATGTATTAGCCAATACATTTGTAGCTTGCCTGAAACTGGCATTTTTATACAATATTTCATCCTTACTATCTAAATAACTTTATCTTTTTTTTAAATTATTATTATTAGGAGGGGAAAATCCTCATGGACATCAATATGGCTGCCGTTTAAACATTAGTGTACCTTTTGGCCTACCAGTAACTTTTGTCTCCCTTCCCTCTCTTTCGTCACTTTCCTTTACTTTTATTATTGCTTCCATGATTTTTTTTATAGATTCCCATTTCTCTGATGCCTCTAGCATTGTGGAGGTTAGGTTTTCTGTCTTTATTTCACTTCCTATTTCCTTTAATATTCTCCCTTTTTTTTTTCAAATTGTGGACAGTGAAACAGGGTATGTTCTGCTTCATCACATGGGTATATATAACTTTATCTGGTAATAAAGTACTTAAACTCTTTTAATCTTTTAGATTCTGGTGACCCAAGTAGTACTTATCTCAGAAAAATTATACTTATAATTTTTCTATAATACAATAAGTACTTTTAGAAAATAACTATACAAAGGTAAAATAAACTGTGTCCATAGGGTATCATGGATTACTACAGCAACTGAATAAACATTAACAACTTAGATAAAATTACTCACACATGCATTCCTACGAACACGGATGCATGTGTAAATATGATTTCAAGTCATTACAATTAGGTAGGATAGGTAAGGCTAGGTCAGTTCGAATTTTTTCTTTTATATGAAAATTATATGTTATTTGAAATTATAGTTATTTCATTAAATCAAGGACTTCTACTATTATTCCAACTAGAACCTTGTAGGAAGTAAATTTGGAATTTTTTTATATTATTAATTAGGTTTGCAATCAGCTTTTGATTTTCTATTAAATGGCTTATATAGATTTCCTATATAATTTCCAGAGGAAGTGATAGTTCAACTAATGGACATAAGGACAAGACTGTCCCGTCTCCGTTCCATGTTGGAGAGAAGGCTAAATACTGATCTATCAGATTATACTTTCTGGTTACAGGATGCTAAAATGGTAAGTAATGGGTAGTTGAAATAAAGACGAAATTGCGTTTCTGTGACAATATAAGAAACAACATTTAAAGCCTACTACATACGTAGTACTATAAGCCTACTGCTATTTAATTACTTCAGTGACTTTAAGAAAAGGTTTATACAAACTCAAGAAAAGAGTTGTTCACAACTATATAAATTATACATAATAATTTCTTAGATATATAATTATTACACTTGAACATACAAATGATATGAAATAATTCATTAGGTTTCAAAACACAGAAATTAATAATGATTATCTAGTACTGAGACTATTTTAAGAGGTGATAGCATAGTGGAAAGGAATTCAGCTTCAGCTGGGATAGAGCTAGGAAGAATAGGTTGTAAGCAATTAAAATGTCACTTGTTCATGCAACATCATGCGGAAACCTGCATGCCCAAGAGTACTTCATAATGTTATCAAAAGCGTGTGAAGCCCACATATCAACACTGGGCCAGTGTGGTGGAAACTAAGGCCTGAACCGTTCTTTGTGAGACGAGACCCTTTAGCAGGTGCCTTTTAGTGGGCAGGTAATCAATAAAATAAATATATACACTATGTAGCTTGTGTTATGGGTACTAAGATGACTGATGAACATTTTTATGAATAATATACATAAACACTTATAGTATACATATAAACACCCAGACATAAAAACATTCTTGTTCATCACACAAACATTTTGCATTTGTGGGAATCGAACCCACGGTCTTGGACTCAAAAAGGACTGCCCTAATCGACCGTCGGTAAATGGGTATTGGGATGATGATGGTATTGAAACTATATTTGGTTGTTTTAAAGGTCGTTTTTTTCATACATTCCAAGCCAGCGCTATCCAAATTTCACAGTAATAGTAGTAAATACTGTTTCTAATAATAATGTATGAAAAAGTACACGATACAACGTATATGGTGGCTGAATTGATATCGCCGAAGCCGTCGCCCTGAATCTCATGATTTTTAGTGTGATTCTTTGTATAAAAAGGCTATATAATAACTTAATTTTTTTAGCTGGAAAGTCATAAAACCTTAGTGGAGCAATGTATCCGAGGATCTGGTGTAGTTCAGGTGAACATACAGATCCGAACAGCGCAGAAGAAGATCAACATCATGGACGTGCTCAAACCTGATGAGGAACTGCTCCAACTCCCTCAGGAGGAAGAACGTATGTAGCTTAAGAGGCTTGTTTACGGCGTCGAAACCTGAATTCATACAATTCAGATTTATAAATTCTGTATCTATCCTCAGGCCAGCATTAAAAGCCAATATCAACTAACTCAGGTTTGGTTAGAACAGGTTCTCAAGTATCGAATAATATATGCTTAAGAACGAATTTGAGAACCTTCTGCGCCCATTTCGTTCGATAGTCGATTTTTAATACGGATATTACGCTATTATTAGACGCACACAATGGTAGAGACCTTTATGAGTACCAAACCAAATACTTCAGCGTTAAAGGAAAATAGAATTTATGCCACTCTTTCTAAAGTCGTAAATTCAGTACAGTTCATTCTGTAACGTTACTTTTGACTCACTGATCTAACTGAACAGTCGCCGTAGAAATGCGGATAAATTTGAGTTTTAAAGCTGGGACGATAAGCTACATTTTAATTTGACGCTACGATATTTCCATATTCGAATACGAACGTACGTTTGCCCAGAGTACAAATGTCTACACATAGATTAATAAAACGGATATGGATTCTTTTGTCTTATTTTCTTGCATTTGAGTTTTGCGACCGGAAGTCTAATAACAACAAAAAAAAATCTCGTACAGAACTGCAAGAAATAATACCAGAACCGCAGGCAATGGAAGAGGTGGAGCCAACCCAGAACACGCCCCACGCCGCTGCAGTCAAATGGGTGGTGGACGCGAACTTCAGAAATGACAATAGCCGAGCCAGAATACCTGACGACCCTGCACAGTGGTAAGAAGACTTTCTTTGAACTGCAATAAATTCATAATGACAACTTCCAGCTCTGTCGGCTCTAAAGCCTGTCTCAAGTTTGTAAACGTGGATTTTCTGATTGCATTTCTATTTACTACATGTACAGATTGAACAGTATGAAGAGATTATTTTTCCGGCCTCATATCACCAGAATGCAAGTTTTTTTCTTGCAAAAGTTGGTCATGATCAGTGCTGCTGCTAAGTCTAGCATAGGTAACAAAGGATGCTTTTCTTAAGACCGCAAGAAAGGTACCTAGAAATCCCTGAAATCCCGGAAATCCACCAGTTTTCCGGGATAAAAAGTATCCTGGGTCCGTCTCCAGGCTACCAGCTTATTCCTTTACCTAAATGTCATCTAGATCAGTTCAGCGGCTAAGTCAAGACATACATCCGAAATTATAATATTAATATAGATGCTTATTTACTTAGATATATACTGGTATATTTTAAAACACATGTTTGTAAATAAACTAAGGCCAATGAAAACGAACTTTGACGTTACAGTGTGCGAGAGACAAGACGCAGTTACAATTGTCCTTTTGGCATATTATGTATACAGTCCATTCCAACACAACTTGTCCACTGTACAATAATAAATAAATAAACAAAGTGTAACAGAATTACAAAATAATATTGAAGGATGTATAAGTATATTTCATAAGGAATCAATCACCCTTTGAAAATATTAAATCAAAAGAACTATATTTATTTTTCCATACAAACGAATTCGAAACATTCCAAGTGTTTACTTATGACAACCTTAATGAAGATAAAAGACCGACACGCGCATAGTACCTACGCTACGCGCCGCGTAGCTAATAATGTGACAGGAGTCACATGATTTTAATTTTGACGTTAGGGCTGTATTTGATCACCCTTTGAAAATATTAAATCAAAAGAACTATATTTATTTTTCCATACAAACGAATTCGAAACATTCCAAGTGTTTACTTATGACAACCTTAATGAAGATAAAAGACCGACACGCGCATAGTACCTACGCTACGCGCCGCGTAGCTAATAATGTGACAGGAGTCACATGATTTTAATTTTGACGTTATGGCTGTATTTGATTTCTTTCAGTTAAAACGATGGCAGTGGTTTACTCAAAAACTATTAGGTTTTCGGTTTCACATATAAGTCTCAGAGACAGTACATAACGTACCTCTAAAGCCTGCGAAGTAGTATTTCGGTTTACATTTACACGTTGTATACACTAAAAAGTAATGAAAATATTGTTTAAAATATAAGACAAGTTAGAAAAGATGTAGCGTGTGTGCAAGTGTTTATGATTAGTGAGATAGGTTTGTGAAAACTGTGTAATATGTCCAGGTCAGTGCAACACGTGAAGCTATGGATACAGTGGGCTGTCCGCCAGTTCAACCTGACCGGCATTAAGCTATCGGACTGGAACATCAACGGCGTAGAGCTCTGCGCCATCAATAATATCGATTTTAAGTGGGTACCACTATTATAACTTATCAGAAATTAAAAAGCCCATAACTCTGGAAATAACTCTGGAGATCTAACTCTGTTTCCCCAAAAGGCAGGCCGAAGCCCTGCCTTCTTTCTTTATGTTTTGTTGCAATAAAGTTATTCTATCTATCTATCTTTTTTAATTGTTACTCTACTACTCTAACATCAGTAACAGCGCGCGAACCACAACTCTGTGGTCCGGTCACTGACCCGACTAGGTGACGTTGTCGAATCACATTTATTTGGTTTCACAGTGTAATGTGACTTTACATAAATGACATGATTTATTGATTTTTTTTATTAAATAATTATTAATAAATTTAAAAAAGTCGTAGAACAAAAGTTGACAGTTTTTAATGTAAAGAACTACGAGGCTGAGAGCTTGCTGGTATTTTTATTAAATACTGTATAATAAATATATTGCGAATTGAGACTTCACAAACTCATTTTAATTTAGCCAAGTTTTTCTCCATTTTATCTGCACCTTGCTATGGACACTTTCCATCAAAATAAATTTTTTTAGTCTACTAAACAATACCTTGACGTATGGGAAGATTCCTTTTGCATCATTCTGGTTTAATAGACTTATAACTAAAACCGCGCAATGGAAGATTCCTTTACGCCACAGTCTTGTTTAATGGACTTAAAACTTAAAATTAAATTGTATAATGTCTTTTGTTTCGCAGAGAAAAAGTTCCATCAGATCCGGGCGACTTGTTCTGGACACACTTTGAATTGTTGCGGAAGTGCAAGTTTATAGGTAGGTATCAAAGCCACTTATAGTCCTACAGCTAGCCCTTTTTTCTATACTTTCACTAGCAACAACTTTCAAATATTGAAGCGTGACTTAAATAATTTTAGTGGTGAAGGAAAAATCTGTGGAGGAACTGAAAGTCGTGTGAAGTCCACCAATCCGCACTTGGCCCGCGTGATGGACTTCGACCTAAACCCATCTCATTCGCTGAGTAGACGCGCGCGAGTCGATAACGAAAATCGATGATGAAAATATTGCCATCCTTTTCACTATATTCTTTGTAGATAAAGATAGCATTATTGTTGGATATGTCAATGACAATGACATGTTGAAAAGTATCACCATAACTACGCCCTTATATTATTACAAATAAAATTATTTTTAGCAGTAATACAAAACGAAGAACCCGTTGTGAAAGATCAGTTGGAACTGCCGCAGTCTGCTATCAAAAAGAAACCCAAAGTAAGTAAACTTTTACTATTTCATCAACAGTCTAATGGCGAACTAACGGAATCTCAAAAGGGGAGGGTTTGCCAATTACCAATTACCATGTTTGGCCATCGCAATGGATGGCAGTAGTAGAATAGAGGACGCTGTGAAAAAAAAAAATACCTTAAGAACCCTTAAAATTACACTTTTATCTTTTGTATTTTTAACTTTTATCTTTTGTACTAATAATATAAAAACAATAATGACAATGTAAGCGTCCTGCCGCTTCAGATTACTCGCACTCCTAGCAGCGCGCAGCAAATTACAGAAAGATCTTAACTTAAGAACCGATTTCTCTGTCTACCGGTTAAAAAAATCGGTACAGAAACCTTAACCAAAATGATTCTTTTTTTTTTTTTGCAGTTTCCAAGTTAACGCATAACAGATTTTTTTATTCCACTAAAAGATGCACAGATTTATGCCTAAAGCAGAAAGATGGCATGAATTAAAACAATCCTCCTTCCATTCGAGTTATATAAAAAATTGTGGATAGGCAGTGCTTTTGTGCAGGTAGGAAGTGCACGCCACTGACTGCAATCGCACCTTAAAATATATCCGAAAAACGATCTGTACGTATACTCCGTTATTTGTAATGACTACGTTTTTGCGGCGCTTGCGTTTGAGACTCTAGGGCCATGGTCTTCGGACATGAAAAATTTTATTAACATAGTGTCACAAAAATTGGTCCTTAAGTCTGGTGACCCAAGAGCTGGCGCTTATTTAGCCCAACGGCTAAGTCAAGCTGTACAAAGGGGCAATAGCGCCAGCATTTTGGGTACCATGCCCATAAGTGAACAGTTAGACGGCTTATATTTATTATAAATATTAATTTTAGTTTGTAATTATTATTTCCATCTATATGTATTATTATGTATATGGACATTTTAAAAATAAATAAATAAAAAATCTGTACGTACCACTACCATTTTCCCGTTTTTTTTTTGGCCGTCATACATATGTACTTTATAATTTTTTTGGTTATTACTTGTCGTCTTTTGTTGTATTTTTAATTTGTGCAATAAAAACATCATCTCTCTACCATGTCACCGTTAATTTTAAAGCTATTTCGTTGTTTTTTTTACCATTTGGTATTTTTTACCGTCTAGATGGTTTTATTAGAATTTAGTTAGGATCTGATAAGGACCTGTAAAGGACGCTAGATCATCGAGGAAACTTATAATCGAGTTTTAGAAGACAAGTTCTACACCTCTATAGATACCGACCGTAGTATTACAACTTTTTAGTATCTTGATAAAGTCCATTTATTTTAGTTGATAATTCGCCAATCGACGGAGGATGACGTCGGTCAGTACTACACGTCGCGTAATGGAAACAACGGTCAAATACAACTCTGGCAGTTCCTTTTAGAACTGCTGACTAGCGCGGAATATTACGACGTCATCCGGTGGCATGGTAAGTAAGCGGTTTTTCTATCCGTAAACTATAAAATGTCTGTGGAAAAGTTTTTTTTTCTTTAATTTCACTAGATATAAGAAGCTCTTGCGATTTCAACAGCACTGTAGCATAGGTTGGAGTCTGGAGACAAATATTTTATCCCCCGATTTATCTATTGACAGAGCTATACAATTTACTTGTCCACTTGCGAAGACACGGCAAAGAAAAAAGACATTATGTGTGTTTGTTTGTATTGTCGTAGTTTATTTATTAAACTTTCATTATTTGAATAGTATTTCCATTCGCCCATGCTCGAACAGTGGATATCTTATTTCCTTTTTGATTTTTCGTATGATTAGAAAGTTTGATAAAACTCCCAAACTTGTAAAACGCCTTCTTATCTGTCATGTTTTAACAAAAAAATTGTATATGTATAGATTAAGGAAAGATACGACCCCTTTGAAGTTGTGGTAAATTCCAAAATCTTTTAGACAACGAAATAAGAATTGTTGTCAGCTTAACACAATTAATTAAGTGTAATTTTCTGGTTAGTAAAATATTTTAAAGTTGGGTACCTCGCAACGATATTTTGAAGTAGGTCTTGTTTGTTTTTTTGTTTGAAAGCTTTATTGCACACACACATTATATACAAAGTAAACAAAATTCCTGCATTTATGTATAAAGTAAACAAATATACAAGACTATTGGTTGTTTATTAAAAATTGTGGGATAAAATAATAAATACTATATCTATACTGATATTTGTATTTTGTTTGTTTAAATTTTACCATTACTAATTTATGCTGATATTTACTCCCAAGAGTAGGGTAAGAGAACTTCCATGAAAAATACAAAATTTTATTTACGACTCCATATCTAAAATCTACCAAATTCTACCAAAATTTAATATACTATATCCATCAAAAATTATATAAGTATCATAATTTTTGTTGCAAGAATGCAATTTTCAACGACTCCTTTCTAGGAGTCGTTGAAAATTGCAATTGAATCCGGTCATATAACAATCTTAACCTGTGTTTTTATTATGAGACAAGCGACCGGCCCGGCGTTGCACGGGTAGATATACATTTCAAAATATTTCTTTTATTTTCAAATGTATATCTACTTTTTGTGACATACATAAAAGTTAGATGGTATTAATATGGCTGTCGACATTTTTGTAGGCATTTTCGAGCTCTCAATCATATATCGCTCACTCAATGATATATCTTTATCGATCAGGCAGCGTACGTAGTAAAGGTTTTCGTTCGCCCAAGAAAGTCTTTTCACTTTGCGGTTTTAATATATAGCCTATGACAGTAACAAATAATTCTAATAGTAAAATAATCCAGGGATTACCTCCTACAACCTCACAAGCTCTACCCCTATATAATATTAGTATAGATTAAGAAAGAAGCTAATTTATAATATTATTTAGGCACAGAAGGAGAGTTTAAACTGTTGGAGCCGGAAAAAGTAGCACGACTTTGGGGCAAGCGGAAACTAAAACCTGCGATGAACTACGAGAAACTATCCAGGGCCCTGCGGTATTATTACGACGGGGATATGATATCGAAAGTCGCGGGTAAAAGGTATGTCATCATTATTTTTATCAGCCTCCCAACTTATCCTAGCCACAGTGCCAGATTATATATACACATTAAATGTAAATTAAAACCGATATAATACTTTGGAGGCTTATATATATATATATATTTTATTTATATATTTGTATAATTTTAAATCTTATTTATTGCACCACCTACCTCTTTTCTATGTTTTTTCCTTTTACGCCATTGGTTGCCTGGATGAATTCGCTATGTTGCGATAAGGCCACCAAATTGTACTATCTTGATATGTATTTATATCTCTGTAACTACTTTTTTTCTTTGGTGTACAATAAAAGTGTATTCATTAATTAATTCATTCATACTTCGGAGGCTTTAGAGGAACATTATTTACTGTCTCTGCGACTTATCTATGGAACCGAAACTCTTATAGTTTTTGGGTAAACTACTGCCGTAGTTTACTGAGAGAAATCAGATACAGCCCTAACATCACATGAAAAATTAAAATCAAGTGACTCCTGCCACTTCATGAGGTACCTTCGCGTCGCGTAGCGTAGGTACTATGCATGTGTCGGTCTCTTATCTTCAATATTTATATCTCTGTAACTACTTTTTTTCTTTGGTGTACAATAAAAGTGTATTCATTAATTCATAATTCGGAGGCTTTAGAGGAACATTATTTAGTGTCTCTGCGACTTATCTGGGGAACCAAAACTCTAATAGTTTTTGGGTAAACCACTGCCGTAGTTTACTGAGAGAAATCAGATACAGCCCTAACATCACATGAAAAATTAAAATCACCTTCGCGTCGCGTAGCGTAGGTACTATGCATGTGTCGGTCTCTTATCTTCAATAGGGTTGTCATAGTGTCAAACACTTAGATTTTTAAGAAATATACTTATGCTTCTTTTAATATTATTTCGTAATTCTGATACACTTTGTATATTGATAAGAACTACTACTACTTTATTGTATCCAATTGGCTTTTATTTTATCCTATTATAGTATAAATTATGGAATTAAATATAAATAATCTTATATGGCCTAAATAAATTTGGATACTTTTTCTTCAACTAGCTTGCATCTAAGTATCTAACATGCAGCGCTAAAGCTGCATCTGAACAGAATACAGTAGATAACTCTATGAATATAAGTCAATGCCAAAATCTTATTATACCTTTCTTGATATTCTTACATATACAACGTGTAAATGAAATCCGAAACTTTACTTCACCAGCTAAGTACATTATTTACTGTCTATGAGACTTATCTGTGAAAACGATTCGCTAATAGTTTTTGAGTAAACCACTGCAATAGTTTTTACTTAAAGAAATCAGATACAGCCATCATCGATTACTTTGTATAGAATAATAAATATGCTTTTTTTGATTTAATATCTTCACAGGGTGATCCTTGAAATATACTTGTGCATCCTTTAATATTATTTCGTCATTCTGTAACACGTTGTATATTCAGAAGAAAGCTTATAGCCAATCTTATGCTAATATATAAAGCTGGAGAGTTTGTATGTTTGTTCGCTTGAACGCGCTAATTTCAGGAACTACTGGTACGATTTGAAGAATTCTTCCAGTGTATCGAGGAAGGATATAGATTGATGATATATCACGCTAAGACCAATATGAGCATAGCACCAAAGAAGAATGTTTCAAAATCGGTGTTTATTCAAACATGATTTTAATGCTCATAAAAAAAAATACTTTAATAATTTAGTTTTTAATTTGCCCGTAGTATAAATTGGCGAAAATATAATACTTTATATTTAATTTTATTACTTTTAGGTTCGTGTACAAGTACGTATGCGATCTCCGACAGTTGCTGGGGTACGGCGCGGGTGAATTAGCGGAACTGGTCAAGGAGGTACACGATTCCATGAAACTTTGCGATGACAACGGCCTTTCTTAGCTGAGATCAATAATGCCTTCCGGGGCCCTTACTATCAGCGTTTAAAGCAGTATCATTACAATATTGATGTTTGCTTCAGAATTATAGTCTTTATTTATAGGAAATCAAGGTATGTCAAATTAATTGTAATTTTAACATATATAACTTTTTTAAGCACATCAACCTATTACCGGCCTGTTCTGTAGTGGAAAGATCATAGGTGTCCTCAAACAATTTAAAAGGGCCGTAAGGGCCGAAGTCCAGCGTGTGTCCACCACGCTGGCCTAGTGCGGATTGGTGGACTTCTGTATTTTGATCTGATCTGTCTTATATATTTTGGTTAGTAACAGGATAAAAAATATTGTGAGTGCCCAGTGGGTAGGCCTTCGACCTCACTGTTGGGTGGCCGCAAAGGTGAAGGAAAACATCGTGAGGAAACCTGCATGCCTGAGTGTTCTCCATACTTTTCTCAAAGGTGTGTGGAGCCGGCCCAATCCGCACTGGGCCAGCGTAGTTGACTACAGCCCCCCCCTCCCCCATCATTATGGTAGGACATCCGTGCCCTGCAGTGGGCCAATTATGGGTTGATATGATGATAATAATGATCTAACCGGTTACCTGATTTAACGTTCTCTATAACACCGAAATGATATGGTCACAGGATCGGTTGCATGTTGACTTAAGCGGACGATTTCATAACGTCCAATTAACCTGCAAAGTAAACAAAATCCTTCCGTTGGGCAGTGGCTTGCACTGAATGCACAAAAGCACTGCCTACCCTAAAATTGCTATATAGCTCCAATAAGAGGAGGATTTTAGCCATTTTATGCAATTTTCCTGCTGTATGCATACCCTGGTACGATACCCAGTGCACGCCACTGCCGTTGGGAGAGGCCTTTAGTCCAGAAGTGAACTGTTATAAGATGATAAATGAAAAAAAGTTCGTTTGTATCGCGATTTTAAGTAAATGTTATGCGTCAAACGGTAAATACTGCACACCATCAGAGCGTTCCAGTGCTTTAATCTATTGTTTGATATTCGGCACTTCACTTTTGTGCTGCAAATCGCAATGTTTTTGTAATATAAATTGTTCGAGATAAATCCCAAGAAAACGAGGGATTTTATTGTCAAACGCCCAATCGCAGCGAGGTTGTTGCATCTAGAATCCCGAGTATAGCGAGGGTTTTAGGGGCCCCCAAATCAAAGGTAGCTTTAACCCTGAGTTGAATACTCTACTTTCACATTTCGCTTGACAGTAAAGTTAAGTTCTGGTGGGATTTTTTTACAATCTTTACTCTATGGTCCGCGCTTCACAGGCTCCGGTGAGTGAAAGGGACGCCATATTACGTTAGAGTGAGATAGCAATATCAGAATAAACAGATTTTATTCGCCGTGCGCGATATTCCTTCCTTATTCAAATCATCAAGGCCCCTAGAGACTCCAGTACAAAATTACTTACCCGCTTAGCCTATAGGATTTATTAACATACTTGGCCTTTCAATACTAGGCTATGTAATAAGTCATTGTCGAGCAAGTGGTGTGAAAAATAACAAATACAAATGACTTTTTATCGTGTACGGTAAACGGGGTAATTTCTGTAAATTAGCGATTTATCAATTTAGCCGTTTAAATAAACGAAACCTTAACGATTTGTTTATTCTATACACAATTGTTGAGCTATCTTGCATCCTGGAAAATGTAGAAACGGATTCCGCAGTACAAAGGCGGAAAAACTGTAAAAATCGCGGGCAACAGTACTTTACACTTTTCACATACGAGTAAGAGTTATCTTAGATTAAAGTAAGTCATTACATTCATAAAACTTCCCATCCTTAAGAAATTTGCGTTGGTTTGAATTAAGAAAATTCTGTTAATTGTAATATTGCCATTTCGCTTCAACATATCATGGTGTCCCTTTTACACCCTCGACCCGCGAATATAGATTATAGGTTTAAGTGCTAAATTGTCATAGCTTGGACGCTAAATAAATTAAAGCCTAAATTCCTCGCTACACTCGGGATTCTAATTGCAACACTTACTTACTATAAAATCCAGCGCTACAGTAATTTATTTCTTTATTGCCCTTTAATGTAAACAATCTTTTTGTTATTTCTAGTGTAAATTTATTTTCAAATTGATATGAAAATAATAAAAACACACCTACATAAGGAAAATCTCATTTTGATTGTGTTTATTTTTATTTATTCTATCGCATTTGTTTTTTTATATTTTTAAAACATACTTTACAGTAAAAAGTAAGGACACGTAACGTAGTGTTTACTACGTTATCTTAGTACGGACCCAATAGAATATAAGAATAAACAATAAGATTGTAATGATGTAGACAGTTAAAATTATAGGGGTAGTATTGAAAGGAGCGAATATTAATGTATATTAAAGTTATTGAAATTACTGAATATGGCTAACTAAAATACTAAGTGAGCGAATGTACTGTGGCGAATACAAATCTTGAAAGTGAATATTTACCTAACTAGATATTAGTAGTAGCACGGGGCCAACGAGCACTTTTTGGAACACTTTATTTATCCCTTCGGATATTACCGTCGCCCACTTAGTATTTCTATTTGCCCGCTTGGTTAATGTTTCGCAAACATAATTTAATGCTGTATGTTTAAGTACTATAGCGGTATCTCATTAGCGGTTGCCATATAATTTTTTTTCCGCTCGATTTGTGAAATCCCAAATAAAAATTAATATTAGATAACATTGTTCTTCTACGTCATATAATAATATTAGTTTTAAGTATGTTATTGTACAAAATAAAGTCTATCAATGTTTTTGTTGTAGTTACTGATTAATTTATTTTAAACCTCTCAACTTGTGTAGTAGTTAGCATGCTCGACTACGGATCACGAAGTCCTGAGTTCGATTCCCGGGGTGTGCTTTTTTTGTATGACTGTACCGGGAGATCGTCAAATTCACAGATAGTGAAACCGTTTTGTTAATAAAAGATTGTATTTACTTGCCTTTTAAATAAAATGATTTTACTTCAACGGAAGTCAAATCTTGTAAATAACTGTTGTTTCAATACCTTATCCTATCGATCTAAAATTTGGTATACACCTTTAAGCAATACAATTGAGTGTATATAGTATTGTAAATCCAAGATGGTCGCCGTTTTTTTCAACACCCCTCTATGGGTATGGAATGAAAGGGGTTGACTATTACGCCATGAAAAAAATCGAAATTCAAAATGGTACAATAAAACTGTTTAACGCTTGAAGTTTATAACCAATTGAGTCATGATGTACATATCTTAAGAGTAGAAAAAGCATAATAATATCGACCCATTGACAGCTTACTACGGGGCACGAGTCTCCTGCAATGAGAAGGGTTTAGGCTGTAGTTCACCACGCTGCTGGCCAAATGCGTGGATTGGTGGAGAAAAAGGAGAAATGCTAGTTGTAGTGGTTTACTTATATTACATGTGAGATGGTGATAACAAAAAAAAAACCCGACTAAGTTTGTTGTGGCCTTAGACTAGGACGCGTTTGGAACCCACGTAGCTTTAGTTTTAAGTTTACGAATATGGTTATCGCCATCATCTCACTGCCGTGTAATACTCATGCAATGTACGCATCAAAAGTGCCACCTATGGGCCTACTTGAAAAAAGACATTTTTGTCTTTGACTTTGACTTTACAAAGGTAAGTAAAGGTAAAATTGCATCAATGACTTATTAACATGGGCGTACCCAGCTTTTGGTCTAGGGGGGCAAGTGTAATATTTTTATATCAGTTTGTCCGTCGTTGTTTTGTGAAAACTCCTTTAGAGGGCTCTTTATAATATTATTAATTATTTTTTATCTACATTTACGTGTACAAAATAGGATTACTTAACGATCAAGTGAGACTATATCGCACTATTTATCCGTGGTATAAAATACTAAAAGGTCTATGTTTCAGTTTTCACTATGCGTACCTGATGGCTTAACTAGTTGAATAATGTACACTGTATTGAAAGCTAGGGGTTTTTTTAAATATTTTAGCAAAAGGCTTTAGACTCGATGCCTTTGCCAAAATTGAGATTGTGTAATTAAAATAAAAACTCTGTAATAACACTAAAAATAAAATAAAAAGTAGCCTATATACATCCAGGATGAAAATGATATATATTTACTGATGATAAAGATTATATACTTCCTTTTGCACCACGCAGTATTTTCGGTGCATCGTCTGTCGCAAACTAACCGATACAATTTTGCATATACATACCTATATTATTACAAGGTATGGATTTTTTTTAATTTTATGCTGTGTGTTTCTATTATTTTTGACCCCACTTTACCTATTGCAACACTTTGTTTTACATAATTAATACAACCATCACTTAGTAACATATTAGGTATTCATTGTACCTAGACAGATATATTTAACATAAGCGATTTTGGTTTAAACAATATTAAGACCCTGGTAACTGCGTAATTTAATTAATTTATTTTAATAAAACGACCTTTTAGCCTTTTTTTGTATTCCACTATAAGTTAGTTCTCGACTAAGCGAATAAATAAATAGCTATATACATTATATGTTTATAATAATATAATATTATGTAAGTCAACATATTAGTCTATATAAACAAAAGGTTGATATAGACAGTCGACTTACAAGAAATAGATACATATAAGTATTAGTGTCATCTGCATATCATCTGCGAAAGGTAAACAGAAGTGATAGAAGGTAAGTGAAGTGGAAAGACTAAGACACCGGGAGGTATCTTTGCATCGTTCAAGTCCATGTAGGACTGAAGTGTATCATTTACATTTTTACATTTTTCGGAAGGTCACTTGCCGATAACCACCTGAGGGGTTGCTACGGCGTCACCGGGGGTAGTGGGGCGAGCGCGAAAGCTTGCCATGAGAAGAGCCCCAGGGCTCGACGACATCGGGGGGAGAGTGGGAGACGTCAAACCGAGGGTGCCTCCTGCGAGGGCTCGGACCTCGGCTCGGCTCGACGTTAATCTGACTGTTGGTGGACTTTTGGACTAATCATTGTTTAGTCCGAACGCCCCCGTGACCGTGGTAAGGATCCACGTCCGGATGACGTCAGGAATCGGGGCCCTCGTCTTCGCCGGCGAAGACGCTGTGTTTGTTGCGTGTGTGTGTGTTGTTGGGATACGTTGTCGGTTGTTATTTTGTCGTCAGGGTCGTCAAGGACATGCTTCGGACGTTGCCGCTTTAGCTCGACGTCGGGGACGGGGGTGTAAGTGGACGCCTCGACCACTAGGGGGTTGGGGTGTCGGACTGCTTTTTCAAAGTAGGTCTTTGATAATGATTTCATGTACTGGGCTATGGTGGGAAGATCAAGATCTCGGTGGAGATCTACATTGCGCATATGATTCCAAAATAATAATAATAATGCATAAGTTTATTGAATATGTTAAAACAAATTTATTAAAGCGAGGTTGATGAATTTCTTAATGACAAGGTTGCTTGAAAGCAAACGCAGTTTGTTTGCGGAGCCGGATCTGCAAACAAACTGTGGACTTAATGCTAAAGCATTTTCGACCAGCCACCCTTCGGACGTGCGAGAAAAACGAGTGTGGGTGTGGCCTAAAACTACGGCCTACTACTAAACTACGTAAGAAATATACGAAGTATACATATATATATAAATAGTATATATATTATATGTATATATATATATATTATATGTATATATATATATATATAAAAATGCGTGCTTTCGTGTATTGGACTACAACGAAGAAGTGCGTTATTACATGTGTAAATATTATTGTTAATATTTGAATATAACAGAAAATAAATGTTATTATTTATATTATAATCAAAATCTGAAACGCGAAATAGAGGTACAATGAACATGAAGCTTGCTTTGCCATACTCCGCGAAAAGCAGGAGAATCTGTAAAATGCAATTTATAATTTCTTCAATCTTTATAACATGGGCTATCATAGCTCACGTAGTTTCGCTTAGACACCGGAGATCTTCACTTTACAATTGTTCATTGTGAAGTCAACATGGAAATCCACGAAATTACGCCTGCTTCTATCAAAAAAATAGATGTGTTATAAGTTTGTCTGTTTATCTGTATGTTTGTATCGTCGCGTCGTAGTGCATTATTTTTATAACATTTCTAAGCAAGTCTGAGATAATCTGTTCAAATTGTATTGACACGATAAAATTCTAGTTTTTCTTTGCGTATTTTCTCTCAAATAAGGACATTATTTGAACTCATATTAGAGATATCCTAAAATACTCCTATAATAATGAATTACTAGCCGATTTATTCAACCACCTACACACATAAACTATACTTTGTTTTGCCGTAATCGGGTAGAAAACAATATGCGTAAATATACTTTACGATAATCACGCATTAAAAACTGGTTTAAAATTATTATAGTAGGTACGGTACACAAGTAATTATATTTATTATTATTATTATAGGTATGTTTATTTATTCTTTAAAATAATTGTTTTATAAATATAACCTAAAATAAACTATTTAAAACTAAATAAAATCTTAAACGTCTTCGAAACCACAAATTTAGTATTAATAAGTGTAGTATTTTTTATTTATTTCATTTTCAGGTTCTAAGTATACAAAGACTGTTTACTATAGTCTTATACTACAATCCTATAAACTGGCACTTCATGATACCTCTGGCAAAATTATATTTATCACCACGCTGGCTGAGCGTTCACGCCTCTAAGAACTGCTCGACGTTCACGGGAAAAAAATAAGTCTTATACCAAATAACTCCGTAAAGTTAAGAGGTGCGTATCGGAGACCGAACTAGGAAAGGGCTATCATCGCTTTTCTAGTGTATTATAATATAATGTATACTTACTTATTTAAAAAAAAAACACTTAGATATTTCTATTACCTTCAACATCATTTCGGAAGGCGTGATATTACCTATTACTAATCCGTTTTTTATCATGATGTCAAATATAACACCTAACACTTGATGTCAAACCTGTCAATGCGCATTGGAGAAGTGTGGTAGGTCAATACTTCAATTACCTCTATACTATAAATAAATAAATAAAATAAATATATTACGACAGTACACACATCGCCACCTAACCCCAAAGTAAGCGTAGCTTGTGTTATGGGTACTAAGACAGCTGATGATTATTGCTATGAATATAATACACAGAAATACTTATAATATACAGATAACATACTATATGAGCGGAGGCCTTTGCCCAGCAGTGGGATAGCAATAGGCAGGAGTCATAGAGGACATTGACATAAAAACCTACACAGAAAAACATGCGAAAAGAAAGGTAGTGATTTCCGGAATTTTAATATTCTGTCAACAATATTGTACTAAGGCAACAGGTCTAGTGGAAGTCTACTAGGAAAAATTTTACTGCGTAGAAACCGAAGGCGTCTTCATCCATATCGGTCACCGCATACTTAAGCTTCTATGGTGTTTACGTATTGGAAACATTGTAAAGTAAGTGTAAAATCTACCTTATGTTTTAAGTTATAAGGACTGCTAAAGCTGCGCCGTTCAGGTTATTTTTATGCTTAAGTTGTTCGCGCTTTGCCTCAAACGCCGCAAGCGCTGTAAGAACAACGTGAGTCGCAACGCCAATTTCAGACTTAGAATGAATCGACCGCATCGGATTTTGACTGAAGAATTCCATGGTATGCCGTAAAAAAGCTTATCTATCAACGACCGAGGAAGAACTAGCAGAAAGTAGGAATATCCAGGTGATAGAAATCCCCAGTAACTCACAATTGCACCGGAAACTTGTGCATGATGACTGCTCGGTGCGTAGCTCATGCCAGTAGCTTGAGCCATTAACTGCGTTAGTAGCTCTGTAGAGACTGCACGACTGTATTATAAGCAAATTATAAGCAAGCGTGCCAGATTGCAGACTTAGGTACATGAAGAGATGTATATGCAAGGTTCATATGGTAATGAGATACGTGCGGCTACTTCTTACACCTCTTGCGACAATCTACGAAAAGTTCATACGTTCCTCATTGAAATATGCGTGAGAAACAAGTTATAGGTACGTGGGTTGTCTCGCGTGTTATCGGGAAAACCTAACGTAGTGACGTCAGAACTCGTCACATATCTGATTAATTCATAGAAACCGCTCGCTGCAGATATAATTTAATAAAAAGTCTTGAAAAATATGGAAAATAACAATTCTAGTCATCTGACGCAGTGTTTTACGTTTGTCGCGCGAGCCAGAGATCCGGGTTCGATTACCTACTGATTAAAGTAATTTAAACAGTTTCTAAGGGCAATTGGAGCGTAGTAGGAAATATTAGATGGTGGTATGTAGGTATGTGTAGTAAAGATATTCTAGTGTTTGTGAGCTTTTATGGGTTGAGTTTAAACTCTTCTTCAAAAGGTCCATTTTTCAATTAGAATTTAAAGCCTCGGGCTCCAACGAGGATGTACTCTCCTACATTCTGCAAAATACGTTCCGTTTTTGCACCTATAATCGAAAAGATAAGAAACTACTTTTCTCTTAATTTTAATTTGTGCTGCTTTTACAATTCACATTAAATTCATTTGACATATTAATTATATATGTCAAATGTGTAATTAATATATATTCATTCACAATAAAAATTAATTTGTTCGACATATCTATATATATAAAAATGTTATGTTGGTTTGTATATTATACGCTTCAAAAACTCAAAGTTCTGCACCGAACTGAAATTTTAGCATGATATATAATACGCATCAAGGATTCCATCTTATTATCTATTTTTCTCAACCATTCAATCACAATGTGGCACAGCGAAGTGTGGCAGGGTACAGCTAGTTAATTTATCATTCACTACACTATATTTGTAGTAAGGGGATTGAGTAGTATTTAAATATCCTCCTGTAATTAACAATAACTTTATTATTTTATAGTTATTCTTAAAACAATAGACTAAATAATTTTCAGGTTATGATTAAAATGTAATAAAGTTTGTGATGTTAATATCTACATTTTTCAAAAACTACCTTACCTATCCGACCTTAAGTTCATAGGGGGAGGTTTGGGGGTTAGCTATTTTCCCAGATATACAGCATTCCCATCACTGAATTAGGTATATTGTGGTAATAATAGCGGTCAATGATCTACGCCGAAAATAATTCTTGGCTACGGCCTTAGAGAGAGTACATAGTGTTGGAGAACATGGGGATAGGACTTGGAACTATCTTACTAACTGACTACTTTCGATCTTTCTAGTTTTCAAATATTACATTTGACATAATATAATCGAGCAGAGTTTCCCCCTACAATTACTTGATACAGAATGAATGCTTAAGAAAAGTAGCAGCATTACCTAATGCTGCTACTTTTATACGGCTCAGGTACCGTTTACAATATTGACAACAAAACGAACCAATAATAATATTTTACGACATTAGTTTCCAGTGAGTTATTTCACAAAATATATTGTTATTATTCTATTTGGAAAACATTAAATATTTAGACAAGTATTACTACGAATTATATAAAGCAAAATAGTACTTATAAAGCAATTCTATATTAATGAATCTTGTAGTGACGTCACAACATGTTTATGGCGTAGCGTAGGTATCAGCCAGATGGGCAACAGCTAACAATAGTCTAGTACTGTTTAAATTCTAATTAAAAAAAACATATCCCTTCCTTTTAGACGTTCTTTTTAATTTATATGAATTGATCGCCTAAACTTATATGAATAGCAATTATTTTAAAGTAAGAAATATTTTTAGATTACAATAAAATCTAATACACGTGCTATTATATACGAGTAGATGTTTGCTCATGATAATGATTTCTGAGTCATTAAAGGGTTTCTGCCGCTGCAACTTCTTCTGCACTCAAGACCAAGATATTGCTAACTGTTGATCTTCAAAAAGAGTAAACGCCGAGTTTTTTGCCGCTTAGCAGAATTTGCATTCTGAACCGGTTGTAGTCACAACAAGAGATTATTTTAATACAAAAATGCTGTACCTAGTACTTCCCCGGACGAGCTCCGTCACATAAAGCTCTAACTATTAAAGTTTACACAAACAGGAATTGTACGCATCATGCACGACAACGTCTGTAAATAATGTTTTTATTGGTCTACGTAAGATAGAACAACTATTTTAGAAAGACGTCTTATAATGTAAACATTATGGAGTCTGGATTACCTACAATTTGCAAATGTTTTTTTTTTCAAATTTTATAACTGTTCCATTTTATAAAAAAAAAAAACAGTGGTTTTATCTATAAATACCTAAAATTTTACTTTTATTATACACTATGCAATACCTACCCAGCGTAGACTAATTATTGTATTACACCTTACATATACATGCGTAGGTTTTATTTTTGTAGCAAATAACTACTTTTACATTAAACCAGTTATGTAATTAAGCTTTGAACTTAAAGAATGGTAAACATTTTGAAGTTGTAAATATGTTGTAATTTGTTGTAAAACATGATCAAGTGATGAATTTAAAGTACGTACCCCCCTGGCTTATCCCAAGACATTTTCAGGTACCACGTTGAAACTTATACAACGTGAAACCGAATTACGAAATAATATTGAAGGATGCATAAGTATATTTCATAAGGAATCACCTTGAAAAAATATCGAATCAAAAGAGACATTTATTTTTACATACTAACGAATACAAAGCATTCTAAGTGTTGTGTTTACTTATGACAACCCTATTGAAGATAAAAGACCGACACGCGTATAGTTACGCGACGCGTACCTTATTAAGTGACAGGAGTCACATAAAATCTTTTTCAAGTGATGTTGGAGCTTTATCTGATTTCGTTTCACATAAAACTATGGCAGTGGTTTGTTTTAAAAACTATTAGGATTTCGGTTTCACAGATAAGTCTCAGATACAGTACATAATGTACCTACCTTTAAAGCCTGTAAAGTATTATTTCGCTTTTTTTTCATTTACACGTTGTATAGGTACACTGAAGTATCGACTCGTCGATTGTGTGTCAACAACCGCTTTCCCGGAGACAATTTAAGGGACCACGGTGACACTTATAACGCCGAATTATCAACTCGTCGACCTTGTCACCATCTGCTTTCCCCGAGACAGTATGAGGTCCCACTATGTAATATTTAGGTACCTAATTATAATATTTATTTGTGCGTTTGGATAGCCAGCTTCCTTAATGAGCGCAGCATTAAAGTCGCAGTCGAAAGGTTTTTGCTCTAACCCTAAGCCCATTAATGCTGGCGTTCCGCAGGGTTCAGTGTTATCGCCCACACTGTTTATTTTGCATATCAATGACATACTGAATAACAATGGCTTCTATTGTTATGCAGATGATAGCACGGGTGATTCTCTCTATAAAGGGCCTGCACAGCTCTCTCCTTCTCAGCTGGTAGAGTGCAGAAGTAAGCTTGTGTCTGAAATTGAGGGTCTCTTGGACAAAGCGTCCGAATGGGGTGCACAAAACATTGTTCAGTTTAACCCCACCAAGACCCAAGTCTGCGCGTTTACAGTTAAAAAAACCGCGTTCACCGCGGCACCTCAGTTCCAGAACACTCTCCTCACTATATCCAATAGCATAGGGATCCTCGGTGTCAACATCTCGAACGAAGTCCAATTCCGCGCTCACTTGGAAGGTAAAGCTAAATTAGTTTCCAAAAAGCTTGGTGTGCTCAACAGAGCAAAACGTTACTTTGCGTCAAAGCATAGACTCCAGCTCTATAAAGCGCAAGTAAGACCTCACATGGAGTACTGCTCGCATCTTTGGTATGGGGCACCTCTTTACCAACTCCTTCCATTTGATCGGATACAAAAGCGGGCAGTTCGACTTGTTGACAATCCCAAATTGACTTGCAGTTTGGAGTCCCTGGGGCACCGAAGAGATGTTAGCTCCCTTTGTGTGCTCTATCGACTCTATAATGAAGAGTGTTCCGAAGAGTTGTTTGCGTTGATACCTCCTTCCCTATTCTGTGACCGCACCTCACGCCGTAGAAATAAATCCCACCCTCATCATCTGGATGCCTGGTATTATTGTACTGTTCGAAATACCAGATCATTTCTACCGCGCACTTGCAAATTATGGAACAATCTCCCATCTGATGTGTTTCCTCAAAAATACAATCTAGGGTTATTCAAGGGGCGGATAAACAAATTCCTTAAAAGCCGGCAACGCATCGGTGGATCCTGTGGTGATGTTTATGGGCGGCGGTGATCACTTACCATCAAGTGACCCACTTGCTCGTTTGGCCGCTATTAATATATAAAAAAAAAATAGTAAATTATATATACTACTACTATATACTACTACGACAATACACACATCGCCATCTAGCCCCAAAGTAAGCGTAGCTTGTGTTATGAGTACCGAGATAGCTGATGAATATTTTTTTTATGAATACTTATAATATACAGATAAACACCCAGACGCTGAAAAACATTAATGTTCATCACACAAACATTTTCCAGTTGTGGGAATCGAACCCACGGCCTTGGACTCAGAAAGCATTGTCGGTGCCCACTGCGCCACTCGGCCGTCATATCTTATCAATGTGATTCCAAATTCTAATCAAATACTAAAAAAATGGCATATTCTTAACCTTTTAAAGCGGGTTTCAATACTACAAGTTCCACTTACTTACTTGAATAATTACTATCAAAGGATAGCTACTTCGTGCTTACTTGAGTATATCTCCAAATTAGGTAAAAATTAAGACAAAAATTCAAACCAAAAAATAATGGTTTCAATTCACGTGTTGAATATTAAATACCAACGGATCTTGATGAATAATTCGAAAATAATAATAAAATAACAATCATACACTTTTTTATTAAAATATTATACTAATACAAGCGTTTGCCCGCGAATTTATCAGCCTTTTGTTCGGTTTTTTTATAACCCTCAGGAACCATTCGTTCGTGAATAAATAACACTTTTGTTATTTATGTGATTATGAAAGGGCAGACTATTAATAAAACTGCCCTTTCGCTTCATATTTAAAGCGCATATTTAACTGATTATTGTAAAGGAGAGCATTGAAAAGTGGAAAATGGAAATGGAGAAGGTAAACGACCTCGTAGCAGATCTCCAACCCGGTGGTCGGATCAACTAAGGGAAACCGGTGCCCGTACCTTCTATAAGGCAGTACAAATGGCCAAGGACAGGAGATACATCATGCATCATATACTCGGTCATGAAGGACCGACTCATGAGTTTGAGCTAAATTGTAGATCGTGGCTATAAGTACATAAAATGTGTTATATGAAAGGTTACATACTCGACGAGTCTCTCGACTCTTCGAGTACTTTATAAGCCCATTTGAGACGTCGATTATGTCTGTGTCGGAATCGAATTGTATATTTTAATCGTAATTGTAGTCTGTACCATACAAAATTCGATTCCCAGGTTAATATTTAACTCTATGCCAAAAATCAAATTGATTGTTGTAAGGGCGTGAAGGGAAAGCGCACTTTCGCAATAATAATATGAGTTTAGGATTACGATGTATTTTTTGCGTTTAGGTAGACGGCCGATTGGCGCAGTGGGCAGCGACCCTGCTTTCTGAGCCCACGCGTGGGTTTTCCACAACTGGAAAATCTTTAGGCGATGTACATGTATGTTTTCTGTGTCTGGTTGTTTATAAGTATTTATGTATATATTATTCATGAAAAAAAAATATTCATCAGACATCTCAGTACCCATACCACAAGCTACGCTTAGATGGCGATGTGTGTATTATGGTAGTATATTAATTTATTTATTTAGTTACAAGAGCATTTATAAAGCTAGAGCGCATGGCAGGCTAACAATGAAATGATAGGAAGTTGCACCAATTATATAGCCTACCTATTTATCTGGAATGTAAGGCCTTCTCTGCGGAAAATTACCGATGAGGATTGCGTTGCTGGTGTGTGTTACTGTATGCTTTTTCTGCATTTGTGAAATAATCGAGGTCAGTGAAGCTTACTGCACTGACCTCTATTATATCAGTGATGATTCAGTCTAGGATGGTAGCGGGCTAACCTGTTTGGCGCATTCACCCGGTATAGTAGGGACCGAAACGCTAAAGCCCTTGGCGGCACTTTGTCGGTAGTATTCGCCACGGCCGCAGCCTAACACCAGGCAAAAATATTACCACATACGTTATTATCATTTGCTATTGTCACTATGTTTTTGGCTCCACTTGATTGACACTTTGGCGCTAGAAGTACCGAAGCTGTAACACTAGTGTCCTAGGAACTAAAACTAGATTGATTAAAAGCACAAAACATTAATTCCAAAGCATTAATGCGAAATACATCCGTATGTCGCTTTTGGCGTTTCAAATGTTTTGTGTGCTGGTACTGGTTTGAAAAGGTCTGAAAAAAAATGGACTGATCCACAAATTTCTAAATCTAAATTTCCACTCAACGAGCTATGGAGAGGGCTATGTTGGGAGTTTCCCTGAAGGATAAAATTAGAAACGAAGGGTCATATGCCAAACTATCAGCAAGTTGAAATGGCGATGGGCAGGCCATGCTTCTCGTTGGTGCGATGGACGTTGGATCAGAAAAGTTCTAGAGTGGAGACCACGAACAAGCAAGCGTAGTGTGTGAGGCCCTCCAGCAAGATAGACTGACGACTTCTTTGGAAAGGCCTATATTCAGCTGTGGACGTACGCAGGCTGAAATGATGATGATGATGTTGATTTGTACTTCTTCTTTGCTCTAGCCTTATCCCATAATTTGGGGTCGGCTCTCCTCGTCTTTTTGCGGTGTCTTGGGTTATCTACTTCCTTATTTGACAGGTAGGTTCTATACGGCTGGTTGCCACTTGACGCCAAGACTGTCACCTTTATGGCGGACAACCAAAACGTGAGAACCACCGTTGGTCTAAATTAGGCTCATCCGCCGGAGTACACAGTAGGGATGACCTACTGGGGAGCACGCAGCACTGCAGAACCCTCTACTGCAAATATGTTGGAGAAGTGCTCTGCACGGGTTATGTTACGGAGTATCCTGCTCCAGAGGTATTCGGGGTCTGTCTTAGTTCACACCATTCATTTAGACACCACTTGAGAGGTATCTAACGAGAGTTCCCCTTTCCGCCACCTGGGGACGCGTGCTGTAGGAGTTCGGCTTCCTCAGGGAAATTATCTAGGTATCATCTATAGTACCGTTTTATATTATGATTTTTTTTTATGTCGTGTACGAGAAGGGTTTTGCCATCTTTCGCCATCTTCTTTCTATTGTGCCTAACCGATTCAAACACCCTGTCCACGCCACTACTTACACAACTCTGCCTTTAAGGAATGGAAAGATCGTCCGCCCGAGACACATCATCAATTTGCTAAGTTAGGATCATACCCACTAAGCTCTATTAAGCAGAGAAAAGGAATCTAACAAGGATTACCTGGTCCAGTCGAATATGCTAACCACAAAACCAACGCAGAGTTTTTCCTAGTTAATTATTATTTTATTGTTTTGTATGTGGTTAATTATATATTTGTATAAAGCAAATACATTTTAAAATTGATTGCATGACGAACTCGGATTATGTTGACGCACGCAAAAATAATCTGTGTAATAAGTAAGCTAAATGTATCCAATAACTTGTTGGTGGAAAGTTTTGAAGTTTTGAAGCTCGTCTGGCAGTATTACTAAATTTTCTCTAATCTCTCTTATTATGTTAATAATCTTTTCATAAGTTTTAAGTGTAAGGTATGTTTTAAAAATAAAGACCCAAAAAATTGTTAATATAAATAAAAGCAAATTAATATAAACAGATATATTCTTTATGAATGTATGCGATTACTACATTTTATTATAAATATTTTCAAAACAATCGTGTCAAACAATTAAAAAAATATTGGAAGATTGCTTACATAATATTACCTTACCTATAAGAAAACAGGAAAAAATACTTAACACTGTGCGGAAACTGTAACTAGACAATAATTGAGACCTAAATTAACATCTTTTGTTACTTAAAGTATGGGAGGAAGGTACAAAATTAACTAGTGACTGATCCCAATCTGAAGACTGAAGCCCAGACTTTGTTAAATATTTAGTAGGTGCTATTATAAATCAAAGCTTCGTAGGACCTTCCCCAAGAGTTGTCTGGAAGGAATTGCTTTAGCATTTTTATCATTACTACACTTTTTTTTATGCATACAAAAGTGAAAATTAATGATTTTATTTGCATTATTTGTAACGAATTCGGTGTGGAACGTTAAAATGAATCTATCTAGATAAAATTTTTCGGTCTTATCGCTAAATAGCAAAGAAAAAAGTGCATCTAATTTATGAAGTAGGTATTTAATTAGGTGGGGTAATAAATTATAAGCTCTTTATTTGCTTGAATATGTATTTAAAGTGTGATTCCCACTAATTTTCGTTTTTCCAACATATTCTACCATTTCGTCATGCAAATATACCTCCACTCAATTTTTTCTAAATTAAAAAAAATAGTTTGTAGTGTAAATATGTAATAAAAATACAACAAAACAAGTAAACATAAAATAATAACACAATAAAAAGAGATTTTCTTTTTGGAAGTGTATTTTTATTATTTTCTTAAGATATTTAAATGTAAACTACACTAAAAAGTAACAAAAATATTGCTTACATTATAAGACAAGTAAGAGAAAGTAGACTATACAAATAATTTACTGCAATCACAATAATTATATTAATAACGACATTAATAAAAATATTCAGTCGATTAAAATATGCTAGACTGTCACAGAAATATTATTATAATTAAAATACAAATTGAATTGTGACCTTTATTTAAAGTTCCTCAATTCAAAAATTAAAACAAATAATATTAAATACAATTTGTCATTTTAAAACTCATTAATAAATTTAATTCAACAAGAATCTAAAAATGTTCTTTCTAAGTCAGATAAATTCATTTCGTAACGTTTATTTTTTAAACTACTTAATTGCTTTTTATAGCGAGTTAGGACTATGCTCTATTTATTAGCTTATACCGTACTCGCTGACAGAGCGGCCATGATGTGACTAGATTTATATAATTCAATGCTAATCTAAGCAGGTATTTAGTTCGATTACGGTAGGTTGATAGCATAAGTAACCGTTGTATTGATGTCTTATTATATTGGTACAACAATAAAATAATAGAATAGAACCGAATAGAATAGAATAGAATAGAATAGAAAAACTTTATTGAAACACAACACAATAGGAAAAACACAAGGAAAACAGTAAAAGTACTTAGTACTAGGGTGCAAAGGCGCCTTATCACTAAATCTAAATAGTGATCTTTTAAAGGCAACCTGAGCGTACGAAGCCGGTAAAAAAGTGGAAAGTGGTGTAATGATTTAGTTTTAGGTATTTTAATCTCATACCAAGCGGAAGCGTTGGTAGCCTAGTGGTCAGGATTTCAGCCTAACTTTCGGGGGTCCGAGTTCCATTCCCGGCACCTTTGTAAGTTATGTGCGTTTTAAGCAATTAAAATATCAATTAGTCAACCACGCTCACGAAGTTCAGATTGAAAGACTGAACGCGATTGCAATGAAAAAATTTTCGCTCGGGTAACCTCACGTTAAATCAATACAGACAGGAGAGGATATTGTGTCAAACTGTCACACGAAAATGGTATACACTTCTCATCGCAATACAAATGTCAATTCCGTGGTTTTGAACCAAAATTACTCTTGCATAATGTAGTCGGAAAAAAATATACCGATTCGCTTTACATCATTTTATATCTTAATCAGATAAAGCACGTTGATAGAGCACGATGCAAGATGTTAAGAAAAAAATTGAAATCTTATTTTCTAGCGGAAATAATTGGTATGAGATTCATCATATCGACCCATAACCGGCTTGTAGGCCACGAGTCCCCTCCCAAAATGAGAAGGGTTTAGGCGGTAGTCTACCACGCTGGCCCAGTGTGGATTGGTGCACTTCACACACTTTGAGAACATTATGGAGATCTCCCAGGCACGCAGGATTTATCACGGTGTTTTCTTTTACCGTTGAAGCAAGAGAGATTTTAATTGCTTTGATGGCCGATTGGCTAAGTGGGCAGCGACCCTGCTCTCCGAGTTCAAGGCCGTGGGTTCGATTCCTACAACTAGGAAATGTTTGTGTGATTAACATGAACGTTTTTTAGTGTCTGGGTGTTTATTATGTACTTATATTATTTATAAAAATATTCATCAGTCCTCTTAGTAACCATAACACAAACTACGCTTACTTTGGTGATGATTATATTGTCGCAGTAAGTAATTTAAATAATGTAATTATTTATTAAATTAAAATCGCACATTACACCGCAAATCACTTCTCTTTATCGCTTCTAGATATCGGGAAGGGATTGGACCACACCAATTTCCGAACTCCGAGCTAATACAGAAAACAATTGTCAGAAAGTCCCGAGAATCGTATTCTTCATAAGCGCACATATCTTCAAAAGATAGAGGTCCATGCCAGGTATCTTCCATAGATGTAATTTTTTTGGATAGATAAGTAACATTTTTTACACGTTCTCATATAAACATATCACTACGGAAGAATGCTTTATTTTTCCTACATAAGTAAATAATAAGTATTTTTTTGTAACATAACCGTAATGTGATCTTTAATTTGATACCAAACTTGATTCTACATTTAAGTATCTTAATTTTGAGGTTTAACTTTGCATAATTAAAATATTTTAATACGTCATTTCTGACCAATTCTTGTTTCTTTGACGTCGTAAACTTTCGCAGAACGGGAAGACAAAGTTATCAACACCCGAAAGACCTCACCATCACCTCATCATCGTCATCCCCAGTCTATTAACGACCCATTGCTGGGCACAGGCCTTCTCAATCATAGGACGGTTTTACAGCATAGACCCACCAAGCTGCTCCAATGCGGTTTGGTGGGCTTTAATAACTATTGTCACGGGTTAGTGATAATATATATCAGAATCGACAGCTTAACATGCTCTCTTAGGCACGGGGATTAACACCGCCAATTTTCTAATTCCGAGCTGGTACTGAAATTTTTTTAACAGAAAAAATATCTAACAATTTTTTGCACTATCTGGGATTCGAACCTATACCCTCTGAATCTAACAACTACACCAGCGAGGTAGACATCCTTCAGTCGCGGTAGACCTGAGGTAATATTTATTAAAATCAATTCAATTGGGATCGGTGGACCTCTACAACATAAATGAATGAATATACTTTTATTGTACACCACATAAACATATAGTAAAATCTATATATATATAAAAAAGAACGTGTGTGGGTATGTTCCGTAAGGCTCCGAAACGGCTGGACCGATTTCAATGAAACTTTCAGGGAATCTCCGGATTGACCTGGCGAGTAATCCTGTAAAGTTTGGTGACGATCGGAGCACTCCTATTTTTGAATGGTCAAATTGTCAAATACAGCTAAAAATTTAATGATGTAAGTTAATTGTTTAAATAAAATAAAGCAAAATCTAGACCGGCGAAGCGGGCTGGGTACGCTAGTTATAAATTAAAATTTAACAAAAAGTATACAGTCTGGCGGCCTTATCGCTACATAGCGATCCCTTCCAGGCAACCAAAGGCGTTAAACACAGCTCAAGAAGAGAGCTAGGTGGTGCATTTAAATAAACACATAAATATATGGTGACATAAAAACTTTCGATACGAGCGGATTTTTATCGCTTATATGTATAACCGTAGAACGTGTTTATGTACTTGAACGTAATAAGGGATATGCAAAAAACCTGATCAAAATCAGTTAGGTAGTTTTAAGGTAATTTGTAACACACATTATAATTGTACACAAAAAGTGAGCATCGTTACGTTCAGTTGGTTGTAATAAAACATTTTTAATTATTTAAGTTAAAATTTTCATTATTTATGTAGTCTTTTCCTGAGTTTTTTTAAAGATTATCCGATTAGATTAAATATCAGACTGCAACTTATTAGGAGAACACCTTGTTTTTTACAATATAACGTTGTTAGCGGACCGCCCAGCGTTAGGGTCTCAAGGTTATAAGGTGGCAACCCGCTACCGGAAAACCCAGCGGGAGAGGTTCTCCATTCAGTGGCCAGACGCCATAAAAAGAGTCGTAGGAAGTTCCCGGTTAAAAATAAGATCTATGTCCAGCAGTGGTGTAGATCGGTTGATAATATTATGTTGAACGTAGGTACTAAGTCTTATTGTCTACTAACTTCTGGCCGCGAGTTGCATGGACTTCAGAATTGGGTATAAAGCTTCGCCCGTTAATAATTTTTAATCTTACCACGGGAACTATTTGAGAGATCTGTATAGAAAGTACATGTCCTTTTCTATAACATAGGTGACATGCGTACCAAATTTCAAAGCTGTCTGCCCGCAGCTCAGCTCGCAATTTTCCCTCGGAAACGACTTAAGGAATCGGGAGTATGTTCTTTTCCATAGCAAAGGCTACTTGCATGCCAAATTTCATCCAAATCCGTTAAGTCTTTTTTGCGTGATAGAGTAACAAACATCCACACATTCACATTTATAATATTAGTAGGATGAGTCTATTACTAGAAATTGACATATATTACCTCGTGATACCTGTCTATCGGCTGTGAAAGGTAGAAATTTAATTTGTGCGATTTGGTATATATGCTTTTATAATATTGTTTCTAAGGTTACCTCGGAAGTAGATACCAATGCATAAGTTTAAACAATGACAGGTGTTAAAACATATTTTTAATAGAAATCTTATTATACAGTTGATAAATTTCTTAATAACAAAGTTGCCTCGAAGCAACTGGCCACGATTTCATCTTTCTCAAGGTAGAAAAAATTAAAACTATTTGTGTTGGAAAAACTTTCTTGCCGGCTTCTTCTATTTAGAATCTGCCTTCCGAGCCGGTGGTAGAGTCACTACAAACAGAGATACTTGACGTTTCAAAAGTGCTTATAGAGAACTTAAGCCTACTTGAGATAAATTATTCAAGATTTTATTTTTTATTTTGTTCTTATTGAGAAAGCACCACATGAAACTATAATTTAGTCTTTCGTAAACTATCATAATATGATGGATGGATAAGAATGATTAGGAATCCAAGGAAAGAAAAAACAACACGACCATATAAATATCTAGAATTATCGGTAGGTATTATCCGAAAATAAGGCAGTTTTCAATTCGAGTAAATATATTTTGTTAAACATATATGTATAACATATTATTTGTTCTGTTGTAACCTCTTCGTTTATCAGCCGATTTTAATAAATATATCGAATTTAAAGTATAATCATTCTGTTTCACATGAATAAGAATGTATTGAAGTCTATTCTATTTGATCATTAATGTCGTATATACTGCGATCTTCCCAAATTAATCAGCAAAAACTGTATCAGAATAACTTAATATGAATCACTTGGGGATGCACGGTCAGATCTTTGTAAATTATTCATTATTCAAAATACCGTAATTTTCCCATTTAAAATGCCTTATAAATATTATTATTATTATTACCATTAAATTCTTTATTGCACACACAAAAACAAAATACAAAAATAAACACAATAGATAAAATAGAAAAAAAAACTAGTTTACGTGTGCAAAGGCGGTCTTATCGCGAAAGCGATCTCTCTCAGACAACCTTTGGCGAAAGTGGTTGTAATAAGGAACGGGTTGGTGCGGCAATAAAAATGTATACCTAAATAAAAATATTGCAAACTAGACTAAATGTTATATATTCCAATACTACACATATAATTACCAGTTATAATAAATATCGTTCATACATATCATCATTAGGCACTGTGCGTCCACTGTTGGACATAGGCCTGTTTCAAGCAGCGCCAACTTTTCCTATTTTGGGCTTTCCTCATCCAGTCTATGTCTGCCACTTTTCGGAGGTCGTCGCTCTATCAGTTGGGGGGCGTCCGACACTGCGTTTACCGACTTCATACATATAATAATAATAAACTACATACAATAACGCTACATACAGAAAAAATAGGTACATAAATATTTTAGTAAAATTTTATAGTAACAAAACATGATAGTATTAGAATAACTATATTGTTCTACATAGTACAAGAAGGTACTCAAGCTCTCTGTATATGAATGAATGCTTTGTCGATGCCAACGCATAGTACCTATTGTTTTGTTCAGTTATCCTAGTTGAATGATTTTATATGTTATAACTCATAGCCTATTTCAATAAATTTAAATGGGACCTATCTTAATATATATAAATCTCCTGTCACGATGTTTGTCCGCGATGGACTCTTAAACTACTTAACCGATTTAAAATTAGATTGGCACACCATGAGCAGTCTGGTCCAACTTAAGAAATAGGATAGCATAGATCTTTAATTATAGTCGCAATTTTATTTTATTGCAAATTATTTGTCTATAATTAATTTACAGTCACATCTTTTATATATATACTACTAAACTCATTTAAGGCTTAGCGATACTGAATACTTTAAAAACAAAATCAAACGCAGACGAAGTCGCGGGTAAGAGCTAGTATATCTATAATCACTGACGTAATATTATGAAACGTCAGTGACTATGATTTAAAAAAAAATACATTGCAGAACTGACTCCGTAAAGAAACTAAAAAGTTTCAGAAAATAGGCGTTTTAGTGGGTAGGTTTGCAATTATGTCTGAGTTATAATAGACAAATGTCAAATACTCAGAACCTTCTGCACAATATTGCTGAGTAAGTTAGTAAGTACCTGTAGATATTTTATAACTTTACTTACAAATTTTAACAAAGTCGGGTTTTTGGCATTTTTTTTTATATTATTAAGTATAGATATTCAGAGATTTGAAAAAGGAACAGGGCCGGTCATCTATAATATAACTCTTCAACACGCTGGCGCAGTGGTCGCACTGTGGAGGATAAATGATGGTCCCAGGTTTGACCTCGGCAGGGGCAATTTGGAAATAAATAATTTCTGAACTTTTGGAGTCCTTGGCTAGTTAGGTACTATCAGTAGGATGTGTAGACATGCCGCTGAATTCGGTACTTTCCCTCGTAGACAATGATTAGTATTGAGTTAAACATACCTAACTGCTATATCCTAACGAGTTATTCAAATTTAATTTCAAAAATTCAATTATTTCAAGTAGGCTTAGTTAATAAGCACTTTTGAAATGTCAAGACGATCTGCTTGTAGTGACTCTACCACCGGTTCGTAAGGCAGATTCTAAAAGAAAAGAAAAGCCGGCAAGTTAGACTGCATAATCCTGCATTTCACTACCAGCACGGCTAGCAGGCGATAGATTGGTCCTAGCTCCCCGGAGAAAGGACAAATATGTGTCTTCTCCCACAGCTTTATCAACTCTAAGAGCACTGACGCTGTGGAAATAATGTCCAAATAATATATGCGTAATAATAAACGGGGGTAAACTTCTCCTATTCCATGTTCACGTGCTTTAGCAAGTGGACACGTTATTTGTATTCCTCGTCAAGGTATATAATCGGGTGATATATTTTTTGTCTCCCGCCTCTGCTAGCCCTGCAGCACGACTAGCATGGACAGGAGACAATTATATCCCGTGACAAGGGATTAAATTAACGTGCCCACCTCCTATATCACTGGAATATGGAATAGGAGTAATTTACGCCCGTTTTTTAAATCACACATATTATTTGGATATTATTTCCACTTGTGCGCCAGTGCTGGGAGAGTTGATAAAGCTTTTGGAGAAGATAAATTTATATCCTTTCCCCGGGGATATAATTTCGTCACAGAATGAGAGGGGTTGTAGGCTATTGTCCAAGTGTTGATTGGCAGACTTCACACACATTTGAGAACATTATAGAGAACTATCAGGCATGCAGGTTTCCTCACGATGTTTTCCCTTTTTTTATGTTGGTAGACAAGCGCGTGACCGCAATCACACCTGCACGGCTAGCATGGACAGGAGACAATTATATCCCCGGGGAAAGGATAAAAATGTTCCCACGGCATTATTAACTCAAAGAGCACTGACGCACAAAGAGGAAATAATATCCAAATAATATATGTGAAATAATATAAACGAGGGTAAACTTCTCCTATTCCATATTCGCGTACTTTAGCAGGTGGACACGTTAATTATATCCCTTGTGAAGGGATATAATCGGGGGATGTAATTTTTATCTCCTGTCCGTGCTAGCCCTGCAGGTGAGATTACAGTCAAGGGCTAATTTGTACATTAATAAAAAAACTGCGACAGATCTGAAAGGGCTTCAGTAAATATAAATATTCTTTATTATTTTTGAAGAAATTATTAACGGTTCCGGGTGAATTCAGAACCGCCTACGCCTACGTAATACGCCTTTAGCTGTGTTATGATTACACTGAGACTTCAAAATTAAAAATAAGCCTATTGCATTATTTTATTGACGTAAATTAATTTTATTCATTAAAATAAGAAAATAACTTATTAAGCACAAAAACATCAGGTTCGTACGTACGGGTTTTGTTAGCTTTCATAAAAAAACAGAGTGTTGTGACGTCAGAGCAGTCCTTTCATATAAAACTTTTCGTGGACCACGTAAACCGCGAGGTCGTTATTTTTTTTAATATTTATTTCGTACGCGATTGAGAAATCCTTATTTTTCTGCGTTGTTGTCACCACCACCAGTGTTGTTTTGCACGTCGCGTCGGCCGGACGTGAATCGGTTTTTTAACTAGTAAAAGTGCTGCGTGAAGTGCGGTTGTTTAAATAAAATTGCCGGTAAGTACTAAAACTTTAATTTATTAAATCATAGAATAAACAATATAATTGGTAATTTGGATAGAACTTAATTTTTATGAAATACGTACATGTACATACAAATTAGAAATTACTCAAAATAATTAGAAAAATTACTTTTTTTTATAAAACAAAGGACATTTTTAAAAGCTTAAAATAGAAACTTCAAAAAAAGAAGATTTATTAATTAATAGAATTTATTGTTTTAAGTAATATATATTATATTATTATTCAGTATCATATTAAATATTCAGTCCAGTCATAACTTTATACCTAATATCAGCGTAACCTATAGCTCAATAAATTTAAAATCTTTTCGAATATTACATATATATATATCAGCATATGCAGGAAAGTGTAATAAAATAAGCACTCACCAGTAAGTTTAAATAAATGTTACACTTTGGCTAATTTGTGACTTATACATTTTTCTTAAAAGGCCAGGCTAAGCGATATCTAAGTGTCACATTGCACCCCTCGCGTAATTATAATTGACTGAATTTATAATATTATTGCTCATATTCAGAACAGGTAATAGAGAATAAATGTTAGCCAATCGGGAAGCATTGTGATTTTATGTCCACATTATTATAGGTTTTATCATTGCCTCCATTAAACTTCCGGGCTGCGTTAACCGAGGTAATTGCCCAGCAATGCACATGGTTGGTGCAAAAAGTCCGTACACGCTTCGTATATCATGTCTAGTGGTAGTAGAGCTTTTTGCTCATCTGGGGAAGAACCACTGTCTTGCTTATTTCTGCTCGGTCTGAAGAGCGTGGTTGCCGGTGTAATTACAGGCACATGAGAGTCGGCACTTACTTATTAAATATATACTACGACAATACACACATCGCCATCTAGACCAAAAGTAAGCGTAGCTTGTGCTATGGGACATATGTACTATACTATGTACACATACATATGTACTATGATATGGACTAAGATGACTGATGAATAATAAACATAAATATTTATAATATACAGATAAACACGCAGACACTGAAAAACATTCATGTTCATCACACAAACATTTTCCAGCTGTAGGAATCGAAACCACGAAAAAAAATAAGAATCACGCCCTTCCGTGTCCCGTTTACTGAACACTACTGCATCTATGTATATAGATGGGTGCAGGCGATTCTTGATATCCCTGGGGCAATTGTGGGAACTGTGGTTTCAAAATAGGAAGGTGTAACATAGGCAGTTTGGAATTTTAAAACATCTGAATTTCACTGGTCTGGTCAAGTGGGAAGTTTTGGCTGCTGCTAGTTACCAAGACGTGCCCCAACGGTTTAGCGTTCCCGCGTAGACACTGATAAGGGGTCTGCGTTAATATAACCGCAATACCTACCTCTAACATACTATTAATGATTTATCCTGTGTCGTCACGACCAGGTGAGATATGCCATGGGCTAACTTGTAGCGGAAAAATAACTTACTCGTACGTTGAAACTTTACCATACACTTAGTGCAAATACATCCACTCAAGATATTCTCAACAATACCGAGCCTACGAGTTTCCTCTTCAGCCATGTAATGAATAAGGCCCATTTTCATCATCATTCTCATTATTCTTACACCAGCTTCGACCTTGCCAATCGTCAGTTATCAGAGTATTTTTTTTAATTAACTACAAGTTAGCCCTAGACTAAAATAATATTTGTATAAATAGTCTATGATGGCAGTGGGCTAACCTGTTAAGGACTATGGTTGTCATACTTAAAATCAGTTTATACGCGACATCGCACCGGAACACTAAATTGTTTAGCCAAAGCCTTACTAGACCAGAGAAAATTCAGAAATTATAAATTCCCAAATTGCCTCTGCCGAATCAAACCCGGTACTTCCTACTTAAACTAACAGTGCTCATCGTTGCGCCAGGGAGGTAGTCAAAAATTCCAACTAACTTTTTTTTCTTCCAATCCAGTCTGTCCACAATTCCAATCTGTCCACAAGTCTGTAGTCAAATCGAGTGTATTACGCCCATTTTTTATGATTCAATCTATCTCTTATTTGACGATAAGTTACTTACGTCCGGTTTTGAAATTCAATTGATGTGATATTTAATGATAAGTGACTTTCGATTTCTTAAATTAATTATATCGATCAGTTATCTGACGATAAGTAACTTATGTCTGTTTTCTATATTCAATAATTGATCAGTTATCTGATTTTATGTTACTTACATTATTTTTCTTTTTTTGATTGGTCTCCAAGTTACGCGATATTGGCAAAGTATATTGTGCTTGCTTCCTAATCAACCTTCGGATTTCTGCGTGATGGCAGGGCACGTCCGACTTGGACGGACTAATACAACTCCCCCTTTCCTCACCATTATGCTTCCTAACATTCGTGCATATTTTTGCCATTCCTCGTCACTGGAGAGTATGCGCGCTATTAGGCTTTGGGAGTCTTCATTACTGCTCGCTTCCAGTAATATAGACCTTCAGTCTGTGCAAGCAGGACATTCACAAAACGCATGTCATAGGGTATCACCCTCTCCACAGTAGTAGCATTCCCCTCTTGGAGCTTTCCCGAAAGGGTAACTGAACGCCTGAGTGATGAGTCTACCTGCGTTTTCTATATTACATTCTACTAGAATCCGTCGAACATTACAAAAGTTATGAACGTTTTTTAATCATTAGTTAGTCAAATCCATAAGTTAAAGATATAAATAATGGACGTTAGCGAAACTATGAACTAAAATTAATTTGAGACATTAATGACTAATAAGAAAGTTAGTCATAAATCTTTAGATTGTTGATGGATTGAGTCAAGAAAACGTGCCTAGTTATATCGGATGAAATAGTATCTACGAGTATTGTTAGTGAACAAAGCTCGTCTGGTTGTGTCTGGGAAAGGCTTCGGCCGTGGCAGTTATCACCCTACCGGCTAAGATGCTTAAGACGCTTAGCGATTTTGCGTTACGGTACGGTTTCTACGCGATTTTAACTTCATACAACTGGCATAACAGATTATCCGTTACGTTCATAGGATACATCTTGTTACCTACAACTTGTAGTGGCTTTAGTTATAGACTTTTAATCAGCCTCAAATTCCAGGGGGTTATATAGGGGATTTATAGACACTTCAATCGATATACTAACTTGACGATTAACGACGAAAGTATACAAGCTTACATCCCCTATTTAATACCTTGGAAGTTTAACTGGGTTATAGAATGCAAAGATGATTTTTAGAATCACACTAATAGTTTCAGAGATAAGCGCGTTAAAGCAAACAAATGAACTCATCTGCCTAGACGAGAACAAAGAAGTATTTACACTAAAAGTTAACAATCTGTACTAAATATTACAAAAAATATAACAGTAATTTTAGTGAATCTTGTATATTATTATTATTAGTATGTATCTTATATCTTTAAAGCAATTCTTGTGTATGTATTATTGAAATATCGGAATCGGCTCCAACGATTTTCAAGAAATTTAGTATATGGGTTTCGAGGGCGATAAATCGATCTAGCTAGGATTCATTTTTAGAAAATGTAATTTTATTCGTGTTTTGTCGATATAAATATATATATAATTGAATCGGCTCCAATGATTTTCGTGAAATTTAGTATACAGGGGGTTTCGGGGGCGATAAATCGATCTAGCTATAATTCATTTATAATAATAATAATAATAATAAATTCTTTATTGCACACACAAAAACAAAATACAAATAAACACATTTACAGAAATAATTAAAAAAAAAAAAAAAAAAACTAGTTTAGGTGTGCAAAGGCGGTCTTATCGCTAAAGCGATCTCTCCCAGACAACCTTTGGCGATAGTAGTTATTGAAAGGAACGGGTTGGTGCGGCAATAAAAATTTCTACCTACATAAAAATATTGCAAACTAAACTACATACATGGTATAAATTCTAATACTAAACATATAATTATTATATAAAATATATAGTGTTCATACATATAAATATAATAAACTACATACTATAACGCTACATATATAAAAAATAGTTTTTCAAACGACTTTTAAAAAGAGGCAAGGATTTTGCCTGACGTATGTCATCAGGTAGGGAATTCCAGAGTCTGACACAATTAGCTGTAAAAGAATTACTATAATATTTCGTGCGACTGTACGGAACCTGTAGTTTGCTGTCGGTGCAGGAACGTAGCCTGTTATTATCAAAAAAGGTAAAACGTTCTTTTAAATATGGCGGAGTCTGAGGAAGAAACAGGATACGATACAACAGAGACAAGGCGTGCATCTCTCTCCGCTGGCCGACCTGCTGGAGATTTATATTGGAATCTCAGACAAAAACTGCAAAAATATCCTTTTTGAGAGATTCTGATGAGTGCGATGCGTGAACGGTAAACGTTACGCCAAACTACGGGAGTATGTAGTATATCGGAATTGTCAGAATTGTTTTTTTTTAAAGTTCTATAAAACAGTCCGCGACAACATACGAACATTTATTCAGTCGGCTAATTCGCGGACGGAGTCGCGCGGGTCCGCTAGTTAATATTTATATATGAAGTGTTAATTTATTAGTGCTATAAAAATATAATTTACTGAAAATATACTTTATAATTTACTGCGGTATGTGTAAGTTATTATATCGTAACGGATTTTAATGAGGCCTATATTAATTATTTACCATCTGCGATTTATTTTTTATTTTTTGTAGTATATTATCTATTGATACTATTGAAATAGTTATATATACTTTTGTTAGTATTTATTTACTTATTAGTTCCGCGAATATACGAATTAGGTTGCATTTTTTTAACCCGCGAATAGGGAAAACGCGAATGAAGGAAGCGCGAGTAAGGAGCTTTTACTGTTATGTTTATTTGTTCGTTTACTTATAGGTGCTTTAATTTAATTAAGTGTTAAGTTTTATTAATACTATTCCTACTTTCTAAGAGATCTCTTCAAATTTAAGTGTTTCCCTGTTCGCATATATTCATATATTTTGGTACTGAGTAAATAAAACTAATAAGTTGAGATGATCAGATAATAGTTTTATGGTGAAATTTGAAACTTAATATTACATAAGTGTTATTATTATTATTACTATTAGTGTTACATTTTTATCAGTCTTCTATTTTGTATGCGAAGTGTCCTTGGTAATCACCATTCCTTATTTTCGGTGTGATCGTTGACTGGGTTGACTGACCGATCGTATTCGACTTAAAAGGATTGCGGGCCTGCCTTGTTTTTTGATACCTTATATACGTACTTGTTAAAAGCAAGAAAAGAGTTGGCTCGAAACGTATTTTATTTTGTTTCTGGTTTAAATATGCAAGAGTTTATTTTGAAATCAGTGTCAAGCCCTGCTATAATAAGTACATACTGAAATTTGTAAACACGGGTGGATTCTAAAATGGTGGGTACTTATTGTAGTTACCACTATTTCTAAATAGTATTAGTAAATACACTGTATATTGTGCAATATTTACCATATTGTTATGTGAGATACTTCGTCAATAGAATATTACTGTCTTATAACTCGTAACGCTATACAATGTATTAAATCAATTGTTCATTGAATTGTATTGGCTATGTCTTCAAGTTCAAAACAATAAATAATTAATTGTACACTGTTACGAATTTGTTAGGTGAATTTGTTCGTCCGTCTGTCCGTACGCCTGCTTGTTTCTCAGAACCATCAGAAAATTTAAAATATTGACAAAGCAAATAATTTTAAAATTATGAATAACCACATGTTGCCCGCGAGAGTTTATTACCTACTGTGTTCTACAAATCCCGTGGGAAACGTTTGTTTTTTTGGGATAAAAAGCATTTGTTACTCTTCGACCTTTCAGCTAACTCGATACCATCTAGCTTTACACCCTAACTAAGCAACGGCTTAGTTAGGGTGTAAAGCTAGGACAAACAAACAAACACACTTTCGCGTTTATAATAGGTATAAGCAAGGATTAGAAGACCTAAAGCAGGCCCAAAATGTCTTCATTTTTGTTTTTAGCTTTATAATAATAAACGCATCAAGCCGGAATAGTAATACAATGTTTTTTCCGATCGTGACCTTTGAAAGGCCAGTGGAGGTGTGACAAAACACTGCGTAACTATTTCAACGCTATGACATGTTTGTTAATAAGGGGTATCGTAGAAAGTACTTCGAAACGGACTAATTAAGGTATTACGTATTGTTGTGAGGGTTTGAAAGGTTCTTTTTCCACCCGGAGTTTTAAATATAATATACCTAGGTATAGGTATGTTAATCATCATCATCACATCGACCAATTACCGATCTACTACCGAGCACGGGTCTCCCCCACGGGGTTACGGCCGTAGTCCACTACGCTGGCCCAATGCAGATTGGTGGACTCCACACGCCTTTGCGAACATTATCTAGGACTTCAGGTATGCAGGTTTCCTAACGATGGTGGGTCACGGTCATAAATTAGTGACATCTGCATATCGTCTGCAAAAGGTGCAGAAGTCATTTGTGGGACTGAGTATACGCTTTTATAATATGATTCCTAAGGTAATTTTGGACCTACCAATGCATAAGTTTAAAGAATGTGTTAAAACACATTTATTACAGCGAGGTTATTATACAATTGATGAATTTCTTAATGACAAGGTTGCTTGGAAGCATCCGGCTCCGCTTTCATCTCTCACAAGATAGAAAAATGAATTTTGAAATGTAAAATGTAAATTGTTAATGTTGGAAAAGAGCAACTGCTGAGTTTCTTGCCGGCTTCTTCTCGGTAGAGTCTGCCTTCCGAACCGGTGGTACAGTCACTACACACAGACAGACTTGACGTTTCAAAAGTGCTTATATTAGGCCTACTTGAAATAAATGAATTTTGAATTTTGAATTTTTGATGTTTTCCTTCACCGTTGAAGCAAGTGCTATTTTAATAACTTAAATACCACATAACTTAGAGAAGTTAGAGGTGCGTGCTGGGATTCGAACTCGGCCCCAAAGTGAAAAGTGAAGTCGAGCTCCTACCTAATGCGCTATCATTGCTTCTCTTCGTCTCATATGTATATAAAACTATCAAAAACTTCTTCATCTCAAGAACAGTAGCGATGTTTTATAATTTCTCAAATATTATATAAGTACAACAATTATTAATATCCATTTATAATCACATAAAAAACACAAGAGAACCTATTATTTCCTAAGGTTAAAACAAGACTTTTTATCTCTCAACTATTGAGTTGAGTTAAAAATTTGCCGCTAACTTCTTGACCTCATATTGATGAGGTCAAGAAGTTAGCGGCAAATTTTTATGCACAAATTCGTTATAATACCAATCATTAAAGTTACAATGGATAAAGTAATCAATCGACCAGAAAAATAATTTATCTCTATCTTAAAAACAAAAAACTCCTACCTGTAGACACGTTTTTGTAAGGCAATATAACGCGTTTTAACACAGACGCAGACAGGTAACGTTAACAAGGATGTGGTTAGAAATAATAATAACAATCAAGATTTGTTATACGTAACTTTCCTGGCGTAACTTCTGATTGCGAACGTAGTGTGAGTATAATCAAATTTTCCGAACTTGCGAAAAAGTCTTGTGGGAGGATCTTAGGCCGGGGTTAGTTATCACTCTACGAACAAATTTATTCTGCCAAGCGATTTAGCGTTAGCGAGAAGTGTGGCCCAGTGTGGATTGGTGGAATCCACACGCCTTTGAAAATATTGTGGAGAACTCTCAGGCGTGTAGGATTCCTCACGATGTTTTCCTCCACCGTTAAAGCAAGTGATATTTTAATTGCTTAAACGCACATAACACAACAATCCCCTTTTTGACTAAAGGCCTCTCCCAAAGGGATGGTTTGCCCATAACCACTGGGCAAATGGGTTCCTGAAGTATATGTATTATTATAGAAGCGAGTTCGAATCCCAGCACGCACCTCCAACTTTTCTAAGTTATGTGCTTTTTAAGTAATTAAAATTATCACCTGTTTCTACGGTTTAGGATAACATCGTGAGGAAACATCATGCCTGAGAGTTCTCCATAATGTTCTTAAAAGTTAGTAGAGTCCACCAATCCGCACTGGGCCAGTGTGGTGGACTATGGCCTTAACTCCTTCTCATTGTGGTAGGAGACCAGTGCCCTGTAGTGGACCGGTAATAGGTCAATATGCAGATATTATAATTATTTTAAAGCTACTGCATGACCAGGTGGAATTCGTTTTCATCTCCTCTAGATGTCATGAAATTCACCGAGTAATTGCACTCTAGTATGGTGAAAACGCAACTGCATCCGGTACTCTCGCCTATAGGTTTTAGTGGATGCAAGCCGCATTATGTATGCGTCAGTAATTTTCTGTGTATAGAAGAAAAAAATAATGGGTTATAGGTTGGTTTTTCCTAAACCCAAATCTCGAGACTAACAAAGTTCAATGTTCTTTATTTTTTGGTGATTTTTAAATTGGATTTATTTTGAAAATAGATTCGTTAATTACCTATGTAGAGTTAAACGAAATACATTTCTACAATTCAAATTTGAATTTACATATTATATCAGGTCTACGAACCTAAGTAAAGAAATATTTTTGGCTTTGTGCTATACCTGCATGTTTTTTAGTTTCTTTTTTCTTTGGATAATACCTAGATAAACAGACGGACACTTTAACTAAAATTTATTCTTAGGTCGTGCAGTATAATTACCAAAACTTTGTGTGTCAGCGTATTGCGTAAAGAAGATTCAGACTCATAGTGTCACACTTCATTATCTATAACTTCGTTATCTATAACTTCTAGAAAAAGTGTGACCTCCGTATTACATTTCGTAATCCGACTAAGGTTTATAGTAGGAAACACGATGTTTTTCTCGTAAAGGAGTCGCGACTCACGACGGTAAAATATTTATTTTTCCCGTGTTTATTTTTCAAATTATCATAGTTATGTCAAAGATCAGTTAATTTCGGGTTACTTCAAAGTCACGCGATCAAGCGTTACGACGGTCTTTATAAATGAATATCTACCCTAAAAAATACCCTAAAAAAGCTTTTGACCATGGTTTCGGTCGCATACAGTTTCATTTGTAAAACTTCAATTTTTTTTATTCTCATTCAAACCCCTACTTAAATATGAAAGTCTGTCAGTTTTGAAAACTGAATTTTCTTAGGTTTATAAGACCATACAAGGCACCGGGCAGTGATGAGGTACCTACTAGTAGCAAACAGGTATAAATTTGTCAATCTCCAGATAAATTTTCACCACGATTAAGTAGCTTCAAAACTTTTCTGGTCCGTACTGACAGGTACTTATGCATTTAGTAAAGTCAGTTAAATTACGTGGCTCGATGTAAATAAGCCGGGTACTTAATTAACGAATGCTACGTAAACAACACGTTTGCTGGTACAAGCATAATAGTGTGCTGTTTTGCGACATAACTTATTGAGTATGGAGGTCCAGATTTTTTTTTAATGAGAACAAACGAAGTACCTTTCGTAGGCGAACTGTTAGACTCTGGCGCTTGGTTGAGATAAAAAAGCAAATAAAAAATTCGACATCAGGTACTCGTAGGTACTCAAATAACTTTACTCTTATTCGTGGCGCGGATCTACAAAGGTTCTCTACGGATCTCTCGGATCTACAGCAATTAGTGTTCAGGAGATAAGCTTATTGTTGAGCTAGACTAAGCAGAAACCAGGTCTGTAGCTGGGCAGCAATTCGGCAAATACCGAAATAAATGACTGGTTATCGAAATTAAACTGCTTTATAAAGAGACATTGACTTTATTACACAGCATATTAATCACCAGATGTGCTTTGCGGCTTCGCCTGCATAAACTACGGCGTTCTGCTATCTAGTCTACACCTACCTTAATAAATCAGATACCGAACGTAAGTTTTTTCAATCGTACTGGAAGTGGAAATATACAAACCTATTAAGTACAGATAGTTTTTCATATTGTTTAAAAAAGCGAGGCGTGGGCGAATAACATAGCTGTTATTTTATTAGAGCTTTAATAACCCACTATTTGAAACCTTCAATCATATAAACATTGCAATCGCAAATTCCAGTCCCGAGGACCTACTTCCGTTTCGCCTTATTTAAAATACTTTGAATTTCCTATATTAAATGACTGCATTCACGTGGCTTGACAGAACTTCATTGTACAGAATTCGATCCGTTACAGTTTTTTAATAAGTATATATTGTGTGTAAGGAATATAGATACTAGTATTTTAGGGATGTAACAGTTACAGAGCAAAGCGATGGGGGTATATTGTAAACAGCGGATGAAAGTTTACTACTATACTACGACGATACACACATCGCCATCTAGACCTAAAGTAAGCGTAGCTTATGTTATGGGTACTAAGATCAATATTTATATATTTATGGGTATAAGATGAATATTTTTATGAACATATATACTCATAAATACTTTTAATATACAGATACACACCCAGACACTGAAAAATATTCATGTTCATCACACAAACATTTTTCCAGTTGTGGGAATTGAACCCATGGACTCAGAAAGCAGGGTCGCTATCCACTGCGCCAGTCGGCCGTCAAATTTGTATGGGAAACATGTACTCATCAGAGATTGTACGCGGACGAAGTCGGGGAACCGCTAGTTACCTAAAGTAAACGACCGCCATTGGATTATAAACCGTATAAACCTTCGCCCGCGTTTGCCAAGGCGGCTAAGTGATATTTGTCGAGAGTTTCAAATGGATTGCAACCAAAATAACTTGCAATGTATTAAAAATAACAAGCGGTGATAGCCTTGTGGTTAAGACTTAACTTTGAGGAGCCCGAGTTCGAATCCCAGCTACCTCTAACTTTTCTCAGTTAAGTTAAGTTAACGTGCGTTTAAAGCAATTTAAATATCATTTGCCTTAACGGTGATGGAAGACATCGTGAGGAAACCTGCATGCCTGAGAGTTCCTCATAATGTTCTCAAAGGTGTGTGTAGTCAACCAATCCGCACTCGGTCAGCGTGGTGGACTACGGCCTAAACCCTTCTCATAGTAGGAGGATACCCGTGCCCTGTATTGGACCGGTAATTTGTCGAACTGACAATGATTAAAAATAACATTTACTAAACAAGAATATCTGCTTAGCTATTGGTGAGAAAATAGGCTAGATTTTAAGCTGCAAGTACCTCAGTTACAGCTGCAATTGGAAGTTGGTGTGTGGTATTTTTTACTATAAATACTTGATGACTCTATTTGTATTTGAGATATTTCTGTAACATCAAAGTATTGAGTTATTATTGAAATAAATCAGGAGGTAGGTAAATACCTGTCTATGCAGGTAACGACATTTGTTTCTTTAAATCGAGAAAACGTTCACAACTAATTTCATATGCGGTGGTTGTGTTACCATGAATTACTGAATGAATTATACTTTTATTGCAAACAGTAAAAAGGACATAAAAAAACATAGGTACATAAGACGTATAGAAGGTGAGATAAGTATACATAAGTATATTTCCTCTAAAGCCTGTGAAGTATTACTTCGCTTTTCATCGAGCTCATCATAAATTAATTTAACATTTTTACTAGTATATCTATCTATATTTGAAGGACATATCAGTATATTTAGTAATTCACATAACTACAGTAAAAAAAATACTTAGTAGGAGTGCTTACATCTAATCAAAATAAATATAATATAGGTACGTAGTATTTTATATTTAATCTCAATATTTTAATAAATAACTTGATAAAAGTACTTTAAATTTTCGTTACAGGTAACTTTGACTTTTTTATTTTTCCGAATCAGAAGTTTTACTGAATCTTGATTTTTTTTTTCTCCGTGAAGAATTACACAGAGTACCACAAGCTATTAATATAGTTTAAGTTCTTTCTACCTCATTTACCTGCATCAAACCTTAAGTAGAATGAACCAAGGCTCAATTTGTATTGTGTGTAGGTAATTACATTACGGAAGTGCTCGCAAATTTATTTTGCCGCAAACCGCTGTCTAACGTAGCCTCAGCCTTAAGATTGAACCCAGTAGCTTTCCGTAAGGCAAAGTAGCATGAGTCACTGGTATAAATAAAATTTACCCACTTGTCTACTATAATTACGAATCGCAGGTGACCATTATGAGTTTGCTCTAAATTGTTAATTAGACTTCATTCATATTGCAACTGCGTGATAAACATCTGTACCTGGTTAGTTATTATTTATTACCTCCTTTCACTTTTGAAATGTTACTAAACACTAAATTATCTGTAATCGGTTAGGGTTTATACAGAAAGACTGCATTTTAAACAAATGATAAAAGCTTAACATATTAACATCATTATATATTTATGAGGTAGTCTCATTTGTGGCCGCCAACAAAAAAATGTTTACCGAATTTGAAAATAAACGTCATACAAATAGATTAAGATATCCCGCACATAAAACCGACCTGTATAACAATAGTTTTTATATTATGGCGATTAAAATATTCAATAAATTACCTGACGAAATGAAGCCACTAATAAATGACATGAAATGTTTAAAAGAAAAGTTATTTCAATATTTAAATAGACATTCTTTTTATACTATTGAATATTTAAAATTACATTTGTTAGTAATTATTAATTTATTTTGTATTCTTTGACATGTGCCCATAAAAAAACTTAATACTTAATTGTAATTTATTACTTTATTAATTTTATTGTGTTAATATAAACATTGTAATTGCCGATATCTTAATTGTACCTAGTAGTAACAAATTAAAATTTTAAACAATACCCTAAAAACAATTTGCATGCTAATTTGACGTGGTACAGTTAAGATCTGCATATATTTTTTTTTCCTGCAACACCTATTTACCTGTAACAGCAAATAAATAAAATTGAATTGAATTGAATTGAAATTGAATTGATATTGCATTGTTTATGAGCAATAGGTCTAGATAATGCCTTAATATGTATGTAGTTGGCCCAATTCGCGGATGGTTGAATTCCCAAGACATATTATGAAAATTAAGCTTAATTCGCTATACTCCGCGTATAGCAGGTTTCGCACGTTTCGTACATTGCCGAGGATCTGTTTGGTGTGGAGGATACAGATTGAAGTAATTATAAATTACTCCATACAGATTCTCCTGCTGTTCGCGGAGTATAGCAAATTAAGCTTAATTTTCATAATGTATTATGGATTTCCGCAAAGTAAGGCCTGCTTCTGTCCAATAACTCCCAAGCATTAAGTTTCTCGATGCTCTAATGCGCAGATGGTTCAATTCCCAACGCTCCAGTTCATGATGGTCCAATTCAATTCGTATTTATGGTCCTATTCGTATATTCTGGTCACCTAAATTATCTTTATTAAGTATAAGCGCAATATAGAGGACGGAAAAAGTGGCTGTGGACGACCACCAATAACCTGGCTAAGAACAATTAGAAACGGCATAATCGCGAGAAACACAACAGAAGAGACAACACACAACCGCACGGTGGGGCGCAGGAATACTAGGGGGGCTGACCCCAAATGAATTGGGATAAAAGCCAGGAGAAAGCAGAAGAAGAAGAAAGAAGTACAAGCGCCTACAGCTGGATTTTTGTAACTTTTCGCCAGTGCACCAGAACACACGGTCCCTGTCTCATCAAGCCGTTTCCAACTATGAGGTTGGCTGCCCAACGGGATGTATATTGTCTTTAATAGCGCACATTAATTCTCGGGCTCCACTTCAAAACTTAGCGGTCATAGGTTCTGGGATAGTCATGACTTTGGTTATTCTACTGTTTTTTGTTACAAATGTCCTTTAGGGAGATCTATCATAGACCATTCCATCTCCATTGCATTTGCGTCCAATTCACGTGCGGTCCAATTAGTATCTATATACCTAGTATTGTTTACGAAGTTTCAATCATCACTATGCAACGTACGTCGCTGAATAAAAGCATTCTAATACACGGTCCTGCGCACTTCTCATCCAGCTGTTTCCAACTTTTTATGGTTGTCTGATAAGCGAAATGTAGGAAATTTCTCGTATTTCATTCATCACTTAATCAATTTAACCTTTATTGTTGTAATACTGAATTAAGATGATTTTTTTAAAAAAAAAAGGCTGTTTGTAGTGAATACCTTTCCCATTTTTCCCATATTTATTTTACTGTACAATGTTATTTGAAATAACGTTGTTATTTGTATTTACCGTAATTTATTTTAGCATTTTATTTATTTATATACCTAGATATTTCTGCAGTACAAGAGCCTTGCGTATTTTTACATCACCTCGCTTGACGCTTGGTCACGGCCGGGGACGTGTGAGGACAATCAAAACTGGTTTAATAGTAATTTGTAGATTATAACATTTTGATGTTATAGTAATTTATACATAGTTGTAATACTATATTAGTTTATTTTTAGTAATAGATTGTGTATATATATTTTTTGTACATAATCACATAAACCCTTCACCGGCCAACTACAGAGCGCGGGGCTCCTATGGGAAGGGGGGTAAGGGCGTAGTCCTTACCCCCCGTAGTTCTCCAAGCTGGCCCAGTGCGTATTGGCGGATTACATACCTTTGAGAACATTGTGTAGAACTAAACCTTAGCTTCTCTATAATCAATCCGATTCAGTCATGAGTCATGAATGCCAACCGAATTGAAAAAAACTCAAAACAATGGAATAACTGTGTTTCGTCGATAAACGCTTTGTTTTTTAAATTATTTTTCAACATTAACATATAAGAATAATACATATTTAGTCCCACTTATACACTATTGTGATGCACAGTGATTTTATCATAAAAAAATTCAAATAAGTTCTATCGAAAACATAATGTATCAACTTCAATTATGTTTTCAATATAACTTGGCTTATCGCTGAATGGCGGTGACGCGAAATTGCAAGATCACCCATAAAAAAAAGTCAAACGCGTATATAGCTGAGCATACAGTGTTAAATAAAAAATGCCAGAAACCACTCGGCCTGTAGTTGTTTACATTAAAACTAACCACTTTTTTTTTAACTCGATAGTATGTGTATAACAAATATTCAATATTTTACATAGATACTCTACTTGTTACTACTCTGTAATGCAACATCAACTGCGGTCACTGACCCGACACGACGTTGTCGAATCACATGTATTTGGTTTCAAAGTGTAATGTCACTTTACAGAAATAAAATGATTTATATTTTTTTTATATTAAATAAATTAATACAGAATTATGAAAAGTCGGCGAACGATAGTTGTTCGCTTTAATGATACTATATTTAACCCTGTATAAACGTAATGTGTGTATACATACGTTTTCACGTAGACATACCGCTATACTGAACCCGTACACGGGCATATGATTTTTATAATCTACACACGTAATTTATAGGTGAAAATATTTTCTGTCAGGTAAAAATGATCCTGTTTATTAGGTATTTTATCTAAAATAACCATAGATGGTCATTTTAATATGAAGAGGTAGTAACTGAATTGCGCATTTGATCTATAGCTTCCTTTTATCGCGGAACAATGCTCGGTTCTATCCGTGCATGGGTTCCGCGATAAAACGAAGCCTAGCTAAGCTTACACTCTTTCATTATAATCTATCTCTACGAATGACGTTGACCTTTTTGCTGAAAGATTGAAGGAAAATAACGAAAAAACTTTCAGTTTTATAAAATTAGGAAGGAGGTAGTCTCCGAGCCTGTTGGCCGCACAATAGAGATTTTGCGCGTAGTTCAACGCGTTCGAAACGAGAAGTCCGCAAACTTTTTGACCGTCCTGAACTGAACGTACGAGGTGTTCAAAAAGAGAAGTCTGCAAATTTTTGGCTATTCTTAAGTGAACTTACGCGTAGGCCGTCCGGTGTTGAAAAATAGGAACAAACTTTTTATCTGCAAACTTTTAGGACACCTTTAAGTGAGCTAGTTCAGACTTCAGGGCGGCCGAAAAGTTTGGAGACTGTTGAACAAAGGCGGCATTTTCTTGGTTTTCGCGGGCTGCCGTTAGTAGGTAGTTATAAGATATTTAAGTTTTTTATATCTCAAAAGCAGCAGTTTGAAACTCTCAGCAGTATAACTTTGGAACTCTCTAATGTGGGAAGTTCGTCATTTGGTCTTTATTATTTACACCTGAAAAATAATTATTTATCTATGTAATTAAGTGACGTGTACGTTTATTATAACATTCATATATATTAGATACTACGTTTTTCAATATTTAGATGTAGGTATTAAATATTTGTGTATTTATGTAATGTTTAGTATGTAGGTATATTTCTGGAGGTTTATTACTACTTAACTTTTAATTATTAAATATTTACTTAAAACATAGGTTGCCTTTAAATGTACAAATTAAATGGTACCGCCGCTTTTGCACCTTAACACTTTGTAGTCTTTTTTTTTGTTTTATTTATTTATTCTCAATCTTACATTTTTGTCATTACAGGAAAAAGTTATCCTAATGCGACAATGCAGCTATGCAATTAACTTTTGTTTGTTTCTGTTCCGTTGCAATAAAGTTATTCTATATATGTATCTTATTGTTTCAGACATGGTGTTAACAGAGCAAACGGATTTAAGGACCGGCGACCTAATCTACGGTGAAAATATGATGGACGACCCAATGAAGGAGTCTCAAATTCAGAAACTCTTCAACGGTTCTACAGTGCTAATTACTGGAGGTACTGGCTTCTTGGGGAAACTTCTAGTTGAAAAACTATTGAGGTGAGTGCTTTTCTAATTAGAACATGTTTCTTTATACACTGATGACCAAGGATTTCCCAAGGAGGCTGTCTGCTGTGTGGTGAAGACAGCAGGTCCGGAATAAGACGACAAAGGGCATATAACGGAAAATAATAATAAATATACTACGACAATGCACACGTCGCCATCTAGCCCCAAAGTAAGCGTAGCTTGTGTTATGAGTACAAAGATGACTGATGAATATTTTTATGAATAATATACATAAATACTTATAGAATACATATAAACACCCAGACACTGAAGAACATTCATGCTCATCACACAAACATTTTCCAGCTGTGGGAATCGAACCCACGGCCTTGGACTCAGAAAGCAGGGTCGCTGCCCACTGCGCCACTCGGCCGTCAAAATAACGTCTACTGCCATCACAAACCCGTCTTACAGTCTGATTATTGGCTAACCCTTCCGGTAGGAGGCCTTTAGTCCATTAGTGGACTGTTATAGACTGTTGATATGTTGTACCGACCCCACATAACGTGGGGTTAAGGGTATGAAATGGAAAATGTTTGCAAGGCTAATTTTAAAGGGCAAAATTTCTGTTCTTCAATTTTTTCCGTTAGATATACGACTAGACAAATAACTTTACGCAGATGCCCTAAAAAGGTACGCAGTGTCAGCCATATCATCAACTGTGTTTAATTTAAAGGTCTTATGGTGGTGACCCCGCACTGTAAGTCGCAAAGTTGGTAGACGGTAGACCCCTACTATTGCATCGGTAGACAAATGACATTGAATGAGTCATGGGAAGCCATTGCTGTCTTAATTCATATTTCCACAATAACCGGTTAAAAACTATTCATAAAAACCGAAGTTGATATTTCATATCATTTAGTTTAAGTGTCCAGTCTTGAGAGTTTTCTCTATGGTTTATCTATATACTGATAGAAATTAAAATCTATCCACAAATCTTACAGGAATCGGTGTTATTTTAAACCAGGCCTTACTACCATCGCTAAAAGCTTTTAAAATTGGAGTTTTATTATATTGTATATTTTGACGTCCCAAAAATAAGAATTTCTGAAAAAATTATGTCCACAATAAAAAAACAGACAGGACCTTGAAACAGAAGTGATAACACAAAACAATGGAGTAACTTTATTTATCTATATATATTTATTGTAAACACTTACGTAATAAGAAAAACGTCAATATATATAAACATACAACTTACAAGTATCTATAAAACATACTTACTCCTACTTACTGATTTTATCAATTCAACTCAAATATTATCAGAAACACGTTTTAAACATTTTCAATCAAGTGGCTAACTTAACTAAGGTATTAGGTAGGTACTGCTACGACAGAATGTTTTTTTTTCGCGAAATCGCAAGATTACCCATTCAAAAAGTCAATCAAGTATATACAATGGATTAGTGTATATGGCCGCTATACAATGCGACGCGAGTGTGGCGCAATACGTCACGAGCATGTCGAGGTCATCGGTGACGCGAATCCATTAGTTTTTACCTTAACAATAATCGCTTAATGCGGCTTAAGAAGTATTCAATTCAAAAACAATCCTTCACGCGATGGTAGTAAGCCTCCATTTCATTTCATTAAATATATTGAATAAGCTAGAACCCAAAACAAAATGTCACGCGTCCTCTAGGCCTGAGAGCCAATAAAATCGTTTTTACGTTATATTGAATATATTCCAAACATTCACAATCCGGCACCACAGTATAAGCGTTTACGTAGGTACAACGTACCTATTTGTAAAGACATAGATAGATTGAATTACAAAATGGTAGGTCATACGAACGTTATCATTTAGAAATCTACGTGTTCGAGCTTTTAACCAAGTTTAAGTGGCGAAATCGAGGTATGTGAACTGCAGTGCGCTATACAAAATACCAGACTTACGTATGCATACTTAGGTTATTCCTGTAAAATAGTTTAAAGTACGTATCATCATTTCCGAAACTATGTAAATACAATATTATCTAGTCACTAAGAACATCTTCTATTCAATTTGTCACATAGATTTCGATAGTAGAACAACGGAAATAAAAATAATAAGTATAGGCGCCAATATACACTGCAGGTAAACAGTTCGTGCCGAGTCGGGATTTCGGAAAAAGAAAAGGTTTCAATTCATAGTAAGTAAGTAAGTTCATAAAAATGGTATGAAATAATTTAAATTACGTACATAATGTTGGTACCTAGCAGTTGATGTCCTTAATCAGAATGGATGCCCGAGTTCGCTATCTTGGCGTTAAGGCCATCTGTAGGCTGTATTTAGCTAGATCGTTGGAGCTACTTCTGCGCAATTGGCTACATGACAATCGACAAGGCAAAAGTAAGCAAGCTCTATATATAGAGTTCCGAGTTCCTTAGTACGTGAATTGACACGAGAATAGTATAATCTTCCTATATTAGACTGTATTATAGTGGTAATATCCTAATGATTAGACCTACATCCACCCTTTCGAGGGACCGAGTCCGTTCTGCGGCACGCACCTCTTAACTTTTCATATTTAAGTGCGATTTTAATTTGTGCAATTGAATATCACTTGCTTTAATGGTTGAAGAAAACATCGTGAAGAAACCTGCACGCCTGAGTTCTCCATAATGTTCTCAAAGGTGTGTGAAGTCTGCCAATCCGCACTCGGTTAGCAGCGTGGTGGACTATAGTCCAAATCTGTCATGCTGCGAGGACACTCGTGCCCTGGAGTGGGTTAGATATAGGTTGATAGTGATAATAGGTAAAGACTAAAGGTAAAGGAAATTCACAGGCAATCCGTTGCAGCGATCGACTGTCTTCCAAACACGTGGAATGTTTGAAGTTATGTGCATTCCTCTTGCAACAGTAACTTGTGCAAATAAACACGTGTTATATGTTAAGGGATGATTGGTAACAGATTGGCATAATAAGTAACTCAAGCAAGAAATTTATCACGTTATATATGTTAATGGATGATTTGTAAACGGTAATAGATAGGCAGCAAGCAAGAAATTTGTGCAAGACAAACGCGAGTACGCTTGCATAAGGAAACGGGTCAGAGTGCATGCGTGAAAAGTCAAATTCTTAACACAAAACAAGTAACTGGGGATAAATTGACTATCGGGAGTTGAAAAAAATATGAACGCAACAATTGAATAAAACAATGATCATTGGGATCATTCGAAATTTAACGGAAACATCGTGTAAAATAGCCAAAAATTACCTTGAATTGTATACTACCCGTTTGCCGAGTTTTGATATATAGCCGGGTGAATTTGCACTGCTATAACACGTGCTTATATTACAACTAATTTGCAAATATAATATGTATATCTTACATATTGCATGCTTGATCAGGTAGTAGTTAGGATGTTCGATCACAGATAGCGTGTTCTGTGAGGTTACGGACATACTGGGTGGTTTTAACGGACTGAACGCTGCTGACACCATTTAACAAACTGCGCTGAGCGTAGCTTGCCAATCGGCGGTGAACCTGGTGTGATCTACCTATGCAAATTCGGCCTTAAGGCGACATCAGCCTTTGAAATCAAGAATTTATCGCGCTCTACAAACCATTGTCTTATAGAATAATCAGTACCTACTCACGCGTACTTTTTAAAGTAGATGCGTGTTAGACTAGGAAGTCTTCGGTGAGGTTTTGACAACGCGGTACATGTAATATACATATTACAAGCGCTTTGTATCGCCCGGCTAATATTTTGCGTGTATATGTTGATGTCTTTAATACTATTCGGGGCCGACAGCATAACAGACCTTTCTGTTTCAAGGCAGCCGCCTGTGTTTCCGACTCACAAAATTCCAATACTAAACTGTCGTTACGTAATTAATCGCTTTATTAGGTTTTACTTGTTTTCGCCCGCGTGAAGTTCAAGTTCAATTCAAAACTGCGTAACCTTAAACCATAATGAACTTTAATTTAAATTAATCAGTTCAAACCGAATCGGAAACTGATTCTAAAGTTGTTTTCACATAATTCTTCTTTCTTCCGTAAGTCCTTCACTATACAGGTTGTTAAGCTTTGGAATGTCTTGTGTTGGTGTTATAAATTTGTCGTGTATATGTGTGTGTGTTCTCAACTCCCGCAATATGTGTACAAAAGTTACTGTGTCGGGGGTTCTACAATTTTTTTTATCTCATAATACCTTTGATTCCAGCTTGTGCAAACATCAGAGACGTTTGCACCCTGATGACGAACAAAAGATACTTTTTATCCGAGTTTCAAAAAACCAATAAAATGGACAAAGTCGCGGGAATCAGCTAGCATATAATATTATGCAGATAACTGGTTCCATAATGTGTTTTATATTGTACTAATTCTTAATAAATCTGCGGTATAGATTATCCGGTTGTATATGATATATTGCGATAAAAACGTGAGTATAGCTAGCTGGTTCAATTAATAATAAGATTTCTAATGGATCCTATAATAATAAAATGTAAAACTATTCATTATTATATTACATTAGCCTGTGCCGTGTGGTAATGGCAGATCACACTACAGTGGTCACTACCCCCTCTTGTCTCGCGGGTGACGTACGAGGGGACTAAGGGAATAGAACGGAAAACGGCACAGCGTCCTTTGGGCTACTACAACCATCTACTGTGATCTCCAAGCATGATTACGGGAAACCCTTACGTTAGCAGAGATCTTAAGTCTAACAATAGACTGTTATAGGCTCTTGCTGATTGATATAATGATATTAGCTTATTCTTGTTTTCGAAAATAAGACTAGGTTATTTATTAGTCAATCGTAAATTTTCATTTAAATTATGTTAAGGAAAAACAGGTCTAGTGGGCGATAAAACACGTTAGGTAACATCCATAGTGGTTCCACGAACAAAGAAAACTTATTAAATAAACCCAAAGCACGAGTTATTAAAAAAAAAAATTTTATTTATTTACTAGCGTACCCAGCCCTAGATATTGCTTTATTTTATTTAAACAATAATCTTACATAATTAAATTTTTACTTTAAGTCTCATAATATATGAATTCATTTATTTCTCTCCGTATTCATTCTCTTCTATTCTCTTCTCGAGCGGGTGAAGATCATTATCTACACCCATGTACACCCAACAATAAAATATCATCATAGTAAATAAAAGCTGTATTTGACAGTTTGACAGTTCCAAAATAGGAGTGCTCCGATCGTCAGCAAACTTTACAGGATTACTCGCCAGGTCAATCCGGAGATTCCCTGAAAGTTTCATTGAATTCGGTCCAACCGCTCTAGCTACCCCAGGATGTGAGATGATTTTATCGTGGTATAGGTCAAATAAAGGTACAATAAACTTAATGATAGCTACTAAAAATATGCAATATATCTAAATATTAACAAGATTCTACATACTAATCCCTATCCCTACGAATATAATAAATGTCAATGTAAGTTTGTTTGTTAAGCTTTCACGCAAAAACTCCTTAACCGATCCTCATGAAACTTTGTACACATATTCTTGGAAGTATTAGAAGTAATATAGGATACTTTTTATCCCGACATTAAGAGATAGAGGACAGAACTCCTCAGCGGTCAGCAGCAAACCCCTCATTTAAGGCTTAGCGATACTGAATACATAATTGCTGCCATATTTATGAGGACTTCAGTGCTAGGACTAAATAAAAAATGTTCTTCGTTAACCATATGAATCAACTAGCAATGCGATTTCGATTCTTCCTTTAGAGATTACTATTCTTTGTAAGTGATTACTTTTTAAAAACTACACCAGCTTTTTTTATAAGAATTGGTATTGTTACATTTTTTTAGAACTACAAATAACTAAAACAAAATCAAACGCTGACGAAGTCGCAACAGCTAGTATAGAATAAAAGTCGAAGTTATATTATTTACTTCTTAAAAATAATATAGTAATGTATCATCATCCTCCAGTAATGTCCTCTATTTATTTGGTATCACTACGCACTAGACTATAACATAAATAGAATAATTAAAAACTAAACTAAATAAAAAGAAAAAAAAATGATGATAATATGATGTTGATGTTTTTGCGATTGTTTATTCTGTGCCGTCAAACCGTTAACCAGAAACACGACAGGACCCGGGGTTCCGTGTTTGAATCTTCGAAACGATTCTTAAATTGTGTCCTTTAAAGAACTGTTTTGTGTTTAAAGAACAGTTCATACGCTTTATTGAAATAGGTACTGAAGTCGGCAACTTCAACGTCTTTATTATTACTAAACTAGCTGTTGTCCGCGACTTTGCCCATTTATGCAAAGGTAACCAATAAATTTTTTTTTATATTGGCAAGCCCCGCAGTTAGTCACCTTGAATTAATTAGTGGACTGTTTTATTTATTTTTTTATTTACACTTTATTTATACTTGGAGTACAAATAAACTGTAAATAAAAAATTACGTTAAGAAAATAAAAAAAAAACCAGTCTCTAAAGTATTATACAATATATCCCTATCGCTAATTAGCGATTTCCCAGGAACCCTTAGGAAAACTCAAAAGAAAGCAAAAAAGGCAGTCATACACTATTAAAACACACACAGATAACTACACAAATAAAACGATAGTAATAATAAATATAAGTAAGTAATAACAAATATATTTTTTAGCATAAATACTTAAGTGCAAGTAAGAGTAAATAAATAATCGTTACTGTTATATGGATGATAATTTTTAAACCGGATTGGCACCTATAGTTTTTAAATTTCGACCCATTATTTTTTTTTAAAGATTTTAGGTACCGGTCCTTGTTTTGCGTAATAGTAATAGAATAAAGCTTATAAACAGAGATATCATAATTACCAATATAATATATTATATTAAACCTTTAACCACCTTTAAAAGGTTAATTATTGGTCCTTGGGATTTTTAATCACTCTAGTTTAAATCACCGTTTCACGTAAAGGTGTATGCACTCTTACATTATCAACGTAATAAGTATTAATTTCCGCGTATTACATAAAACATACCTACCATACTTTTGGTGGTTTTACAATCTCTACCTAAAGGTTAAGGTATCGTATTAAATTGTTGTATATAAAAAAAAATATCCTGTGCTTTTATCCAGGGTATAGCGTATTTGAACGCTTTTTGTTTTGTTTCCTTTGTTTAGTGGTAATTTTTAGGATATGGAAAAAGGCTATCCAGTGCGGAGATATAGATACACTTTTTGACGGCCGATTGGCGCAGTTTGCAGTGACCCTGCTTTCTGAATCCAATGCCGTGCGTTCGATTCCCACTACTGGAAAATGCTTGTGTGATGAGCATGAATGTTTTTCAGTGTCTGGGTGTTAATATGTAAATTTCTATTTATTTATGTACCTATATTATTCATAAAAATATTCATCAGTCATCTTAGTACCCATAGTAACACGTCACCTTGCCCCAAAGTAGCTACGCTTACTTTGGGGCAAGGTGGCGACGTGTGTATTGTCGTAGTATATTTACTTATTTATTTATTTATTAATATCTTATAATAAAGTGGACTGAACTTTAAACGAACTTAAGAGTATGTATATTACTTCAATTTTAACCATTTTTTATTACTAATAACTACGAGTATAATAATAATAATATTTATTTTGTAACTATGACCCATTTACGCATATAAAAATAACTTCCAAAGATAATAAGGAAAATAGTTTAAAAACTATTAAGTTCTATTGTATTTGTATGTTGAAATCTATTTTCAGGACCGCAGTATGTCTAGATAATTTCATTCGAAAACATACGTAGGAACGTAGGTAGTATCTATTTTAACTACCTGTTCCCCAATTCATAGCCCACGTTTTCCTGTTAAACGTAAATGTATAATTACGTCGACACGATATTGTAATAAAACGCGCATAAACTTGTTGTTAAAGAGAAAAAAGAGTTAAAAATATAAGCAAATAAACTGCACAAGGATGCAGAAATATTGTAAGATTAAGTAAACATGATGAATGAGTTTAAAATTATGTACCTACCCAGTGAGATGGTATGACGTAGAGTTCCTAATATATTACAAATTTTCCGGATAACATGAAGAATTCAATTCGCTTTTCGAAAATTTTAACGTCCGCTGAACGCTACAATCCACACATATGCAGTCGCAACTTAGTAAGGTTTTGGTATCTGCGGAATATTTTTGAATTCTTAACTGGATCTTGACAAACCAAAACAAAGCTTGCAACACAACCTCTACTGACCCCCCTCGCTTCATCTCCACGCGAGACGATGAGACGATTGATAGATACGACATCGATACGATTGATTGAAACCACGTTCTATATTTAAACGAAGAAATTCGAAACGCGATACGTTATCGAAGCTGACGCTATAACGCGTGATTTTGCTACAACTATCGTACGCTGGAAATTTCCGATTCAGCATCCAAAAATTCGCTTAAACACGCGTTGCATGAACACCAAGTCAATTCACCACGTCCGCAAAATAACATGCAGTATCGATGCAGTCCCAAAATCGTTGATCGCCGATGCTAAAATTATCATGTATGCTAGAGCTTAAATAAACTCTTTTGTGGTAGAGTTCGGATTCTAGAGCTAAAAACATGTTACTGGTTGTACCTATGTTTTGAAAAACTTGTCAACACCCGTGATCTCACCATGTCAATAAGTAGGTTTGAATTGTATATTTACACGTTTGTGTTTTATGTACTCATAAAGTACGAGCATCTTGAGTGCTTGGCATTGGGGGTTAGAATCGTAAACGTAGCAATATTTACTACAAAAAAAAAAGGATTTTACATCCTCGAATTGAACTTCTTTAAACCTGCTTTGAAGTTATATCTTTATTTTGTCAAAAGTACTATCCAAAACAGCTTAGAAAGTTTTATTTTGGTAAGCGTTAGCAAAAAAGACAATACTATTGCTGTTGGGTTACCACATGACGTATATGTAGCTTTATATTAACAAATAGTAGGTGGGTATAATATGTTGATGGATATCTTTAGCTATATATCATACCTTATAACTTGCCCAAAAGTAAATCGTACATGCCGGCAAAAATTAAAAAAACCGGATTCTAGACGGTTCATCCGTTTGCGTGGTGAGATGACACAGACAGACTGGCAGAACGTTCAAGCGTATTACATCCTTCTTTTGCGCAAAACATTGTCCGAGCCAAAAAGCTTAACATCAAAGTGTGCCAAATTTTTTTAAGATCGATGCAGTGTCTGCAGTGGCGTGCACTTCATACATGCACTAAAGCACTGCATACCCAAATTATTTTACATAACTCGTATTGAAGGCGAATTTTTCCATTTTATGCCATCTACCTGCTTTATGCATACCCTGGTCGAAAACCCTGTGCACGCCACTGAGTGTCTGCATCAATCGTAGTATAACAAACAAACAAATTAATTAATTTTGTTTTACGTCAAGAGACTGAAAAATGGCGGATCAAACATAAATTATGGAATGGGAAATATGGATTTCGTACGTGCGCATCTATTATTTCACTAATTGAAAGATAATTTTAGGCTAAGATTTTTGATTATTGCATTGCAGTTGTTTTATATGATGTTTTTTGTGATGTGGGAGGGCATTTCCCGGGGTTAATACCCTACCTACAAAGCCGTACCGCTAAGTGATTTAGCATTCAGGCACGGTGCCGTTTTGATTGGAGGTGTGGGTTTATTAATCCATACGTAACGACCAGTACCGTTAGATCCTGAAGAGGTTTAAAAATGTTTCCAAACATAAATGCATATAACTGGCAGGATTTGTACCAGAATCTTTCCGGAAATCATGGTCTGAGTGGTATGTCAGTTAAATGTCGGGTCTTTATTACTTAGTGGAAATTATTGGTAATTGTAAACCCATCGCCTATAAACAGAGCAAGCAACATTACGTAGGGCGTGCTAGGAACAAGAGCTGCTTTGTGTCTCATCAAAATTCAAATTCAAATTCAAAATTTTTTTATTCATGTAGACCTTATGAAGCGTTCATACATTTAACATGTTACACTAATGTTAGTGATGGTGATAACTGCATTCGTTAACTTAAAACTAAAGCTAGGAGGGTTCCAAACCCTGACCCTGGTCTAAGAAGAGCCCATAACAAACTTAGGCATGGTTTTTTTTTGTTATCACCATCTCACAGTCTAGTTAATGTTGAGCTATGAAGTTAGAGCAACAACCCAAGCTTTTTTTATCATACATGTACATCAACCTGTGGCGTAGGTGCTAAGCCTCATGCGCCTGTACCACCTTTATTTTATTTATTACCCCGGCAACCACGTCTCTCCGAGCGGAGCACAGGAATGATGTCGGAAAAAATAAGCATGGCTGTGGTACCTACTTCCCCGGACGAGCTCTCTCACAAAAGTATTACTACTGAGCAGTTTTACACCTAAGTTATATTTAAAAAACTACCTACTTAATTGGTACGCATTTTTTTAGGTTAAATATATTGCAGTTTCATTAAATGCAATAGCCACCAATAATATTGAATTGTTCAACTCACACACTCACTCTGCTTACAACGGTAGTGTATAAAGTTTTAAAAATTGTGATTTAGTTTTTCTCTTGCTTGTTCTTGCCACCGTATAGCTCTCTTTTTCTTTGTCTTTAAGCGATATCTTCCCTCTCTCTCATGTAACAAAACGTCAATTAAAATTTTAGTAACAATTATAATTCTCATCCAAAAAAGTTTTGAAAGTTCACCGTAGCCAAAAAGGAGTTTAACTTTAAAAAAAAATGATTTCTAAATCTTAACACCGTTATCATGTTGTTCTATGACTCGATGTAATTGCTAAACTAGTAACATTGTAATTTCTATTGTAATTTCAGACGCGTACGTCCTTTGTCACGCGTTCATAGCCTTCGCCCATTGTGTAATATCATTCGAAAAACAGTAAGAAGAAAACTGTTACGTGTTTTTAAAGCGGTTCCTGCTGAACTTCATACAGTATAATTTTTTAGTAATTGCCGTATTTCGTAGGAACTACAACTACTGCCTCATCGACAGGTGGTATAGTCATTAAAAAAATAAATATAAGTTGTTTTTAGATATTTTTTGTTTGAACTATAAAGCTTCCATTACCGGCTCAGTTCAGGACACAGGTCTCATCTCAGAATGCACAGAGTTTACGTAGTCATCACGTTGGCCACGTGCGGAGTGGAATACTTCCCACGCCTTTGAGAATATCATAGCGATGATGACGCATGCAGGATTCCACAAGGTTTTCCTTCACCGGTAATTGAGTAATTGATATTTAATTGGTTTAAAACGGACATAACTCGGAAATTAAGAAAATCGTGCCACAGATCAAACTCGGTCCCCTGAAAGACACACACGAAGACACGAGAGACAAGAAGTCTTACCCAAACTATCATTGCTGTATATTTCAGTTTACGGTCAGTCATTACTGGTTGTAAATAAAAAAAGTTGTACCTTCAGCTGCGTTGTTTATTTATAGACTCGCTGTAAAGAATGAGTTTATTATGTTAACTATGTTGTTACAAAAACAATGAATCCTAAATTGCATAATCAAATTAAAACGTTTAAAAACGCTAAGTGTGTATATAAACACACCTTGTGGAAGCATAGACAAGTTAGGTTATATGAGTTGCCTAGTGAAAATCGATTGGCCTCAAAATATTCTTTGATTATTACTTAGGTGCCTATTGACTTTTTCGCCGTTAGTGAAGGTGGGAATAAGTATTATTATTTAAAATTTAAAAACGCTAAGTGTGTTTATAAAATAATAATTATAAAATAGATATAAATCCTGATTACATGATGTAATAGAGTCCGTAAAGGTCATTTCCTCAGCTTTATTTAATTTTAACGTATTATAAATCAATGTCATATAGAAAAAAATAGGTGGTAAACTTGGTGGTAATATCCTTTGTTATAATTAGTAAATGGGAGTTCTATCTGTGGCCTGCGACTTTGCTTGCAAAATATGTCGATCGCTTGCTCTGTGGAAAATAAACAAGTTTATCTCATTGGACCCATAGGTACGACGAAATTTTGACGACCTGACGATAGGCCCAGACGCAGAGATGAGCCCTGTGGTCTTTTAAGTTGGAAGGGAGTGTCCAAGTTCGATCATAAAATGCCTCCTTTTTTAACATTTGATTAGAAATCGTAATTTTCTCTGATCTGATCTGGTGGCAGGCTCTTAGGCCGTGGCTAGTTACCACATTACCAATCAAATATTTGGCATTCTGGTACGACGCACGATGTCGTGTAAAAGCCGATTAGGGGTTTGAATTATATCTGCCACACTTATAACAGGTTAGCCGGCTACCATCTTAGACTGCATCATCGCTATTCATCAGGTGAGATTGCCGTCTGTTAACTTGTAGTGGAATAAATAAATTTTTCGAATATATAAATGATTATAGCCTATTTCTGTGCCTAAAATCTAGCTTTGCTTATTCGTTCTGATGTGATTGAGTAACAAATATACATACATCTGGGATTGCCTTAACGCGTTTCACGAATTCTTACGTGATGTTAAGCGATGTTAGGGTTAAGACACCGATTCGGCGGATCGTGAAGTTTAGGACACTCCAAAACTGTCACTTGACTACAATTCAAAATCCGTACGGAAAATGAAAAATATGATAATACAAACACAAAAAACCACACCTTGTGGAAGCATAGACAAGTTAGGTTATATGAGTTGCCTAGTGAAAATCGATTGGCCTCAAAATATTCTTTGATTATTACTTAGGTGCCTATTGACTTTTTCGCCGTTAGTGAAGGTGGGAATAAGTATTATTATTTAAAATTTTTAGTAAAATCCATTTATGGTAGTATTAATTATAATTCTATAATAAGGATTATATTCCTAGAGCAACTGTGCACATACTTAACATAATACTGCTTTAAGCAATGATACGGGATTAATGCCCGTTTTCACTAACTACGAACAAGGCAATGCCTAGGCATACATCAAACGTTCGCCAATAGTTAAAACCTGAGAGTTGGTAACGATTTTTTCCTATTATAAGGTATTCGATTTAGGTGACACTTTGGTGTAGTGAAAACGGTCATAAGCCCCTAGTTCCGTTACAAGGATAGGATTTAATTTCAAGCAGAGAGACGATATTATTTATTCGATTGCAGTATCACCTGTCACATATAACAATGACGATGCAATCGCGGGTGGAATCGCGCTGCTTCGTTTGGGGTCAAACCATCCCAACCCATCCAGTTCACTGAACCCAAATCAAAATGCGGTTACAACACTGGACTGTACGGTTACGGTTAATCCGTACGGTTAAGTGTTGTAACACAGCGGCGGAAATTACCCACCAGACCACACCAGCTACCCGATTCTGTAATTTTCGAACAAGTTACCAAGAATGGAATGGAATTTAAGAGCATAGATCCATCACCCACCACGTCGATCAAATGCGGGTTGGTGGTTTATTCATCATCATTATCATCATATCAACCCGTTACCGGCACACAAGGCACGGGTTTCCTTCCACAATAAGAAGGGGTTTAGGCCGTACACGTTGGCCTAGTGCGGCCTAAAACGCACATAACTTAAAAAACTTGCGGATTCGAACTCGGGTCCCTCAAAAGTGAAGTCGAAGTCCTACCCACTGGGCTATCACCGCTACACAGGTTGTTTATTAAACCCGTTGTCACCCTAAAGGGAACCTACTGACCATATCAAAATCTCTCTTACACTGAAACTTTGGGTTGTATATATCCAGAATAAAAAATATCCTATATAGCTTATATATACTACCGTTAATCCCTATCCCTACTAATATTATAAATTTCAATGTAAGTTTGGCTTTATTAAGGCCCTTTTTTTAGGTTTAGCGACACTTGAAATTTTTTAGAACTACAACTAAATTAAAAACAAAATCAAACGCAGACGAAGTCGCGGGCAACAGCTAGTATCCTATATATCTACCGCTGAACTAAAGCTGGTAGTGCAGTAGATGGTAGTAGCAATATGAACATGATTGTTTCAGTCAGTGCTGTGTTTTTATCTGTATATTATAAGTATTTATGTACTAGTATATTATATTAATAAAAATATTCAACAGCTATCTTAGTAACCATAACACAAGCTACGCTTACTTTGGTGCTACATGGCGATGTGTGTATTGTTGTAGTATATTTATTTATTTATGTATTCTTTTATCTTCCCGTGATAGACACACAGACGGTCAAAAAAATATTTTTAAACATTTGTAACTTTGCCAGATGGTTAATCAAAAACTCACTTTACACTATGCGAATAATTAATGTGACGTCCACTGCTGGACATAGGTCTTTTGTAGGGAGTTCCACAATACACGGTCCTGGGCTACTTGCCTCCAGCGGCTCCCAGCTACTCGCCTGATGTCATCTGTCCACCTCGTTGGGGCCCGACTTACGCTGCGTTTACCGGTGCGGGGTCGCCATTCCAGTACCTTAAGACCCCAACGTCCATCGGTTCTCCGAGCTATGTGCCCCGCCCATTGCCACTTCAGCTTCGCGACTCGCTGAGCTATGTTGGTAACTCTAGTTCTTCTACGGATCTCCTCATTTCTGATTTGATCACGTAGAGATACTCCTAACACAGCTCTCTCCATCGCCCGCTGAGTGAGTCTGAGCCTTCTTATGAGGCCCATAGTTCACGACCATGATTATTATTAATCTACATAATTAAATAAATATTGGTTTTGACGATCATAACAATAATAGTATTAGCTGTATGCCATTATGGTCGGTACATAGGTAATGAAATACCCAGGCAGAGACCTTTTTACATCGCAGCTTCCCAACATGACCTCATAGAAGGCTAATGCAAGATCAATTAATGTGCTAATGATTCTGTGTGAATTAACAGCTGTGTTGTCTATTTTCCTCAAGTTGAAAGAACTTAAACTATTAATAATCACTTATAATACCACAAGAGCTTCAAAATTATCGGGTATTTCCCGATAGGTTCGTTGCAAACAAATGAAGGATTTTCAGGAAGGGAGTTTTTCAGGAAAAATCACTCGCGCTTCGCGCTCGTGATTTTTTAACCTAAAAAACTTGACGACTTTATTTGTTTGCAGGGAACCTTGAGGGAAATGCCAGATAATTTTGAAGCTCGTGTGGTATTCGGGGGATTATTTTTCCGTCCCAAATGTCGGCCAATAGAATTGCACCATGAGACGAAATGTACAGTTAACAAATAAGAATTTCATAATGAATAAATATAGCAAAATATATATAGCAACTACCAGAGAAAATTTTCAAAAAATTATCAGTATAATACCATGTAGGTTGTACCACGTGACGTCGAATGGTGCAATTCTATTGGTCGATATTTGGGTCGGAAAAATAATCAATGTAATTTTTCACAGAGAAAAAAACATTTTATTTATTTATACTCTTTATATGTACACCACATCAATCAGAAAAACAAAAAAAAAAGAACAAACACTTACCCAAAAAAAAAACGAAAAAAAACCAGAACAACATGTTATTAAATTAAATTATTGCTATCCAATAAAACTATTCAATCGGACGTACATCGTAGTCGTATTACAGCTAATCCAACTGTTTCTTTCTTTACACGTTGAGGCCTTAATGAAGCTGAGAGATAATGTATGTAGTTCTTAACAGCGAAAAGAGTACGTTATTCTTGAATATACAACTGACTGAATTATTGTTACCCGCTAAACACGGTCAGTAAAATTTTCTTGACGGAAAAAAATTCAGTCATCTGTAATTTTAATTACTTTTTTCTATGTCATTGGTTAAAATATAAAATTAAATATATAATGATCTCGACGATGCCTAAAATTATCAAATATAAAAAAAAAAAAACAATGGCAGAAAATAAATTCTATCTTGGTTGCCGCCGACTGCGCCAATCAGCCGACAAAACGCATCATGTCACGTTCCTTTGATTTTGGAACGCTTTTAAAGTATAACAAAAGTGGATAAAATGTTCTTTATTAAGCTGAAAGTTGAGAACGGTGTATTTAGTTTTTTTGTGAAGTAAAAAGTAGTCTGTAAAGCCTCTAATAACTATTTGTAAAATTCCCAGCAAGGTTGATGCAGCTACCTTGAGATAATATGTTTCATGCATTTTTGTGTATCCACGTTCAAACTCAATAAAAAATACTTACTACTTTTAAAATACAACTGCTATAGGTTAAATTTATTCAAGAGTATTCTTCTTATTAATTTTTGAATCTTTGCTTTACCTACCTTGTTAAATTGACTTCAAGCTTTTGTTTTTTTGTCAATTTTTAACCTGCATAATCATTGAACCCCATCTTCACGTTAGCCGTGCGAGGGGGGATATATCGAAGGTCGGGCAGCAGCGTCCTCTGTGATCATAAACCTGTCTGCCCAATGCGGTGATTATAAGCAAAAGGGACTCGGGAGAAGCCTTTAGTTCAGCAGTGGACTGTTATAGATGATAATCTATTTAGTAGGTTCCTATTTACCTATAAAAAATTGTTTTTGCAATTGTCGATTTATTGGTGTCTCTCTTCTTTCACAACAGGATTAAAAAGAACCGATGAGTCCTAACGTCCTTTGAAAAACGTTTACGTACTTTTTATTGAGGGAAAATTAATTCAAGCCAATGACGTTCCAGACTAAAGAAAGTCAAAAATAAAGAACGGGAATTTGAGAGTAGGTAGGCCACTTCAATGACATTGATCGTACTAGCGGACCGGTGACAAAAGTTAGATATTAATTAATGCCGGAATAACACCAAACTTTTAGCAAATCCAATTTGACACACCATTCACAAATATACAATATTACCACTTGTCAGTATCTTTCCTAATAACAAAAAAGACTGTTGCTTTAATATTATATACTTAGGTCTTTCTGTGGTCTAATCGTAATTCATGCGCCATTCGTGAACGGTGGTCTTTCTGTGGTCTGATTTCTGGCGACATTACATTGTCGCGGCGTTAGGATACTTTGACGCGCGCTTGTTACTATTTGGCTTATTTCTATTTGGAAACCTTAATAATCAAACGTTTTTAAAATGTTTTCTTTGTATCTTAGTTTTTCAGTTTTCAAAATATAACTCACGTCGTTTAATTAACTTATTTTTCCTATTTAAGTTACCAAGGAAACCGAATAATATCTAGATAAAGAAACAAACACATAAATGTATGGGACAGAGTGAGATAGAAAACATTCTACATTTTTTCACCTATTCTAGTTACCATGAAAACTAAATAATAAACATTACATTTATCCTAATAGTTCAGATAATCTACATCCACTTCAATCTCTCGTAGGCTACTTTTAAGAAGTTACACTTCCGCCGTGTGTGAATAAATTGCACAGGATTTTTAATTTACCCTTTCATATGGTATTAATCTTTATTCAGTTAAATAAACTATTTTTGCGTATGTTTCTGCCAATCGTACTTATGGAGTAAACTCCAGTCGTGCGTCGGACACACACACTTTTTTTATGTTTTATTTGGTTTTGGACTACGCCCTAAATCCTGGAACCTCATTCAGAAACCCGCACCTTGTAGTGGGCCACTAATGGGTAAATATTCATTATCAACCCGTAAGCGGCCCACTGAGTATGACAACTTATTTTCTATATCCAAACCTAAACAAACAACACACAACTTTGTTATTATAATAATAACATAAATTTTCTCTGCGCTAAAAATTGCGCCGTTGCACTGTTGCTTCGTGAAAGGAGCAATAAACAAACCAACCTATTTTCGCATCTATAATATTAGTGGAGATTGCGTTAGTAGATTAGCTACTTATTACGCAAGATCTCGGAGGTCAGGGCTCGCAATAATAATATAATGTGGTTTAGCGTCAGGGCTAACGCCAAGCTAGTTCAATGTTACCCTAACGACGTATGTGCAAATTGCGTGTGTAGAGGTAAAGCTAGGGCTTTGCGCAAACGTGCTCTCAGTGGTGTCTGTAATTGTTCGCACACTGGACGCAAATTTAAACGCCAATGAAGACGCTGATGGACACCGCCGTTCGGCATTGCCTTACGGTGCTGAATGGTTGTAAATCTATGTGAACCAACGAAAAATATATTTTTGTAGGGAAATAATAATAATAAACTAAAATTAATATTTACAATAATAGTAAGCCGTCTAACTGTTCACTTATGGGCATGGTACCCAAAATACTGGCGCTATTGCCCCTTTGAATTGTTAGACTTAGGCCGTTGGGCTAAATAAGCGCCAGCGTTGGGTCAGACGTAAGGACCAATTTTTGGGACACGAAGTTAATAAAATTATTCGTGTCCGAAGGCCCAGAGTCTAAAACGCAAGCAGCGCAAAAACGTAGTCGTTACAAATAACGGAGTATTTACGAGGCTAAGGCATTTGAGCAGTTTCGGCAGCTGCTGCCGCTTTTTGGGACGTACTCGTCAAGTGAGAAGCTGTATCAACGCAGGTCGCATCCCACACCAGCGCACGCCCCATCGACCACGGTACTATAGTCATACCGTCTTGTCTCTTGCCGTCATCCCTGAACAAACCGGGAGTTCCATTTATACAGGAATAGACGCAGAGGCCAGAGCGCGACGGACTATATCATTGATAGCGCCGTGACGATACAAACGGCCAGCACTTCGATTAAATCTAAGCCCATGGTGACCCAATTGATCCACACGAATACCACAAGGGCAGAAATGAGGCTCGCTTATATCTATGTAGTTTTTCACAGCGGAAAAAAGATATGTTATTCTTGACCATATCTCTGACTGTGTTGTCAGTGTTACCTCTTACGATAGATTTTAGTAGGTACGTTAAATGTAAGCATTACTGAAGAAAATACTTGTCAAAAATATAAAATCTTACTTAACTTGTCTTATAACATTAGTAAGTGATTATAGGCGGGGACAGAGCTAGACGACTCGGTGACTTACACAACACCTATCGAAATATCCCCCTCTCATCTCTTTGGCATTTCTCAATAAAACTTTAAAAATTACCATTTAATGAGCTTTAAATTTGTCAACTGTATTTCCTAATTTGATTTTATCCACGACTTCTGTTTAGACAAATAAAATGAAAAAACCAATTCACATCGATGTTTTCGAAATTAACCGAGACATGCATACAAAGTGTTTTTTTATCGTCAAACATCGACAGCATCTTTATTCTATCCGATTTACAGTAACACAGTACGTAAGTAGTAAAGCTTTTTGTGACAAAGCTTATTTCTGACGTCAAGCAGGAAGAATTGGTTAAGGCTGTAGTCCACCACGCTGGCCCATTGGTGGACTCCACACACCTTTGAAAATGCTATGGAGAAATCTCAGACATGTTTCCTCACGATGTTTTCCTTCACCGCTAAAGCAGGTGATATTTTAAATAATCGTTGTCGTAGTTTATTTACCTATTATTATTATTAATATTATTTTATTTGCCTAAAACGCACGTAACTTAGAAACATTAGAGGTGGGAATCGAACCCGGCCTCCGAAAGTCTAAAGTCAAAGTCCTATCCACTGGGCTATAACCGCTTCATTTTTAGGGTTAAAATCTACGCCCAGGTTGATCGACGCAGGGCGGTTTGTTGCTGGACCTTGCCCTGCTAAGTGTTGCAGGTTAACAGGCGATAATTTTCTATTTACCATCACATGGGCAATCTTCTTGGACCGTCACCTATTACTATAAAAAATCTAGACAATAATACTTCTAGTAAACTTCAATGACTTTTAGTAATTGAAGTTTACTAGAGCTGCAGTTAGATGTTTTGGAAGCAGATTATCAAATAAAGTACCAATTCGTATATTTTTTTCTATAATAAGAAAACGACCTTTGTCGTGTGATTGAATTGATACAGTAGCTGTGCCGCTTACATTCGTTATAGGATGCTTCTTACACACAGTTGTTTATTATTTTTTATTAATAAAATGGCACAGGGTTTATTAACTGGGTCATTGTACGACGTAAAAATTCATTATGTACAAGGAAATAATAAAAAAATTAGTATCATTTTGATGCTCGATAGTTTATGTTACATGTATCTATAAATTAGTTCATTATTAAATTATTATGACTAGCAAGTGACGCCGGATATAAAATTTCCTCGAGGTCCACATGAAGGTCTTAAGAATTTATTAGCAATGTTTTATTCATTTATATATTCCTGATTTCATACATAGATTATATAATGCTTTTATATGTTTCCATTAGCTATTCATTCGGATGATGTAAGCGAAACATATAGTAGATCGGGCTTTTTGTACACATTTTGTAGACCTTCCTGGCACAGTGGTGAGCTCTGTGGTCTTATAATGAAGGAACCGGGTTCGATATACAAAATTTTCTACGGTCTAGCTTCGGCCGTGGCTAGTTACCAACTACGGAAAAAAATAGGCCGCTAAATGATCTAGCGTTCCGGTACGCATAGAAACCGATTCATAGTATAGCACCCAGTAATCCTTAAGCTCGTTACCATCTTAGACTGTATCATGACTTAACAGTTTTAACTTGCGAATTAATAAAAAAAAAATAGTGCCAATAATACCTTCACAAATCTTTAAACTAAATTAAGATGTCCTAAAACAGTTACATCCCATTCATTGCGTTATTTTTGGATAAGAATAGATTTACACTATTACTAGATTTCTCAATAAAGCTTAGTTTAGAATTTCTGTTTTATAATTTTAAAGTTCACAATTCAACCTTATATCGATTTGCAACTTTTCATATCCAAGCAATCTTTAACGGTTTTCGTTAATTGGCTCTCTTAATATTTTTTTTTTGTGATTTACGAGCGATTATGATCATTTATAAACATATTTTAATAATAACTGCAAATTGGATTTTAAAATAAAAACTAAACTGTTAATTTTTAGCGACTGCACCGATGTTGATGAAATTTGACACATGGCATTAGCTTGCGAGATGGATGGATGGATGGGAATAACCATAATTTTATAAAATGCCTTTGTAACATATAAACGAACATCTATACCGAACATGAAAAAAAAATGTTTCAGTGAAAATCAACAAAATACACGAAACACGTGTCGAATTAATACCTTCCCAATTTTTTTAAGTCTCTAAAAAATGCCATTTGAATATAATATAGCAATCAATTAACCTCTAAATTTATCCTATTAATTAAAACATTATTATTCAAATTAATCGCAGAAGGTTAAATCTACAATTCATCATAGAAATTACAAATATTTGTCATCTTATTGGCTAACAAGACTCGCATACTATTGGTTAACAATGAATAACTATTCCTTTGCTGAAACTTGGCAATCAGCATTATACTAATTTTTTTGACAGCCGGTAGACGCAGTGGGCAGCGACCTTGCTTTCTGCGTCCAAGGCGGTGGGTTCGATTCCCAAAACTGGAATAATTTTTGTGTGATGAACATGAATATTTTTGTGTCTGGGTGTGTATCTGTATATTATAAGTATTTATGTGTATTATATTCATAAATATATTCAACAGCTATCTTAGTACCCATAACACAAGCTACGCTTACTTTAGGTCTAGATGGCGATGTGTGTACTGTCGTAGTATATTTACTATTTATTCTTTATTTATTCACTTTAAAAAAGAAACACACAAAACCAAACTGTGTGTTTATCTGTTTTTTACGTGTGTGGGTGTGTGCTTATTTGTTTGTGTAGTGACATCTATTACTTACTATTACTTTCATTGAACTACTGATTTTCATGCCGCATTGCCACAATGCTACCTTGTGCATAAAGTCTGCTACACAATGGTACTAAGGGCTCTACTCTAACACTGTGCACACGGGCACAATGTGTTAGAGTGAAGCCCACACATTCATTGTGTTGATCGCTAAAAATGATGCTGTCCGTGATGTTCTCCGTTCAGAATTGGACGGTCAAAATATTTGACGGTTTTTAAACATCGCATCGTGTCAGAAAACACGATTGACAAATTACACATATATACACACAGTATATTCACAGTATATTTACTAAATATACTGTGAACTGTCATATTACATACATTCATATTTATTATATATACTGTCATATTTATTTAGTAATAGTACTCCTTAGAGTGTAGACCTAATATACTGGTATTGTGAGTATACTTTGCGGTTTCCCGCCCCTCAGCTACTTTTTGATCGTTTACTGCAGGTTGCCTGGACGAAGTCACTTTTAGTGATGAGGTCACTTTTTGCTTGTGTGAATTTTAAGTGTTCTGTTGTATCTTTTATTTAATTGACGCAATAAATTTGTCTAAATAAATAAAGGGTCATATTATTTTAAGACCTGTTAGTTTAGTTTAGTTCAGATATTATATAATATATTTTTCGTTGGTTTTTTATACATGTTTTTTTTGTATTTGTTTTCTTCGCCATTGGTTGCCGGGAAGAAATCGCCATGAAGCGATAAGGCTGCCAAATTATATACCTTGTTTTGTTAAGAAATAAAAAAAAAAAAATTAAATTTGACAAAAGAATCAGCACCAATATATAGATACCTATTTGTACATAGGCTATTACATAAACATAATATGCATATTACATATATTTGTTACATATGATCTGTACCTGCCTATTTAGCTACAATTATTTAAGTCGCACACATAGTATTACTGCGTTGTTGGTATGGTGGTAAGCATGTCTTTGAAAATTGTCAGGTACCTAGTGGTTTCTGCTAAAAAACTTAAGTATCAACCTGGAATTAGGCAAGTGGCTGTGCCAACCCCCGTGCGTTGGACAACACTAAGTCGCCATTATAGGTTTTTTTTCATTAACTTATGGTAACATTAGTTAAAGAACATCCACCCACATTGGTATAGCGTAGAGCATAAACGCATGCTCGGAAACCCTCTATCCTATGAGCGAAGAGGCTTGTGCCCACCAGTGGACGTTAATATAGGCTGAGGGTGAATCAAGTCAAACGTAATTTATTACGTAACGATATTTTGTTATTATACTTGTATTTAAACACAAATAAATAACAAAATACTTTGATGCTACAAATTCGTGAATAATAAATGAAATCTTTATTGGGAATTTTACGACGTCTTAATAAGTATTATATTATGTATTTTCTTAAAATTTTACTTTGAGGTAACATACTCCATTTCTCATTTCTCAAATATCTTTTTTATACCTACCTACCGACAAAACATCTTCCATCTACTATCATAACTAATGTTTAATACGCCATGTTTAAGGTTGTATCCTTCTATCCTCTAATGATGAAAGACTACATTTTAATTAGATAATTTAATTATACTTTCAAATTATATTTTATGTTGAACAAAAACACATACAGGAACAAAAACCTCTCAAGAAGGTAAGTAGGTATGAACACATAAACTTGTTGTTGTTCATTTTAATACACTTCAATTACGTTGAGACATTATGATGGGCAAATAAAGGTACATAAGTTTAATAAAAGAACCAAAGTAATCTGATTAAAAAAAACTTGGAAGTTTCCGTTCGTTTTGGGAAGGGAAAACCCCGCTTCGAAATCACTTAATTCACCGCAGAGCTTTGAAACTTGACAAAACATCTTTGAGATTTGTCCGATTGGTGCCAATTATATTTTGCACAAATCTAAACTATGGACAGGTCTAAAATAGCGTTAACCTTTTAACGACCACTTTGGCTTGTCAACAAAAAATCACAGTGTATGTGCATTTTTTATGTGTAGGTGTGTTCAATTGTTTGTGTAGTTGTAAAGTAAAAGTAGAGTCACCCCTTACATTGTGCTCATCGCTAAAGAGTTTTATATTATTTTTAGATTTGTAAGTATAGTTTAGTCTAGAGATTTTTATACATACAACAGAATTGCCACCGTTATATATACTTATCTAAGTACTTTGGTAATTTATCAGTAGGTAGTTTGTAGAAAATAGTATAGATGTATATAAATAAACAAATTAATGGGCATACACCGCCATAGGTGTATGTACGTATTTTTTTCATTGTGTTATTAGTGCATATGTGCATTTTTTCAGATGTTATGTCAATTTAGTTAAGTTTACAGATTTGTGCATGAAAATCAGCAGGTAGCTTGTAGAATTTGATTATATACTTAAAAGTACACAAATAAACACACATACACATCCCCTGTTTATGTGAGTGTCTTTTATTTAACTGAAAAAAAAATAGCCCATTTTGCAGACTTGTCAATTTAGTTTAGTTTACAGCAAGGTACATTTATACGTTGGTGTGCAACAGAACTGCCACCATTGAATATTCTCAGACTATATTACTATATTGTTCATTAATATAAAACAAGCTGTGTAGACCTAGAAGTCCAAGAGGCACGTCTAACATTGCGTTTTGGTGGATCTCCCGGGTGCAGTGGAGGAATTCATAAATTCTCAATTTTCCTTGGCTGGTGGGAGGCTACGGTCGTGACAAGTTACCACCGTTCCGTTCAAATCGATAATAAGTGTAAGTTCAACATAGTGGCACGCTCTGGCCCGCTACTATTTTAGATTGCATCATCACATACTACCAGCTAAGATTGCTGTCAGAGGCTAACTTCGTATCGTTTTTAATATCATAAAGACGCTGTTTACGTTACGCAGTACGCTAAGGGTTGTCTGGAAGATATCGCTTAAACGATAAGGCCGCCTGCATCTGCACATCTCAATCTCTAAATTAAATCACAACTATATACACGAAATAGACATAAATTAAGATTACCCAAGACTAGAACTAAGTATATCAGTAAAACTATACAGGTTGAGGGAGCACTACTATACAATAGTCTACCCAAAGAGATTTTTTGCGAGAAATCTTTTAAATCATTTAAAAACAAGTTAAAGAAGCATTGTTTAATTTTTTTATAAACACGCCACCTTTTGTATTTTTGTGTTTGTTTTGTTTTTGTATCACACTAAACTAGATAATACTCGTATATTACCACTTCTTTATGTTAATTTTTAATTTCTCATTAAGTGAAACTGATTTTTTTGAGAATAAATGTCTTTAAACTTAATTTTCTTCTGTGTACCTATGTATTTCATTAAAATGTGTGTGGGCCTAAATTGTTTAAGCAAACAAACAAAAAACAAACCTACATCGCGTAATGTAGATTTGGTTGATAAAAAGTATTGATGACGTAGGTAGGTATGTTACTTTGGTTAAAGAATTCGAGCCTTTTACGAGTTAGGTGCTTTGAACCCCCATGACGTCATTAGGTCTTATACAGGTTCTGGATCCCTACGGCGTAAGGATTTAATTTGCATAACATAAATATTTTATTGTTTATCAGAATGTAGAGAATTTTCTTCGGTTGCGGGATGTTTCCACATTAAAACCCACGAGCGTAAAGGATACAGTTACATACACAGTGGCGTGCACAGAGTTTTTGACCAGGGTATGCATAAAGCAGGTACATGGCATAAAATGGAAAATTTCCCTCCAATACGACTTATATCAAATAATTTGGGTATGCAGTGCTTTTGTGCATGTATGAAGTGCACGCCCCTGTACATACAGTTCAACATTACAATCGCGATGAGTGACAAATTCGTTGTCTAGCGAATGGACTGAATTTGTGAAAAGATTATCATCACCTCATTAGTGATAACATCCTTTTTAGGCGGTACCGCACCGTTTTAACATATTTACACTTCTAAGCACGGGCGTGCAATAATTTCCTGACATCGGTGAGGCTAGTATTTTTTTGACAGAAAAACCCAATAGGAATCTTTTAATTTTTTTTTGGCCTAAGGCCTAAGATACTTGACCTTGTGTTTGTGAGTGTATGTACTGACACCTGCGATAGTCCCCATATACAGGAAATCGTTCGCAGTGCGGCGATCATTTGCACGCAGATCGCAGTAATCCATCGTTTGAAAGTTCGTGCAAGTTCCATCTGTTAATCAGCTACTTATGTTAAACGTGCAATATGCATCGCTTGAACCTGTACACTTGTAGTTTTTATAGTATGAATGGTCGGACCAAGGCCACTTGCTGGTAAGTGGAAATCCATCGCCTGTAATAGCAACATTTCACAGGATATGCAAGGTACACGTCTCGTAACTTATCGCCATCATCCTTCCATCTTTTGACGGCCGATTGGCGAAGTGGGCTTGCTTTCTGAGTCCAATGCAATCGATTCCAGCAACTGGATAATGTTTGTGTGATGAACATGAACGTTTTTCAGTGTCTGTGTGTTCATATGTATTTTACTAGTCTTTATGTATATTATTCATTTAAATATTCATCAGTCATCTTAGTACCCATAACACAAGCTACGCTTACTTTGGGGCTAGATTGCGATGTGTGTGTATTGTCATCGTATATTTGAGACGTTGGTTTTAAGGCTCACGTGCCTGTGATTAGGTACATAGGTAACCACGCCCTTTACATCGGAACACAGCAGTGCTTCTTTTTGGCAGAAATAAAAATAAAAATGAAACAGTAATAAATAAACATAGCAGTAGTACTTCCCCTGACGAGCTCTGTCACACAAAGCTTTGCTACTTTTATAAAATGCTTCGTTATTTATGGTTTCGTTTCCATACGTTGTTATTACCAAAATAGTTCTGGGTATTTTTAATTGCCCTGTCAATTACTTTTCCAAGACTAATGGCAGTTTTCACTAACGACGAAAAAGGTAATGACTTAATAAGTAAAACCCAATCTAAGGAGATTCCTAGATCAACCCATGGTTATCACCTAAGAGTTAGCGAAACGTTTTTTTTTCTATAAACGTCGTCTAAAAGCTATGCCTAATGAGGTTTAGTTAAAACGGGCATAAGTAAATAAATCAAACTATTCACCATATTATGTACCGTAATGTATAAACCTTTAATTATGACGTTAGTGATTTTCATACCGGTTGTGGCCACTACAACGAAACGATATAATTTACATACATATTATTCTAATGATAAATCGACTCAGCTCAAGTAAATAATTCATGTGGTTTTGTCGATAATAACGTTTATATTTTTTATCTGCCTGAGAGTTCTCCATAAATTTCTCAAAGGTGTGTTAAGTCTACCAATCAGTTAACCAGTGTGGTGGGCCCACGGTCTGTGTTGGGCCGGTAATTTAAGTTAATTTCTTAATCAGACTCAAAATTCGTTTATTTGCAGTTGGCTTACGCTATAAAAACTTTTGAACTTTACCACCGGTTCGGAAGAGATTTTACCGACAAGAATTTTGAAAGAAACTCTGCAGATTCTCTTTTCCAACATCAACAATTTTTAAAGAGCTAACACGCTTAATCTGTTACAATCTTTGATGTATCAATACTTTGTCTCATGGGACATTATATTTAGCACTATATTTATGGTATGCTATAAACAAAGTCAACCATTGTATTCTTATGATGCTACCTATTGTTAATGGTTTTCCCCAACAAGAATGCAATCGTTCCTGGCAGATTTCCGCTTATTTTGTAACTTAGTCAGTTTTTTACTCCACTACAAGTTAGCCCTGGACTGCAATCTCTTGATGTATATCAGTCTAATACAGTAGGAGGCTAAGTTTTTAGAGGTATGGCAGATATATCAGACATATTATATTCCTTTTTAGTTTTTACGCGCCATCGGCAACGATAATCGCTCAGCGGCACGTCTTTGTCTGTAGAGTGGTAAATAGCCATTGTCGAAGCTTCCCACCAGAGCAAAATATAAAGTTAATTAATTTTCAAAGTGTCCCGAGGCTCGAACCTGGGACCTCTCACTTATATGACCATATTGTTCCCCATTGCGCCAGGAAGTTCGTCACTTCATGGATCGTGCATGTTTAGTTTATCGAATTTTTAATTGGGATTGAAGTTTTCCATATTTTTTCTAACTTAACTTTGGCAGTTCGTACTATACCTATGTACTTTATAGTCGTTAACAATAAAAATAGAATGACTTGTCGGTTTTAATTCAATACCAACCATTACAGTTAGGTATATGACGGCATACAAAAATTATTGAACAATATTTATATTAAAATTAATGTTTACATTTTAAGTATCGCAAGAAAAATTGGACTTTGCGCAATATTCGATTAAATTTTTTTTTTTATTTATACTCTTTATTTGTACACCACTCAGAAAAACGAGACACAAAAAAAGAACAAACACATGAAGAACGAAGCAGGATACAAAAGGCGGCCTTATCGCTAAGTAGCGGTCTCTGCCAGTGCTGCTGTGTTTTTTATTGTTTTGGTAGAGAAATAAGGATTTTAAGATACTGATCTATCTGTATCTTTTTATGATGATGTTGAAAAACAACAATATGATGAGTTTCTTACCGCCTTTTCTCGGTAGAATCTGCTTTCCGAACCGATGGTAGAGTCACTACAAACAGACTGACTAAACGTTTCAAAAGTGTCTATAAACTGTTGTTATGACTAAACAACAGCTACTCTTTACTTAGACAGCTTTCTTCTTTTCTTTCTAGGAGTTTTATTTATTGAGAACCATGAGATTAGTTGTGAATATAAACCGGTGCATTTTAAAATCCAGTTTAATTGAATAATCTTAAATTTATTGCGTTATCGTCCATTTTAGTTTAGTCATTATATAGAATTTAGCAGGATTTGCTTAGACATCGAGTTAAATATGAAATTAATAGTTTGAATATCTACATTCCCATAAATAAAACATAAACATATCTACATTTCCTAGGTATTGTTACATAGAAAGCCAAATCACTTAGATATTTTAATAACTTAGGTAACTTAGGAATCGTAATATTGATATTTTTAACAAAAGGACAAGTATTTTTTTAAATCAAATTATTAAGCACTATTCCACATAAGTTTAGGGAAATTATATATATATATATATCTTTACTTTTTGTTTAATTTAATTCCAAGTTGTGTACACATACTTTGGGTTGTATCTTAGAACAAAACTTGTTATTACTTATATTTAGATGTATCTTTATTTATTATCTACCTGTTTTTAGTACCTCATAACAATAAACAATTTTATACAATGAAAAAGACTGACTGGTAAAGTTTTAAATATGAAGAACTATAACCTACTTTGGTTAATTAAAATCAACTTTATTACCGACAAATACCGACTTTTGTTGAGATAAGTGAGAAGGCTGGCCTTATCCCGATTTTTACATAATATTTCCGATTGCTGTTTAGGAAACGTATAGGTTAAATTTATTACACGCATTTCCTAACGAGTTTTGACATTGGACATTGTATACAATGCCGAGGCATTATATTGGGAATGACTGATTATGATGTATATTTTAACGTTAATGTACTGAGTTAAAAAGTTAGTCTTATTTTGCTTTGTTCTTGGTCTTTGTTCTTGGTGGCCTTTATTACAGATACCATTGGTTGCCTAAGAAAAACAATATCCAAATGTCAAAATAGAATATATGTTATGATATATGTATATGTATTTTTTTATTACTTCTTTAGCTTTATAAAGTCGAACTAAGTTACGAGAATTTGGCAAAGTAACCTTGCTGTCTATTGTTTATAACATTTTAAATGTAAATTTTAATATGTTGTGATTTAATTTATTGTTGGCTTCTTCTCAGACCGAAACGAGCTTGGAAATAAGTTTACGAATCTAGTTATCGCTATCATTTTACTTCTTTAATAAAAATTGAATTTCAGATTAGGAACTTAGTTTTTTGTTTATCTTTCCTCATATTAAACTAAGGTGTGTCGGACCAGTAGGTATGTTTATCACAAGCATTACGTAGTCCATTTGTATATGCACGTGAGCGCATAAGCATTCAGCTCGCGTTGACTCTGATACGCTATGGTACGTGATCCACAATGGATTATGCTTTCTCACGGTTAAACGACGTCAGTTAAGACCGATATGCGGATGGATTGCCGCTCTGAGGAAAACATCATACAAAACTCTCAAGTTATCAGACTTATTCATACTATACTACTCACTGTGTTAGTTTATTCGTTTGGTTGTTTGTTTTTCCTTTCTTTACGCCCTACTTTAACAAAAAATAAACATGATTTTTAGCATAGAGTTAGTTGAAAGGACGAAGAGTACATAGGCTATTTATGCAACGAAAACAAACAAATCCCAGGGAATTTGTATAAAACTGTAATAAACGCTGATGAAGAACGCGGGCAACGGCTGGTAATACTATAAATGCGGAAGTGTGTTTGTTTGTTTGCTTGTCCTTACTTAACGGCCTAGCTAATTAACTATTCAACTTGATTTTTGGCACAGAGTTATTTGAAAGGATGTACAGTTTTGGTCCTGGCAAAAGGTCAAATTTCCAGGGGTTGTTTACAAGAACGTTATATTTTTACACCAATTTTTCCTGCATATCCTAACAAAGCTACCAAACAACTTTCAATCCAGACAGCTCCTTATGATTAGGAGAACAAGCATTGAAAGGAGTTTAAGTAAATTATTAGTGTTAAAAAACCATAGAATAATGTTCTAAATTGAAAGCATACATATAAACGAATATCTAAACAGCTAGTAGCTACTTAAGCTGTTGGTACCAGATTAAATAAAAAAAAAGCATATAAAGTAAGTTTTAAAAATTTTGTAAAAATAAACTAAGTTTTTATGCTAACTTAAAGTTTGCGCCTGCTTGCGCAACTTCTGCAAAAAAATAATGAATTTTAGTTACAGTAAAATAATTCAATATGAGTAAGTTTACGAATTCAGCATTTTTTGCCTGTTGACGCAAATTCTGAAAATAAATACTTAATACAGAAATCTTTATCCATATTTATAAAAGCTAAGTAGTTATTTCTTTCTTTCTTATTTCTTAAATATTAATTAAACAGAAATATGATGTCATAATATTATGTCTGTTAAAAAATAACTAACAAATACTTTATTTTCTGTGGTGTATCGGTATGTAAAGAGGACGACGACCAACAATTTGTAGTTAGCTCTGTGGGCGGATAAGGTCTATTTGTATGTATAATACAGTATAATAACGCATAGATGTACAGAATACAACAATAAACCAACGTATTTTCTTTGTTACAGATCATGCCCGGATGTAAAGAAGCTTTATCTTATCGCACGGCCAAAGAAAAATAAGGAAATTACAAAAAGGCTACAAGAGCAATTCGATGATGAGGTTCGTTTACTTAAAATTTAATAGATACTATTTTAAGATGCACTTTTTTTGAAACACCGACGCAATATCATCGGGGTTCATATAAGTTTGCCGTGTGAGTATCCGTCCGATTTTGATTTCGGTTAGAAATTGACACGAAGGTACTTTTATTGTAGGTACAATAAGTCAATCAAGTTAAGGTAATCAAGTTATATTAGGGCAAAGAAAACAAAATAACATTAATAAAAAAATATATATATATTATTCAACGCAAACTCTTGCGTTAGATAAGGGCTTTTAAAAAAAATTGCTATTGCTGGCGACTTCGTCAGCGTTTAAGCCGGGATAATGTGTCCCTTGGCCCTTTCTAGGATGTAATCTGTTTCTGATTTCTGCAACTGATCGGTTGATCGAAACATAAACTAACCGAACAAACGAATAAACAAACACACGCACTTTGGCATTTATAATATAAGTTTAGATATAATTGACCCGGTATCTTTTGGAGTTCACCTTATTGAATTTTGATGACAATGATCACCAAGCAATCATGCATTGTCAACCAAACAAACATGTATGAAAAATATCAGCATTTATAGTGATTAGGTAAACGGTGGCATTGTCTCTTATAATGAAAATAATCATACGGATTGTTTCGTAATTTTTATTTCGGATAAAATTCCATATCTTGTAAAAATTAAAATATGCGCAACTGTGCCTGTGATGAGATCCCATTGCGTCTCAATTACTTGACATGCGTCAGGAAATTTTACCAAAGTACCTAAGTAACTTTGCTTTGTCAGAGATTGATCAGTTTGTTCTCAAGATGTAGTGGTTTCAGAGAAAGATAGACTAACGGTCGTGTGCGCGGGGGAGGCTTGGTTAAAATGACACACGTCTGTACTTTACGACGACTTTATTACGAATATCCCCAGTCAAAGCTCAATACTTATTAAAAACACTAGTTCAAACTACATTAAGGTACCACATAACAAAGAAGTAGATTGCTGAAAAGATTTGATTTCGGAACCCATAACAGTTGAAACGATCGAATATGCTTGCCACTACTATAATTTATTTATCTACTCAAACTCATATTGAAGTATTTATGGTATGTTAAAATATGTATTAGTATATTTGTTTTTTATATTTATCAATAGTATTTGTGTAGTCTTTTTGTATTAGTATGTAGACATCCGTATGTATGTACTAAATAGTGTACCCCGCCTATTCGTTTTTCTTTTTAGTTTTCCTAATCCTAAGGTTGTCTGGCAGAGATCACTACTTAGCGATAAGACCGCCTTTTGTACCCTGCTCCATTTTTCATGTGTTGGTTTTTTTTTTCTCGTTTTTCTGAATGGTGTATAAATAAAGAGTATAAATAAATGCCAAAGGATTAGTCTACCAATTCATTGATATCCAACAGCGTAAGTGTACGTTAAAACCGATACAAATTAGTTTTTGCATTCGATTAAGCTTTTTATACATATTGTATAAGAAATCAAGGCGCAGCAATGTGTTATATTCATATCCAAAACTGGGCTGCAATAGTTCTGCGTAGTAGTAAATATAATGAACAAATTGTTTTAGTTTTAGTCTATTTCTGAAATGTTACGGATTGTGGCTTACATAGTAAAAAATTCCATTTACGTCTACAAATTACGTTATAGCTTAAAGAAAATTTAAATATAGTTTGCATAGTAGCTACATACATACCTAATTCGAGAATCATGGAATACCTCTACAGAATATCAATTTAAAACTATTCGTCCAAGTGCGAGTCAGCTAGTCGTACACTAAGGGTTCCGTAGTCTGCAAGGAATAAGCATAGTCAGGGAAGGTGGGTGAAATTGTACTTTGACTATCATCTTTGGAATTGTTCACCCCCAAAGTGTTCAAATCAAGGCTGTAGCAGCACTATCTGGCTTCTTTATATAATTAGTTTATTAGTATATCTTTCATTCTGAATTTTATATATTATTGTATGTGTGTATGTATTTATACATCAGTTTACATTTGGTATTTATGCTACATCTCTGCATGTCTATGTAGTGTATATCAGTTATTTTTGTAACCTACTCAGCATTTACACCTTCAATTTTTCTCCCATTCGGGGGCTTTAGGCATAGGTTGTCCTTGTGCACGTCCTGTCCTTTTTATGTCAATTTAAAAATGTTCTACTAAATATATATATATATATAGAGAATAATAATTTACTGAAATGTGAAATTATGAAAGATTTAAAAAGTCGCATTAGTCAATCCGTTGGAACTATTTTGGTACTGAATCCTACCGAACCTACGTCAGAGCGCTATAAATGGCACTACGGATGACACGTAATTACACGGTATATTTGAAAATTGTACTTTTGACTAAACTGATTCCGGGTTTACTTAACATTTAAGAAGTAAGTAACTTCTTGTTCATTTTTGAGTTCCGTTTTCCATTTTTGTAATAGTTGAGTTTTAAGGGGCAGAGCTCGCCTGGGGAAGTTTTCGGTATTCCGGTCTGAAGGGCTTGATTGCCGGTTTAATTATAGGCACATGAGTCTAAACCATCAATCATGACTAACGGTGCCGAAACGTGCACACCGACAGCGAGGCTAATTCACAAACTTCAAGTAGCTCAGCGTGCTATGGAAAGAGCTATCCTTGGTATTTCTTTGAGGGATAAGATCCGTAACGAAGTGATTCGCCAAAGAACTAATGAAACTGACATAGGCTTTCGTGTTAGCATGCTAAGCTTTGTTGGAGGACCGATGGACGTTGGAGTCGAATGGTCCTCGTTTGGAGACCGCGTGTCGGTAAGCGGAGTGTCGGACGCCCCCCAACTAGATAGCTAGAGAGCGACGACCTCCGAAAAGTGGCAGGCATCGACTGGATGAGGAAAGCCGAAAATAGGAAAAGTTGGCGCTGCTTCAAAGAGGCCTATTTCCAGCTGTGGACGCACAATTGCTGATGATGACGATGATGAGGCTAAACACCTCAGATTGATGTACCTACTTTGTACGACGTTCTTTGCATGCCCTAAGAAGTTTTGTAGTCTGTTTATAAAGATGGTTTTCCTTTTACAATCGGTAGGTTGATCTGCTTAATCCGTCAATTAATATTATAAAAAAGACTACGATAGCGAGCGTGTTAATCTGATGCTAATGCAACATAAGCTTACTGGTACAGATTTTTGAATAATTTGGCGTTTGACAAAAATTAAGTATGTATTAAATTGTTTTTTTTTTATTTTAGAATTAGTGGCTTAAAAGTAGTTTTCAAATGAAACTGATGAAATTGAAGTTATTTCCATCATCATTATTAATCTACTATAGAAGGTGTCGTCGAAGGAAGTAAAGGTCTCGTCTCAGAATTTGAAAGGGTCTCGACCGTAGTTCACCACGCTGGACTGGCTAAGTGCGGAATGCGGATATAGACTTCACACGCCTTTCGGAACACTATAGAGAATTCTTAGGCATGCATGTTTCCTAATTCCTCACAATTTTTTCCTTTATCGTTTTATCGAATAATAACGTATGCACATACTTAATCTGTATTTTTTTAACTCCTAATAGCCTATTATTAGGTAGCCTGACAGATTAAAACTAAGCGATTTTTTATCCTACTACTTCAAGCTTCTTCTTGATTTTTTGTTAACTTGTTGAGGTGAACAAATAAAGAGTAGGTATATCTTAAAATAAATTTAATGGCCTTAATTTCGTCATGTAAATCAAACTTTACAGATCGGTGGCAAAAGGTACCTATCTATCGTATAATTTGTAAAAAACAAATCCAAAAATTCATTAGATTTTTAGAAATTTAAAAATCATATAAAAATTTTCGGAACTGATAGGATTTGATAATGGCTCCAAGTGTAGGTAAAAACAGTAATAAAAATTATAAAAATTTTAGAGTAAAAAAAAAATAAAAATAACGAAAAGTTGTTTGTCCACAGCTCTACAACAAGTTAAGGAAGGTGTCACCGGACTTCGAAGAAAAAATTGGTATCATCGAAGGTGATGTGGGTCTGACAGGCCTGGGGGTCAGTGAAGAGGACAGAGCAAAGATAACTAAAGAGGTAATTTCATTAAAAGTTAATTTAGCTGGCTAACCAGCAATGGAAAGCTTCGTGGATCTAAGCTACATCCCTTTTTGGTATTAAAGAGAGACACAGTGAATTAAAAGTAAGAATTTTTGAATTTGACATGGCCGGATCTCTTCAACAAGGGACAAGCCCTTGTTGTTTTGCCCATTCGCGCGACGTGATTTATATAGTATATAGCTAGTTACATGTTAAACACGCGTAATGTGATATATATGTGGTATAATAGGTATTATAACTTATAAGTAACACTGTTTAATTAGTCATGCCTCATGAGCAGGTGAGCAGATAGAAACAGCAATAAAAAAAAAAAAAAAATTATTTAAAAAAAATCTAATCTAAAATATTTTTGTATGCAATTTTAATTGTAACAAATATATAACTTATATTTTGTCATCCTGGTAGGGGTACACCAGTTGAAATAAACCGGTATTCATTTAATAAAATTACTCTGAAGTACCTAGGCGTAAGTAACGATTTACGTTTAGTGACAGTTTTATAAGCTGGCTTCTTGACTTTTTTGAAGAAAAAATTAACGCCTGCCCTCGCTGATGACTCGCTCCTCAACGCAATCTAAGAGAAAGATCGAATACGAGCGGTCAATCACTCCAATTAATGGTAACCGCTCATTATGATATTGAATTTCATCTCCTGAAAATGAATACTTTTTGCAAATGAAAAAGTTATAAAGAGAACATAATAATTGTTAATTTTGTTGCCAAACCAGTATACAAAGTTAGCCATCTATAGAAGCCTCCCAAATACATGATCATCTTCAGCAGCCTACTATTGGCAAAGACCTCCTTTCTCATTGGGCAAAATGTTTGGAGTGCAAATTAGATATTATAAATTTCCAAATCGCATGCTAAATCAATGCGCACGTGGCTACGTCATGTCGTCAAACAGACTTCAATATTCAGCACAGGTTTACGATTTATTAATTGAAATTAAAGGTTAAAACACTTAAAACTTGGACTATGTGTATATATATATATACACATATACACATAGTCTAAGTTTTAAGTGTAACCTTTAATTTCAATATATATATAATCGATTATGCATAAAAATAGTTGGAAGTTTACATAGAGACATGTGCTTCTTTGTATGGAAACAGAAATATTTTGCATGTGTAAATACTTAGTTTTTTTTAAGCTATTTTTTTCCGTTTAAGAAAAAGTTCGTTAAGATCTAACCATTAAGACGGAAAAAAGTGGTGTAGGGAGTTCTACTTATGAATGGAAGTGGAAGTTAGGGCATTAAAATTTTTATATTAAAATAACTACAAACACTTTTCATACAACTCCCAAGTGTAAATAAGACTATTGGGTACAAGCAAGCAGACGTGCGGACAAACAAAAAACTTTTCCTCTATATAATATAAGTATCTATAGATTTTAACACTATTAAATTATTATTAATTATTGATCATTGTATTTTTTTATCATTAGGTAGGTACCGTAAGTTTATTATTTAGCTAGACATGACGTTTATAAGTGCTGTACCTATAGCCTTAACAGAATAAATATTAAATATAAAGAGAAATACAGACATACTGCGCCAATATACACATCGGCATTAGTCCCAAAGTAAGCTTAGCTTGTGTTATGCGTACTAAATACTTCTAATACACAGACAAACACTCAGACACTGACAAACATTCATTTTCATCACAAAAAAAATATTCCTAATTAAGGGAATTAAGCAGAGAACCGATTGGCGCAGTGGCCAGTGGGTCACTGCCTATTAATCGGACGTCGTCATTTGATTGATTGATTTTATTACGATCATAACTGATTGATTGATACAGTGGTTTAAAGATGCAGCACAAAATGTTGTCTGGGAAAATTACAATTTGTATTCAGGGATGAATTATTGTGCTCGTTTATAAATAATATTGCTTTTTTTCTGCAGGTGGAATTCATCTTTCACGGTGCAGCCACAGTGCGTTTTGACGAAGCGTTAAAAACAGCTGTGGAGATCAATGTACGGGGTACGAGAGAAATGCTACATTTGGCTCGTGCTTGTACCAAACTACGTGCTTATGTACACATTTCAACGGCTTACAGGTAATTCTCACACCTTAAAACCTAATGAAAGCGTCGCGCCGCGTCGTGATTTATCGATTCTTTATTCTGGTGAATGGGCGTACCTAGGGCAGCTCCCCCTGCTAAACAGTAGACTTCCCACCCGGGCTCCTCGCCCTGGTACGCCGTAGAAACTGCCACGTTGATTTGCCCACGCTTTGAAAAATTGTGCGGTGTTCACCAAGCTCAACCATCATCATGGGATGGGAGGGAACTTTTTTTTATTTTAACGTTACTGTTTTATTTTTTTGTGCCCATTTTCCTAAGTAACCAGAGTATGTCTATCTATTTTATCAAGCTAAGCTTAGGCGTGGGCGCCGCGACAAATTTCTAATGTTAAAAACATTGTGTACCGCGAGCTGAAAAAGGTTGTTTACCCCTGCACTAGAAAATGATGTTGTTAGTGTAACCATTTATGAGTATTTTGTTCTAGGCATATAGATGATAGGATAGTAGGCTCGTTACTTACAATATGTATAGATGATATGTTAAGATGTTGCAGTTTATAAGAAACGGGATAAATTCAAAATTCAAAAAATCCCTGTCATTCAATATAGTGAAAGTACATTATTCTACCTGTCGAGGTTTTTTATTTGATACCCATAACGTTGTTGAGAATAATAATAATTTAATTAGCCATCAGGCGGACATCTGTGAATTGAAATTGCCATAGTGTGTACTATTCTACTAGTCAAGCATAGGTTTACCCGAATTGAGCGAGTTGGGAGGGGCGGCGGCCATCTTGAAACGATTTTCATCAAAATTGCTAAGAACGCTCACGAATAATTCATCTTTCAAACGAAAAAAAGAGCTACGATGCCACAAACAGAGCAACGAGGCAATAGCATTATTTTGAGCATCTGATAACCCCGAACTTCATCTTGGACTATTGTAAAATTGCATTAGTTAACTAAAACGTCAACATTTAAACTTTACTTTCCTGCTACGACGAAACGGACTGCATAATTTTTAAAACTTGACAGTCATCCCAAACTTTAATATTCGAGAATGCATGTACTGATTAATTTTAGACTAGCGGTTCCCTGCGACACTGCCCGCGCACACTAGATACATTTTTCCCAAACATTTTCCCTATATCTTACGGGTCGTATACTGATGGTCATATAAGCTGTAACCTGCCTCGAGATTGGTACACTCAAAATATGTCTGAAATCTCACTAAGTAGCAGAGATTAGCACTTTCAAAACATTCAAATGCGTAAAAGAAAGATTTTTAAATGCCACAGGTAGTTTCAGAGATAAGCTCGCGTTCAAACAATGCTTTAAGTATAAACCTGGACTGATACAGGAAAATGTTATCATCACTAAAGTACCTACGTCACCTGAAATGCTCTGTGATGGAACATGTAGCTACGTTTATAGCATACTGATTTGATTTCCTATAGTTTAACTAAGTACCTATGGCATAACCATTGGGCATATAAAGTCACAACAGCTGCCCACCCCAGAAATTATTACAAAATGGCCGCCCGCGTTCGACGTCCGCGTTTACTATATTTTTTTTGCAAATTCCGTGGGTTTTTATTAATATACCAACTGATACCCGAAACCTCAGCGTCGTTCGCGTGAATTTAGGTTTCTTATTCCCGCGCGCTCGTTACCAATTGTCTTTAAATTCTTTAATCTTACCACGCGAACTATTTCAGAGATCTATATAGAAAGTACATGTCCTTTTCCATAGCATAGGTGACATGCATACCAAATTTCAAAGCTGTCTTAGCTCGCAATTTTAAATTTTCCTTCGGGAACTACTAAACGAATCGGGATAAAAGGTACCTATGTTTCTTTCCATGTCAAAGGCTACATGCATGCCAAATTTAATCCAAATCCTTTTAGTCGTTTTTGCATGATTAAGTAACAAACATCCACACTTTTACATTTATAATATTACTAGATATGCCCTGCAGCTTCGCCCGCGTAAATTTCGGTACGCAGAGTACTGCTACATAGTCTACACCTATAGTATACATGAAATTTTTGACAAACATTTTTTTATCTTTCCTATGTTACTTCCTATGTTACGTCTGATACCTCCAAGAATACGTGTACAAAGTTTCATGATGATCGGTTTGGCAGTTTTCGCGCGAAAGCGTAAACAAACTTACATTCACATTTATATAAATAGGAGGATAGTTAAATATGTCCCGAGGTTATTAGAGCGCCACAAAGTAGCAAAATCAAAGCACAAATCATGAACGTTACTAAAATTAATCAACATTATATTATATATATATTATTATATTCACAATATAATACGCATCTTCCAAAAAAATTCGTGAGATTATGGCAATGGGGCCCAAGGACAAAACAGGGCCAACCCCACACGCAGTAATTTATTTATGCACTTTAAGTAACATCTCATAACATATCTATAAATCGTGCATTATCCAGGATCAAAAGTGGCTCGTATCTCTCTCTCCATACATGTTCTTCATTTTTGGCAGAGCGTTTGATTTTGCACGTGTTTGATTTTTAGCCATATATAGGTAGGTACCCATATTCATTACGCAATACAGCCACCTGACCTTTGAAAATAATAAAATTTTATGCAAATGCCTTCGCTTAAATTAGCAAAATTCCTAATATTTATTTTATAATATATTTTTCACTAAAGTTCGAAGACAGAATAATTACAAAACTAATCGTTTAATTCTGAACATGGATGAATTGCCATCCAGAGAGCGTAATATAGAAGGTGCGTTTTAAAATTAACACAATTAATAGTCTGCGAAATTTGTAGACAATTAAAATAGTGGTAAGTATGACCTCAAGGTTAATGGATTGCATCTTCTGTATCTATATAATATATTCTATGCATGTAGTTTAAGAGAGTTACGAAAAAGTAACTACCAATCGACTTGATTATTGTCATAGAGAAAGGACGGAGAGAATATAAGCAACTTTTGGTCCTGAAAAACTTTAAACTTTCCAAGGAATAACAGGATCATTGGTATTTTTACTTCAAATATTGTCCTTCCTTCACGTCCTAACAAAGCAACCAAACATTGTGATGATGTTGATGATAATTATTGTTACAGTAATTGCCCGTTAAACGAAATTGACGAGAAGTTCTACGAGGCTCCATTAGCTGGTGACAAATTAATCGACCTCGTCGAGAATATGGATGTGAAAATACTCAACAGCATTACTCCTGGGTAAGATTAATTTTAAATATCACTTAAAACGTATATTATTTTTGCATTAGGTACTGAAAATATAAAAAAAAAAATTAAACAAAAAAATCTACTTTGAAAATAAAAGATAAGCCAACTAAAAACAAAAAAAAAATATTTGCTACAGCATTTTTATGACGGTGCCTAGTAAGATTTCTAAAAACCTTCCTAGATACAATAGCTAAAGAAGGAAATTGGGAAGGTCCAGGGTAATCCTTTGTTAGTCGGTTAAAAAGAGGCAGAAACAGTGGCAATCATCAAGAAAAAAAAATCAATATACTACTTCCATAAGTTTAAGAGAACTTTTATTGTAAAAAAAGCTACACTATCGCATTAGGTTTAAATATTCTGTAATGATAGTTTTAAAATAATAATAAAAATTAAAAAAAAAAAAAAAAAACTTAAATACGGCTTAGCTGCAGAAATAAGCGTTTGGCTAGAACTTCCCCTCGTGATACAGAAACATCTACAACTACTAGTATGTTGAGGTTTAATGTCGATGATGTTGATATAAATAAATATAATAAATATGGGTATGCCTTAACCCTTTTCAGATTGCTAGGCGAGTTCCCGAACACATACGCGTACACCAAGTCGGCAGCTGAAGATATAGTACAGAAATACTCAAAGGGACTGCCTGTGGCTATGTTCAGGCCATCTATAGGTATGAAAACAATTTCTTTACTCTATATTATTCTCCTAGGAGTTTTGGCACAATATTAATAGGGCTGTGCAACGGTTCTAATTTACCGATTAATTTTTGTTACTTTAATTATAACAGCCTATAACAGTCCACTATTTGACTAAAGGCTATACCCAAAGAGCGGTTATGCCCATAAACCCAACGCTGGGCAGACGGGCTTGGATTACCTTAGATGCTGGTAGTAGCACTGAGGACGCTGCTGAATTTTCTCCGGTTTATTCCCTTAGTCGCCTCGTAAGGTACACACGGAAAGAGGAGAGTGGGGTGATGAAGACTGTATTATGATCTGCCGTCCCCAGACGACCAACCGATTCCTTACCGGTTAATTTATTAGACAATTTATTATGGAACTGAAATCTTTTCTTCACGTTCAACTAACCTTAGTAAACCTAAGCCATTCCACCAGCATGGCATAACCAGTTGATACCCGTTGAAACTGGTTACGCCATGAATAAACAAAAAAGTGATGGGTCTGTTCTATGTATCTTCAATGTTATTGAGCAAAATGTAATTAGATATAGTTACTCTATTTAAGCGGCGATAGGACTTCGGCTACACTTTTGGAGGGACCAGTTTGAGTCCCAGAACGCATCTCTAACTTTTCTAAGTTATGTGCGTTTTTAACAGTTAAAACATCACTTGCTTCAACGGTGAAGGAAAACATCGTGAGGAAACCTATGTGCATGAGAGTTCTCCATAATGTTCTCAAAGGCGTTCTTGTGGAGTCCACCAATTGCATTGGGCCAGCGTGGTGAACCTAAACCTAAGCCTAAACCCTTCACATTGTGGGAGGAGATCCGTGCCCTGTAGTGGGCCGGTAATAGGTTGATATGTTTTACCGGGTCCTCAACATAAATAAATGAAATTAAAGAATGACATAAATTTTCACCGATTTACAAGCTCTGAATTTTGCAAATATAGGCAACGTTGCTAAATTCAAAGTTTGGAAATTGGTAGCAATACACAACGGTAACGGTCAGGTACTCGCCTCGAAGCATGGACACCAAGGAAGCTGATACTCATACTATTTTATGTACCATGTCTCTAGCGTAATAAATCATTGTTAGTCAAATACTTTTGCCAATCTAGTGTATACGTTTTATCTGACTTTCGATAAGCATGCTTTGCGATTATAAGGAACTCCTGCGCATATAACATGAATGGCTACTCAACTTTTAATTTTAATAAATGCTTTGTCCATACACAGTTTGAATTATCTCGTTTTCTTTTTACCAAAAGATGCCTGTAAAATGTTCCATTCATCATTAAGGCCTTGGCACGCATTGTTTAGATTTTCTTTTGTGATTACTGATTAGTTTATTCATCTATTATAAATATCTTTAAACAAATAAGAATGGCCTTAATTTTTTCGGTAGCTGATAATGTGATCCAAGTTCAGTTTTCTTATTTATTTTATTGTTTCAGTCATTGGAACAGCGAGGGAGCCACTACAAGGGTGGATCGACAATGTTTACGGTCCCACTGGGGTAAGTACCTAGTAGTCCTAACTAATACTGTTGTTAAAACTGATAAGATTTTTATTCGCATTTTTGAAAGCAGAAGCAATTGTTTTATTTTTCTGATAGCCCACGCAATTCTTTTGAAAGTTTTTTGCACTTGTTTGCAGGTGAGGTCTGACTTGTAGTGTAATAAATTCAAATTGATTTAATGTTTGCGTTGCAATATTCTAGTATTTTAGTGTATCTAATACCTAACTAGGTACAAGGTAGGTAGGTACTTAGCCATTCAAATACAATTATTACCTATAGCAGGGGTACCCAACCTTATTATGCCAGCAGCGCACTTACAAGTTGAGAAATTTATCCGGGGCGCGTAACCATATAGCTGGTTTTAATAGATAGGTACCTAATTGTTAGTTAAAACCATAAAAGGAATTAAGAGAAATGAACTAATAATGGGATGGCAAAGCTTGGCGATCTCCACAATTTTTTTTTTGTATAGGCCCGTGACACTGCAGCACGCGCCTCGCGGTGCACCTCTGTAGGTACTACTTTGGCGCCCAGGTTGGAAAGCCCTGACCTACAGGTCAAATTTTTGAGTCATCGATTTGTTGTCGATTAAATGCAATGCATGATAGCTGTGCAATGACCAGAAATAACTTAGTAATTAATTAATATTTATATTTAAAATTCAATGTATTAATAATTTAACGGAACAAAGGGCTCATGTATATTTAATGTTTGGATGTGAAGTAGCACAGAGCAGACAGAATGTATTTATTAAGTATTTTTTGCGTCGTCATTTTGGCTGTCCTAATTAAAGGGTCTATGAGAATAACATTGCACCAGAGTTGATAATTTTATAATTTACGAATTTACGAAAACCTCCTGTTATTAATATTACTAGCGGACCCGCGCGACTTCGTCCATAAATGAGTTGAGTTAAACAAATAGTCGTATGTCCAATATAAATGATTCCGAGATTCCAGTTTAAATGAATCCTAGCTAGATCGATTTATTGCCCCCGAAACCCCCTGTATACTAAACTTCATGAAAATCGTTGGAGCCGATTCCGAGATTTCAATTATATATATATTTATATATATAAGAATTGCTCGTTTAAAGATATAAGATAGGAGATGTTCAATATCCAAGACAGAATCCATACGTGATTTAAGATTTAGCGTCACAAAAATTGGGCTTAGCAGGTGTCAGTGCGGGTTTTGTAAAGGCGCAGCTGTTGAAAATACAGGGGGTTATTCTCAACCCGTTAACGGCCCACTACAGGTCATGGGTCTCCTCTTCGAATGAGAAATGTTAAGGCTGTATTCCACCACTCTGGCCAAGGGCGGATTGATAGACATCACATACCTTCGAATGTTATGGAGACCTCTTAGGCATGCAGGTTTCCATTCACCGGTAAAGCTAGTGTTTTTTATCCTAAAATTAAAAAAACAACTTCGAAAAGTTCAAAACTCGGCCCCCCTAAAGGGAAGCCGAAACTCTAGCAACTAGGCTTCCAAACTCATATTTCATTTATTTCAGGTGGTAGTAGGTGCGGCAGTGGGCCTCATACACGCTCTGAACTGCAACCCCAAGGCGATCGCTGATTTAGTACCTGGGGACCTGGTCGTTAACGGCTGTATTGCAGCTGCGTGGAAGACAGCTAGAGACTACCCTGGGAATCATGAGGAAGCTCCCGTGGACCAGCTACCAACGATTTATAATTATGTGTCCTCAGAACAAGCACCACTTTCTTGGGGTAAGATTATATAGATACAAGTTACAACGCTGATCTTTATTACGTGAATAAATAAGATGGAAAATCCCAATCATAGGTAATATGTCATCATCAGTAGCCTATATAAGTCCTCTGCTGGACTAAAGGCCTCTTCCAACGGGAGTATTTGCTCATAATCACCACGATGTGCAGATGGTTTGGTGGTCGCAGTAGATTGCAGTAGCAAAGACATACTCGTGTCTGCTGTCTTTTCTCCGTAATATTTCCTTAGTCGCCCACATCGCGGACATCGCGGATAGAGGAAGGGTGGGGACAACTGTATTCTGATCTGCCGTAACAACACGATCCTAAGACTAGCCTGTAAACAAGTGGCGACGCTAATTCGCAAAACGACGGAGAGCATCGTCGGAATGCCACCATTTTCACCGGGAAACGCAGCGTTAAAAGGCTTCCGAAATTTATTATTAAGAGATTTCCACAAATTGTCACAGGTAAACTTACCATCACATTACACCACAGGTACTTACCATCCTCCTGTTGCTTTTGTGTAATGCCAATTAGTAGGTATATAGTGAATTAGCTTATTTGTCTACTCATAGAGAGTACCGGCGCGCAAACAATCATACGTCAGCCAGTGTCCATACGTTCATGACACAAATGGTTGAACATTGTGGGTTTTAAGTGTAGACTGGACTCAGTTTTGTACTCAGTTCAGATTTATTTTGGATTTCCTAAATTAGAGGAACTCTGATAGATTTATTCATCAATAACAACCGTGTATTATGATCCACGGCACCGAGTTTGGGTACAGCGTTATCATACCAAATTTTATAGATATATTTATAGGTACCCACGTCATAAATTCCTAATATTGTAATTTTCCCACAGAAAACTTCATGAAATACAACGAAGTGCACGGATTCGAAGTGCCGACAATCTCAGCAATCTGGTACTATCTGTTTATGATAACTCCTTCGAAGTTCCTGTACAACTTTTACTGCCTATTCCTTCATTGGATACCAGCTTACATAGTAGACGCTGTTTTAGTTTTAATTGGGAAGAAACCTATGTAAGTATAGATCATAATTTATTGCAATTTAATTCATTTGAATATTTAAAGAATTTACTGTACCCAAAATCTAAAAAAGAAGATGTAGCAAGTCGTGTAGGACTGCAGGTATATTATTCGCGTAAACTGTATATTGTCTGTTGCGGACAGGACAAATCAACAAACACATGCTTGCAGTAGGTATTTCATTCTTTTAGCATAAAAAATCTAGTGAATTTCAAGACCATTTTTACAGAGGCTTATCAATATCCATTCGGTTCAATTGAGCATTAAAAGATTGTAAAAAGATAAGCGTAAGAGCCCAACCTAGAGGCACCGTGCCATTTTCCTGGGTTTTAAGTAACTAAATGATACAAAAATGAGTAAATGTAGGTACATACTAAATGTACACACAGCTATTATTCAGGGGTTTAATCTCGACTATCTTTATTAACCATCTAAAGAAACGCGCTTATCTCAGGAACTATTAGTTCGAATAAGAAAAATCTTTTTGTGTTGGATAGTCCATTTATCGAGGAAGGCTATACAAGCTCACAATATTAAAAACATACAGAAGCCGTGTAAACGACTAATATTGAAGAAACAAATACTCTCCACTTTGGTAGTGTTTCTCGAACAGGCTTAATAACTTTACTCGATTTAGCAGTTGACAGTAATTATTTTACATCTCATGTTCTAAACTTTTACCATAAAATGGAAAAGAGTTTGTGAGCTAGCAACATTAAGCAGGCGTGAAGTGATACGTGCGCGGGGCGTTTTCATCATTTATTATTGCAGCGGTTCTTTTACACAATGCAGTAATGGCTCAATGCGGGTTCTGTATGTTCTTAATTCTGTGGTCACGCTACTATTAATAGCAGCAGACCATCAATTAAAAATAGTGCAAAACCATGGCAAATTATTCCTTTAGAGAGATTCCGATAAGGGCGATGCATTAACGGTTAAAGTTACCTTGATTAAAAAAATTTATGGCGGATTTGTTCCCCTTTAAAAGTTCTAAAAGAAATTTCTAAAAGAATACTTTATTATTGGAGATGTTAAAATTCTTTTCCCACATTACAGGTTAAGAAAAGCCTACAAGAAAATAGAAAAATTCTCAGCGGTCATAGGATATTTCGCCCTGAGGGAGTGGAAATTCCATAACAACAATACCCAAAACCTACACAAAGAACTGTGCGATGCTGACAAGGATATCTTCAACTGCGACATGGGCTCGGTCGATTGGAACGAATATTGTAAAGCATATATCAAAGGCGTGAGGGTACATCTGCTAAAAGACCCCCTGGACACGATCCCACAAAGCAAGAGGAGGCATTTCAGACTTAAGGTTTTACACTACTTCTGCATCAGTTTACTCTGTTTTGGTTTAGTAAAATTATTAATGTTCTTAACAAGAATGGTTTTAGGTTAAATAGGTTAATTATACAATTGTTAAGTTAAATGGACTGTGTTTTTAAGAATACATAAGGCTATTGGGTATATTGGTCGGACTTGGCCATTAGCGTTAACACCTGATCGTAGTCGTTACTTAAGTCCGCCGACCCGCATAGGAGCAGCACGGTGGGTCCATGCTCTATATAAGAGAGAGGGATAGTACCCAGCAGTGGGAAATCTATTAGTCTGATGATGATAGAAGAACTTAAAGTTGGCTTCATTCACCTTTATCTTTTGGGTGTTTTAATTTAACTATGTAGGCTATGTTTTTTTTTTATTTTGTTGAATTTCAATTATTAAATCGTAGCAAATAAGACACTCAGAACATTAAGTATTTTTTATGGAATAAAGTTTTTTTAGGAACCTTATTAACTTGTTCTTCGCGAATTTTCAACAATTTCATAGACAGAACATATTTGTGCAATGAACTGGAATATAATCGATGATTTTAATTCTAAAATCCAATCAAATTACTATGTGAATACTATTTTTATATAATAAAAAAAATGATTCTTTTTAAACGAATAATTGTCTCAATCGTAAACATTGCTAAGCGCAATTTATTGTCTTCTTCTTTTGATTCTCAAGCAGTAACTTAGAGACGGATAGAGAGAAAAGATTATGAATAATAAACCAGCTATACAAAGTTTTTTAGTCCGACCCAAAGAGTATAGCTACAAACTAGCACTTTACCAAGTGTAAATAGATAAATATAGACCCTATGCTTTTAATACATAGAAATCAAATACTGATGACGTATTTATCTAATAAAATTTCTGGCTAGTATAATTATGGATACGGCTTGTGTAAATATTTTTATAAAAAATCAGGTTTTATAGCTTGATTATCGTATAATTATGAGCCATGTTTCACGAAATAATTTTTATTTCGTGAGAATTATTGTCATAAGGGTGTGTACCTATTATAAGCTTTAAGCGAGACGCATACAACCTGTTTCATGTTTGCGTCCAGCGTGCGACCAATCATGTGTCTTGCCCTAAATCGCGGTTCGTGTGATTGGTCGCACGGTGGATGCTAACTTGAGCGCCGCTAAGGACGCTGGCTGGACGTCACTGTTTGGCATTAAGGATAAGGCAAGTTTAACTTACCTCATCCTTGTTAACGCAGGCGTGAATATCTTTTTTATAGTAAATAGTGTGCTCAAATAGTATTTAGTTAGTTGCCATTGGATAAGCTAAGTAATTTTTATTTATAAAATAAAAAAAAAATGTTTTTTTTTTTAAATAAATGTTTTATTTTAATTGAGTTGATTTTTAATAAACAAAAGCGGTGATATGACCGAGAAGAATATGGGTTTTCCTTTCCGGGGTACAGAGTTTGACCCCGACATGCGCCTCTTACTTTTCGGAGTTATGTGCGTTTTAAGCAGTTAAACATCACTTGCTCACGGTGAAGAAAAACAAGAGGAAATAATGTTTTCAATGCCTTACGAAGTCTACTAATCCGAACTTGGCTATATTATCACATTCTAAACAGTGGGCCGGGGACATGTTGACAAGGACTAATGGTATAAAAAAAATATTATTTCTAGACTGGGGTTGAAAATTGAAACTTTGTTCACTTATGAATATCAGTTTATTATCAGATAACAACACAACTACAATACATTCGTAAATAACAATTAAAGTTAAATAAAAACTATAATACAAGAAAATAAAATTTGTGCAAATATAAACATAAAATAAAAATACAAATGCGGCGTACAAAAAGAGTTACATTGTTTATATAACTATCAATAGATAAGATACCATCTCGCATCAATACGTTTATTAATCAACATCTCACTGGATAATTTTATAGACTAGTACCGTACCTATCTATCTGGGAGTATTTATATTTACCGATCTGTTTCATAGAATATATTATAATAAATGATATTTCTTTGGCACATAAATTATAGAACATTTGACATAATTTTGTCATTCAAATAAAATTTTGTAAAATTGCTATAAATTTCGATTACGTTCGAAATTTATACAACTGTAAATAAAATCTGCTTTGATCTGTAAATAACGTACATGAAAGAATTTTTGCTGATAAACTTAATAGGTATATTTATAATGTTTTATTTATACAGCAAACCCTACCTGGTCTTGACTTAACTGTTATTTGAAATCGGTTTATAAGAAAACTTAAAAAAAAAGAAATTACAGGCTAAAAAGCACAACTCAATATTCAAATAAATAAATAAATCCATTAACTACACTAAGTCTTCAACTTTTCGTTACTCCAAATAATAAAAAAAATAACAAAATTCAACTATAAGCGAGATTTTATAACAAAACGAGCCCTTTTGACCTGTTAATTCAAATAATAATAATTAATGAGATGATTCATTAGCAAAATTACACATCACAATAATTAATAAATACATTTAATCACCATATATCCCGTGACAATCGTAACAACTTTAATGGATTATATTCACAATCATAAATATTTTGTACAGCGGTAAGGTTTGATTGATTTGTTTTATACTGGTGCTTATTCTGTCCAGAATACAGCAATATTGCTTGGCGGCAGTTCCCAGAACGTGGTCTGTCACAAAAGTCTCTAATACTGTTATTACTGATTTTTATCAACGTCGGAATATATTATGATAAAGATTATCACTAAACAAATTCATCACCATTATATAAAAACACAATCTTCAACATGATCGCAATCATTACTATAAAATTAGAAACAATTATAATCATCCCGTCTTTTGGTGTATAGCCTTCAGTACAAACCAGTTAAGAGTCTATATATAGGTTTATCAATAACTTGTTTGAAATCTTTTCGTCAAGGCATAGTACATATGTACAGTTGTTTTAAGACTAAGTCTTAACACATAAAGTCCTGTTTAAAGTGTGTGACTACGAGTGTTCCAACTCTTAGTATACTTATAGCACAAAAATACTGAAAAGTTAGCTTTATGACACAGACGTAAAGCACATATTCGTATGCTTTTAATATGAGTCAAGACGGTGTTCGAGTCGATACGGTGCATAAAATGAACGACCTTGAATACGAAGTATTTTTAAGGTACGTTTAGGAACAAGCATTTCTTGCCATAATGGCAAATAACCATTACTTTTAAAATATATATAAAACTAACGGGCACTGCAGACTTCGTGTCCGGTTAAGCAGCACCACCTACCGGCCCTAACTGTTTGTGAGTAGTTAGGTTGCAAACACACATACATAAGAATTATACGTTTGTATGTCAAGTTTTAATATTTTTCAAATCGTTTAAACCTTACCTAGACTTCTACGAATATTTCAAGACCCACATTATTTCGTTCGTACGTTCTCAAGTTTAAGTGAGACTCACGAACAGCGATTAATTTATATATTTAAAGAAGATAGATAAACTATCATGAAAATACCCAAAATACCATTGGTCAGCCATGAGATACCAAGTTACCAAGCCAAGTTCATCAGTTGAGATAATGACGATCTGCCGCGATGTAATCTCATTGGTACGCACGAAAATATGTCAGCCAATCAGAGTACACCATATTTACTTAAGGAAAGTCTTCATCCCCTATTGGTCGTTTGGCCCCTGCTGTTTGATTGCGTATTCATAGGGATTATGCATTGGGGGAAGTTTAGTAGGTAGCAAGACAGCACGACTCTCTTGTTGTTGTATTAATCTAAGCGTTAAGAAACAATGCTTAGTCTATTATTCGGTGCGAGATTACTGACAAAAATAAAATAGAAAAGAAGTTAAAATGGCTTATAAAAGTGGTAGTACTTTACATTATTAGTAAACTTTGATTTGTTTATCCATTCGGTACCCAGCAGGTAAGTTGCACAGATGATAGTGATATATCAGGGCGTATTGGCTAGGTAAACTCGTAACTAATTTGTAGCGTCAATGTTGACAGTACATTGAAGAAATGTCACTGCGTAGTTATCATTTCAATTGAACACCCTGCACCCATCTCGTAAGCGTCAATGGAATTTAGGTAATGAAACACTATAACGTTAAGAGTAAAATAGACCTAATTGCACTCGTTTCAAAGCTCATGTTCGCACCAAATGGAAAGTGTGTGACATAAATCGGTGGTAAGGAATGTATGATTTAAAAAAAAGAGCATTAGGTCGATTTTAGTTTAACATTGCCGTATTTTACTAGAGGTGGGCAGCTATTTAGAGGGTCCCCGATTAGTAAATGTCACAGAGTAGGAGAGGTACGATGGATGATTATTCTCATTTCCGCAGTAAAGCAACAATTAGTCTATACGTTTTGTATACTACGCAGTACATTCACATGTATGTTTGTTGGTCTGTCATTACATGACGGTGCATTGTGATGCGTCTTGGCCGGTTGGGGCCACGAACCCTTCTGGCGCGGCGGATATGTCGCCAACCAGTTCTGTGGGCGGTTGTCCTAGGTCTTGCATCTAAAAAATAAAAGAATATGTCTATATTACACACATAAATTTTGAAAATAATTGAAAAATAAATGCGGGCGTTATTAAAAATAAAGTTTCCTAACTTGTCATAAGATAATATAATTAGAGTTTAGATAGTACTCAGAAATAACAGATACTCTAGACAAAAGAAAATTGATGAACTGTTCAAAGATCTGTTTGGTTCCTGCTTTTGGCGGAGTATAAAAAAGTAAGATTAATTTTAATTATATATAAAACAATAAAGCTATGAGAGTTTATATTATTTTTTAAGATAAATAATATCACCTCACAACAATGAGAAACATAATTATGTGCCTGTGGCACTCTTGAAGCGAATATATTTTTTAGGTTTATTTATATGCAGAATGTTAGTGATGTTTTAATGTTATAGGCTTCTTCGATAAATGTTCTATCCAAAAACATTTTTTTTCAATTAAACCAGTAAATATTGCGCGATTAATCAAATAATGAAAATCTTCAGCTATAAAATATTAGTAGTTGATTGTTTTGATTTGATAAATGATTCTTCATCAATCCACACTGGGCCAACGGTCCACCAATTCGAACTGGACCAGGGTAGTGGGCCAGTAATAGATTGTTGACGATGATCAGATGATAACTATTCGAACATACCTGTTGCATTAACTTGAGTACAGTCTCAAAGCGCTTTCGTTTCACGTCTTCATTATCTGTGTCTTGTTCGGGCTCCAGTTCTGAGCACACTTGCTGCATAAGACTTTGCTGTTTCTCGAACCTTCAACAATAATACAACAATCTTTGTGAACAACATATTATGTATCTCTGCATGTCTAAAAGATTCTTACAGTTTAGCAAGATTATATTTCAGACATGCGGGCCTTAACGCATCGTATGGACTTGACATGAATAAAAATCTAATTAAATCATTGGAAAGTGAGCTTTATTATATGATACATAAAGCAAACTTTTCAATATTTTATGTGGAGGTCATTATAAACAACACTATGTCATATAAATCTTACATTTCACACCTTTAATTTGAATTGAGCCTTTATTATAGAGGTGAGGGTGCTTCTGTTGCTTTGAGCTTACTTGTCGCAGTTTTTTTTTCTATTATGAAAAGGACAGCACTATTTTTATACTTGCCAATTTAGTTCATATTAATAGATTTGTATAACATTATTTTTTTATTTATTATAAATTATAATCAATAATAGTATAAATAAATGATAATGATAAAATGATATGATTGTATATATGAATTTTCAACAGTGTAAATTATGAACGACAAACAAAAAACACCATTAATTTTTTTTTTTTAAACAATTTATATTATATAATTTATTTATATTATTATTATTGGTTATTTGTGTTCATTTAAGATATGTGTGTAGCCTGTGTATATTAAAAACCCTTATTGGCACCATTTAAGTAGAAAACTAGACTTTCATGTATAATTCGAAGATTCTCAATTTAACTTTTGTTTTTAATGACGGCCGATGGCTCAGTGGGCGTCGAATCTGCTTTCTGAGTCTAAGGCTGTGGGTTCGTTTTCCACGGCTGGAAAATGTTTGTGTCATAGACATATATGTTTTTCAGTGTCTGGATATTTATAAATGTATATTATTCATAAAAATATTCACCAGTCATTGTTAGTACTCATAACACAAGCTACAATTACTTTGGGACTAGATGGCGATGTGAGTATTGTCGTAGTATATTTATATTTATTTATAATTTATCTATATATATTATATTTATTTATAAAAACAGAAACCTTACCTCTCAAGTTCACTCTGTTCTATCTTTCCTTTATTCTCCGCTAACCAGGTGGGGTACTTCTCGACCAGCTCCTTAAGGGACGGATAGAGCACCTCCTTGGACAACAATGATTGCATCATGCCTTGCATGAATGGTAGGAACATGTTGCCTTCCTGAAATCATTAATTATTATTTTTATTATGTTTATTAAAAAACAACAACGCATAAAGACGCAGCTTCCAGTTAATTTGTTTGATAAGACTAAAACACTAATAGCATTAAATATGTATCGGCAACCTTAAAGAATTTTAGTCTAAAATAACTTTCTCAGTGATAATGTTGCGTGGGGTAGGGATCTGTTATGACATCTATGTACAAATTGTAATCATAAACTTGCTATGTCGTCTACTGACTACTAGTGATTACAACTTAACTTAATATCACTAATGTATACCTTGTCACATAAACTCTGTGTGGTTTGAGATAAGGTGAGTTACCTAGTTGTCGTTAATTGTTTTAGTCTTAAGTTAATCTTAATATTATCGTTATTGTTTATAATAATTTAAAGAAGTAGTAGTATATAACGTTGGCTTCCTAAATAAATATATATATAATATATATATAAAGACAATTATCTTACCTGGTTCCCTCCCTCGCCAAGATTAAAATTATTGAACATGTTCGCGAGGTCTGCATCTGAAAATGGTGTCTGCAGATTTTCCGCATTCGTATTTAAGTTCTGAAGAGTTTGCGAAATCGCTGCTGATACCTAGAAAGAGTTTTGACAAAGTTAATTTAGAAAAAAAAAATAGTAGTAGACCCCGGCCACTGCTGTAGTTTTCTTACGTATGAAACAAATAATTTGCAATAATATATGATTGCAATATATATTATTGCGAATTATTAGTTTTTAATTGAGATATAAACTATACTATCTCTTAAGTATAGGAATAAAAAACATATAAAAAAAAAAGTTAAAATCTGTTCAGTAGTGTACTTTGATCTATTTGAGTACACTAGTTTATGTATTAATATGTACTTATTTGCATGTATGTATTTTAAAATTTGTACCACCAGCAGTCTATTCTCCTCTTCTTTTTTTTCCTAATTCAAAGGTTGCCTGGCAGAGATCGCTATTAAGCGATAAGGCCGCCTTTTGTATTCTACTTCTTTCGATATGTTTCTGTTTTTATTATATTTTATATATGTTAATGTTATGGTATACAAATAAAGAGTTTAATAATAATAATAATAGTTTCGGAGTTCATCCTGCATGAACAGTGTGACACTGGAATAATATATAAAATCACACAATTTGTAAAATTCAAACAATTTGGTTGCACACACATTTTGAAATAGCGATAGTGCATGTGATTTTTCATACCGTCAACCCCATATTCAGTAAAGTAGGTACAACACCTCAATAGCCTATAACAGTCCATTGCTGGACTAAAGGCTTCTCCCAAAAGGGTGTTTACCCATAATCACTACTGTGGCCAGATGGGTTGGTGATCACACTAGATGATAGTATTAGCACAAAGGCTGTCCGTTCTCATTAAATTCCCTTAGTCGCCTCGTACAACTCCCATTCATAGGTGGGGTAGTGACAACTGTATTTTGTAGTGCCATCAACACTCAGCATATAGTTCTTTTTGTCTAGATTAATTAAAAGAATCATGTGTATTTTTAACGTTGTAGTGTATTTTGTACCTTTTATTTTACCAGAATCTTTAAAATAAAAAAAGCTGTGCACCTCGTCAATTTTTTCTTGTACTGCGGGATCATTGGCTTCTGGTTCAGTTGCGGCGTCATCTGATGGAGGTTTTAATACTTGTGCTGCGGCTTCTGATGATTATAATATACACTTATTAGCTTTCAAATTATGTATACAATACATTTAGATTTATATAATTGTTTTTTATTCCACAGCAGTTTACCGCAATCTCACCTGGGGATAAGTAGTAAGTCTAAGATACCGCTCTACCCGACATAGAACCTAGCGGCTCAGCTTTGTTGGTAGGGTGGTAACGAGCAATGGCCAAAGACCAGACTATACGATATATCAAAAAAGTTTGGGTTCTTTAAGAATAAAATGACCAAGAATGGCAAATGATAAGAGATAGGACAACTTTTTCTTGCACATATCCCAAATTAAGTGGGATCGGCACAATATAAATTCTTCAAATATATTTGTTGTCCGACGGCTTCCAGTCAATCCTCCGATGGCATGTTTTTGTTGGTGACAGCCACCATTTGGTTCAAAGGGGTATTATTCCTATTTTATACCTAAGTGATTAAATGGGTATTGAGCATACACATGATATATTTCTGGACACTTCGAGTGCCCCTTTAAATCAGATTAGAGCGATAAAGCATCACTGTATCTGACGTTTTTGGCCGCTCTGGACCATTTTCCTACTCAGCTTTGTTTTACTTTGCTTTGGAATTGAAAAGTGGTAACAAAAAATTCACACCTGCCATTTTTGAAAAGGTCTGCGTGATTTGCTCTTGTGATATTTGCTCCTCTGTAACAAGTAAATTTTATCAATGACATTTTGTTGCCCCATGTACGTGAAGATTTGCCATCATCGTGTCATATAAGGCCTTGATTTGCCTGAGGAAACGGAAGTTTTGGTTTTAATAACAAGATTGTTATCAAAATAAACTCTTAGTAGTTATGGCTTGGTTTAGTATGTTTATCACTCTGAGTTCTGATATGTATCATCTGCCTGCATCCGTATGACCTTACGAAGCATGGTTTCTTATCCCAAATTGTCCAGTTCTGTGCCAGCTCTCCTATGATGATCAGAACAAAAGGGACTCTCCATCGCAGTTACGGGCCGTATTGTATTGAGAACTCTATCATAACCGTGATCATGACACGTGTCAGCAAATACAGATTTTATGATTCCATGAGCAAATGTACATGTCTGGACAAGACTATAGTTTTGACGACCCGGGCGGCCTGCTAAGCTGGAGTGAGCTGGAGTGAGCTGGAGTGGTCCACCCTAGTACGAAGACAGGCGCAGGAACAGAAGGCTTTATAGTTTCCTATGTATAACTTAAGTTCTTATTTGGAGAAAAAAATAGATTTAATAACACATAGTGCATATTTTACCGAAAATTGTCTTTGTTTTCTCATTACTTTTGTAAGATAAGATAAAAACATAAATGTAACATAACTTTTTATCTTGTGCGTGCAATGCTTTCAACAGCAAATATTGTGAGAAGGACATTTTTCATGTCAAAATTGGCACTTATAGAAAATTTATTATGGCAAAATAAGTATTATAAGCTTTTTTTTTTTTTTTATAAATTAATTATTTATTTGATTATCTCTAAAATATAATTTTTATTAATACATAACTATAACCTAAAATAAACTATTTAAAAACTAAATAAAATCTAAAACGTCCTCGAAACCACCACAGCTTTTTTTTGTTTTACTTTATTGTTTTAATTTCTTTTTTTTTTGTATAATTTTAACTTGGTACTTTTTCCTAAGCAATTGTGGTTAATGTTATCGTATTATATGTATAACTAAGTTGTGGTGTTGTGTGTGTGATATAAAAATACAGCATTAATTTTATGCATACTGTTTGTTTCCCTTGAAAAGCTAATAACTAAATAAATAAAATAAAATAAATCATCATCATATCAACCCATCAGGGGCTCACAATGACATGGGCTAAGGCCATAGTAAACCAGGCTGGCCCAGTGCGGATTGGTGGACTTCACACACCTTTGAGCATACATAACAGTATGAAGAACTCTCAAGCGTGCAGGTTTTATCACAATGTTTTCCTTCACAATTTGAACAAGTGATATTTTAATTACTTCAAACACACATAACGTAGAAAAGGTGCATGCTGAGATTTGAACTTGCCTCCCTGAAAGACAAGCCAAAGTCTCGGCCACTGGGCTATCACCACTTCGTAAGATAAGCTTTTAAGAATAGATAGACAATTCTATTACCCGGCACACCACTAAATCCTCCAAGAATAGAGGCCATGTTGCTTTCAAATTGTGCTGCTGCTTCCTTAATAAATTCCTCACTCCATATGTTATGATGTACGTTCTCTGGTGTTGCTACCTGTTCAGGTCTCTTTGTCATGTCTAGTAAGGCACCTGCAATTGATCAATGAAATATTTATTCTTAGTTGTTAGCATAACTGGGACACAAGTATGCTATTGAAACTGTGTCTTTCTGCTTGATTGATGGCAATAAGTAGTAATAAAATTACACAGTGAATCATCTTCATCATATCAACTCATTGATATCCCCACTATAGAGAAGAAGAAAATACACTTTATTGCACGTAAACACACAGGAAAAGAAACTTTCAGGAGTATACAGTAAACAATGTAGACATGCAAAGGCGGCCTTATTGCTGCAAGCAATCTCTTAAAGGCAACCTTAGAGCATGGGTCTCCTCCCACATTGAGAAGGGGTTATAACGGTAGTCCACCACGCTGACCCAGTGCAGATTTGTGGACTCCACATGCCTTCGAGAACATTAAGGAGAACTCTCAGACATGCAGATTTACTCACAGTGTATTCCTTCACTGTTGCAGCAAGTTTTGTTTGAAATGTTAGAGGTGCATGGTGGGACTCAAACTGGCTATCACTGCTTCATATGGTCAGTAATATAATATAATAAATATATCAATATACTATGACATGACACACATCACCATCTAGCCCCAAAGTATTGTGTGATGTTTTGGAAAAATACTTATAACATACACCCAGACACTGAAAAACATTATTGTTCATCGCACAAACATTTTTCCAAAACATCACACAATACACAAAATAAAATTTTCTCTATTATTAAAAGAATAGCCTAAATCAATAGACATTCAAAGCCTTTCTGTACTACTTACTATGGGTAATATGACATCCTAAGCAGTGGTTGTGGCGGGAACCTATCATTTTTGTTGTCAATGAGAAATATCTTTATGTCTAGTTGAGGACTGTGATGTATAATCATCATCATCCGTATATTGTCTCTCTAAGCACACACCTTCTCTCACAAGATAGAGGGAATTAGAGCAGTGGTCCACCATGGTGCTCAAATGCAGGGTGGTGGGCTTCAATGGTAGCAGACAGCAGAACATGCGCTCTGGTGCATCAGTTGGAAAATGCCCACTTGTTAACTGGTTCTTACAAATTCTGTATGGTAAAACTAAACTCCTAACAAATTTATGATTGGCCGCTCTCAGGATTCAACACCTTGATATCTGAAGCTGAAGCTTAGCCAATGAGGCAGAAGTAAATGTGTAACAGTGTATTTAAATAAATGCTTAACAAGACAAAGGTAAGTGCTTAACTAAAACCTCACTTCTATGCAAATTTATCTCCTAACTCTTTTTTTTAAATATGGCTTTCAGGCTTCAGGTTCTAGGCAAATCAAACATTCTACCTTCTACTTATGCTTTCAAATTAACACATTAAAAGAATTGCTATTGACAATACATACACATCACAGAAACACATAGGACCCCATGTAAAATAACAACACAGGAAAAATATAGTGAAGTTATTTCTACATATTAAAATATATATACAGAATCAACACTGAGACCTATTCAAATTCGCTATGTGCATTTCACAACAAATTTTCCCTATTTGGGCAAACGGATCAGAGAAGTTAAGACTATTCTGAAGTTTCTATTTTTAAAGCAGTTGTTTTATTACCTACCGGAAGTAATAATTGATGAATTGAATGTACAGGATGTACATTTGTTTTGTCATGACATCTATAGCATACTTAACAAAGACTTGATATAATATAGACAAGCTTATATTTGCTTCACCATAGTGCGGCACGCATAGCGGATAGCAAATTTAAAGCAATTTATTTTAATAGATACCTAGCTTATGAAGTTCGCAAGAGTCCAAAGTTTACTACATTGCATTCTAATATTTTAAATACCTACCTAAATAAGATTAAGAACTGAAACGTGAAATTCTTCCAGTCCGACACAGGTGATTCCGCCGATGTCATGCCGTATTATTTCTGCCATTTATGATAAATGAGGAAATAATAGCAAAGTTGTGTAACACATATTTAGGTTATAGTATTAAATTACAACTTACTGTCCAACAAGTCATCCAATTCGGGATCGGCGTCGTTCCTCGCAACATCCTTATTTTCCGACATTATAAAATATTTAGATAATTATTTAGAAGAAAAAGAACCGAAGTACGTTCAGCTCCGAATTTTTTTCTGACATAAGAAATTTATTGCCAGTTGTAAAAAAAGTATCACAAGACCACCATAGACAAGTCCTTAAAAGCTAGTACTTCACATGGCTATAAGAACTAAGAACGCTTTACTTGAACTTGTAGTCTATAGCTTTTAAAGTTATGGGGCAGTGTCAATCCGTTATTTATCTACTATTTAAAAAATAACGTGAGTTGAAAAAAATACTTTTAGAATACTATAAAAATTGCAACCTTGTGCTCCAACAATTCAAGATTACTGGAGTTCAGAGAGTCAGATCATAAAGTTTCATCATCATTAACCCATTACCAGCCCACAACAGAGCGCGGATCTTCTCTGGGAATGGGGTTTAGGCCGTAATACAACTCGATGGGTGAATGCGGATTGGTAAACACCATACGCCCTTTATAAAAAAATCTAGGTATATAATTTTCCTGGCGATGTTTTCCTACACCTTTGAACCAAATTATATTTTATTCAAATTCAAATTCAAATTCAAATTCATTTATTTCAAGTAGGCCTACTTTATAAGCACTTTTGAAACGTCAAGTATGCATGTTTGTGTGACTCTACCACCGGTTCGGAAAGCAGATTCTACCGAGAAGAGCCGGCAAGAAACTCAGTAGTTGCTCTTTTCCAACATCAACATTTACAATCATTTTGCTATCTTGCGGGAGATGAGAGCGAGGCATAACTATAGGGATGCTGTTATAAGTTACACTATAAGGAATTTTGTGTATAGAATAAGGTGGTTTTTTAGTTGTTAAGTACTATAGTCGTAAAAATGTAATAGGCCCGTTTTGACATTTGTCATCGCGACGTAACTAGTTATGTAACCATGAGACTCTGTACTCGATACTCACGATAAATCAATTCAAGTTTGTATCAGTACTCGATTGATATTATTATGTATTGTAAAGTGTTCGTTCGTTCAAAGTATTCCTTTAACTTCACAACCAATACGCGTGACTGGCTGTTGATTATACGTCCACTTTTCAACATGTTGAAACAGAGTTAGTACTATATAACAACAAACACAAAACTCGAGTCAAATCACTATGTTTAAATTAATGTCCAAAATAGAAGAGCCATAGTTAACGTAATAGTAAACAATATATATCAAACTTAAACGAGCGCACAGTCAACTTTACAAGATGAGGAACGAAAAACTGCGCAGTGCGCGCGGGGACGCTTCAGTCATGTGCCGCTTGGTCAGATACATCATCTCAGACTCATTATTTAGAACCCATTTTAAGAACCAAGCACATTCTTTGCAGTAAAGATAACTACACAATATTTAATTTCGATATTCAGTAAAAAAATGGTTACAGCTCTAGTATAAAAAAAAAAAAGACTGAGAACGTAACTGTTTTCGGAACGTTTCGCAACAATTATAAATTGCATGCTACTATGAAGTAAGCGCAAAAAGAATACTCGCGATATATTCTTTCATATTATTTAACGTCCCAAAAAAATTTACGTATTTTTTAAAACACTGTATGTAATTGATTTTTATTTTTTTGTTTCTTTCAGTTTCGTTCCAAGTTACATTCTATGGTCTTTCACAAATGTCAAAACGGGCCTATTATATTTTTCCGACTATAACATAGGTTTAACTTTATTGTTTTACTAACACGTTATGGACAAATGTCCGAAATAAAGATTATTATTATTATTATTATAACGATTATCTACTAGGCTATCACAGGCACAGGCTATTCATACAGTTTGGTTGTACAAATAATAATAAAATATTGATTGATACTTACTTATTTGGCTAAAGATATATGGGACACTGCATAAGGGATTACATAATAAAACAAAAATTAGCTTCGTTGGTGTAGACTATATTCTAGATTTCAAAATCGGTATTGAAGAAATCTTGCTAATATCTTGGTTATTCAATTTTGGTTTATATTATAGTATTTTTTTACATAATAATTATAGGTACTAATGATGAATACATGAATGGTAGGTATAAAACAATATTTTTTCTTTATCAAAAAATCCCAATATCTTTGAATTTATGTTTCAAATTGTATTTTTACCCCGGAACATAAGTCCATGTCAATATAACAGTAAGATTGATTGTGATTATAGGCGTACATTATTAAAGATATTATTATACAAAATTCAAAAATTATTTTATTTTTTGTAGAGTCCCGTTATAATAAAATCCCTATACAATGTTAATAATGTGTAAAAACTTATATTGAGAATCAATATATATCAATTATAAACTCTTTAATTACCTTCTTATTATTGTGTTGCCATAATATTATTATAATTATAATTTATTTTTATTTTGTGCCATTAGGTGATCTGTAGTTGCATAATATCCATATCCCTACCTTACAGAACATGGACTACATACAAAACATTTAAAATCCACATATAAGACAGAGGAATTACAATTATCATTTCGTATGTTTTGTTATCTCCAGCATCAATATTATATTTCGTATGAGGATAGGAATGTAGAAAGGAGTAAAGTATACAAAGTGGCGAGCCAAAATATAAACTATAACCAAAGCAGTCTTTGTATCTTAAACCATAAATATAGTTTATAATATTTTTTGAATTCAGCATATATTGCACATTTATGTAGCGTAGTCCAGTAGTTAAACATAATATCCTAACTATGCATAAAACACATAGTGTTGTATTATTATTACATAGCAATAGATAAACTATGAGAAATTGATTGCAAAACATGTTATTTACAAAAAAAAAAGGTATGCTTTCTATCAATTTTTCTTTAGCTTTTGTTAATTTTGAGGTGATGTTATTTATTTAATCTACCGCACACGGCCTGCTAGAAATTTAAAAACGTAGTACCCTGTTGCCACTTGAAACAATCTATGAACCCAGTATAACCTTTTCAATTTATTTCGGGCTTGAGGGAGTGATTCTGTGGTATCTTTTAAAATGAACCGTCTTATTCCAAGCATATATGAACCGATATATGAATCCCAATTGAACTGCCCAGGCCAGTGCGCAAAGGCACCTGAATCACTAGCAGAACTTGCTTCATTGTGTAAAGCTGTTAATTCCGAGACGCCAAATTCCCACTCATGATTGGCAAAATATTCACCGGTCGCCGCAGCCATTTTAAATCGTCGTGCAAGTTTCATCATTCTGTAAAAAAGTAAAAAAACATACATTGATATTTATTATAATATAAAGTTATTTATAAATAATTAATTATACAAATGCAACCTAAAATATGCTTTAAAAAACTATGTTTTTTTTTACAAGCTTTTAAGTGAAATTTTTAATCTGTTTTGCTTTTAGTAGGGTAAATATTTTTATTGGCTTTTCCAAGCAAACGAACAGTACTTTATACAAATACGAGTAATATAGGTAGTTGTTTTTGTCGCATAAACCAATGAAGTCAAACAACTTAGTTTGAACCGATCAAGGCGTGGTCGTTAAAGATCAGGATTATTTAAAATCACTCGGGTCCATAAGCCATGAGGCTATGGAGGGTAGAGGTAAGGAGAGTCCATATAAGATGTTATATGGGAGAAAAGTTGAAAAAGTGTCCAGTGTATGCGCTAAATAACAGTTCAAAAATCCTCCACAATGGCGCTGGTGGATGCACAGGGTATGGTATGAATGTAGCAATCGTAGATGAATTGAAGTATGCCGAGTTAAAAAATTTAATGTCATTATCGACTAAAGTAGTTAATTATTGAGAATTTCAACAACTTACGTTGTACAAAATATTGTGGTAAATATAACCTTACTTCCTTGTATCTCCATACTTCCTTGTTTATTTTTCAAGCCTACTCTAACAATATTTATATTTGGCGCTTCTTTTAAGAGTTACCCTGATGCAAATGTGGCGCCATCCTAATTTAATACATTTTGACGACACTTTTTCATATACACAGATGACTCTCCTTACCTCTACCCTCCATACATGAGGCGTTCTCAGTAGTTGAATGCCACTTTACGACTGACCTAATGCATTTATTGTAGTATGTTAGTAACAAACAATCCTATCAGATAAAAACAATTTTCTTTTGAGGCTCTGCGTCTAGAAATGTTTCACTTAAAAGAAAAAAATAGTCAATTTTATATTATCATAAATTTTATGTGTTCTATATATTTGATCAGAATGTTGTAATCAAATTGTTTCTGTGTCTTTATTTACGCATGAATGCAATCAAATATAAATGTTCTTTAGTTAGGAAAAAATCATGGTAGTGATTACATGATTTTAACAGGATTAAGTCAGGTACCGTCGCGAAACCGAGTGATAGGGGAAAACATGGTCCGCCAACTTACTTTTTATGATGCGCGCGCACACCGTCATAAAAACCGACGCCCTGAAGTTAGCTATAGTCAACATTTTAGTTTTTCAAAAAAAGGTTTGACAGTATACACTTTTAATTATTAAAGTCTGTGGGCTTATTCCGGTGATTTAATTGTTTTCTCTACAAACATAGAATAATGAGTAAGATAAAATTTTTGAAAAGATTTTTGTCTTGTTACGCCAAAGAAGTATAACTTCTAACGCGTGTACATAAGTACACACACGTTTTTAGTAAAATTTATTTCAGATATGGTATATATGGTAACATGAAATAGGAGTAGTTAATACCTATATTGTTTAAATTATTTTTACATTGAGAATAATACTTGTTTATAAGCTGTCTGAGCACTATTTATTTGCATTTGCCGTTGCACCTTGATTTTTTTTAATTGGCTAAATTAATGAAAGTAAAAAGATTGCTAGGAGTTATTTACATTTTTCATGCCTTTTGCTTTGTTAAAATATAAGCATAAGTGCAACTGGTAAATAACCAACATGGGCAATCTTTTATATTCTACCTTTCAAAAACTTACATTGCTTTTCTTCCTTGTGCCCGGAGTAGTAAATCATATAGGAAAGCTGGTAAAAAGTGGCAAGATATTTCCCAAAATGTATTTATAAACCGAGACTCCGTAAAAGCAAAGTTTGGGTACCACATAACATATCTGTAAAGAAAAAAAACTAATTATATTTTGATGTGTAAAAATATTTATAATTTTATTTTATTAATAATTAAAAAAAAAACTCGCTGCTAAGCATGGTAATAGTGTGATATCTATGTGAAGTGGTACTTTAATCAAAAAATGGACTGTCTTTAAAAAAAATGTTATGTCATGTTAATAAATAGCGCGCGCTTTTCATAAAAAGCGCGCGCTATTTTAAATATTTAAAATTGAAATGTTTAGATTAAAATCCGTAGTAAAACTATAAAAGAAAATTAAATACTTTGTAGGGTTCTCTCTTGCCCATTTGACGCAGAGTTTTGTGAAATGTCCCCATTGTAGTGGATTAATTGATCCCGATGTGACATTGTAGACTGGACAACGGCCTGGTCTGAAAATAGAACATAAGAAAAAATTGAGGTGTCGTGGGACCTTTGTGGGAGCTTTTGTAGTCTGTTTTATGCTGGATAAAAAGTTTGACAAAGTCTTCAATAATTGTGTCCAGCGCACGCGTTTTTATTTCTAAAATGCATAAGCAAAGTAGGTTTAAGCAGAAATGAAGCTATTTAGTACTTTTCCGGCGGATTGCGCCCCACTTATTTTTGCCGTTAAACAATTTTGCTGTGAGGCTCGAGGGGCGTGATTGCCGGTGTGATTACACGGCAGATGATGTTTTATGCCTCAGGTATTTATGTCTGGCCGTGAGGCTTCGGCAGTGGCTAGATATCACCCTACCGACAAAGACATGCCGCTAAACGATTACGCGTTCTGGTACGATGTAGCGTTAAAACCGATTAGGGTTATGCCGGGTTTAATATCACTGCCATACATCTGTCCTCTAATCTCCAAATTATATCCCCGGAGAAGTTTACCACCATTTATTAATACACATAAATTATGTGTAGTAATAAACGGGTGTAAACTTCCAATTACATGTTCCCATGCTTTAGCAGATGGACCACGTTAATTATACCCCCGTCATGGGATTAAATCGGGGGATATAATTTTTGTATCCAGCAGGGCAAGCACAGGCGGGAGATAATAATAGGTATATCTCCTGATTATATCCCCTGACAAAGGATATAACTAACTTGCCCACCTGCTAAATCACTGGAACATGAAATAGGAGAAGTTTTCCCCCGTTTTTTAATACACATAATATATTATTTGGATATTATTTCCACTTGTGAGCCAGAGCTCTGAGAGTTGATAAAGCTGTGAGAGAAGATTACCTGGTGTACCAGGTATGGTAGGCATGGCAAAACGTGCCACAACAAGTTATTATTTACCTGTATCTTGTCAGCCGTAAAGGTCTGTCTTGTAGTGGTAAAAATACTTAAAAGCTATTGAAAGAAACGGTAACGCAGAAACGTAAATTAAATTAGGTAGTTTTCGTAGTGAATAGGCCTACTTACTTTTTCGACCCTTGTCTCCAGGCGGCTAAGATGCAGCTGTTGACCACCATGTCGACTGGTACGAGGTCCACAACGTAACGCTCTCTACAGTACCCCGAACGATAGGTACCACGCGATATCTCCATTATTATACCTGACAATCAAATCAATAAAAAATCCTTACTAATTTTATAAATGCGACGGTGTGTTTATTGGTTTTTCCTTCCTTCACGCTCTAAGGAACCATTTAACTTGATTTCAGCATAGAGTTGTTTGACAGGACGGGGCGTAACATGGGCTACTTTTTATCTCTAAGAAAATCGTGAAAAACACGGACGACGGGGAGGCAACATCTAGTTTGACATAAAATAAAAACATTAAAATTTAATAAAAAATTCCGTTGCAATAAGTGGGAGGGGTCAGGTGCGATCACCGGCTGGGGAAACTTAGGGAATTTATAATTGCTGAATTTTCTCTGGTCTGGTCTGGTCTGGTTGGAGGTTTTGGCCGTGACCACCCTATCCACAAAATATCCGTGCGTCAAGCGATTTACGATGCCGGTACGATGGCGCGTAGAAACTGACTAGGGGCATGAGTATAATATATCTGTCATACCCTAAACAGGTGAGCCCATTACCATCTTAGACTGGATCATAATCTACCACCAGATGAGATTTCAGTCAAAGGTTAGCCTTTGGTTAGCCTGTAGTGAAAAAATAGGGACTCTTTGTACATGTGGAGCCTTTCTTCTAAATGACTTTGCTTGTATGTAGAAGGTATTGTGCAGTTGTGCGTTTATAGAAACTAACCTGTAACTCCGTAAACGTTATCAATCCAACCGGGAAATGGCTCCTGGAATGCGGCCGTTACTGGAATTAAAATAAAAAACCTTTTATTTAAAAGAAATAGTTGAATAGATTTAGTAACACCTACCTACTTAGATTTTGTATGAAAAGTTTCATAAAGAATGTCATACAAAATTTCGAAGATTAAACTAGAAACGATGCAGGAACATTTTTTGAAACGTGGGCTTTTGTTCAGTTACTAGCCTTCGGAATAAGACATTTCAATTCAATTTCTTTGTATTTACAGATGACATCAATAGAGTCGGAGGGAACTGCTGAACCTAAACGGCAAAAGACCGTATTTATTGGTATTTAAAACTCCACAAAAATTAAAACAAAAGACCATCGTATTCGGAGCATGGGTAATGCTGACTTAGTATTGGGCGCCCCTACACGTTATACTTAAAACCTAGAACTAACTCCTAGAAACCTTACTAAGAGATCTCTATGAATTCACCCAGGCTAAACAATCTGCTTTTGACACAACTTTTTGTGTGAGAAACTCTTGACCGAAAACAGAAAACCCACTATGACGCGATCTTAAGTCAAACTTGCTAACATGTTATAAATATCACGTGCATGCTACTAAATTTATGTACCTGTCTAGCTACTGCGGGAAAGTGCACCTGTTTTAAGTGAAAAAATCGATAGATATGAATATTTTAGTGAGGATAATGTTACGGACGTAGATACTTCGGCTTATAAATTTTGTCGTTCACGATAACAATTTTGTACTGTTATTAAAGAAGCCATATAAAATTGGAGTTTCCGACGCTGTGGGTTTAATAACATTAATTAGGTACAAATTAAACTCCAAAAAAAATCATATTTCACTCATTATAAATGTGAAAGTGTTTGGTTCCTTTTCTTTCACTCAGCTATAGAGAATCGGAGAGTCGTGATTTTTTGCATATTGATATAAACTAGCTATTCCAAAAAAATAGGGGTTAAAATTGCTTTTGAATTAACACTAAACGTTCATGGTTTGAGATTCATTCGATTTTCGACTTCCAATTCTTTTTTTTTCATCAGCTTTGACGAGTAACATGGATATGTCGACAATCGGAGTCATTTTTTAATAAGAGTTCCTGATTTTTGGGTACTCCGAATAGCCACTTTAAAGCTACTAAGCGTTTTGATATTATGTTTAATGATTTTTGATAAAAACGATGTATTTATTTTAAATATACCATCTATTAAGTTTAAATGAAGCACACCGGGAGGGCATCTTTAGTTACATGTTTTGTAGATGTGTAAACGTTGCAGGTGTAAAACTTACCTATGGAAGGTCTGATAATACAGACAGGTAGTTCTGTGTGGTTGTACACAATAGACTCTGCGAGCGATTTCGTCAGTGTATAAGGATTAGGATGATCACCCTGTGGAACAAAAACAACATTTAGCACATCCATATCGTAATTGGTTTATATTTGGGGTAACCATACATCAGCAAAGCTTCAGCAGTGATTTCGTGCACTCTATTAAAATTTCTAAGGGACGTAACGGTATATATGGGATTCCCACCCACTTCAATCTTCAAGCTACCGTCAGCATCGGTGGCCTTGGTAATATAGTAAATCTAAGTACTATTTCTGTGACCTCACCACATGAAAATGGTTCCCTGAGTTAATATACTTCTGGCTCTTCCCAAGATCGCACGCAAGATCCACAACCCAGCACTTTCGTAGATTATCAAGGAGTTAAAAATCTGTATATAATATACCATTAGTTGATTTAACGGCATTTTTAGACAATACTATCATAAGTTATAGTTATAAAGGACAAATCAAAATCAGAATCACCAACACCTATATTAAAAAAAACCTTGTATATCTATGATTAATTTCCTACCATTTTAAGTCCTGTACATTTTCCTTTATTTAATAGAAAGTAACAAATATTATGTTTAAGTTGTAAGCGGTCATATAGGTAAAATAAGTACGTACTTTGAATTATGTCATTACTTATTCAAAGCAACGATATGATTTTTATTTATGGAACCCTACGAAAGCGTCTAACCAGAAATTGTAGGGGGAAAATGTTAAATTGTATTCAAGACTGCTGTCATTTTGTCTGGCTATTTTAGCACTTCCACTTTTGAAACATTTATCATAAGTGGTAGGTTCGATATGCTTGTTGTTTCGTTTTACTACGAAAGGCAAAACACCCTTGTCTATAATCAATATTTCTACAGTTATTGAAAGGGCAGCAAATAGCTACAATCGATCGCAATGACGTCGGGAAAGCAGTTTTTCACTCTACATTGGTGGCAATTAATCTTTACACCAACATTATATATCAATAAAATTTACTTTGCCCTTCTCACGATTTTTCCTGTAGGTACAAAAAGGAGAACACTATTTTAAGATTTGCCAATTTAGTTTAGTTTAGATATATTTGTTGTGTCTGCACACTTAATACCAAATCTAGAATAGTATTTTCTTATCAAGGTTTCAACCGTAATATTTGGAGCGCGCTGTGCGCGTTAAATATTACGTTTTCCGACTTCCCGTCATATTATTTTTCTTCTGTAAGGACTGACAAAATACTATATAAGTATAGAGATTTATTTTGTATGTAAAAAATATATCGCTTTGTCAGGCAGGTTTTAAAGATATTTTAAGTTATTAGTTTCTTTACGAAAGTTTTAAGTTTTTTTACGAAAGTCAGAACGTTTTGAGCAAACCTGTAAGGCTTCAGCAATAATATTCACAGTTTCCGCTGGCAACATCTTAGTACATTTTACGATACTCTCCGGGTCGTATGGGGGTGGATACACTTTTTCTTCTATGTAACTTCTTGGAGCATTGCTGTACGCTGTTGATACGTGAACTAGAGCCTGAAAATTATTGTTTTTAATAGTTTTCGCTCACAACAGCATTCGCATTAGTTTGTTAATAATACAGCAGAAACCATTTGTTTCCAGATTCTTGTAATTTTTTTTTATTGGGAACTTGTGATTTTTATTCTGGTTACACATACACATACGTTCCCTTCCGATCTCAGTCCAGTGTACAGTTAAAACACTAAGAAGCTAATTTCAGTGTCATAACATGTCATAATATCTCATGGCCAAAAAATCATTGCCAATCTAGTAAAGACCAACTCGAAATATCAGCGTGTCGGAATGTAAAGAAAATTTACAGAGAACATGAAGAAAATCCTTGATGCACTCAAATTTTTTTTAACTGTAATTTTTTATCTTTTCTTACCCTAAGTAACGGCATATCTCCAGCCAATTTCAAGAGAGTTGCAGTTCCTTGGACATTCAAAGTAGTTGCAGCATGAAGAGGTTCTGTAAATTTCACGGTAGCGGCCGAATGGAAAACCGTATTGCATTTTTTCAACAGCAACTGTTGCTCGGGGCTGACACCAAGATTAGGGGCGGAGACGTCACCAGTGATGGGGTATAACTTACTCAAACGCTCTGGCCACTTTGCTCGGATGCGATCGAAAACCTGAGGAACAAGTATTTAAAACTTCATTTTTTTAGATTAGTTATCATTGTTATGTAGTTTATCTTACGTTTTTACGAGTATATAAATCTCTATAATAACAGTCGGAAATTATAAATCTTTCGAGAGATACAAAATGCAACCTACCTGATTCTTCAACAGTTCCTTATACCTCTGATCCACAGACAGTCCACGTTTGGGACGCATGAGGATATAAATGGTGTCAATCCCGGGACAGCTCCTCAGCAACTTCTCCAGTAAAGCCTTCCCGACGAAGCCGGTTCCGCCAGTCACGAGTATAACAGAATTATAGAAATAATCGGCTATTCGCTCTTCAGGGTATGCTTGATTGTAATGCTCAGTTCCGATTTCATTGAAATTTGGTGATAGTAGATCATTGCCGTTAAGGCACTCCATATTTTTTCTGAAATAATAGATGTTTTTGAACAATTTGATCTTAAAGCAGTGGCTTCACCATGGCATGACTATCCAACCTCAGTGACAAGTAAGACACTGCACGCCATCGCGGATGCATTTTGCTTGCTTACTTATTTTTTACTTATCTATCGCATTTGAAAGCATCAGTAAACTTAAAATGTTTAATTAAGTAGCCAATGTAAAAATCAACTTAATGAAATCAAAATATTACATAAATGTCTCTAGAAAAAAAAAAGTTACCATACGTACCTGGATGAAGGTTTAAAAAAAATTGAGTAAATATATTGAGAGAGTATTTTTTGCGTACTTACAAGTTTTCTATGTTTTCACACATTTTTCTTTTTTTTTGTCTACTTAAGGCGAGAAGACGTCTTCCACAATATTACGGACCTGTAGCAAATAAAAAATGTTTGTTATGTCGGTGTAAGGTCTATTACTTGTCGGTTTCTTAGGGTGTCTTTACGACTAGGTTATATTCTATTGTATCATTAAGATTAAGTATTTATGTCATTTTGTTGTCTTTAATTTAGGCTATACCTCCTTTATCGAGTTTAGAATCTATCTTTAACCTTAATGTTTAGCAGTTTTCAGTTTTTTCCTTTAGTAGGTACACTTGAAGAAAAAATCTGTAAGTAAGAAACGGACAGGCGGACATTCAAGAAATATAAAAGCTCCGTTTCTTCATTTCGAGTTATGGAACTCTAAGAACCGGTAAAATTCATAACAATATGGGTAATAATGGCACTGTTACATAATTGAAAGAAATTTCATAATGTCCGGTTGTGAATATTTACCTTGACTCAAAAGTATAGTTTCGTTTGAAAGTAGGCATTCAGAGTAATAGAAATGAAGATGTTATGCAATTGTTTGTTTAGAAGTATACCTACCTATCTTGTTTATGAACTAGGCCAGAATTTGATTACTAAGTAGAACGGTCAAAAGCCAAAGTCAAATAATAAAATTAATTAAAAAAAGATAAAATAAAAATAAGACAAACACAAAAAAACAAAAAACAAACATAACAATCATTTAAACAATATTATGAAGATAATTAAAAATAAATTAAAAGAATTACTGATCTCTTTTTACATCGACAATATTTGTTATACCTACTTAGTACACTTCTGGTTACAAATATTACAACATACGAACACTATGGTAGTAAAAGTAAACAAGTCATTTTCAAAATAAAAACTTTAGCACTTCTGCACAGTAGCCTAAAAATATATTATCTAAGAACCCGCTAGAAGTGAATACGGGAACCCAAAAAAGGAAACACGTCGTTTGTTTTAACGCCAAACGACATAATACATTAATAATGCAAACAACGTAACAAAAAGAAGTCTAGTCATATTTTCAGAAAATTTTGTACCATTTGTATCTAATAACCTGATGATTATCAAAATTCTTGAAAACTAACTAGGTATGAACCTGTGATAAGAAGTACGTTTGTTTTCAGGAAATTAGTCTCTAAATCATGAACCACGTCGCAACCATATGTTTAGGATATCTGACTCTGTACTTTACATGTTACTCCGATGCTTAAGTTTTTAGATACTCGAAAACGACACCTCGATTGCGAGAGCATATCTTGTAATATGCCTATAGATGTTATAGTGTATGTAACATCAGTTACTTTACAAAAATAAACACCGTTAGTTACTTATCTAGATACATTGGCGGCTAGAATTCTTGCAGTGTTACTGGTATTATAAAAAGGGTGTTTGCAATTTTAATATTCCTTAATGCATTCAATAATTACATAAATACACAACACGCACTGTACTGTTGTTGCTAAGTATACAGCCAATGCAATAGATACATACAATTGTAATACATCGTAGATCTTATGCCGCTGAACGGCATCACTGCATTTTTGTGAACATATTTAATCGCGTGTTATTCATAATTTAAACTGTAGCCTGAGTAATGGTTGCGTATTGAAGGATCTTTGGACTTGCATCGATAGTTTAAATCAATATTCTTTTTTAAATATGTAGCTGACTGGCTGATAAGTATGCGGTTTCAAATTCTGAAACAAGTGCGTTAAAAATGAAAATAATACTGCTTTCAGCGATTTAAATATTCTTGTTATATTTCTAGCGTCATTCCAACATTATGTTTGTTAACTTGAAAACTAACACCGGTACCCAAAAAATGCAAATGTCTGGCGACATAAGGACTGCTGGTTAACCTTTGTTTTGAATTTAAGTACTTTATTTTGTCTGCGATTAAAAACCGACGTTACCTCGAAATCTTGGATCTGACCACAATAATTATAGACTTTTCAAATGGTTATTTATTACATTTTATTTTTATTAGGATCAAGGACGTAGACAAATAAAATTTAAATTTAAAAAACTCAACGGCAATAGATTTAAATCGGAAAAGTCACAGGATTGCTAACGCGGATAATTCGCATGGCATACGCAGGTTCAAAAAGTTTTCTTTTTACGTAGACAATATAATACATACAATAAATAAAATAATCTGTTATTTTCTGTACAAGAAATCACACACATCGGTCCTATCATATATCCACAAAGTAAAAGCCTAAAAGGTAAAATAAAAGAAAAATAAAAAAAACGTACAAAAAACAGTACGTATTTATGTTTAAATTATTTTGTCTGAATATTTATTGCAAATTAATTTTTAATTGTATTATTTATCTTTATTATTATATCGAATTACACTTTTCACTATTGACTGTAAACCATTCCAATTTTCACAACTCACCGTTAATATTGGGAAACACTGTTCGCCTTAGCAAAAAAAAAAAAAACTTAAAAAAACTGTATTATATCATTGTTTTTTCACTGCTGGCTTTACCGTCTTGGACCGCCGTTCGGCTTTCACTAGTAGCAAGTGTTCACGTAACGGCTGTGCAAGACTTTAAAAACACACGGTCAGTAATCCTGATCGTATCAGCTGCGACATAATTAACGTCAATCCACACTTCTAATCCTACGAATTATATCGAATGCCTTATAGGTCCTAGTTAAACTCTTAAAAACCTTAAATGGTCAAGACTTATCATTGAGCTGTTTATAGCTTTGAATAGAGAGTCAAGTTTCCTAGATGTTGACCATTGCTAAATCTTCGGTTAGTGGTGACGTACTAAATTGTTGTAAGTAGACGCTGGACTGATAGATAATAGATATGGGATAATTTATTAGTTTCTTAAAATATGCGTTTTGAGATCTGGCACAGCAATTACTTCAGAAGTCTTCATAATAAAAAACCACGATATTTTAATTGCGCTCCGGACCGTTTTAAATAATCAGAAGTTAGGATAATTTCTAAGTAAGTTTTTAAAGGAGGTTTTTACCGACTCCCATGCGTAGAGTTAAAAAACAGAGGATTCAATGAATTTCTTCTAAAACATATTTAAATAAGCATACTTTCTTAAACAAACTAACATTGATTAATTGCAGATTCATGGATAGAAATCTTAATAACAAGGAAATCTTATTAGAATTCCTATGGTAATTACACAATAGGTAATGAGTGATTCCCAATACCTGAATTTTTTCAAACGCGTGCCGCAGATACATATGTTTTTTGATCCCGTATGGTCGTGGGAATCATGCGTAATATTCTTGCTATATATTACTAAATACGTAAGTTTGCAAGGGTTTATTTAACCTAATGATTTATAAATACCTAATAATTATTTGGGTCATGATGTGGTGTATAGTTTTACCTTTTTCGACACAGCTACGTTTTCATCTATGACACTGTAAATGTAACTTAATAATACAGGTTAAACTTCGTCATGCTCCAAGTTTTAATCGAGAGCATTGTTTAGATAAACCTAAAATAAAAGTCGTTGGCATGTTCAATTACGGACCTTGATGTCCTGTGTTTGATCCCAGGGTCGAGCCAAAATTTGTATTGCCGGTTTTAAAAAAAAAAATTTATTACCAGTGCTGATTAACAGGATTTTATTATTTAGAGCGACTAAATGCCGATTTTCATATCATGGAATACGACTTTCCAACTCGCATTTCACCGATAGGGAAAGTTTTTTTTAATGCATGATAATTACTTTAACATTTTCCTTAATATAATAAAGAACTGCACCATTCAAAGAATGCTGTTGAAGATGGTTACACCACAATTTTTTTTTTTTTTTAATTTATTTATTATAAGTATATTATATATACAAAACAAAAATAAAATATAATAAAGATTGTATAAACTCGCCTTATTTATCTATACATAATATGCGGAGTTCTCAGCCAATTTGGCAATATATAGATTTAAACTTTTTTCCCGTTTGGTCTGATAGAAGGCTTCGGCCGTGGCTAGTTAAAACGATGCCACCAAGCTATTTAGTAGTGGTGCTCCGGTACAATACCGCGTGGAAGCCGATTACCGGGTTTAATAAACTGCCATATCCTTAAAAGGTTAACCAAGGGACCCAATCGGGAATCAATTGCAACCTTTTGTTTGCGACATAATACCGCTGCGCTATAGAGGTTAACCATGCTATTCTATAAAACAATGTGTTAGCCGTTGAGCTCGCCGGTGAAACATATATTAAGAAGAAAGAATGGAACATCGTTATTAATAAATAATGCCACATTACACCGCTGCCCTAACCCGTGAACTTCCACGCACACGTAATAGTAAAGCCAGGAAAACGTTTGGCGTGTGGCAAAAATTAGCTTTTTTTAGCTAGAACGAGGGTGCTATTTACTATGATCGCGTCGCTTAAAAGCTGTATATTTATGAAAATTGTTCAATTTTGATTCTAAATGTAAATAGCTAGGCTATGGTAGCTCTGTGGCATACAAAGAGCATTTTTAGCAAGCCTAGGACAGGCAACGGTTAAAATTTCTATGCCCAACCCTAATCTGAGAAAATATGGATAACTAGGACTGAATTCGAATGTTGCTATTTGCATTGCATTGAAACCAGAGAAAATAAGAAATAAACTGTCGTGAGTGATGTCTTGGATTCGAAAGGTAGCATTGATACAAATACCACTTATGTACCTACTACCTATTACATTAGGAACGCATGTGCACGATACGATCACAATCCTAAAAAATTTACAATCACTGCAGATATATTTCTATGATTGGGTGTGCACTGGATCTAAAAGAGGTTTCCGTTTTCCCCAAATTAACGCCATTTAGCATCTAAGCCAAAATATTCGAACCCCTTTCCACAATCCATACATTTATTTCGGAACATAACATTACACTAAGAACACTAGTCCCCCTAGTCCCCATAATAATAGCACTTTTATTAGTAACGTTTGTAAGGTGCAGTCGGGTTAAGTGTTACCAAACACAGCTTATCTTCTCCAACTTTACACCGCGTTTATTAATAAGAGGGATTATTGCTTAGTTAATTATTCATTTATTTTTTTATTATTACGATGAAGGAACTATATGTAGCAATGAGGCCGCCAAATTACCTTATTACATAACTTGATGGCTATTCGTCTCTAGCGTAAACAATGAACAGCTTATTTATTCATTCTGTCATTCATCTCGTCGATGTGTCAGCGTTGCAAGATAATCGGCGCGTTGAAAATAAAATATAACTATGTTAAAATCTTAAATCGTTTGATTACGCAATTATTTTTACGCGTGTAATTTACTGCTGGCCTTACCGCATCTCCGGGGGAAGCGGGCGATGTAAGAAACTAATCAATGGATATGTTTTGTGTTATGTTTGCATTACATTGATTACGGCGACTGATTGATTAATTTATAACACGAACAATGAACAATAAATAAAGTTAAGACTGTAAAAGAACAGTATAATAGCTATAGTAAGGTGTTTATACCTCATCCCCATTATCACTTACATGTTAAAATAATCGTCTAAGCTCGCCATCCCGAGTTGGAGCAGCATGGTGGGTCTATGCTTTCTCCCAGGAGGTCCGTTCTCAGTCGTGGAACATTGCTAGGGTGATGATGCATCGCTTTAGTTTGAACATAAAGCTTTACAAGAAGACATCACCACTGACTCAGCTCTGGGATATTATCTCCTATCTCGAGGAGGTTTTAGAGCATAGACCCACCACCCTGCGTCAATGCGGATTGGCGGCCTAAAACGATTATTTTCATATGTTTGTGAAACTGACCAGGGTTGAAGGCTTAACGTGATCTAAAAGGGCCGTTGGTGGGAAACGCCATTTTCCGAACTACGCGCTGATAGTAAAAAGTCTTCCTGATTATTAAGTACATTGAAAAAATCGCAAATATTGTTATTGGAAAAATACATGGTGCTCTCGCTTAAACGAACGAAGCGAAGCGCTACGTACGCGTCCATATACTTAATATAAACTTCGTGAGGCCAGGTCAGTTTACACTTCACAGGTCGTTGTAATGCCACAGTTTGCTAATTAAAAGTTGAGAAAAGAACTAGATCAAATAGTTACTGAGCTCACTCACCGAAATATACGAGACGATGCTCCAAACTTTGAGTTTTTTATTTTTCTAGGTCGCCGATGAATCTTCGGCACGGCAATCCACCGAATCGTAAATACAAAGGTGCTTCCTTTTGCAGGGCCATTCCATAAGACATAAGTAGGATATTCTTACATGCCCATCTTCATGTATGCCAGGCGTAGCACAAAGCGTTTTGCCAAGGTATTTTTTAATAGTAATAGCTATTTGACGGACTTTGCAAAGAGCACACCTGAAGTATGCGGAAAACCATCGTTTATAAACAGAGCAACAATTCGCAAGGCATGCAAGGAAGACATCCTATAGAGCCGCCCAATCAGTGGCGTGCAAAGAGGGTATGCATAAAGTATTTAGATGATATAAAATGAAGAAAATCTACAGTACGAGTTAAAATAAACTTAAGGATAGGCATTGTAAGAGTTATAAAAACCTACCCTACCCCTCACGTATTTATAACTCATACTGGATATTTTCTTCAATTTATATCATCTGCATACCCTGTGCATACCCTCTATGTACGCCACTGCCGGTGCATACCATCTATGCACGCCACTATGCACCGGGTATGCAGATGATATAAAATAAAGAAAATCTCCAGTACGAGGTAAAAATACTTAAGGGTAGGCTTTTTATAACTCTTACAATACATATCCTTAACTTTTTTATAACTCGTACTGGAGATTTTCTTCATTTTATATCATCTGAATACCCTGTGCATACCCTCTATGCACGCCACTGCGCCCGTTGTCTATCGAAATGAGGCGTACGTGTTAAGCCTTATGTGATGTAATTATAGCATCGATCCCACCCTTCAGACAGGAGCACAGCAGTGCTCGTTGGCGACAGAAATAAACATGGCGGTATTGCCCCGGACGAGCTCTGTCACTAAAAACTATACTAGGTATTCCTGAAACCAAGTTGAACTATCTCACTATAATAACCTAACTCTCATCTCAGGTTGTTGTAAAAGATAATTTAGATAACCTTCTCATTTTATTTTATTCTTTGCACAAGACACAAAAAATAATAATAAGCCTTTAAATATGATCATTGACTAAACATATCTTCCAACATCTAATTATTAACGTAGCATTATAATATATCCTACCGGTTTATGCATTCGGGTCGAGTTAACGTACTCCTCCTTTTTTTGAGGTCGGCTAAAAACAATGCGTAGTAAAATGTAAACTTGGTTAAGTAGATATGTGTAATGTTTTAGCTAATATAAGTAGGAAACACGCTAACATAGGGCGGTGAAAGTGGTCGTGCTTCATTACGCACTAGAGATGCGCCACTATGTTATCGATACTTGGGGACCACTTTAACGGTGAAATAATAATAAATCAAAATCAATACAATATCAAAATACACTTTATTGTACACCAAATACAAAGTGAGAGTGAAAATAATACCTGCTGGATATAATAAAAAAAAACAAGAAAACTTCTTTTTACTCTTTACCATACCTACTAAATGTATGAAACCGATATCTTTTTAGAGCGTTCCGGAACGCGACGACACCGTTGTTTGTTTCTACTGTCTATATCTATACTTTGTATTCTTTACTGTAGTGTCGAGGGTCTATTTTGAAAGTTTATAATGTCAAATTTGGCTCCGGGTTTTTGGACGATACACTATCGTCCTCACGCCCAAAAAATCAGATTGCAAGATTTTAAATTCAAGGGTGGAGGATTGTATCTGTTATATTTCCAATTTCACATAAAATGTCACTGTACTTCTTACTCTGTTATATAATCTTTATGCTGATGATTTTCAATGAAATTATATGCCGACTCTGGTTACTGATATTCCTAAGCACCTTACCAATAATTTTAACAGTGTGCGGTTGGGGTAAGTTTGTGAATAACTACGTATTGGTAAATGTTAAGTATTGCCAGGTTATTATAATTAGAAATTTAAGACAAATTCCAAGAATTCTTCTTAAATAAACTGGTGCGTTTGTAAAACCTGTGCATTAGATGTTTAGCATCTACGTTGAAAACGCAGCTTTATGAATGCAACGTAATACAATCCTGGGTGAGTTCTGAATTATATCGTATATAATGCGTGTCACATCACTAGATAACAGGTTTAGCGATTATGACCGGCTATGTAGGTAATATTACGTCATACGAAATTTGTGTCGTCGGTCAGTTTCGTATTATAAGATTACAAACTGCTTAATAAGGTAAAAAGTGAAGAAATAGTGACGTAGGTAACAGTTGGATTATTTCTAATTTTAGAAATTCGTTTATATTGGTCTATTACGTTTATTTTCTCTGATAAACAAAGAAATAAAAGCTTACAAAATAGATGTAGGTACCGAAAATCATACTTTCTTTTTTATTCGGTGTGGAATAGTCCTCATTTGTTTTTTTAGGACGTCACCATCATCCCACTATGATTAAAAAAGATAAAGTATGAACGCCTTATGTGCCTGTGATAAGCCAACATGAATAAAGAATTGGTCGTGAGCTTCGTTGTAGTGGTATATAACACTAACCACTACAAATATATCTGTTATATTCTCTCGATTTATAACAGATGAGGAATCGGACATTAACAATGTGTACGTGAATGGAGGTTCAAAATAGAGGTTGATTGAATCTCCAAGAGCAAGAAAATCTTATATCTTTAAACGAGCAATTCTTGTATATATAATTGGAATCTCGGAATCATTTGTTTGCAGGTTTTTACATATGGAACTACCAACTCGATTGAAAAAATCTAGCTGAATTTTGAGGAAGGTTGTAGACTATCTAGCTGTACATTGAGTCCCGTAGTTAGCTCAGGTAAAGCCGCAGGGCAGAACGAGTAAAAATGAATCCCTATGAGTATTTAGTTCCTAATTTTTAGGACGGCAATTTATATAGAATGAGGCATTTTCCAGTTCTGCTAATCACTTATCGCGACAGGTTATAACGGACAATGGTGCTGATTCTGCTTTACATCTTTAAACTAAACTAAATTGGCATGTCAAAAGGTACCTGTAGCGGTCTCCACATTACATAACTAGATGGCGCTACAAAAATCCTGCATCGCGCTATCGAAATGTTCACTAAGAATGCCTATATATACAACTTCCAAAAATGAATGTTCGGACCTCGGTCCCCGAGCACGATCACCCGCTCGGAGGAAGATCTTCCTATTGTTACGGTCGAGCGTATCACCATAGCTCCCGTACAGTACCTAAGTAAGTAGTGCCACTACGCGCTTTGTAAAAAAGGATAGCCGATTTTTTAAATTCTGCAGGAACTTTACCAGCAGATTTCCAGGGATACTTATATTATTCTATGTCTATCTTCAATATGCAAGCTACATCATCATTTCAACCCAAAGACGTCCACTGTTGGACATAGGTCTTTTGTAGGGAGTTCCACAAAAGACCTATGTCCAACAGTGGACGATACAGGGCCGCTTGCTTCCGGCGACTCCCAGCCACTCGCCTGATGTCATCTGTCCACCGCGTTGGGGGCCGACCTACGCTGCGTTTAACGGTGCGGGATAGCCATTCAATATCCACAGACGCTGTGCTTGTGATTGCAGGCCTTATTCCCATTGATAAAATGGTAAGAGAACGTGCCCAGCTGTAGATAGAGAATTGACGCCACTAGAGGTACGGGGCGATGTGTATAATATAATGGAATAAAGAATGGTCCGGGAACCAGCCAATCAGCGGTAAAAGGTACCTGGACGAGGGAGTTAATTGGGGACCTTAAGAATTGGAGAGGTGGACCGCTGGATCACTTAGGCGCTTAGTGGCCACGGGGTGTTTAACACCTAACTTCTCTCAATTGCGAAAGCTCCAAGAAAGGAATGCTTTTGTGGAGAGTAAAGCACTCCAAGACATGCTATTTTTGAATATCCTGCTTGCACAGACTTGATGTCTGTAGCACAGGGAGCGATCTCCTCATTTCTGATTAGATCTCGTAAAGATACTCCTAGCAAAGCTCTCTCCATCGTCCGCTGAGTGACTCTGAGCCTTCTTATGAGGCAGATAGTTAGCGACCACGTCTCAGATCCGTAAGTCACCACTGGCAACACGCACTGTTCGAAGAGCTACACGTGTACCAAATTTCATCAAGATCGGTTAAAAGGTTGAGCCGAATATAGGTAACGAAGCAACAAACGAACACACGTTCGCGTTTATAATATTAGTATGGATTAATCTTAACCCCGCAATAGGTACCTACCTATCGATACAATTACAAAAGTATCTATTACATTAATTAATATTGGCGGCCGTATCGATAAAAAGCGATCTCTCCTCGATCTCTCAAAACATTTGCTCGGGCAATCAAATTAAGGTGGTCTGGCCTAGTTTCAACAACTAAGTATAAATTAATAATGTTATGTGTGTGTTGGTTTAGTAACCTTGACCGGAGTCGGGTAGATAATATGATAATAAACGTTTTTATTTCAAGCCAAATACCTAGACTGCGTTGAATATGTAAGTGCATCCCGACACATAGGGTTTATGGGGTTTCAAACCTTACCATTTAGTTGCCCCAACGGAGTAGTATGTGTTAGACGTTCGCCATCATCATTATCATCATATTAACACATAAGCGGCCCATTACATGGCACGGTTCTTCTCTCAGAATGAGAAGGGCTTAAGCCGTAGTCCACGCTCGCCCAGTGCGGAGGCGGACTCCACACAGCTTTGAGAACTTTATGTAGAACTCTCAGACATGCTGGTTTTCCTCGCGTTGTTTTCCTTCACCGCTAAAGCAAGTGATATTTTAATTACTTAAAACGCACATAACTTAGAAAAGTTGGAGGTGAGTGCGGGGATTCGAACTCGGTCCCACGAAAGTGAAGTCGAGCTCCTGCCCACTAGGCTAACGCCGCTTCACAATAGAGCGCTAATATACAACTATAAAAATACTTCGTCATATAATGACATAAATGAAACCAAAAAGACGATAGGATTAAACATAAACTATACAGTAAAATCAATTCATAATTTAAATCCAGGAAAGATTTTCGGTGGATAAACCGTATACAAACAATACAAAAATCTCTCAACTAAGATGACAAGTATTAAAAGTGTTACGGTTTTCCACAGCGGTATATTGTGATTAGTATACGTACCTACGCTACACTACTTTTGGGCGTATTTATAAGCTCCTTGGTCTCTCATAACCTAATATTTCCGGGCAATCAATGAAGGTGGTATGACCAGAACTATTAGTTGTTATTTTGTGACCTAAGACGCGAAGAAGTTAGTAGAATTAAGGTGGTGATAACTTTGACCGGTCGGCATCGGCGAATCCTGTGAACTCTAAACTAGTGTTGCCCAAATTCAGTCTTGGTCTTGCAGTCTTGGTCTTGTTCTTGCGTTTTTGCAAGACCAAGACCAAGAACAAGACCGCGTATTTTTAGCAAGACCAAGACCAAGACTGACCGTGCAAGACTTGAGCAAGAACAAGACATAGCCTGCAAGACTCTTGCGTCTTGCAGCTAGGACTTAGCGCTATTTCACGGAGTAGTTAGGTGTAACAGTTCGGTGTATAGGTAGGTAGGTACGCTTAGGAATTCTATGAGACGCAAAAAACTATATCAAAGAATATGAAAAACTGGACCTATGCGCATTACGACTAATACCATAAACATAGCGAATAAAAAAATATCTATTAAAATCAAACTGAGTGCATGCATAGTTATGTTTTAACCATCGGCACTTTGATAATGCGGCATCAAAGGTTTTGTACTTACTTCTCAAAGAAATTTGCCGCTTTTCGGAAGTACATGCTAATGATACACGCGCCGGCGGCTTCTTTTGAAATCTAAAACAATCGTTGCCGCCGCGCCGAAATCATAACATTTGACACTATTCATGCAAAATAATTTCGAATTTTAAGAGTACCTACAGGTGTTCCAAAGAATAAATAAGTTTCAGATTGGTGATTTTAGATTGGTGGAGGACGCATGAGACAGAGTATCCGATTTTATCGAAAATGGCCCGTGATTTTCTCTCAATACCTGCAACTTCAGTACCTGCTGAGAGGTTATTTTCTAAAGCATCATTAGTAATTAGAAAACATAGAAATAGGTTAAGTGATGAGTCAGCCAGATGGTTACTTTGTATTAATTCTTGGTCAAAAGAATTGATATAAAGTATCATAACCTAATGATAAAGCTGTTGATTTGTGTTGTATTTTATTTTTTATTCAAATAAATGATAAATCGTAAAACTCTTTTATTAAGATTTCTTATAAGTTGAGGGTTCAATCTCTTTCTAGACAGATAAGTATTGTTCTTTAAAATACAGTCAAGTTATTGTAATTAATTTGTTTTTTTACATGTTTTAGCAAATGTAAGCTTATAAATCATAAATGTTTATTAAGAAACAGTTACTTCCATGGAAAACGACATATAGGTCAGTTGATTTTTCGAATTTCTTATCAAATCTTCAGTTATTTATTAATCTGCTTGATCTTTACTATGGCTATGTTAATTCAAGCTCACAATGTTCCAATTCTAATACGTTTTTCTAAGATTTAAAGTAAACTTTAATAAATAGTAATAGACTAATAGGTAATTGCAAGACTTGCAAGACTCTTGCTGCAAGACCAAGACCAAGACCAAGACTGGGAGCGCAAGACCAAGACCAAGACCAAGACCAGGTGTATTGGCGCAAGACCAAGACCAAGACTGGCTAAGTCTCGTCTTGTTCTTGCATTTGGGCAACACTACTCTAAACGGACAGAAGAAGTAGTACAATACAATCGTTTTCCACACGACTTGACCACACTTAAATGACAGTTTTTACCTGAGGAAAAAGATGGCTATATTTTTATATACCTGTTCATTTAGAAGAAGTAGGGACATAAATCCCTGGTTCATTGTTAATTTCCCGTCAAAAGACGACAACACTACTTTCGAATATGTAAATTGAGTTAAGTTATTTCAACTCGGATTTGCAATAATATTCTTCATATTACTATGATAAGTTGGTTAAGTAATTTGACCCGTGTATGAGGATGGAAGTGTATTAAGACGTGTTAACGTACACACAACATTAATTTTTACATTAATCTTGGGAGTTAACTGAATTGACAGACAAGTTCATAGCTTCCATTACCACAGGGGACATTCTATGAAGGTACTACTTTAACAGCAGTCAATTTAGTAAAGTTTCAAAATTTTTACGAATAAGCAACATTAATTTAAGACGCTTATAGTAAAATTGATTAATGTCTACGGCTAGGCGCCTCTACGGTAGCCTCTCTCATAGGAGACTTATGTATCGGTTAGATGCACCGCTATACCGTTTGGGTTGGCGAGCTTAGCTATCTTACTTTAGCTCTTAGGTGGCAGTAATTCATTAATATTAAATAGAAATTAGAAAGACCGGGGACGACGGAGTGTCATGCTCTCTGAGGCAAGGAGAAAAGGCGAAGGATTCGGATCTCCAAAGTCGTTTACGGTATCACGGTCGTGACCGAAAGCATTTACGTGGCTGCTATATACCGCACGAGGAGTTGTTAAGTCACGCTTTTAATAATTAATCTATAATAAGGTATCCATGACGACTACGTAGGTATAATTGACATTTTCAAGCACTAGTGTTTGTTTTAGTCAGCAAGGCAAAGATTAATTAATGCGTTGTTGGTCCATATAAACAAGGCACATTGATTTTGATTAACAGAGGGTCTTTTAATATTGGTTTAGAATCTTGACTGCAGTTGGATAGAGAATGGTAGACTATTAAGAGGCGCTGATTTAGTGGTACACGTATCTTAGAACTACACTAAATTGACAGACGTATAAAGATTGACCATCTATTTAATGTGGAATTTATTACAAATATAATTGAGGGAAAAGTAGATGAAAAGAGGGGAAGAGAAAAATGAAAGGTTGGGGGGACTTACATAGAGGTAAAAGAGAGGGCTAACAGGGCCATGGATAGAGAAGGTTGGAAAAGGCTACACCGACAAGAGCTTAGCTCCTGAGTTTAAGAAGAAGGAAAAAATTAATGATTGAAAAGGCTAAGACTTAATTCGAAACCCCAAGTCCTTCGTACGGTATCGCGGTCGTGCACGATATCGCTGACGTCGCAGCTAGCAAACGAATCTTCATTTTTATTTCAATAAAAAATAGGCATTGTCAACTAGTAGGTACTGTTTGTTTTAGTCAGCAAGGCAAACATTACTTTGTGCGTTGTTGCTCTCTAGATCTATCTAGCACGTTGAATTTTATTAAAAGTGCATCTTTTATTTTGGTTTAATGTTTGTTTAATTGTTAATTAGAATGAGCGGAAATGGCGGACAATTATGCGTTGCAGCATAATTCTCCAGATTCGAATCTGACAAGTAGGCTAGCCCTTGACAGCAATCTCACTCGTGGTAACTGACTAACCTAAGCTAAGATGGTAGCGGGCTAACCTATTATGAAGTGTATTAAACTCATACACACCCTTTTCGGTTTCTACGCGACATCTTATCGAAACGCATAATTCTAACACATATTTTTTTTTTATGAATGTAGTTGCAATTAATTGCTGGTGTGTCTTAGGAATAGATAGATAAATAAACGCTACATAACGTCTATGGCACGTCTTTGTCGGTAGGGTGGTAAGAAGCCTCCCGCCGGACCAGACCAGAGTAAATGCAGAAATTATAAATACCCAAATTGCTTCTGCCGGGAATCGAACCCGCGATCTCACACTAAAAACCACGCGCTCACTGCTGCGGGAGGTTGCCAAAACTTATTCAGTCGCCGAATGGAAATCCATATCTTTCTTCTGCCAGCGTTATCGCGGTTGGTTCCGAGTAAACTTCCTTGGTTGCCACCAGTCAAAGAGTGGATTGGCCATAGGGTTTAGCTGGTAGAAATCCCAGAGAGATTCTCCATGTACAAAATCGCACCTTAGGGCTACAAAAAAAAAGATAGGTAAAGAAGGTAGGTTTCAATTACAAGACCTGTTTTAAACCGGCATGGCAAAAATACTTGGTGCGTTTTTGCTCTATTGAAAAGTAGGTTCTTAGATCTATAAAATAATGCAGATTCTTTTGTACATAATTCTATAACTTAGAATTGAAAGGTCTTAAAAACCTCTTACAGTAGTGCTGTTCTTTTCACACTTTAACTATTGGAAACGGGTTTCACTAGGTATTAATAAATAATTTATTTTAGAGATTTATGTGCAACAGAATATTTAGGCACGATGACTTATGAAAAACTGCCCTATATACGGAAGATATTTTTTGATAAAGTAGTTACTACTTTATCAAAAAATATCTTATTTTTTCAGAAATTAAAGATTTTGTGGATATAAATTGTAAATTATATGTAAAAAAATATGCCCGTCGAAAACGCTTGCCGTGTGCATGGCTGCATTTCTGACGTCATAGTAAATTAGAGCTAAAGTAAGTCCTTGTACCATGGCTAAAGATTATTGATAACAAAATCGTAGCAACTTATAGTTTGAAATAACAAAATTTTTGATATACGCTTAGGTTTTTATATAGACGAGACGTCATATTTGTATTGGCTGCCCGCAAGATTTTTCACTTTTATTTTTGAAAATAAATACCAATCTCACTTCCAGTATACATGAAAATACGTTTTTCACAATACATGAATCATTTAAATATCATTATATAAATACATTTTTTTTAAATTGATTCTTTGTTACTGTTATCATGAAACACTGAATCCATGTCCTTTTTATTTAGGTATTTGTTAAAACTTTCTATTCGACTAAAACGTTTGCTAGCGACATCTTTTGGTGTAACCCAGAAATACATTTGACACACCAAGGCCAGCGGCTAGCTACGAATTAAAACATAATAACAGTGAAAATAATAAGTAACAACAGACGATAAAAATAAATCAATTTTCTTTCGTTAAGGCTACGGATGGCAGGGCAGATATAATTGATTTTTACCCAGTTTATAAAATGAATACGGAGGTATTGGTATCCCCTTAGATTCCTTGGTGGGCAATGTCTTAGATTTCGAGCAACTTAAGCATATTTATAATAATTGACTATTATTTAAATGCTAGTTTATTATTTATTGATATTTTGTGTTTCATTTTTTGTTACATTTCAACTTTTAATTATAGCGCCATCTCTTGTCGAATAGAGCTATCAAAACACTTAATCACCATAGCATTTCGTAATATTATGGTTTAAAGGTTCAATGTTGCAATATCCATTATTATTGTTTTGCAATTTAACATGTGCAATGGTGTCAGGTTTCGAATTAATAGATCTAGAATAATTACTGTGTGTCATTATGAACAGCTTCTTAGCAGTTACTCATTAACTATAGCCGTTATTTATGCAACTCACGTTTTACGCAGGTGTTCGCAGAAATGGCACTTTTTAAAATAAGAGACATTTCTTTCAGGAATCACTATTTTATCTTTTTACCTTTCTGATTCCTTTATTATGCTCGATAAATTTCCTTCATAGATTCATGTTCATATACCTACTTGTTTATTCGATTTATGCAGGTGTTCGCAACCATTGCAATTTCTAAAATAAGAGACTAGTTAACAGGAATCACTGCTTTGTCTTCAAGTTTTTTAATTTCTTTAATATGCTCAACAAATTTTCAGCTCTTTCGAATCCCAAATTCTTATTTATACTTGTTCGTGCCGTCTACGCAGGTGTGACACTATTTTAAAAAAAACTTTATTAGAAATTTTTTTTTCTGGAAGCACTGTGCACAAAGTATAAACTTTAAACCGTAGCACTATTTTAGAAATTTTTTTTTTTGGAAGCACTGTGCACAAAGTATAAACTTTAAACCGTGTTGATTCCTTTATTACGCTCAATTAATTTTTTGCACTAGTCAAGTGAAATAGGTCGACTGTATAAGATCCAGGGGCTTTGGAACTTATATACCTACTCAATAATAATGATTAGCAATCTCGATATTTTAAGTTTCGCAACTAAGAGTTAATACAGTTTTTCTTTAAAATTCTGTTGTACAGAGTTTTCTAACCTAAGCATAATTGACATAGCTAAAAGTGGTGACATCCCTTGATGTAACCCCTTTGATGTATTTTATACGTGTCAATTTAGTTCCGGGATTTAGTGTAAAACCACATTAGGTACCACCAAAAAAGTGCTGTGTGGTGGTACGCCATCTATCACCTGCCTAATTCGGGTCAAGTTTAGTAAACATCATATGATATTGATGATCTTATAATAACATTGCAAATTCAATTGTATACAAATCTTAAAACTAAATAACAGGTACAAAAGTAGTTTTTCCGTTTTCACAATGCCCCCTGTTGCAAAAGAGTAGCACTTTTTTATACTTGCCAATTTAGCTGAAAAGATATTTTATCAATTTACGCTAAAAGTTATCACCACCGTAAATCAATGCCAGAAAGCTTACAGTTTATAGTCTTAATTAGAACTACCTTATCTAAGAGAAACATAGTGAACATTTTGCCCTATTTTTGACTTTTAATTTAGTTTAGTATGTATAGCCTTTGACTTCGGGGGGACCCAGTTCGCACCCCGCCACGCACCTCTAACTTTTTGAAGTTATGTGCCTTTAAGCAGTTAAATATCACTTGCTTTAACAGGGAAGGAAAGCATGAGGAACCCTGCATGCCTAAGAGCTATCCTTGATGTTCTCAGAGGCGTGTCGAGTCCACCACCATTCGCACTTAGCCTACGTGGTGGAGTAAGGTCTAAACCATTTTCATTCTGATAGGAGACCCGTGCTCAGTAGTTGCGGACGTAGTAGGACGGCCGAGTTTCGCAGTGGGCAGCGATCCTGCTTTCTGAATCCAAGGCCGTGGGTTCGATTCCAACAACTGGAAAATGTTTGTGTGATGAACATGAATGTTTTTCAGTGTCTGGGTGTTTATCTGTATATTATAAGTATTTATGTGTATTATATTCATAAAAAAATATTCAACAGCTATCTCAGTACCCATAACACAAGTTACGCTTACTTTGGGGCTAGATGACGATGTGTGTATTGTCGTAGTATATTTATTTATTTATTTATTTATTATTTGTGTACAACAGAATTAACACCATTTTCTATTAAAATGAGGCACGTATAGATTAAGGTTTCATACAACCAGACAGTAACCAACTAACTAAACCAAATCCAATGTTTTAATAGGGCACTTTTGATACGTCACAACTTTTATATTGCTTTGACGATAGAGATATTACATTAGTTAACCTAAAACTAAAGCCATGAGAGTAACAAATGCGCCGTGGTATGAGAAATAGTTATTCATATCACAATCTCAATTTTCACACAAAAAAAATAAAATTCTATTTTTTTTTATAGGATTTTTCTACTAGATAGCAATATCCCATAACTATTAAAAAGGCCTCAAACTCCAAAGTGCAAGGCCGTGCTCTCAAAGCCCCAAAGTGCAAGGCCGTGGGCAAGCGGCCGGTGTGCTAATCGCGTAGCTACGCCACTGGACCTAAAAAATCCGTTTTGGATTATCATCATCATTATTGATCTAATATACGCCAAATACTGGGTATAGGCCTCCTCTGTCATAGTACATAAGTTTTAGAGCATGGACTTGCCACGCTGCTCCAATGAGGGTTGATGGGCTTTCACGATTATTATCGTCATGTTAGTCTAATAACTGGGACCGACGGTACCGTACGTACAGAACGACCGTAGTAACCCAGGTTCGAATCCTGGTCACGGCAACAATTGTAACTAACTAAAATGGTCCCTATCAAAGACCTCTCCGTAAGGTTTCATAATTTCTTAAATAATACTGGCCCATGATCATCCAGAGGCTTAGACCCCAACCTTGTTGTCCCATAACAACTCAAGACTTTTAGAGCGTCAGAAGCAACGAGTTCACAAGACCAGATTTCCCGAAATGGCATAAAAATAGGATCCAGATAACCACTAGATCTCCGTGGTTAAACGGCATAGTGGATTCACTATGTATCACTTCTTCCTCTTAGTACAGGAAGAATGGTACTATTTTTATGGTACAATTAACTCTTATTGAAATACTGGTAATTGCGAGCCCCAACACACGCACCGCAACGGTGGACTCCTACACGAGCTCGGACTAAAAACAAGTTTGATTGTGAGTTGTTGGTGGTCTGAACGGCGTGGTTGTCGGTGTAACACAGGCCCATGAGACTTTACTACCCTTCACATTGATAGACAAAGGGCGGCGTGTTGCAGCACCCGCTCCTTAAAAAAAAGATGGTAGATATGATGAATTAGAATTAGATAATTGTAAAGCCACTGACGCGATTAAGTTTATAAAATAGAGACTAGGAGAAGCATTTACCCAGATAATTTTCTCATTTGGAAGATTTGACTATTTCTAGAAAATATTGTCCTACCTTTGACGGCCGATTGGCGCAGAGGGCAGTGACCCTTTCTGAGTCCAAGGCCGTGGGTTTGATTCCCACAACTGGACAATATTTGTGTGATGAACTTGAATGTTTTTCAGTGTCTGGGTGTTTATCTATATATTATAAGTTTTTGTATATATTATTCATAAAAAATTGGTTGCCTGTAAAGTCGGTATACGGGCAAAAGTTTTACGTGACAACGACTTTGAGTGGTAAAATAATTTTAATGTGAATATTCATTCGTATAGTAGGAAGGATGAAATAATAGTAACAATTTAAAACATTTATTTATACAAAGAATTATATTTAAAACATTAATTTATACAAAGAATCTCGCACTGAATTTCATATTAACAAAATTTTATTTTTACCTTTACACATACATACGTATTTATATACAAATATACATACAATAACTTGCAATACATTTGCGTACAATGAAACAGCGTTTACTACAAAGGGACGCGTGCCTTTCACTTTTTATGTCTGTCTCTCTCGCTCTTAGGCGGGCTAACCATGCCCGAGTGGAAGGGACGCGTGCCTCTCACTCGCTCTCATTGTGAGCGCATAACGTGAGCGGAGCGTAACGCAGTTTCTTGAAGTGTCACCCGGCAAACCAATTTATAAGACGTTGTCACGTCAAAAACATAACTTCGATCAGTTGAGTCGAGGTGCGTGCCGGGGATCCGACGCTTCCGTTTTGGACGCCGATGTCTTAACAAATCCCTATCCCTACTAATATTATAAATGTCAATGCTTGTTACGCTTTCTACTTAACCGATCCTCATGAAATTTTGTACACATATTCTTGGAAGTGTTAGAAGTAATATAAGATATTTTTTATCCCGACATTATAAGCTCGGTTCCTCTGGGGGAGGGGATGAAAGGGTTTGACGATTTTACACCATCATTCCGACTAATTATAACCGATTTAAATAATTATTTTTGTACTATGGCGGTTATAATATGTGTTTCATTTTGCCCAAAATTTATGTAGATCTGAATGTTGTTGGAGATAGAGGACAGAACTCTTCAGCGGACAGCAGCAACCCCCTCATTTAAGGCTTAGCGATACTGAATACTTTAATTTTTTTTAGAACTACAACTAAATTGTATGCCACACCAAAAAACAAAATCAAACGCAGATGAAGTCGCGGGCAACAGCTAGTTAAGTTTATATTTAGAAGCTCTGTATTTCAGTCAATCCGAAGGTTCAGTTATACTACGGAGTACGGTAGGTAGAGCTACCGAACAAAACAACTTTTGATAATTAAATTAAATTTAGGGTCAGTTCAGAAAGAACGGATAAATGTTAGCGGAGACTCGAGCCTTCGACCTGTATGTGTGGTTATTTTTACAATTTTCTACGTTAGGTCATGTTTAGGACCAAACGGTTTAAGGCGGTCCGATCATGGCCTAAAGAAGAGATAGCAGTGTACCAATAATTTTTGGGTGGACCAATTATCTCCGTATATGCGTTTTGACGATGTAGGAAAACATGTTGAGGAAATCTGCATGCCCGACTGTTCTCCATAGTGTTCGAGTGAAATCTACCAATCCGCACTTGGCCGGCGTGGTAGACTACGGCCCAACTCTTCTTATAATGTAAGGAGATCCGTACGCTACACTGCGCGGGAATGATTTGATACTGTTGAATACGGTCCTATTTTAAATGGAGCCAGTAAAATACAGGCAATAAATTAGTTCTGTCTGAACTAAACCTTAGGGACAGAGACATGACCTTCCTATCGAATTATCTTTTAATAGCCATCGAGCTCTGAAGAAACGAATTTAGAGTTCATTTTCAATTGCAGATGGTTGAATATTAAATCAATTATTGTTAACATTAATGTCTAAAGCCAGTTAGATATTATTAGTTAGTTTTTTGAGGCATTTCCGTCCAGCAAAAAATCCAATCCAAGTCCAGTAACGGGCATACAAGGTGAGCACTAAGCAGGTGATATAGTAGGAATTTACATTTACTTAAATATTTAAGTAACAAAAATTAGTTTTTAATAAAATATCAAAAATTATGAATTCTTATCAAAAAAACTAAAATGTGCACTAAATTAAAAGTCGCGGTTTTTTTAAATTCCTACTATATCACCTGCTTAGTGCTCACCTTGTATGCCCGTTACTGGACTTGGATTGGATTTTTTGCTGGACGGAAATGCCTCAAAAAACTAACTAATAACATCTTAAAAGTTATACAAATGCTGTTGCGGATTTTTTTGCAGGCAATATCAAGTTCCACAACTTTTCTATAAAACTCAATCATATATCTCTCATCGTTTAGGCCGTGTTCGTAAGAAACTTTTTCATTGGATCGTTTTTTCTCCGACTTACTTTGCAAATCCGACTACCATGAAAAGTTATTTTCAGTTTTCAGCATAGCACTCCCAAATAATGTGGCTTTATTTTGATGAAAGAATTTTAAAAATTAGTTTAGGAGATCCAGCGATTACCCCCGAAAGTGTCACAAATTCACAAACCCACTAACTTTACCTCTTTATAATATTACTGTAGAAGTTTACCGCAATTTTTTTCTCTTGTTGTCTTATTTAACTAAAAAAATATATACTAATATTTATTATCACATAATACTGTATGTCGTGTATTAAATTAGATAATAAACGAGGCAGCCAAGATAACAAACTTAAATATATTTGACGTAGGTATCTAAATTCCAGTGCCAGTAGTTCCAGGGTCAAACCAAGTTCAGAACTGTATAATAAAGAGTTTACATTTCTCGCTCAAATACCTACTTTATATTTTTAACCGCAAAGAAAGAAAAGTCTAGGCCTCTGAATTAAGAACATCAAAAACCCTCACTCAGCCATTATTGTATGCAGTGTATTTTGTCCAAGAATAAAACGCCCCGCGCACATCTCACGTCACACCTGCGGAACGATGCTAGCTCAAAAACTTTTCCCATTATATGGTAAACGTTTAGAATATTAGAGGTAATATAATTACTGTAGACTGCTAAACGGAATGAAGTGACGAAACGCCTGTTCGAGAAAGGTGAAGTGGTTTTTGATGCTTCAATATTTGTCGGGTACACGGATTCTGTATGTTCTTAATTCTGTTTCTATGCAATATTTATTTTACTTTTAATTTAAACAACTTTATTGCATAATAAAGGAAACACACACAGGAACACTTATTTTAATATAAATTATGTGCAAAAGGCCGCCTTCCAAGCTACTTTAACTAATGGAATGAGAGACGGGAAATCGCATTTCTATAAAAAATACATAAATAATTAAATAAAATAATAAATGTAATAAAACCCTGCCACGCTTCGCTGTGGCACATTTTTATGGAATGGTTGAGAAATGAGAAACAAAACAAAGAATACAAGTAAACATAACATTACATAACATTACATATAAGTTTAATTTTGCAATATTTGTGGATATACAATATTTTTTGTTTTTCCACTGTCTGCGTAGATATAAAGACTCACGGATCTGTGACTGATGCAAAAAATAGATAAAAACAATCCTTGATGCGGATATTATATCATGCTAAAATTTCAGCTCGATCGGGGCAGAACTTTTTGAGTTTTTGAAGCGTACAAAAACCAACATACCATTTTTATATATATAGATATATATTTCTTGTGTGCGTATGTCACTGAACTCCTCCTAGACGGCTGGACCGATTTAAATGAACTTTTCGAAATGCTTTTGGGCGGCACACTGGATGGTTTAGATTCACAAATCAGCCCGACAGATGTTGCTGGGGTCAGCTAGTATATATTATATAATAGTAAATGGAATATTAATGTAAATATATATATTTATATATACTATATATTTTAAAAATCGCAAGGGATTTAGGGTGTCGAATGTCATCAGGGAGTGCATTCCACAGCTTTGCAGTGGAATGCACTCCCTGATGACATTCGCTTTTACAGTAAAGGACTCCGAAAACTGCGAGAGGCACACTTTCCCATTCTTAGCACATTTTATCTAGTGGATCGCTGAGAGCCTTGGGAGAGAAACCCCAAAGATGGCCTGATGACATTAACAGTTTCGCAGAATGCCGTTGGACCCAAGCGTCTCAAGAATGTGGTAGTATTTGGAACTGCTTATATATTGCCTATGTCCAGCAGTGGACGTCCATTGGTTGAAGTCTTGATTGCAATAAGTACCAAAAACTTCTAGTTTTTGAGAAATGTTCGCCCGCCACTTTAACGCGGTCTGTAAATAACTGGTGCAATTTTATGACGTATTAAATACTCGCCATAAGAGGATCGATCAAGCAAAAAAAAGACATTACTCTTCTCTCAACTTAGAAAAGAGGGAAACCTGTACCCAGCAGCAAAGCTAGCAAGAGTAGGACCACATTTTATCTTCTTCCACGGTTTTATCAACTCTTCCAGATTGTGGAAATAATATCGCAATTACATAGGTGCAATTATAAACGGGGGTAAACTTCTCCACGTACACGTAAATTTTATCCCTTTCCTATCGGGCGATATAATTTTTATCTCCGTTTTTTCGTGTGGATATTCTCTTCTGCACCTCCCCGCACTACGGGGAGGTGCAGAAGTTATGTCAAACTCTTACTGACTAAATTCGAGCACTGTATTTACTTACCGTGTGATGGAGTGACAACAGAGTTATGGGAACGCTTCCGCACACAACTGCGATTCCATCAACGGTCGTCTGCCGAAGCAGACCCACCTCGGCAGAGAACGGTTACCAGTTTCGCCAGTTAGAGGCATGCTGGAAGGAGCGCGCGGCCACCCTCAGCTCGTCGTGCCATTAGCCATCGGTTAACAATATTCCATATGAGAACTTGTTAGTCGATGTTTCCAGTGTTCACCTTTTCATCATCATGTATGGCGTCGAAAGAGTGCTATCTGGGGAGAGATTGCGCTCTTTTGACGATATACGAATCTAAGTTAACTTTTAAGCTATCGAAAAAATATAAAATCTCGCACTCAGCACACAGTAGGGGCCCACACCACCCAAGCATATGCGGAGGTTACCCGACCTGACACTCCAACGCCTATGCTAAATTGCCCTAATGTGGTCGGGATTGACGTAAAACGTTGTCCGCTTGTTCTCGCTATTTAGTTAATATTTATAAATGTCTTTCGAACGACTCGAACATAACAAAAGTTGGTTTTCTTAATGGTTGGGTTAATTTTTTTCATAAATTACAATTGCTTAAATAGTCGATGAATCAGTAATATCCATTAAAATATTAAACAATAACGTAAATTATATTTGATTCTTGTGATATCTATTAAATTTTAACCGATAAAGTTAATTATATTATATCAATATTAATTATTGTTTTCCGTTTCCAAATGGGTCTGTCCTTAATATGGTTTGCGTAATAATTATCCGTAGGTGCTTAATAAGTCAGTGACTCAATTAATGAACCTCAGTGAGTCAGTTAGTTAATTAATTAATTTTATTTATGTATGGTAAACCAACAGCTTTTTTATAATAGGTGCATTATTATATTGTAGGAAAGTTACACATGTTTACAGTTAGTGTGACGAACCATTTAAAATAACACAATAGAACTACCCATTATTTTGACGATTAAGTATTACGCTTAATAAAACTTACAACAGGTACAATAATAATTTTAAAACAAAAAACAGATCCACTACATTATAAAAACTTAAATGAAGAACTACGACATAAGTGCAGGCTTAGTTTTTCTAAAGGCCTTCGCTGATTTATCGACTCAACAACGCTCCGACATCGATTCAACACGTTGGAATTGAACCAAACGTGATGCGCGATGAGTTCAATTCCAACACGACTGATACACCTGATTTTATTGTAAGTTTGTTATATGTATATATTATATTTGCATGTTTATTTAAATGCACCACTACCTCTCTTCTTGAGCTGTTTTTAACGCCTTTGGTTACCTGGAAGAGATTGCTATGTAGCGATAAGGCCGCCAAATTGTATACTTTTTGTTAAATTTTTACTTATAATTTGTTATGTTCATGTGGTGTACCTTAAAAGTGTATTCATTCATTCATACGCCATCTACGCGTCTTCACTACTACGTTTCGAATAAGTTTTGCATTCTCGCAATCTTGGAGTCGTTTTCGAGTATCGTAAGACTATAATGTCACACCAAAAGGCAGCTAATATTAATCAGATTAGAGTTGCAATTTCTTTTAGCTTGCCGAGAATACTTGATATAGAAATGTGGACGAATTTATCTTTTAGGACAGGCTTTATAAATTCCATTTTACCTAATACAGAGCGGCGACCGGCGCGGCGTTGACTATATAAACCTATTACCTATTATATATAATTCGGGCCATAATGTGGCTAGAAAATTTTAAGTTTTAGATTTTTATTTATAAATATTATAGCAGATTGGGTTAAATTAATAATCTAGAATTTAAGATATTATTTATGTGAAAATAGTATTTTGTCCGTTATACTAAATCGGTGGTAATTGCTATGGTATGCGAAGGCCTTAAAGCTGAAATAATAGTCCGATTCAGAGCATTTTTTGACAGAATAATAAATCAATGTTATTACTGGCGCGTGCAAATATAGTTTTTAATACGATCTCGGTGAATTAGTGCTGCGCTCCTAGTATTACCTTCCTAATTCATTCAGTTCCGCCGCTGTTCACCTAAACAGATTAACCAGTTAAAACGAGTTCTTGGTTTCATCTTGGACTTTATTTCGGACGTCAACAGATATAATATCAGAGTCTCTGCTTTCTTAGACAGCAAGCTAGGAACTGTGAAGCGCGTCTATTTTAATTTACGGTTCCGGTTGTCCGGTTTTTTTTTACTTGTAATTGTCGGACTAAGCAGATGGCCTACCCGAGGGTACTACTTAGAAAACGGGTAGGGTTTTCTACTTAGAAAACCAACTCTTATAAACAGAGCCGAGGAGCACGACCTGCAACATGCTGCCCTGTGTCCATCAATTTCTGACGTAGTTGTTAAGCTAGCAGGCTTGCTATGTGGTATGTGGCTACATACCACGACCTTCAGATCGGAACACAGCATTGCAGTAATGTTGATAAGCAGCAGAAATAAGCATGGCGATAGTACCTACTTACCCTACTAGTACTTGTAGTAGTACAAAACCGGTTCTTGGAAAGCCTTGACCTGTCCTTGGTAAAAGCAAAACTCAGCCCGCCAAAGTGTGGAGGGTTTATTCTCCATATGAAAGGAAGCATATGCCAACCAGTTGTACATAAATAGGTTGCTGTTATACGATAATTTAAATTTTTAAATAAATAATTAAATATGTATACAAATTTAAACACGTTAAACTGCAGACAAAGAACTCCAAAATGATCACCGAGGGCTTTAAAAAAAATTGCGTGAAAATTGCAAAAAAAAAATCGTCAATTAAAATGTGCCTGGCCAGCATGGATTATTGGCATAAATCCTTTTGGGAGAGGCTTTTAGTCCAGCAGTGTCTTTTTAAAGACTATTGATAAAATTAAAAAAGCCTATTATTTAAGTCTCTTATAAGCATCTAGCACAATGACGCGAACTAACTCACATGCACCTGGTAGTAGAGTTTAAATGTGAATATTGTTTTTTTAAATTACATTACAAGTTAGCCCTTTACTGCAATCATCTGGTGGTAAGCGATGATGTAGCCTAAGATTGTAACGCTAAATCGCTTAGCGGCACTTCTTTGTCGGTAAGGTGCTGAGCCACGGCCAAAGTCTCACACCAGACTAGAGAAAATTTAAAGATTATAAAAAATCCTTAATTGCCCCTCCCAGGAATCCAACCCGAGACTTCCAACTTTAAACCACAGTGGTCACCGCTGCGCCAAAGGAGATCGTCAAATTATTGTACACAAATGCAACGTCAGAGGCGTGAACGAAATGAATGTGCGTCAGTTATCGAACGTGTTCCGAAATAAACAAACACCAGTTTTTAATTCAGTCAAACCTTTTTCCGTGATGCCCTATTTTTAATTCTTATGAAATATTTTCATTAACATACAAACAATTCCGTATTGCTGGGAACGGACAATTATTTGAACAATTTTCTTTTTTTTTTTGCGTCTTTACTATTCGAATTATTGTAAACAAATGCAGCGTCAGAGGCTTGAATAAAATGAACGATCGTCAGTTACTGAACCTGTTCTGAAATAAACAAACGCCAGTTTTTAATTCAGTAACACCTTTTTTACTTGAATAAACAAACAATTCCTTATTTCTGGAAATGGAGAGTTATTTTAACAATTTTCTTTTCTTTTTGCGATTTTTGGCATTGCTTGATTTAATATTTAACGCTTAATATTTAACGCACTTTTTACAAAAAAAAAATTATACTGCTGCATAGGCTTGTCCGGGATTGTACTACCGCCAAACTTGTTTCTGTCGCCAAGAAGCATTGCTGTGTCCGGAACACATTGAAGGGCGTATTTGCCAGTGTTACTAAAGCAAATGAGGCTCAACGCCTACGCCTCAGGTTGAAAGTCCATGCCCTGCATACTGCTGATATGTTTTGCAGGGGATGTTTCTCCACATACATCAGGCGGGTAATCTGCTTGGTCTGTATTACTATAAAAAGAAGACAGGCAAATTATATCAAAATGTCATCATTATCAATTATCATCATATCAACCCATTACCGGCCCAATACAAAGTCAAAGTCAAAGTCAAAGTCAAAATCAAAGTCAAAGTCAAAGTCAAAGAGAAAGTCAAAGTCAAAGTCAAAGAGAAAGTCAAAGTCAAATATTTTTTTATCCAAATAGGCACATATATGGGCACTTGTGATGCTTAAATTATGTAAAATATAACATAGAAGTGAGTTGATGCCCATAGCTAAATTCCTCAACTTAAAACTAAAGTTACGAGGGTTCCAAACGCGCCCTGGTCTAAGAAGCCCACAACAAACTTAGCCGGTTTTTTTTTTTTTGTTATCACCATCTCACATTGTCACTTAAAAATATTAAAGAAGCAACCTGGTTAGAGCAATAATTTACACCCAAAAGCACGGGTTTTGCACATTTCCTCCCACAATTAGAAGTGATGAAGGCCAACCGGAATTCCGTATGTATATGTAATGTTTGAAAATATGTTGTTTACTATGACAACTACTATGACTGATTGGGATCAATTTTTTGCTGTCATTTGAGGAAAAGCAATTGCATATAACACGCAATCAATGTAGTCCAGATTCAACTATCTCTGAATTAGGGGATATGACTGCCATACTCAAGTTTGCCCGCTACCATCTTAGACTGCATCATCACTTACCGCCAGGTGAGATTGCAGTCCAGGGCTAACCTGTAGTGGATTAAAAAAGTGTGGTTTTATTATATTTTTAACAATTTAAAATAAACTTTACACAAAAAGCAACCAAAGATTGTATCTATCTATATATGTAAAAGAGAAAGTGTGTGGGTATGTTCCGTATAGGCTCCGAAACGGCTGGACCGATTTCAATGAAACTTTCAGGGAATCTCCGGATTGACCTGGCGAGTAATCCTATAAAGTTTGGCGACGATCAGAGCACTCCTAATTTTGAACTGTCAAATACAGCTTTTATTAAAAATTTAATGATGTAAGTTTATTGTTTAAATAAAACAAAGCAAAATCTAGCCCGGCGAAGCGGGCTGGGTACGCTAGTTATTTATAATATTCATCAGTCATCTTAGTATCCATAACACAAGCTACTGACGTGTGTATTGTGGTAGTATATTTATTTATTATTATTTATTTCTGCTGCAGCATTGCTGCAATGCTGTGTTTCGGTCTAAAGGGCGTGATTGCCGGTGTAATTACAGGCTTTAGGTTGATGGAAACAGGGCATCATGTTGCGGGACGCGTTCCTTGCATGCCATGTGAAGCTTTGCTCTGTTTACAGGCAACGGTTTTCCACTTACAATCAGGTGGGCCACCTGCTTAAGTATATTATTAAAAAAAAATTAAAAAAAAAAAAACTTCGTTATTATTGTCTTAACATAATTCGCAATTTCTAAACAATCAGTGCACTTGCAGACGTAATAAAGGTAATTGCGTAGTACTTGCGTCGCGCGATCATAGTTAGGCCGCGTTTTCATAGCGCATGCTATTTACATGCAAGTTTATTTTTTTTACAACTACAAGGTAGCCCTAGACTGCAAGTGATGATCCCGTCTAAGAATACACATTGCATGTTGCATCTATTTATTTATTTAAACTCTTTATTTGTTTACCACTACACAGTTAGGAAAATAAAGGACGAATAGAGAGAAACATAAAGACTGGAGTAGAATACAAAATTCGGCCTTAGGATTAGGACAACAAGAGCAAGAAAAGATAGGTGGTGTAAAATTATTATAAACCTACATTCAAATAACTACATACGAATACATAAACAAAAATTACACAAATAAAAAAAAAACGTAACATCTAAGTTGTTTTGGGATTTAAAAAAGTAGCCTGTTTGATAATACAGAATATAAGCTATCTCCATTCCAGATTTCAGCCAAATTGACTTATTAGTTTTGCGTAAAAGAGTTTGTTACATGCAACATGTAGCCTTCGCAATTAACGTTTCCACTACTTAACTTAACTTGCATGCGACAATTGCACATTGGGAACTCGGCTTAAGTACGTCCATGCATTTGCCATTTACATTGACAGGTTAGAATTAAAAGCGGTGCAGATAAACGGTTCTCATCCAGCCATTCAGCCGCAAGACGTCGCGGATCACGGTCCGAATAAAAACAATAAATACATACAATAAATAAAACTTAAATAAAATTTATAATTAAAATAAAATTAAGTGTAAAGTAAGTGTGTTTACAGTGTGTGTTATTGTGTTCATCGTTTCGGTGGTTTTTATTTGCGGGTAAGTTAAATTTAACATGTTTTTATGTATTGTTTACCTGCTTTAATACATATTAATCACGACTTTTTCTTTAATGTAATTTATTTCGAAAATTTTAAATGTTTAATGTTTTACTGCTATAAATCTATAAAAATAAATTCAATCAGTCGTAAATGGGGACTTAGGAACTGAAGTTTCTAATGCACTTATGAACAAAATTAATAAAAACATAATAAATCAACTCTACACTTAAAGTTGAATTAATTAGAAATTAAGATTCGATCATAGTTTTTTTCTTATACTTATTTAAGAAGCTATAAATTGTTAATTCCAAATTTTAAGATTCCAATTGTTTAAAATTATTTGATGTATTTTTTTCCGAATTTCTTTGCAATTATTTCACAAAGTAATTTAAATTATTCAAATTAATATATACGCAATAATGCAAATATTATAACTCAATATAAATTTACATAAGTAGATAAATATAATGCATACGTCCTTGACAAGGTTGCCAAATTTCTCTGAAAATATTAAACTTTATACATATATAATTTTGAATGCGAATACATTGCTGGTGAATGAGATATTTCGAAATTTCGAATAGAGTAAGTTATGGCGAGAAGGATCAGTAACATTTTATTATGCAGTTATGTGATTTCAAATAAATACGTTTCCACTGCTTTTTTGTTATCTACACATAAAATAACTCAAAGCAATATAATTTTATACAATGAAAGTTACAACTAACTTTTAAACTTATTGACTACCCAAATTATGCGTGCGTAGAATATTCCAAAGAATAACGGGTGGTTGTTCTTTTTCGCAAAAAAATAACTTACTGTCATTGTTTCTATAACCGTATTAGCTAGCATAGTCCTACTACAAAACCTTTTGAAAATTGAATATTCATTGTTAGCTGGCGTATTATTAGGCTCTTGATACGATCACTCACAGATATTTTTAAGGTTGCATACTACTGAATTATGAAATTACAAGTGTTGTGTGTTCAGAGTTTCTTGGTATTTTTATTTCACTCGGAATTATATGTCATATGAATATGAGCACGACATTTGAATTTATTTTTGTTGGTCTAAAAGTGTAGATCGCCAAAAGTTTGTGTAACATCTTTTCGTACTAAAAACTATGAATTTATGCATGCTGCGAAATTTAGAGTTTACTAGCTATTGGTGGCGTTCTTAGTCCGCGTTTATTACGGTTTTTTTTAAATCAAGTGGGAACTGTTAGGTTTTATGAAATAAAAATTAGCCAATGTACTGTCCGCCCATTTAGATTACACTATGCCAAAATTCAAATCGTGGCTTAGTAAAGTAAGGACAAACAAACAATCAGACTTTCGCATTCATAATATTAGTAAGGATAAGAGCTGGTGTATCATATTTCCTCACTCTCCCCGAGGCGACGGTTTCAAGGTAGCTCAGTATTGAGCGTTGCACAACGATCACGTTACAATATTTTGGTCATGGTTTAACTGCCGGTCGGCTAATGTAAAGAATTTTGATATTAATAGATATAATCTTTACCTACCTAACTCAAGCGATGTTATTTTCTGATTATATACATTTTTGAGAATCAATTAGGATGATTCAAAAATTTTATAATAGCGCAAGCCGGTAATAAAAATCATTAAAAAAAGAGATTTTTTATGGTAACGTATGTTATTATTATTTTAAAAATATAATTTACTCTAAAAATAAGAAGCGGGATAGCCCAGAGGTTAGGACATCGACTTCAATTTCGGGGGGCAGAGTTCGAATCCCAGTATGCGCCTCTAGGTATCGTAAGTTATGTGCGTTTTAAGCAATTAAAATATAACTTGCTTCAAAGCTGAAGGAAAACTACCGTACTAACTACTACTACTACTACTACTAAACTACTATACTGCATACCTGAGAGTTCTCCATAATTTTTCCAAAGGTGTGTGGAGTCTACCGATCCGCACTGGGCCAGAGTGGTGCATTACGGCGTACGTACTTTGTGGGATGAGAACCGTACCCTGTTGATATGATGACGATGACCTTGTATACAACCCAAAAATTTATTTGCTTTTTGTCTACATTCCAAGGGCCAATATTTTTTTAGTAATCAATGTATTAACTTTTACACACGATGACGCCTAGGATAAGCACGATATAAAAATTGTATCCTCCGATTATATCGCATAATAGAATAGGATGGGAAGGATATAATTTGACAGCCGATTGGCACAGTAACCCTGCTTTCTGAGTCCAAGGCCGTGGGTTTGATTCCCACAACTGGAAAATGCTTTTTTTTTTAAATATAAATGTTTTTCAGTGTCAGGGTTATCTTATTACACTATTATATTTATGTCTATTATATTCATAAAAATATCAGCTATCTTAGTACCCATAACACAAGCTACGCTTACTTTGGGGCTAGATGGCGATGTGTGTATTGTCGTAGTATATTTATTTATTTATATTTATTTAATTTATGTCTCCACCTGCCAAAGAATAGATCATAGGACAAGTTTACTTCCGTTTATAATTAATTATATGTATTTTATTTGGATATTATATCCACAATTGCGCCAATACTCGGAGAGTTGAAGAAACAGTGGGAGAAGATAAAATTGTGTCCTTTACCCGGTTAGAAATATTTTGCCCATGCTAGCAGTGCAGTAATGCGTGTGATGTATATAATAAAGGAACCCGAAGTTTTTGCGAGACAAAAATTTGCCGTTGTCGCGCTCTTATTATTAGGCTAGGAAAAGAAGGTAGCTACTAACGGTCCCGTTTTACCCTTTGGGTAAGGAACCCTAAAAATGTAAATAGAATAAATAAAAAAACAATGTAAAGCCAAATTGATAACAATAATTCTGAATTTCAGCAATATCAGCAGTTTTAAATTACGAATGCTAATATCGCATTAAAATGAATCAGCATAAAACAATTATTTCAGCAAGTATGAAATTTAGGGCATGAATTTGTTATTTATGCTTTTTTGCTAGAGTCACTACAAACATACATACTTGACGTTTCAAAAGTGCTTATAAAGTAGGCCTACTTTAAATAAATGAATTTGAATTTGAATTCTTGATCTTCAATAACGCGAATTATCTTTAATGACAATGACTTTTATATTTAGGTAGGTATATATAATAGTAGGTATATTCTCTGAAAGTTATACCTAATTGTCCAATTCTTCTCCACGACTTTCCTAATCTCTAAGCGGCACGTCTTTATCAGTAGGGTGATAACTAGCCATGGCCAAGACTCCTTCTTGGTAGAACAGACCAGAGAAATTCAAGAATTATATTTCCACTGTTTACCTCGCTGGGAATCAAACCCGGAACCTTTCGCTTAATTCCACAGCGCTCACCGCTGCGCCAAGGAAGTCGCCGTGATTGTTTGAAATCCACTCAATTATTAATAATAATCGTGACATTAATAATATTGGTTGTACCAGATTTATTGAAGTGTACCTTTGATTTCAAGCGGTGATAATCCGGTTGGTCTTCACTTTCGGGGGGCCGAGTTCGAATCCCAGCTTGAACTTTTATAAGTTACGTGCTCACTTGCTTCAACAGTGTAGGACCTCACATTTTGAGGAAACATGCATGTCAACTCTGCATAATGTTCCCAAAGGTGTGTGGAGTCCACCAATCCGCACTGGACTAGCGTGGTGGACTACGGCCTTAACCCCTTCTCATTATGGGACGAGACCCAGGTCTTGTAGTAGGCCGGTAATGATGACGATGACCTTTTATATAACCCAGCTTTTTGTCTACATTCCTAGGGCCAATAATTTTTTAAGTAATAAATTTTTTTACTCTTACAATCGCTCCCATTCTTGCGACGACAAACTTAAAAAATGTTCTTATGACATTATCCACGTTTATTTTTGATTGCAAAACCCCGCCAGAACCTTTTGTTTTCTCTGGGAAATATGTATCCAGTTTATTTCCATGCAAATATTTAAATTTCCAAAATATAAGCTGAAGGGTCAAGCCATGCATAGACAACGAATGCTTTTTTAACACCAGATTTGTTCAAAAATGAGGCCAACAAACGAACAAACGCACAGACGTACTTTCGCAGTTATAATATTAGTACAGATTATTTGCATTCATTGATTCTAATTAAACTTTCACCTAATATATGTTTTGCATAGCAATAATCGGGTAATTTATTGTTTTTTAATCTGGGGTATGAAGAACATTCATTAATTTACATTACTGTACATGAACAAAAGAATTAATTAAAATAATAAATTACACACATATAGGTTAAACCATACATATAAAATAACTTGTGTCATCAACGGCTGGACATATCTGGATCCTGGACCTGGATCTAACAAGTTGAAATCCCTATCCCTACTAATATATCCCTATAACCGATCCTCACGAAACTTTGTACACATATTCTTGGAAGTGTTAGTAGTAATATAGGATACTTTTTATCCCGACATTAAGCTCGGTTCCTTTGGGAGAGGAGATGAAGTGTTTTACGCCTGACACCATAACACCATGACAAATTATAACCGATTTAAATAATTATGTTTGTACTATAGAGGTTATAATATGTGTTTAATTTGGCCCGAACTTTGTGTAGATCTGAATGTGGTTGGAGATAGAGGACAGAACTCCTCAGCGGACAGCAGCAAACCCCTCATTTAAGGCTTAGCGATACTGAATACTTTAATTTTTTTTAGAACTACAACTAAATTGAATGCCACAAAAAACAAAATCAAACGCAGACGAAGTCGCGGGCAACAGCCAGTTATATTATAACCTAAATAACGGTTAGAAATGTTTTTTCCCTTAGAGGTAGAAGAAGAAAGGCTTTTAAAATTGAAGAGATAATTTGAAGTTACAAATTATCTCTTCAATTTTAAAATCAAGAAATCTTTTAAGGAGTACTAGACGGGTTTAGAATAAAGGAAATTTGAATTTGAATATAGCGGTCGATAGCAAAACGGGCATCTCAATTAGTTTTTCGATGATTCTACCTAGTCGTTGTATACTGTTACATATTTTCATCGTACGCATAAGTAAGATTTATGTTTCCTTTAAATTTAAGTTATATTATAATAAAAATCATAAATAAGAATAAGAAACCCACACATATATACCAAATTAAATAAATGTAATATTGATCTATAGTATTACGTATAAACCCATTTTATTAATTAATACCGAAATATCCAATCTATTTTTATTAACCAATTCTTTTTAGTAATTTTATCATAATTCATTTAAAAGACGATAGCCATAAAAAGGGTATACCAAAAAAGGCCTCCGATGACCATGTTTGAAAATTCTACCTTCTTGAAATTATGAGGTCATTAAAACAATTTTTAAATTATATTTATATTGGATTATCCCTAACGCACGCGCGTTGAACTCTTTCATAGGCATGGATATTTCGCACCCAATTTTAATTTATGCAAATTCTGAGCTGAGTAGGTAAGCAACATAACATTAGGATAAATATACACCCTTTTAGAGTTATGTGCGTTTTAAGCAATTAAATATCATTTGCTTTAACGGTCACAAATAGTTGGGAAACCGACATGCCTTAGTGTTCCCAACAATGTTCTCAATGGCAAGTGACGTGGAAGAATCCACACTTAGCCAGCGTGGTGGGCAACGGACTAAGTTCTTCTTAAAGTCTGTTCAATCTCATAGTGTCAGTAGGCATTTTACATGCATGCTTTTATTATTATTTATGAATTTTGCTTTATATGTGTTTTTCTATTTTATTCTAATGGTAGTATTTATTCTAATAAATACGAATATAAATAATGGTTAAATAAATAAATATAAATATACTGCGACAATACACACACCGCCATCTAGCCCCAAAATAAACGTAGCTTGTGTTATGGGTACTAAGCTAGCTGATGAACATGAATGTTTTTCAGGGTCTGGGTGTGTATATATTCATAAATATATATATATTTATGAATATATACACACCCAGATATATATATATATAAATAATATATATATATATATATAAATACAGATAAACACCCAGACCCTGAAAAACATTCATGTTCATCACACAAACATTTTCCAGTTGTGGAAATCGAACCCGCGGCCTTCGACTCAGAAAGCAGGGTCGCTGCCGACTTCGCCAATCGGCCGTCTAAGTTAAAGGAAAATTTAAATTAAAAATATGGGTAAACGAGAGTAAAATAGACACTGCTTTTCATCATTCGAAGTGTTGGGTTAATATATTAAGAATCAAGGAATCAACCCAACTAAAATACTCTCTATGTCTGTACCCATACTAAAATATCGATACCTAGCATAACATCTGTTCGACGTAGGTACTACCCAAAGTACGAAAAAACATTTTCTACCAAAGTCAACAATCAGAAACTTTCACTACGGCATGGCACTTCGACATAAAATGACAAATTCTCCTGCGGATGGACGCCGCAAGCGGCGGCCTTTGATAAAAATGTATAGGTTCTCCAAAATGAAGTTAGAAAAACTTAAACTATTTATGATCTAGGTAGTTCTTGACGGCGCGAAAAAGATATGTTATTCTCGACCAATTATCTAACTAAATGGAAATCCGTTCTGCGTTTTAAAAAAATGACATACTCGTACTTACCAACAACGAAAATTTCAAATACGAAAGTTTCTTAGCTATGGGGTAATAAAACTTTAGAATGACGTTTACTGAGAATTTAGATTATTATAACTTGTTTTTGCTTCTGATATTTTCTCTTAGTGTAGGCTTCACATACCACTCTTTATTCAAGTGTGGTAGTGGTAGGTGAACTGAGGCTGACGATTTGTAGTAATCATCAAAAATTACAAATTGCCACTTGAATAACTCATGATTTGTTGAAAATTACAAATTGCAAAGTCGCATACTAAAATCGAAGCTGATCTTGTTACGCTCTTGAGACAAGTTTCGCAGTAATTGCACAATTCCAATATTGTAAAATTTAGCAAAACCAGCAAAAATTTAGCATGATTGCGATAATCGCAAGGTGCTAAACGTGTCAATCCTCGGCCCCTAGGTTATGAGCACTATTCAGTTTGCAACGTATATTTTGGCACCTCATGATACAAAAACTGTCAATATTAACACTAGAAATTGCAGTAACAAGAATAGAAAATGCCCGTAGCTTTAAGTAAAGCTTTAAGGAAAACAAAATTCGACATTATTATTCTGTAATCTTGTAGGTAAACAAACAGTGCCTTGTAACGCAAGATTTTCGTTAACCATGTAAATTTGTATAGCGGTCATAATCGTTGGGATGAGTATATTATTCTTTTATAATGTATGTATAAATGTAATATGATACCGAAGGTAATATTAGATCTACCTTGAGCCAAGTTTAAAAAATGTTTTAAAAACATTTCATAAAAATCGTGGTTACTACAAGATTGATGAATGTCTTACAGACAAGGCGGCTTGGAATCAGGTCGTTCCGCTCTCAACCCTCACAAAATAGAAAAACTGTGAAGGTTATTAAACTGTAAAAGGATGTTGAAAAAGAGCAATCTGCTGAGTTTCTTGCCGGTCCTTCTTGGTGGAATATGCCTTTCGAACCGATGGTAGAGTCACTATAAACAGACTGACTTGACGTTACAAAATTGCTTATAAACTATACTTGAAATACATGAATTTTGGTTTGCGTTGAAAGGAAAATATTTTTGTGATATAAGCGTAACGCAAATAAACTTCCTATTTATTGTTTTTTATTTAATAATCAGTTGATATATTTATTTGTTGTTCGACTACGGGATATGACAAACATAATAAGTCGTTATCAAAACCCTACAGCTACACCACTAAAGGGCACCGATCTCCTCTCAGAATGAGAAGGGTTTATCAAGCTGGCTAAGTGCGCCTTTGAGAATATTATGGAGTACATACCACGATAATATTTTGGATTTGTTGATATTTCGACCAAGTTACATGGAACGTGGTTATGACGGGACTGCGCAGGTACGAGATGTCAAGTTGGATGTCGTGGGCAGAATCTGACTAACAAACAATAAGAACACGAAAGCGGGTAGTCAGTCCCGTCGTGACCACGATCCATGCAACTTGGTCGAAATATCGACAAATCCCAAAATATTATCGTGTTATGTACTCGTTGAAATCTATTTAAGAAATTTCGATTAACAACGAAAATCTTAGTACAAAATCTCTATTATGGAGAACTCTCTGACGTGCAGGTTTCTTCACCTTTGCCAGTGCTTATTGTAGTTATATAAAATTGCAGATTAATTTAATAAATTAATAATTAATTTAATAAATTAATAATTAATTTAATTAATTTAAAATTAATTATTAATTAATTTAAAATTAATTATTAATTAATTAATTAATAATTAATTCATTAATTATCAGAGACGAACGTGAATTAGAAGAGTTTAGATGCGTGGCGTGCCTGTTAGCGAACTCATACCCCAGAACGGGAGGCCGAAGTAACCACTGTGTTTTAATAATTCATCATTACCTCATAAGAAGGCTCAGAGTCACTCAGCGGGTGACGGAGAGAACTATGCTCGGAGAATCTCTACGTGATCATATTTAGATAAGAAATATTTAGACCCGTAGAAGAACAAGAGTTACCGACATAGCTAAACGAGTCACGAAGCTGAAGTGGCAATGGGCGGGGTATATAGTTCGGAGTATAGTCTACCACGCAAGTGCGGATTGGTAGACTTCACAAGCCGTTGAGAACATTATGGAGAACTCGGGCATGCAGGTTGTGTTAATAACAGGCTTTAATAATTCAGTACTAATTAATTAATTTACAAGTTTTATTTTGTTTAAGCGTTTCACATAAACTTTGAGGAAATAGCCGATTCTGTAATTCTTATATGCATTTTGAAATTATATATTTCATTTAAATAAAGGTTGGTTTTTGAAATGTAGCAGTTTTGTTATATTTTGATTGTTCCACTACAAGTAAGCCAAGTGCTGCAATCTTACCTGTTAATATCTTACCTGTGTAATAATGATGCAGTCAATAAAGGTAGTTAGCTAGCCTGTTGGGTTTATCGGTAGGGTGGTAACTAGCCACGGCCGAAGCCTCCCACCAGACCAGGGAAAATTCAGATATTTTAAGTTCCTTAATAGCCCTTGCAGGGGATCAAACCCGGGATCTCCCACTTATAAGACCACAGCTCTCACCATTGCGCTGCAGAGGTTGTCAAAAATAGAGCCTTTACAAGTCTACTTCCTATACTTCACTTGTAGATACGTTTCCATATAAATATCGTATTACGTTTCAAAGATCAAGTTGTTACTCTTTCAAGTTAAATGTTGGTGGACCTTGACTTAGCGAAGTCCATTAATGTAAGGTCCATCAAGTCAAGGGCTATTCATAAGCGGTCGAGGTCAAGCCCTTTTCCGCCATCAAATTTCTAACATTATTAATTTAATGCCCTAACGTCGGCCAAGGCAATGCCTAAGTAAGTATCGCGTAATTAAAGAAGGTTCCCAGACAAACGTTGATTGTGAAAATCAACGTTTGCAAGCAACTCATATAACCTCACTTATCTATGGTTCTTGCCACTAGGTGTGGTATTTTGTGTTTGTATCATCATATTTTTCATTTTTCGTATGGATTTAAGGTTATTAAAAAAAAAGACTATCTTTCCCCTACACTTTATGAGCCGCCGAATCGTCGTAAATTTAGACGGCACCTAACGTCGTTAGACATCATATAAGAGTTCGTGAAACGTTTTTTTTTCAATACCTAAATCACTAGGCATTTAATTAAGGCGATGACTAGGTTTTGTTAAACGGGTATCATAGTTTACTTGAAGCGGTGATAGCTGTGTGGTTAGAAATTCTGATTCACTTTTCAGGTAGTTAGAACCCCGATGTAACTATTAAGTATTACTTGTTACTCTAATTTGTAAGTGCGTTTTAAAGCTATGTTATTTATTGCTCTAAAACGCATGTTTTAAATGGTGAAGGAAATCATAGTTCGAAAACCTGCACGCCTTAGAGTTCTGCATAATGTTCACAAATGCGTGTAAAGCTATGTTATATATAACCTCCCCTGAATGGAGATAATTAAGGTTTTAATAATTCCTTTACTTAATAATCATTATTAACATCGTTTAAGTTTAGAATACTGTGCTTAAATATATTTCGATTATCAAACAAAAATATCCCTTCAAAGTCTACATAATATTGTGTCAGGCGCGAACTTACGGAATCCTACAATGTCTGTGGCTGTTCACGCTTGGGAACTTTTTTATAATAAAAAAATTGTAATAGTCAGCCACCAAGCTTATATATTATGTTCCTTTAACAAAAAAGTTAATCAAAACCAAAAATTAAACCCTAATTGTTAGATTCGTTTCTCAGATACTTAAGATATATTAAGATATTTTTAATGGATATGAACTGTATTCATTTAAATAAAAAAAATTAATGCAATATTTTACACAAGCAATCAGATAAGATTTTTTTTTCGTTTAGCACTTTTTTTTAGGAAAACGGTTTTCCGCGTGTATTCTTTCTGAAACACACGAAATTATTTATATAAAGATACAATTAATTATATACGAGTACGTCTATGTAATACATATCTGCTCAAATAATTTTGAAATTCCTGTATAATCTGATAAATAATTAGTGCAGAATAATTTAATCATTGCAGTAAGCTAACAACCACCCAATCATAATCAACGCCCGAGCCTAAATCATAACAATAAAATATTATACCTTTTAATATTAGGCAATTGATAGAGGTCGTCGTAAGTTGTGATGAATGAACACATTTTTGTGTTGCCACATCCGTATGTGTGTCAAGAACGATTCGTATACTCAACTGAGTCAAGGAGTGCTTTTGCACAACATTTTTTTAATGCTTAATATAGGCTTAATCATATTGATAGACTTGCGCGAAAAACGGATCCGATCGATCGAAAGCTGTACAGCCTTTAAAAGCGCAGACCTTGAAAAGCGCAAGTCTCATCTCCATCTGTGTAAGTTTAGGATCGAATTCAAGCTTTCCTAAAAAGGTTGGACCAAGATTTTGTTTTTGCGCAATCAGGTTGTACAAGCTCCATCTATTGTGGACACTGAGTTGATGTCGTTATTTCAATAAAAAAAACATCCATCTTTTAGATGTAACTTTTCAAGATATTATTCTCGAAGACAACAGTCTTTTTACATCCCAGATTTAGTAGATAATTTAATAAGGTTTTTTTTTATATATAAATAACCTCAAAATAATATGTTGTGGTAACATTAAAGTTTCCTGTGAAAGGATGATCACTGGTTTTTCCAAGTCTGTGTCACAAATATAAGTATCTCTTGAAGATATTACAAAATAATATTTTATTATTATTTTAACTTGTACTTATTATTTTAACGAACTTACACACGTTTCCTAAGGAGGTGGCAAACGAATCGTGGTAAAGGTAGACACAGTTAGATCGACGAAAGTTGTACCATCTAAAAGGAAATAAAATTCAATATAAATCCTATATAGGAACCCCGGTACTACCCCAAGAATTTTATCATTACGTACAGATTAGATTTATTTTCGAGAGTGTACCTACGCAGGACCTGAGTATTAGACATAGTTCTACCCACACCTTTCTACTATCGAATCGCAACGCAGCGTATGTTACATACGAGTTCATATCCTATAGTCAAGTTAGAAGCTATAATATAACAAGTTTCTTGTTAATCAATAGAGAAAAGACATCCTTTAGACAAGAGCGCACCACTATCACGTTTGATGATGATGCAGTCAAAGGATAGTCATTATTAACAAAAGCATGATTATAACAAAGAAAAGGTTTTCCATAAATATCTTAACTGTATGACGTCATTGCACACTCAGCTAATGAGTTTTAAATAGATCGTTTGTAATCGAATTTCCTAAGAAAACAACACCCAATAATTAAAAAGCAATCAACGTTACGTAGGAAGTGATTACCGAATTACAAAAAAAAATGCTCTTTAAACCTTTAACATGTACTTACTCGTGAAATACTAATGACTATCTTCTACAGCATCTGGAAAGACAGCAAACTTATCAATAAAAACTTACCTATCTTATTCTTGCTTGTATTAATATCTTGTTTGAAAAAATTCCACCTATTCGTAAGCATTTTCATACCCATTTTGTTTTCAATATTTTCAGTTTTTATTCCAGAGTGTGCCAAGTTATAAAGTCATTAATATTATTTTTATAAAAACTAATAATATATGCTAAGTACATAATAATACTATTAAATTTAAACCTTTATTATTTATTTTTACCGCTTATTATGGGGATCATAAATCACAAACTAAAAAGTTATTAATATTTTATTATTTATTTTTAAGTTTTATTTTATTAAAAACTTAGTACATTATGGAAATTAACTCTTCTTATTGGTGTAGACTTTACTATAAAAACAATTATAATTCAAAACATTTTTTTAAATCTCTATATACCTACTGCGTTGTTACAACGTTATGACATTTTTTTTTATTATTTTCAATGATCACATTATCAAAAAGAGAAACCTATTCTTTCATGATACAAACTTGATATAGTAAGTCTATATAATTGTGTGTTTTTTTTCAAAATTTTAACACTTCATTTTTAAAACAGGAACGATGGCATACCTGTTCACCATCTTGTCTGTTTGCGAATGAGTATGTAAATAAACGTGTTTTCAAAAATTATGATTTGAAAGAAGTTCGGCATAAAGATTTGGGTTTTCGTATTTACGTCAGTGATTGGTTCTTAAAAGGCTTTTGTTGTATATTAAATAGGAAAGAGTATCCTGTTTTCGTATTCTATGACGTTATAACTCGTATTATGCGACTTTTAAACTAAACAAGAAGATTAAAGGAAAACCGTTATAAAAATCTGTATAGCATTGTCAAATAGTCTCGAGCAAGTTCTGGGTTTGATTTAGTATCTTGATATTAATTTACTCGTTTCCATTTAAGTACAAAGAGTGAGTGTTCTTCTTCTTAATAAAAATTGTATCTGAGCGAGCGTCTTTTTGTAATAACGTGTATTTTTGGATAATACACGTTATTAAGTTATAAGTTGACAGCCGATTGGCGCAGTTTGCAGCAACCCTGCTTTCTGAGACCAAGGCCGTGGGTTCGATTTCCACAACTGGAAAATGTTTGTGTGATGAGCATGAATGTTTGTCAGTGTCTGGGTGTTTATATGTATATTCTAAGTATTTATGTATATTATTCATCAGTCATCTTAGGACCCATAACACAAACTACGCTTACTTTGGGGCTAGATGGCGGTGTGTGTATTGTCGTAGTATATTTATTTATTTGTTTATTATATTTATTTATAATATATCTACTTGAAATTTAAAACGTTATCTGACCATAAATGTTCATACCAATTATCAACGCCGTTTTCTGATTACCAGATACAGATATAAAAAAACTTATTATGAATATAAGCAGCACTGTTTAAAAAAAAAAAGAGTACTGCAAATTCCTCCAAACTTACAAAACGTTATTTAACAATTTAAAACTTTTTCAAACTATGAGCGAGCATTATTTATAACTACGTCAAATTAAAAGTCGATAGCAAAAATAATTATTATTGTGCTGATATACCGGAAAACAAAGTCACACAAAAACACATAGTAGTTTTATAAAAACCATTTTGTTAACGGACCTTTAAAAATAACATCAAAGGTCACACCCATAAATCTTTGCTATTGAATATTATTTTATTAGGTTTAACTTTAATCGTATGTTAGGCTGATTTCAATTTCATATAGCTATTGGCTATAGTTTTTGTATAAACCACTTATGTATTCATACATTAACGGAGTAGCAGAACAACGCGCAGCACAACTTGGCTCCTCAGCAACACTCCATGAAACACTCGGCGAACAGGGCGCCCTGCTACGCTTCTGGAGTGAGCTCGGCTGGCAGGAGTGATCCAGCGGGGAGCCGCATCAGTGACCATACGTACAACGGACGGTTCCAGACCAACCAAGTACGGAAAAGGCTCAGGAATAGAAGAAAAAGAAGACGTATTCATACAGATTAAAAGATACTAAAACAGTTCCTTGTTTCTCTATGGCCATAGTCAATTTAAGGGTAGAGGTATACAAGGATATATAGCTAAGACTAGAGGTACTCGTAACCGTTAAAACAAGAAAATTAGATTTTAGACATATGATGAGGAATACCAATAAATATGAACTTCTTTACCCTATCATACAGGGTAATGTGACAGGGAAAAAAAGTCCTGGCCGTAGAAGAATATTCTGTCTCAAAAACCTACAACAATGGTTTGGAAAGAGCACCAAACCATTATTTAGAGCAAGGGTCTCCAAAGTTGAGATAGTCATGATTGCCAACCTTCGTAAGACGACGGCAACCTAAGAAGGAGAAGAGTACTTTTATGTGGATTTGTGGGTTAACTCATGTAACAAAAACCTTAGTCAACGATTATTTTAAAACCCCGACTGACGAATTACTGAGCTCTCAGAAGCACTGAGGAAAGGTTAAGGACAAATACGATTTACATTGCTCCACAGAACCCTGAAAAGCTAGGTGGCCTACCCCCACGCGACAAAGATGCGAATCAAGCCATATATCCATCGCGTAATTAATTTACCTCGCATGAAATAGCGCCGAAACCTACAGAACCGGTTCTTTTGTAATATGTACTTAGTGCGTACACCGATGTTTAATAAGTTATACGAAAATAATTATCAAACAGATGGCACCGTTTCAACATTCTTTAAATCATAAGTAAAATAAGCTCTGATAGATCGGTTTATCCTCCGAGTACGGTCCCCGTTACGTACATCAACTTTTCGGAGTTATGTGCGTTTCAACACTTGCATTTACGTTGGAGGAAAAACATCGTGATATCTGAGAGTTCTTTATAATGCTCTAAAAGGCGTGTGAAGTCTACCAATCCACACTTGAGAAGCATGATGGACTACGGCCTAATCCCTTCTAATTCTAAGAGGACATTCGTGCTCTGTGATGGGTTGGTTAAGGGTTGATAATAATTATAGGGTAAGCAGTGTCTGGTCGCCTAAACGTGCGGTCTACAGCTAGGAAACAATAGATACAATGTCAATAACACTACACGTCTTTTTATAGTTGAATATTATGTAAACACACGCAGGCACTTAATGTGGACCTTGAATAATTCTGTGTTTATATAACTATACAACACAGCCTTTATTCAAGCGGAAAGAAAAATAAGTGTCCTTTGTCCTTACAATAGGGATGCGGATTCGAATCCTGTTGATAAGGATTCTTAGGGCTAGTGCGAGGTCGTTCAGAATACTTAAATTCTTACAGATTAGTATATGCCGACGGTAGATCCATCTTTTTTTACCACTACAATCTTTCCTAATGGTAAGCCATCGCTTATTCAGTCTAAGATAGTACGGACTTACCTGTGGGAGGTATGGCAGTTATGTTAAACCCGCCTTAATTGGTTTCTATGCAGCATTGTACTGGACCTACCTTGAAATGTTTATCAAACCAAATATTTTTATTTTTCTGATGACGAGGATAAAAACTTTTAGTATCTGCAATAACCTACCAAGCAAGGCCCCATTTTGCCCCCTTGTCCGTTGCCTTGTGAATTATTTCTTATACAGTACATAAATAAATAAATAATAAATAAATAAATATACCACGACAATACACACATCGCCATCCAGTCCCAAAGTAAGCGTAGCTTGTGTTATGGGTACTAAGATAACTGATGAATAATTTTGATGAATAATATAAATAAATACTTATAATATATAGATAAAAACCCAGACACTGATAAACATTCATGTTCATCATACAAATATAGACAATATTTGTGGGAATCGAACCCACGGCCTTGGACTCAGAAAGCAGGGTCGCTGCCCACTGCGCCAATCAGCTGTCAGACATGTACCAATCGTGTTCAGTAAACGGGCCGCATTAAGCACAAACAGACATAGATCCGCATTTATAAGATAAGAATGCTTTCGCGGTGAACTAAAGCTGTGTAACGCTTTCTTACTCCTGGCCTAAAGAAACCTCCAGCAGAAATGATTATGACCCACTCTAAAAATCTATAGCTAAATAAAACTTAACAATAGTTCATTGTTAAGTCAACATCTGACGAAGGATCCTCAGCTAAGAGACAAGAGGACTTGTCTGCGCGGCACGTGCGTGGAGAGTTAATTGCCGAAAGCCTGTTTGATGTGTAGTATAAGGATTGAAAATAATATAAATGACACCATACAGATTCTCCTGCTTTTCGCGGAATATAGCAAATTAAGCTTAATTTTCATTGTATTAAATAAAACATCATAAAAAGTGGTCATGCATGTTGATGCAAAATATATTGAAGTTAAGAAAGTAAAGATGTTAATATATTTCCATTTTTTTCCTCTTTCACGAATAAATTGTTCATTTTTGTCATTAAAAGAATGACATTAAAGAATGCCGTAAGTTTTGAATCTCTCAAGGACTAGTAAAAGCAGGGAAGTTTGCGACTTCCTTTTCATTAATATGAATTGCATTATCGAGTATCGGTTTAATTTCCTTTATAACTACGTCATAGGGAAACAATGAATGACGCGGGAGGCCATTTTGTTCTACGTCAAGTTCACGTCATTTTACTTCTACGTCTAGGTCACGAACTCCTTGGTAATATAAAACTACCCAAAACAAGATTTGTAAGAGTGAAAGGATAGATCGAACTTTAAACTCTTAGCAAAGGTTTACCTTCAACTGATTTCTGTCAGTCTGAGCAATTTTTTATACTTAATAACTGCATCGTTGGTGCAGAAGTTAGCACATTCAATAACGTATCTCGAGATCTGAGGTTCGATTTTCAAATCTAGCCAAAAACTAATAGGACCAGAAAGGTGTTAGAAAATTGGTGAGCATCCGTTCCTCAGAGGGCAGATTTCGAGCCGTCAGTCGCGTTTATTATCGCTAACATGTGATCACAGAATTAAGAGCATACAGAAACCGAGTACACGACTAATATTGAACCACTCCACTTTAGTAGAGATTCTCGCACAAGCGGTTAGTCACTTCATTCCATTTTACAGTTGACAGTAATTATTTTACCTCTAATGTCCTAAACATACACCATGAAATGGGAAAATGGGAAAATTATGTAAGCTAGGACATTCCGAAACGGGCGCGTTGCGTTTTCACTGTTTTCAGACACAATGCACTGCAAGCAATAATGGCTGAATGAGTGTTCTGCATGTTCTTAACTCTAGGTTTGTGATAATAATCGTTATAGCCTGCCAATCCACATAGAAGCAAGCAGTGTGGGGGACCTATTCTCCAAAGTTCTCTCTCCCATACTTTCATGGGCTAATAATGGGTTTTCTATACCAAGTTTTCAATTATCGAAATCTTATGAAATGTTTGTAGATAAACAACTGAATGATCGCAAATAAACAGGTCTGCTAGTAAAGTAAAAATTGTATTGAATGTAGGCACTTACCTGCCGTTGTATTTCCCACGTGCTGTGAGAAACAGTTTGGAGGAATCCAGAGCGTGAGAATTATTGTTTTTTTTTATAATTCATTATGTGTGTTGCAACTACGCATATATATCTCGATATCATAGATAATGCCCCATATGCCCCGGTCTTCTCTCAGAATGAGAAATGCTTAGGCCGTAGTCCACACGCTGGCCAAGTGCGGATTGCTAGATAGTTGCTAGATAGTTCGTAGATTTAAGTTTAAGTTGACGAACGAAGTTATCCATATAGCTATTGGCAATACCCTTACCCTTACAATTATATAAACATATATCATGTATGGACGCTTTACATAAATAAAGAATTTTTGAATTTGAATTTGAATTTGTTCACACGTCCTAGAAAGCGTTTTGAAGAACTCGCATGCAGGTTTCCTCACGATGTTTTCCTACAAGGTTAATGCAAGTGTTTAAAACGTACATAGCTCCGAAAAGTTTAAGGGGCGAGCGGGAATCGAACTCAGAGAATAAACCGATCTATCGGAGGTTATCCTACAAAATTCTGTGTCAAAATCTACATTTACCTACCAAGCAAACCTACCAATGTAAACTAATAAAGTGCCTAAAAACTTTACACCGTAAAGGATCAACAAAAACTTATGCGTAGCATCACCCATACCGACATGACGGAGTTATGTCTGAAACAAATATATCACGGGAATTTCCGTGCACATCAATTAAATCGTAGCGGAATGCCTCCGGAAACAAGTAGGTATATTAGTTCGCTGTAGACGTAAATGTTTATTTTAAAACTAGCGGATGCCAGCGGATTTCGTTTGCGTGGATTTTATGATATCCCTAAAATTAACAAATTTCCCTGCGGCTATTTTGCCTCCTCCATTATATCTCCTCATCGCACACTGCTTTTCTTTTTGCAAGGCACAAAAATAAATCTTTCGTTGGAGCAGGAAAAGAGCAAAAGGTGGTAGCCTCAGTAAGTTTAGAAGTAGAATATGAATACTTAGGTTCTACTAGATTTCAGATAAAAATGTTAACATAACCTCAAATTTTACCAATTTTTTTTCTGGAAAACACAACACAAACACAGTAGTGAATTTATATGTTTTAATGTATCTATTTATTGTCCCTCATGCCATGCATCTTCAGCTATTTCTTAATACACCTTTTGTTGCCTGTACGATCTCGCTGTGTAGCGATAAGGCCGCTAAATTGTACCTTCTATTTTATCCCTCTCTTGTATTTGTATTTTTTTTTTGTTTTCTCTGAGACCTATCTGTGTTTCTGAGTAAACCATTGCCATAGGTTTTACTGAAAGAAATCAGATACAGCCCTAACATTACATGTAAGAATTTCAATCATGTGACTTCTGTCACTATGTAATGTACGCGTCGCGTAGCGTAGGTACCCATGCGAGGGCGCTTCAATATTTCCGTAGCTTATCTGTGTCCGTCAATCAGGACAAACCGTTTCATAGTTATAAAACCTGCATTATATACATATTCATTATATACATAGAAAATCATTCTCGTGTCCAACACGAATAGTAAGTAGATTTGTTCAAATACTGTGAAAAGCAAGTCTTTTAATTTGAGAATTTTATCAACCCGACCCGATGACAGGCGACGATGAAGTCGCGAAAAAAATGAGTTTACTGACCGAGGTATGCATACCTACTTACATAACTCATTTGTTTTTTAAAACGAGGAAAAAAGCATTTCTATTGTAATTAATGTCTATTTAAAAAAACTTACAATTATGTAGAATTAAATCTTTCCTGGTATATTTTCAGTATTTGTTTGAATATGTGGGATGATAAGTATATGTATCCAGTACATTTATTGTGAAATGAAGATAGCTCCAAAGTATAGAAATTTCCATACAATGGCTGTGATCTAGATAAAAACAATTAAGTTTTTGGCCAGCCAGTGCATCTAGTCCGCTTAGTCTTAACATAAATTAAAAATTAATTACCGATTTTTACACGACTGACCAAAAAAGTAATGATTCAAGCATTATTTATATATGTAGGTACATACTACATATAGTAAATTTTACTAACTTATCTTATTATGTAAACCATCATCCATCAATCATACTTTTTACTGTACAGTATGTTTTAATAATAAAAGAAAAACAAATAACTTAAATAAATTCAAAAATTCGGTACGATGCCATATGATTAGTAGAATGGGTTTAATATAACTGGTATAGCCCTAACAGGTTAACCAGCCATCTACTGAGCCTGTATCATCGCTGACCACGAGGGCCAGTAGTTTGCTTTCTAGATACAGGCAAAAGCATCGCGGGGAAATCTTAGCTCATCACAAGGCGAGATTGCAGGTATAAAAAAACCTTGCCGAATGATAAACCCCACGTATTCATATATTTATGTTGTACCACCGTTGTTTCTGAGTTTTCTCTGGTCTGGTCTGGAAGACTTTGACCGTGGCTTACCACCCGCTTAGCCATTTAGTGTTCCGGTACAATGTCGCGTAGAAACAGATTAGATGCATCATCACTTACCACTAGGTGAGATTGCAGTCAAGGGCTCACTTGTAGGGAACTAAAAAAAAATATATTAATCTATCTTAAATAGCATGTTTCTCATTGGGCGTTAAATTCAAACAATATGGCGGCATAATTAAACGTGGAAATTCGTGTTTGGCATTCATGTTTTTATATTTTTTGTAATTTCGAAAGTAGATTAGTTAGGAGTTTTGCGCACGCTTCTAGAACAAACCAACCAAACCAAAACAACCTTTTAATCCTTGTTTTGCCTTTGTCATGATAACAAACATATCTCTCAAGGTTATTGACCTCATAATACGTGCGAAAAATACATAGGTACAATTTATGAAGTGGGTAATTTAGGTACTGATTGCTGATGCAACGTTGTGGGCGTTTCTGTTTCTGAGCTAATCTTTATTTATAGTGTTTTCATAATAGTGCAGACCGTGTTTCATGCTTAGCGTCGACAGCGTGTGCCTGGAATGGAATCCCAAATAGCTGATCACTACCTATTAGCTGATCAACGTCCTAATGCTGGTGAGAGGGTTTCTCTCATGAAAAACAGATTCTTAGAGCATGGACCCACAATTCCGCTCCAATACTAGTTTAAGGGCTATTCGGTTTAACGGTGCTCAGACGCCATCCTCGGTGCATCCTTGGACCCTCGCGTGGCACGGATCTCCGAGCTAATTACTCAGCTGTAATTTCAGCAGGAAGAGAAACACACAGCGTTCAATAGTTAGCGATGGTCTGGTTGGATCGCTTGGTGTGTAATTGGAAGCAGTCGGATTTCATATGAAAAACGTTGATTTTTGACTAAATCAACTGCTGAAATTTCTAGTAAAAAGAATTTACTTTTTAGTAGAATTTGCATTCCAAAGTGCACCGTCTCAACATTCAACAATACTTAACTCTTTAAAAGGTTTAAATTCAAAGTCTAAAATGTTTTATTTATGTAGACCTATCACCAGTGGCGGGCATTTCATACATGCACAAAAGCACTGCATACCCAAATTATTTAATATAAGTCGTATTGGAGGGGAATTTTTCCATTTTATGCCATGTACCGGCTTTATGCATACCCTGGTCAAAAACGCTGTGCACGCCCACTGCCTATCACAGCCACTTATAAAGCGTTCATTCATATCATATTTTTACATGTATGTTAACATTAATGTTAACATAAATGTTAGGTGATGGTTATAACTATATTCGTTAACTTAAAACCAAAGCTAGGGGGTTCCAAACGCACCCATGTTAAAGAAGAGTCTACAGCAAACTTGGCAGGGGTTATATATGTTATCACTATCTCACAGTCAATTTTGTAAAGTATAATAATCTCTATGTATCTAAGTAAGCATATTGATGTAGTTTTGGTATCTAGGTAAACATATATATATATCTTGTATTCACGCCCGTGCGTGAGAATAAATTTCGATAATAATAAACTTTATTTAGGACCAAAAAAGTTTGTAGGCAGACAGACAGTTCTAAATGAAGTATTTAAAAACATAGTAAGTATATAAGATCTAGCAATAAACAAAACTTCTTAAAACATAAGATTTGGTTGGTATCTGTTGCTTAAATTAGGTTTCTCTGTTTTATCAGTATCAGTAGACTTTATACAATGAATTATACCATGATTATAGGATATAACGGTAGTAACACCTCACTGTTGTAAGCAGATTAGAATAATTTTGCAATAAAAATGTCTACCTCGTACATCACCGTGTATTATATATTCATGCTACTACGCATCATGATACTATTGTATCTGATCAGTATATGCGTCTGTTACGCGTAATTTTATTTAAACTATACGCATGTCTCGATTTGGTCAAGAACAAAATTCAGACATCGACTATAATTCTGGTTACTTCTCGTAAAACCGTCTAATTATATATTTATGTTTATTTCGAAGATCAAACAACGAAGTCCATAGCGCAGTCATGAGGCTCATTTTAATGGGAGGACCTAGGTTCGAGCCCTGGCAATAAGGAAATTTATAATTTCTGAATTTTCTCTGGTCTGGTACCACCCTACCGACAAATCTATGCCGCGTTAAAATCGATTAGTGTAATATCTTAATATATATAAATCTCTTGTCACGATGTTTGTCCGCGATGGACTCCTAAACTACTTAACCGATTTTAAATTAAATTGGCACACCGTGAGCAGTCTGTTTCAACTTAAGAGATAGGATAGTTTAGTTTTTTAATTATAGTCGCAATTTTATTTTATTGCAAATAATTTTTCTATAATTAATTGACAGTCACATGTTATATATATATATATAATACTACTATACTAATTTAAGGCTTAGCGATACTGAATGCTTTAAAAATACAAAATCAAACGCAGACGAAGTCGCGGGCAACAGCTAGTAACTATATATATATATCTGCTATACCCCTTAAAATCCGCTAACAGCTGACGATGTCTGCATCATCACAAGGTGAGATTGCAGGTATAAAAAAAACCTTGCCGAGTGATAAACCCTACGTATTCATATTTTAATGTTGTACCACCTACTAAGCATCTAGCGTTAAATTGAACTTTCTACCTAAACGTAAATTCTAAGTATTTTTTTGTAAATTGTCCTTGTGGTGTACAATAAACATTCTTCCATGCATTTATTCATCCGCCATATAGTTTTTTTAAACTGTGATCTCAACACTCGTTTCGTTCTGTTGCATCGTCAACACACGTTGATCTTACAAAGTCAAACTGCAAACAATCGAAAGAAAAATAATTAAACCACGATAGAAGTTAAAACAAACATTATTTCGTCAATACGCATTCTTAAACGTATGCACCACTTTGTCGACCCATTACCAGCCAACTACAGGGCACGTGTCTCCTCCTAGAAGTACGGATTGGTAGACTCCACAAAGATTTGTCTGCATAGAGCGCGCAAGATGTCGTGACAGATAAAAGAGCGTACTCATGAATAATATAACCATGTGCTGATGTTACTTGCATAATAGATAACATGTCATACCAGTATAACTGTCCGTTGAATACTAAGACCAGTAGGTAGTACTTTATCAATTGCGTATATAGATGCATGCTTTTATCACCATCCACAGGATATTACATCCCGTAGCTGAGCAGTGGGCGAAGGCCGCCTTTGGAAAAAGGATAAAGGAATCAAAGCTAAGCCCCTAAATACTGTTCAAAGCTCTCAGTTCTTTTCATTGATAAGGAAATGGACCACTTCAATTTCGAGAATTTTACTCAGGACCAAGTGATCAGTAGTTGAACAAGCTAAACATTATACCCAATAAAATGAATGGGTAATGGGTATATTTAATTAAAACTATCGACATTTACGGCATAACAAACTTATTTTCTATCAGAGAACTTATTACATAATGAATGTTTGACAATGCAATACTTCAACTTTTATACGGCTCATATACCGTTAACAATTTTGACAACAAACCAGAAAGAAATAAGAATCTTTTTAGGAAATTAAATGTTGATGATGAATAAATGAATGAAAACACTTTTATTGCACACCACACCAAAAAAAAATTACAGAAAAAAAAGTAAAAACAACACTGCGTTGACAGTTTGGCGGCCTTAATGCTGCATAGCGATCTTTTCCAGGCAACGACACATATAGTAACGTCACAACATGGCGTAGCTGTCACTTACACTTGGTGTATCCAAGGTTTATCCTATAGATGCTGATATAAGGTCGGCGTCGAACGAACGTCGCGGTGGCCCGGGTGCCTGAGGGATGTAGTGTGTCTAGTGCCTTGGATGTATCTATGTTTACTTAAATACTTAATAATAAAGCGGCCTAACATAGCTAGCTGAGTTACCCACAACAATTACAGGCAATTATCATTTTATTCTCACAATTACTCAATCATTATTACAGAATCATTACCGAGATATATTTGAACGCGGCTTTGCGCACGTGTATCGTATCCAAACTAAGATACGGTATTCTTGGATGTTATGAATCCGGACAAAAAACTCAATTTATAATAATCATTTTCATTTATAATAAATACCTAATCGATCAGAAAATTGAAGTACAAAAAAAATATATTTATATTAAAAATATATCGTATGCAAGAAAAATAGTACGAAAAGGAGTTTTAATGTTCCCAAAACTATTAACCACTTCTCTTCACGATTAACCTGCTTGATTGGAAAGGACTTGGCATCAATATCAAAAATTTTTACATAACTCAACTACGTTTGGCCGATGATATGATATTTTTGACACTGGAAGAACGAAATACGATCCTCAGTGACCTCAGTAGAGTTTCTCAAAAGGTGGGCCTTATAATTAAAAATGTAATCATTTTTAAATTATGTCCAATGCCTATGTTTCGAACTCAGTAATATATACAAACTAGCGTTTAATTGAAGTTAAGTGATTATATCAGAACTTAGTGGTAGCACCACTGATAGAAGCCGGTTCAACAAGTGGTATGTGTGTGGTAAACAGTTGGTCGAGGAATACGTTCAGTCATCCAGGTAATGGGAATTAAATATGTTTCTGCCATCAGAGGATTCCCGCCATACCCGGTCGAAGGCCTTTATACGGCTATATCCGAAATAACTGCTCGAGCCTCTTCTTTACTATTAATTGCCTCCGTCTAAAGGTGGGTGAGATAGACCACAAGGCTACCATATGATTGACTATGTCAAAATCCATATTAGCGAAACCTATATAGATATAGATATTTATATATTGGTTTTTTTGCGAACCAGTGTAATATATAATAGATGTTTGTCTTATAAGTGTGTAGAAAGGTAACATTATTAAGGTCGAGCCGTTAAATTTATAGTGCACAGTTTATTATTAACAAAGATGCGCAATCCTATTAACTTGATTTGCAGTTATTATTTATGAATGAAGATTATTATTTCTGTTGGTTCCTCAAATATGGTAATGTTTTTATTACAGTACATTTCTGATGTAATTTTTTTAATTTTTACCTAATACTGTTAGAGGTTTATTTGTGTTGCAATAATTTGTTTAACGATGCTATTAAACGAATTGTTAAGCTTTATTGTAACATATATTTGGTTTGATTATGATCATAAGCGTATACGTCTATAAGTTTTGCGTCAGATGTCGTCCGAGTAAGTAATACCGCCATGCTAAGGTAATTATGCCACAAAGTGGCATTGTGTTGCGGTGTGGTAACCAGTAGGACACAGGACGGCACTTTGAAGGGTATGTTTATTTATAATCGACAGTTTTTCCACTTACTTTCCATTAGATGGCCCATCTGCTTTATCACTTAAACCGATTGAAGTCCTACGCTGGACATAGGCCTTTTGTAGGGAGTTCCAAAATCCACGGGCGGCTTGTTTACAGCGACTCCCAGCAACTCGTTTGATGTTGTGAGATACTCCACGCTACTCCAGCTCATGGTTATTATCAGACGTTAGTTATAGTAACCGGGACAATCGGCTTCATACGCTCTCTGTTTGAGAACCGCATGTTTTTAATAGCACCTACTGATAATTTTTGAAGGAAAACTTGACAGTCAGTAAGTAGGTATAACCTGCGCAAGCAAATGATAGATTTATAAAAGATGGCCGATGTTGTGCTATCCCATGAGATGTGGATTTACCATTACATAAGTTTAAAGAATGTATAAAAACAATGATTGTTAAATTGTAAAATGATGTTGTAAAAGAACAACTGCTGAGTTTCTTGCCGGCTTCTTCTAGAATCTGCCTTCCGAACCGGTGGTAGAGTCACTACCAACAGACATACTAGACGTTTCAAAAGCCTACTTGAAATAAATGAATTTTTATTTTTTTTAGTCTCGTTAATTTGCACGTTGGCACAACATCCCGTATGTTGTGCGAACGTTCTAATATTGTAACTTTGGGGGTGCTTGCTAGCCACGGCTGAAGCATTCACTAGCCCAGGTTTCCCAATTTAGAAATTATTATAAATTCCTTTATTGCCTTTACCGGAGTTCAAGCCCTCAACACTTATAAGACAGCGTCCACCACTGCGCTAGTCGGATACCGTCAAACTTATTGATTTATCTTACAAATTGTTTAAGTAAGAACAAGTGAATCCCACGCTGTAATCAACTGGTCTTTTAAACTAAGTACATAAGTCTGTAATCCAAAGGAATTTCCACGCCGATTTCAAGTAACCAGATTTAGTTTAGTTAATGGGTCAATCTAATTAGCCGTCCCTAATTTGCTAACACGTGTAAGTTAACGACATCGTTACTATGCAACACAGTAATGTAAAAGTTATATAAACATGAAATGCCAAGGATATCTTTCGACACGCCGCCGTCTTGTACCGGTCTGGTCAACGGTCGGATATCTCAAATTGTTTGTCGCAGAGATATCACAATGTCTGTGATTTCACGAATTTCCTGGATGAATCACATAATATTTAAAATATAGAATAGGTGCTTAGCTATTACCCGCGTTCTTCGAACGCATTTCATTTTTACAAATTCCATGGAAACCGTTTGTTTTCCTGGAATAAAAATTAGTTTATATTATTTTCCGTCGTTCCGTCCAACTCTATGCCAAAATAGACTAGTAAAATAGAATTACTATTTTATAATATAGCATATAGCAACTTATAAAAAGCGAATCTAGCAGAATGCTAAAATGATTGTTTAACAAAAACTATACCTTCAGAATTTGATCAGGTATCATGGAACAATAAATAGTACCTATTAAGTAAGGTTAGCGCAAAAAATAAATCATTTTATTATATTCAGGTCGTTTAATTACGTTGTGAAGTTTTTTTGTAATTACAAGGGATTTTTTCAAAGTAAATGTAAAATCAAAATCAAATTTCTTGATTCAAAAATGTCCATATATTGTTCTTTTGATGCATTAGGTACATGCAAAATGTGTACATGATAGTGGTAACTTCATTCGTTAACTTAAAACTAAAGTTACGAGGTTTTCAAACACGCCCTGGTCTTAGAAGAAGCCAGTGGCGTGCACCGAGTTATTTACCAGGGCATGCAAACAGCAGGAAGATTGCATCAAATAGCAAAACTCCTCCGCGTATACGAGTTATATATAAATTTTAGGGTAGGCAGTGCTTTTGTGCATGTATGAAGTGCACACAACTGGAAGAAGCGCATAAGCAACTTAGTCGGCTGTTCTTTTTATCAACACCATAACACTTCCTATTGTCACTTAAAATTATTGAAAGTGTAACCTAGTTACACCATTAATTCATACCCAACTTTTTTGTTAATCCTTTATTATTATCATTTCGTGGCTTCATATCCTCCGTGATTTCGTGATTTTCCTAGTTATATCATGAAATAACTGACATTTTCGTATAGCTGCAACAAATTCATACGTAGTTGAGTCGAACTTGATTAATGATTAACAGTTTCGTAAATCTGAGCTACACGTGATTTGGATCGATAATATTAATACGACTGTATGAATGTAATGCCTCGTATTTGTTTATAATTTAAATTAGTTTTAGGTATGCGATCGATTGCTTTATTCTTTTGCGTCATTGGTCTAGTGGTTAGCATGCCAAATTTGCGGTTCTGGGTGCGATTCCCAAGAAACGTTAAGTATTTGGTTGAGGTTAATAAACTCTTAATACAGGCGGTGTCCAATCGCGTACTTCGGAGAGCACGTTAAAGCCCACAAAATTGCATCGGAGCAGCATGGTAGGACTATGATCTGAAACCCTCTCTCCAATGATTTAAGCTGATAATTATGATGATAATTCCATCGATTTTATATTAAGTATCAATGCGTCGCGCGTATTTTTCTTTTGAAAATCTTATTTTGTCTGTGTGTACTATTTTTTAATGTCTAGGTTAATAAACATTGGGTCTTACATGTCATAATTGCGAAATTTACTGTATTTAGTTAGTGAATTTTGGGTGGTGGTTGAAAGAAGTTTTATTATTAAAAATAATCTATATTTTTCTTCACATCGCAAAAAAAGATTATGTTATGCTTAGACGTTTTTCTGACTAAAATATAACTGCAAATTATTTTTCTCGTCGCCTAATGGTCGTATCTTACTGATGTTATAAGTTAAAGGTTATAGGCTAAAGTTCTCGTAAAAAAAAATTATTGCATTTTAATACCCAACTCATATAAAATACAAAAAAAAATTATGTCCGAGAGAAGAAGTAGAGATTAAATGTGTTCAAATAAACTGTTCATAGAAAAAAATATAAAGAAAATAAATAAAATTAAATTAATAGAGAAGCATCCTATATGTAGTGACGAATTTATTTGGCTATAGAACATATAAAATATATTATACTAAATTTTTTATTGTTTCAGGTCAAAATGGCGCCATCTATTGGCGTCGCGGAGTTCTATGCGGGGAAAACAATTTTCATCACCGGTGCCACAGGCTTCATGGGGAAAGTTCTCATAGAAAAACTGCTGAGATGCTGCCCGGATTTAAATAAGATTTACCTATTGATGCGACCGAAAAGAGGTCAAAGTACAAAAGAGAGACTAGATGACTTTATGCATTGTCGGGTAAGTTTATAGATAAGATGCCCTAGTTCATGTTTTACAGCGCCATCTGTTGTTGAGTAGCACTTTATCTACAAATTTTATAATTCCAGGTATTTGATCATCTACAAGAGCAATCTCCTAAGTCCTTCGACAAACTCCATGTTATCAAAGGTGACGTGCTACAAGAAGAACTGGGGATATCTAACCAGGATTGGGATATGCTGCAGAGGGAAACTCAGATTGTTTTCCATTGTGCTGCGTGTGTCAGGTAAAGCTTTATACAAAAACCTACTAATTTGACAAATCAAAACCAATCATATTTTTTTTCTTTTCTATGGTATAATTTTTAATTCACTATTAAATTCTTAATAGATTACATACTAAAGTTTTTTTCAACACATTTTGCTATATTGCTGATAGTGTTATTATTTTTATGTTTTCTGACTACAGGAAAATGTTTTAGTGATGATCACCAATATTTTTTAGAGTCTGGGTTTCTATCTGTATATTATAAATATTAATGTTAATTATTCATAAAAATATTCATCAGTCATCTTAATGTCCATATAACACAAGCTATGCTTTGGGGCTAGATGGCGATGTTTGTATTGTTGTATTGTCGTAGTTAAATTCAAAAAAATTCAAAATTCGTTTATTTCAAGTAGGCCTAATATAAGCACTTTTGAAACGTCAAGTCTGTCTGTTTGTAATGACTCTACCACCGGTTCGGAGATGTCGGTTCGGTTCGGTACCGAGAAGAAGCCGGCAAGAAACTCAGCAGTTTCTCTTTTCCAACATCAAAAATTTACATTTTACATTTAACCATTCATTTTTTTTTCTTGTGAGAGATGAAAGCGGAGCCGGATGCTTCCAAGCAACCTTGTCATTAGTAGATTTCGAAGTATATATTTTTGGGAAACCCATTGAAAAATTGCCTAGGATATTTGGAATAAGCTACAGCAATAAATTGCTAATTTCTGTTCACAGGTTCGACATGTTCATCCGCGATGCAGTTGATATGAACACGGTTGGAACAATGAAAGTACTCAAATTAGCAGAGGGAATGAAAAAACTGGAGGTAATTTTCCATAATACTGTAGTAGTAAATTAAGGACACGCGATGCTGGTGGTTAAAACCTCAGCCTCCCTTGTGGGATGCACATAGTTCGACTCCCGCCACCACTTCTAACTTCTCTAAATGATGTGTGATTTAATCTAAGCTATCATAAGGTATCACTGTGAAGAAAAAGTTCGTGACGTAAGCTGAATACCTGAGAGGCCTCTGTAAAGTGTAAAATGATGCTAAGATAGGGCAAACTGCTGAGTTTATTACCGGCTCTTCTCGGTCTCTAGGTAGAATCTGCCTTCCGAACCGGTTAAGGAATGTAGAGTAATTACACTACATTCCAAAACCGTAATCAAGACTCAAATCAAGTCAAGAATGACTTGACTTGAGTCGTCAAGTCATTCTGTTTGAAGTCTACAAACAGAATGACTTGACGACTCAAAACTCAAAAGCTAAGACTGGTTGAAAAAAGGGATTTGTGGTCAATGGTCTGAAACCTAAATCGTCCACGCTTCTTCAGATATCTATCGGGACAAACTAGCACGATAAGTGACTCTAAATAAATTAGATAAAGGAAATACTTTTACGTCATACCTTTCCGATAATCAAAAACGCTTCGATGATAGTGTGCGTGCAAAACTTTATATCATAGAGGCCTTATTAATAAAAATTGCATAGCGTTGGAATAATTGTTATGTCACGGTATGAAAAAGCACTGCGTTATGCCATGTTAATTAATATTTCACCCCCTTAGGGTACTACTAATCGTAATTTAAGATCTACACTACTGGATGTCACGGTATGAAAAAAACACTGCTTTATGCTACGCTCGTTAAGAGATAAGCCCCTTAGGGTACTTCTAATCGTAAACTCATACACTACTGGACGTCACGGTTTGAAAAAACACTCCTTTATGCCACGTTTATTTAAAGATAAGCCCCTTTGGATACTACTTATCCTAAATTAATACCCTTCTGGAATTACCAACCGTCTCCTTTTAAGTAATAAATTTGAAAACATTTTTTCAGGTATTTCTCCACGTGTCAACGTCTTACTGCCGCTGCGAAGTCAAGGTTTTAGAAGAGAGGCTATACCCTGCGGTGCACAGACCTCAAAACATTATGCAGTGTGTCAAATGGATGGATGACGACCTCCTCAGCTATTTGCAACCAAAGTAAGATTCTTAATTTTAAATTAATTCCAGAAAATTATTAGAATTAAATGTGACAGTTATCTGATAACTTCTTGATAAAGACTTTTATTACCATGAAACAATATTTTAGCAAATTCATACATTTATTTTAGTTATTAAGAAATAGTTATTAGCTTCTGTGAAGCTTTAGAGCTTATTTCTTAGAAACCCAGACAATAATAATTATTGGAGTTGATACCAGAACTTTTGTCTGAAGATCGCTGCAGTGGGCAGCAACCCTACTTTCTGAGGCCAATTACCACAGCTGGAAAATGTTTTTTTCATGAACATGAATGGTTCTCAGTGTCTTGGTGTTTATCTGTAAAACATCGTGAGGATACCTGCATGCCTGAGAGTTCTCTATTACGTTCTCAAGGGCGTGTGAAGTCTACCAATTCGTACTTTGCCAGCGTGGTAGACTATAGCCTACTAAATGTAATTTTGTTTTTTCAGGTTGATCGAACCCCAACCGAATACATACGCTTACACCAAATCACTCACAGAGGATCTAGTGTCACAGCACGCAGGGAAATTCCCCATTGCAATTGCGAGACCCTCGATTGGTAAGCCAATCTTTTGTATGGGATTTTAATTACTTAACACTTACGAATGTACGATATCAAAAACTAATACCTCAATCAATCATGATTGTTTTTCAGTGTCTGGGTGTTTATCGTTATATTATAAGTATTTATTTGTATTATATTCATAAAAATATTCAACAGCTATCTTAGTACCCATATAGCTACGCTTACTTTGGGTCTAGATGGCGATGTGTTTATTGCCGTAGTTATTAATTTATTTATAATCACAATAACCAGTTTGGAAGAGACTCTTGTGATTGGTGGCAAGTAGGATGCTTTTTTTTCAACGTTATAATTGACGGAATAAGCAGATTACCTTTCTGTGGAGTGTTGCTCAGCACGTCCTGCTACATGCCGCCCTGTGTCCATCAATTTGAGGCGTAGGCTAACACCTAACCTCATGTACCTGTAATTACACTGGCAACCACGCCATTCAGACCGGAGCACAGCATTGCAATAATTCTGCTTAGCAAAAATACCTAAGCATGGATATAGTACTTCCCCGGAGGAGCTCTGACACAATAAGCTCTACTACTACAAGAATGTGCTCTGTCGCGGACGCGGTATGACGCTTTAAGGCAAGACCAAAGCGCAGTTCCTAACCTACGTTAGCATTATTCAAGATTGCACTGAGCAAGCGACCAATCACACGAAGCGCCTGTTCGGGCAGGTGTCTTGTAATTGGTCGCAAGTAGGATGCTGCACTCTACCGGGTACGCGGTAGGACGCTTAAAGGCAAGACCAAAACCCGATATAGATATCGGGTTTTCGTTGTTAAGAGTGTTCAAAAGTGCAATTTTGAACACTCTTAACAACGTATTTAAGAGTGTTCAAAATTGCACTAGTGCCAAATCACAAGAAGAGCCTGTTCGAGCAGGATTCTTGTGATTGGTTTGCAAATGTGATGCTGTACCCTACCGGGCACGTTATAGGACACTTTAAGGCAAGGCTCAAACCACGGCGTACAACCTACCTCCTTAGTTGAGGTCCAGGTTCTGCCAAGCTTAGAACGACCAATCACAAAGAGGGACCTTTGAAGTTTCATACAGAGGTGAGCGCTGTGGTGTGTGGTTTAAAACCTGGCAGGGGATATTTGGGAATTTATTATTTCTGAATTTTCACATAAAACTACTTTTGGGGATGGTTAATGTAACTGCCTTACTCCCTAATAGATTAGACCGCTCGCATTACTGACTGCATCGTCACCGACTACAATGTGAGCTTGCAGTCAAGGGATAACTTTTGGTGGTAATAAACACGCCACTTGAAAGCGTACGAGCAATAAAGTAGGTAACAATATTAAACTTATTCCCTGTGAGAAGATAATTGTATAGACTATTTGTTTTCTTTTAGTGACTGCTGCATACAAAGAACCTATGCCAGGCTGGGTGGACAACATGAACGGACCCACAGGGCTACTCGTTGGTGCTGGAAAAGGTAAGGACAATTAATTAACTCTACCCAAACTAAAGCCAACTTAAATAAACAAACAAATTAAAATAAATAAACAAACAAATTAAAATCGTCAATATTTAATTAACGATTAGGTATATTATTCTAGCTGCTGCCCAAATCTTTTTTCGGTTTTTTTAAATCTTAATCAAGTCGTGAGTTGTTTTAAGTATAAGAATCATGTTCATAATACACTTGCGCCTGCGACAGAAATAACATGAAATGTGTGCTGAAAATATAATTAATCAACTCTGTTGTAAACGTGCCCCAAAATATCCACAAAAAAACAAATAGTTCGTTGTCCTTTATTGTGACACTGTTGCACGAAGCATGGCACCTATGCCACTTTCACTGTCGTCAACGCGCTCTTGAACAGCAATGCTAAATGGGAGTTATTCCATTAAGGATGGACAGCATTGTTCCGAGAATGGTTGAGATACTCTGAGAATATTGAATGACATGTATATCAATATTCGCAGAGTACCATTATGGAACACTATATTCTTCTTTTATAATGTATAATGTCATCTTTCATTCATTTGTGATCTAGTTTTCCATAAATTATGTAGTTATATCTAGTACCTAAGTGTTCCTGCCGTACTAACAAGATGTATAAATAAATAAATGTTGTTACAGGCGTAATAAGAACTATGCATTGCAACGAGGACTATCTAGCTGACGTGATTCCCGTGGACATGGCGGTGAACGCTTGTATTCTCTTAGCTCACATCACAGCTCTGGAGAAGTGAGGACCAATTTTCTTTTTTTTCTATTGATGGACCAAGCAGATGGTAATTGAAAAACCATCGCTTATAAACAGAGCAATACTTCACAGGTCATGGAAGGAACACAGCTTGCAAACTGTTGCGCCGTGTCCATAAATTGAGACCTCTTGTGCCTTGTTCACGCCCTTCAGACCGGAATACTGCATTGCGTCAATACTGCTTATTTTTGCACAAATAAGTATTGTGGTAGTACTTCTGCGGAGGAGCAGTCACAAAAAGCTATATATATATATATCTATATTATATATATACTCGTAAAAGAAAAAGTGTGTGGGTATGTTCCGTATAGGCTCCGAAACGGCTGGACCGATTTCAATGAAACTTTCAGGGAATCTCCGGATTGACCTGGCGAGTAATCCTGTAAAGTTTGGTGACGATCGGAGCACTCCTATTTTTGAACTGTCAAACTGTCAAATACAGCTTTTATTTACTATAATGATATTCTATTGTTGGGTGTACATGGGTGTAGATAATGATCTTCACCCGCTCGAGAAGAGAATAAAAGAGAATGAATACGGAGAGAAATAAATAATTTAATATATTATAAGACTTAAATTAAAAATTTAATGATGTAAGTTTATTGTTTAAATAAAATAAAGCAAAATCCAGCTCGGCGAAGCGGGCTGGGTGCGCTAGTATTTATATATATTAAACCGATAGTCATTTAAGACAGTCTCATCGTATAAAATTGAATACAATTCAAAATTCATTCATTCTAAGTCGGACTAGTTTATAAGTAACCTAAAACCTTGCTTTTGAAACGTCCAGTTTGTCTGTTTGTAGTGACTCGTAATACCATCGGTTTGGAAGGCAAATTCTACTGGGAAGAAGCCAGCAAGAAGCTAAACACTTGTTTTTTTCCAACATCAACATTTACAATAATTTTTCTATCTTGCGGGAAATGAGAGCGGAGCTGACTGCTTCCATATAAAATATAGATAGGCCGATAATGTTGTGTTTGCATTGTTCCAATGCTGGGCAGAGGATCTTATCAGAACAGGGGAATACTGAGCACAAGCCCACCACGTGGTTGAGTGCTCCAACGATTTTCATCAAGTTCCGTTCAGAACATGCTTCTTGCGGTGACGGCAGATCAGAATATAGTTGTCAATTTCTCTCTTCTACCTGAGTGTGAGTTGAAATATAACGAAGAACATGCAGCGTTTTCTGTGCTAGTACGTACTGCATGCCCAGCTTGTGATTATGACTTCTCCCAACAGGAGGCTTTCAGTCCACCAGCGAGTTTTTATAGGCTATTGATGAATGAACATCTAGCAAGTAAACATACAATAATCGTAAATACTTTACGCGTACTTTCTTTGAATCTAGATACGGTGATTAAGAATAGTCTTGTTTTTTTTTTTTCAGACCAAAAGAAGTCAGAATTTGCAACATTACGCAGTCCGGCCAGAACCCTATAACGTGGGGGCAAGCACTCGATATGGGTAATTATAATATTTAATACTAACATAGCCCTGGATAACACAAATTTCATTGAGTGTTTTCCTGGAGGCTGGTATATTTTCCTTCATTGAAAATTCCTTGCAATAGCATCCCATCTCTCTGCATGCAAAAGATGAAAAACGCTCTCCCAGCACCTGTTTCTTTTCATTACAATCTTGTCAAGGCAAGATTGAAAATGGCTTATCAATCTTGTCTAGCCAAAAGTGTCAGCTTAAGTTTATCAATTTCTACGATTAGCCTGGACAAATAGAAAGGCAAAAGAATTAAGAGGTTGTTTAGGTTGTGGGAAACTAACTGACAATTATATTATCAATTGGCACACAATTCACAAAAAAATCCAAAATAAATAATTAAAATTAGTGTACTTTGCAGATTTTGCACAAAGTATTGCAAAGTATCATCTGCAGCACTTTGCAGATTTCTTTTTGACACTGTAAATTGGTTTCTATTAATGAGAAGCTAGAAGGAGGCTTGATTTTATGATTGAATCAATATCATCAATAAAATGTATAATCTAATCTCGTTATAATAAAGTAAGGATCATATTATATCGTATTTTGTAGATGATATTAGAAAAACACTTATTTTATTTACAGGTCGAGTCCACGTTCAGGAGTTCCCATTTTCAGTGTGCCTGTGGTATCCAGGAGGCTCCCCAAAAAGTTCAAGAGTTCAACACTTGCTGTCCGTCTTCTTCATGCACTTACTTCCCGCATATTTTGTCGATCTTCTTTTATTCTTAACGGGCCAGAAGACTTTGTAAGTTTTGACTTGAGACAATTGTTAATTTAGTATTAGCGTCACAATTAATAAAGGATTTTTTCTTGCACACTTGTCCTCCCTGGTGCAGTGCTTAACCCTGTGGTCTTATATAAATCTATAATTTCTGAATTTTCTCTAGTTTAGTATGAAGGCTTTGGTCGTGGCTAGTTAGCTAGCCACCCTACTCCAAGTTCTTATTTGCTACAAAATGTGAACGAGCCAGATTGACCATATTCAATCTCGAAGGATCTCGTGTACAAAGAAAAGGGTTAAGGCCGTAGTCCACCACGATGAGCCAGTGCGGATTAGTGGACTCCACACGCTTCTGAGAACATTATAGACAACTCTCAGGCATGCAGGTTTCCTCGCGATGTTATCCTTTACCGATGAAGCAAGTGATATTATTGCTTAAAACGTACAACTACGAAAAGTTAGAGGTGCGTGCAAAATTGGCCCCCCGAAAGTGTAGCCGAAGTCCTAATCACTAGGCTATCACTGCTTCTGCTTCGAAAATTTATAATGAGTCTGAATACCTTATTTTTAGCATGATCAAAATACAAAAGCGAGTGAACTACGGCTTAGAAGTACTTCAATACTACACAACAAAAGAGTGGTTCTTCGAGAACGATTACTATAGATCGTTAAGAAATCTTATATCCAAAGCAGATGATGAGATATTTTATACGAATATTGAGGTAAGTCATGACATTGCTGAAGCAATAACTGTGTGCGTGTTTTTTTTTATTTTTTACTCAACTCATTTAGTAGAAAGTGCGTAATGATTTAGTATTTTATTTGCGCGAATGGACTTAGATATAAACATTTTGTTTGAGTAAAAATTTTATTTATGCTAAATCGCTTAAGAAGCACATTCAAAGTAACGCGTATAATGTGCCATTATATCTCTTAAAATATTTACACATTGTGCTCTGTTTGTTACGTAACTCTTCCGTACTGGCTGGACCGATGTGCATGATATTTGTGTGTAATTCACTAGGTTCCAGGTCCACTATTATATAAGCTCTTTATACTGCTATAACACTGCATACTTAAAGTTTGCATCAATTAAATTGACAGGTGATTCACTGGAGTTCCTATATCAGAAACTATATGAAAGGTGCCCGTGAGTATTGCTGTAAGGAGGACCCTGCAACTCTACCACAAGCAAGGCGGTTACATAAACAGTAAGTACTAACTATATTAGTTATAATATTTCATCCACGTTAGTAGATAAGCATATAATTTGTGCTTTCTATTTGAGTTTCAGTTTCACTACGTTTGTCAATATTATACTTTAAAATCACTGGTCGGATTTTGCTTTGAAGTTTTGTTAAGGATACCTAAGTGTAATGTAAAAGCTTACCAATCAGTGCTGTAGCAATTTATTTTCGTCGTGGGTTTCTAAATTATTTATTTTGTTACTTGTGTATAAAGAAAACTGAAAAGATCCGTTAGCACATTTACTAGATGAAAGCGTTTTTGCAAACGTCTCAGATCAGTTTCTAATCAAACGCAAGCAAAAATAAAGTCTTTAAAATGACCAACCAGAATTTCTGTTGATAAGTAATAGTTAACCACACATATAAAAATTGTGTATTCGTGTTGCATAGTTTCTGCGTAGTCAATCAAACCGAGGATGCAATTAATGAATTCACTTACAATCAAGGCCCTAATTCTCTATGTAACTGACATCGTTAAACGCTACGTTATGTCGTAACCATGCGTGAAATGCATCGTTTGACGGAAAGTTTGCCATACAAAGAATTACGATACTATATTACGATTTTACCGTCTGGGTGGTCCCGGATAGCTTTGAATAAGTGAAAATTAATGATTTATAATGCTACTGAACTATTGTCTTTATCTCTAATTTTTTTGCATGATGTTATGAACAAAGACAGGTATGCCCATTAGTTTATTGCGGGATTAAATTATTACATTTTTAAAAACTGGAAACAAAGATTTTTAAACCGCTCATTGGTAGAAAACTGTTATGTTTACAGTGACGATTGTCTGTCAACTTAACCGCTTTGTATGAAAGAGAGTGCATTTACAAACAACGGGCTGTTTTTATTGCGATACAGTCAATATCAACGAGATACAGCATAACACCGCCTCAATGCGTGGACTGTGGTCTGGAGCCATTTTTCTCTGCTATTTTTCTAATTTCTCAGGTGTTTAAAATAAACTCATTCAATGCATTATAATTAATAAATGTATGTTTTCTTCTTTGCAGATTGTACTACTTGGACAAAGCCGTACAATTAACGATCTACGCGCTAATCGCCTACTTCATATATTACTATATTATTAGGTTTTTCAGTTAACTTATGTAAATAACTAGAAGCCATTTTAATGTAATTATTATGTTTGAATGTATACTCAAACTGCCTACACATTTGATATATACTTAATTTACTCTATCGTGCAATATTATAATATATTGAATTTACAAACAGTTATTCGTTAAAACTACGATATATGAATTTTTAATTATCATCTCGTATCAAAATTTTATCGCTAATTCATCCCTGGCGTATTTTCTATATACCTTCATATGCTCTTGATGTCCGGTTCAACACAATACTAACAGAAAAAGTGTCTGATATTTCATTTATTTAAAATTATAGAATAAATCTTATATAATAAACTTACTTAAAATAAGATTTACCATCTGTTTTGTTGTTTTCGGTCGTTTCATCACGCACACTTTTAGGTGAAAGAAGTTGCCCAAATCAAAAAGAGTAGGTATATGTGAGATATTATTTTCACAAATGTTTTTGATGACTGACATTATTTTTCTAGTAATTGTAATATTCATCGCAGCATATCTTATTCCTAGCGAAAATTTATATAAAAATCAAATAGGTAGGCGGTTACTGTTACTATTTTATCATTAGTCGCTAATTTACCATTTATTGATAGTAAATATTAACTTATATGTTGTAAAAAATATTTAGTTTTAAATTAGTTCACCACTTATGTTCTTTTTTCATAGTTCATAATAAAATAAGGTAAATGAATACGTACACCTTATTGCAAAATACGTTTGCATTTGTTATAAAAATAAATGTACAATATAGTTAAATAAATTCCGTTCCTAGTCAGATTAATGTAAAACTTTGCTTTAAACCGAATTATGAAAATGTGCTTTGTGGAATTTCAAAGTCACTCAGGTACGAGTATTTGTATTACTTACTTAATCTGACTAATTTTGTTGATGATTCGCCAGATAATAATTTAGTGTGACATATATTATTATTATAAGTGTTTTTTACTATAGGAGCTAGATGAATATATGGTTTGTGATATCTTCCAATTATCTGCAAAATTATGCAAAGTTCCGAAATGTTGCATAATAAAGAACGATCCACAGTTCCTATTTCAATACAAATTTCGCAACTTTGCAAAATTCCGCATCGGTATTTCAATAATTTGACTTTGTTTCTCTTAAAAAATTTATTTCGCGTGTAATAATAAAATAATTTTATAAAAATATTATATTCAATGAAAAATAATTTGTGTTTGATTCTTTATTTACCTCATATTATTTGGCACACATCAATAAATTTGATTCGGTCCATTATGGTTCGACCATTATTAATGCTTACACAATGCGAGTTGCTGACTCTTAAGTACGAGTAGAGAGTTACTAGCTTGAATGATAGGACCATTCAAGGCAGTAGCTGTCATAAGAGTATAAGCCTCTCACGTTATACGGAAAATGTTTAGCGTATTACTCACCTTAATTGGATAAGCATGCAATCTGTAGTATGTGCAGGATATGAATCTCTTTCTCCGATGCTCAGCAGTAAGACTTTAATATGAAAATGATATTGATGTTTACATAGCTATGATTAAACTCGCACAGTGTAACTGTACCTTAACACGCCTTTTTGATAGTAACAAACAATTTTACATTGGTTCTCAATTCAGTGAGAAAAACCAAATGCATATCGCATAGTTTAGAATTGGAAATTTTTGAAATGAAAAAATGATAATGACAATTTATGTTAGTAACAGTCCGGAGTTAGAGAATTTGTGTTACCCACCCAAGTAGTTAAAAGATAATCTATATGTCAGGCCCGGTTAATATCGTGATAATAATTGTAAGGGTTCGCTAGCCTTCCTATCAATGAGGAGGCATTTGCCCAGCCGAGAGACAGTAAGGCGTTAAATGACAATCAAACATAATGCTAACCTATACTACACTCAGTTGCTGGCTGACTCACACAGTGTAACAAAGCCATAAGGTTTGATGTGATGTATCACTTAACTGGTATTGTATATCATATAGAGAGAATCACATAGTGGGTGTTCCTGGAAATAAAACATAGTAATAGCTCGGAGTAATTAGCATTACTATCTCAATAAAAATCGTTAGAACCGGCACAGCTAGAAGAAAGGTATTCACACCTTTCTTTTGTGAGAGAGCGTGCCTGTGCCAAAGATCCCGATTTTCTATGGAATTGTATCTCAACTTCTAGATAAAAATAATAACAATATTACGTCTCAAAGAATAAATATTATATAGAGTTGTAATAGAGTGTGTTAAAATTTGATTGCAATATGGAAACAGGACCAGGAAGTGACATATTCATTTAATAAACGGAGGATGATCATCACACTCACATGCGTATGCAATCATACACACATTATTCTTATTTACATAAAATATAACTTCTTTTTTACTTGTTACGGAAAAAATCCCTTCCTGAGAGTTCGTCACTATACTACAAGTAAAACCCTGTTGTGGAGTTTACTCGTAAGTAGTTTAAACTTGGTTGCTTAGCTTATGTTTCTGTAATGTCATAATTTGGTGTTCAATCAAATTAAAATAGTATGGAAAAAAAATATGCGCATGAAACCGCCTTCATTGGATTTGAATAAACACAGTTTTTATACATAAGCTACAGAACGACTCGCACAGTGTAACAGAGGCATAACACGCCTTTTTCACAAGTTTTACATGAATTAATATTTTTGCATCGGTATTGCAGTTTGCCGGTTGGAAACCCAACCTATCCATATATCGCGTACAGTGTACCACATAGTATTCGCAGTTCAACGCCAGTGGTCATCACCACACGCTTGACTGATTATAAACAATTACATATCTTGTTTATTATTATTTGATAGTTTTTATCGCTACTATTGGTGAGTTTTTAATTTAGCTACTAGCCAATTACGCTCCTGAAATGCATGTGAAGCTGTTATACCTATCTGAAAACTGCTATGAGCAACTGAACATAAGTTTTGTGTGTTGAACATAACATACCTAATATAACTGAAAACCTAATAAATATTAATAAGAGCAGTGCAATTTACTAGGCTACATAAAATTTGTAATTCATTTATTGAATTTGTATATTATTTTACAAACTACCGAATTGAATCCTTGAGATGTCTCTCATCAAGTTCGAAGTATATATTGTGCGAACTAATAAAACTTTTAGCGGTTCAATAAAAGTACCAAAATCAAAGGATGAGGTGAAATTAAAGAAAAATCCTATTATAATATTAAGGATTACTTAAACGCTAAAAAGCTTGGGTGTCAACTGCTCTAACTGCTTAACTAAATATTAATTGACTGTGAGATAGACCAGGACGCGTTTGGAACCCTGGTAGCTTTGCGTTTTAGTTGGCGAACGTAGTTGTCATCATCACCTTACAATTATGTAAACATATATGTATGAACGCTTCATAAGTGCCTGTGATAGGCCTCCATGAATAAAGAATATTTTAATTTTAATTTAGATAACGTAGGATTTAATAAAATAGTTTGTAACCTTATATAGTTGTATTGCGTCGTACTAATAGAATGACAGCTCTTTATTGTAAAACTTTTCAGTAGTTACCGAAGTACAAATACAGATTTTATATAAGTATACTAGCTGTTGCCCGCGACTTCGTCTGCGTTTGATTTTGTTTTTTGATGTGGCATTCAATTTAGTTGTAGATCTAAAAAAAGGATCTTAAAGTATTCAGTATCGCTTATCCTTAAATGAGGGGTTAGTTGCTGTCCGCTGAGGAGTTCTGTCCTTTATTTCCAACCACAGTTTGGGCAAAATTAAACACATATTATAACCTCTATGGTACAAAAATAATTATTTAAATCGGTTATAATTTGTCGGAGTTATGGTGTAAAATCGTCAAACACTCATCCCCTCTCCCAAAGGAACCGAGCTTAATGTCGGGATAAAAAGTATCCTATATGAATTCTAACACTTCCAAGAATATTATGTGTACAAAGTTTCATGAGGATCGGTGAAGTATTTTTTACGTGAAAGCGTAATAAACAAACTTACATTGACATTTATAATATTAGTAGGGATAGGGATAAGTTTAAATGTAGCTACAAACTATAATAGTTAGTTATTAATATTACACAGACGTTTGTCTGCAATATTTAAAAGAAACACAAAAATTTAAACATTTTTAATTATGTAAATCGCCTGCAAGAACGACGGTTACATTTACAATATTGTATGTTAATATTGCTGGAATGGCAGCCCCGAACTGGTAAGCGCAGCGTTGGTCGACCCCCAACGAGGTGGACAGACGACATTAAGCGCGTCGCAGGTAGCCCCTGGATCCAAGCGGCTTAGAACCGTGGAACTTGGAACTCCCAACAAAAGACCTATGTCCAGCAGTGGACGTCTATCGGTTGATATGATGATGATGATGTTAATATTTATGTAAATAGCGGTGATAGCCTAGTAGTTAGGGCCTCGGCCTCCCTCCGGTGGGGCCCGAATTCGGTCCCCACCACGCGTCCCTCTAATTCAAGCAATTAAAATACTACTTGCTTTAACGGTGGATAAAATCATCATTTTGCTCAAAGCCACACGAGTCCACAAATCCGAACTGGGCCAGCAGCGTTGTGGACTACGGCCCGAAACCCTTCTCATTGTGGGAGGAGACCTGTGCCCTGTAGTCAGCTGTTAATGGGTTAATATGATGATGATAAGAAAGTAGGTTTCAATAAAGAAATGGACGCCTTATTTGCTGAAATATCTTTCTCTAGACTCTATAAATTCATTTTCAGCTTAAGGTCATTAATACACACACAGTTATGTGTTAATTCGAAATTACTGTTGCGACGGTGAAATCATTCAAAAAACCAATCGCTCCCCCGACAAACATAACCCAACTCTACGATATTTACTCTTCCAATTCTTTCTTGAAATTTAGAAATAGTTTACATTATCAAGGCTCTTAAGAGTATGGCAATGACGACAGCATGTAGCAGTTATAATTTTATTAAGAGAAAACAGTTACGTCACAATAAAACAATAGATACTGACCTATGAGGCTATGACAGAAAAATTTACATATAAACTAGCGGACCCCAGCGCCATCTGTCGGGCTAATTTGTGAATCTATACCGTGCCACCCAAACGTTTATAAAAAAAAAATCAAATCGGTCCAGCCGTCTAGGAAAAGTTCAGTGACATACACACGCACACAAGAAATATATATATAAAGACTAGCGGACCCCAGCGCCATCAGTCGGGCTGGTTCGTGAATCTAAACCATACCAAATAATTCATTAAAATCGGTCCAGCCGTTTAGGAGTTCAGTGATATACACACACAATGTGTCTTTAAGTGGTATTACCTACTTGTTTATTTGGTCGGTGATATAGTATGTTTATTGTTCATTAATAAGAGTATTAGCAAAATACAAGTAGTTAAGTTAATAGTGTAAATGTTATTTAATATTTGCATTGTAAATTATTATACAAGCAGGTACTTTGGTCGATCGTGAATATTATAACAGCGACGAAACTAACACTTGTCCCACTTGACAATAAGTACTAAAACAGACTAAATGTTTTCATACTTTGTTTTACTTTAATTATGACTTTTTTTTGAAAAGTTCGAAGTGCGTGCTGTGATTCGAACTCGGCCCCCCGAAATTTAATTCGAGCTCCTACCCAATGCGCTATCACTGTATTTTATTTTATATACTAATATTGAAGTATATATATAGGTAATAGTAGTAGTGATTCCTAGTAGGTATATCAACAAAGTATTTTTTTACAACGAACATCTATCCGATCTACTAGTTGAAGTTACTTCAAAACTGTAAAAATGACACCGTAATTTTTTATGAATAAACTTATAGTATACTGATTCCCAGACACTAAAAAATATTCATGTTCATAGCACAAACATTTTTCAGTTTTGATAATCGAACTCACAGCCTTGGACTCTGAAAGCAGGGCCGCTGCCCACTGCGCCAATCGTCGTCAATAAATAATTTGAGTTTGAGAATGTTATAACTGCCATGCCCTATAAGGTTAGCCCTCTACCATTTTAGACTGCTATAACATCTTAAATTTCAATCATAAGCTTACTTGTCGTGTTTTCGGGATGTAAGTTATCTCTATACAAAATTTCTAAGATCTGTGAAGCCATGACTCTTCATAAATCTTAGAAATTTAATATAACTATATCTACAATAATAACTAGCATCCCTAAAACGGACGTATTTTAACTTCTTAAGAATGTAACAAATTAAATTTTCTTAGAAATATAACAAATGGGTAACCAGGGTAACGCTACCCGGAGTTATACTCCGGGTAGCGTTACCCTGGTATTCTGGATATATTTCCGGAATAAAAAAAATTTAGATCCGTGCAGTAATTAAGATAAAATAAATAAACAAACAGACAGACTTTCGCATTTTTAATCAAAGTGCGGCCAATTTATACGCGGACTAAATTTAAAGAAACAAACGTAAGGCCTTTCGCTTAGTGAAGGGGTTTTTAGTATTGTGCAAAAATTTGAATTAATGTTAATATAAGTCTTCTGTAAAAATTTAAAAGAAAATATTATGTAGTTTACTTACCTCTAAAATACTGAAATAACCTTCTCATGTAATAATTTTCTCATGGGGAAATCCTCATGGATACCAACGCGCTACGGGGAAGCAGGGTGGTTATCATTGACTCGTAACAACTACACGGTGTTCCAACCCGTCACCTGATGGCTGGGTTTGGGGAATGCTTTCGCACACATCCCCAGCTAGTGGTGCCCGCCTTGGCAGACCCTAGGACTGGAACATGCTAAAATGGTCGTAGTCCTACTGTCCTACAAATCGTCAAAGGCGCACCGGGAATAAAGGGTGCGCATTCCAACCCGCTAACTTATATTCGGGATGGGGATTCGCCCCATCCATTAACCGGAAGTCCTCGAAAATACTAAAATAGCCTAATCGAACGTCATCTAAAATGTTCACAACCTTTCATTTGTTTGGGTAGTATTGCTGGATTTGTCCACAGATTACATTCTTCAAAATTTAAATTAAAAGTAAGTAGGTAGGCTATAACTTATATTAGTTTTGAACGTCAAGTGCAGATAGATTTCGTAGTGACTCTACCATCAGTTCAATCGAGAAGAAGCCAGGATGCAACTCAGCAGTTGCTTTTTTCCAACATAATTTTACAATAATTATTCTATTTTGTGGCCGACGAAGGCGAAGCGGGCTGCTTCCGAACAAATTTTCAATTAAAAAATACATTAACAGTGTCAAACACGATTTATTAAATGTGTTTAACACAACACTTTTTAGTAGTAGTTTAAAACAGGGTAGGTATATCTTATATTACCTTCAAGAAATTTAGTAATTCACAAGTAATTTTATAATATATGGTAAGATAAAAACCCTTTGTTCCAAGTGTGTAGAAAGAAATGTTCGTGAAGTTGCACATTGCGGGATCAGACGGGACAAAATTTAAAGTAGCTACATATTATTTATTTTTATGATTCAGTCACACGTGCAGTATTACTGAATCATAAAAATAACTTAACTTAAAAGAAAAGTTCTTTTTCAATTTCAGTTCAAACTCGAAAATTAAATTTTATCTCTTTCTCTCATAATATGATAATTACTATCATATTATTTATTAGTAGCATGTACTTTAGTGTGTAAATTTATCCTAATTCCTCCCTTCTACTATCTCTTGCAAATATATAATTATAAATATTTATATTTATTAATGGGGGTCGAACATATTCCTCATTTTTTAAAGTCAGTTAAGTTATATGTATTTACAAATCATCATCCGCGGTCCATTATCGTCCCTCTCAAAGGAGAGACGGTTTTATAACATATACCCACAACGCTGTCCAACCCAATGGGGGTTTAACAACTTTTACCACAAGTTTGGAAGAATAACCGGGTCGTCGGCTTAAGGTGTTCTCCAAGGCACAATGGTTGACACCGTCAATTTCCTAATAGAAAATAATAGAAAATACACGATACCTAAAATATTTTTTGGCCCGATACGGTATTCGAACCCAGGCACTCGTGATCCGTTGTTCAACATACTAACTACTACACAAAAGAGGCAGTTAACGCATCGAGGTACATTACAATTTTTTAATTCCAAAAAAAACCAAACAGGCGAATTCGAGAGCGATACTGCTACATTAGTAACATAACAATTTATAAGTGATATGATTTATGCCTTTGTTACAGAAATTTAAATCACTTGTACCTTACACTTGTTCTTTTTTATTTATTTCTGTTTTGTTCTTGTGTGCAATAAATATTTTTAATTGATTATTTAAAATGAACTCGCTAACACTCGGTTTTTCAATAGCAGGTTTTAGGTCTAAAGCCCGCACTAACAAACTGACCTCCAGCTAAGAACCTGCTATCATGCATGCATGCATGCATGGTCTTAATCCTAGCTTGTCCTATACCTGAGAACCTGTTCTTAATTCGATGTCAGTTTATAAGGGTGAGCGCACACGAGAAAGGTCAAAGTCAAACAGATAAAACATTCATTAATGGCCGTCTTGTTTAATTTCGCGGTTTTTAATTTTGTGGATATAAAGAGCTGACGCATAGCTGTAATACCTTATTAATTTAAATGACCTATATTGTCACTGGGGTTACAATTTCAATATTATTATTTCATTGTTACGAGTCAGTTACCTATACGCGAACCAGCGATGACAAAACAAATCTTTACCGACTTGCATATCATCCATGTTTACAACAGTCAAAATAAAAAACATACATAAGTACATTCCTCAATTAAAAATTTAAATCACGAGAAATATGGGTGGATCCGATCAGATTATTTTCATTATTATCAACACGGTAACCGATTGACACCCACTGCTGGACATAGGTCCTTTGTAGGGCGTTCCAAAAATTAACACTCCTGGGCTACTTGTTTCCATCGGCTCCCAGCAACTCGCTTGACGTTATCAATCGACCTCGTTAAGGGTCCACCAACGCTGCGTTCACCACTGCAGATTCATCATTCTAGCACTTTTGACTCCCAACTATGTGCCCCACTCATTGCCATTGCACTTCAACTTCGTGACTCGTTGAGTAATTTCGGTAATTCTAGTTCTTCTACGGATCTCCTTACATCTGATTTGATCGCGTGGACATTCTTTCACCGCATCCAAAATGAGACTGATCAGAAACATATAATGTTATAGAATTAGGAGAATTATTTATTATAAGGAGGAAGTACCACTGACCACGCTTATTTCTGCTGCCAACGTTGAAGGATACAGGGCGGCGCGCTGCAAGACGTTTTCCTCGTATACCCTGCGAAGTATTGATCTGTTTATAGACGCTTTACTTACAATCAGGTGGGCCATCTGCTTAGTCTGTCATTTTTAATTATTATTATCGTCGAGAACGTCAGCTCGTTTTAGGCGTTTATAATGACAATTAAAAAAAATGCAAAGCACAGTCATACTGGTTATTTCACAATCCGAGCAACGAAAATAGGTTCCTTGCCAGTCTTTGGCAACTCATTAATATAAGATACTGAATCGGGATATTATGATTTGAAAACAAAATCGTCACCCACCGCATAGGTAATGCCTACCGCGAATTTGCTATACTAGAACGATGAACCCGTCACGGTACATATGTTATTATTAGCTAACCCTGACTGTTTTTACTTTAAGCGGACTTTAACCAATACCGGCATTTGGATCGCCGCCTGAAACAAGTGCCGGTTGTATTACAGTTGCTAATCGCATGTCGAAATTTTCCTTAGCAAGTAAACAGTACAAAAAAGCCGGCCTAGTGCGAATAAGACTCGCGCAACTTTGCAGGAAACGTATTATAATCAATATATTTGATAATATATCTATTAGTGCAATTATTGTATTAAATCCGATCGAAACGGTAGGCTGGAAGAGATCACTATTAGTGATAAGGTCGCCTTTTGCTTTTTATTTATGTTTATTATGTTCTGTACTTTTTATCTGTTTTTAAATAAAAAAAAATCCATGTATATAGTGACGGTCAACATTTTTATTCAATTCCACCTCAAGTTCGCCCTAGATTTACTTACGCTACGCCCGCAATCTTACCTGATGGTAAATAATAATACAGTCAGAGTATGATAGTTATTTCGAATGTACAACCATAATCAGTATCTACGCGGCATCGTACCTGAACGCTTAATAACTAGGCGGCACAATTTTGTCGGTAGGGATTAACTAGCCACGACTAAGGTCTTCCCCCGACCAAACCAGGCAACGGAAAATTAAAAAAAATTATAACTTAAGTCCCAAATGACTACTGCTGGGGATCGACCCCGGTACCTCGCTCTTATAAGACCACAGCGCTGACCACTGCGCCGGGGAGATAGACAAAATTTCTAACTCAGATCCTTTATTATATAAGAATCGATTTACAAGTGTCTGCCAAAGATTCGAAGTAACGACTTGCTAAGAATGAGTATTTTACCACTACGCCACTGGTGTTCCATCGCTTGATTTTATCGTAAACACTATTAGAAGTACCTGTATAAATAATTCGAAGCGCATAATTGTGGTTGCATCATTGTTCATTATTACTGAAACACGTGATTAGTTAAAGTTACTACGAAATGCAACGAAGTTTGAGTGAAGCAGGAAACATATTTGTAAAACGCCACGTCGCTCTATATGTTTTGAATCCATTGATTAATATGTTATTGTCTAGGTCATTCAGTATTCAACACATATCTAGTGGCTTGCATTAAGTGAGATTATCTACCTACATCTACTTATTCGATCTCCTGAAATGGCGCCATCTAGTGACTATACTATTTCCCGGTATTGTAAATAGATGGCGCTCTTTGGATTCCATACAAATCGTAGCTAAGTTCCAAACGATCGTATAATATTATCGTGATTATATCCCAAAGAACAGGCACAGGCCTTATCACTTTAAAAAGTGTTTCTTTTTAAATCACGCGGTAACCGTTGGTTTTCCCGTGATTTTTTTTAAGTTTCAACAATCATTTCGTTACATTTTAGCGTGTTTGTAGTTTGAGTATGTTTTGAAAATGTAAGTAACACAAATGTGTTGAAATAAATAAAATCAATACAAACCAAAAGAGGTATCATTATAACTGGACGCTTTTATTATTTTTTACTTATGTTATGTCTAGTAATTGAAAGACTGTGTAATACAAAATGTAAGAAAATATGGGGTGTATATCATCATTTTCTGGTCGAATTTGTAAGAGATAAGAAAAAAAATGGCATACATAGTTATTTGGAGCTGTTATTTGGCTACACAAACAGAACTGCGTAATTGCGGTTTTGATGCAGTTTTTGTAGGGTTGGAATAACTGTATTAAAACTGAATGCAGTCGGTGTGCAGTTTCATCTTCTGTACGTTGAGTGTACTTTAACTGCAGTCACACTGCATGGTTTTGCTCCAATGCGAATGCAGTTAAGTACTAAAGCGAATAGTGAATGGGTAACAAACATAACTTTTTAAATCTCGCCCATGCTTTACCGGGATCAAAAGTATCCAATGTCTCCAGACGCGAGAGAAATTGTATCAAGATTTCTGCCGCAGTTAATCCAAACTATGGTAGCAAACAAAGAAATAAATAAAGGAACAGGCACACTTTCGCCTTTATAATATTGGAATGGATTTAAATTATATTTCTTAAATATATGGACCATGGATCGTGGTCACGACGGGTCTGGTCTCTGTGGTCACGACGGGACTGAGTCTCGAGTCGAGTCAACCACGATCCATGCAACTGGGTCGAAATATCGACAAATCCAAAATTTTATCGTGGTATGTACCCGTTGAACTATATTCAAGAAATGTTGATTAACCACGAAAATCTTAGTTAATTATTAATCTTAGATTTAAATTAGTTTTTTATTTTATTTTTGTATTATTTATTTTTCAGAAGCTGCACTAATAAGCAAAATGGCACCGACGGTCGAGGAATTTTATGAAGGAAAAAATATATTTATAACAGGAGCTACTGGTTTTGTGGGAAAGGTAACAATAGATAGAATTTACTAAACTGGAATTTCTACATTTTTAAGTGTACGAAATATTAAAATTTTTATTTTTCAGGCATTAGTAGAAAAATTTCTAAAATCATGTCCCGGTATTCAAACTATATATCTCCTGATGAGGCAGAAGAAAGGTGTATCTGGAGAAGAGCGGCTTAAAGAACTTTGTAACAATAGGGTTGGTACATCTTTACTTAATTTCACTTCTGCCATGTTATGAACTAGCCTGTCCTTGAATGAAGGCCAAAAAGCATACCCAAGCTTCTTCGTTGATTATGAAATCTTTTTCCATCGATATCGATGCTAATAATGAAGCTGTGGTTAGTTCATTTTTTTAAACCCGCTAATCTCAAAATTCCAAGGGGTAACTTTTTGACGAATAAAAAATATTTTTTGTGGAAAAAATACTTATCAGAAGTTGCAAGCAGGGGAAGTTTTGAGAAACCGCCATCCTTGATATTTGATATGTTTTTTATATATAAAAACCTGTCAACTTCCAGATATTTGAATACCTAAGAGAGAAACAACCGGAATGTTTCGAAAAGGTCAAATTGATTGCTGGCGATATATTGGAAGATGAGCTGGGAATTTGTAATGACGACCGTCAAGAACTGCAGAAGAATTGTAATATTGTGATCCATAGCGCCGCGTGTGTAAGGTAATGTGTGTATCTAATAAAGCAATACATGATAATATAGACTTGTTACAAAATCACAAATCTACAATGAGGTTATTACCCATGTAAACATGAATTTGACTTCAAAATCTTAGTACTCGTGTGACGTAAATTTCTTCAAAAATTTAAAAATAGCTGACCTACTGACTATTCATTTTAATATTCTTCTTCTTAAACTTTCTTCCTTGCTGCACCCTATTGGTCGCAATTACTATAGGGTGTTTCTATTGCTCCGAAGCGTTAGAGCAGCTAGTTCTCCCCCGCTTAAATAACCTACCACCCCACACAAAGATGTCAAGCAATTTAGAGTTGCGGTACGATTTCGCGTAGAAACCGATGAGGGTTACCAAAGTAATATCCATAGAATGTCTCAATATAAATAAGGAGGTTGTTGTTGTTCAAATTATGAAAATTTTAATCAGGTACTTATGTCACATATTCCATTAAAACCATATTACACATTATAATTATTATCTGCACAAAACGGTTGTGATATAAATTCATCGGAAACAATTTTTACTAAAATGTGTCCGCAGGTTTTCCTGATCATTATAAATGTTTGCTTACAGATTTGACCAAAGCCTAAAGGATGCTGTGCATATGAACACCACGGGAACTCTTCGTGTTTTAAAATTAGCTGAGACTATGGAGAAACTAGAGGTAACTAAAAATTTTGTTTGACGTTAGTTCGTACTGAGTGATCCGAGGAGGAAAAAAAACCATTCCGTTATCATCTTAGTCAGCGCCCATCTTTTATATCCCTCACTATTGCTCTATCCAACTTAAAAAAAAAATTACACCAATTCAATTCATTAATAACTACACGGTACTGCGTAAATCACGTCACTCTGCTACTTCCAATGACAAGAAGCAGTCGGCTCCGCTCTCATCTCCCGCAAGATAGAAAAATTATTGTTAAATGTTAATGTTGGAAAATTGCAACTAGTCAGCTATTTGCTGGCTTCTCAGTGAAATCTGCCTTCAAAAGGGTGGTAAAGTCACTACAAACAGACTTGTCGTTTCGAAAGTTCCCGTGGAAATAGCTGAATGAGTTTTGATATTTTTTTCTTATTTAAAAAATTCAAATTTCAAATTCAAAAGAAATTCAAATAATTATGACCAGATGACCAGTTGACCAGAGGTAACCAAGACTACTACTACGGCTACCATAGTACCTTTTTATGTATAAAACATTTTTGTTTCTCAGGCGTTTGTTCATCTATCAACAGCTTATTGTCGATGTGAACTAGACGAGCTGGAAGAGAAGCTATACCCAGCCGCTCATGACCCTGAGAGGATCATGGATCTGTTGGAGTGGCTGGACGATGATACCCTGAAATACATGGAGCCAAAGTAAGTACCCTGCCACGCATATGTACTTATACCTTTCTACGTAGGGAAAAACTGCAAGCATACAATTTCACATTAAGTTGAGAGAATCTTAAATTATTTACTAACACAGCATCTAAAAATTTTAGGTGATTCAATTAATTTTGTAGAATACTTAATGATACAATAAATATATTCCCTTGGTTCCTCTACATTATTTGTTGGTTTAAAATCCTGCATTATCCAATCAGAATACTCCAATTATTATCTATTTGAATTTAAACGTAAATTTGTTTCTTTTCTCGATAATCGTACCAACAAATCATGTGTTATTAATGACATCTTGGACTACTTTTAGTTGCTTCTTCTTCATAATATAACTCTCCATTTCTTCCAGAAGGTTAACTGATTTTTAAACTTATCATTTTCAACAGAATATTCAATTGACCATCTTAGTTGCAGTTCACTGTTGTATATTTCGTAGCTTCCAATTCGCTCTTTCGCCTTCCCAATATTTTTTAATCGGCAATCTTCCCCATCATGTATGGTTTAGGCAATACCTATTTGGATGCTAGATATGTCCTGGGTTGAAGATCCTAGCTTATAAAACGTATCCATCTATACCTTCGACTGCGATTACCAAAACATCTGCACAGCGTGTTGATTATGGGCAAACCCTCCCATTGGTAGAGGCCTTGTCCAGCCGTGGACAGTTGTAGGCTATTTTTCTTTATTATATTGTTCAAATCATATTTTTTACACACATTTTATTATATCATCAGGCATCCTCTTAGAAACTTGACGCTTATGATGAGGACTACTACGAGTTCATGATGTTACTTAGTACATATGTGATTGATTGATGTGAATCATATTTATTTATATCTAAGAGGTCTCCATTAGTCTGTTTTGATTTAATATATGACATAAGAATAAACTAATTTCAGGATAATATCATCTGAACCCAATACATATTCGTACACAAAAGCCATAACTGAGGATTTAGTGGCTAAATACAACAACAAGTTTCCTATTGCCATAGGACGGCCATCTATTGGTGAGTAGCTAAACTTTATGAATGTTTTTTTTGCAAGCACGTATTTACTATAAGAAAGTATTATTTAATAGTAATCCATTGTTATAATAATTATTACTTTAATTTTAGTAACCGCTGCTTGGAAGGAACCAATGCCAGGATGGGTCGATAATTTAAACGGACCAACTGGACTTGTAATAGGAAGCGGAAAAGGTAGTTATTTCTTCATTTGTTATTTTATTTCTGCAATTATTGTTATTTAGTAGTGAAAAAATATTTTACCATGCTAAAAACCTGCTGTTCTCATTACGAGAGAACAAGAGGATAAGAGTAAGAAGTAAGATGGTAACAGTAAACGCACCTCTTCACTGGTCCAACGTGATGGACTACGGCTAGAACCCTTTTCAATGTGTGAAGAAACACGCACCGCATCCGCACTTGGCCGGTAATGGGTTGGTCTGATGATATTAGTTTAGTAACTATTTAAATTCTAGCTAATTAAGCTAGCACAGGTAACAAATAATCTTTGAAAGCGGCTAGCAAAGAATCACTACGTTCATGCTGCTTTTAACATGCTGCTGAATGCTGATGGCAAGCTAAAATTATTTACAGGCGTCATTAGAACGATGCACTGCGAACCATCGTATATGGCGGACGCCATACCGGTCGACGTGGTTGTCAATGGATGCATACTGATAGCTTATGTCACCGCTCTTGATAAGTAAGTAGCGATATTCTATGATAGATACATAAATAAATATACAAAAACAATACACACATCGCCATCTAGCCCCAAAGTAAGCGTAGCTTGTGTTATGGGTATTAGGAGGACTGATGAATATTTTCATCAGACAAACATTTTCCAGTTGTGGGAATCCAACCCACAGCCTTGGATTCAGAAAGCAGGGTCGCTGCCAACTGCGCCAATCGGCCGTCAAAGGCTCAGATGGCTCCGTATTTTTATTAGAAGAATATAAAATTTCAAAAAGCTTTTTTGAAATTATAGAAATTGTTATTTTTTTATTGTCGCAGTTCTGTACCTACTGACCTTTATTATTTTTCTTTTAGGCCTAAAGATATGCGAATATTCAACATTACTCTATCTGGAGTTCAAAAAATCACGTGGAGGGAAGTGATTGAGTTAGGTGAAAAATGGGTGAACATATACCCATATACTGTGGCTCTGTGGTACCCCGGTGGTACAATAAAATCTTACTGGTTTACTCACCAGCTTATGGTGATACTTACTCACATCCTGCCTGCTTATTTCGTGGATTTGCTGCTATTTTTGTTGGGAAAAAAGACTTTGTAAGTAATGTTTCCATTTCACTCAATTCTGGTTAATCTATCTATAGTGAACGATCTGGTGTCGTATCAGTAGAAGCCGGGACGCTTCGATCTCCATCAGGGGTAATTTGGGAATTCATAATTTCAAAATTTACTCTGTTCTAATCTGGAAAAGACTTGTTACCACAATATCGCCAACGAAGTGCCGCCAAACGGTTTAGCATTTTACGCTTATAAACCGGTGCCCTCAAAAGTTACACTATTTTTTGATAATTTGGATTTGGATTTATGTTTGATATTTCTGTTATCAAACTAGTTTATTCCGAATTCTTCGTCCGCGTTCGTTACGGTTTTTTTTACAAATCCCGTAAGAACCGTTTCACAGGGATTTACGCCGTTATGCCAAAAATCGAGTTGACTGGTCAGTCAGTTAGGGCGCGAAAAAGACAAACACTTTCGCATTTATCGATTATTATTAATAAATGCCCAAATATAAATAAAGATTGAGCCAAAATGTTTATTGAAATTTGTGAAGAGTTGAATTAAGAGATATTGAAATTCACAACCATGAAAATTTCGATAACGATGCTAGAAGGAAAGATCATATAATATAAACTTTTATCAACAACGAGGCACTAACGAATTGACGACCCATTTTTGTCTGTTCTTTAGAAAAAAAATGCTAAATTAAACCGTTCTAGAAAAACATTTCTTTTGCAGCATGGTGAAAATTCAAAAACGCATAAGCCACGGCCTCAACATCCTGCAATATTATACAACGAAGGAATGGCACTTTAGGAATACGAATTTCCTGTCTCTCCAAAAACGTATAAGTGAAAAAGAGAACGACGTATTCTTTACTGATGTATCCAAATTGGATAGAGATACATATTTGAGAGACTATGTTATTGGGACCAGAACTTATGTGTTGAAGGAGGATCCATCTAGTTTGCCTAGAGCAAGAAAACTGCATAGAATGTGAGTAATAATATTGAGATTCAATATAAACTGAATATCTGGTCTAGTTAGACGGTAATTTCGGTCTATATATCTGGTCTAGTTAGACGGTAATTTTTTTTAAACTAAATAGGCTTGCGCTTGACAACTATCATGCCTGATGTAAAGAAACATTTCTTTTGGTATTAACATGTTCTGCCTACCTACTTAAGGTAGAACATGTTCTAGGAAGAGCAGTTTTTTGTAAAGCGTATGTAATTATATAATGGACATGACGTGTGTCGCCCATGATACGTGGAGCTTTTGATATTAGCGAAACTATCTTACAAGTGCATATATATCAGATAAGGGTGAAGGTTGCGTTTACAATAGAAAAGTCTAGGTAATACTGGTGTTTCAAGACCTCCAAAGCCGCTTCTCCAAAAAACAAATGCTGACCTTTTTTCAATCTGCAAATTTTGCGGCTTTTACAATTATAGTTGGGTTGCATTATATATTTGAAAGTGAATGCTTTTAAGCCAATGAATTCACTTATTGTAGCAATAACGTTTGTTACCGTTACGTTTCGACAGCACTTACAAACATTGTAATAACTAATAACACCAGTATTTGAAGTACAGATTTTTTTACCTCTTCTAGTTTGAGAATTACAAAATCGCGGTATGCATTAGAACTATTAATCCCGGACTCGAAGAAAAAAGTAATATTTTGTCTCTTAATTTTCGTCTATCAAATAATTATTTCTCTTTTTTTACAGACGCTATGTGGTAGATCTCATCACGAAGTTTATCTTGTATTCTTTGTTCGCCTGGTTTTTATACTCAAAATGCGGAATTCTAGAAATAATTACTTCTGTAGATGATTCAGTTAGAAGTTGGCTGAACATAGAAAGCGTTAAAGCCGATGTCAATGAAGTGCTATGATGTACTAAAGTTCAGTTGTATTATGTATAGAGTTTCATCTGTGAATTAAATGTTTGTTTTTGCGTCTTTTTATGTAGTGTGTACGTATCTGGGATCATATTAAAATAAGTTTTAATGTTTTGAGTTTATGATTTTTTTTGTATAATTTCGAAGAAAGAATATTTAATCAACGAAACTATAGATCAAACTAAAATGTAACATTTTTTTTTGTATTTTTTTTTTTTGAGTCTCGCTGATAATAGAAATGCAAATGGTTAAGTAGGTATAATAGAACAATTTAACCTTATTAATAAAAGTGAGTAAGTTAAGATAAAAGTGTCACTTTAATAAATGAATTAAAGTCAGGGTATTGAATATTTTTTTTATTAAAAATAGGAAGATATAAAAATAAATCTATGATTACAGAATTATTATATCAAGTCTTTTAATTATTTGCTGGGCTACCGTTCCCCTGGAACCGTTATCCAGACTGGTTTTAAAACTTAAAATTAATGATTTACTATTCCTTCAAGACGGTGTACAAATATACCTATATTACAAAATCGTCGTAATCTTATACAATTTAAATTTTATAACTAACCTAATTTCCTATCCTGAAGCAAAAGAAGCTTCGCAAACTTTATTTATACACAACGACGTTATCTAAATAATACTTGTGTTTTACAAATAGTCTAAAGTTTTCGACTTAAAACTCTTGAGTTCACACTAATGATATCATAAACTATTCCACAATAGCTTGATGAGTTATTTCACTAGATGTAGTAAGAAAACTATAGAACGTTGATATCCAGCCACTGATCCAGTAGAATATGAGTGCCCAGAACAAAAATCTCGTTGCAATATCCACGAACCACATTCTGCAAATAAAATTGTTTAGTTAATTTTATTCATCATTAGAGTATTACGTTTTATTTCTATCCGATGCCCTGTTTTCACCCGATTCAAAAATTCACTGTACAGTACCTTTATATATTCCTCCCATTTCTTTGAAATTTCTACTGTTTTAAACTAGTTTAATAAATTAAAAGGACGAAAGCTAGAAACAGGTGAGCGGAAACTGAATTTTGCAAATAGATGTTTCAAAAATGGAAACAGTTTATCAGAATAATCTATAAAAGCCAGAAATTCCATAACAAGATCTGTTAAACGTGCAAAAACATATTGTACACGGGAAAAACCGCACAACTGGCCCTGCGTTGAGGTTTTCAAAAACATAATTTCATTAGAGGCTACTATTATCCCCCAAAAGCGTATCTATTTTTTGTAAAAAATCCACGACATTAAAATCGAAACAAACTTGATTAAAACCCGTTATGACGTTAACTGAATTTTATAGAATAACGATTTCAATAAATGTAAAATGCTAGCAACTATCTATCGCATGGCTTCCAGAGTGCTGCGAATTATTTTGAAGGCAAATCTCTAAATTGACAGGTGTAAAAGTATTACTGTGCCATTCACGGAAAAATATTATAGTCTAGTTCTGTAAAACAGATTAAGCCCTATAGTATATACGTAATTTGGGCAAGAGACCCGTAATTCAGCCAATAACAATTATTGCGGTAGTGGATATGTGATAAGCGTAAATTTGGCAATAGATATCGTCCTAGAGACAAACTGCAATGTAATCAATAGGTTTTTTTTAGGGTTCAATGTATTCAGAAAAGAATGTTATATTAGATTTAAATTATACATACACTTTCATATGCCTTCTGGCAGCAGGTAGTGTGTCATCATATTCCTTTAAAATGAAGATCCGAGCTGCTCTGATACAATCTTCAAAATATTTTAATATGTCCAAACCTGAAATGAAAAATAGAAAAATGTATCAGCTTGAACAATTCATAAATCATGCCAATTCAATAGAACCACAGAATTAAGAACATACAGAACCCACATTCCGCCATTATTGCATGCAGTGCATTGCAGTTGCTAGCTCACAAGTTTTTTCCCATTTTCTCCTTTTATGGTAAACTACGATACTATACACTTCCACGACAATACACACATATTCGCCAAGCGGAGCTTGTGTTATGGGTACTAAGATAGCTAATGAATATCTTTATGAATAAATACAGATAAATACAATACACATAAATACTTATAATATACAGATCAAACGAAAATATACGAAACAAAGATAAACGTTTCGAACATCAGAGGTCAACTGCTAAATGGTATGAAGTGACTAACCGCCTGTTCGAGAAACACTACTAATGTGGAGTTGTTGTTGATGCTAGTTTATTATTTGTGTACACGGTTTCTGCATGTTCTTAATTCTGTGAGTAGAACTAAGTTAGTAAGAAAGTAAGAAAGTAAACTTTACCTAAATTTCAATTTCTTGCTTTACATTTTCGTTGTTTACTAATTCAGCAACTTAGCAATACTGTTATTTCTTTAATTATCACATTAGTATAAATTAAACTTTAAAAATAGTTTGATAAGCCCATACCATAGTTTTACATTGCATATTGGATAGAAGCTGGTGTTACTTTGCGATATTCCATGATATATTACAAAAATTAAGCTTAATTTGCTATACTCCAAGATCCTTGCTATTGTGTACACAATATAGATTGCTTGCTTTTTGTGAGTATAACAAATTAAGCTTAATTTTCATAATATATCATGGAATTCCGAAAACTGACCCCTGTTTCTATCCAATAAGTAATGTAAACTTATGGCATGGACGATAGCCCTGTAGTTCCGGCTTCACTTTCAGGGGACCGAGTTCGAATCGAACTGAGGCCCAGCACCTCTAACTTTTCTAAGTTATGAGCGTTTTAACAAATTAAAATATCACTTGCTTCAACGGTGAAGGAAAACATCGTGAGGAAGCCTGCTTGCCTGAGAGTTCTGCATAATGTTCAACAAGGCGTGTTATGTCTACCAATACGCACTGGGCCAGCGTGTTGGACTACGGCCTAAAACCTTCTCATTGTGGGACGAGATACGTAGCCGGTAGTGGGCCGGTAATGTCAAGACAAAGTCAAATATTTCTTTATTCAATTAGACACATAGATGGCACTTTTAATGCGTAGATTACATACAAAATTTGTAGGTAGTAGTGAGTAGTGATGGCGATAACTTAATTTCGTGAACGTAAAACTAAAGCAACGAGGGTCCTAAACGTACCCTGGTCTAAAAAGAAGCCCACTACAAACTTAGCCGGGTGTTCTTTCTTTTTGAAATAGGTTGATATGATTTTGATGATGTGGCGGTAGACTCACTACACACAGACAGACTTGACGTTTCAAACTGGCTAATACTAGGCCTACTTGAAATAAATAAATTTTGAATTTTGATGATAGATTAAACTTTTACGATTGCTTACCAATAGCGTCTACTTTATAATCCCGCCTCTCTCTAGGGTTAAGGCTTTTCCGAAGTGACTGCGCGATATCAGATTTGAAGTCCCACTGATTATTTGTGTAGTATTCAAATACGTCGAATCCCTTACTTATACGTCGGTGGACGCGCATCAAACTGTGAAAAAAATACTTACATAAATCATGTTTTACATTATGTAGCGTTTCTATCTTTTTTTTTTATTCCCCTACAAGAAAGCCCTTCACTGCAAGCTCACCTGGTGAAGTGATGATGCATTCAATGCATATATGGTATCTAGGCTCGTTAGGATGTATGGTAGTCTTACCCCTAACCGGTTTCTATGCGACATCGTACCGGAACACTAAATCACTTAGAAGGAGGTCTTTGTCGGTAGGGTGGTCATAAGCCACAGCCAAAGCTTGACCATAATCCAGAAATTATAAGTTCCCAAATTCCCTTGCCGGGAATCAAACCCAGGACCTCCTGCTTAACTTCACAGCGCTCACCGTTGCGCCAGGGAGATCGTCAAATATTTCACATGATGTTAAAAATACTACAATTTTTTTAAATGGTTTAAGCAATTTCCTATTATGCTCAATCTTTTAAGATATTCTTGATTGAATATTAACATTATCAGCTAAAACTTGTGAAGTTGTGAGCTGCTTTTTAATATTAATACTTACACAGGTTTATATCCGAGACAGAATAGAAGTGTGTCGATTAGTATGGCTGGAATCCAGTGGAAGAAAAGTGCACAAATGTTGTGGTAAAACCGAGAATGTTTCATCGAACCTCCTGGATACCTGGAAATTATTACTTCTTTTAACAAAATATTGTACGTTTATTTATCTTTTGTTATTTCCAGGATATAATCCGATATATGCTAGAAATAACAAAAATACACTAGACATTTTTTGATCAGTATTAACAACCTAGTGTTACAGTTAATTTATAAAGTGGGTAAATAATTAAACTTTTGATAGCTATAAATTCATATTTGCCAGATATTTATGTTCATGACATTGAGTTGGGGGGTATTTTTAAATACGACCGATTTATCGATGCACCGCAGTCCTACATGGACTCGAAAATGCAAAGATACCTTCCGGTGTCTTAGTTGTTTATCACTAGTTTATAACAGTCCACTGTTGGACTAACAAGCCCAACCGGCAGACGTAGAACTGAGCAGACGGGTTGGTGGTCACAGTAGGTGACAGTCGTAGCACAGAGGACGCTGCCGCTTGATGTCAGTTCTGCCGTCAAAAAATCCATGAATGGGCAAGCCCGACTCCTTTGGGTATGTAGCCCAACGAACTACAGACTACAAAACCTCCTTACTTCTAACTCCGCTCTATCTTCCATAGATTGCTAAAGCTATCCATAGATTGCTAAAGCTATCCATAGATTGCTAAAGCTATCCATAGATTGCTATCTGGAAGGGGGCGGTTACCTTTTTTTTGTTATAATTTATGGACCAAGCAGATGGGCTATGGAAAAACATTTTAGGGTCTTACAAAATGCCACTATGTGTCCATAAATCTGGTGTTAAACCCCATTTGCCTATTATCACACCGGCAATCTCGCCCTTCAGAACGGAACACAGCATTTGCAACAATGTTGCGTGGCGGTAGTATTTCCCCGGGCGACCTCTGTCTCAAAAAACTATGTCCACTTTTGTCTTCAAGATATATCCTTTTCCAAGTCTAACTCATCTTTCTTTCAAAATACCTCGAACCATCCAAAGTATCATAGATCCGACTACTAGCAACATAATAAATATGATATCTTGTAAATGTCTAGCAAGGACTTAACACTCCATTGTTGTCTAAGCATCGAACAAGCGATGCTTCCACTTTCTAAGTTCCTAAACCCAGAAAGATCCCTCCTAACCCTGGCAGGCCATGATTATAATGTGTGGTATCGAATAGTTTGTCTTTTCTCCTGTCAGCCATACTCACCACACAACACCATTCAATGGCACCCTGTTCATAACGATTGCCCTTCCGGCGTCGATCATCTCCAACCAAGTCACCTTGATCTCAGCAGATGATGTAAAGTTCACAACATTGGTACTTGTTTGTCTGAAAATTAAACATACGTAGATATAATGGTTATTACAAAAAATATTTGGAGACTGAATATATCTCAAGTTTAAAAAACGTTGAAAGATGTTTAAGTACATGTTTAGATTGAGATTTAAATCAGATGAGCATTGATTTCACTCATTGCTTCTTATGATATACAACTTTGAGGTTAATGTTTAATTTCTCAAGATACATATTTTGTAAGAAACAATAAACTATGCCTACAATGAGAGAGTTAAAAGATTAAAATAGTCTTTTATCTATAATTATAGTTACCCGTTTTTAATGTAATTCCACGCACAAATCATGATGCCATTGATGAAAACATCCACAGGCAAGTAGTCAGCATAACTGTTGCTTTTGCAATACATCGTCCGAATAACTCCTTTGCCAGCCCCTAAAAATTTAAGGCTGTGGTCAGATCATGTGTGGAAAAATTTAATTACTTCATCGACAGCCAGCAGTCATGTTGTTTGCAGTAAATGATAGTAGCAGTAGCACAGACTACTGCTACTATAATATACTAAATATACTAACTGCTGCCATTATGTTATTTAGTCGCCTCGTACGACACCCGCGGGAAACGGAGTTATGGCACTTAAATATTTATTTTAAGTGAATAAAAGTTTAATAACGAGACACGAGAGTAACTCATAACTCAAAATATAAGTATTTAGTATCATATATAACTTACCAATAAGAAGACCAGTAGGACCGTTTATGTTGTCTGTCCATCCAGGTACAGGTTCTTGCCAAATTGGAATTACTGTAATGAGTTTATTTTTGTAAGTTGAAGTGGGATCTAGTACATGTAATTACGAAAAAGATTTCCTTTACATTTTCTTTCTATAATCATATTTTTTTTTAAATCTTTACTTAAAGTTAGATGCAGATCATTCTGATGGGAAAACTATATAAAAATCTAAAACTATTTCTTTGTCTTTCTGTTTCTGCATCCCCAAAAAAATGTTGTATACTTAAAGGTTATGCTTGGGGTTAAAATTTAGGGTATTTTTTAACTGTAAAACAATAAAGCTCCGTCGAAGTAAATCGAAATAAGTCTGAGACAGATGCTCATAAAACTTTTTGGCCTTTAACATTTACTTACCAATAGAAGGACGTAGGATCATTAAAGGTATATGCTCCATAGCTTCAACGGCTAAAGCTTCTCCCAAAGCTTTTGTAAAGGCGTATGAGTTTGGCAGTTTGCTAAGTAGTCTGTAAAGTAAAGGTAAATGACAATATGATACAGCAAGTGTTTCTCATTATGAATTCTGGTATAGCAAGCAGCGTACTATATTCGACATAAATTTAATCTGTGGTAACATTATCTATCCCACTCACGGGATATCACAATATTATCAACATATAACACTCTCACAATAAAGTCTTATCTACTGCTCCGTAGTCCGTAGATTTAAAAAAATCCGTTATATTAATCAAATTAGAGGGCTCCGACCATTTTCAATTTATTGAAAAAAGTAGATACGGGTAGCCTTACCTAAATATGGAGTTCTTAACACTATTTGGTCCTGCAAGCCCGATGAACTGACGGAACTAATATTGAGTATTAATCGTTCAGTTAATGTTTTTTAATTCTGTTAAAATAGGTAACTATGATTTATTTAACATGTTGTTAATTTCAGTGAACTACAGAAGATTAGATTTTTTTGTTGCTTTTTAAGTATGTAATAACTTACTTTGGCGTAATAGTAGCAATGGTTTCTTCGTCCATCCATTCTACGGCATCAATGATCTTATGGGGGTCAGCTGGAGGTGGGTACGGTCTTTCTTCCAAAAGCTTTTCATGTAAGTGACAGTACGCTGTTGATATATGGATGAAGAGCTAAAATCCGAGTCCGACAACATTATTCTGAATATTGAAATTTATACACAAAAAAAATTAAAAAATATATTCCGGTAGCTCACCTTAAGGTTTTTACATTTTTTAGCTAATTCCAGCACAAGCTTTGTTCCTCGAACGTTTAACAACACAGCTTTTTTCAATTCTTCATCAAATCTACAAAGATAAAATAGTTTAAGTATAATGATGAAATAATAAAACGCCTTCACTGACCTGATAGGTAGCCAGAGCATGTATGACATGTATGACACTGACCTGATAGTAGCCGCAGCATGTATGACCATGTGAACCTCGTCGGTTATTATCTGTCTATCGGCGTCACTTATGGCCAAGTCTGGAGCGCTGACGTCACCATCAATGATCTGAATTTTCTCAATCAGTGGAGCTGTACCACCACGAAGCCCGCGGAGTTTCTCGAATAACTGGAAGTATATATCTCAATGGTTTCGGTGCCTGCTTGCATTTTAGGTTTAACTCCCATGATTTTTTTATTCCAGTACTATCTACTCTAAAATCTAACCCGGTAGTAAACGATGACCCGTTAGCGGTATGGCAATTATAAGCCATTATCCTATTCGGTTTCATCGCACCATCGTACTGGATGCTAGATCGTTTGGCGGCAAAATTGGATTTCAAAATTGGAATGAAGAAACCTACGTATATACATATATGATACACTTACCTATGTGCACGTACCTCTAACTTTCAAAATACTACTTGCTTCAACGGCGAAGAAAACATCGTGAGGAAACCTGCATGCCTGGAGTTCTCCATGCGTGAGAAGTCCACCAACTTGCACTGGGCCAGCGTGGAAGACTAAGGCCTAGACTCTTCTTATTGTGGGAGGAGACCCGTACTCTGTAGTAGTCTGGTAATGGGTTGATATGATGAGGCTCAACACCTACCCCTCAGGTTGATAGACATAAGATGGACGTATTCCTTGCATTTCCTACGAAGTGTTGATCTGTTTATAAGCGATGGTTTTCCACTAACCATCCGCCGGGCTATCTGCTTTATCCGTCATTAGTACTATTTAAAAAAAAATTATGAAAAATAAACAATCCTTTTTGGGCAGGTTATAGCAACTTGCCGGTTGCCGCACTTGACCAAACAAACGGTCAATAAATATACATTGCATTTCAAAAATTACATTTTAAGTTCGTTGCTTAACTTTGAATATAACAAAGATGGCAACTTATTGCTACTCATAAATATCTAGCATTGTATAGGTCAATTGAGATTGATCAATAGATGAAGAAATAGTTTATGATGACGATAATTATTGATTTTGATGAGATCGCTTGGATAGGTTGCAACAGAGAAAATGAGGATGATCGGTCGATTTTTGAGATACTAATTTGACCTTTACCTATCCTTCATGCCTCGAACAACTTATTAAAGCTTGTGATCACGCCAATAACCTTGAGCGTTGATCCTGTATTTATTTTATGGTTGGCATAAAACATCAAGCCACCTTTTACTTGTTCAGTTCAGCAACCATGCAAATTATTTATCTATTTTCAGAAGAACAAAAATTTTTTTTAATTCGTATCAAAACAAAAAATTAAAAAAAATATTTAGTATTAAACACATTACCATCCTGCCCCAAAGCGTTACTTGTGTTATTATGGGTACCAAGACAGTCATCTTGGTACCCATAATAACACAAGTAACGAATACAGACCCAGACACTGAAAAACCTTCATGCTCAACACACAAACGATTTCCAGTTGTGGGAGTCGAACCCACAGCCTTCGACTCAAAAAGAAGGGTCGTTGCCCACTGCGCCAATCGGCCGTTATTATATAAGTATATTATTTGGATAATAATTCCATTCCTAAACTCACTCTCAAATCTCGAAATATCGAAATCTCGAAATATTCGTTGAAACTTTCGTGTAGGTGAAGACTTGTGAATTAGAGAATGAAAGAAAGAAATAAAAAGTGTTTATCTGTAAACCCTAGATAAAAAGAACATTTAAAAAAAAAAGAAAATAGTGGAAAAAGTGTGGGGACCCAAATTGGTCTCCACTCAGCATTAACTACGCCTTTGGAGGGAGCAAAGCTAAAGCGCTGGTCTTCCGGTTAATTACAAGTATCCAGAATGCTGCGGTTATAATCCCCGTTTATCGCAAAGACGATATCATGTCGATTCTCATTGAGATTCTCATTCCTTTGAACCGAAAGATAGTGGCTATACGACCCAAAATATTCCCCAGAAGGTTTGACATTAGACAGTTGATCGGTCGTAAAAAATACGCAAAACTAAAACAAAAAGTCTGGTTTCTTTGAAAAAGATAAGGTGTGCCGACCCTACATAAATTGGAGAAGAAGAGGAAGAAAAAGAATAACTAGCTTTCTAAGAAACAGGCAGTTCAAGTAAAAGTGATTTCGCCAAAAACCTTCTAAATACATTCAGTACAAGTAATACAAGTTAATGTCGACACTAGCTAACTCAAACGGTTAGTTTCGTAATAGTGCGCAAATGTTGCTAGGTGCAACTATGCAATATTAAGCCGCGTATAATTCGTGCGCTCAAATAGTGTTGCGATTTGGAAGTGGCTGCCGGTACATGCCGAAAATTGGGCGTCGGCTAATTCAAAGACTCGGCACGTACTTACAGTACACTTGCAGTCATTATTGGGGCGTACCAATTTGGAGGATTCAGATTACTTAAGTATTAGGATTTTGAATTGTTTTTTATGGTAATTTAAATTTTGGATAATAACAGGCATAAAATATATTTACCTCCTATACCTTTACCTATGGATACTTTGTGGAATTCCATGATATGCAATGAACATTAAGCTTAATTGGCTATATTCCGCGAAAGGCAGGAAAATCAGTACGTTACGTGCGTGTAATCCCTTCCCTATCCCTATCCATAGGGATAGGGATAGGGAAGGGACTACACGCACGTAACGTAATATTAGTAGGAATAGGGATATTATTAATGTGAAAGTAAGTTTGTTTGTTACGCTTTCACGCAAAAACTACTAAACCGATCATCATGAAACTTTGTACACATATTTCTGAAGGTATTAGAATTAATAAAGGATGCTTTTTATCCCGAAATTAAACTCAGTTATTTTGGGAAAGGGGTAGAAGGTGTTTGACGATTTTAAACCATAACGCCGTCAAATGATAACCGATTTAAATAATTACTTTTGTACTCTAGAGTTTATAATGTCTGTTTAATTTTGCCCAAATTTCGTGTAGATCTGATGGATGTGATTGGAGTTAGAGGATACAACTCCTTAGGACGGCAGCCAACCCGTCATTTAAGGCTTAGCTATCCTAAATACATTAAGTGCGTAGAATCACACCTAAATCGAATGCCACATATCTTTCGAAAAACAGAAACAAACGCAGAGAAAGTCGCGGGCAACAGCTAGTCATTTATAAATTCTTCAATTTTTATATTCCGCACCAAACGGATTGCCGCAATGCACTAAGTATTCATGTTTCGCTCCGACACTAGAATATCTTCAGGAAATGTTAATTTTACAGTGAATAAATGCTAATTTATAAATAATAATTGTAATATATGTAAAAATAAATAAATAGTTGATTAAATAACATTGCTTTTATTTATTTTCACTTATTAACTATTTGAGCACAGTACAGTACACACCTGTGATAGAAGTCTATAGTCCATGACATCTGGTTCCTGCGATTGTGTAAGTTTTTGCATGGATCGTTAATCAATAAAATTGGTCATGGATCATTAAATATTGCTGAAAATCCTAGTACATAACATCTTTTGAGTCGAACCACTACTTGGTTGCATGTTCCTCGGACCAACATGTCACTTTCTAGATCAACGATAAATAAATTATTCAGTGTCTCAAACATACGCGGAAGTATGAAAATTACATTCGAAAAAAGAATTAAGCACTTCAAATATTTTTTTTGAATAAAGCGCGAAAACAATTTCGTTAGAAAATGCATTTTTACCTTCTACATTTTTTTTCGACGTATACTTGTTCAATATAAGTTTTGATAAAGTTTAATCAGAGTGTAATATAGATACAAGGATGTTAGAAAAGTAATCATTATTCTTTGCACGCCACCGCGGAGAAGGCAGAACGATAGTTCGACCTTGCTTTCAAAGAATAGGTCTAACGGTGGTGGGAAAGTATGGCGTTTTATGTAGCTTAGCTATTGAAATGTTGCAAACATTATCGAAATATGTTAACATAAATGTAGCGCCTAGCTATATGTACACACTACACAACCAGTTGCTATAAAATTTCATAGATAGCAGCAGTTATTAAATTATCTAAACAAGGTCATAAAAAGAACCTACTTACGGGTATAACTAGTCATCGATTTCGAGAAATTTTCACTTATCTTTTTGAAGTTATACTTCTTTTGGCGCGTTAGGGAAAAATGATGAGAGTAAGTTTTTAAGATGCGCGCGCACACCGTCCCAAAAACCCAAGTTAGCTATAGTCAACATTTTAGTTTTTCAACAAAGGTTTGACAGTGTACACTTTCAATTGCCAAAGTATGCGAGATAATTAGATAACTAGGTAATGCTTTATAATAAAACTTCATATTTATTAAATACCTTTTAATTATCTTCTTACGCCAAAGAAATATAACTTCTATCGCGTGTACATAAGTACACACATGTTTTTTTTTATTTTAACCATTGCCTATTTTCACCTTTCTTTCCCTATTTACATATTATTAGTATTGAAAATATTAATTTTGACATACCGCATCATTTAACATTTCCTCGAGACGCTGTTTCGGGTTCTTGCCTTTTTTCGGACGAACTAGTAGCATAATTTTTCCAATATCAGGAACTTTTCTGTGAAAGAGAAAAAAGTTTTGTTCATGAAGACGAAATAAAAATAAATATACTATGACAATACACACATCACCATCTAGCCTTCATAGTAAGCGCAGCTTTGTGTTATAAAAAAATAAAATAAAAAAATAAAAAAGCCTTTTATTTCCTGTAACTTACATTGACATACCTAAGATAGTTTAAAGTTAGTATTTTATTTTTCGTTTACTTAATATTTATTATTATGAATGTTAGTTTATTACAAGAACCCCAGATTGGGTAAAGGCCTCCTCCAACGATGTCCATTTTTCTCTATCCTTTGCTACTTTAGCCCAATTTGGGCCGGCTATTTTTTTGATCTCGTCCTCCCACCGTGTCACTGGTCTCCCTCTGGCTCTTTTGCCTTCCGGGCCTTTCCACATAGTTGCTCTCACGGTCTACCTCCGGTCTGTAAGCCTCGCTATATGACCTGCCCATTTCCACTTCAGTTTTAATGCATAGCTCAAGGCATTTGTTGCTTTTGTTATGGATCTTATTTTTGTATGGCGTATTTTATCAAGTTTTTTTATGCTGAGCATGCTGCGTTCTAGTCCTCGCTGGCAGGTGTTGATTTTTTGTTTAGATTTGGCCGTAAATTTCCATGTCTGGCAGCCGTATGTCAGGCAAGGTAGGAGGCTAGAGTTCATGATCTTTGTTTTTATTTTTACAGGCATGTTACTTTTAAAAATTTATTTCAGGCTCCAATATTTATTCCACGTTTGTTGAACTCTTCTTCCTATCTCTATGTCATTATTTGTTTTATCAAAACTAATTGTTTTTCCCAAATATATGTATTTTTCTGCGTATTCTAGTGGGCTTCCGTTAATTAATATTGGTATCTTGCAACTGTTTGTCATCGTCATAGTCTTTGTGAGATTGATTTCCAAACCTACATCTGCGCTGGCTAACTGTAAAGATTTTATCATATATTGCAGCTGTGAGCTTGTCTCGGATAATATCACTATGTCATCTGCAAACCTCAAATGACTTAAGAAAGCGTCATGTATATAGAGTCCTAGTTTGTTCCAGTCCAACTTGCTAAAGATTGTTTCTAAAATGGTTATAAATATTGTAGATGAGAGCGGATCACCCTGTCTTAAACCCCTCTCTATGGGGAAACTTGGGCCCAGGTTTTCTAACTTTATTTTAGCCGTATTATTTTTGTATATGCATCTAATGACCTCTATATACACCTCGCTAACTTCTTGTTTCTTTAAGCTTTCCCAGATACTTGCGTGTGTTACAGTGTCGAACGCTTTTTGGTAATCAATAAATGCGAGATATAGGGGTCTTTGATGTTCCTGGTATTTCTCAATAATTAACTCAAGGGTGTGTATATGGTCGATTGTAGAGAAAGCCTTCCTGAATCCTGCCTGCTCTACAGGTTGTCTAGCTCCAATTGTGGGACTAATTCTTGCGTTTATAATCGTGGAGAACAACTTGTATAGAGTCGGTAGCAAACTTATGGGTCTGTAGTTGCCTATGTCTTTGGGATCGCCTTTCTTATATAATAAAATGATGTTAGATTCAGACCATTGTGTAGGCGTTTCAGATTTTTGCAGTATCAAATTGAATAGTTCAGCTAATGGTGTAGCCAAAATTGTGTGTGCTGTTTTTAATGCTTCGTTTGTAATGTTGTCGGGTCCGGGTGATTTTTCTAGTTTTAATCTCTTTATTGCTTCTATGATCTCTACTTCGCCCACTGCTGCAATGTTTTCAAAAGTGACATGTATGTTACTGTTGGATTTTCGAGTCTTGTCGCTATAAAGCTTTTTATAAAAATCAGTTGCTGTAGTGATGATGTCAGTTCGTTTGTTCGTATCTTTGTCTAAATTTTTCAAACCTTCTATCCAAGTTTTATTAGTTCTGAGTTCTCTATTCGCTTTCTTTGTGCTTCCGGTGTGATATAGGTGTTTTTCTATGACATTCTGTCTGTATTTTTCATAATCTTTTACTATGTTTTTGTTGACGAGTTTGTAGAGTGCGGAGAGTTCGTTTTTCATAGACCGCGTTTTGTTTTTTGTTTTCTGTAACTCTCTTCTTCGCTGCAATAAAGCTGATGTTCGTATCGATAATATTTTATGAAGTTTTTGTTCACCTCTCTTTCGACGGGTTAATTTTAAGCTGTTGGTGATAGCGTTTGTAATATTGTCGTAGAAGGTTTGCACTAAGGTATTTTGTTGGCGGACAGATGGATCAGATAGTAATGACGACAGGATATTCTTGTATCTTGTAATCTCAACTTCTGTATTTAATTTAATTAATTTTTTATTTGTATAATTGACTCTACTTTTTTATGTTTTGTTAGTTTAATTGTTGCTCTGATTATTCTATGATCTGATGGATAATTTAGATTCATAGTACCTATATTCTGGAATATTCTAGGTTGGTTAGACAATATAAAGTCGATTTCGTTTTTAACTTCTCCATTTGGCGACCTCCATGTCCATCTTCTGTTTTTCTTCTTTTGGAAGCATGTATTTATTATTGTGAGTTTATGCTCAAGAGCGAAGTCGACAAGTCTCTGCCCTCTATCGTTTCTTTTTCCATAACCGTGTTGTTTCATGATCAAGTGCTCTTCCTTGTTGGGTATTCCGATCTTCGCATTGAAGTCTCCCATTATCATAATATTATTATACGTATTTTCCAATGATTTGCCTATTGCTTTGTAAAATTCGTCTATTTCATATTCGCTTGCTGCTTCCGTCGGTGCATATACTTGTATAATGGTGAACATGTATCCTTGGAAGTTCATGTTTAGTACTGCAACTCGTTCTGTTATACCAGTGAAGCTCTCTATGTTGTTTTTGTGAGACTTTTTTACTATAAAGCCTACTCCGTATTTTCCAGGCGTTTGACCAACGTAGCATAGTATAAAATTATTGTGTTCTTCAATTTTTGTACCAAGCCTTCTTATTTCCGAAAGTCCTATAACGTCATATTTAATTATTTTTATTGCTTCTTCTAATTCTAATAAGCGCTCGTATGAGGATAGAGTTCTGACATTATATGTTGCAATCTGAATTTGATGACATTTGTTCTTCTCGCTTTTTAATAGTTTGGTTTCGTTTGAAGGGTTTTCGCCATAATCCTCCACGAGGGCCAGTCGGGTTGGAGGATAATATATGTTTTTTGCTTTAGTACGTTTGTTTGTCACATCTTTGCTGGAGGAGGGGATTTTCTGCTACAAATTATTGTCTTGATTTCTGGTTATGTTGGTTGTATCTTTATTCACTAAGAAATTTAGTATACCCGGTTTTTTGACACCCTCTGAGATGCTGTTTGACCTTTTTACTGATGTGCTCCGTTGTTGTATTTTGTTCTTTTTATTTGTTTGTGTATTTGTCTCTATATTTGATGCTGTGACATTTTCTGGTGAAATAGGTAGTTTTCGTTTAGTGAAGTTTTTTGAAATAATTAGTTTATCATACTTAATTCGGGCTCTATTTCCCTGTTCTCTTTCCAACTGCAGTTGCTCTTGTAGTTCCTTTCTTTTTTCCAGTACATATTTTGGATAATCCTCTTTTATATAGTATTGTGTTTCTTGCAGTGCTCTTTTTTGCTTTAAAACTTTGATTTTCATGCCGAGTGTTAAGAAAGTAACTATTACTGGGCGTGGTCTTTTCTCCTTCTTTCCTACTCTTTTTACTTCCTGGATGTCACTGTACGTGAGCTTGAGAGCAAAATATTGATCTATCCATTTCATAATATTAGCTTAGCTTTGTGTTATGGGTACTAAAATGACTGATGAATATTTTTAAGAATAATAAACATAAATAACAATAAACATAAGTAATAAACATAAGTAATAAACATAAGTAATAATATACACATAAACACCCAGACACTGAAAACCTTAATGTTCATCATACAAACATTTTTCAATTGTAGGAATCGAACCCACGGCCTTGGACTTGGACTTTCTCCAGGCCCACTGCCCCAGCCGGCCATCATAACTGACGGAAAATTAGTGATAACTGAATACTTTAAAGTTAAAGAAATGTAAGTTAAAATAATAGTTATGTCCAACTTTCAAAGTGTTTATGTATATTTTGAAGCAGTGATAGCCCAGTGGATAGGAGTATGACTTCACTTTCGGGGGGCCGAGTTCGAATCCCAGCACGCCTAACCACGCATTCCACGCACCTCTAACTTTTCTCAGTTATGTGCGTTTAAGTAATTAAAAATATCACTTGCTTCAACGTTAAAGGAAAATATAGTGAGGAAACCTGCGTGCCAGAGAGTTGTAGATAATGTTCTCAAAGGCGTGTGGAATCCACCAATCCGCACTGGGCCAGCGTGGTGGACTATGGCCTTAACCCCTTCTCATTGTGGGAGGAAACCCGTGCTCTGTGGTGGGCCGGTAATGGTATGATGACGATATGCATATTTCGGGGGAGAGAGCTAGTTATTCTTAACACATTAAATCTAGCTAAGATAGCCAGTTCGTCAACTGATAATATTTACAATTTTAATAAAAGAAATCAACAATGTTATTATTATGTATTAATATAGTTACACTAGCTGAAAATATACGCAGGATTTATTTTCATCATCCAAAATAACACATATTATCCTATATAGATACTCTAGGATACAATATACTCTAGGATTGATGAATTCCTTCTGCTTGGAACCACTCCGCTCTCATCTCTCAAATCTACCCCGATGCCAAATCCGTAAAGATCAGTTCACCGTTTCAGCCTTGCACCGATAAAAATTCACAAACAAAAAACACACATATTTTTAACATCAGCAGTTCAATTACTAACGCATACTTAATTATGATTAGTGCCGCGGGGGTTTTACCGCTTATGCGGTAGAAAATGTATAGATGAGAATTGACCTATACTGCAGTAAGAAGCAGTATACGTCACTTCTTAAAGACCTCTCTGAGAGAAACTCGTCTCGCCGTGTACTGGCGACTACCCGCTATTTCATTCGAGTAGATTAAGGTTTTTTATTCCCGCGGGAACTCGATATGGGAAGCCTATGTTCTATTCCAGGCTACAATCTATCTCTGTAACAAATTTCAGCCAAATTGCTTCAATCGTTGCGACGTGATTGAGTAACAAACATAAATACCTTCGCCTGTATAATATTCTAGCTTCTGCCCCCGTCTAAAGCTTCGCTCCTTTACAATTATTAGTCTTACAACGGCAACTATTTGAGAGGTCGTTATAGAAATTACATGTCCTTTTCCATAACGTGACGTGCATATCAAATTTCAAAACTGCCTTACCGCGGAATCGGGATAAAAGGTAGCCTATGTTTTTCCATGTAAAATTTCATCCAAATCCGTTTAGCCGTTTTTCTGTGATTGAGTAACAAACATCCACACTTTCACATTTGTAATATTAGTAGGATAGTAGGATAATACGTTTGCAAAGAAGCTTTTCCCAGCAATCTCTACTAACGTAATAAGGTAAATTCTCCATACCTGAGCAGTTTCTCCACCAGCACCTTCCCCATGAAGCCCGTACCGCCAGTGACGAGTAGATTCATTCCGGAGAACGTCTCCGCTATCCTGTCCGGCATTGAATCCAGCTCCGAAGAGGAATAACCTTCGGAGGACATGGTGGCACTGGAAAATTATAAAACATTATTATAAAATAGAATCCAATTAAATAATGTAATTGTATTTTTTTCATGTATATGGCTGCAATAACACCTGATGCAGTGGCGTGCACTTGAAACAAGCACAAAAGCACTGCCTACCCTAAAACTTTTGTACATAACTCATAAAATTTAATATTCCTACTTGGGGATTACTTAAACGATAAAAAAGCTTGGGTGTGAATTTCTCTAACTTCATAGCTTAATATGAATTTACTGTGAGATGGTGATAACAAAAAAATTTCCCACCTAAGTTTGTTGTGGGCTCTTCTTAGACCAGGGCGCGTTGGGAACCCTCGTAGCTTTAGGTTTAAGTTGGCGAACGAAGTAATCACCATCCCCTTATAATTATGTAAACATATATATATGAACGCTTCATTAGTGCCTGTGATAGGGCTATATAAAAAAGAAATTTTGAATTTGAATGAAGGGGAAGGATTTTTACACTCTCTCCACCTTCCTTCTTTCAGGTCAAGAACCCTGTGCACGCCACTGACCTAATGATAAGTGAGGATGAAGTCTAAGGTGGAGCACGCATGCCTATTTTATTCACTCTGTATTTTGAACGTCCACGGTAAATCAACCACGTAGGGGTGCAGATCCTTACGGTGCCTGGTGGTTCTGTATTTCTTTATTTTTTTAATTAAATCTTATACTAGTATATAAAGCTGAAGAGCTTGTTTGTTTACTTGAACGCGATGATCTCAGGAACGACTTGTCCGATTTGAAGAATTCTTTCAGTTGGATAGCCCATTTATCGAGGAAGGCTATAAGCTAATATGATCACTATATGGCCAAAAGGAGCATAGCACCAATAAAGAAGGTTTCAAAATAGTTGTTTTTCTTCTGAAAGATTAAGCTGCGTGCACTGCGTAAACTGTTAAACTTTCGATGAAATATGACAAAATTGTTACCTTTTAAAAGTTCTAGAAACAAAGCCCCGCAGGGTGATCACGTATCTCGCGACAGGCTTGCGACAGGCATACATCTTGCAATCACTGCTGTCAAATGACACTTTTTTATACAATAAATAAACAAAAGTGACGTTTGACAGCAGTGATTGAAAGTTTTACGCCTGTCGCGAGATATGTAATCACCCTGCGGGACAGCATAATATGTCTATTTTTTAAGGTTGACTTATAAGCGGACGAAGTCGCGAGGGACTGCTAGTATTTTATATTCCTGTATTTTTTTGTGTGCTGTAAGATAAGAGTGTACACATTCTTCATCCATTAACTCCGTCATTGTTTCATTAATTGACTAGACCTATTCCTTTAATTTTATTTATACTTGCAGCGTGATTGGTAGACTCACAATTACACAATCTTATTTTCCCATTCCTATTATTATTAGGTTTTTGGGAATAGCAAGTACCTAAGTGTAATTTTTTTAAGGTATTTCATGTTGTTATTAGGTATAACTTACTAGCGACCCACCCCGGCTTCGCACGGGTGAAATATAGATATTTATTTAGAGCAGTTAAGATTTATTAATTATATCATAATTGTGATTAGTCTTACAATTCCGTGGTACGTAAATTTAATCTATCTCGCAAGGTTTAGCCAGCGTTTGTAATGTAAGCGCACAAAAATATATTTCTTATGACATCATGACATCTTTGAACGTCTTAGCTTTTCTCTCATATAATATGCTTGTATACAACATATAAAGCTTCCTCTTGATTCACTCGATCTTTTGCTGAAAACCGCATTTAAATCCTTTGCGTAATATAAAAAACCCCAGCGTACAAACAGCTGGAACGACTTTGTTTTATACTATTTAAAGATTAGATCTCTCTTAAGAAATTAACAATATTTTTTATTACTTTTATAAGAGGGGCACTAACCTCTTTCCAACTAGGTTATTTTTGCCATACGTTATTTAGTGACAGAAGCACTCATAAATAAATACACAATAGTTGTGTTCAAATTATCAAAGCTAATCTATCGAACTTTCATAGTTTTGCTAACATACTAAGGATTAAAAGATCTTATATTCCATCCTACTCTGAACGGGCTTGCGTAAGATTGCCCGTTCATTGATGAACGTTATAGGCTATTATGTTATTACGCTACTACTCGTGTGGAACCTTGAAGCACTGCTAGTAAGCAGTTACTTTCACGTCAAAAGTCAAGAGACAATCAAACGGTTAAAAGTCCTTATTTAAATTGTATGCGTACGCTGTTTTGTTATGGCTTTATACAATAAAAGTATATGAATTCAATCATTACCTACATAAATAATTATGTGTGTTTTTCTAACATTTATTTAAAATTTGAACTCGTGATCTCTTAATTTTCCGTAGCAAAGATGAACCTACGACGTGCGAATAACAACACTTTAAAAGAAATAATAAAACAATAGTTTCCCTGATCTTCCAACTACGCGGGAGATATTATAGTTCCCAAGTATTTGTATGAACACAGAATGCACTTTCTATTCCCTTATGCTCACAGTCCGATCGGACGGCAGCTCCGACACCGGTCTGGAAGAGATCAGGACAAAAAGCTTAACGTGCTACAAGACACGGGGGTGAATTACGAATCCGGGCCGGAGAATTTCTGATAGAAAAACACAATTACATCGGCCCGAGATAGTCGAATAGGAATAATATGCTTGATATGGACGTACGGTTGATATGCAAACATAATAATATACAGAGTGTACATTATGTGTGTAATATATGATGTATAATTACGATGTCACAATATTGTAATAACACAAGCTGGTACCCGCGAAATTATACGCGTGTTTACTCATACTCGAGTATAAAAAAAACTTTGAATACCTACTTCACTCGTCCGTTCCAATAGTTTTTGCGCTTCGAAAGCAGCCGTCGATTCTAGCGAAAACTCTGGCGTCGGTTACTACAAAGAATCGGCACGTACAACACTCGCGGTGTAAATTTGGAAGCAGGCCGCTTCATCTTATCTCTCACAAGATAGATTCGAAAGATAGTAAACTGTAAAATGATGTTGAAAAAGAGCAATCTGCTGAGTTTCTTGCCGGCTCTTTTTATACTTAGTCTGCCTTCCAAACCGGAAGTAGAATCACTACAAACTGACTAACTTGATGTTTCAAAAGGTCTTATAAACTAGGCAAACTTAAAAAAAAAAATATTTGTGATTTTTTTATTAGTGCTTCGCTATTTAATGGACTATATTTTGTATGATTTTTTTTATCAAATTACAAAGATTTTGACTTTGATTCAATTAAAAATTAATAATTTCAGAACGTTCTACCAACCCTATCGACAAAGACGTGCCGTCGAGCTATTAAGCGTTCCGGTACGGTGTAAAGAAGAAACCAAAGCTGTATAAAACTATGATTCTTCTAACAGGTTAGACTGCTACCAGCTTTGACTGCGTCTTAACTTATGAGATTGCTGCCAAGTGCTAACTTTTAGTAAAATAAAATAACCAAAGAATCTGAGACTTAAAGGCATAACACACAGATTGCGTGATACTGTAGTAGCTACTCTGAGAAACCGGTTATGCAATGTAGGTAAATTATGTGTAATGGTGTTTGCGTACACTTAACCTTGAATATTATCTTTTGAAAGATAGAGGTTAGCAGGTCAAATTGACGGTATTGTTTCGTTCTTTTTGCGAATTTAGTCATAACGCAATGTTACCTAATTAACTAGGTACCTAAACTGCCTATCTAATGTAACTTTATAATATTTTATATTATATAAAGTATTTTTTTTCTGTAAACAATCTTATCGTTTCGTGTAAAGTTAATTTTAAATTGTTAAGAAAATAATAAACACACACTTACATAAAGAAATTCTCTTTTAATTTTATTCTAGCTACTTCGTATTATCTAATTATAATATCCAGTTCGATTTATGTTCAATATGATAGCGCATTTATCTAGGAAGGCTATATATCATCACGCTAAGACAAATATGAGCATAGCGCAATTGAAGGACGTTTCAAAATCGGGTTTTTTTTCTTTTGAGAGCTTCCGCTGCGTGGACTGCGTAAACGGTTAAAGTTTCGATAAAATCATGTATGACAAAGTTGTTCCTCTTTAAAAATTAAAAAAAGACCGCGAAAGCACATTCATGTCTTTTAAGGTTTACTTCTACGCGGACAAAGTCGCGAGTGACTGTTAGTCGCTATATATTTTTTTTTGGAACAATTGTAGGAATTTCTGCATTGAGTGTTTAAAAGTCACAAATAATTGTAAGACCAAATTATGTAGGTACCTACCACATTCCAGCAAATAAACATATTACATTCTAACTCTATTATAAAAAGAGATTTTATGCTATAGTAGATATTTTGCGGTTTAAGTACCAATACACGCCTCACTCTCTCACACCCTGAGGAAGAGAAGTATTAGTTTCGCTTTTTAAAAAGAATAACCTAATTAGGTGCGAAATATTTATGTATATCTATCAACACTCTTGGCACTATTCAGTTCTCTTGCTGTAAGTCCTATCTACAAAGGTTGCTTGTAAGAGATTACTTGCAGCAATAAGGCAGCCTTTGCTTGTCTACTTTGTTTACTGTATACTCCTTATTACTCCTGTTTCTTTTCCTGTATGTTATACCTACGTGCAATAAAGTGTTTCTTCTTCTTCTAATTTAAGGCCGGCAGTTTTTTTTGAAACTATGTACTGTGTACTTAGATACCTAAAGCAGGCGGGTCAACTTAAACATTGCAGCACGGCCAAAACGGACAGGAGACATTCTTTTCAGTGGGAAAAGGATAAATTTCTTATCTCTCCTTCATCTCCTACCAAAGCTTTAGCGAGTCAAGTCTAGTCAAGCATTAGCGTACGTGTAAAAATAATATCCAAATACTATTCCTAAAATCCATAAAATACATTTTTAATAATAAACGGGAGCAAACTTCTCCTCTTAATCTTTATGCGTGTGTTCAAATCCCAGCACGCCCTTCTGACTATTTTAAGTTTTGTGTGTTTTAAGCAATTTAAATATCAATTGCTTCAACGGTGAAGGAAAACACCGTGATTCTTCACGGTGTTTTCCTGAGGAACCTGCTCCTATTTCCCTCTGTCGTGCTTTGGCAGGTGGATATGTTAATTTGATCCCTTGAAGGGGATATAATCGGGGGATATAATTTTTACCATTTGCTTATGCTATAAGGTAGGTGTAAGGTAACTAATGTACCTAACATACATATATATGAAGAACAAAATAACACTTTGACATTATTGGTGGCATATAGGTCGCTAAATTCATGATTTTTCTAAGAATTTTCGTTGGTTACAAAAATGGGGTTTTGTCCTTGACCTTGAATTAGATTCTAATGATGATTTGAGACCCATTGACATAAAAAATATACGCTGTAACTGACGCACATGAGGTAATTTTTGCCGTATAGTTGACGTCTGACTACAAGATGACGGTGGTTAAACGATTAGGTTTTTATATTTCATGACAAATGTTACAGTAATTTTATAAAGTGGGTAAATAATTAAACTTTATGTAACAATAACTTTATTTTAACCAGATGTTTTATTAAATTCATTAGCAATGTAAATGTTGAAAATTAAATGTGCTATAATTCTTATTGAATTAATAAATAGTTACCAAGAAACAGTTTAATTAAATTATATTTGATTCATAGTCAATGTTCATGACATTATGCCGGTGAGTATTTTGATATAAAAACGGGTGCATTTTCGATAATTCACTTGTACGGCTTTTCGTGTAGATTCGTACCAAGCGTCCTGATAATTGCTATACAATCCTTTTCCCTGGGTGAGCACTGTAGTTTTAAGTAGGAGGTCCCAGGTTCGATTCCTGACAGGGGCAATTCAGGAATTAATAATTTCTACATTTTCTCTGTTCTGGTCTGGTGAAAGGCTTTGGCCGTGGCTAGTTACAAACTTAACGACAAAGACAAACTAACAGGTTAGCCCGTTACAATCTTACCAACAGGTATGACCGTGTGTTTTAGATTACCCAAACCAGAAACATAACTAACATCTTATTATTAGTCCAGAGACTAATATCAGGTAGACAATTAAGAAAAACAAATTGTAGTGAGATAAAAAAAAAGAGTTACTTTTTAAGTCATTTGAGTCAATTTTGACCACGCTAAAACTACTGATACGTTAATTCAAACGTAAAAATTCAAATTCAAAAGGCCAACCTAACCATAGAACCGCGAGTCGACGTTGACTTGCACAAATTATTTTTCTCCCACGTTTTTGATCGTAGTCACTGAAAAACACATTTCAGACGTTGTTATTTCCTGAATCTTATTTTCTGTTGTGAAATGCTTCATTGAGCATAAAATGTTTTTCAGTGTCTGGGTTATTATATGTATTTTCTAAGTATTTATGTATATATAATTCATAAAAATATTCATCAGTCATCTTAGTACCCATGACACAAGCTACGCTTACTTTGGGGCTAGGTGGCGATGTGTGTATTGTCGTAGTATATTTATTATTTATTATTATTATTATTTTGTATGAATGCGATATACGTCACGAATTGCAAATCGCGAGTAGATGTAATGTCTTGCACAAAATGTTCTCTCAAGTTTTTATAGTAATTGCTGATTTGTAACACCTATCTGGCGTTCTTATTTACTCCCTTACTAAACTTGAGTACCTTAAAAGAAAATAGTGAATAGGTACCTTCTAGGCGTCCTTCACCAGTTCCCATATTTGCTTCCTAAGTTTGCTGGCATCATTGTTATGCAAGTGCAAATCTATTAATCACACAAAAACTGTCAAGTTAAAAAAAAAACAATCTTACAGAGTTTATATTGTCACTGTGTATACAAGCTTTCCATACAAACACGGTGATTGGCACATCATACGTAAGGTTTGCAAATTATGTCGACAAATACAGACACAAAATGTAGTAATATTATCATCACGAAATATGTACCTACGTATCTACACATTTATTAATCTGTTAGAAATCGAATACATAGATAGATTTACGCTGACCGTACACAGTCCATATTATAGGCAATAAAAAAATAAGTAAGTAAAAGTAAGTCAAAAGTAAAATAGGTCACTATACACTATGCCAAATGTCAAATCAAAGATGCGAACGATGCTACAAAAAAATGGCGAATTTCATTTTTGTTTTCACAACTCCCTTAATTTGGGTAGCAAGTGTAAGAGCTTGTCTAATGAAATAATGTACCTTCACTATATTGAAAGTAGGTTTTTTAAATTTGTAGTTTAAATATTTATTGTCGCCGCATTGTGCAATGACCGATTGTCACACATTATATTACAGCAACCCTCGCATATACTCATGATATATCCATATTATGCACGCCAGGATTCGGCAGCGATCAGGCCATTGAAGATGGGACCCGCCATGCATTGGGGGGTCAAAACCTTGGCGAAAGTGCGGTGAATACGCAAGTGAACCCCGTGCTCTTACTTATAGGTCTATCGAGGGACACACAGAGTTTTTAGAAGGTGCATAACTGCCTACATAACTACTCCGTTTTCCCCAACGAAGTGGTATACGGCAGTAATTTTCTCTGTATAAAAAAAAATTATATAGCCATATTAAATCAATACAGAGGGTAAAATAAGTACTTAATTAAGTAGGTAGGAATACATATTAAACATTACAATAATAATATTAAATACGTTTAATTCCAAAGTAACTACGAAACCATGCAGTCGAATAGCTTAAGGTTGGTACTTAACCTAACGCTAAGTATCAGTAGGTTAAGTACCTACCTAAAAGCTTGTAAAATTGTAAGGTTTAGTAGAAATTCTTTCCCAATATTATGAAGTCACGTTCTTGTCAATTTACGAGCACACAGCCTTGGTCACGACGAAGCTGGTATGCCTATTGCGTAAAAGCAACATGCTTTAGTGACATGAGGAGTATTTCACATCATCCGCCATCCGGTTGTTTGGATGAAACGATACGCCCCGTGCGTTCCATTTTAGATTTCGAACTTCGTTCACAAAACGAATCTGGAATCTTACAACAGATTACCTAATTATTTTTTATCTTTAATTTGCATTTAAACGTGTTCTAAAATGCTCCTATATTTCAAGTATGCTATAGTTATATAATTAAAGGTGTGCCCAGAATTAAAATATTAAATTGTTTTACGTTTATAATAAAATAGGGGAAATAATATTAAAAAATGAAAAACTGACTGATAAATAATTAAAATACCATCACAGAAAAAAATGTTATCTCTATCATATCATAATAATAATAATGTAAATATTAGATATTTACCGCGAAGTTAAGTTTTTGTTTCGGTTTCTAAATAATCCGATGCCGAAACCCGTCCCGAAAAACGTTTTTTTCCATGCATTTCGGTTTAACTGTTAGTATACATAGGCTTTTATTATAATATTTTTGCTCGACCCGGAAATCGACCGAGTGACCTCGTGATCCGTAATTGTACAAAACAGCCGAGAAATTAAAAAAAAAATAGTTAACTTTATAAAACATTTGAAGTAGGTAGGTACCTAGATAAGGAGGTACTGAACCTGTATGCATCAAAATTGCCCATACCGACTTTGAGCTAGATATCTATTGAAGCAGATCTCGATTACACCTACATTGCTCCATACTTAACGCACGGCACATTTCATAAGAAATGTTGACTTTACACACAATCTACAAGTACCAACATAGGTAACTTTAATATATCGTAGCTATAATACCTGTATCCTACATTTTAGCTGTTGATCAATTCTAGGATTATGATGTGCTTCTTGCATCATTGCAAGCAGTTGCAAGTCCCTTTACTACCATAATTAACTCGAAGCAGTTAAGACGATGGTACAGCTCGGGCAAATGTGATGAGCAGGTATTTTAAAAAACTATTGACGGCGCGCTGAGCCTGTCTCCCCCCGTAGAGTGGTCAGACGGATTCAGTTGTGTCGAGTCCGTTTTAGTTCAGACCGATTATACCTATAAAAATTTGACGAGTTCGACGTTTCGTATTCCCCTGTTTTCTCATTCTGAATTGTTTCTATTTTTTCTCGTATAAACATTTATAGAAAGATATTAAACTAGGTTTCTCTTTTTATATTTCATATTATTTTGTTTTTTCAATTCTTCTTATAGTCCTCTGTAACGTGGCGGTAAGAAACGTGATTTGTCGTTCATTTTGGACGGTCAGATTTTCTAAAGTATTTAGCATTGCAAGAATAAGGAATGATAGCAACATGTCTACACAAAACTTTGATTTTACGAAAAAAAATGATTGCTCTTATGATCCAGGGAGCCTTGGATCATGAAGTGTGTGGACACCTTTGAGAACTTTATTGAGAAATCTCAGGCATGCAGGTTTCCTCACGAGGTTTTCCTTTATCGTTGAAGCAAGTGATATTTTAATTCCCTAAAAACGCGCATAACTTAGAAATATTAGAGGTGCTTGCTACTTCAAAAGTGCTATGCATCAAGTCCTCCATTTACGGCCGGATGCTGCGCCATTTTTTTTAATGTATATAATACATACTTATCTACATATCAGACACATTTAAATTTTAAGAACAGAATTTTAACTGCCGACTGCCGCACTAAGTAGGTAAGTATAAAAAATAAAATAAAGTATACTTATTATTTTATCATAACGTACAAATTATTATAAAAGTGTATTTATTAACGATAAAAAGGTATATTAATATGCATTATGAACAATATTTGGGTTCTCGAATGCGAAAGTTTTTTTGGTGATTTATCCTTCTATGACGCAGAAACAGAGCCATGTAATGACGATATTATTTGCAGACCCCCATATGTCGACATAGGATAACCGCTATAGAATAAATTTAACTATTGACCTCTATTTCCCAAAGTAGCGGGTAATTACAGAAATAAAACCAATATAGAAATTTTTCCTGAAAATAAATATAGATTTAGATTTTTTATCAGATGTTAGTTTAAAATTCGGATAAAAGATGACAAAGACGGTCACGGAATAGTGCACTTTTAGAAAGCTGGGACAGAGAAATTAAAAAAACTGAAGGATTAAACTGAAAAACTGTAGCTCTAGACAGGAAGTTGTGGAAAAGTCTAGAGGAGGCCTGTACTCGGAGATAGATCCTTAAACAATAATATATTTGTTAATTTGTTACTAATATTATCAATAAATCAATTAATTTAATATTGTTTTTATTGTAATAAATAATAATGTATCAAGAAAATTACAAACCCATCCAATTAAAATGTTTGTCAACCAGAAAGATTTTGAGGATAAAAAAAAGCTTTTTTAAATTAAAATTAAATGTAAATCTACGCTCCTCTAAATGAAATGTTTTTGTTGGCATGTTAGTTAGTTAGAGGTTTGCGATGCAATAAGTAATGCGCGTTTTTCTAAACTTCATTTTTTTTTTTTGTTTATATGTCTACATCTTTATTCAGTACTAGCTGTTCCCTGCGGTTTCTTCCGCGTTAACTAAGAGTGTTATATTAACGCAGATGCCTTACTCATCCCCCTACAATACGTCGCGTACTATAAATTTTTCATTATATCCATATTAGTTGTGGAAACTATATTGGTTTATGTTATATAAAAATGCGACATTACTTTTATGTGAAATGGTACTGTTTTTTTCCCCTGAAAAGTTAAAATAAATAAATAAACAAATTGACCAATCTTAGTGGCTCCAAAATTGCCCAAGAAATCTTGTTATCAAAACATATCAAACCCAGCAATAATTTATGTACCTTGGTACCTTACGCAGAAGATATGCAATTTTCAATAGTTTACGACCATTTCTGAAAAGACGATTGTTTAAATATCTGTTCTGTAATATAATATACCCCATGCCAAAAATAGTTTGTCCTCTTAGTGAGATCCGAACATATAACCTTTTCGATTGGATACCGTTGAACTATTACGACTTCCATTGTTTTGTATTACGTAGGTACAGCGAAAATAATAAATTCTCAACACGTAATATGACAAGGTCAAGAACGTCAGTATACTTGATTACCTATCATTAATTTAGCCGGTAAGTACAGAAGGGGTTATCCCCCAAAACATATATTTTATTCACAAACATATATTTTTGAAATCGTCACGTAAGGAAAACGTGTTATGCGTCCGATGAGATGGAGATTTCTACTAATAAGCACATACTTCTGTATTAGCTGTACCAGTACTTATGAAACTAAAGTGTAAGATTTATTATTTTGCTTTGATTGATTTGATTACTGGAACCATCTACCAGTCAGATTTAAATTTTATTTTGAATTAACGCCCGTCCCCATTTGTTTAAAAGCAATTATATTGTTATATAAATTGTTTTAAAATAATAACAATGAATGAATGAATATATGAATACAATATTATTGCACATAACAAAAAGTGCATTAAAAAAGAAATGTACTAGGTATACAGTTTGGCGGTATCTATCTGTTAAGTGAGTAACAATATTTTTACTTAACAGATAGGTATACAACGTTACGTAATATTACGTAATTACGAAATACCTACACTTTTATACAAAAAAAACTGGTGGTACTAATAAGATGTAAAAAAAAAGCTTACAATGCATAGGTAAGTATAGCAATCTTGAAAATAGTGAGTTACACCGCTTTAGCACGTACTGAATAATGAATGAGGTGAATTATTATGTCCGTGTTTCCCGACGTGATTATTGAATCTAAAACAAGTAGCGATATAGGTAAGCGAACGTACCAACCAATCGAAATATTTAAGTCATAAGTGATCTTTTTGTAAACCACGTATTTATCTGTCTGCCTGTCTGAGCGCCAGACATCCAGTAATAAAAATGGCATGAAACTAAAAAACTAGGTACCTACTAGTTTTGCGCAATTAAAATATGATTTTTTTTATAGAAATCTATAAATTGTCACAAATTGTATGCCGACAAAGTACCGGAGAACCGCTTACGCATGTCAGACAAAACACTCGTACATGATACAAAACATGGAGGTTAGCTATAAATCTTTTCAGCGTATTTATAACACGAGTTAAAATTTAGTTCGAATTTGATTTCTGTTATTATATTATTAATTTCAGTTTTTTTTTTGTCCATGAAGGTCTAGGTTTTTATTTGATATAATAATTGACAGACTAAGCAGTAGACCCACCTAATGTTTTAAACCATCGTCTAAAAAAGGAGCATCATTTCGCAGGTCATGCCTAGAACACTTTTTGTAACGTGTCGCCCTGTGTCCATCAATTAAGGTAATACCTTAATTGATGGACACAGGGCAACCACACTCTTTAAGACCGAAGCACAGAATGGCAACAATTCTGTTTTGCGGCAGAAATGGTGTACCCCAGACGAGCTGTCTTAAAAAGATCAACTACTACTAAAGTTTATCACTGACACTCATAGGATAGGATTTAAAGCAAAGTTTATTTGGTAGGTACCACGCCATGGAAATGCGGAATTTTTAAAAAAGCTTGGTAACCGATAGTCGGGCCTGTTACTCTCTGATAAATAACTCAGCGTTCTAACTGCTAGCCTATAAAACGACCTTGTACTATCATTATCACGGCCTACTATTTTAATCACGCAACATAGGCGGTTTAAATTATAACCATCTACAAAACTAGGTCGAAATATCAACAAATCACATGGTTGGCAATATCAGATTTGAAATAAAATTTTAAAGGTTGGCCATACCTATCTGCAAAAAGCTGCTTTCACGTCAAAAATTTGCAAGAATGCGTTGAAAAACCCTCGCTACACATGTACCAATAGGTGTTCTGCAATCTTTAAATACTTGGTTGATCTAATATGACTATGGATCGCGTGATCCTGAACACCACGGCCACTAACTTTAATTATTAGGTTTTTTGTCAAAAAAATCTGAGGTAAAACGTGTATGGAGTTAAAAAAGTCTTCACCCTCGGACGTTAAAGAGTACACGCGTCTGTATCGGGTTTTAGATCAAACTTTAAAAAAAAACATATCTCTGACTCGCAGTAGCAGTAGTTACTTCGGTTATGTTAAATTCAATTCAAGCAAATTTGGCCTTTTCCATTTTAAATTGAGGGCACGTTTTAGTATGCAACGGTCTGGAATCAAAACCGATCATGTTAACTAATGCAATAATTATATTAGTAAATAGTAAAAATTTCCACTATTACGTTATAGATAATTGTTTACACTTAAATAAATACAGACACGAAAAATATTATCTTTAAAACCCTTACTTGGCAGTCGGGTTAAAAATAAGCTTTCGTATGTTTGTGTTTACGAAACTCACAACTTTTTTTATCTTTAATCTACGCCAGAAGGGATTAAAAAGAGGACGATAGTTTGCATGAAAATCGGTAAATTTTCAAGTTTTGGGCATTTTGTTAAAATTAAGAAGCATATATTTCACAGATTTTGAATATACGGCTAGTATTTCCATAAAGTGTGAAATAGGGAATAAAAGTTTTTATGTAAGTCTTTTCTTTTTCACGATTTTTAAATTTATATTTACGAAAATTGGTATTTTGGATCTCATATAAAAGTAAAAGAGTAGGTTGGTACATGTTCTGGATATTCCGCTCGAAGAATTAAAAAGAGGATAGAAGTTTGTTGAAAAGTCTTACATTAATCAGTTATACGTACGTACGTACGTTGGATAACCAACAATTTGGTATAATTGCTTTCAGCTTGGCCTGAAAAATTTCGCTGACATCCGTGATAGTAGTGTCCTTACTTACCTATAATACAATAAACTAGCATAATATTAAGTTCTTAACGAATCTTATTAATCAGGTACTCACCTATTTATAGTTAAGAAAGGTTACCAAGGGAATGTGGTTTAACTACAAACAGTTTACCTAATTCTAGTTAATTTTGAGAATTGACCCAAGGTCGTCTTGCAGAACGCAGATGTCTCTGAAAAGTCGGTCAGGTTACGTAAAACTTAACTTGCAGAATTACTTAGGTTAGTTAGGTTCCTATCCTCGCATTTAGTTATCTATATATTTAAGTGAAAGAATAAAATGTATTGTAGTGTAGTAGTGCGTATGTAGGTACTCATAAAGTATAGTTTTTACATATTATATTGGACAACTATTTTAGTTAAACATTTGTAACTCACACTTCAAGTTATGTTTTAAAGTTATTATTCCCTTATGTATTTAATTATTTAGGTACCTCACCATACATTAGGTAACTTTCCCATAAGTTTATTTTAAGTTTAAATCTTAAAACATTTCTTAATGTGTCAATCTGTATTAATTCCAATGAAAATATGGATGAGTTTTTTATTACATGTTGGCGAAACTTTTATGATTTAAATCTTGAACTTTATGTTAAATGGGTACAGGGCTAATATATATTTTTAAATATTTGTGATAATTTAAAAAAAAACCGAAAATATGTAAAAACCTAGATAGAATACGTAGGAACAAGCCTATCTTAAATTATCACTAATTAAGTATTTATTCCTTTTTAATTTAACGCAGAACCAAAGGACTACGAAATGAAAATCATGATAACTTTATGAAAATATTTTAAAGAAACACATCTCCAGTTTCTCGAAATATTTGTTTATAAATATTAAAATAATATTGTATATATTTTTAATCACTTACCGATAATATTTCACGGGAAAAACAAAAACGCGTTAAGGCCTAACGTTGGAAAAACGTGAACTGAAGTGTGGACCGACAAAGTTTTGCAACTCCTCGCTCAACCGCTAACGTAATTGTGATTGCATTAGAATTTAAATTCACTATTTCTTACTTAGCCGGCAAAATGGCCCACGTTCAAAAAGGGAGTTCTGTATAGTCCTGGTAGGCTTAAGAAGTTGCAACATAAAGTCGAGAAGAAAAAAACTTTTTTTTTTTTGGTTAGACAGAAAAAAACGCTCTGACCTCAGTAGATTGTAGGATCATTACTGAACTCAACTTTACTTCCATTATGTATTTAGTGTTTTTTTGTTTATTAAAGTCGTTTGTCCCGAATAAAGACTTCGCGAGAAGGAAAACTTGTAACTTTCCGCGTCACGCCATCTATCGACTGATGCTATGACTAGAAGGTGTTCATACTTAACCTTATTTTCATGACCGCCCTGGCGCAGCGGTAAGCTATGTGGTTTTAAGTTGGAGGTCCCGGTTTCTATTTCCGGCAGGGGCTATTTGGGAGTTTATTATTGCAGAAATTTCTCTCGTCTGGTCTAGTGGGATACTTCGGCCGTGACTAGGTACTACCGTACTGACAGTAACGTGCCGCTAAGCCATTTAGCGTTCCGGTAGGATATCACGTAGAAACCGATTATGGGAATTTTAACCGTTATTGGTTAAATATACTATACCTACCATACTCCATAACAGGTAAGCCCTATCATCATAAACTGCATCATTACTTACCACCAAGTGAGAACTTGTAGCGTAATAAAAAAAGAAAAGAATGGTCTATTAGTCTACCCACGCTATAACTACGTGACTAAGAACTTAGTCAAATGTTCGTTGGTCATAAAACTACAATTATTTATTTTTAAAGTATCTTAGAAAAAGTTTGTGTGCCAGATAGGCATACAACCACCTTCCCTCTACCTAGTACCTACCTACCTTTATGTTATGAATGTTAGTCAGTGAATTACACTAGGTATACACTTGTATTTTCCAATAAACACGTTAATGCGCAAGAGCATAAAAACCAATTTAAGACAGCTTACAGCATAACTTGTAGCATAAACCAGAACTGAGAGCTGGAAAGTTAAAAAAAATCTACATACCCGCTGGAGCGTGACCTCTTTGAACAGATTTTCGGAAATAATAAGGTAGGTTAGTACTCAAGGTGAGTGTTATGACGTGAGTTGAATGGCCGTTATCCGTTCTTCTAATTCCTAACCTGGTAATAGCAATGTAATGCTATTATGCAATACTGAGATAATCATGACGACTAAATGTCTGGAATTTTTTACTAGTATTTTGGCCTTCTTTCTACATTGTTTTGCTTGGTAGAAATCAGTGGAGGCTTTAGACTGACACAGGTACTCACTGGGCATGGTTGTTTTGGGGAGTACTTGTGTCGGATCGGTCGCGAGGCAACACCGCGATGTTACCATTGTGGGGAGAATCAGGACACAGCACAGCATACCCTTGCGGAGTGTTCTGCATGGAATCCAGAGCGCGTTGCCCTAGTCAGTCACGTTGGGAGCGTTGCTCTTGCCGTTTAACATCAATTTCATCATTTACGGGTAGGACAGCAGCTTGCCGTAGCCATAGCGAGGCAAATGAGGTCGGGGGAATATAATATTTCTCCCGGGACGAGCTCTACATGCGCTGTACGAGGGAGGCACCGGTGCGTTCTTAGGAGATCCCGGAGCCTCCCAATTATGTGCCGAGGATGGCCACCGAGGGGGTTTTAGTGGGAAGAAATCCCACATAACCCGATCTTCCCTGAGGTCGGGTAAATTTGAAGATTTGCCCCCCCCGATAACACAAAAAAAAGGTATGTCTATGTACCTACGCATATTATTAACGGAAAATGGAATGTGTATAGCGGCAAAAAAGCTGCGCGAATCCTGACGAAATTTAGCAGTATAGCTAATAATAGCGATAGCTTGCATTCATAATCATCACGGGTCTCATTCCACAATGAGGAGAGGTAAAGACCGTAATGGCCCTGTGCGGATTGGTGGACTCCACACACCTTTGAGAACAGTATGGAGAACGCTCAGGCATGAAGATTTCCTCACGATGTTTTCCTTAACCGTTGAAGTGATATTTTAACTGCTTAAAACGCACATTACCTACTTTGAAAAGTTAGAGGTGTGCTGGGATTCGAACTCGGGCCCCCGAAAGTCAAGTCGAAGTCCTACCCACTGGGCTATCACCGCTAAATATAGCTTGTATTACAATTTTTTTTTTTAATATTTTTTATTACGCGAAAACTAACTTTCCTACAGGATTTTCAAAACACATTGGTGCCGATTCTGTTGTGCCTAGACAAACCTCTAAGCTCATTTACACGATGTATACTTACTAAAAGTTACAGCAAACAAAAGTAATAAGATATCAATAGGCGATGTCAATAGTTTTGGCTTCAACCTCACCGTTTCGGCGATCACCGGCGCCTCACCTTTAATTTTTCAGGGTTATGTGCTTTTTCTTGCGTTACGGTTAAGAAAAAACGTCGTGAGGTAAACTACTCGCCTGAAAGTACTCTCAGTGTTTTCAAAGAGGTGTGAAATCTGAATTGTTAAAAAAAACAAAATTTAGTTAAGTATATATTTTTTATTGAGCGAAATAAATATACCTAACATAGTAACATAATTTTTCATACATAGTAAACAATGTAGAATCGGTGATAGCCCAGTGGGTACGTACTCGACTTACCTTTCGGGGGGCCAAGTTCGAATCCCAAACCTCTAACTTTTGTAAGATATGTGCGTTTTTTTAAAACTACATGCCTGAGAGTTCGCATAATGTTCTCTAAGGTGTGTGGAGTCCACCAATACACTGGACCGGCGTAGAGGACCACGGCCTTAACCCCTTCTCATTGTGGGGAGACACGTGCCCTGCACAGGGCCGTGAATAAACAATGTTTTTATGCATGTATAAAGTGCCCGCCACTCAAAATCAGGTTACAGGTTAAAAGACAGCTTGGTCGAAATTTTATAAGGTTAATAAGATTTTTAACAATTGTGAAAATAATTATAACTTCATTGATTAAATTTTTAAAATAAATAATTAATATTACAATAAATAATTAATATTATATTTGACTTACCACGGAATGCTCATGGCAATTCATGTCAGGGGATAATATGTATTTTATTATCAATACAAAATTCGGTTCAAATGACTACTTTCGGAAAAGATTCAACAGCTTTTGAAATTCATGGCGTTATAGTCCGGTCAAATAAGCCCCTAAGTGAAGCTACAATACAATATTCGCAAAGCTAAAAATTTGTATCAATGTTTTTAACACCATTGTTTTAAAGCTCAAAGTTTAAAATTCCACGGCTAATGCTTTTAGCAGAACGTTTGTGAATCTTCAATACGGAATTTTCTACTTTAAAATTAGTTGTGTAAGGTAAATTTGCTATGACTGTATAATATTAAAGTTAGATAGCCACTGCGGAAAGTTGCCACTAAATAACCTATGAAATAAATATTTCTCAGTCTAAAACAAAGTTTTTAATATATTATTAGTATTATTAAATTCTTTATTGCACACACAAAAACAAATTACAAAAGAAACAATGGAGAAAACTTTAAAAAAAGGCTAGTTTAAGTTTGCAACGGCGGTCTTATCGCTAAAGCGATGTCTCCTAGACAACCTTTTGAACGGATTGGTGCGTCAATAAACTTCGAATACTTAGTGTACAAAAATGGTTTGGGCGTTACTTGATGTCAACTGTGGCTAGCTTATAAAGAACTAGCGGTTGCCCGCAACTTCGTCTGCGTTTGATTTTGTTTTTTGTTGTAGTTCTAAAAACTAAGGAGTTTGCTGCTGTTCACTGAGGAGTTCTGTCCTCTATCTCCAACCACATTCATTAGATCTACACAAAGTTTGGGCAAAATGAAATACATATTATAACCTCTATAGTACAAAAACAATTATTTAAATCGGTTATAATTTGTCGGAGTTATGGTTTAAATCGTCAAACACTTTCATTCCCTCTCAAAAAAAAGTATCCTATATTACTTCTAATACTTCCAAGAATATGTGTACAAAGTTTCATGAGGATCGGTTAAGTAGTTTTTTCGTGAAAGCGTAACAAACAAACTTACATTGACTTTTATAATAAAGTCAAAGTCAAAGTCAAAAATATCTTTATTCAAGGTGGCACTTTTGATGCGTACATAAGAACCACACGGTAGTGAGATGATGGCGATAACCTAACCTAACCTAATATTAGTAGGGATAGCTCTGTTATTTTAGCAGTTCGTCTAGTGATCTTATGACGTAAATCAAAAACCCCCCCAGCACGGCCAGCATAGGCTGGAGACAATTATATCCATGGGGAATGGATAATAATTTATCTTCTCCCACAGCTTTATCAACTCTCAGAGAAATGGCGCACAAGTGGAAATAATATATGTGTAATAATAAAGGGGGGTAAACTTCTTCTATTCCATGTTCCCCTGCTTTAGCAGATGGGCACGTTAATTATATACCTTGTCAGGGGATATAATTTTTGTCTCCCGCCTGTACTAGCCGTGCTGCAATTAGGAAACGCTTCTTTCGGAGCATTTATTACATATATATAGATGACCGATTGGCGCATCGGGCAGCGGCCCTGCTTTCTGTGTCCAAGGCCGTGGGTTCGATTCCCACAACTGGACAATAGTTGTGTGATGAACATAAATGTTTTTCAGTGTCTGGGTGTTTATCTTATATATTACAAGTATTTATGTATGTTATTCATAAAAATTATTCATCAGTTACCTTAGTACGCATAACACAAGCTACGCTTACTTTGGGACTAGATGGCGATGTGTGTTTTGTCGTAGTATATTTATTTATTTATTTTAAATAAAAATACCATAACGACATATATTTATATTTTACGCCATTCACTTCGTATTCAGAGCGCACTAACAGATTTACGGATCCTGTATTCGGTAAGAATGTATCGAAAGATAATTTTGATATCGCTTGTCTCAAGCCGCACTTAAAACTACATCTTATATACATAATAATTGAATACTATTATAAGCTTAATGAGTAAATACATTTCATTTAATAATATTTTTTTTTTATCTATAATTGTCTAAGAGAATTATTGTGACATTTCTATGAGCCTTTTTGTTCACTCCATACGAACGGTTCTAAACGCTTGTTTTCTGGTAACAGTTGGTTCAACTCTTCTATATCTTGAAGGTTCTGAAACAAAAATGTTAATTTAAGATAAATGTTATAAAAGGGAACTACCTTGGTTAGTATTATCGGGGTCCTTACTACAGTCATTTAAAACAGTATTATAAATATATATATATAGGTACTAATATGACTGATGAATACTATACATAAATACTTATGGCATACATATAAACACCCAGACACTGAAATACATTAATGTTCATCACACAAAATTGAATGGAATATTTACCTGATTCAGCAAGGAATTACATCTGGACAGCTGGTGAGCCACTTCTCTCACTCGGGACAATCTCTCCGCGTTTCGCGCGTTGTTTCTCTGTTTCTCTACCGCGATTGAATAGAGACGGGTGATTTCTGTGTCCGCCTACAAAGATAAAGGAAGTTTTATTTTTTTATTCCTCTACAAGTGAGCACTCGAATGTAATCCCACCCGATGGTAAGAATCTAAGATGGTAATTGGCTAACCTATTAGATGTATCGCAGTTAAATTCTAGTCATACTCCTAATCGGTTTCGACGCGACATCGTACCGGGACGCCAAATCGCCGTCAGTAGGCTCGTATGGAGCCACGGCCGAAACCTGCTGGAATGTGAGAGCAGAGAAAATTCAGCAATTTTAAATTCCAATGCCTACTGGGGATAGAACATAGACATCGGTGCAATGATCCAACACCGCCAGGGAGGACGCAAAATGGCTTGACGGCGCGTCGTTGACAGAAGAGTCGTAACTAGCCACGGCCGAAGCCTGTTGGAATGTAGGACGAGAGCAGAGCAGAGAAAAATCAACAATTATAAATTCACAAACTGCACCGGGGATAGAACAGACATCGGCGCCTAAATCCACCACTACGTGACTATATCAGCTTTATGATTGTCCCACAACTGGCAACCTGCCTAGTAGCAGTGAGGGATATCTACAGAACTAGCACTGCTTCACCATTACTAGGTGTATAACTGTATAGTGTACTCACTCTTTATAGTCGTAAATATAATAGTGTTATTTAAACACAATAGTACGTGGAACGCTATTTGTTGTAAACACTGGTGATTACACATACAAAGTTAATTTATCCACTACGTGTTGCTTCTACCGCTGCCGATACTCAACTGATCCCCGCTCTTTCTTTCTTTTTCAGTTGGACACTTGCCGAAAACCCTCTGAGGGGTTGCTACGGTGTCACCGGGGGAGTGGGGCGAGCGCGAAAGCTCGCCATGAGAAGAGCCCCAGGGCTCGACGACATCGGGGGGAAGGTGGGAGACGTCAACCCGACTCGGACCTCGGCTCGGTTCGATGTTTATCTGACTGTTTGTGTACTTTTGGACTTATCATTGTTTAGTCCAAACGCTACCGTGACCGTGGTAAGGGTCCACGTCGGGCCCTCGATATCCGGCGAAGACGCTGTGTTAGCTGTGTGTTGTGATGTGTGTGTGCGTATATGTGTGTGTGTGTGTGTATATGTGTGTGTGTGTATGTGCGCATGTGTGTATGTGTGTGCGCATGGGTGTGTGTGTGTGTGCGCGCGCATGTGTGTGTGTGTGTGTGTGTGTGTTCATGTGTGTGTGTATGTATATGTGTGTGTCCCAGTGTTCTTTTAAAACCTTTTAATTATATTACACAAAAATGTAAGTTTTTTTGAAACCTCAGATACGTCTTCTTACCTCTTTAACTTTATTTGCAAGACTACTCTCCTCGGCAGCTAGGGGGTGAGCGCAGGCGGCTAAATGTGCTTGAATCCTTGTCGCCAGGCGGACCCAAGGTCTGCAGTCAAGACCTGGAAACGTATATTAGACATAGAATACCTTTTCCTATATATACAGCGTGTTAATGAATACAGAAATATTACTTCATAGGCTTTAAAGTTACATTATTTACTGTCTCTGAGACTTATCTGTGAAACCGAAACGATACTAATTTGAGACAACCACACAGTAGTTTTTGCTGAGGGAAATCAGATACAGCCCTAACATCACATGCAAAATTAAAATCAAGTGACTCCTGTCACTTTATTAGGTACGCGTCGCGTAGAGTAGGTACTATACGCGTGTCGATCTTTAATCTTCAATAGGGTTGTCATAAATAAACACTTCAATTTTGAAAAATGAATTTGCTTCTTTTGTAATACTATTTTTACAAAGTTTTTGATTCCTTATAGAATATACTTATGTACTCTTCAACTGTATTTTATTATTTGGTTACACGTTATATATTATTAAAGATCGGGACCGGACCGAACCATAAGACATAGACATATGCTGTCGTAGACAAGAAAAACCCCCGATTTTTAAACATTCTGCATTTATGCTATGATCCTTTTGGTCTTAGCTTGATGATAGCCTGAGGGCTATCCAATACTGAAATAATTTCTCAAATAGGACCAGTAGTTCCGTGATCATCACGTTCAAGTAAACAAACAAACTCTTCAGCTTTATATATTAGTATAATATTTATAAAATAGTAATAATAATATTCCTTTAAATATTAATACGAGCACCTATGAATTTAAAAATGTATTGAATTTGTACAAACCTTCCAAAACCTCAGGATCTCTTGCACCCGGCAAACCAAGTGTACCTCTCATTATTGGTAAAAATGTTGGTATTTCCTAGTTAACAGAAAAAAAATAATTATTTAAAAATTAAAGCTTGAGTTCGTTACAAAAACCAGTATTGGGGCAAAGAAGGCATTGCATCACTAAACAAGAAGGTATATTTAAAAAATAACATTTTCTGTACATGTTTGACTATTTTTCTGTAATCTATGATTTTTTTACCTGTAGCCTCCTAATATCCTCATCTAATTGAGTATCAGTTGCTGGTTTAACAACTACAATATCCCTGGCCCTCTTGTTTTTCCTAGCTTGAAGACTTAGCTGTCTCCTCTGCAGAAGTGATTTCTTACTGTCCACAGTTCTCTGAGATTTACCAGAGTTTTTTGGTGAATCTGGACAAATCAAATAATATTCTGTTAACAATGATCTGAGAGTAGTGATAACCCAGTGGGTAGGACTTCAACTTCACTTTCGAGGGGCCGAGTTCGAATCCCAGCAAGCACCTCTAACTTTTGTAAGTTCTGTGCTTTTTAAGGAATGTGTTTTTTTTTTATAAGTATGGAAAGTTTGTATCTGCTATCAAAAAATGCACTAGAATGTGTTTTTTTTTTTCTTTCTTAGATTACCTTTTTGAAAATGAGCAATCTTTTTTGCGTTATTAACTTATTGTAACTAGTATTACTTAGTAAAAGTTACTTTTATATAATTAAACAAAACTCCCGTATCATTATGATAATTTTAATTAATAGTGAAAACTTTATTGGCATATGTAAGATTTATAATTAAGTTTGTCCATTGTAACAATGTATTTGTAGTAAATTAAAAAAAAAAAAAAAAAGGAACTAAAATATTGCATGCTTCAACAGTGAAGGAAATCATTGTGAGGATACCTGCATGCCTGAGAGTTCTCTATAATTTTATCAAAGGCATATAGGCACCAATCCTCACTGGGCCAGCGTGGTGGACTGTCTCATTGTGGGAGGAGACACGTGCCTACTCTTTAGTTTCACTATGAAGTGAAATAGTAAAGCAAAACGTAAACCAAAAAGTAATTGAATAATAGCAAAAATAGTTATCAACATTATTAGCATATATACTGTGTATTAGAGATGGATGCATATACAGCATAGTAGTATGACAGCCGATAGGGGCAGCCGGAAGTGACTGATTCCAATGACTGATGATTGATGAACATGAATGTTTTTGAGGGTCTCGGCGTTTATCTGTATATTATTCATGAAAATATTCATCAGTTATCCTAGTAGCCATAACTTTTGGGCTAGATAGCAATGTGTGTTATTTATTTTATCATCAATCAATATTTTTGCAACACTAGAGTGAACCCACCACACACACACACTAGAGTGGTGGACAAGATTAATAACAGGATGACTTTTTTTTTAAACTGTAGATTAAAAAAAAAGACAAGAATAGACAACAATCTTACCTGATGGAAAGTAAAGATGTGGCCTAAAAAGGGGACACGCTTGAAGATGCCTGTTCACTCTTGTTTTAAAGATACCCAGGTTGTAAGAATTAGGAAACACAGAACTCGGAAGGGTGTTCCAAGCCCCAGCCATGCATGTATGAAAAGAAGATGCAAATTGCTTTGTGCGAGTTTTTTGGTGTCTAACTCAACCAAGTGGTAGTTCACCTGTCATGATAATTATTTGTGTGTATTGTAATATTATGAAGTTTTAATCAAAAAGCATACCTCCAATGGGTCTGTCCACAGTGTATGATATGTATGGTAGCTCAGAGTCTGAACACATACTTGCACCCGGAGAGTTATTACCACTAGCTGTCGCCTCATTTCCTCTCCTTGCTTCTAAAACAAAACAATTTAAATATACAAAGACACTGCCGGAATATGTAAACCGCATAATCGGTCAAATTATTTGGAATACAGTGGAAAAGATTCTAAATGCACATAATATGGAATACCAAATGAATATTCTGTGCATCTCCAGTGATGATGCAGTTTAATATGGTAGCGGTTATCCTGTTAGAGGTATAGATATACCATTAATCATTAACTTTATTGGTTTATAGGCATACTGAATGCTAAATCACTTGTTGGTACACAATTGCCAGACCAGAACAGAGAGGAGTCAGATATAATAAATTCTTTCCACAATGCTTAGATTACCGAAAAGATGTCCTGGATTCGATTACCGAGTCAAACAAAAAAATGCGGGGTAAATATGGGGATTTTCTGGAAATTTTCGGTACCCACGAATCAGGAGTTGGGAGGTTGACGTCGTCTACACCCGTACCTTGGACAGCTTGTTACAATGTCAGTGATTGTTATGATATGGATCTAATATGATAGAGGAGCCCTGTGCCCAGCAGTGGGACATAAGACGTAGCCATAGATGATTATGATTTATGATACAAATGAAACTCTTAGGGTAATGGGAGTTTTAAATCATGCATTACCTGTGAAATTAGAAGTGGCTATTGTGTGACCTCTTCGGACCGGAGGAGCACGTTGGGGCTGTTTCTTTGGAGGCATAGACTGTTCCGAACCCATGATATTTTTAATAAAATTCACTTTGTCTAATATTATTTATTGTGTTATCGATTTGCAAGATGTTACCAGTACAAGTTACTAGTACCACAGAATAGACTAACAGCACAGAACAGTAAATAAATAACTAAAAAATAAATAAATAATAAAATTTGGAATTAAATATAAAGATTTTTTTCTGGTCATTAATCTGTGGTAAATAGATAGACCACAAGGTAAAGACATAAGTACGGTCCTTTCATCTTTACTTGATGCGTGAACTAATTTGCAGTAAATTTAAAGTTAAGGATGTTTATGTTTATTTATATAAACTTAAAGAATAGTTTGTATTTTAGCTCTTTCGAAAATTAAAACCATATAAAGTTATGAACGCACAAATGCAGAAACAGCAACCAAAGTATAGTAGAAAAGCTAGTAACAAATTTACCAATACGACGCATCAAGGTAAGTTCAACACACTATAGCTTCAGCAAGTGCTACATAAAAATAAATATAAAGTCCACAGATTAAACAAAGTAATTCAATCGCAGTTTGTACCATAGTTTGTAGTGAGTGGTCGACAGTAAACGTCATCAATAGTAACTCGTAAACTTTCTATTTCTTCAACAATATTTTTATTTTTACTCTTAAGAAATCTATGAACAAATCGTCCAAAAATGGTAGATGAGGGCACAAGGAAGACTTTAAGCAGCATACCTTTAATGAAAACGAAAGCGGGACCCAGGGACAAAGAGTTATGGACGACACGGTTAAAAGAGGAATATCAGGCTTTAATAAAGGTAATTACTTCATTCTAAGCCAACCGAACCCAGTGGGTAGGAGCTCGACTTCACTTTCAGCGTCCGAGTTCGAATCCCAGCACGCAACTCGAACCAAATATCACTTTGCTTCAAAGGTGAAGGAAAACATCGTGAGGAAACCTGCATGCCTTAGAGTTCTACATAATGTTCCCAAAGGTGTGTGGAGTCCGCGCCAATCCATCTATGTCCTTCTCATTGTGTGGGAGACCCTTCTCTGTGGTGGGCCAGTAATGGGTTGATATGATGATGATGATGAAGCCAACACATAGGCTTTATATAAAACAATAATAGGCATTATCTTGGTCAAGTTTTGGGCTGCTTGCTTTGGTCTCTTCTTTGTGAAACTAGAACTTGCAATTAGAATACATTTTAATTATAAATGCAGTTTGTTTGTTAGTCTGTTTGCTATTTTTGTTTAACTCAACAGCTGTATCAATCTTGACAAAATTGGTACTAAGAAAGCTTACATGCTGGCGACAATGAACTAATGGATAAAGGAAACTCTTTATCCACTTTTACCATTTGAGCAAACATTGTCAAAAATTTGCATTTGTATTAATTAATGAAAAAGTTTGGCTTTTACTTCTCTTAATTACAAATTACTTTAACACCTGTGACACTTACCACTAATTACAGCTCAGAAGATGAAAACAAAATTTACTTTTTGGTTCTGCAGAGAGTAAAAATCATTAGATTAAAAATAATTAATATTATTTTAAAATTTTATGAATAAGACTAGTTTGTAACAATTTGTTTCAGTATGTTCAAAACAATAAAGAGGCAGACAATGACTGGTTCCGGCTAGAATCTGATAAAACTGGCACACGGTGGTTCGGCAAGTGTTGGTACGTCCATAACCTGCTCAAATATGAGTTTGATTTGGAATTTGATGTAAGTTTATACTTTTATTATAATAACATAATAATATAGTGTTGGAGTAACCTGCAATCTTAATTCTTAAACCTTTGGCACATGTATGTCACATGTGCCAAATTATTACTTTTGATCATATTTGTAATGTTTAGCTTCTTCTCTGGTCTGGCCTGGTGGGAGGCTTTGGTTGTTGCTAGTTACCGCCCTAAAGACAAAGATAAAGACCGTGTGCTGTTAAGCGATTTAGTGTCCAATGTGATGTCGCGTGGAAACCTATGAGGGGTATGACTACCATACTCCCGTTACCACCTAGATTGCATCATCACTTACCACTACGTGAGATTGCAGTCAAGGGCTAACTCATAGTGCAAAATAGAATGTGATCTTTCAGATCCTACTTAGTCAATTATAAAAGGCTAAATGTTAATGGAATGCACATTGCCAGATAAGACGGGTCTCTCAAAACAACTTCCAAGGACTTTTCATTAAAAGCTCTTTCCAAAATTCCCAATATTGAAGTATGTTCACAGAATCATATTTATTTCTTTTGTATAATGATTTTGTTGCTGCAAATGTCACAGTCCCTTTCCACCAAGTCAAAGTCCTTTTCCAGTATGTCCCAGACCTTTTCCAGTATGCCACAGTCCTTTTCCAGTAAGTCACAGTCCTTTTCCTAAGTCATAGTCGTCCAGTAAGTCGCTGCAAGGCAAGTTTGAAGTATCTATGGCTCAGAGCATGCCATTGCAGAGCAGACAATGGTCTACTCCATGATGAATTCATCAGAGCCAAAAATTTAAATGAAACTGCTAAATCCCTAATCCAGCTTTTGGATTTTTCAAACAAACAATCCCACTTTTGAGGTAAAACCTTCATTATGAATAATTCAGCTTTTTTTTTAGATACCCGTCACTTACCCAACTACAGCACCAGAACTAGCTTTACCTGGATTAGATGGCAAGACTGCGAAAATGTACAGAGGTGGGAAAATATGTCTCACGGACCACTTTAAGCCGCTATGGGCTAGGAATGTGCCTAGATTTGGTATCGCACATGCGATGGCTTTGGGTGTAAGTATATCATTTAGTTTTAGACAGACAGAGAAACGCATTCTCTAATTAAAATTTACACATCTACATTCTTATAGAGTAGTTCGCTAGTAAAATACTTTTTTCTTCTTTTAGCTTGGTCCGTGGCTCGCTGTAGAAGTTCCAGAATTAATTGAAAGGGGTGTCGTGAAGTATCAAGAGAAAAGCGAAGAAGCGAAATGAAGTTTTGTATTAATTAAATACTCAATGTTGTAAATATTATACATAATGTAATTTTGTTTTTGTTATATTATGTTGTTATACTTATTTGTATATAATTTTTTTTTTAAGCTTTCTAGAAATCCCAATCTGTGTTACGAAATTTTTCGCAATGTTGCCTGTTGACGAATTTTTACAGTTTTAGAAGAACAGGGTTCCATAAATTTAACCAATAACAACTAAAAACAAACTGTTTATAACCTTTGTTGTTATTGTTCTCAAAAACATATTATAAATTTTTAATATAATTGCTATGTAAGTTTTTAAACTTTGTTTTTTTTTCTTTACAACAGTCCCCATGGTGTGCGCTACACGAATATAGATAAAACACTAAAACAGAATGACTGTTCCAAACTAAGACTTCAAGAATTGTTTTGCATGCGAGGCTATTATAACTAAATTAATGTATTATACAGTGAGCTTACAAATAGTAACATATCAAATCAATGAACTAACATGTAGTTAAAACGTCTAAACAAAAGAATTTCTATATAGATCATATGAAATGGCAAATGATTGATTTTCACCATACTAGCTTGTACCAGCTATAAAGAAAAGCAGTGAATAACGTTACTATCATAATTCTGTTTAATTTTATTTGCATTTTCATGCAATAAAATGGGAACTAAATCGTTTGTCGTAAAAATAAAATCGAACTTTCAGTCGTAAAATTATAAATTGAAAAGGGATTTTTAAAGCCTTCGTTTTACACAAAATTATTTTTTCACTAGACATTACTGACCTAGGTACCCACATAATAAGGTGTTCAGGTTATTTTTTTAATTTCTTTATCATGTAAAGGATTAATAAAAAATACCAGAAAACTCTCGGTTTGTAGTTCCTATCTTTAAAACTAAAAAAAAATGTTCCTAAACGATTCAAAATTCAGTATTAATTTTTTGCATACAAAAAACTTAACATTGCCCTGTGAAACGAAATACATGTGATTCGACAACGTCGCGTAGTCGGGTCAATGACCGCGCGATAGAGTTGTGGTTCGCGAACTGTTGCTGTTACATTACAGAGTAGTAACGAGTAGAGTATGTTAAATATTGAACATTTAATATTTCACAAACTATTGAGTTAAAAAAAAGTCGTAGAAAAGTCGTTGTTAGTTTTAATGCAAACATCTACAGGCTGAGAGATTTCTGGCATTTTTATTTAACCCTGTATATTTTTGCCTTCCAGCTTAGAAATAATAATTTTTATGTGCCCCTTACAGAATGCTACTTAAAAGTCTTTCTGTCATAATCACTCTCGCGTCTTTATTTACCGTAGGAGATTTATATCCATACGTAAGTATAATGTACTTTGCACTTATTTTTTCACTATAGGGGTCAGTGCACTCAACGCTTGCTATGGTATTTTCGTCATTATCATCGTTGCATCGCTTCAACAAACTGACGTCAATCTTTTGTAGGGAGTTCAACCACGATCCTGGGCCGCTTGCTCCGAGCGACTTGCTTGTTGTCTGTCCATCTTATTGGGGGCCTACGCAACGCTGCGTTTACCGGTGCGAAGTCGCCATTTTAGCACCTTGGGGTCCGAACGTCCATCGGTTCTCCGAGCTATGTGCCCCGCCCATTGCCAAATGCCATTAGGATAGTAATTAGCCACGGCTAAAGCCTCTTATCTTTTTCTTCTTCTAAAATTAGACAAACTGTAGAGTCTATTCTTTATTCATTATGCAATTATTAAACTTTTGGATTTATTTGCAGCCAGATGAAGTAAGTTAATTTTAGTAAAATACCCTTTGAGCTTCGAGAGCTGACTTTCAAATCGAATAATCCGCCAGAGGAATTAATTTGATAGATTTCAGCATAACGAACCAAATTTTAAAACAAAACAGATCCTTTCGAGGTCGAGGATCAGCCGTCATAAGCATTATTACTCTTGTGTATTTTCTATCTCTTAGGTTCACTGAATGTTCACTTATTAACACATTTTTTTTTTCAAATTGCCTCACTGATATTTCTGCTTAATGAAGCCTATACGCACATTTCTATGTAATACATACCTATACACTATACAGTACATTTATGTACCTACATAAAAATAAACAAACGTATCAGCCTATAAGTACGTGTTGAATGGAACCTACATATCGAACCTATTGCAGGCTGGTGAAACTCCTGAAACTCCAGTAAGTACCTGCTTACTAAAGTTACTTCCAATCAAATCATTAATTCTTCTATGCACCCTCCATCACCAAATCATCACCTTAGGTCCCTCGCCGCGAACAATAAATGATTTAAGTAAAGTCCAAGTCCATAATCCTTACTAATACTATAAATGCGAAACTGTGTTGGTATTTTTGTCAGTCCTTCACGCAACAAAGCAACAAATCGATCTGATTTTCGCAATAGAGTTGAAAGCATGACATACGCTACTTTTTACCTATCCTAGGAAAACCATCGGTTCCCACGGTATTTTAGAAAACCCGTAATTTACGCGAACGAAGAATTCGGGCAACCGCTACTAATAATAAAATAATGCAACGCATATTTCCAACTAATATTATAAATGCGTAAGTTTTTATAGATTAATGGGTATTTGTTACTCTTTCACGCAAAAACTACTGAAACAATTTGACTGAATTTTGGAATGTAGATAGATTATACATTGAATTAACGTATAGGCTGCTTTTTATTCCGGGAAAATGTACGGTTCCCGCAGGATTTATGACAAACCAGAAAACCGCGTACAAAGCCGTTGTCAACTTAAAGCAATAAATAAACTGAGTAGTTGTATAAACTTGTGTTGTGCGATATTTGTAGCTCACCTATTAGATCTCCGAGATCACTTGAGATATAGGTATTGGGACCGCTAATATCCCAATACACTGCTAGACTAGAGGCCTCTCACAAAAAGAGGGTTTTAATCACCACGCTGCTGGGCAGATGGGTTGGTGATTGCAGTATCTACTGCACCACCACTGACCATCTGGTCCGTTATTCTCTAAGTCACCTCGAACGATACCCACGGGTATTCAAAATTAAAAAAAAACTAAACTACCTCATTTAAATAAATCAGTCAGCAATTAACATATGAAGTACGAGTTACACAAAAAACTTGTCATTGACAACTTAACTACAACTATATCAAAAAAAAAGTAAGGATCTTAAAATTAGGTAACAAAATAAACTTAAATAAACTAAAAACAAACAAATATAGTTCCAAGTAGGCCTAGTGTATAAGCACTTTTGAAACGTCAATCAATCTGTTTGGAGCGACTCTACCACCCTACCGACAAATTAAGCGGTTCGGTAGTTCTGGTATGTTGTCACGTAGAAACAGATTAGGGGAATGGGTTTATTATAACTGCCTTACTCCCTAATAGATTAGCTCGCTACCACCTTAGACAGCATAATCACTTCACTAACAGGTGAGATTACAGTCACCGGCTAACTAATAATAGATTTTTTTTTTAAATACAGAAATATTTAACAACACAAGTCACAAGAAATGTGCCGCGAATGAGACTCGAACTTAGCAAAACATTCATACCTAACAGTCAGCGATTTTATTGTAATTTTACAACTACGCCAGTTACTCAGTCCTTAAAAACAACTAGTGTACGTTGTGAAGAACAGGAATGACTAACAGCGCGTGCCTGCCAGATACGCTTAGTTGTACGTCCGCTGGGAGCCGTCGTTCGCCAACAAGCGTTTTATTTACTTAAAGTACTTATTTCTAGTATTCTGTTTTTTTCTTTTTGTTTTCTTTTGCAATGCGACGGATTGAAAGAAGGAAACGCGGATTAAGGCATTTTGACCCCTTAGGGTCTTGCTGAAATTTGAAGCGATATTAATATAATTATAATTTACCTAATTCAAACCTGTACAGGCTGGTGATACTTCTGCGACGACTGGAGCTTCAGTACGTATCTATGAAGTTCTATACTTCGCAATAATATTTATTTAATTAACAAATTTGGGACCCTTGTACCGCCCGCATCGCTAAGTTTGTTCGACTTTGCGCGAATAAGTACTTCGCGATAGGACGAAGTTCTGCGGTGCGGCGGAGCAGAATATACCCAGTTGACCTCACCTCCTCTTTGCGCGGTTGTCATACGAGGAGACTAAGGGAATATAGCGGGCAGTAACCTCCTCTGGGCAACTACTATGATCAACTGCGTCCTCGTTTCTTCGAATCTTCGTGTTATGTTATAATAATGATAACTTTATTTGCAAACACAATAATTACTAAGTTGCTTCACAAAAAATATTTCGAAATAATATTGTTCAGTGATTTCCACACTAGGATTACTTACCTGTATCTTGGAAATTACATCCTTCCAATTATGAACCAGAGCTTGTGCAACGCCAATAAAATTGGTAATGGTGGCTGCTTTATAACTAACATTGGAAGATTTCTACTGAACCACTTAAGCCACCTTCAACACATATTAGGAAGTCTCTGGACGTCACTGCCTCGTGCTTCATCTATCATCATTGACCGCCCATCAGTCTATCATAGTTTCACTGCTGGGTACCGGTCTCGTGTCCCATAGGCCTCCTCTCACTCCACGCTGCTCGAATAGCTACGAGTTCATGTGCTTTCAAAATAAGTATCGCAATATCTTAATAAAAATAGCCACGATTGAAGGCTTAACGTGCTGAGGCGGAGCACTGGGATGGACAACACATTTTCGTAACTCCATTCATAAATCAAACATTAGTCGGAAATTAAACCCTCGTCATATTATGTAGAAGAAAGAAGAAGAAACACTTTATTGCACGTACCTATACCATAAGAAAGAAACAGTAATGAGTATACAGTAAATAATGTGGACATTCAAAGGCGCCCTTATTGGTGCAAGCAACCGTTGTAAAAAGGACTTACAGCAAGAGAACGGGATAGTGCCAAGAGTGTTGTAATATAAATACCTAAATGTATACATACAAATATATAGGTAACTTAAATAAATATACCTAATATATAAATATAAAATATACATAATATATATAAGTACATTTTAATATATAATTTAAAAACAATGATAAAGCGACAACTTCAAATGCCATCACTCAAAAGAGAGGTAGTAAGTAGTCTTTCAGGCGACTCTTAAATAGGAAATTACTTCCACGGATTTTTATCATGCTTACCACTTGACCGATGGGGCTTCCAAGATTAGTATAGGCTCTAAACCCCACCGTTACCTATACATCTGCAGTCGTTAGGTAACCCCTAATGCTTGGAGTGTCAACTGCTAAGCCGCATTAACCCAGTCAATACCACTGCGTGAAATAAACTTCCCTGCAACTAATTTATTTTCTTTTGGCAGGAAGCAGCAGCAGAATCAAGTACAGTAAGTACCTACCTAGTTTTTTTTCAATTATGACAGAACTGAAACATTTTAATAGAATTTTAACATTCACATCCGAATTAACGGCGCCAATTGCATCACTTTTTCAAACTCACAACTCAAATTTATGCCTGATTCTTACGCGCCCTTTGTAGCTTACAGAGTTGAATAAACACTGGGAACTAATAACAATAAACAATTATTTAATTAAGATCCAAGGAGCTCTGAATACTACTTATCTCAGTTCCTTGCTACTAAATTATTATATGATACTTCTGTCTAAATTATTATTTAATAGTGTTCGTTCTAAATTATTATTATATAGTCTATGCCAATTTATGCAGGTACCAAGTATATGAAGTTAAAGGAGATCTCGTACAATGAAATTACTCAATGTTACTAGAATGCGTATAATCCTGAATATGGCTAGTGCATTTTTAAAATCAGCTGCCTTTAAAATGTCTGAAACAGTAGGTAAGTAATAAACAAGTAATTATTAGGTCCACAACAGTTGAGTTGATTAACTCTGTACTTATTATTTTACAGACAGAAGCAACGAACGCTGTAAGTTGAAATCTGTATAAAACCTTTTCCTCTTCTGTTTGTTTCAAACTTGAGACATGTTGCTGTGTGCTAACTATATTTTTTTTTCCTAATCTTTTCTTTTATCCTAATCTAACCTAACCTAACGTAACTTTGATGACACTTACGAGAAGATATGGAGCAGTCTTATTTTTTCTTTATTGAAGTTTCGTAAACAGATTCAGAAACAGTTAAATAAGTAGATTTTTCTTTTGTAGGCAGTAGAATCAAAACCGGTAACTGCGAGTTCTTTAAAAGTACGGTACAAATCTGAGTTATTTTATTATCTATCACGCTCTTCTAAACAAAATAAAATACCTATCTTCTACCCACAAATCTCTAAACTGAACTAAAATAACAGATAATAATAAGCTGCTCTGAATGAAATTAAATTGTGTTGTAATACACATAAATCTCTGATTGAAATTAATTATTGAAAAGGATAGCACTAATTTTCAACACAATTGTGTTGAAAATTAGTGCTATCTTTTTCCACGAGGATCATTCCGAAAAGGACAGCACTACTTTAGCCTTGCCAATAATTTAGTTTAGAGGTTTTTCTACAACAGAATTAGCACCATTGATAGATTTTAGACTGTTGTCGATCAAATGATTTATTTTATACACATTATTTTATAGACAGAAGCAACGAGCCCGGTGAGTGGAAACTTGTATAGAAAATTTATTCATTTTATATTGCATTCTGAACAGGCCTGAATATTATTAGATCCTTTGTGTTTAGGCGGAAGAATCTAAGCCGGTATGTATTTTTGATTTGAGCTCTGTATGAGTATTTTTATTTATTAACTATTTCACGATCAAGTGGGTAATAAATTATAGTGTTCCATGAGAGACATGATGTTATTCAAATATGAGTTTCTTGTCGGCTCTTCTCGGTAGAATTTACCTTCTGAACCGGTGGTAGAGTCACACAAACTAACTTGCTTATAAATTAGGCCTACTTGACATAAATACATTTTTAATTTGAATATAGAAACCTAGCTGTTGCCCGTTTCAATCGCGTTAATTACGGTTTTTTTTACAAAATCTCTCTAAAATGCTTTTTATCTCAGGGAAACAAACGGTTCCTACGGGATTTTGTTACGGGATTGCCTATGTTACTTTCCCTCCTTTCAACTAGCTCTATGCCAAAAACTAAGTGGAAAAGTGGCTCATTTAGGCCGTACAGTAAGGACAAATTAATGAACATTTACACATTTATAATATTAATATGGAGAATGGACTATGGACTAGTATGGATTACCTTTTATAAAAACATTCTATTAAGTTTACGTATATGCGAGGGTTTTCTGATTTTCTTTATTTCTGTGCGCAAAACAACATTACTAGTTACAAGTAAATATTAAAAACGTGTTATTTTCAGTAGACAGCAACTTCGTTATGTTTAATATTAGATACTTACTTGTATCTCAATAATTATTGAATAGCTGCTAAAAATTCAGCTCCTTTTTTAGGCTGACGAAACGAAACCTGTAAGTGGATAAATTATTTGAATTTTAAGTTATTTTGCAGCTAGGTTTAAAAATGTATTCTTATTTAGGGTTCCATAGTTAAGCCAAAAATCTTCAGGATCTTCATTAATTTGAGATATCTACTAACGGTAAACATTTTTTGAGCAAATACAATTGGTGATCAACTTTGCTCAGAATCTATATAGAAAGTAACCGTATGAAGTTTACAATGAATACAATGTAGACATGCAAAGGCAGCCTTAATGCTGCAAGCAATCTCTTACAGGGAACCTTTGTAGACAGGACTCTCAGCAAGAGAACGGTATAGGTCCAAGAGTGTTGTAATATATTCATAAATACGAAAATGTATAGATACAAATACATACATAATTTAAATAAATATACGTACCTAATATATAAATATATAACGTACATTAAAAAAAATGGTATAGATTTTAAGAGTGTTTAACACTCTTAAAATCTATACCATTTTTTTTTACATGTTAAGAAAAATGTTAAGATTCTTCGATTTTGTATTTAATAGCCCTTACAAAACAACGTGGTCGAATAACTTATATAATATTTATATATAACGGACCAAGATTATTATAAGAGAGCTCCACGTCTACTAGGCAGAATCTTTAGTAATACAGCCAAACCTCAAAAATATGTTACTTTGTTTAGTTATTCTTCATTTTAAACGGCTATACCTAGGATTTTTACTTAGCCTGACTTCCTGCTAATTGAAATTTCTATTCTAAGTTTCTACGCACGATCTAGCGTTTTTCCACAATGTTTCCCGTGGAATAGGAAAGCACTATTTTAGTTTAGCTTAGAGATTCGTGAGCAACGGAACTGATACTATTTAGATATTGAAACTGCTACGATGTAGCGCCCTCTACGAATAAACAAATCTTATTTTAATCTCATTTGGTTTTAGAGTGAATCGGTAAGAATTTGACCTAAATACATAAGTTTGGCGAACGTATTTCATTTAATGAATATTAACCAAAGCCCGGTCGGTAACGATTTATCAATCTACATACCTACTATTAATAATTACCTACCTACACTACGGTAACCCAAGTCTCCAAGAGACCGCTCGTCCCGATGAGGTAACCCCGACAACAATACTTCGATAATAGTTTTGGGGCCTCGTAAAGACGTGCATCTGTGTGAGTGTGCTGTTTCCATACTGCTTTAATATATTTATTGTGGCACGGGTCTCAGGCTTGTTAAGGTCGTAGTCCACCACGCTAGCCAAGTGCGGATTGGTAGATTTCACGCGCCTTAGAGAACGTTGTGGAAAATTCTTAGGCATGCAGATTACCGCACGATGTTTCCCATCACCGGTTAATCAAGTGATCTTTCTAACCAGTAGACTATCACCGCTTCCATTTAAATAACACAACAATTAACAGCATTTTCTGTTTTTTTATTTTCAGACCGCAGAAACGGAAATGCCCTCGTCAACAGTGGTACATTTTGTTAATTAACTTACGGATAGGATGATACAATTTGATTATTATATTTAGTACACTTTATCTTTTATTAACGGTAATTTATGTTTTTATAGCCAGCAAGTACAGTTACGGTAATTATTACCTTTTTGAATTCGTCTGTGCGGTTGTCACCGGTTCCGTGTATTTCAAAACGCGAAAAATCTTTAATAAAATCTATCGCAGTTACAGGTTAAAAATGCAGTGTCTTTAACCTTTGCTGCGCTCAAATTTTATCCAAATCAAAAGTTAATTTAAGTAAACACATTAAAATTGCAGCGCCACTTATCGGCTCCCACTATGAATCCATACCTCCTACTATCCTATTACACACGTGTGCAAAATTTTATGAAATTCGATTAAGTGCTTTCGAAGAATTTCGAGACAAACGGACGGACGGACGGATAGACAGACAGACAGTTGTACGCTATTGTCTTCGGGATAAGAAATAGGCTTCATAATAACCCAAATCAAAATCAAATTGCATATAAATCTATTCAGTAGTTTCCCCCCCACGCGTTATAAGATATTTTTTTACTTCCGTTCTTTAGATTTTTCTTTTACACAAACCTTGTCCTGACAAATACGAAAACAAAACAAAAATTAAAACAAAAAGATTTATCCAACATGTCAAACAACAGTCGTTTAGAAATTCTGCGCACATACATTTCTTCGATTCATTTTTATTAATACAGATTATTATTTCAATATCTACAGCTTACTGTAAGTATCAAATAATACTATTTACATTAGATTGATAGATAGATTAAGTACTTATTGCACAAATTAAAAGAGAAAACAAGAAATAACAAAAACAAAAAAATATATATAAAATGCGCAAAGGCGGTTAACGCTTTAAGCGATCTCCTTCAGACAATCCTTTACGGAACTTGTTTATACCTTAGTGACTCAAGTCTACTAAAATTAAATTCTATTACTTATACTATTAAGTCTTATAATTAATCTCATTTTAAGTGATAGTAACTAAGTAATATTATAATATAAAATATTAACTTTGTTTCAGATTGCGGTAGTTATAAACATTATTTTATTCTTGTTTTAATTATAATAAATATTAATATTAATGAAAAAAAACGACTGAACCTACCGACTATAGTCGACTATAGTCTTTGCCTTGAAGGCTTTATTTACCCTTATCTGTACTCTTATTAAAATAGTTTAAAAAAAATTTAAAAAAAAATTATTGCAAAGTAAGCGTTAGGGTGCATGGTGTCAATATTTATAAATATTTTATTGACAGATATGAGTAGAGTTATTATCATTTTGATAATATCTTAAAAAGCACCTCACGCTTTTTTTTTTAATAAAATATTTTTGTTTTTATTCACTATTATTAATTTATATTTATTGAAATTATTAACACTATTTTTAATTTAAATTTATTAAAATTTATTTTCTATTTTTTAGTTCGGGTTTCTATAAAATGCGTGATTTTTAGTTTTTTGTAAACTATTATTTATTTTCTACTTTTTAGTTTGGTTTATTTTAAACTGTTATTTGATCTAATCGACTATAAATTCCGTGATAACTCTAAGTAACTGTAATTGTTTTCCAAAATATTAATGTGTACGGTAAGAGTCCCATTACCCGCTCAGGAATCTATATTAAGACATAACTACCATAACAGTCCCTACGCGGGTGCTGCTAAGCTGAGTGTCCGGTCAGAGTGTCTCTCGAAATGCAAGTTCTAATTATTATTTAAAACAGCCCATTAAAAAGAAACAGCTAACGCCCTCTACCATTTAGTAGCTTAATGTTTTCTGTGGAATTAGTATTTTACCTTAGATTTCTCTGTTAGGTACGTGAACGCCACCTGTTGGTAACGCCATAGTTTTTTTTACATTTGGGTCTAGATGGCGCTGTAGTTATTGTAATTAATAGTTCGAAAAAACTAAAAAATCTTATTTTTTATATTGAAAATTGGAATAATCTTCTCAAATTAGTGTATTGTCATCGGTCCTCGATATGTCTACAAAGTTTGAACGAAATCTGACCGTTTAAAGTGGGTTAAAATAGCGCCCAAAGAAGTCCGTTACAAACATACAGGTGAAGCTAATAAAAGCGTGTTAAAAAAGAAAGATTTATTGACCGCTAGTAGATATATCATAATTTTAAAGTACCTAATTATAGTAAAGATTTATTGACCGCTAGTAGATATATCATAATTTTAAAGTACCTAATTATAGTTATTTAACTTCCATGTTATCAATAAAAATAAATATATATATTACATAGAATATATTGAATTTCTGGTTTCAGCCTAATGCCGTAAGTTAATTTTATAATGTAAAATTAAATTTAACTAGGGAATATTAAAAAATAAAAATTATTCCAACTATTATTTTAAGAAATACGGAACATTAAGTAATTTATTTTATATTTTTCAGACGCCAGTAAGTATTTGTATACCTAGCCCCGAACCTAGATTCATGTCACGTTGTTTATTGTGTTTTTGTACGGTTTTCTTATGCCAATTCAAGTTAGCCCAAGTCTCACCTGCTGTTAAGTGAATCCTCACTTAACAACAATACACACATCGCCATCTAGCCCCAAAGTAAGCGTAGCTTCTATTATAGGTACTAAGATGACTGATGAATATTTTTTATGAATACATAGATACTTATTATATACAGATAAATACCCAGACCCAGAAACACATTCATGTTCATCACACAAACATTTTCCAGTTGTGGGAATCGAACCCACGGCCTTGGACTCAGAAAGCAGGGTCGCTGCCCACTGCGCCGACCGGCTGTCAAAAAGCAGTTGTCACCGGCGCTCCTCTTATTTCAGGTGTAGTGGGTAGCGACTAAGGAAATATGACGGAAAACCTAGTAAATAAGTATGAAGTAATTAACATATTTCTTTTTGTTTGACTAGCCAGAGGTATACATTTTTATTTGTTATAAGATACAATTTATTACATAATAAGATTATTTAGTAGCCTACCTTAAAAATCATTAAATTTATCTCTGCCGGTAATATTGTTATAATTCTTTAATTTTTAAACAAATTTATTTTATTTAACAAACAGAACGCGGTAAGTCCCCATATTTAAATGCCTTATATTTTTTTAAGACCTTTTTATGATAGTCTTTTGACCATAATTTGTGTCTTAGGAATAATTGACAGTACTCTGTCAAAATAAAAGTAACAAAATAGCAAAAATACACTAATTTTATTTATTTAAAATGCCATAGAAGCCTGACTATGATAGCCATAAAATCTATACCATTTTATACTGAATAACAATTTGACACAGTTTTATATCAAATAACCTGTACCTAAAAGGTACTAGGTCACGCTTCGTTATTCGTAACCTAGAGATAAAAAGTATACAGAACCTCCCCATCGGTATTGAGATCGGTGTGAGACACGCACAGCATTTGATATATAATTCCAAATAGATACAGGAGGTTTTCATTTACTGAAATCCAAAATAATACTTCACAGGCTTTAGAGGTACATTATGTGCTGTCTCTGAGACTTATCTGGGAAACCAAAAATATAATAGCTTTTGAGTAAACCACTGGCCATAGTTTTTACTGAAGGAAATCAGATACAGACAGCTCTTTATTAGGTACTATGCGACATGCGTGTGTCAGTCTTTTATATTCAATCATAAATAAACACTTAGAATATTTTGAATTCGTTTGTATGGAAACATAAATATGCTTCTAATAACTTCTATTCTAATAACTTCTATTCTATAATAGCTTCTATTGATTTAATTTTATTACAGGTTGATTCCTTATGAAACATACTTATTTTAATTATTTTGTCATTTGATTAAACGTTGTATGTTTATTGTTTATGTAGTTTTTTAAAAAGAGGCGAGACCCCACTTTCGTTTAGGTACCTAATTAAGTTTGAAACTAACTTAAAATCATAGTTTAATTTTATAATATATACTTATAACAAACGTTCATACTTGTTTTATTATACATTTTCAGGTTACGGTAAGTTATATTATTTATTCTAGTTTCATTAAGACAATTTTATAGAAATATTTGCAATTAATACATTTGCAAATGATCTTTTCAGAACAAAGCTGTAAGTTAAACATATATCTACTTATTGAATACAAAAGCAATTTTCGTAAATAAGATTTTAAAATTTAATATAATTTAAAAAAAAAGATCATAAAAAGAAATGATCTAATTCAATATTTGAATAAACTTCAAACATCTTACTTTGGGATACAAAATTACTTTTTTTTTTCATGACTTCAATTTTCATCATTCAAACACTGCCGATGTATATATACTGGTAAGATTTACAAACTATTTAAAAAAAAATTTTCATTATCTATAGCCGGACCTAAAACCTTTGTTAACGGACTACCTCTATATTAAAAAAACGGTTATATATATTTTACGTTACGATTACGTTAAATTTGTATACATTTATCGTTTACAAATTTAACGTAATCATTCAAAAATAAAAAAATTCATTTCAAAAAATCAAATTTAAAATATGTACCTACTTATAATATATCGTGTACAGTGAAGTTGCATTTATTATATTTCAGAAAAAGGGGGTAAGTTTTATTAAAAAAAAATCTCATATATAATAAATATTGTACTTTTTAAATATATAATATAAAAACAGTTGTCCTTAAAGAATTTCACTTATAAATAATTTCATACAATTTCGTCAGTTTTCTTAAGTATGCAGTATAAAAATATATACTAATAAGTTACGTAAAATAAAAAAACTGTAAAATTTCAGCTACCAGTAAGTATTAATATTTCAATTTTTTTTTAATAATGAAAGTTTTAAAAGGAGTTATTTCATATTTAAAAACATAATGTTAACTTTTTAGCTAAAGGTAATTTCATCTAAACCTACATTATATTTTAAGATAACATCAAGTTTTATTATATCTTATTTTATAATTACAAATTTAATTCTCGAAACAATAATAAAATTACAATATTTTAAAACGCGTTCCAGGCGACGGTAAGTATTTTTATAAAGTTGAACAATCTAAAATTTAAATTTTATAAAAAAAAATATGAATTCGTATTATGAATACAAATAAGTCAAAGACTAATTTTTTTTTTTTGTATTTCAGGACATAGTAAGTATTCAATTGTTAATGCATTGCCATATTAACTTATTAAGTGGTTATAGTTATTCTAGTTTTTTTGACGTGACAACGTCTTATAATTCGATGGAGCCGGCTGCACGCACGAAAAAACATGACGTATGCGGCGTTACCTCGCTCTGAGGTGTTCCATTCAAGGCTTGAAGTGCAAGCGAGAGAGCGGAACACAACTCCGCGTCGACATCTGTCTCTCTCCTACTTGAGTGAGCGATGCGTCCGCGTGGACAGCTTCTATACAATAATACATTTATATGTTTTCGGCAAGGATGAAGTGAAAAGTGAATGTGGTGTCAATTGTTTATAGCAACGATAATATCGATCAAACAAATAAAATTAAAATTTTCTTTTGAAAAATGCAACCATTCCATCAGTATTTTCTTACGACGTTGTCATGTTCAACTATCGTGAGTAAGCCGACTTTACAGACAACCAATTTTTTTGCTGTTTTTTGTGATATTATTACCGATACCGATTAACCGATATTAAACTGTTTTACAGATTGATGTACGTATTATTCATCAATACTTAATCAAAGAAATATAACCATCAAATAGTGAAAACTAAAATAGAAAGCTAGATTATTTTTCTCTTTTCTATCCTACGACATGGCAATCTGTTTTTTGTTTAAAAAGATTTATTTTATTTGTTATGAGTAAATATACAACGACAATACACACATCGCCATCTAGCCCCAAAGTTAGTGTAGCTTGTGTTTAAGATGACTGATAAGTATTTTAATGAATACAGAATATTAATTAAAATATTCATCATCATACATAAATACTTATATAATGCATATAAACAGCCAGACACTGAAGGTTTGTTTTGTTTTCCAGTTGTGTTAATCCAACCCACAGCATTGGACTTGGAAGAAGTGGGGTCGCTACCCACTGTGCCAATCGGCCGTCTTTTAGCCAAGTAGCCATTCGGCTGACCGAGGCAATCTATCAGTGGGAGCTACATTAATACTATAATAATTTATTAACTACATATTTATCAATAATAATTGCTGAAGTTGGGGGGCTTAAATGTATTCCTAAATATTACAGTAAAATTATTAATTATCATAGTTATACAGTTAATAAAGATTTTTCAATATTTTCTTTTTTCAGATTCCGGTAAACACATTTTTCAATTATAAATCCTTTTCAATAATTCTTTTAAATACACAGTTATTATCGATTTTATTAATTTAGAGCCAATTATAATATTGATTTTTAATTCCTTTCAAGCTTAAGGTTTGTACTAAATATTACCTCAAATTACTTTATGTTTAACTAAATTTAATAAAAGTAATAAATAACATCTTTAGAAAAAGTAAATAAAAAATTAAATTGATTCAGTGGAAGTAGTGGAACTGTGGATTTTAGCATTTATTTGCAAGATTTTTCACTTATCAATATTTTAATCTTTTGCAGGAAGGAGTGGTAAGGGTATATTTTATACAAATATTTCTGAAAATTTAAGATCTTTTTATTAAATAAAGCACTATTTTGTTTAGATTGTGGTCAGTATACTTTTTATTTACTAAGTATTCACACATAATGATTGGTTTATATATGCTTAAAAAAATACTACTTACTTCACTTTTAATTTAACGATCAACTTAAAACTTTGTAATATTTTAAATATAGATCAATAATTATTAAATTAAACTTTATAAAATATTCTGATTGTTTTTAATAAATTATTCCTTTTAATATACAGAAACTAGTGGTATGTAAATAGATTTAATAAAAATAAGGCTGTTGATTATAATAAGGTTCATTTTAACTTGCAGATCGGGGATAGTTAAAAAAAAATGCGTTTGTATTTTGTCAAGGTTTAATTGCGACTGGTTATTAGTCGATTATGATTTAATTGTGATTAAATTTATAATAGGAGAATTTTTGTATGTGTGTTAGCTGAAAGTATGAAAGAAGTCGTGTAAGTTGTATGACGAAAATTTCTGCGTTCTGGTCTTATCCAGAGGTTTTCAAATAGGGGCCTGAAAATGCGGCCAAAATGGTTGCAAAAAAGGATGGTACGGCAGTGTTTGCTTCCCGCTCGACTTGGCGGGGGCCCTGCCGTTTCCCTATTTATTATATTTTCTTTATTATGTATGATATTTTGTATATTATGTATGTCTCTTTGTCGAATAATCGAGATACGAGTAGAGATAGAGAGGAGGAGGAGGTTTTTTATTCTGTAGGCCGTTGGACATTGGCCGTCCATTCCCAATGGAATCGGACTTGCACAAGTTTAGTAAGTAAGGATTTTAAGTATTTAGCCTTATTTGACCCAACAAGCCATTATTACAACATAATCGTTTAAGTACCATCGTATTATGTATTACATAATAACGTATGATTATTCAACGTGCAACTGCTAACAGGTCAGTTATTTTATTATGAATTTTGTCTTTTCCAGACTGAGGTAGACTTTATTTTATATTATTTTACAATGTTAGATAAATTGGAAAACTATAAAAATTAAAAATGAATGCAAATGTTTACGTACGATTTAAATAACCTATCCAAATTGTTCATTCGCTTTCTAAGAATCCACAAAAATATTTAATTTTTACCAATATCATAGATATTATTTTATTTAAAGCTTTATTCAAATACCTGATTAATTTTTGGAATACCTATTAATTTTACAGAAATGGGTGTGTATAACTTTTTATGCAATTGTCATGCGTTACTGGTAAAAAATAGAAATTATTTCATATTCATAATGAATGACTTTTTATTTTGTTTTTAGGTTACAGTAAGTTAAATTTATATTTTTAGATTTTAGATAGGTAATAAGACGCGCCTTGGATTAACATATTATAATAAAAAAAATTGTATTTCTTAAAACTTGACAGAAATCAAATATATCTTCTGACCTCTTACATTTTTTTTCCTTTTTAGTATCACGTAAGTGTACTTGATAAACGTGTTGATCATTAAAAGTCCTATTATAAGCACTTTTAACACACAAGGCCGTGGGTTCGATTCCCACAACTGGAAAATGTTTGTGTAATGAACATTAATGTTTTTCAGTTTCTGGGTTTTGAATAAGTTAATGTATAAGTATTTATGTATATTATTCATTTAAACATTCATCAGTCATCTTAGTACCCATAACACAAGCTACGCTTACTTTAGGGCTAGATGGCGGTGTGTGTATTGTCGTAGTTTATTCGTATTATTATTATTAACAATAAATCAGTATTTAAACATCCTCATTTAACTATCTATATAATCATACTAGCTGTTGCCCGCGACTTCGTCTGCGTTTGATTTTGTTTTTAAAGTATTCAGTATCGCCTTAAATGAGTATAGTAGTATATATATAACATGTGACTGTCAATAAATTATAGACAAATAATTTGCAATAAAATAAAATTGCGACTATAATTAAAGATCTAAACTATCCTATCTCTTAAGTTGGACCAGACTGCTCACGGTGTGTCAATTTAATTTAAAATCGGTTAAGTAGTTTAGGAGTCCATCGCGGACAAACATCGTGACAGGAGATTTATATATATTAAGATAGGAATATTACTAAAATTTGACTTCTTTTATTTCAGACTAAGGTTTGCAGTTATTTTATCAACTTATAAACCAAAATGTTTACTGAGCATACTATTATAACATGACATAAAAAATGTATTTCTAATTTTTCTAGCCACAGACGGTAAGTTTTTGAGTGAAACTTCCTTAAGGAGATCGCAATGGAAAAGTAACCGACCACCATCCAACATTTAAACGTTGGGACATGGCTATAGCGTAGTTAAAACTAACTTACTTACTCTCAAAATAAAATCGTATTAAAGTTTTGAGTAGAATTTTGATATATGGCTTTTTTATTTACAGATTGTAAGTAACACTAATTAAGTATTTTTAAGCAACACAAAAGATAGTTCGATAAATTATTTAATGCTGTGTGCATTAAGGGATAAAGATAATAAATATTGAAAACAGTAATTAAAATATATATATATATTACTTATTACCTTAAAACAATTTTATTCAGCTATGATGTTCGAGAAATAGTTGAATTAATTTAGTGAAGTATAGAGACTTTTTTTTAAACAGTATTATTGTTGTGAGCTAAAGTTGTAAGTTCATAAAGCATTAATAAATAATTAAAATTAAATCCATGTTTTTTAAAGTCAGTAATTTATAATTAATGTAACGATAAATTAACCGCATTTATTTAATTTATAATTCAATATTTATGTTTTAGCCTGGTGTAAGTATTATAAATTAGCTCATAATATTAATCATATACTTACACGTATTATACACGTTGATGTTATTTTATAAGCAGACAGTAAGGTATTTATGATACTATGTACATAAATGAAGTGTAAGTATTTTTTCAGTGTTCATGTGTCACGAGAGGTCCACTGACGAAGTTTAAATTGATAGGAAATCTTCATTTCCCAAAGATAAAGGTAGGTTTATATTAAAAAAAAATTAATACCTACTTACCTTATTCTTTGAAAATGTTAATTGCACACTAGTCACTACATCACACTTGCTTCAGAGTGTATACGCTCTCGCTACACGCTCGCTTCTCGTAAATGCGATATGCGCATGCGCGGATATGTTGAGAGGTATTATGAAAAGAAGCATACAAGACGAGTAGGACAGGTAAAAGTCTATAACCTAAAGAGACAGCCCATACCTATGATGTGCCAGATGTAATGCATAAGTGGTTCCCGGAATGCGAGTAGAGATAGGGAGGAGGAGGTTTTTTTAGTCCTTAGGCCGTTGGACAACATTCACAATGGAGTCGGACATGAACAAGGCATCCATAAGGATTCTTTTGTTTAATGGTGGTTTGCTTAGGTACATACTAAAAATATTTTAATACAGCCTCCCAAATTGCTTAATCGAGGAAGCCAAAGCTATGGCGACTGACAAGTGGCGGTATAACCACTTCGTCTAAAGTACTCTCAGCGGGCGAGAGCTATGCTTGGAGTACATCTACGCGATCAAATCAAAAATCCGTAAAAGAACCCGAGTTACCGACATAGCTCAACGAGTCTCGCAGCTGAAGTGGCAATGGGCGGGCCACATAGTTCGCAGAAAGGATGAACGTTGGGGTCCCAAGGTGCTGGAATGGCAGGCCTGCACCGGTAAGCGCAGCGTTGGTTGCCCCCCAAATAGGTGGACCATCAAGCCCGTCGCAGGGAGCCGCTGGACGCAAGCTGCAAGGAACCGCAGAATTGGGAACTCCCTTCAAAAGACCTATGTCCAACAGTGGACGTCTATCGGTTGGTATGATGATGATAATAATGAATAATATTTTGTTTTATTTTTCTCAGGTGGTTCCAGTGAAATATGTTACAATACCAACGGAAGCAACATCTACGATATGTCCGCCGTGTGACTGCCCGTCGTGTCCAACAATACTTAGAAACAATATAATAGACTATGAATAAATGATAATTACTTACATATACTTTGGAAATTCGAACTCGCACCTTCTGAAAATGGCTTGCATGCTTGCATATAACTGGTTTATAATTGCTTTAGAGGTTAGCTAGTTCAAACATCACGAAACCCTAGGTTCAAAGCCCGGATTGGGCAACATTATATAAGGTGTCGTGTATTTTCCATTAAAGAATTTTCGGCACCAGCTCGGAGTTAGTAAGTTGGTGGTGTCATCCCCCGTGGCTCGGAGAGCATGGAATGCTGTCGGTCCCGGTTATTATTATTTAATTGTGGTAAAACCTACACACCCGCTTTGGAGCACCGTGAGAGATAAGTGCTGTGCACATCAGTGGGACGTTAATAGTCTTAGGATGACAAATGCTTGCAAATTCCTACCGGAACAAAGTAATGCTGTTTGGCGGTAGAAAAACACGTATTTATTACTTCCTTCCTCGTTCTGTCACAAAAAGCTTAAGGTACTATTGCTCAATTTGCTTATGGGCTAATCTGAAACTCTCTGCTCTGCATCCACTGATCGGTAAAGCCGGTAGTTGCCCAGAATATACCAACCTTGACATCCCCCCCCTCGCTTCACCTCCAATTTAAATAAATTATCGTCTAACCTAAAATTTGAAAATACTGAATTGATATTTACGTGAACTTTAAGGAAATTATCAGTAGGATCATATTTAGCCCTTTCAGACGTGCGTCAAACAGCTTTTCTCGTTATCCCCGCTACTTTAGCCAAGCGGAGTAAATATGCAGCTAATCTCTAATTAAATTGAAGTCAATTGTAGCCAGAAATTTTAAACATAAGCATGAACACTAAAGTATTTAATTAAGCCTTATAAATACAATCTATAAAATAAAAACCTTACAAATTAGAAAGAAGTTCTAGAATCTTTCCTTTTGAAATTTTTCGTACATTCGGAATCATTAGTGGAAGAATAAACAGAGGCTCTTGACATGTGGATTAGTTCGAGGTTAACGTCTTTATTTTGACCCGGGTCCGAAGATGGGCTCTGTTTAGTACGTTTAGTCAACAAGGAAAATACATTTTTAACAAAGTTTTTTGAAGTTTTGCTCGATCCTGATGACGTAACTGATGGTTTCATATCATTGGAACCACTAGAAAATGTATACTTTGACATATTTTCACCAGCCAAATAAATCATTCCTCTTTCTGACAAGAAATCATCAATTGAGTCGTTTGAAAAATAGGCTTGTGCGCCTTTTCCAGATGAAATAGGTGTAACTTTTTTAGATTTTTCGGTATCAAAAAGACCTGCTGTATTTATCGCTAAGTCAGCTCTGTATTCAGCAACATTCGCATCATAACGATTATAACTGTGGCATTTTATTTCCTTTTCTGATGATAAATTTTCTTCGAGTCCTTTAATATCTGTCCTCTGATTTGAAGTATCTTCGTCTATAAGTTTATTTACTAATTTAGTTGTTATTTTGGAAACAGGTTTATTGGTTTTTTCATCTTCAAAAATTACTTTTGTTTCATTTCGTATTGACCCTTTTTCATCCCTAGTGAGATTATTAGCTTTGTCATTTTCAGGTCCAAGTTCTTTTGTCTCTTCAAAGTGGTTTTCAGGTTCAGGTTTGGCCTGTGATTTAAATTTCCTCCAATCTCGTCTATTTAAAAGCTTAGACAGCATATCATCAGACATACTTTTCTTTACAGTATTTTTCTCTTTTTGACACGCTTTATAACATTTTATTTTCTGATCTATGTTATTAGAAGACTCAGTCATGAATTCATATCCCGTAGTCTCGGTGTCCATATTACTTGTATTAATTAATGGAGTGGTTACAGACACATCTTGCCGATAGTTGTAAAATTTTCGGACTACTTTCTTTTCTCTACAACAAGAATAGGTTTTTGACAAACAATAAATCATTGTGCAAATCATAAAACACTGCACTATAATTACTAAAACAAGAACCAAAAGAGTCCATTTGCTGTCCATACAATATTTTTTAAGGAATATTAATAAACAATTTGTTTCTTCTGAAGATCTTTCAGATGATTTATTTTTCGGTATAAGATTTGAAGCACGTAATTTTTCAATGTACTTTTTTTCATGTTTTTCTGTTGTAGTTGTTTCTATGTCATCAATCAAAATATCATTTTGATTGTTTACAAAATCTGTTGTGTCTGGATGAATTGCGTTTACCGTTAAAACTTCCTTAGATCTTTTTATTTTACCGTTATCTTTCCCCAATGTTTGGATATATTCCAAATCTTCATTTACCAATGAATCCTCTATGCACCTATTTGTTTGTGGATTGTAGATAACACTAGGATATTCATAGTCATCATCTTTAGCACAGGGTGGTATAGCAACGCATCTTTTTATTTTCCTGCTGTAATGCGGTTTTTTACCATTATAATACGTATCACAATTTACTGGCAAGCAATCGTTAAACGGATCATCATCTTTATATTGACAGTGCTCATAATTATCCGAAAAATCATATTTATTTTTATATAATGTTGTATCAAAGCTGATTTTAATTGTGTCCCTTTTATTTTGGCCATTACTTGTTTTAGAATCAATATATAAAGCACATATTCCTTTACGATCAAATTGATTTAAGATTGGTGCAATTAATAGGACAATCTTGGTTTCACCTGTAAAATAAATATGAGATACTTTTTATTATCAATGAAACAGCATGGTCGTGTCTATAAGTATGCAGTAACAATTCTATAGGGTAGGTAACTAAAAGAAATGGGTTTTAGAGATTTTACCTTTCGGCACATTATCTGTACATCCCCCGATAATTTGTAAAGATTCACAATCAACGTTATCTCCTTCAAGACAGCATTCATCTGGAGTTATCACAACATTGTAATCGTTTCTGTCTGAAGTATTATTAATTTTTACGTAAAATACCAATCCGATTGATTCTTGAGATGGTGTAAAAAGCCCACATTCGGGATAAACTAATTCTGTGTTGTTATCAGTAGTTGATTTATGTAAAAACGTTAAAACCAAAGCTGTAGCGAAAAAGTAATAGTAAAAATTCATCTGTCAACATATTCTAAAAATAATTGTCAAAAATTTTCAGGTTATTATGAGTGATTTTTAAACATTGGATTGGTTGATTACTATCATAAACTTCTAAGGTCTAAACTGAGATTAACATAAATTTCAACCCTCAATCCGCAGAAACATAATAAGTCAATATCCAATGAGTATACAAGCACTATCAATTTTCTTGATTTTATATGGAGTATAAAACTTATAATTGCAAATTATGGGACCAGCATCCAAATAAGCGATCAGCAATATTGTCCTAAAAAAAGAAGTCTAAATCAGGTCTAAATCTGAGAAACTTCGCTTATCAGTAATGATTATTGATAAAAAATATATTTGACTTTTTAAGTTTTTTTTTCACCACAAGTCCTCAATCATCATCAACCAAGGGCCTGCGTGTTTGTGCTCATTCGAATGCTCTCTATGAGTGATCATTCGAATGAGTACAAACACGCTCTATCTGTTAAAGCGGGTTGGGTAACCCTTGGTCAATTTGTTTGGGAGCTGCGATGCTATAGTGTGTATCTACACACAAAAAAGTTTCCGTTAAAAAAGGTACCAAAACACGGACATGTGACATTAGAATTCCGTTCTTTTAATACAGATATAGCCTATTGGTTAGGTTAGGACCTTCAGACCTAACCGGTATTGCACGGAGTCCTAATTTTAGTTTTTTTTTTATTTACCTTAAAACATTACAAAGTATTGTATCTTAAGAGATTCACCCTTAAGAACATTATGTTCTAATATTTATCAATTTTTAAAATTACTAGATGTGCCCTGCGGCTTCGCCCGCGTAATTTTGGGAGGCAGCGTACTGCTACATAGTCTACACCTATAGTCATATATGAGATTTTGAGATTTTGTCACAAACATTTTTTTTATCTTACGTAATTTTTTTTTTTCAATGAAAAGTATTCTATATTATTTCTAATACCTCCAAGAATATGTATACAAAGTTTCATGAAGGTCGGTTTAGTAGTTTTCGCGTGAATGCGTTATAAACAAACTTACACTCACATTTATAATATTAGTAGGGATTCTCGTATGAAACACGAAGTCTCGTGTCAGTTTTTAATTTGAACCTAATGTTTTGGTTACTTGTTGTAAATTGCTAAAAATTGTATGTGATGTTATAACTTATAAGTACTTACAAATATCTTAAAATTTGGTAGGTAGCAACTAAGACGTGTATCATAAAAGTTATTTTCTTGGAGGTTATTAGGTTTGTCTGGATTTTTCTTACTTTGTCCCTATGCATTAAAATTGCCTTCAATAAATTAATTTCAATAAAAAGTATTAAATTAATCCGTATTTAATAATCTTTCTGAGACTCAAAATCTTCAATTCTCTTGTATTTTCTGGGAGCGTCATCAAAAGGCGGCAAGCCGAATAACTCTGGTCTGAAGTCAAGGAGTGAATGGATGACCAGCGTCGCGTGGCGTGTGTGCTCGCGGTCTAACCGCGCGTCTGGTATCATGACAACCTGTGGATTAGCTTTACTTTTGTAATCTGATATCAAATAGGATAGTTTTTTTTTTCTAATTACATTAGTAAATAAAGTAAATACCGGTGCCCGGGTTAGTGATGATTATATCTCGGTCTTTTGGCTAAGATCAAAGTGTTATGGCGATTATATTAAACCTATATTTCTGAACGACGTCGTATAAATCGTATGGTGACACGTTTTAATCGGTAGCGTGGTAACTCGCCACAGCCGAAGCCCCCCAAGCCGAAGACGTCACGTTATTCTTAGCTATTTTTACTTTCATGAACTTGTTCATGAAGAAAATTACTAATGTAGCGCTACAGAGGCTATGTCTTGATTATTTTGGAGCTAGCTAACTGTTGCCTACAAAGTCGTCTAAGTTTTTTGCTGATGCTTAAGAAAAGCGGGGAAACTGCTTTTTATTTTCTCTCGTGTATCCAGGACACTAGCTACCTCTAGTAGAATTCAAAATATACTTTACCTGCATGCCTGCTTCTTTCGCTGATTGCACCCCAACTGCCGAATCTTCGAATACAAGACACTGTTAACATATTTTTTTATTAGGTAGCTATCCATCAAGTGTGCAGTCATTGTAAATGAAACACTTTTTTTTATTATTCCACTACAAGTTTACCCCAGATTGCAAACTCACCTGGTGGTAAGTGACGATGCAGTATAAGATAGAAGCAAGATAACCTGTTAGGGAGTATGGTAGTTATAACCCGAATCGGTTTCTACGCGACATCGTACCGGAACACTAAATAGCTTAGCAATACGAATTTGTCAGTAGGATGGTAACTTGCCAGGGCCCCAGCCTCCTACCAGACCAAACCAGAGAAAATTCAGAAATTCTGAATTCAAAAATTGTGCCTGCTGGGAATCGAACTCGGGACCTCCTACTTAAATTTATCACTCACTAGCAGTAGAGCTTTTTGTGACAGAGCTCGTCCTGGGAAATACTAATGCTTTGGTTATTTCTGCCGCCAAGGAGCATGAGGTTTAACGCCTCAGGTTGAAGGCTGCATTTTGTTAGATGTATTAATTTATTTATTTGTTATTTATATTCTTATTCCAACACTATCATTACAGAATACTTAAACCTAATGCGATAGTGTAGCTTTTTTTTTTTTTTACATAATCTTAACATTATAATATTTAATTACCTATTCGGGTAACAAATAACCCACATTGCGATCCTCGTGAATTCACTCAGAGCGCAACAATACAAATCACATTGCTCTGATATGACATTGAGGATGCGGAGGGCGCGCGTCATTGGTGCCTCTTTTAATAAATTTGTCCGCCCAATCGGACGAATATTGTTTGCATGTCTTGCGAACTGTAGTTCTGTTTACAGGCTATGGTTTTACACGAACAATCAAATGGGCCATCTGAGTGGTCTGTAAATTTTTACTATACAAAAAAGTCCGGAGATAAGTGCCTAAGAGATTTTAAGGTACCCAGGTTTGCATTCTATATGTTAAGCTAACACATTTCTGGAATTACGACATCTCAAAAGGGAACAACTCTGCATTCATGAAATTTCTGACCTGTCTTGGTGATGGTTTATCTGGAAATCTTGAAGCAGCTACCAGAAAGATATCCGGATTTGGTTTACCCCGAAACACTTCTGGGTCTGTAACGCTTATCTGGTATCAGAAAATAGAGAATTAAAAAGAGGAATCCGAAAAGTTACTACAAATAATTAGGTAGATTTTATTTGAGTTTGTAGGAAGATACACTTTATCGCCCGCTTAGTTACAGAAGTTTTGTTTTGAGGTATTCAGACCACGCTTGAAAGGTTTATTAAAATATTTTACTGAAGAATTTCGACCTTTTTAACTTAACCGTTAGTGTTCTCAACAATTGTTACTTGGTGGAGTCATTAGCATTCGTCATAATCTTCATCCAGATTCTGTTCTTTCTCAGGGCCACCTGTTGAGAAACTCAACTAAGGCGTTCGCATTATTGAGGTCTTCCAGAAACTACTTTAAGTACCACATTATTGGCAAACTCCAGTCGAACTATCTATGAATAATAACATATGCAAGAACATATGATATATTTGAAGAATCGCCATTTTTAAATAATAATGCAAATCAATTGTTTCAAAGTGTAATGTAAAATGCTACAAGTTTGGTGCAAGTTCATACTTTGTGATGAAATAACCCAAACAGTTTTGGTCTGGCCGTGGCATGGAGCCTGACCGATTGTTCCATAGAGTTAGTCGCTAAAGCCATTGGTATTTTGTAATCGTGAAGATGAGTAAGTAGGCGTTCGGCTCCTGAAAATAAATAAAGTACAAAAAACCTATGACTTTACAATTTAAGCACGTCTGTAAATGTAAACATAATTTCAAGATTTAATTGCTCAAAGTTTCATTTCTCCAGCTTTAGCTTATGCTATAAATACCAAATCAAAGATGACTTTAAACATAACCCAAGCACAGTATGAGCAATGACAAAGTTTACTTTATATCTAAATCTTAGCTTGAGTTGGAGATCGTAGAGTTTCTTTGCAAGCTCTCTTATAGACAGAATCGTTATTAATTGCATTACATTCAGGGGCAAACTTATTAAAGTATTATCAATATTACTGATTAATTTTATACATCAATGCTACTTTGTGGTTATTTTGAGGTCGCACGAATGTTTGGACAGTTATTCTCTTTGAAGGAAGTGAAAAAGGGCAAACCAGTTCTATTTTTTGATCGCCTTTTAAGGACCGATGCGGAACTTTAGGAAGTCAGTGCACCACATCTATAAATACTTATAATAAGACTGTAACTGGATGATTTCTGTACATTAAATATATTATTTAGAACATTTTAAGTGGAGGTTTGATATAGATATAAACTACAAAATATTTTTATTTTTCTAATTTTTCTTTGCCTGTCTGTCTGTTCGCGCGTCACACAAAAACGGCTGAACAATAAAAATAAGGGCCTCGTGTACCGTAGTAAAACATGCGAACCACTAGACCAAGTTACGACATTGAAATAGTAGTTTTTTTTTATATAGCAATTGACGGAACAAGCAAATGACCCACCATGTGGTAGGTTAGTACTAATACTTTTGGAAGTAATTCCCCGGATGACTATTTCTAAACATACTTCTAGAACTTCGCTAACCTTTCTGTAAGGGTGCACTAGGTAACATTTTTTGAGCCAAATCATTTAACTGTCTCTCGAATTCGTCAACTGATATTGGTATCTTCACTTCTCTTACAACCAGTGAACAAAGCTCCCTGTCAGTTAATCCATACACCTATCAAAAATAACATTTATGAACCGACTAATTGTTGCCTGCGTTCTTCGTCCGCGTTTTTTACGCCAAACACAGGACACTGGACACAACCAAAAAACCGCGCCTTTTCTGTGTTTTTTACAAATTTTAATACGACTCGTCGCACACGTCGCAGGAGACCGCCACACGGTACAAATTTTCGAAGTGCGCACTACAAAAAATATGCTTGTGGCAGCGACGCGCGACGTGGCATTTTGTAGCTGTGGCCAGTTGCACATGGTAGCCAATTCGTTATTCGTTCATTCTACTTGCACGAGCTTTCTGAGAGGCCGCATCACGTTGCAAACAAGTCAACGCGATCGATCGCAGCGACCTAAGTATTGCACGGACTGGAACGGCTTGAAGCAATGAATTAATCGCTGGTAATTTGCGATCGCTGAGTCGAAACACCCTTAAAGCCCTCAAAATATCATCTCTTTTCATTTAACAACTATATTTTTAATAACTTACTTGCAGTTGTAAATCCTTAGGATATTTCCTATTGTATTTTTCACATATTTGTTTAATCATTTTATGATATATTACTTCTGAATCTGAAACGTGTATGCAGAATGAAAAAAAATCTGTGGCTTTTCCAAATTCAGTATTAATTTATTTCATACAAAAAATTAATAAATCATGTTATTTCTGTAAAGTGACATTACACTGTAAAACCAAATACATGTGATTCGACAACGTCGTGAAGTCGGGTCAGTGACCACAGAATAGTAAAAAGTAGAGTATTTATGTAAAAGATTGAATATTAAAATCGCAAACTATCGAGTTGAAAAAAGTCGTGGTACAAATGTTGTTAGTTTTAATGTAAACCACTACAGGCCGAGAGCTTTCTGTTACTTTTTATTTAACCCTGTATAGACTTACTACAACTCGGAATATATATTTACCTAAAACTGTTCCATCCATATCAAACAGACAGTGTGTTACCTTAATGTATCGTCTCACACATCCCAACCTTTCTCCATTTTTAAAGGGGTATCCGTCCTCAGTTTTGAAGAAACTGAATATTTTCTGAACAGAATTCTCCTGAACATAGCGGTACGGTATTTTTATGAATAAATAAACACACTATAACTGAAGTAAGGTTTGATATGACATTTCTGTTTTTTATGACATTACCTACTTTTTTATTGTTCTGCATAATGCATAAAGCTAACGTGTATTGCCAGATAAAATAGGTTTCTGTTAAGATGTCCTATCTGATCGCCTTACAATTATTTAGATCATAATTACTCAGGGTTCTTTTTAAATCTTTTATACCTACTTGTATTAAATTTTGTTGTGCAGCCTGTTTTGTTCTATGATTGCTAACGACTTGACGTGCTTATTTATTTGATGGCTTGCGATAGTTTTGATTAATGGCATGATATAAATAAAAGTCAATATTTAATGAAGAAAAAAAAATGTATTTTTAATGTAAACGCACATTTTGATACATAAATAAATAGTTATAGTTCGTATTTATATAATAATATGAAACTGTACGTACCTATTTCCTGTCTAAAGTCATTGAGATGTCTAAATGTAATAAATAAAATAAGTAAGTAGTATTATTAAACCGAAAAAAAGATAATGACTAGACGATTTGACAATTGTTGTCATCAAGTGCAAAGCGCGGGTTATTTTACTCACAAGTAACAGGATGTTTGTGATAAACTTGAAATAGAGTACAATAATTATTAATTATCAAATAAAAAATAAGAGAATCCCAGCTTGCACCTCTAACTTTTCTAAGCTATGTGTGGCGAGTGTCGCAGTGGGCAGCGACCCTGCTTCCTGATTCTAAGGTGGTGGGTTCGATTCCTACAACTGGAAAATATTTGTGATGATTTTTTTTTCAGTGTCTGGGTGTTTATCTGTATATTATATGCATTTATGTATATTATTCTTTAAATTTGTATAATATTCTTCAGTTGTCTTAGTACCCATAACACAAGCTACTCTCACTTTGGGACTAGATATTGTATTGTCATAATATATTTATTTATTTATAGTATATTTCATTTCCGCGTAGCGTAGGAGTAGACGCGATGAGCTTTGCGCCGCCTCCGGCTTGTTATATCTCCATGCATATAAAATAGTAGTTGGAAAGGAGTTACGATTATAATGAACAACTATTGTTATAATACTTTTTCCTGAAGTACATAGTTTTGAAGAAATAGCTAGGAATATACAGTTTTCATAAGAAATACTTGGTGACAGTCATGAAAATAAACAGTGTTTGCATTTATGGTCTGTTGGGGTATTACAGTTAATTTCCAAATCACCTAGTATTTCGGCGGTGTTAAAATGTATTTTTTATGAACTACAAAATATATAAAAACTATTTTCACACCGTTACAGATCAAAGGCCCAAATAAATATTAAATTATTATATCTTAATACCCAAATATATTAAAAATAAGGAATTATTAAAGAAGTACGATTCTCTTACGAGTTCTTCAGTTTCTCGGCCTTGTGATGCGAATTTCTATTCCGGATCAAAATTGTCTCTTCTGGCATTCGATGCTTTTTGCCAGGACCACTCCAACATGATAGGTCGTACGTGAATAAACAGTGAATTCTTCCAGCAAGCTTGCTTGCCAGGTAGGCAGATATTGTTTAAAACAAAAAGGCCGCTTCTAGAATCCTAGAGTGATTCTCTTTGTGGTTTACAAGATATACAAAGTATAAATAAATAACAATGCAATAAATAACTCTCTGATTCAAAGACAGCTTTAAACAACTAATGAAACTTTTTTGACGATCCAATATAAAAAGTAAACGCATAGTGCATAGAAAGCAATGTTCACGATTACATGGAGGTAGTACAACCTGAAACAGAAAGTACATTTTTAATAATAAAAAATAGTCACTAAGGTTAAAACTACTTAAGAGTTAAATGGACAGGAGAATATATATTTGATATTATTGACCTAGAATAAGATAAACCAACGAAAAATATATTTTTGAAGGGAAATAATAATTACAAACTAAAATTAATATTTACAATAAATAAAAACCGTCTAACTGTTCCTTTATGGGCACTTATGGGCTTTGAATAGCTAGACTTAGCCGTTGGGCTAAATAAGCGCCAGCCAGGGTCACCAGACGTAAGGACCAATTTTTGGGACACTATGTTAATAAAATTTTTCGTGTCCGAAGACCATGGATGGCCCCAGAGTCTCAAACGTAAGCGCCGCAAAAACGTAGTCATTACTGGAGTTAAATGGTTTGAGTGCCAATTATGAGATTGTCTAACTAGATTTACTGAATCGATTTCGTAAAAGTCAACTACATAGAAATCTATGGTATCGAATATGTGCCAACTAGTGATTGTAGCTTTTCCCAATATTGTAACTAGTTGCGCTCTTTCCATACCATATAAATTGTCTATCACGCGACCGAATAAGTAAACGGAGTTAGAAACTACTAGACACTCTGATGACCTAAGTCTTCAAACAGTGCGTTATCGCTTACATTGAATCAATGAACGATTTGAGAGAGCTATGCTCGGAGTAATAATGGAATGCGTTGAGTTAAAATTACTGACATCGCTCAACGAGTAGCAAAACTATAGTTATAATGGGTGAAAATATAGCTAGGACAGCCTCTGGGCGATGGGGCTCTGTTTCGGTTCTGGGGCCTACCTTCACTTAAAACTGTTTCAGTGTAAAATTACAGTTTTTTGGCGTTAAACATTACGATTATAATACTATAACAAAACGTCAATCGTTATAATATTACTGCTTGAAGCAGTAGTGGGAAGGCGTGCCATGGTAATGTGGCTTCGTACCATAAAGCGCAGCGTTGGTAGTCCCGACTAGGAAGACAGAAGGCAACAAGCGTTCATTGAGTATCATAGGCGAAAGACCGTGGGGTTCGGTAGACATTATGGACGACCCAAAATGCCTGCATATTTAGGAACTTGTCAGACAGTTCCTAAATGGTGGTGACCTGTGTACCGGCACCAGAGTACAGATCTGATTCTTAGGTAGGAAACATGCCTCGAGATAGGAAATTAGTTCTGCACGCCCATATCTCGGAGTTTGGTTCCGGTTATGTAATAAGCAAATATCTTTATTAATGTGTATTATTTGTATTTTTCTTCTTTCATTATACAATTATATATATATATATATATATATATATATATATAATTATAATTATAATTATAATTATAATATATATATATAATTAATATAATTGCACTATCCCGCTCTCTTGGAACTTTTCCTTCTGCCAGAGGTTGCCTGTAAGAGATTGCTAAAAGAAATAAGGCCGCCTTTGCATGCCTACAATTCTTGTTCTTTTGTTTCTTCTTTATTTTATGTATATTTTGCTGTTTGTTTGCAATAAATTATTTCTTCTTCTTCTTATTCTTAGCCCGCCAACTCGCATGGCCAGCCAGCGTTGCGAGTCTTAGCTCTTCTCTCAGAGAGAGAGAGAGGACTTTACCTAGTAGTGGTACATTAATAGGCTGAAAAACATACTGACCGCTTGTGCAATATTTTGGCTTGAGGTATAGTGGAGGGATCCTCTTTGCAGTAAAACTCCCTTATGCCTTTCACGTAGTTCTCCATATAAAGATCCAGGTCCGCGTTCTAAATAAAACATGTACAAAAGTTATTTAACCACATCATCAATCTAAGAACCTGTTGTGGAGTAATAACTATGTTTGTAATGCAAAAAAACGACATCAACATTGGATGGTAAGTTTAATCTTTATAGCGATAATCGACTCTGATGGTAAGTAGAAAATTATCGCGTATAAAGAGAGCAACTGTTAAACTCTGCATTCGAAGAACATGTCGTATAAAATGCTGTGCAATGTCCATTAAACAGAGGGTTGGTGTTAAAACGGTGGTACTTTCCCGGACGAGCTCTGTCACAAAAAGCTCTACTAGGGCTAAACTATCAAAACGACTACTTCGTCATTAACCTTGAAAGGCAGGTTTAATCTATGAATAACTACACTTGCTTAGAGTTTATATATAGGTGTATCATGAAAATTAAGCCTTATTTGCTATACTCCGCGAAAAGCAGGAGAATCTGTATGGTGTAATTTATAATCTCTTCAATCCTTATACTCCACACCAAACAGATCTTCGGCAATGTACCCTCTACGGACACAGACATTTTGTTACTTAACCGAGTGGTATTGCACAATGCAGATCACGAGGTCTGGAATTAAATCATCGGGTCTGGCCAAGGAAAGGTATTGGGGTTTCTATCAAGAAATTCTTAGTAACATCTCGAAGTTAGGAAATTGGAATTCTGCCGTCCTAACGGACGATGAGAATGAGGGAATAGAGAGTGCACCTGTGTTTCCCAAGCGCTTTAACGTTCCAGTACGATGTCGCGTGGCAACAGATTAGGGGTATGGATTCAATATAGCTGTCAACAGATTAGCCCGTTACCATCTGTTACATACTAACAGATGTTACATACCATCTGTTACATACTAACAGATGAGATTGCAGTCAAGGGTTTATTTGTTTATTTTATTTATAAATTTCATTAGATATACCAACAATACACTGTATTATCATTGAATGAAATGAAATGAAGAAATGATTTATTGTGGCCACATGATTACATTAAGTGATACACAAACAAAAATTATGGACGGTCTATGCTGCCTAATTTAGGTAATCCCGTGCTATAGGCATCAGCGACCCATTAATAGTTTATAGTCCGAGTCCAGTTATCAATTACAGGTATACAAAAAATAATTCAATTAAAAATCAATATTAAAACAAATTATAAAAAATTACCAAAAACTTTTAGTTGAACTCCATCTTTGTGTTAAAGTGAATTAAAAAAGCTTACCGAGAAATCTGTGAAAAATGTTTCGTCCTCTTCTCTCGTGATTCGGTGTTTTAACGATTTGAAGTATTCATTCTTGAACACCCAATTCCGTGTGTTATAGTATTCCAACACCTCTAAGCCCAACGTCAGTCGATCGATTATTCGGACCATGCTGAAATATGTCATCATTAATTGCAGCCTGCAGGCGTTACAGCGTTGATTTGTAATGCTTTCAAGCCCTCGCTTTCGGGTGACCGAGTTCATCCCTTGCAACAAAGACGCAAAAGGACTTAGCGTTCCGTTACGATGTCGCGTAGAAACGGATTAGGGCGAGATTACTGTCAAAAGCTAACTTAGCTAACTGAGCTAAATTAAGTGCATAAAAAAAATTCAGGGCAGTCTTCAGGGAATGAAAACTAAATGTATGTATACAGGGCTAAATAAGAGATATCAGAAAGCTCTCGGCCTTGTTAGTTCCTATCATTAAAACGACTACACTTTTTAAAACTCAGTATTAGTGTATTTATACAAAAAAAATATATAAATCATGTTGTCTGTAAAAAAAAAAAAAAAACACCAAACTAATAAGAAAATATTATGACAATAATATTTAGAAAACTGTGACAATATAAAGATATTAAGTAAAAATAAAAAAAATAGTGACATGAAAAACATGAAACTTATGCAAAGTAAATGCCAGATAATCTAAGACTTATCTGTATATTTTGTATAAAATAGAATTTAACGTCAAAGTAAATTTTATATATTTGTGATGATAAATAAATGGTTTTTTATTTTATTTATTATGTCTGTAAAGCAACCGAATTAACCAGGCGTTTTGGTCTAGCTATAAACACCGATTGGCGCAGTGGACAGCGACCCTGCTTTCTGAGTCCAAGGCCGTGGGTTCCGATTCCCACAACTGGAAAATGTTTGTGTGATGAACATGAATGTTTTTCAGTGTCTGAATGTTAATCTGTATTTTATAAGTACATATTTACATATATTATTCATAAAAATATACATTCTCCTCCTTAGTACCCATAACACAAGCCACGCTTACTTTGGGGCTAGATGGCGATGTGTGTATTGTCGTAGTATAGTTGTTTATTTAAAATCAAATTCAAAATTTCTTTATTCATGTAGGTCTATCACAGGCACTTATGAAGCGTTCATACATAATATATTATGTTTACATAATCGTAAGGGGATGGTGATAACTTCGTACGCCAACTTAAACCTAAAGCTACGATATTTATTCATAAACGGCCTTTAATCCAATTATAAGCCATTGAATATCTGCGTCAATAGGTGCTTTATATAAATACAAATAAGTAATACTTACAAAGTTTTCTTTCCCAGTAAAAATAACAGCAAATCAATTAAGTATGCTGGAACTAAGTGGGTGAAGAATTCACATATCTTGTGCTCCCATTTGTAATTTTTGGCTGTCGCCGATGGGTACCATAATACCAAAGACAAGGGATACTTGCTCAAATACTTCGACCCTGAAAATAGACTTCAATTATTATAATTCACTAGCTGTAGCTTCGTCTGTGGGATTAAAAGTAGCCTATAATATTATAATAAAATTTAACATCCGTCAACAAGTACTCGTACATCAGTTACGAAATAAAATTAAATGCAATTAAAATAAATACATGTCAACAAGGATTACAGAACAGCAAGATACGATGGCGGTCGATTAAGAGCTAAATAAAAAATACTCACAATGCTCTCTACATTCAACCCAAGTGATATCTTTGACACCATATTGGGATAAGTTACAGACCCGAATATCTTTAGGCCTAGAAAAGAAAATTAAACAAATAAAGTTAATATAGCATGGCATAAATTTAACAAGTTATGATTAACTAAAACTGTGTTGGAAGTTGGAATTAAGCCTGTCTGTGTGTCTGTTTGATGAACCTTTATACTCAACTTAATCTTTAACTTTACCTTTTTCTTGCTTGCCGTTTTTAATAATTACGTACTTATACATACATACTTTTTTCACACTGCTCTGCTCAATGCTTTTAAAATGTTTACTATTGTAAATTAATGTCCTGTTTCGGCAATGTTTAGCCTATATAATAAGATTTACTTCTAGGCAATGACTGTTTTTGCACAAAAAAAAAGAATCATGCTCGAGGGGAGAGTTAGGCATAAAGCCGAGGTAGGCACGCTGCCTACCTCGTAAAATCATTGTAAAGAGAGTCCTAAGTTGAATGGATCGCGACGAAGAAGAGTAGGTATTTCTAAAGTATTCATCGTTACCAAACCTTTACCGGCCCGCTAAATGGCACAGCTCTCCTTCAGAATCAGAAAGGAGTAGGCCATGATCAACCACGCTGTCCTAGTGGTAGATGTCCGGATTGGTAGAATTCACGCGCATTTGCAAAATTTTTAAAGCAGTCTCAGGTATGCAGGTTTCCTGACGATGTTTCCCTACAAATTCAAATTACATGCACACTTACATACATTGCACCGTGCGAAACCTGTATAGATAAATAAATACAACTATATAAATATGCGGTCTTACTTTTCAATTCCAGTCAAGAAGGTTAAAATGATGATAGCATTTATTGCTAAGTCAACACAAATTGTGTCCAATTTTGTAGTGTCTTTGCAGTATATTGTCCGTAGAACACCTGCAATAAAAGTTTTTTTTATTTAAAAAAGTTATTCGGTAACTCTTCCGCTTTTAAGGCTGTTGTAAAAGTCAATCCCTTTCCATATTTTAGTCTTAAAGTCTACTATCTTTGAGTGAAGTAATTTGAACAAATATCGTTATTAATGTGTTTTATTTGTATTTTTCTTCGTTCATTATATAATTATATGCCAGAGGTTGCCTGTAAGAGATTGCTTGCAGCAATAAGGCCGCCTTTGCATGCCTACAATTCTTGTTTGTTTATTCTTTATTTTATGTATATTTTGGTGTTTGTGTGCAATAAAGTATTCCTTCTTCTTTTTTTTATATTAAATTTTATTATATTTTTCTTCTTTTTATATTTAATTTAAAAGCCAAAAAAATTCCTTAATTAGGGATTTCTATAAAGAAGAGACTTGCTGACCATTCTAGACATGGGAAACCACACGGTAAACAAAATTTAGTTTTTCCTCTACAGGAACTACAATCTCACCTGCTGGTAAGTGATGATGCAGTCTAAGATGGTAACTGGTAGCGGCATGGCAGTTATACTAAACCATACCCTTAATCGGTTTCCACACGACATCGAACCGGCGCGCCAAGTCTTTAGTGGTATCATCAATAGACTAAAACAGTCCACTGCTGGACTAAAGGCCTGTCCAACGGGAAGGTTTGCCATAATCAACACCCTGGGCAGACGGGTTGGTGATCCCAGTAGGTGCTAGTAGATGTACAGAAGACGCTGCAGCCCGTTCTCCGATATATAACTTTCACTTAGTCACCTCGTACGACACCCGCGGGAAAAGGCGGGGTGACAACTGTATTCTGATCTGCCAGTACATCGCACGGTAGGCCGGTTCAATTATAAAAAGAACAATCTCTTAATAAAAACTCCAGTACGAGTTACAAATACTTAAGGGTACGCTTTTTATAACTCTTACAATGCCTATCCTTAAGTTTTTATAACTCGTAATGGAGATTTTCTTCATTTCATACCCGGTGCATACCCTCGTTCCAGTTTCGTTTGCTTTTCCAGCAGTTCGGTAATGGGAAAAAAGGCGGGGTGGTGACAACTGTGTTCTGATCTGCCACTACATGGCACGGTAGTTTGGTATAATTATAAAAAAAGAAAGCTCTTAATGTAAACCATAGCGGCTCAGGCAATCGCTTGGTTATGTCTTATTGAAGTTCTTGAGCTGCAGTATGGTATATTTTGGCAACGAATCGAACGAATCCTGTGCCGTTTGCTTTTTCAGCAGTTCGGTAATGGGAAATGATGACGACACATTTAAATTTAAGAACGTAATATTACCTCTGGAAGCAGCATAAACCACTCCGGATGGCCCATTAATGTTATCTAGCCACCCCGGCATAGGCTCTTTCAAAGAGGGTACAACTAAAACAAATAGAAACAAAACATATCACTTAAACATACTAATGGTCAATTTATGCATTATAATTTGTACCTTTACAAAATGGTTCCTTGAGATAAGGATGAGAATATTGGACCTGCCACTGCATAATTTAAAACCATACAACGTGTAACATAATTACGAAATAATATTGAAGGATGCATAAGTACCTACACTTCATAAGGTATCACTCTGTAAAAATATTAAATCACAAGAAGCAAATTTATTTTTCCATACAACCGAATTCAAAACATTTTAAGTGTTTACTTGTGACAACCCTATTGAAGATAAAAGATCGACACACGCATAGCACCTACGCTACGTTGAGCGTACCTAATAAAATGACAGGAGACACATGATTTTAATATTGCAAGGGCTGTCTCTGAATTCTATCAGTAAAAACTATGGAGGTTTACTGGTAAGTCTTAGAGACAGTGCATAATGTACCTCTAAAGCCTGTGAAGTATTATTTCAGTTTTCATTTACACGTTGTATAAACAGCCTAGTCAACAAGTTCAAATATGTATTAATTACTAATCAAGCTCCTAAAAATATGAACGAAAGCTCATTCAATGCAGAATATGTTCTAAAAAATGTATAATATACAAATATAACATTTTACACAAATGTATGACAATTATAACATTTTTCCTTTCTTTATTTCTTTTAAATAAAGTGTTAATAACCGTGGTACGTTCATGGTCGTTAACTATGGGCCTCATAAGAAGGCTAAGAGTCACTCAGCGGGCGATGGAGAGAGCTATGCTCGGAGTATCTTTACGCGATGAAATCAGTAATGTGGAGATTCGTAGAAGAACCAGAGTTACCGACATAGCTCAACGAGTCGCGAAGCTGAAGTGGCAATGGGCCGGGCACATAGTTCGGAGAAAGGATGGACGTTGGGGTCCCAAGGGGCTGGAATGGCAGCCCCGAACTGGTAAGCGCAGCGTTGGTCGGCCCCCAACGAGGTGGACAGACGACATTAAGCGCGTCGCAGGTAGCCGCTGGATCCAAGCGGCTCAGAACCGTGGAACTTGGAACTCCCTACAAAAGACCTATGTCCAGCAGTGGACGTCTATCGGTTGATGTGATGACGATGATGATGAACCGTGGTAAACCGTCGGGGTTTTACTTGCTCTCCGATGCACGGGAGCTGACCCCGCCAACTTTCTAGCTGGCACCCAAAAATTATTTTATAGGAAATAGACAATATGTGTACCTTATATAATTTGGCCCGACCCGGGATTCGAACCCAGGACCTCATTCTCTGTAGTTTAACCACTAGACTAACGAGGCAGTTCGAGAGAGTGAGTTAGTGGCTCATTGTTCACAATTAGTAACTCTTAGCAATTGTTCATAGTAAGGTCAACATCTGAGGTATCGGAGCGAAACGTGCGTAGAAAGAAGAGGTAATGATTCTGCGAAGAAAAGCTCACCAATAGACGGTCTCGCGATTGCAATAGGAAACTTTCCATTGTACTGAGATACTAGGCTCTCCGTCAAACATTTTGAGTAGCCGTATGTGTTCGGGTACGGTTTTATCAATCTGAAATTGCAAGAGAACATATTTAAGTGAGTAACAAAAAAGCTCGTGGCCTAATTAAAGGAAATAATATTATCTACCAAGGCAGGGCTTCCCAAACTGGGCGCCGTAGAAAGTACAGAGACGCATCGCGAGGCGCTCCTTCTGTATTTAAAAAACCTACCTAAAAAACCTAGTCCTACCTCTCTATTTTTAATAGCTAGTTAAGAGCGCAGGCGCCGTGACAAATTTCTTAACTTGTAAGTGCGCCGCTGGCTTAATAAGGTTGGGAACCCTTGGTAAAGTGCTTAAAACACTGCTTATCTTAATGTTTCTTAATAACTAAGATAGGGTTAAGGTAAAGTTAATATTATTGTACTCTTTGCCTAATGACTTAGATGAAGTATTGTATGCAAATGTAAATCTCGACAAGTCCTATAGAAAAAAAATGGCTCTCGTTATGTAACATTTATAAAATTAGTTATTTAAAATAGGTATAAAAAACGGTTCCGGACATTAGAGCGTCCGAACAAAAAACATCAGCAACAAGTCCTTCCCCACAAGTGCTAGTGACAGAAATTTACCAGAATTGGATTAAAAAACTCTCAGTGCCTGAAGTCTTTAAACTGTGCGTATTGCCAGTGATGCCTTCTGGATCTCAAACGTGGCTGCTTACTATGGGCCTCATAAGAGTCAATCAGCTGCATAGCTAGCATTAGCTAGCTAGCTAGTTAGTTACTCGTAGCTAACTAGCTTTAGTTTTAAGTTAATGAATGCAGATATCACCATCACTAAACTAAGTGTAACATGTTAAATGTACGAACGCTTCATAAGTGGCTGTAATAAGGTCTACATAAATAAAACATTTTTTGAATTTATATTACGAGTATCTCTTTCTGGGTCATTCAGAAATGAGGAGATCCGTAGAAGCACTCGAGTTACCGACATAGCTAAACGAATCTCAAAGGCTGACCAAATAACTCGAAGAACCGATAGACGTTGGGGTCCCTAGGTCCTAGAATGGCGACAGCGAGGTGGACAGACGATATCAAGCGAGTCGCTGGGAATCCCTGGAAACAAGCTACAGAAGACCTTTGTCCAGCTGTGGACGTCAATCGGATTAAATGATTAAAGTTTTCAATATTATTTTATTTTTGGTGATAAATTAAAAAACGTTTTTTTCTGGCTTAACTTACTCAGGTTGTAAAGCAGTCAAAGTTTCGTCATCCATCCAATCAACCATGTTGATAATATCCTGAGGGTTATGTTTCGAAGGATATAGTTTCTCTTCTACAACGTCCAAGTCATCATGACAAAATGTAGTTGATACGTGAACGAACACCTAGGAAAAATGCAACAAATTCAAAAATATGTCCACCCAGGAATTAAACATAAAACCACGAGATAGTTGGAAAAATTAAATAATCATAGATCTTCATAAACAAAAAAGTTTTTAATGTTTATTATTAAAAAAGATATTATATTTAACAAATAGTTGTAGTCACTGACCACGTTTTCTATGGTCGCTATTGGCAGTGTTAGAAGGTACAATCAACACCAGTATGGTGGCCACCGACTATGCCTTTTTGTTAAATATAAAATCAGTGTTACACTTATCTTTGTTATTTTGATTTATATTTTTATTCGTATTGTGTTGTGTATTTACAATGTTGTATATGATGTTGTTAAAAAAAAAAATTAAATAGATTACACACTTAAGGTTACTTAAAGTTTGTTTTTTTGGAAATACGTAACATCCTTACATTATAGTGAAAGAATATATATATTATTACTTCAGAAGAATATATAAAAAAATGCCGAACCAAATGGATTCAAACCCGCTAAGCACTTTGACCGTGATAACCCTAGAGATATGTGTGTGTTAAAACTGTAATACAAACATAATATACAAAAAAGTATGATTATGCCAAGAATTTGTTACAACAAGTTACATTACATACCTCTAGTTTTGTCATTTTCTCAGCTAATTTTAAAACTTTCTGAGTTCCCAACGTGTTCATTTTAACAGCTAGCCGGATGTGTAAATTAAAACTGAAATATTAAATACAGCATGAAATAAAGCAAGCTTTTTCACATCTGACTGAGTTATAACATAGCCCACAGGTAAACACCGAATTCAAATAAAAGTCAGACATTTGTTATATCCAGAAATTATCTTTTTTGAAAATATTAGAAATTCATTATTTTATCTAAAATAAAAAATGACTTTAAAATTAAACTTGAGTATTAGCTAAAAACTGCATATTCCGAAAAATAAACATTTTTTTTTATTTAAATTTTTATTAAAAAATTTTTTGAAAACTTTATTCATGTACGCCTATCATAGGCACTTATGAAGCATTCATACATATACGTTTACATAATTGTAAGGGGATGGTAATAACTTTGTTCGCCAACCTAAGGCTACGTGGGTTCCAAACGCGCCCTGGTCTAAGAAGGGCCCACTACAAACTTAACCGGGTTAATTTTTTTTTGTTATCACCATCTCACAGTAAATTATGAATAGTATTAGTTCTTTGAACTTCATTTTGCAAATGAATTTGACAGAACACTCCACACCTTAAGCTTATATTTTTACCTCACACAAGCAGCATTGTTGTAGACAATCTGGCATTCGCGAAGGAGTTCCTCTTCATCCTTTACCGACAACCCGAGGTTCTCTTGAAGGATGTCACCGGGTACTAAACGTATCTTATTGCAGGCTTTCGGATCAATGGCTTGGAGCTTTTCGAACACCTGAAACAACATGTTCATACATGTTCATAAATAAAATAAATAAATAAATATACTAAGACAGTACATACACATAATGCGAAGCGTTTTTAGGTAGGATATCACTTCACTTTGAGGGGCCGAGTTCGAATCCTCGTCTAACTTTTCTAAGTTATGTGCGTTTTAAGTAATTAAAATATCACTTGATTCATCGGTGAAGGAAAACATCCTGAGGAAACCTGCATGCCTGAAAGTTCAACACAATGTTCTCAAAGGTGTGTGGAGTCCACCAAAATACAAGTGAAGTCAAGTCACCAACTCCTCCCAGTGACGTTAATAGATTGCGGATCATGATTGAAACTTTATTCGAAATATGTGCAGTTTGATTTCTTTTAATTATTTAAGTATATAACGAATCAACGCATCAAAACAAAGACTTTGGTTATTCTGTATTAAATGACAAAAATGTCTAATTTGCTTAAAATAGTTTGTTACGAATCGCATAAATAAATGTTTGGTTAAGAATGAATAAATAGTACGACCTTACTGTATATAATAGTGTTAGTGAATTAAGTATTTAAGGTAAACGTTACATATTCATGTTTTGGTAATAATTAACTTTTGAAGAAGCACGAGGAAATTATTTTAGTGAGAAAGTGGAAATTAAAGTTAAATAAATAAATATACTACGACAATACACACATCGCCATCAAGCCCCAAAGTAAGCGTAGCTTGTGTAATGGGTACTAAGATGACTGATGAATATTTTAATCAATAATATTCATAAATAAGTACTTATAATATACAGATAAACACCCAGACACTGAAAAAAGATTCATGTTTATCGCATAAACATTTTTCCAGTTGTGGGAATCGAACCCACAGCCTTGGACTCAGAAAGCAGAATCGCTGCCCACTGCGCAAATCAACCGTCAATATATATTATATTATTGTGTGCATATATATATATATACATTTTAGTACTTTATCTGTGCATGTCTGTATTCCTTTTATGTAAATTTTTATTTATGGAACTAAATAAATAAATATTGCTTACCCTTGATTTAAGGAATTTATCTAATCTTGCCACTGGACTCTGGCCTTTCTTCGTTCTGACAAGGATGTATATAGTTTTAACTTCAGGGCAAGACCTGAGCAGTTTCTCTACCAAGACCTTTCCCATGAAGCCAGTAGCTCCTGTGATGAAGATCGCTTTTCCTGCATAGTATTCCGTGATTCCTAGCGATGGCATAATGCTGGTAGTGATCTGTTAAAAATATAAATTATTATAATATAGAGTATAGAAATGATTAAATAGAGACTGAAGCGGTGATAGCGCATTAGGCAGGAGCTCGACTTCACTATCGGGGGCCGAGTTCGAATCCCACCTCGCACCTCTAACTTCTCGAAGTTATGTGCGTTTTAAGTAATTAAAATATCACTTGCTTCAACGGTGAAGGAAAACATCCTGAGGAAACCTGCATGCCTTAGAGTTCTACATAATGTTCTCAAAATATGTTCACAAAAATACTGGGCCAGCGTGGTGGACTACGGCCTTAACCCCTTCTCATTGTAGGTGGAGACCCGTGCTGTGTTGTGGGCGGTAATGGGTCGATGTGATGATAAAGAGTAATAGAGTTAGTACTAGAGCAGGGGACAATAGCGGACAGCGGTTACCCAAGACGTCATTAGTGTATTACCTACTGATACGTAGATCTTTCCCATACTAACTCTAGCCTACTATTCTGCACAATATACCTACCACGGTACCACCCCAATCCACCGCGTCGTGTCACTCGCGCTTTAGTAATTTCTTCGCAATGCGTTCTTTGTTACTTTTATCTCTCTTGATCAGCTCAAAATGATCGTTAGCTTGATTTCAATAACTCATAATTATATTCTCAAGAATTTGTCTATGAGGAAGCAAAGCGCTTGCAGTAGGTTGTTCATGGTTTCTGGTTGTCAATTATTATTAAGAACATATTTACAGTCAAATCGTAGAAAAGAAAATACCTAAAAATAGAAGAGCTCTTCTATTTAAGGCGGTTTAAATTAGTATTTTAAGTATTAAGATAAGAATAGAATTAAAGTCTCGTTTGTAGGCCTAGAGTCTTGGGTTTGGTTTTCAAGAACAAGGAATTCTCGGTACCAGCGGGGATTGTTCACTACCCTGACTCACATAGTCCTATGATTATTCACTAACTGACATGACTGACATGACATGACGTTCCGGTTATTATTGCTGCAGATAATAGTCCATATAGCAATATTAGAGCAGCTTGTTGGGTTAAAGCTGAAATTTCTTCATTCAAATACGAGGCACTTTTGATGTATTACAAATTATCATTGTATGTATGTACACTAGTAATTAATAAATACAATTGTTTCATTATACTTATGTCATTTGATGATCACAATTTGCCGAATTTAAGTTAAAATTAGTTTTAAGTCCATAAATTATAAATTAGTTATGTTTCCTTTAAATTGGTTCAAGTTAATAAATTATTCATTTAATAAACTAAAAATTATAAAGTTGAAGTTTAAAAATTTTAAAATAATAAAGATGATCAAGAAGAAGACTAAAAAAATGTTTTGATTTGTTGTTTAATAAAATTTGATTGTTCTTTAAAAACTTTTAAAAAAACTTACTGAACGAAATCTTCGTCCAAAAACACAGCACCAGCGACAAGTGTAACAGATTATATTCTAAGTACAGCTAAGAAAATAAAATATTTATTTAAATACGAAAACGACTTAACGCGAGTAGAGCTTCTCACTTATTGACTTAATTTATACTTAACCGCCAAAAATGTCGAATCATATTTTTAAATGAATTAAGCTGCCCAGCTGAATAAAGTAATTATCGAAAATGAGTATTTCAGAATTGTGACGCGAATTAATTGATATAAATTTACTATACTACCTTTTACTCGCTATTTCGCTCGCCTAATTGTAGATTTATTAAGGTAGAAAGTGTCACGCCTTACTACCTATATAAATCTACAATTACGCCTAGTATAAGGATTCGGTTCCCCTTTGAGGTGACATAGTTCGATCCCCGACTCTATTTTTGCGGAGTTATGTGCGTTTTAAGGAATTAAATATCATCTTTAACGGTGAAAGAAAACATGTTGAAGAAACCTGGGTGCCTAAGAGTTTTCCATAATGTTCTCAGAGGTTGTTTGAAGTCTATCAATTTTCACTGGGCCAGCTCAGCGTGGTGGACTACGGATTAAACCATTTTCATTCTGAGAGAACTTTCTAAAGTGTGCCGCTAATGGCTTGATAGATTAATGGGAGAGTTTTAAAAATGCATTGCTTAGTTAATTAATGCGGAACCATGTGTACCCGTCTAAAAGAAATTAGGGCGCCCTCCTCAAGTAGTAACTTGCTTGTAATCATTTTTTTTTTACTGAAGATTGTTTTTAATTTTAGTCTTCTTAAACAATATTCTTATATACTAGGTAAATTCGATTCGGAATTTTATTAATAGGAATAAAATTTTTGGAAACACAACTTTATTTACCTAAGTATTAAAATAGTTGTAGGTAATACATTCGTAAATTATAAGAACTGTTTTTGGGTACAAAAAAATGGAAACCTAAAAAAAAAAGAATATCTTGGCCACACCGCGGTTATTTTTTAAATGATTGCGAATGTATAATAATAAATACACAGGTAAGCTACACGTGGCATGTGATTGCTTTACCTATTTCCATAAATTGTTTTATTAATCCACTACAAGTTAGCCCTTAACTGCAACCTTACTTGGTGTTAAGTGATGGTGCTAAGACGGAAACGGGCTAACATTTTAGGGGTATGGCAGTTATATTAAACCCTAATCGGTTTCTGAGCGACATCGTATCGAATGCTAAATCGTTCGGTGGCATGTCTTCGTCGTGTTAGTAACCGAAGACTATAACAAAGAAAAATCAGAAATTATGAATTCACAAATCGCCCTGCCGTGGATGGAACCCAGGACTTCCCACTTAAAACCACAGCGTTTCGCCAGACAGGTCGACATTTAGTCACAAGACACTATGGCGCTCTTGGCGTGTCAATAGTCTTTTCTTTTTTCTTTTTCGGATGGACACTTGCCGATAACCACCTGAGGGGTTGCTACGGCGTTACCGGGGGAGTGGGGCGAGCGCGTAAACTCGCCATGAGAAGAGCCCCAGGGCCTGACGACATTGGGGGGGAGAATGGGAGACGTCGACCCGAGGGTGCATCCTGCGAGGACTCGAAAATCGGCTCGGTTCGACGTTAATCTGACTGTTGGTGGACTTTTGGACTAATCATTGTTTAGTCGTCGATAACGTCAGAAATCGGGGTCCCTCGTCTTCGCCGGCGAAAACGCTGTGTTTGTTGCGTGTGTGTGTGTTGTTGGGACACGTTGTCGGTTGTTATTTTATCGTCAGGGTCGTCAAGGACATGCTTTGGACGTCGCCGCTTTGGCTCGACGTCGGGGACGGGGGTATAAGTGGACGCCTTGACCACTAGGAGGTTGGGGTGTCGGACTGCGCGTGTCAATATTATACTTCTAGCGCTTTATGTATAGCTGTGTGTTAATTAATAATAGCCTTAGTGTATGTTTGTATGTTAACATAAGTCACACTCAAGTTAGCGTAAATCGAATTTTACAACTCCATACTATTTTTTATTGATAAATTTCAAACGCTTTTCTCTCAATTTCTTGCTTCAAACTCTAAGTTGTTGGCAGTAAAGATTCGAATCTATGGTTCCGCCCAGCGATAGCTCATGGTGAACAATTTTCAAGCAAAACGTGTGCCTAAGTTTTGGGCTCTTCTTAGACTAATGCTCGTTTGGAACGCTCCTAGCATTCGTTTTAAGTAAACGAATGTTGTTATCATCCTCACCTCGCAATAATGCAGACATATACCAACTGAACTACTTACTACGAACGCTTTTTAAGTGCCTGTGATAGGCCTACATAAATGACGAATTTTTGAATTAAAATTTGACCTATTATAAACATCTGTGGAGTGTGACAATATTATCCTTCGAAGGTAATTACAAAACTAGTCTTTAGTTTCCGTCATCTATGACAAATTTTGGACACCCAATAATAATTGTATGTCTTCTTATGGTTTGTAATGACCTCCCGCTGAAGCTAGACATCAACTTACTGGTAATGACTGATTTCCCGTAACTTTGTCCACGTCTTTCACCCAAATCCCAATACCCCTTATTGGGGGGGGTTTGAGGGGGTATTGTTATTTGCTATTGACATCCTTTATCTGCCTGTGAAATTCTCGTAAAATCAATTTGCAGATTTTGTTGTCAATATCGTTTATAACTTTTTAACATTTAAATGCATTTAGAAAAACGCAGTTTTGATAAAGAAAACAGACACTTTAATTTTATCTATTTGTATCGATTCAAATAAGTATGCCTTTTTTATAACACACTTACCTAGATCTTATACCAACTAGATTACATATGCCTTTTTTTATAATATATAATACCTATGTATTTATTCCATGAATTCTAATCCACCGAATAAACATACAATTTAAAGTACACTGTAAAGGTGAACCGCTGACTGGCATTGCGCACTGAACGTCTATGTAATTTATATTTAATTCATATATAAATACGAATACTACCTATTCCCTGGGTTAACTTACATAACTTTACTAACAAACACGTGGAATTGTTTAAAATCAATGTTTTTATTTATTTTGACACCCTTAACCTATTAGCGTACTGACTGCTCGGCAAAGGCCTCCTCATTTATAGGAGAGAGGGTTTTAGAATTTAGAACCCTATGCTCTAAATTACACCACGCCAATGCGGATTGTTGGGCTTAAAGTTATAAATAAATAAATATACTACGACAATACACACACCGTCATCTAGTCCCAAAGTAAGCGTAGCTTGTGATATGGGTACTAAGATAACTGATGAATATATTTATGAATAATATAAATACTTATAATATACATATAAACACCCAGACACTGAAAAACCATTCATGTTCTTCACACAGACATTTTCCAGTTGTGGGAATCGAACCCACGGCCTTGGACTCTGAAAGAAGGGTCGATGCCCACAGCGCCAATGCCAATGTGTTATAACGACAGCTTAACGTGCTCTCCGATGCTTGATTGTTTCCACCGACAATAACCGTTACCACCGACAGTGGCGTGCATAGAGGGTATGCACAGGGTATGCAGATGTTATAAAATTAAGAAAACCTCAAGTACTAGTAATAAATACTTAAGAGTAGGCTTTTTATAACTCTCACAAAGGCTTTCCTTAATTTTTTATAACTGGTACTGCAGTTTTTCTTCATTTTATATCATCTGCATACCCTGTGCATTCCCTCTAAGCACGCCACTGACCACCGACCATTTTTATTATTTTTTAGTATCTTTTAGTTATATAGAAATAATTTCTTTTAACTAACAAAAAAATTAGCCTTGATGTCTGAAATAAGGATAATTATTATTATTATTATTTACTAATTGACTAAATCCAGGCTGGTACTGAGAATTATATAACGAAAAAACCCCAATACCTAAAAAGTTTTGTCCCGACCCGGAATATGAACCAAGGAACACGTGATCCGTAGACTACGCGTAAAGACTAGACCAACAAGGCAGTTACTTACTTTGAAAAAGTTGATAGGTATTTCAATATTTTTTTAACAGAGAAAAATCTAAAAGTACCTACCTACTTAAAGTGACATTACTTGCATTTTATATCAACTTTGGATAAGACCGCCTACCGATACATGACTAGCCTTGAATATCTTTGCTGAGTACATTGACTGCGAATGCTAGAAGGTTTTTAAACTTACCGGGTTCGCGGTTTATTTAAAAATACATTCACATATTGGCAGTGTTCATAACCTCTACATTCCGTTTTGTTTCGTAGACCGTTAACCGGTCTTTATTCCGCTACAAGGCAACCCGCGACTGCAATCTTACCTGGTAATTAGGGATGCTACAGTCTATGATGCTAGCCTGCTAACCTATTTTGGGCTATCGCAGTTATTTTAAACCTATACCCCGTAATCATTCGTGGCATCGCACTGCACGGCTAGAATAGGTTGCGGGAGTGCACAAGCAGATTTCTGATGATGCTATAAAATTGCTAGCAGATTGGAATGTACCTATGTAAATCACTTCCGTGCTAGTTCAAATGGATTGGAGCGGCAGTGATTCGTCCAGTGAAACATCCACTTCTCCGCTTGCGGGGCCTTTGAATGCACAAGCAACCGGCAGTCAGGGCTCCAGAGTGAAGAACCTCCTCACAAGACGCGCCGTTTCAAGGACTACTGCCTTCTGTATTCGACCCTTGATCCAACAACCAAGCGAAAGATTCTTCTTCGATTCTCCCCGGAGAAAGGACAAAAATGTACCTTCTCCCACCCTATATGAACTTTCCCAGCATTGGCGGCCAAGTGGAAATAATATCCAAATATTATATGTGTAATAATAAATGGGGGTAAAAAGAGGTCCCGGGTTCGATTCCCTGGTCAGAATAAAAATGTTCTATACATGATATTTTAAAAAAAATCTAGGTATAACCTTTTCGGTCCAAGTCCCACCTATTTTTATATCGCTGTCGTTCTGGTTTCCTTATTTAAGGGATGTCAAAGAATGTAATGCAAAGTGTAAGTATAATACAAAAAACAGTGATTTTACCCATTTCGAAGCCCGGGCGAATAATGGATGTAATGTTATGTCTATATATATAAAAGAGAACGTGTGTGGGTATGTTCCGTTTAGGCTCCGAAACGGTTGGACCGATTTCAATGAAACTTTCAGGGAATCTCCGGATTGAGCGAGTAATCCTGTAAAGTTTGGTGACAATCGGAGAACTCCTATTTTTGAACTGACAAACTGTCAAATACAGCTTTTATTTACTATGATGATATTCTATTGTTGGGTGTACATGGGTGTAGATAATGATCTTCACCCGCTCGAGAAGAGAGTAGAAGAGAATGAATACGGAGAGAAATAAATGATTTAATATGTTATGAGACTTAAATAAAAAATTTTGTTGTTTAAATAAAATAAAGCAAAATCTAGCCCGGCGAAGCGGGCTGGGTACGCTAGTAATTAATAAATATTGTAAAAAGGTGTGTACCTATACTGTCATATATTTATTTTTTTATTAAAACTTCCTTATGTTAGGGTAACTATATGGTTGTAATTACCTGGAATTTAATAAATAAATTTTAAGTTAACCGGTGACACCAATCTTACCTGTGATGATGCAGTCTTAGAAGATGGTAGCGGACGAACCTGATAGGGATATGGAAATTATATTTTCAAACACGGTTTCGTATCGGAACGCTCAATCACTTTGTACTACCAGAGTAAAAGATTCTGGTCTTAAAAAACCTCGCCACTTATGGAATTTATATAATTTTTTTAATAGTGCTTATTATATATTATCTACAGGCGTATTTGATAACACGGTTTAAAAGCGGAGAGCGACGTCGTGGGAACAATTTGTGTGGATTGGTATTTACACTATTAAAAACATTATGGAGAATTCCCAGGCATGCAGGATTTCTGAAGATGTTTTCCTACACCGTTAGACCAATCAAATACTTAATTTGTAGAATGAATAGTTACTTTGTTTTTTTTTCATTGTTTGACTTTGGTCGCCATAAAACCTTTCAGCCAATCTTCAGTATGTTGCTTCGTTAAGTCTCACCTAATACATCTCATTCATATGTCATCATATTTCAAACATATGTCCCAATTACATTTTAGCAAGAATAGGCACACTACGCGAAATTAGGAAAATCAAGTTTTAAAGCGGAAATAATAAAAACAAGTAATTTTATATTTAAAATAAACACCAGGTAGGTATTAATACAAGGTTCCCGTCGTTCAAGAGAAAAAAAATAACAATCGTCATATCTAGGTCACGATAAATAATAATAATTATAATAATATCATGGATTTGCTATCAAAATATTTGCTTAAATAATATTACCTATGTTGCTAATTATATGTTCTAATTTATGTTACATTATAAGTTTGAGGACTGGTTTCGATACACAGTATACAATGGTGCAATTTTTATTTTATTTAAAATAACCAAAATACTCTAAGTCATGTCATTTTTTATTTTTATTTTAGACACTATGAAAGTAAACAAGCCAAATATAATATGTGGCCCGAAATTAGCTAACCGTCTGTTATAATCTGTTTTCCAAGTATCTTATACAATTGCGTCTTAGCTCTTATTTCAAATCAGTTTCAGAAATTTTTCTAATCTACCAATTCATTGGCATCAGTAACCTGCCTCTATTTTCCTATTGGCGTCATTATAATTTTCCAATGGCGTACCACTGACAGTCTAATAATACAAATGAGATATCAATGAGATGGTAGTGTTGAACATGTGCTATTTTAAGATCGTTTATACCCAAACTACATGTTTTACATAACAAAAAAATAAATTAATTAGCTTTTCAAGGGAAAAAAAAAGTACTATTATTCTTAGTCTAAATAATTCTTATTATTATTATAGTTTAATTTTAATTTAATTCTAACAAGAATTTTAGTCTAAGTAAACAAAATTATTATTATTTATGCAACTGCACGGTCATAAAATTATCAACAAAAATAATACGCGACGCATTAAAAACCTGTTACTTTTTTGAATAATTTCTCAACAGAACGCAAGATTAGTTGGCGTGAGAGTCCAGTGGATATCTAATTATAGCGATCATTTAGGTGTTATCTTAGTTACGTGATCCTAAGGTTGCCTGGAAGAGATCGCTACTAAGCGACAAGGCCGCCCTTTGTATCCTACTTTTTAAGTTTATTTTTGTTGTGTCCATTGTTTTTTTTTTCCTATTTGTGGTGTACAAATAAAGTGTATAAATAAATAAAAAATAGTGGAAAACTATCGCCTAAATAGGAACACGTTCTTTTTTTTAATTCACTACAACTTAGCCCTTTGACTGAAATCGCACCTGGTGGTAAGTAATGATGCAGTCTAAGACCACCATACAGGCTAACAGGTAGCGGGCTAACCTGTTAGCGTGTATGGTGGTCATAACCATAATGGGATTCTACGCGACATGCATAGCACCGGAACACTAAATCGCTTAGCGGCACGTCTTTGTTGGTAGACTGGTGACCAGCCACCGGCCAAAGCAAGAAATTCAGAAATTATAAATTCCCGAATTGCCCCTGCCGGTAATCGAACCCGGGGCCTTCGACTTAAATGCACAGCGCTCACCGTTGCGCCAGGGAGGTCGTCAAAATGATCATCGTTACATCAGAACGTAATCGTAGTTTATGTGAAAATCCCTCCGTGACCCATCGATTTGACTTACTATTAGGACGACGGTATGCTCAAAGACTACGGTACTTATATACTACAGTGTTAGGTAAATAGTATTCACCTACCACATATAAAGCTGAGGTCCTACTGGACTGGAAACGAACGGTAATATCAATATATCATTTACTATGTGTATTGTCATTTTTAAAATTATTGTGCAATTATGTACCGAATAATGAAGCCGCAAACATAAAAACACTCGTGAATAATATAGCTGTCACCAACAGAATAAAAGTCAAGGGTTAAATACTTTATTCAATCGCCGCGCAGACGTGAACGTAATTGCTTCTATTAGCTTTTTACCTATTTTTATTTGGGGAAAAAAAAGTGTATTGTCTATTGAGACATATCCTTTATTTATATATATAATAAAATATTGTCGTATGTGTATGGTATGTAGTACCCGTTTAAATATTTTTAGTAATTTTGATTAACCACGAAAACCTTTGTTTTCATTCTTTAATAATTATGGCATAGCAGGCGTGGCTTAGTGACACTAATCTCGAAGCGGCATTGTGGGAAACGGCGTAGTGAGAACTATTCTGGCAAAAACCTGCAATATTTCTAAGAACTTCACACAATCTGTTGAGAGTGCATGAAGACTCGATTTGAATTTTGTTCCCATGTACCCCTTAATTAATTAATAAATAAATAAATATGTACCCCTAAAATACACACATTGCCATCTAGCCCCAAAGTCGTAACTCGTGTTATGGATACTAAGATAGCTGATGAATATTTTTATGAATATCTTACATAAATACTTATAATATACAGATAAACACCCAGAAAATTAAAAACATTCATGTTCATCACACAAACATTTTACACTTGTGGGAATCGAACCCACGTCCTTGGACTCAAGAAGCAGAGTCGCTGCCAACTACGCCAGTCGACCGACTAAGCCGACCGACTAGAATAAAAGACGTTAGTACAATTCAAATGTTTATATTTCAAATAGGATATGCTAAACCGGAAAAATATTACAAACATTTAAAAACCGAAGTTAAATTATACAATTTTAATTTCTAAACAAAAAGTTGCTAGAGGTGATAAAATGGTTCCGTATGTATAAAATACGTTTTAAACGGCATCCTTTGAGGGCCACTCGTGTGCAATTACACACTTTATTTTTTTAGTTCAATATAATAATATGAGCGAAGAAAGCACGATTTGGTTTAGTCCATTCTCAATATGGTACCTAACCACATTTATGAACACCACTAGAACTGTAACCTTTAGGACAAAGAATCAAATCACAAGCGGCAGGATTCACTTGGGAACATATTTCACCGATAAAAATTTCTGAATTAAATATCTAAACTCTAACACATTCTAACACATATCTTTGAAATGTATGATTTTCTTATCATATCTCAACGCTTCCTACAATTCGACATTTTAATATTAATTTTTTCGCTAACGTCGATAACCTCTCCTTGAAAACACATTTTAACAGTTCAACACATTTTGTTACATTAAAATTCATATTATTATTCCTAAAACTCCACATTTTGAAAAAGAAAATGAATTTGAGAATTCAACTATTTAAGAAGTCGACAATTGAACAATTCGCTAAACAAAATTTTTTTTTTTTATATTTTAGCTACAGCCACATTTTAGGAATTCAACTAGCAGGGATTTCTTTCTTTGGCTCTCCCAATTAGTATACAGTTCCGTACATCATCCAAGACGAAAACTTTAGATATAAAATTTCAATAGAATCTGTTTTAAAACTAAATTTACAGTTGTAAATACTCAAGTTTTTTCTCTAACTTGTCTTATTATATAGACAATCATTTCGTTACTTTTTAGTGTAAAATATGTTAACAAATAAAATATAAAGAGATAGAATATCTCAAAAAAAAATCAATTCACAATGTTCCCTGTAATAAAGGATAGCGGTATTTGTGGACGTATCAATTTAGTTGAGATTAGAGATATGTGTACCCGAAAGTGCATCATTAGCTAGCAATTAATATTAGATAAGGCTACATTTAAGTCTGCACCAGACTATCTTTCATGTTGATTCAATCGACGAAGGCTGGTGACTTCCATACCGAATATAGCAAATTTGGCCGGCTCTTCAAAGTGAACCTATAGAAATAAAATCATCTTCATCATCCACAATTAAAGTTACGTTTTTGGCTGGCGGGAGGCTTCGACCGTGGCTAGCTACCAACCGTGACTAGTACCGACAAAGAAATAACACTAAGCGATATGGCCGGCATACCCCAACAGTTTAGCCTGTTGCCATCTTAGCCAGCCGATGAGATTGCAGTCGAGGGCTTAATTCTAGTAAAATAAAAAATAAAAAATAGAGTAAGCTGGCTTCATCTTGATAGGAAAAAGGGGTTGAGATCATCAGGCTGCTACAATGCGAGTTGGCGGGCTTATTAAATAGTCTGTGTATTTTTATCAATCGATACAATCACAAAGAATCTGAATTTGTGGACGCTTGCAATAGGCATGATGGCGGTAAAAAATAATCGCTAAAATATTCTATTTATCTAATGATATAAAATTCAAAAAAAGACCAACACACATTTAAGAACATTATGCGAAATCTCAGGCTTGCAGGTTAACTCACGATGTTTTCCCTCACCGTTGAAACCAAACACTGGCAAGTGATATTTTAATCATTTAGAACGCACAAACTTGATAAGTTACAAGTTCGTGCCGGGGATCGAAATCGGCACCCCCTAAAGGAAGCCAGCTCTAACCACTTATAATGATAAAACGTGTTCTCATTTTCATATATTTTTAATTAGTTTTTGATCAACAACTGAGAGAATCGAAATAAGATGGTGTCTTTAGAGAATATCAATACGATTTATACCCACCTCTTTATTATTGTCATCGCTATCCTGACTAATATCAGGTGGAATGTTGGGTCCCAGCTTCTCAGCTAAAGTCTTAATCTGAAGAAAATTGTAAGCTTAATATTATCAAGCTAAGCTCAGTGTTCTGTCTTCAGACTTCAGGAAGTTGCTATAGCTTTCCAAGAACAAAAACTCCTAAAATATTTAAGCGTAGCAGGTTTTTAAAATTGTTATTATGTGTTACTGGGTTTTCTTTATTTAGATATAATATACGAGTAGTTCGGACCGTAGACGGTGATTAGTGCGGAAACCCCCGAATCACCGCACTGACGCGCTCACTCAACACAGTAATATTAGTGAGACACAAATTTTGCTGCGTTGATATGGACAGGGTCATTAAACACAAAAGATGGCATCAACTTATTGGCGCTGAAACATATTAAGATCATCAAGCGGCAAGCACGAGATTTGAAACTCTTGTTTCTTTTTACAATGATAAGCCCCATTGTCGTCACTAAAATACGAAAGGTTCTTTTGTTTACTAGTACTTTAAGAGTATTCTAAAAGATGGCGCTGGTTTATTTGTGAGATGAATTAGTGTACTTGTTTGCAAGACTATCGTCGCTTAGCTAACAATACTGTTCAAGTCAAATTGGCATAGTTTAAGGAGATACATAACATGGTGGGAAACATCTATAAGTTTTATTTCCTAGCAATTGTTTTACCTTATTTATTACCTAGGTATTAGATTAAATTGTGTAGACCGGGCAAACACGTGGTAGCGGCAGCGAAAAGAAAACTTACGAAACCGAACCTTAAAGACCCTAAGCTGGAAAGGAGGACAAAAGTTACAAAGAACTTACGTGCAAATATTTTAATGGATATGCGGTAATGGTTCGGCAGTGGTCTTCACTTCATATGAGCGCACAAGCAGTGCTACCCAACCCTACAATTTTTATATTACTCGTATAGGAGGGGAAATATTTTTCATTTTATGTCATCTTTCTGCTTATGCCTACCCTAAGTACAACCCTGGTAAAAAAACCCTGTGCACGCCTCGGCTGTTAGCTAAGCGACGCTATATCTATTAATGTATATCGATGACCGCTTTGGCTGTGTATAACTCACATTGGGGTATTGGGAGAAGCAAGCGCGCGCTCGGCCGCGGCAAGACGGCGCCACCGCACGCCCGTAACGATCGCGGTCCGCCGGGTCAAACATGTAGTAACCTAAAATTGACAGCCGGTAAAATCCCACCGCGCCACTGCAGCTTTGCAAATCTACATATAATCCGTATGCATGTACATATATATTGTACATATATATAGTATATATACAACGTGCACTAGAATAACGAAATAATATTGAAGGATGCATAAGTATATTTCATAAGGAATCACCCTGTAAAAAATTCAAAAGAAGCATATTTATTTTTGTATACAAACGAATTCAAAACATTCCAAGTGTTTATTTATGACAACATTATTGAAGATAAAAGCGCGACACGCGCATATTACCTACGCTACGCGACCTACCTAATAAAGTGACAGGACCCACTTGATTTTAATTTTGCATGTGATGTTAGGGCTGTACCTAATTTCTTTCAGTAAAAACTATGACGGTTGTTTACCTACTCAAAAACTATAAGGTTTCGGTTTTACGGATAAGTCTCAGAGATAGTACATAATTAACCTTTAAAGTCTGTGAAGTATTGGTTGTTGTATATTATATATTTTTTCCACTACAAGTTATTCCTTGACTGAAATAATAAATTCCCAAATTGCCCCTGCCGGAAATCGAACCCGGGATCTCCCACTTAAATTCACCAAAGTGCACGACTCATTAATAAAATAGCTATCCAATTATTTGTCAATAAATAACGAAAAAAAAACACATGAGTCGTGCAAAATAAAAAGAAAAAAAAAAAAATTTAAAACAGCTGTACTAGGAAAGTGATACACAGGCGCCCCTGGTGGAATAAAATGTACATAATATCTATAGATATAGATATATCACCATCCATGTTAATTTTACATGGATATATATAGATATACAGTCTTGCAGTTTTCGTTTTTTTCAATTGCAATTAAACTACACTGAATTAATTAATCATTCGCATTCAGTGACCTACAATCGTCGATTAGAATTTTTTTTTTTAATTTAAAAAAAAAAATTCTAATCGACTTTTAAAAAAATCCATTATTAACTCAAATAATGGATTTTTTCACAAGTTAAGAGTGTTTTCGGGTTTCACACATGACGGACAGGAAAATTTTTTGACCTATTTTGGTGTTTTTTTCCAATTCTATTGCAGTAAATCAATTTTTTAAAAGTATGGAATTAATCTCCATTAAATTATCTCGACAATAGTATGCAAAATATCTTGATTCCGTGAACTAACAAGGCTATAATAATAAAAATAGCCGCCGAAATGAGGCGAAAAAAATTTTTCGATCGTAAAGCACTCTCTGATGCTTCGCATCATGAGTCGTGCAACATCTTTACCGAATAATGCATCAAAAGTTCAATATTGAACATGTCATGGTACTAGTTATATTTTTTTTAGAAAATGATAAAAATAAACCTTTTTATGACCATAGGCATACATTAAAGTATGAGGATAGTTGCTAAATACTATGCTAAACACTAATGCTACCGGCTTTAGTAACCAAGTTCAGGCCGTTTAGTGTCTTTCCGTCTGAAAAGTAGGTAGCACACACACACTAATTAAATTAAATTCCATTTTTAAAAACGACGAATAAAAACTGCTGTCAACCATCCATTAGCACTGCTCCATGAGACTGCACTACGTAGACTTGAACTAAAAGAGTCTTTCTTCTTTAGAGGTATTTTCTTAATATCTCTTCATTAACATAGAAATCTGATTTCGTTTAAAAGTTGTTTTCCTGATTAGGATAATGCTACCTCTTGGAGTCCTGAAGAGTGCAACGGCGAAATCTCCGCGGCCTGCAACGAACACACCCGATTTCTCTTCCCGGAAGAATTCTGTGACCTGTTCAAAAGTGATATAACAATGATTTAACGTAAGAATGTATTATAATAGAGAATCTAATATTATAAATGCCAAAGTGTGTGTTGTTTGTTTATCCTTCCTTCAAGCCTTAACAAAGCAATCAATCAACCAGATTTTTGGATAGAAGATAGAAGAATTGTAAGGATATAGGCTGTTTTTTATCCCAAAAAACAAACGGTTCTGAAGAATTTGTAAAAAAACCGTAAATCTCTCGGCTGTATGTTGCAACAGCTAGTTAGCCTTCCAACATAACGACTTAAAGACGATGGCTGATCTGAGGGATGATCATAGTAATAGTATAAAGAGAAAGATGGTAATGTGTCGCGCATTAATCCAGGAACGTGTAAGTATAAGGATAAATAACGTTTGGGCAAAGCTGCAGAATGCTTTTGCTTCGTAGAAGTGCAGCCGATCCTGGAAAAACTAAACTAAGTTACCGAGGACAACCTAATTTTAATTATTTTGTGCTAATAGTTCCGGCTCGGTGGAAGGACTTACTGCCTTCCACCGAGCCGGAGGAGGCAAGGAAGACAGTTCGGACTTTTGGTCTAAGGGTAAAATCTACCATACCGTAGTGATAAGATCGCTTCATAGCTAAAGTTTTTTGCATTTATGTTAGAAGCGCTATTGTAAACGTATTACGAATAACATAACCTAGGAAGATTACGATTACTGTTTGAAAGATTGAAAGTAAACTGTTTTCTAAACTATGGCAATAGTTTGCTGTTGCTTGAAGTTCAATTTGCCATCGCCGATGACAATTTTTGTAACAGAAAACTATCTCCATCATTCAGTATATTGTTTATATTGTTACACACTGACGATAACAGCAAATTGTCCGAAAAGGAGTTTTGGCATCTAAACTTTTGTCAAATTAATTAGAATCATCTAGAATCTAGATGGACTTTCAAGAGGTAAAAGAAATATCCAAATCTGTTGACAGATTCTTATTCAGTGACATAATCAAGATAAAAATGAAACATTACCTTTTCAAGAAGATCATTATCTACGGTGCCTTTTTGACGAGGCCTGTACACAACAACGCGACACACACAGTTGCCAGGCGTATAGAATTTCCGCAGGATCTGAAATTTCACCAGAAGCGCAATTCTATGACAATGAGCATAAAATCTTTGGCTATGCTAAGAACTTAATTTTGATAATTTCTCGAAATAAATTCAGGATTGCGAGATTATAGTTACATAATACTAAAGTTAACAAAACAATCTGTTGGCTAAACCGAAGAGAAAGAAATTCGTAATCAAATGTGGTCTAAGATGGATCATTTTTGGGATAGAATTGCCCTAACTAAACCAAGTAATAATAAAATATTATAAATTAGGTGCTTATTTAAAAAATTTTTGACTAGCTAAAGGTCCAAAATCTCCAAAGAAACGAAATTAGTCGAAGCTGCATTCTATATTCTCACCTGTACGATATTAAGTATTTTAGAAGGTGGTCGGAAGTGCAGAAAGCTGTCCTGGTAAAGTTGATCACCGCTCTCAAGGATCTGGTCAAGGGTGGACGAACACCATCGACATACATCTTCCACTCTAGACATTGCTACCGCCATAATGGAACAAGAAAGAGCCTGCGAAGCATGTAAATCGACATTTGCTTTTGATAAACTAGTCCACAGCGTATTGATAATAATTTTCTATTTTATTATTCAAGAAAAAGCAGAAAGAAAAGAAGCGTGAGAGAACATCATGTGTTGACTCAACAATTGTAGTAGGAGCAGTCGCAAGACCGGCGGGCGGTCTTGCGACTGCTCCAGTTATTACAGTTTCCGATATTAATAATAATCAATGTGATCCAAAATCTTAAGAAGGCAGATTGAATAAAGTAGTACTAGCTGTTCTTTTCCTACTCTTTCCTGCATATAAGAAAAGCACTACTAAATTATTTTTTTTCAAAACCGAATATTTTGGAATAAGATCCAACCAACTTCGAGTGAAAGCGAAAACTTTGGAAACATCTAGATTATTTTTCCACGAAGCCCCTACGATTATGCCCCAGGCAAACTTTAGAGAACGAGCTTAAGCTCTATCTAGAATGGCGTTTCGTATTACAAAGTAGTCAAATATAGGTTACTTCTAGCGACAATTTGATTGAATTTACTAGGCTAAGCTATTTTTTTTTAAAACCACAGAACAAATAACTTTTAACGCTTTCGTCCCATATTAGCTTAGAATTATGCCTATCAGAAGCGAACCCTCTTAGCTGTTCTCACCTGATTACCACGTGAAGCAAATGGGAATTTCCGACAGCACATCGAGTGTTGAGCCGAAAGGAACTGGGTGCCATCATTGAGGACTAGCCAACCACTTGTATTGCGTTGACCTAAAACAAAATTATTGTCTTTAAAATATAATATCCTTATTCCGCTTGCACTAAGGGTGTCTAGTAGACTGGCTTTACGTAAAAAAAAAAGTTCCACGCAAGCAAGAAGTATAAAATCATGCTGACCTTTCAGCTTCCCTTCTCCTTTATCCTTTCTCTCAGAGGCTCTCTGCGCATCAACACATGTGGCACTACCAGGAGGATGTTTTCTATCTTTTTCCGCAGCACGACGTTTCTTACCCTCTATGGTAACCTAGTATAAATTCAAGAATCTTTTTAAAAACTTTCAATTCCTTTTCTTATTTAAAAGCCTAAAAGCAAAAGTGTCCTTTTTGGTCGTTTGTCCTTCTTTCATGCAGCTTACAGAAGAAACGATCCACGTGTTTCAATTAAAATTTTAATTTAATTGCATTTCACTTTACATTATTTATACATTGTTAATAATATTATCCCAATAATTAAAAGAAATTGTAATGAGTAATTGGGGTAGTAGAGGCAGACAATTTAATAATAAAAATTATAATAGTTCATTATTTAAAATCGTTTACAGTTTTAGCTTTATTATTTAAATATTTTTAAAGGGTATATATAAACACTTTATAATTCTCTTGCTTTTTTATATTTAATAGGATTCTATAATAAATTCGAATGCACATTGGATTTGGACCAGAACTATGCAATTTTAATTTAGATTTTTGTTGGAGTAAATTAAATTCACGATTTCGTCGCAGTTTATGATGACGTTAAATTTTTGGAAATCATTCGAATTTGATATCGAATCAACTTGCACGAAACGTTGAAAACGTTTCTGATAAAAACTGCTTGGGTGTGGAACGCATAAAAATATGAAAAGGCATTCATTTATCAATGCTGTACTGAACTAACTTTGCTAGTAGCTGGTACAAGTTTGACACCCGGCGGTGCGCGAACTATGGGTGGATCAACGCCACCTAGTTTCTTAATGGGCTGGACGGTTACAGCCATTGCGTAAAGTTGAAAGTCGTGCTTTGGTCGTTCAGTCACCGGTATGTTTTGAAGATAACTGAAATTTTAGAAGGCTTGTTTTAATAGTAATCTTTTACTATATTGTATTAGTAGTATCTAGATTGATTGTTAGTGATTCAATGAAATAGGAATGGATCAGTAGTATCGGATTTACCGTGAACTTGATTAACTATACGCTACGCTAAGCTAACTGAATTCGTCTTAATTACGTCCAAGTTTCTTAATATTCAACAATTTAATTAATATAAAACAATCCTAATTATTTCAAACTACTAATTATTTTACCTATTAAGTAAAGTTTTACGTAACATCATAATGTGTATGATTTACATTAAATAGTATGTTTGCTATACACCCATATCAAAGGATTTTTAGAAAAAAATAACGAAAACATACAAATACAATCATTACATTAGTAAATTTTATAAAAAGTAAGATAGACTCATACAGAAAAATTTAACCCACGAGAAGATAAATCTCCACTTACGCAAACGCCATCAGTTTCGCCGAAGTAAACGTTAAAACACACGCAGCGCCATCATCCTACGACACAATTTATATTGTGATCAAAATAATGTTGCTTTAAAACGTTTTTGTTAAGAGTTTAGCGTTGGGTCTCTTCCCACAATGAGAAGGGGCTATTTGTGGACCCAAAGGGACTTTAAACACCTTTAAAAACATTATGGAGAAACTCAAAACTTTCAGGTATGCAGGTTTCCTCACAATGTCTTCCTTCAACGTTGAAGAAAGTGATATTTTAATTGCTTGAAACGCACATATTTTTGAAAAGTTACAGGTGCGTGCTCAGATTCAAACTCGGCTCACTCAATCGGCTATCACCACTTCTTTGAAAGATGGATTACCGCACCAAAAAGATGAGTTAACCAAAAAGTTAATGAAATAAAATGGAAAGCTTGACTGTAAGCTTTAACATTCATCTAATCTAAGTCAACTGGGCCAATTATTTCGAAATCTTGTAATTGATTGGACCCGAAATTTTTAATAAGACTAGTATTTTAATATAATATGTTTACCTGGGCATCAATCCTCAACCCCGTGGGTCCACAAGCGTGGGGCTCCATCATGTAGAAGGGCGGAGCGCCCGCCACGCGCCAAACCGCAACAGCGTGTGGTATCGACCACAAGATGCCGTGCGTGTGCGTCTCGAAAAAACGCTCTAACGCACATCTGTTAAGTTCGATATTATGATCATATTTTGCGCACAACTTTGTAGAGATTATAGTCCTCAACCCTCATTACAGTAGCCTTGAGAGTATATGATCCTAAACCAAACCACGTCGTTATAAATAGTTTAATATTAAAGAGTTATCTTTGCCGGATTTCCGGGATATTACCTACTATTTCATCGATTTTTAAACTCCGTGGTAATCTGCAGCTCGTGTGCATTATTTTGTTTATCCACTCCCATGGTTTAAATCCTCTATAAAAGATTCTGAAATAGCTTAATGACAACATTAAAACACCCAATGTCATAATACCCATTATATCATCCAAACGGAGGAAATAATGTTGCACTGAATTTATTATAACACTCCTTTGTTTTATTCAATCCTTTCTTCTCTACAACGTGTATGAATTTTAAAAAGAACATTGTCATTAGCGCGACAGCACACCGCCAGATATATTAAATATTTTTTTGATATTTATACATAATTATATTTTTCAAATTTAATAGAATATAGAAAAAGTGAAGGGTAAGTAAAACAGCCATCGGGATCGGATCCTTCGAACATTAAAGAACAAATTCCAGTGAATTGTAATAATTGCTCTATACAAAAACAATTTGCATCATATAGTATATCGATTACCCTAAAATTATGTAGAATCGAATAGTAAATTGTTTTTCAGTATACAAACAATTGCTTTGCTCTTTTGCTTTACCTGACCGTCATCTCAGTAGGTGTCTTCTGCTCCAGTTTACCGGAGTATACTTGCTGTAAATCATACCGCACGTAGTTGACGCCCAACACAAAGCGTTTTAAAACCTACAACAAACACATTCTGCTCGAAAAAATTTATTTCCCTTGAAAAAACAATAGAAGTATAACATAACCAATAATGGCGAATACACCTTTACGGTAAGGTTTCAAAACTGTAAGATTTTTCTACAGAGTTGTCTGCTAAATTTTATGTAAGTTATGTATGCGTTGTGGTATACGTAGAGTTCTGAAAAACTAACTTTTGACACTTATTACTATTAATAGAAATCGAAACTAAAATTAATATAGTTTTATCAACTTCTTAAATGTAACTCACTAATAACAGAAACCAAAACGAAAATTAATATAGTAATATAGGCTTGCAAAGTTAGCATAATAGCTAAAAACAAGCTTTCCATGATTGCTATGTAATTAATATCTGTAAAATATATAAAGACAAATTTTATTATATACATCGCTTTAAAATAATAATCGAATTTACCTGTAGTGGTAGTAGAATATCTTCCCCAGGCCTGAACTCGTATCCCAAAGAGCCAAGAGATTTAGCAAACAGCTGGCAAGCGACGGCCATAACTTCGTCGACAGTGTTCCGAGTCCAGAGGTGAGGACGTCTCACGTGCGACATGCAAGCGCCCACTACCGCCCCGCATGATGTTTGGAGGAGAGCGTCACGAGTAAATCTAGATTTTAGTATACAAATTATGGTTTTGTAATATCCAGATTTGACTATGACAAGGATTTCCCGGAATTCCCAGGATTTCTTGACGTAGACCGGGTGGTGCCAAAAAATTGGACAGTACTTATGGAAATGGTGTACGGCAGTACATGTGCCGGGACACTGAATGTCTAGGTATCATACTCGTTGATTCGACGACGTTGATGAGTGGACGAGTAAAGGGCTTTACACAATCATACAAGCAATTTCTTGGCGAAGCTTCGTCGTTATACTGATAGAACAATTACCCTCGTATTTCTGCTGCTGGCATAGACTGTTTTTTTTTGTGAACTTTACAGTTTTACTTCGCTACGAAATTTTCCTTCGGATCAACGACAATAAATAGTAAATCAACATTTATTTAGCATTCGGATTCGATTCTTGCTCTTATCATAACATGCCTACCAAAACCCAACTGTATTGACAAACAAAACTAAATCCGAATTGCCATATATGATGACAAAAAATATGTAAACATTTTAACGCCTATTGAATGGATGAAATCAAAATAAATGCTCACTTGACTAAATCAGGTGGCCGTGATCCTCGAAGAATTGTTCGGCCTCGAGCAGTTTCCACATATGCAGTCAGTACCTATGGGAATATAGAAATTGTTTTATCAAAAATTAAGCATATTACTGATCAGAAATATTTCCAAAGATTTCCCAGAGGTCAATCGTCACAATCGCTGCAGCACCAAAAATGCTGCCAAAACTTTCCTATAGATAAATATATATTCAGAGGAGGGTGACATATCGTAGAATAATGAAAGTTGTTAAATTGTAACGCCTTTTAGTAACTTGCAAATTTTGCAACGTCATTTGGCTGTATAAATATAAAAACACACAAGTTTATCAACGACTCATTCGGTAAATTATAACAGAAGTACGTGAAGAAAATTAGTAACGAAGAACAATTTTCTTCGATAATCTATTTTTTTATTTTCTAACTATATTTACCTTCCATTCATATCCTTCATCGGGAACGGCGCCTTGTGCAGTGACGATACTGGGAATCTTCGCCAATTCCCAGAATACTCTCACTGATGCTATTGAGAACCTGTAAACCATCATGATTTACCATAACTATGCACTATGCGATTTGAACTGAAACTGCTATTACTGTTGAGTAGTAAACAAATTTAATGTTACATCGGCTACTACTATTTTGTGCGAATTCAAGCGATGTGTGTTGTTGCCTTGTTGTGCATATATCGGTAGAAAGTTTTATTTGTTACAATGCGCAAAGACAAAAAATATGTGGTGTGGGAACTAGATTAATTCGGTCACGGATATAAGCAAATTACGCTTTACGTTCAATGTACATCATGGAATTCCGCAAAGTAACACGTGCTACTATCTTTTACTTACTATATGTGTCAGTCTTAATAAGGACTAATTTCACGATTCAATTTGTAAACAAAGTTTAGTAATACTACTTTTTTCTATAGTTTCAAATGTTCAAACTGCAGCTCTGATCTCAGTTTGATTTGATTGAATGTAGCTTAGAGCTTAAGGCGTTTAGTTTCAAAGGTGAAATCGGGCCTAGTGTTATTAAAGTCTACTTGATATTTTTAAATGTCAATACTTGTTGGAGCCAGGTCTTCCCAACTTGTCCATAGTGGTTTTCAGAGTACCGGCGAGTTGGTCGGCACTCGCAAACAGTATGAGGCCCGCACCCCCTCCAGGGGAAATACAACCAGTGGGCCCCACTGCATGCGGCTCCCATAAACAGAAGGAGTTATCGTCCGCCCCACGCCATAGTCCGACACAATAGTCTTTAGCGCACAGAATGCCGTATTTTGCCTAAGAGAAACGTTTACAATTATAAAAAAAATATGCATATATTTATATGCTTTTGTACCTTACACGTTAGTTTGAATTTTGAAGCTGTTTCAAGGTTTCTAAAGCTTAAAATATGTGTAAAAGTTAATTTGATTGCCTGATATTTTAACAGACATTGTGTTTTTGGTATTTTAATTGATATCTTGATTAAAAAAAATTGAATGTGACTGAAATGTGATATGAAACATCATTACCTAAAATAAGATATTCAGATATTTTTATTTCTTTTTCGGACGTTCAAATATAAAGTTCACTGCGGCATCCCGAGACGTAATTATATTGGCTTTCTCTTTACACTACACAAAAAGCTTACCATCTCGCTAGTGAGAAATAGTTATTTTTAGTAAATTAGACAATATTTCGCTAAATCAATTCAAAAATATACTGTTTCAAAGAATTTCAGAATGGCCCTCTGGAAGTTCAGCACAGCACCAGTTGCCTGAGCTCTAATGTCACCCTGCACGACCTCTTGATCAATTTCCAATTTTATCTAAAAAAGATAACAAATTTTCTCATCATGATTCGTATGTGCAATGTGCATTCGCAAGTGTGTATGTTCTTGTGCATATAATGTGTGTTGGTTTGTAAGATGGTGTGTGTAAAGTCATGTGTCTGAAATACTCACATTAAAACTAGTGATATGAAATTCTGGTTCAATTTCAGACGGAGTCAGTTTAGGAGGTGCGGCGGCTCGTGGTAAAGACGTTGTGTAGAGTCGATCGCCATACTTGAGTATAGCGTCGATCAGTTGCGGTTTCCAATGGATGTACGGCTCTATGTGATCTACAATTATACCCATAGCTGCATTGGCCGCATCCTAAAAAAGAAATATAGTGTTTTGCTTAGTTATTATTATAATAATTTTGTATAGTTTACATTACTTATCATAACGTCACAGTTGCATGAACAGCTATTATTTTACCTGATTGTCCCTATTAGGTTGATCAAGAAAATAGTTTTCATTCTGCGCCACTCGGCCCCGAACCGACGCTACAGCTCGACCGATGCGTATAAAGTATGTGCCCATCGCTGCATCGTCCAATGGGTCTATTAGGTCGTCACCACCGTCACCTGAGTGTCAATTTTAACAAAAATACGTATTATTTACCAACTTTTTTTTCCCAAACTTGGTCACTAAATTATTTAACTTGTTAAACCGAAAAATCATTTTATATAGAAATCGATGTAATACATAATATGACATGTATAAAGAAAATTTAATTTCATTGATGTAAAGGTCAAACAACAATTTACCCAATAATGAACCCTGTAGGACACCAATTTTTTTAACTTCAATAGGGCAAACTGGCGAAAATATTTAATTCGATCATTAAAGCGTACCTTCTTCTTCAGCGCCCTCCTCATCACCAGTTCTGTATACTCCAGATTTTTGCTCTTTCAGTACAGATGTTAGTTCATTGATAATTTTCACCGGGTATAGTTTGTACGGTGCAAGACATTGTTTTCTATCGAGAGGGCCTTGAAGGGCTGAAAAGAATAGTATAACCAATAAGTGTAGATATCAAACGCTTTGTTAACTTAGGTAGTTCTCCTGAAATATTATTAGGTATACTAGAGCTAAAGCCAACCGCGTTATTTAGGTTCGGGAATCGAAAGATTTCCGGCGATAAAAAGTATCCTATGTCTCAAGCAAATTTTAATCCAACGTACTCGTAGGTAACAAACCAACTCATTTTATAATATTCTGTATGGGCTAATGTGGAATTCAAAAGACAATAAAGATATTAATTAACCCGGATATGTTTGCTTAGCAACACTTAATATACTTTCGTGGTAGAAAACATAAAGGCCTAATTAAATTTCCGGAAGTAGTTACAGAAACTTGAACAATATAGGTTGTCGAAAATCTTAGTTTCAAAGAATATGCAACTTACTCAGTTTATCAATAAATTCTCCCGGACTAGCGGCAACTATCAAAACAGGGCACGATTCAGGTGGCACAAATTCGGGTTCCGGTTCAGGTTGCTCTTCACCTTCTGCAAAGTAAACAGTGGTTTATAATTCAAAAATACCAATATAAAGGGCAGACTGTACTATTCGAAAACTGTAATAAAAACGTGAAATTCGAATTCTCAACAATACGTTCCTTGCGGGTTTCCTTTGTGTTAAAAAAATCAAAGGACTTGTCAAGACATCAAGACGCTAATGAGATAAAACATGTCATCATCAATAAAATCATCACCTGTCTAAATAATGTACGAATGCCGGTCCCAAAACTTATTTCATTTAGGATAAAGAAATATTAAGACAGCTTACCTTGTAAGGGATATAAATTATAATATAATATGCCAGTTTTCACTAACGCCAAACAAATAAGTCACAGCTAAACTAAGAAGATTCCTAGGTATATATCAACAGTGGTTAACCATTAGTTGACACCTAAGAGTTGGTAAAACGCTTTTTTTCTACACACATTGCCTAAATCAGTAGGCATTCGATATGTGCGATGCCTAGGGTTTAGTGAAATCAGGCATAAATGTCGCACTTATTGTAAAATTTTATCACGAGTGGTTTACCAGCGCCAGCTTCTTCATCGCCTTCTTCTTCATCACCACCACCGCCTTCACCAGCCATCTCATCTTTGATACGTTGTAGACGGATTTCGTCTCCTGGAGAGAATATATTTTCAGTTATAAAACGACAGTTTTCACTTGTTTCAGACTTTAAACGCAGGACAGAAAACTGATATCGTCACTGAAAACTTAAGATTTTCTCTATTCACCTAACAGAGTTTGACGGCGTAACAGTGTGCACTGTGGTTTTAGGTTAAGGTCCCGATTTTGATCTCCGGCAGGGGCAATTTAAGCTAAGCTCTGGTAGGAGAGTTCCACCGTGGCTAGTTACCACCCTACCGACGAAGACGTGCCGCTAAGTGATTTAGCGTTCTGGACGATGTCGCGTAGAAACCGAAGGGGTATGGGTAAAATTTAACTTCCATAACCTTACCATACAAATTTAGCTAATCATCTTAGAGATGGTAGCTGTTAGGGAAATGGCAGTCAGGCATCTGCATCGTCCTTACCAACAGAAGAGATTGCAGTCAAGGGCTATCTTGTAGTGGAATAAAAAGTTTTTGTCAGGAATACATTTTTGCAAAGTCGTACCTTTCTTAATCCTTTGTGCTGTTAGCATCCCTTTGATCATAGTAGGAGCGGGATCAAATGCAACCACCTGTAGTATATTAAAAAATATATACTTATTTACTTGTGATGACTAAGCACCAATACCAATAAAGAAAAAATATAGAAGCTGTGGTAATCCCGTGGTTAAATCTTCGGCATCACATTCGTGCGCGCGAGTTGGAATCCCAGCGCGCGCTTCTATCTTTTGCAAGTTATGTGCGTTTTAAGTAATTAAATATCATGATGATGATTATGATAATGGTGATGTCCAATAAATGCAAAAGAGCTTCTCCAATGTCAAAAAAATATTTACCTTTCCACCGGCTGACATCCAAACACCCATTTGATGATAGTCACCAACAAGCAAAGAGACGGAAGTGGGCCGTGATTGATCATACCACATCTTGAATAAAGCGTCCTTGATTTCTGTTAATTACCATTAGATTTGTTTGTAATACAATATTCAAAACAAGGGAAGGTGCGGTGTGGCTTGTTATAGTTGAATTGAATGGCTGACCAAACATTGTAGCATTGACTCTAGCAATTTTCCTACGTAGAGAATAAATAAAGTAACAGAAACCCGAAGCAGATCAGTCATCATCATCAATGCAACCAATTGACGTCCACTGCTGGACATAGGTCTTTTGTAGGGAATTCTACAATCCACGGTCCTGGGACGCTTGCCTCCAAGCGCCTTCCAGCCACTCGCCTCATGTGGTCTGTCCGCATCGAAAAATTGCACCAATAATTTGAGCAGAAGTAGTATTGAGACTAAAAGTCAGTGAAAGTCGTAATGAAAGCATACAAAGAAACAGATGCAGATCCTTGTTGCTATGCAAACGCATTGAAGGTAATGAAAAAGGCGATTTACGTTTCATAGGTGGTTCTCTTTCTTCTTCTTCAGCTTCCTCTCCTAATTCATCTCTATCACCACCTTCTTCTTCTTCTTCACCACCTTCCTATATACAGATATACAATTTTTCACCAAATACACACATCTTCTTATTTTGAACGAGTTGATAAACAATTTATGCTTCGTGATTCCTTATTTAAATTACATACAGATGAAAAACTTGAAACTTGACTCCGAACAACCGTATTTTTTATACAAGACTATTGTTATTAAATGATGCATGACACAAGAGGATGAACTATTTAATTCAGAATGCACATTGAAGGGTCGCACGGATACTTAGAACTCCGAGAAATTCCCAATCCAAATTTACACTTACTCCAGCTGGTTCATCGGGAAGTCTCAACGGTAAGCGTATTGGTTCTCCAAGCTCAATTGAAAATGTGTTTGCTCCCATTTCAAACTTTTCAATAAGATCTTCAGGCTCGATTGTTTTGCGTCCCGTCTTTTTCACGTGATTAAGATAGTAATCTACACCGGCATCTGTTAGTAAAATGTTAAAATTTTTGGAATTAAATATTTTGTTATTGCCATCTTTTGTATTCTACTCCCATCTTTGTATTTCTATTTCCCTCACTTCAAAGTGGTGTACAAATAAAGAGTCAATACAAATTATTCCCCATTATTTTACAGAACGTATTAAATAAATAAATAAAATGTACTTAAAAATATTTTTTTAATTGCAGTTAAAGGTTTATAAAGGTCTTTCTATGGCAGATGCGTAATGGCAATTGAATAATGACGATTTTGTTAATTTTCACATTCTTGGTACGAAAACTTGTTAATAATACGTTAATGACAAAGATTGTAGTAAAATGGAAATATAATCAGAATGCGACGCCATTGATAATCGTGATAATGCTGGAGCTGAAAAATAAGATCACACAATTCACAAAAAGGAATTAAATAAAAAATGTTCATCAAATGAAAATGAAATGAATAATCCTACCAATACAATTGTACATGTGATCTTGATGCATGTGCGGTGGAGGCACTGTGTCTGTAGCAGCTGCGAAAGCAGCCGCTGCAGGTAAAGCTATTGTACGACCTGCCATATCATCCTCCTGGAAAAGTACATAATTGTTTTAAAGTAATCGTTTAGGAGTTACATAACGCCAATTATAGCTAAGGAAGTGTATCACTTGAAGCGTTATATATATCGCATCTCACACGACATCTTGTGCGTCGTTTTGAAAGAAGTGATAATTAAAGAAGAGAAATTCAATAGGTGCTCAGTACTTTTTGTGATAACTCATACTCCGGTTCACGCAGCATATTTTCGCTGCTTGCAAACAAACTCATATAATTATATTGAAGTTCTTGTATAAGATGTATCCATTTTTTGATAAGTTTGCAGAAGCAATAAAATTATGCACCTTTGCCGAAAGTAAATATGCGACTAAAATTCGGATTTCATGTATTTCATTAATGATTTTATTATACCACTCATTAGTAATGTAAAAGTCTTTAATATCAACTATAAATGAAAATATCGTGTATGTGTATTGACAAATCATACCCCGATACCAGCCCTTTGAGCAGCTTTACCAATGGCGGTGTTCTCACCACGCGGACCCATCATAATAGCAGCAGTGCCTTTGGATATCCATTGGAATGCTTTACTCTGTGAAAATGACGAAAATGTCAATTTCTGAGCTACAATATAAATAACTGAGAAAACATATTTGCCACGTCTGACCAATTTTCTTATAATTTACAACCATGGACAACCAACCTACCAATAGCTAAGATAACTTTTTGCACACGCTCAGTATTTTTATCAAATTTGAAGTTTTGCAAATCTCTCTCAATCTTATTTCGCAACAACTGTTCATTTACTTACTTTACTTTTGCTTAATGTGTAAAAGTACACATGTATTGTGAAATACATAATTACTAAATTGGAGAATATGTGTGTTGTTGGTGAGTCTGATGAATAAATAAATAAAATTGAAAATACTTACATCCGGTTTCATCTCAGGCGCCCCGATCACAGCGTTAAGTTTGCTGGCAGTAACAGAAACTGGCGAGATATTGAAACTATCATCAGCTCCAGGTGCTAAGTTTCCCAAGATTACTTTCGCAAGGTCATCTGCAGAACCCTTCACCCGAACAAGACAAGCCGCCGCGCGCAAGTTATCAGATAAAACACCTGGAATGTGATATTTTAACTTTGATACAATAATATAAATCGACACAATCAATACCTAATTTCCTTTGACGACATAGAGTTTGTGCTTTAAAAAAACTTATCGAAAGCTTTAGTCAAAGATAAAACTTCTAAATTGCTTTGGGTTTCATTATTGCTCTGAAATGCAATGTTTCTGGACACCATGATTCATTATTTTCTTTTTTCTAATTTTGTAATTTTAAATGTATTACTATGGGCTTTACCTGATATAATGAGATTCTTCAAAGGTGAAATGACTTTACGTTGAGGGGCGGCAAAATTATCTTATTTTTATGGCTGTATCTTAAATTAGTAATTAAAAATTGTTTTCTGTTTTTAAGTGTTGTTATTTTTTTTCTAATACCTACTATAAAAATTTAATAGTATCATACCATTTTCATCACAGCCATGGGGATCAAAGAAGTAGAAACTGTCTTCATGTTTCCAAATCGCAGTAGATCCACCTCTTGCAGTGACGACAGCGTTTGTGTGATCTTTGAACAGTTGTCGTAGGGACTCTTTGAGGGATTGTATACCGCTACCAGGTTCTGGACTAAGTTGCCCTGAAAATAAAAAAAAAATAAAAATCTGGTTAAGTTATAATATGGCTCTATATTTAATGGTTCATGACTTTGTAAACGCAAGTTTGAATTTTAATAGCAAGGACTAATAGCAAGCAAGCAAGAAGTAATGCCGGTTATCAATTAATATCCATTGAAGTAGGTGCTAAATTGGCCCCCAAAAAATTATAAATGCATAGAAATTACTGGATACCAAAACAATTACCACTGTAAGCGCTATCCATAACATCAGTTTCAATGCAATCGTACTCAGAGACTTTGAATCTAGTAAGAACGTCAGCTGCAGCTAAGGTACCACTACTATTATTTTCTTCTTCTTCTCCCTGTTCTCCTCCTTTAGTAGTAGTGTCAGTTAAATTAATACCCATACGTTCCAAATTTTCTATCGTATTTTGATAAAGTATATCTCCTCGAATTAGAGTCTAAAAAAGAACATACAAATTTTTTTTTAGTAAATAAAAAGAAGGTTTGTAACTCTGAACCAATTACTTCTGGAATTTTCGTTTCCTTCTACATCCATATAAAAGATTAAGAAACTAAATTATAAATACGTACACAGTAGTCATTCGAAAATAATTCTTAAGTTAAAATCATAAGATTACGATCATAGAATTACGATTTATAAACCATGTATCAACCTCATCTATTTCTTCTTGAGTCCAAGCAGATGGTTCGATGACATGTGCCATAGCAATTGCAGCGATGGAAGCAGGTGTTGCTTGCTTACCGCGATGCTCTTCGGGAAACCGTTCATCGGCTTCGTGAAACCTACCCCGGATGACCCATTTGTTAGCAGCTACAGCTGTGTACAATATTGTCCGATGAGCATCAGAATTGACTGCATAAAACCATCATGTAATAGACCACGCAAAATACTAATTATTAATTTACAAATATCATTTATTTCTATTTAGGGTACATTAATGAAATGCTCTTGGATAATCCTTCATAAATTTAAACAAAATCCTACTGTTAATTCTAAGAAGAAGCAGTTAAGAAAAGAAGCAGAACATATTACCAAAAATTTAAAACCATATAAAAACTGATATAATATGACGATACTAGCAGTTGTGTTAGTACAATGATGTGTCATCTTTGAAATGTACTGATAGCAGATAAAATGTAGGTGTATGTGAGCCCAATATGCAACTATTATTAGTATTCAAAATTGCTACTCATGCATCTATTACTTTTATTCATAGCTATTGCATGCAGATATTCAATTCTATCCATAATAATTATCAGCAAGAATTGTTTTGTAATATTGTTTTTGTCATTATCTTAATCAAATGAAACATCAACTTTAATTTGACCTGATCCTTTCCATTCATCATTACGGCGTTCTGATCTCACTTCAACAACTTAAAAAAATTCAGTTGATTGATATAATACAAAATATTATCTTACGTTTTAATTTATTGACAGGTTCAGGCATAATATCCGGCAATTCAGTGATGTATACGTCAGAGATACTAAACGGCTTGCGGTTTAAATCAATCACGCTGTCCATGAAATGTTCGCAGAGGCGTGAAATACGACCGAAATTAAGCAGGCACGCTTTACCCCCGTCTTGCAGACCAACCTGTTGAATGTACAACAGAACCTGTTAAATGTAACTTACCATTTTATTACCATATTCAAACTTGGTGGCTATCTAGAACGAAGATCTCGCATTAAATGACAAATTCCTATATCTCTTGTTAAGTACAAACTCATGCTGACAAATGATAAATATTTATGCAGAAATAAAAGTGTTACCCAAAACTTAAATTTTAACAACGATAAAATGTTATGTTAAACTTAACTTTACCAGAAATATGCGTATAATTTAATAAATGTGTTTTTGGCTTTAGTGCAAATTTGAACGTTAACAAATGTATTCACCTTATATCCAAATCTATCTGCAGGCCATGGATGGTACACGTAGAACCTTCCTCCTTCGTTCCAAATTGCCGTTTCAATTTCACCAGGGATCTGATAAATGCGTAGAAATACTTTAGACGTATGTTCCTTTGAACCGTTACTTTTCTCAATTATTATAACGTTTATGAAAACAAAAGATTATTGTTTTCCTATTTTAAAAATAACTAACTTTCTGTTCTCACCTGTAACACACCTGCATCAGATTCTTTGAAGAAACTCTCGATGCCACGACACAGATCAAAAACTTTAGGATTGCTAGATATCAGTTTACCCCAAACTGCTATACCACGCTCCTGGAAGAAACTACTTGTCAACAAAAATGTTACCTATATTAAACACCCAGTAATCGTTACAATATCCAAATATATCCTAATCTTTTAGAGAGTTCAGGTTATACGATAATTTTAAAATAAGTTAAATCTCTCAACGACGTCTAATCATCAGTCTGTAACGCTGGCTGGAACAATGATCACCCCACACCCAATGGATATTTAAAATGTAACTAGATACATACGTCGGAAGTAAAGTCTACTGTTAATCCAGATCGGACTCGTCAGTCTCGTCATCAATTTCATTCCAAAGATCGAGTCATTGGCTAATGCCACACTGAGTTTATAATATCCACCTTATGCTATAATCCTGCTTATCAGATCTATGCATAATACGTTATTTTTTACCTTACGCATGTATTCTCTGTCCCTTATCCCGAATGTTTCCTTTAACTCTCCGAGAACAAGTCTTCTAATCGGACCACCGCGCTCTACTAAAGACTCCTGAAAGAGAGAAATGGGACCCAATGACTATGATTGAACCGAAATAATTGATTGTCTGTAAGAACTGATACACAGCAGGTGCTTGGTTAGATTTAAGAGAGAACTCTTAGATCAGATCTTAGAAACAATAACTTACTCTAAATAAGTTGTAGCCAATATCAAGAGTCTCGTCTAAAATATCTTCGTTCCAGGCTCGTGCACGAAGACGTCTGAGCATCGCTAAAGCGGCCACACAACAAGATATACCCGTGAACGTCTTGAAAGTTTGGTATCTGAATAAACGTTTAAAAGTAATAGAAGGATATAAATAGTAGAACTAAGTGCCCAAAGTTTAATTTGATAATCCGGTTTTGTTACCGCAAGTTTAGAAAAGACTCGTTGCGTAGAAATATATGGAAGGATATCTCAAGATAATCAGAAGTCGAATCGAGTTCAAAGTAAATACATTTCCTACGTATACGCACATAAAAACAACTTACCGATAACTGGCCATATGCCTGGTTGCTCTTAGAATCCATTTCTCTACGTCAATCTGCTGATATTGGGAGTGATAATTCTGGTCGGCGATATCCACATAACTATGAATAATTGTCTCGGACCTGGGACGTGGTATCAAGTCATCTCTGAAAAAGTATATGGATTTCAAAGTAAGACAATATTTTCACTTGAAGATTCATGTTTTGCAATACTTTTCAAAAGTGCTATTAACGGACACAAGACGCAAATATTATGACAATAGCACAAACCTATCAAAAAATAATTTTGTACTCACCTGCCATAAGCATGAGCATCTTGGCGTGGGCAGTAGAGGAAAAAATTCTCACCACGTAGTTGCATTAACTGTTCAAAGGTGGTACCGGGCGGAGGACGTTCCGGAGGAATAGGCAGTTGTGGAGGAGGCTAGAAATTTAGGAAATATTTGGTAAGTATTCGTAAGGATGTGCCTACTTCATCCATGTATATCAGATTCACTTCAGGCCCTTTAAGCTTTTTGGGGTGATCTGAAATCACGATCCACGAGAGAAGGTGATACATTTCACACTTAATAAACATAACTGCTAAGTATGGAAACCAGCAAGTCAGATATAAATATTAGTGGCTCAATCGATAAAAATCGTAATATAACCGTGGACATTTTATGTAGTATTTTTGGACAGAAGCAACTATCATTTGATGGAATAATAAATACGTCTCATCTATATATGCGAAGGTACCAAAGAGTACCCAAAATCTTATTTCATAGTTAGGGAAGAAATAAAAAAGATATTATGTGTCTCACTTCCTTTGGTGTTTTCTGATAAAAATCTTGCACTTTTCTTTTTGTTGTGGCTCTAGACGTGGCCAAGCTTACCGCACTAAGCGAGCATAGCGGATACTTTCCCTGTAAGCAATGATATTACCAAAAAAAATTAAAGCTTTTAAACTTATGAAGGAAAATTTATTACGTGGCGTAGAAATTAACTAACCCTTAGGTGCTAACTCCTGACTAACCGATATTAAACACTTCAGAAGAAAGAATCGATCAGTCCTAATCACTGTGTTTTGATTGATTCTCTGTTTTATGTACTTTTTGTGATTAAGCCATACTAATTATTGCACTCATCATTATTACAATTATTTCTTACATACATTTTGTAGGTTCAGCTTCAGCACAACATTTCTTCTTGTTTCAGATAATTTAACAGTCATCAATACACTACCACCTACGAATTATTCAAACAGCACTTCTGTAGACTTCCTGTATTCTTTCGTTCATTTATTCTCATCATACCAGCATTTTAGGTACAGCAAATGACTAACCTCGTTTCTCTTTTTCTCGATGAGCGCGTTTATATTCATGGTGTCCCATTCACTTCTACAGTGAATTTTAAGGGCCTTTAGATCCAATTCGTATCGAGGTACACGTTCAAGAGGCTCTATTTGGACAACCTAGAAAAATTATGATTGCATTAATTTTGGTGCAATTCAGTAAGGACTTAGTGTGCTGACGAAAAACACTTTGTATTCTCATTACGAAAGTTGAAATTGAACAGCAGTCACTTTGAAGCTATGATCTAAGGCACGATCATCAACTCAGATTTAAATTTTGCTAAAAACATATTACCTCGATATTAGTCAAAGTTAAAGCTGATTTCGGTGTCCCCCTCTTAGCTGTTTCAAGGTCTCCATAGTTAGCAAGGAAGTCCACAACAAACGACGTTACTCCTGCATATCGGAGAAAAGCCCCAGCTCCAAAACTGTGGTGCGGAAATCAAAGATGGTAAATATTTTTCAATTGTCACGTCACACTACTAGTACTAGAATACAGAGGTCTAAAATAATACTTTTCTTAATTTGCGAACGAAAAAACCTGGGAATCTCAGTGTTTCAGTGTCAAACATATCGTGTCCGCAGTATCGCAGGCTCTGGCGACCGATGAATGAATCAACCACTAAAAGTTGGCTGCATTGCATAAATAGTGTAGACCGATGTCAGGTAGCTTCTACGCTACCGGTGCAATCAATCTATATTTGATCGGAATCTCCATGAACTTAGAAAAGAGGATATCCATAGAAACATAGCTGTAGTTTGTAGAGTTATGAAATTAAGGGACCGATGGAGGTTGGGGTTCCGAAATTTATTGTTAAAATCGTTGGCAGAAGCGGAGAGTAGATCCAAGTAAACATCTTATGTCCAATAGTAGACATTCAACTGTCGGGATTATGACAATTATGTAGACACTCAACCTCATCCATGAATGACTTCAAGAAGAACCGAAGATATAAAATGTTCATTGTAATCACCAGGCCTTTTAATTTTGCTTCAAAAAGTAAACTTCTTGGATTTATTACTTTTATCGTTGTTGTCTTGACTTCTAACAGATTTCTTGATTCATAATCGATAACATACCCAGAAAAGCATTTTTGCGCTTGCTAAGCTCAGCATCCTGAATTTGATGGTTATAGGTATTTAATTGATGCTCACAGTTTATGCGGACATCCAAACTCATCCAACATGTGAGGGTCGAAAATATGGCAGATAGTCTTCACTTGGCTTCCAGACTCCGGCGCTGGAGGATAGCCCCAGATAAGAAAATGACGATCGCCAGCTGTTAGGATCATCATGTAGGTACTGCCTACGCGTTTCTCCATAAAACTGGAAGCAACGGTCATAATCATTTATACGGTTTGTTTTAGTTGAACGTAGACTTAGTACAGTAGATCATTATAGTAATATGATAAATTGGAAAACTGGAAGGCTAACCCAGGGATAGGAGTTAATCATGTTACAAAAGCATGCATCCACTCGACCGTTCAAAAGATTTCCGATGGTGCTTTTTGTGCTTCATAGACTACGTTTCACGAGTTCAACCTACGTTTTTTATTGTAATCATTGACGGACCGAGATAGCACATCTAATTATAAGTGTAAACCATCACCTATGAAAAAGCAAACACTTCGCAAGGCATGCTAGAACAAGTCCTCCAAAGTGCTACCCTATGTCCCACCTGAGGCGTAAGTGTTAAGCCTCATCATCATGATCAACCTATTACCGACCCAGTCACGGTCTCCTCCGCACGGGCACGGGTCTCCTTACTGAATGAGAAGAGTTTACGCCGTAGCCTACCGCGCTGGCCAAATGCGGATTGGTAGACTTCACACGCAGTTGAGAACTTTATGGAGAACTCTCAGGCATGTAGGTTTCCTCACGATGTTTTCCTTCCCCTTTAAAGCAATTGATATTTAAATTAAAAGCGCACCTAACTCTGAAAAGTCAGTGGTGCGTGCCGGGAACACGGTGCCCACGAAACGAAAGCTAAAGCCTTACTCACTAAGCTATCATGACTTATTAACATTTGTCACTCACGCCATCAAATCCGAGTCTGGCTGTATATTATCTGGATGTTTAGCGAGCAACCCTTTCTCGACCTCCACCATTTTGATTGTGTACTTTTTGTCGTGGAAAAAGAACGACGTCAGAAGCTGGTTCAGTTGTAGTTGGGGTTTACCTGATTAATAAAAAAACTTCCTAGATATGTAGCACACATCTTCTCTGTCATATATATTAACGTTAGTTTAGATTTAAATATATAGTTTAAGAATTACTAAGTTTACATGGCAATGCTTTGGAAAATTTCATTATTTCTTTCATGCCAATTACAACGGGACTTGGCAGCTTCACCCTACATGATTTCAGTTTAATATTTAAAGAGTTAGTGACTTGGGATCATCTAATTTACGTTAGAACTACAAATTTAAATAATATAAAAACATTTTATTCATGTAGACCACAGCAGGGCTAGCACGGGCAGGCACTTTTAAAGCGTTCATAACATATATATTTTCATACATGGACTTGTATATTTCGTGATACCTAGAATCTAGACTTGTTTTAAAATAATATACCACCATAGAATATGCTTTTTTTAATTTAATATTTCTACAGCTTCTTATGCTTTCTTACCAAATATCAACAGCATTTATTAATTCAGTAAATAATACAACTTGTAACCGACACGACCGACCGACGTGTTCATCATTTACTAAATGCGGTTGAAGGGCGCATAGGAATATTTCATAACGAATCACCCGTGTAAAAAAATTAAATCAAAAAAAGCATGTTTATTTTTCCATACAAACTAATTCAAAACATTCTAAGTGTTTACTTATGATAACATTATTGAAGTTAAAAGAGCGACACTATAATAAAACTATGGCAGCGGTTTACTCAAAAACTATTAGTGTTTCGGTTTCACAGCTAAGTGTCAGAGACAGTAAATTGTGTACCTCTGAAGCATGTGAAGTAATATTTGGGTTTTCATTTACACGTTGCACATGTTAACTATAGTTTCTTATGTCGTAAGTTTTAAAAGGTGTATAAGATTACGGTTACCTTTATAGCACTTGAGGCTCAACATGCACTGTTTATAGTATCGATCGCCAGTATCGATCAGTTCGTCGATATCTCTCTTGACAAGCTGTGCAGTGTCCTTCTCTTCTAGAAGTGCACGACACACTACGGCTATGCAGGCAGTTTGGGAGCCTGGTTATTTAAAAGTAAGCTAAGGGCGCTATTCTACCACATAGAGGAAGACGTAGTTCACATTTTTTATACAAATACGACGACAATACACACATCGCCATCTAGCCCCAAAGTAAGCGTAGCTTGTGTTGTGGGTACTAAGATGACTAATAAAGATTTATGAAAAATACAACTACATAAATGCTTATATGGAGTTGTATTTTTATGTGGTTGCTGATTTTATTATTAGATGATATTACGTTGCAGAACGTGTTCTTTGCCTGCTCTGCGAAGTGTTGCTCGGGTGTAAACTTATTTTCATTGTAGGAATTTTCACACACCACGATCTTCATCATTCAGTGTCCATGTCAGCTACTTTTAAATCCTACTAGCTTATACGGCAAAATCTTCATTACTTTTTTGTTTTGAGGAGAATCATCAGAAAGTTTAGAGTTCACTGACACCACTATGATTTTATTTCAACCATGTGCGTTTAAAAGGACATATATACGAAATGATTACAAAAATACAATGAAATTATTAAATACAAAATTAAAATTAATCACCGCAAGCAGTTGACGAATACTTCTTAGAATTACAGCCGACACTGCCTTGGAGCATCATTTTGTTTTTTTCCACTTGGAGGAAGTTGTGCCAAATCTGCAATAAGTCGGAAGTCTTAATAATCTCGTGACATAAATCCGTCGCCATTTTGAAGTATATCTAGTTACCTATATATTATGGAGGGTAGAGGTAAGGAGAGTCATCTTATATGGGAGAAAAGTTGAAAAAGTGTCCAGTTGTTGCGCTAAATAACAGTTCAAAAATCCTCCACAGTGGCGCTGGTGGATGCACAGGATATGGTATGAATGTAGCAATCGTAGATGAAGTGAAGTATGCCGAGTTAAAAAATTTAATGTCATTATCGACTAAAGTAGTTAATTATTGAGAATTTCAACAACTTACGTTGTACAAAATACTGTGGTAAATATAACCTCACAGATTTATTATAACCAAACGTGCGTTTAGAGTGATTTTATTTCGTAAACAGTAAATAGTACGGTATTTATATTTGGCGCTTCTTTTAAGAGTTACTTGATGCAAATGTGGCGCCATCCTAATTTAATACATTTTGACGACACTTTTTCATATACACAGATGACTCTCCTTACCTCTACCCTCCATACTATATATATACATCTGCCATAAGTCTTGCGACTTAGACATACATTCTAGGCCATAAATTAGAAGTACATTATACCTCTTTGATTAGTATTAAGAATTACAATTGTCTTTGCAAAATGAATTGCCACGCGGATGATTGGTAAACAGCTCGTTATACCCAAATCATCCTCGAAGTCTATGCAAATTGTTGTATTCCTGCTAAGCTATTTTATTAGGCTATTCACGGGGCAAGTAACACAGTCTTCAATGGCCAGCGACATATTGTTTCTTCTTTAGTACGGCTAGCATAGCAGGAGACAAAAATGATAACGAAAATTAACCATCTGTCAAAGCACGACAACAGGGAACAGGGAATAGGGGAGGTTAATGTTTATTAAAACACGTATATTTAATTAATAAATATACTACGACAATACACACATCGCCATTTAGCCCCAAAGTAAGAGTAGCTTGTGTTATGGGTACTAAGATGACTGATATTCATAAACACTTATAATAAACAAATAGACACCCAGTCACTGAAAAACATTCACATTCGTCACACAAGATATTTCCGTTGTGTGAATCGAACCTACGGCCTTGGACTCAGAAAGCGTCGCTGCCTACTGCGCAAGTAGGTCGTCACATATTAGGATATTATGTCCACCAGCGCCAATGCTCGGAGAGTTGAGAAAGCTGTGGAAGAAGGTAACATTGTATCCTTTCTCCGCGGAGAAAAATGTGTCCTACCCATATGCTAGTCAGAAATGTGTCAGAATGGTGGCAATCATCTAACACAAGGTGACCCATCATTTCGATTGTTCTTTATTATTCTTCTTCTTCTTCTTTCCCTTATCTCGCGTTATATGGGGTCGACACAGTATGTCTTCTTCAAACTTAAAGACAGCCTTGTTCGCTATTGGTAAATAAGTTAGAATCAATTTTATAGCTTACCTTCCTCAACTTGGCATATTCGTACAATGGTTGTGTTATTTCGTCTGGAGGGATCCGCATTAGCTTACGTCGACGTCTTCTGCGCCTCATATATGGTGGTACCCATTTCCTTCTTGTTATCTCTGGTAATTCTATAACCTAATAGAAAGTAGATTCCTTAAATTACTCGAAGAAATAAAATATGGTAGGTACTTGCTTAAACTTAAAAGCCAGTAGATTTTGGCTGCATAATACCTGCACTTGTAGAAATAACAGTTCAATAGCATTTAGCACTCCACAAGTCATGTCTTTTGTTATTGTGAAGATTTCCACAATTTATAGGCTTGTACCATTAATGGCACACGTCAAGCGGAGGTCAAAACAGTGTGAGTTTAGGTTATATGTTACAAAACAGATCTAAGCTAGTCTTCATCATAAGGGTTTCATATATCTGGATACATCTGGATATCAATGAATTTTGCCCGCAGGGGAAGCAGATAAAGAAGTCTAAAGCAAAAAAATGGAATGTTGAAAATATGGCAAAATATTACACATTATTTTAGCAATGGATGAGTTACGAAGCCCACCGTATAAAATACAGTCAAGTATTATTTTTGTCACGTGCCATTTTAGACTTTTTTTTATAGTAATAACTAATAAGACGGTCTTAGAGGATGGCTCATTTGATCGTATGGTGAAAACCACCTATCAACAAAATAACGCTTTGCAGGATACGCAGGCAACACGTCTTACGAAGAACCGCCCTGTTTTCATTAACCCGCAACTGAGCCCGTCAGACCGAAACAAAGCAAAACTGCTTGGCGGCAAAAATAAGCATGGCTGTAGTATGTACTTTTCCGGACGAGTCCCTTTTACAAACAGCTCGTATTACTCCTAAAATATGCCTCTACTACTATCTGACTACTATCTGCCATAGTTGCTTCCTGCTGTGCAATTAAAGCCGTTGAATGTACGTACGATCGGTGGCATTCTCTGTGGTGGTCCCGGTGGAAACCAGGGCTGCGTTTTAATCTTGACCTTTGTGACCTCTGGCCATCGTCGCTTGAACCGCGCCTTACGTAAATTGGCTCTATGCTCGGCTTCCCTAAAAATCAAATCTTCAAACAACAGCAAAAAGTTAAATTTTTTAAGATCTATCCATGACACAAATACGTTATAAAAAAAATGTTCGTAGCTCAGCAAATTAAATTACGAGGGGTTTATTAAAAAACTGAGCGCTAGTATACTCGTATTTTATTCAACTATTTTAGAAGAATGAGAAATATTGAATGTACAGTTACGGAATCAAAAGGTTTGTCACCATAGTGTCGGTTTTCGCTTACACTAGTCCTGCAGGAGTCGATTATGCCAACATACGACACGAATACGGAGACACCATTAAAAATTATGTCTTCGTCTTAACAGTCAGTTCCTCCGGAAATAATCTGGAGGTAGTGGCGGTATACGAACCACGGTGTCAAACTTCGACATCAAGGTTCATTAGCCTAACATTTCGTTACCACTTTTTGGATCCGATATAATGTCGGTTACTTTACTGAATGGCAAAACATTTTGTATGAAGCTGTTTTTCCGGCTCTGTTCTTTATCGACTCCGAAAAGACGCATTGTTGTATTATTGTCTTTTATCAGGCCGGACAAGTAACTTACGTGAATAGAGGCAACGAAACTTTGTCAAAAACGGATTCCGCTATTGCAATGGGCTCTGACGGATTTCACTGTTTGGGTGGCAGAGAGCCCGAAAGATCCGGACTCTACTTGTAGAAGATAATTAAAAAAAATATTCGTTATCAAACGGTCTCATCTGCTGAACGCCTGCGAAGTATATACACCCTTGCCCCAACCTTTCTCACCCACCCACCTCCTCTCAATCTCTTTACGTGCTGTGGACGGAAATAGTAGGGATACGGACTCCCGGCTCTACGGGAAACTAGGAGCTTTAGTGTTGCGTTGCAATGCATCTAAAGTACCTTATTTACCACATTTACTTACTCTCTCAAAATTAGTGACGGAGTTTTAGGTATCTCCTCGGGTTCAGGAGGAGGTATTTCAGACATTTTCGTCTTGTTTTTGGGTTTACCCTTTGATTCTTCCTGATGTTTATCATCCTTCTTCTTGTCTGGTGCATCGCCGGCTGCTTGTGATCTGAAAGCATTTTGAAGTTACTTACTAGGTTTTTTTAAGTAACTTACTACGTTTATTTTAAAGTCAAAGTCAAATATTTCTTTATTCAAATAGGCACACAGAGTGCACTTCTTATGCCTACATTACATAAAAACATTGTACATTGCAGTGACATGGTGGAGATAACTACATTAGTACAATTAAAACTTAAGCTTTAACGCGCATCGGTCTAAGAAGATGAGAACAGATGATGAACAGACTTCAAACAGTTATGTTAAATGGTTTTTAATCAAATTTGATGTCAGTACCCTCGGGCGTGCCCCAAGGGTCCTTGTTAGGACCCTTATTATTCACTATTTTTATTCATGATATTGGCCTTTGCTTTATAAATTGAAATTTTTTACTTTTCGCTGATAACTAGAAGGTATTTCGTCCAGTCAATAACGTTAAAGATGCAAAACTTTTACAAGCTGACTTGTTTAGGTCAAATGATTACTGCATTCGAAATAAACTTGATCTTAATGTTTCTAAGTGTAATTCTATATCTTTGGCTAGGAAAAAAGAAACTTTTATTTATGACTACACTTTAAAACATCAAACCCTAACCAGAACTGATATTATAAGGGATCTGGGGGTACTCCTCGACACTGAACTAATTTTTGACTATCATATAGATTCTATTGTGACCAAAGCATTTAGGTTTTATTCGGCCGATTGGCGCAGTGAGCAGCGACCCTGCTTTCTGAGCCCAAGGCCGTGGGTTTGATTCCTACAAGTGGAAAATGTTTGTGTGATGAACATAAATGTTTTTCATTGCCTGGGTGTTTATACGTATTTTTGTATATAGTAAATAAGATAATTGTTATTGTTGTAGCTACGGATTTTTATCTGAATTAAAAGTTATTATTATTATTATTATATTATTCAAAAATATTCATCAGCTATCTTTGTACCAATAACACGAGCTACGCTTTTCCTTTGGGGCTAGATGGCGATGTGTGTATTGTCATAGTAGATTTATTTATTTATTATTTATTTTTTTATTATACGTGTTAGTAAACCATTTGAAAAAATGAAAAGCATCGAAATCCTCTACTGTTTATCGGTCCTAGTCACTTGCTGTATGTTTGCCAAATATGGTATCCTGCGTATCACGTTTACATCAACAAAATAGAAAGAATTCAAAAGAAATTTATCAGATTAATGGGATTTTTTTTTACCGAGCTTGTGCCCAAAATGTATGACTATACTCACTTTTTCTTATCTGCCATCTTTAACTGCTTTGCATAATTTTTTTGCTGGAAAATTTATGCCTTAATTAATTTTCCTTTAAATAGGTACCGATTTATGTTATGTTACTATTAGAGAGATAAATATAAAATTTCGTATTGAAATAGTCCATTCTCTTTTAATTAACAAAATATTGATATACGACATTAAAATACTCACGGGTTTATCTTTATTTGTTTATTTTAAGATTTTTTCAATTTTTATTGGCACAAAATTACAAATAACTTTTTGAAAAACATGTTTTTGAATATTTTTTATTTTTTATTTGAGGCTTCAAAAGGAATTTCGTTTATTTTTTTGATTCCATGTAATTTTAAAACTTGGCGGTATTTTATTTAAGGAGCCTATAGACGCCACGATTAAAATTGGGTATTCCTAAAAATTTATTTAATATTAATTATCTAAGCTTTTTTCTAATTTAGTAAAATAGTATAAAGTAAAATTTACTCTTTTAAATATATTTTATTGTAATAAGAAATCGAGACCTTGGCAGATTCTATAAATGATTGCATCAGAAAAGATAGGTTGAACTTGTCTATAACAATGTACTCCCGTGATCTTTGGCCAACGACTCTATCCACCAAGCAACTAATTTGTATATATCTGTGGTTTCAATCGATTTCATAAATCGATTAAGCATAAAAAGTGTCGGTTACCCAATTTTATTTTAAGAGCTCATATTAAATTGAGTAACGCTGAAATAAAATAACTAGCTGATTAAAAATGTTACTGCTTTACGACAGGTAGAAGTAAATTCGAGCTGAATCGATAATTATCGGAATATGTTTTATTTCCATCGAACCGTTACGATTTTTATCTGTGTTTGCAATTTTTCCTTACCATAGACTCTGAGAACATCACCATAAATCTTAATTCTACTCCAATCACCATACTATAATTATAACATAAATGTTTTTTTACAAAATGGCTGAACTGTAAAGACGTGTATTGAAAATTTTATTAAAATGGAGCTAATAAACGACAACTTTTCCAAAGAAAACGAAACTGTGTGTTATTCGGAAGTTACAGATTACGGTGACATAGTGTGTAACGTGATTAACAAAGTGATTTGCGTTGAATCTAGCTCTTGGGTATCGGACGAGGAAACGTTGGACTTGAAGTGTACAATAAAGCCTCCAAATATATTTAAGCCTAGAGATAGAGATTTAAATATGCGTGCGTGAGTGTAAAATGGCTTAGCATCCTCTTTGAACCTGTAAAAATAGTGTAAAATTGTAAAAATGCATAGTTTTAATAGTACGCGTCAAGGACGCAATCTTTTGGATCTAAACGGATTTGCTCCGATCCATTTTCCACTTACAAGTTATTCAACAAACCCCCGGACAGAAACTAAGGAAGAAATGAAGCACACATACGGGGATACCTTATACTTTAACAACTTACACCTAATTCCTGATCCGCTCAAGAAAAATTTGGCAGATTCAATTATAACAGGTGAGGAAAAAAATAAATCTGATATGTACGAGACAAAGGAGGCTGAGAGGCCTCAAAGGCCTGATTATTATCCATCTCTAGCGGGTATAACGAGTTTCTTTTCTGGTGTTCTCAATGTAATGGGAGCAATATTCCAGAAGCGTACGAACTCGCAAACATCACAATATTACGATTGTTTTGAAGACTACAACGACCAGCAGATGGCGCCGACACCCTGGCAGAGTTCCAACATTGAGGTTCAAAATAAGAATGAACGGGAACCATTCATTTTGGCCAGTAATAATGAAGTAAATACAAATTTGGAACTTGAAATGAGTGCAGACTGTAAATTAGCTGCAAGCAATTGTGAGGAAAAGTTAAATCAGGTTCGATTGCTGTTAACTAATAAAAATAAAATAAATGATAAACCATCAAAGTTCCGCTCAAGCAGGCCAAGGAAAACCTTCGTAGAAGCAGGCTCTGTGGAAGATTCATTTGAAGATGCCTTCCCCCCGGAAGATCTTATGAGTGATCCCAATGACCCTTATATTGAATTTTACATCCCTTACAATTTACACCATGAAGAATTTATTTACGCAGATGCCCCAAAAGTTCAGACTGAAATGTGTACAAAGGAACCTGTGGATAAAAACAACAGTTTACCTGTTTGTTACAAAGAGAAAGCAAATCTAAATGAGAAAACTGTGATAAATGACAATAGCTCTTTAAATAGTGAAGAAATAGTGTCCTCCTGTGAAGACAAATTGGGGAAGCTAAAGGCATTGTTGCAAAAAGGTAAACCAGTTGTAAAAAACCATCCAGAATCAACACATAAAGAACCTCAAATTACAAATCCCATTACTTTACCAGTTCACAGATTAGAAAATGACAAAGACATGCCAAATGAAACTGTGTTTGGCATTGAAATAAATTCAACAGAGCTACAGAATTCACAAGATAGTGAATATTTCAATGAAGTTACTGGTAAGTTTTTCTCATCATCTGTAGAGAGTGATGATTCATTTCAAATAGTTTTCTCAGACAGCCCCCGTAGTTGTAGAAGAAGAATCCCATCAGAATGTGATTCAGAAGATTCCTTTATTGTCTTTGAGGAATCACCTGACAGTTGCTACACAGCCCACGATGTATTTGGTGAAGAGGTTATTGATGCTAACCATTCTGACTCTGACTCAGATATTGAAGAGGATTCTGGTACTACTTGCAAATTGGCTCACAATTTGTCACGGACTTTTGGTGATTTGACAGATGACAGTTTATACAGTCATGATGTTGTCGACAGTGTGAAAGTGTGTAATGAGATTTGTAACAATAAAGTTAATGAAAAAGAAGTGATAGTCGACCCAAGAAGAGGTCTGTTGCAAAGTGATGCGAAAAAATCAGAAAAACAGAAGTTGCCACCTAAAAAGGTAAGTTTTTAGCAAATATTTTATTAGTAACTATTTTTTTAATTTCTATTAGAGGTTAAATTTCAGGTACTCAGTGTTTAGTCAAAAAGTTCTTGTCCTGAATTCTTGTGGATCTAAATGTAAACATTGTTTTTTAATTGTAAAGTGATTAAGGCAGAAAAATATACTTCACTATTAAATATAATATCTTTTTGGTAATAATAATAATAATATTATGTGAACACTTGTAAATATAATTATTGATATTGTAATCTTAATTATCTTTTTACTGTCCTACTAAAATAATGTGAGTAAACAGATACTAAGAATGTAATGAGAGGGGTTTTTTCAATCTATCCATTTGTTCAAATTGGGTGTAAAAATTTAGACAAACAAATAGTCCAATAGGATATTTGCCACTAGCCATTTACGCCAAGTGAAGAGAATCCATTCATAACATTATTATTGCAAGTCTGTTCATTTTAATTTTTATAAATGCATACAATGTTTGTGAAAAGAAAACATTCTGCTAGGGAGAATACTTTTGTTATCCACTCAAAAATGTCATACTTAAACCAACTGGTAGGTAGATACAGACTTTTATATCAGGTTATCTTATAATGTGTAATCTTGAGTAGAACTGATAGGATATCAGAATAACTTAAGTTCTTGCAATAAATAAGTGAATAATAATATTCAATTAAAACAGAATAATAACTGGGAAATCAATCCCCATTAATATGAGTATGTTATATTCAAATAATGGGCTATATTTAATTGCAGTGGGCTTTAGCAGATCTAAAAAAAAGTCTGCAGAGTCATGAACCTATCATAAATAAACCACAAGATGTTGATAAGCTTTGCAGTATTTTATTAGAAAAAAAATTAAAATTAAAGGATATACAGGAGAGGATTAAGTCCACAAATGGCCAATATAACATTACCTTACACACCATTTTGAGTGGGGTTTGTGGGTTTGTGGGGAGTTGTGGGTTAGATTCCCACAACTGGAGATGTTTGTGTGATGATCATGAATGTTTTTCAGTGTCTGGGTTTTTATCTGTATATTATACGTATTGATGTGTATTATATCCATAAAAATATTCATCAGCTATCTTAGTACCCATAACACAAGCTACACTTTAGGGCTAGATGGCGATGTGTGTTGTATATTTATTTATACTTCATGCAGGTAAAACCATGAGGTATAGCTAGTGGGGAATATCTTTATTCATATTGTTATTGCTATTGACAAACAACAAACAATAACAAGACCATGCTTAAAAAGCTATTTCTATATTTTGTAAACCATGTTGTGCTAAGAAAACACAATTTCAACATATAGTTACATTGGTCTGTGCCTATATTTGCTCATAAAGCATAAATTCTTTTGTCACCATTGACAAAATTTAAAAGAATTAAACAGATTAAGGCAAATTGTCTCATTACATTTATTGCTGATATCAGCAATATTTGTAATGAGGAGAACTTTTAATGCTTATTTTGCCTTTGTAAGAATAACACAAAGGCAAGTAAGAACCTGTATACACACTTAACACTCGAGGGTGATAGTTGATGAATTAAAAAAAAGACAACCATTTGACATTTAATTTTGTTAAACAAGTTTCCTTGCATTGATTAATAGATAGGAAAAGCCTAGGACGTTATATTTTAGACCTTGCTATGTTGTAATAGGAAATATTATTCCAAAACTGTGTATAAACATGAGTTTAAACAAAATAATTTGTAATCTATTGGAATTTTTTCTTATCTTAATAGTAGTTTTCTGTTTTTAACTGCCATATCCCTAACAATGTAGGCCGCCATCATCGTAGACTGCATCATCACTTACCAGCACATGAGATTGCAGTCAAGGGCTAGTGTTGGGGAATTAAGAAATTAAATTCTTTGCTTCGATATAAATAGCTATTTGTATATTAGTCAGCCTGGTCAGTCAGGGATGCCTTTGTGTAATCTAAAAACAATTTTCCGTGTACACGGCCTCCACGTCAACATTGTGTGTCATGTTACCTCGAGAACTACGACGTATAAATCGCGTCAAGTTAAAAGAGCGCTTACTGTATAACATGGAGACAACGGGACGCACGACGCGACCGGCGCTCGTCGCGTCTAGTGACTGTAACTAACGTATGAATATTATGAAGCATGAGGCAACGACGACCGGTGACGCGACTGGCTACCCATACATTATTCACTTGCCCAAAAATTCGCGATTTGGCAATCGTAGATCTGGCCACAGGAAATTCGAATTTTCCTGTGGCCAGAGCTGCTAAAGTGACCTTGTGTACTTGTAAATGATTTTATCTTTCATATTGTATTTTATACATTACTCGTAGTTGCCCGCGAATTGGCCCTACAGAGTTCGGCTAAAATTTTAGCAGTCAAACTGTTATACGAATTCTACAATCTCTAAACCTCACTTTATTTCCTTAGATAATTTTATCTGGAATAATAAGTTTCCTTTAATAATTAAGAAATCACAAACACTTAAATGTTATTAAAAAATATTTGTTAGCTAATAATATAATCGCACTCATTCGTATGATATTTTATTTAATGCTCAGGTTAAACATTAAGGTTTTTTTACGTGACACGACTTGATCCATACTAAAAAAGCTGAGGATATTTTTTTTTTAAGTTTGAACGCGCTAATCTCTGTAAATGGTAGTTAAATTTGGAAAATCATTTTTTATTATTTAATATTACGCTAAAACTTATGAGTCAAACAAACGAAGTAGAAGCTCGGCCGGGCCTTGCGCCGCGTTATGTTGGGGTATATTTTGTAGAATAGCGGATAAAAGTTTGTATGGGAAAAGTTTAATTACTAGAAGGGAGGAACCACTAGTCTACGAAAAAACAACAAACTACCAATGAAAAGTAACAGTTATTGCTGACTCAACAACGTGAAATTATGAAGAAATGTTTCCGCGAAAAGTTGTTGTAATCTGTGAAATAGTTAAGTGGCCAACTTGTATGTACTACATACATTCCCTTGCATTCTCCATAGCCTTGTTAATAGAAGCCGCACAGAATAAATATATATTAAATATATTGATAACCCCCCGTAGATATAGTCGTAGCCTGTACCCTAAGTACGAAGTTATTACACTATCGTAGAGTCGGGCTCGAATCGTTTTCGAGTAACTTTGAGTCTGAGTAAAATAGAACTTAAAGCTATTTTAGCACAAATTTGTCTACAATGATTTTGGCATAACGTTTGTTTAATTAAATCTGTATGAAAGATTTTATGACTCTACAAGACAGTGAATTAGGAGTCAGGTTTTTTTTTATTTTTAAATAGTTTAGATAGTAGTTTTTCTGTCAGGAAAGTAGTGGTCTCGGGGTAGAACGAACTAACGTCTAACAATAAGTAAAAAAAAACTACTTTCACAAAAATTAAGAGTAATTAAGTTATCCTAGAACGTAATGGTTAACGACCTTTAGCAAGCAGAAGATTTGTAAATTAAACTATAAATTTCTTCGAAGATCAGTTTTAACTAGCCGTAATCTACAGCGAGGGTAAATTGGAATTTATGCATTTTGTTTTCAACCTCAAATTTGTAATCTCTCGCTAGCTCTCTTGTAAAATAGAAAAATAAAATTTGCGTCTCTTAAACAAATTACATATTGCATATATATAACACTAGCTGTTGCCCGCGACTTCGTCTGCGTTTGATTTCGATTTTGTTGTGGCATTCAATTTAGTTGTAGTTCTAAAAAAAAATTAAAGTATTCAGTATCGCTAAGCCTTAAATGAGGGGTTTGCTGCTGTCCGCTGAGGAGTATTGTCCTCTATCTCCAACTACATTCATCAGATCTACACAGTTTGGGCAAAATTAAACAAATATTATAACCTCTATAGTACAAAAATAATTATTTAAATCGGTTATAATTTGTCGGAGTTATGGTGTAAAATCGTCAAACACTTTCATCCTCTCTCCGAAAAGCACCGAGCTTAATTTCGTAATAAAAAGTATCCTTTATTACTAATAACACTTCCAAGAATATGTGTACTAAGTTATAGTTAGGTATATATAGTTTTTGCGTGAAAGCGTAACAAACAAACTTACATTGACATTTATATATATATTAAGTAAGTATTAGTAGGGAAGTAGGGATTGACGTTAGTGTTTCGATACTCGACGCTTGCGAGCGTGCAAATCTCATACTAAGTGTACTGATAACGAAGGTTAAACTTAAACAAAAGTGGGTTTTCGTGTTATGCGTATTTTATTTAACCAATTAACCATATTATCCTCCACATTAGTGTCAACTAATGTGGAGGATATCATCTAAATCGCATCTTAGTTTAGTGGTGCCATTAATAACATCATTTCGTGTTATTGTTTTACATTAATTAATTAACAGACTTCAAGAAAAGGAGGAGGTGAAACTTGGCTGTAATCCTCAAGGCAAAAACCTTGAAGTTTGTAGAATTAGATACGTATTCATTTTTAGTGTCTTGTTATGTACCGATCTCTCGGGGCCTTATTAATAAACGTGGTAGAACGTTGGAATAGTTATAAGTATTTTTTGACCCAGTTCAACTGACAGCACTTTTCAAATGTCAGAATGTGGAAAATACTGAATAACTATCCTGACGTTATGTCTCTTTTATCAATTCAAGAAGGCATCAGAGATTTGTGAGCCTTTTAAATTATTTTACTGTCCAACGTATAAGCGAATAATGAAATACTGTTGAAGGGTGCATAAGTATATTTGATAAGGAATCACCCTGTAAAAACATTAAATCAAAAGAAGCATATTTATTTTTCTATACAAAACGTTTTGTTTACTTATGACAACCCTATTAAAGACAAAAGACCGACGCACTCATTGTTCCTACGCAACGCAACAGGTACATTCGATTAAATAAGTGACAGGAGTCACTTGACTTTAATTTTGCAAGTTATGTTAGGGCTGTACCTGATTTCGGCTAAGTTTGTTGTGGGCTTCTTCTTAGACCGGGACGCGTTTGGAACCCTCGTAGCTTTAGTTTTAAGTTTACGAATGTGGTTATCGCCATCATCTCACTACCGTGTAATTCTTATGGACGCATCAAAAGTGCCACCTGTGGGCCTACTTGAATAAAGATATTTTTGACTTAGACTTTGACTTTGATGTTTTTTTTAGGAAAAACAATGGCAGTTGTTTACTTAAAAACTATTAAGGTTTCGGTTTCACTGATAAATCTCAGAGAGGTTAAATAATGTGCCTCTAAAGCCTGTGAAGTTATATTTCGGTTTTCATTTACACGTAGGTATAAGGAAGCATTCCAGTCCTGGATCTTCTTCATGCCCTTACCCCGTCTTATGTGGTTTCGGAACAACAAGTCTTAATGCATCACAACAGAATTGTTGTATGTTTTGGCACATTTTTAAAGACCGACCGTCTTCTGAGGTCAATCCCTTTTGGAAATAACTCATCGAATCCTCGATACATTCAATAAAATTTTAATGATTTACATTTTCTAGCAACTTCTGCATAAAACATTAGTTTATTATTACCTACATACTTAAGTTGTTATTGTAATGCATATTGATATTTCCTTTGTATTGCAGTGTTGTCATTTAAATCTCACAAAAGCTAGTTTTTCAAATTAATTCCTATTGAAAGGTAATAAAATTGATTTTGTCTCCTTCGTGGTATTTGTTATTGATACGGATGCATCGGGGTCAAATAATTACACACAAACATTACCCAGCTATAGATGTTTCTTTATAGTTTTGAAACAATTTTGACATAAACAACCACTATCACGAAAGTACGTGACAGTTAACTTGTATTGTTTATCATTATTTTACAACATATTTCGTCACTATGTTTTACCACATGACCGATTTCCCCACCACGTTTGCCTTGTTGCTTTGTCACCCTTCTCCCCTTCACCCCTTCCGTTCGCTTGGATGATACAGCGGTTTGTTAGAATCATGATTATCACTTTAATTAACTCTAGACATTATGTAAAAAAAATGAATCCTCGACGAAAATAACTGCCTGCATCGCTTCCTAGTAACATTATCGAAGTAAGTATAGATATAATATAATCTATATCTACACTTACTCCGATACTAAAATTAGAGGAAAGAGTTTTTGTTTGTAGGCTAAGCTCCGAAACTATTTGACCGACTTTAAGCATTTCACTTCAAATATAAAACTGTTTTATCAGGAAACATAGCAGGCTACATTTTAATTTAAAAAAAAAATAGACATCCTTAACCGTTATATTCCCTTGTTTGCCTCGTACGATAACCGCGGAAATCCGCGGTGTTTACCAATTTATTCTGATCTGCCGGTCTCCACACGGCGGCAGCTTTGAGTCATCATCATATCAACCAACTAATGTAACGGGTCTGGTCTTCCCCAGTGGAGATTGGTGGACTTCACACTTCTTTGAAAACATTATGGACACAGGCGTGCAATACTTAAAACGCACATAACTTAGGAAAGTTAGAGGTGTGTGCAAGTTTTAACCACTGTGCTAAATTAACTACAGCTTAGGTACAGCAGGTAGGTAAGTAGGTAGGTAATAAGGTAGGTAATACCTTAGTATCGTTATCCGTAACACTTGTGTAGGTGGTAATAAATCGACAATCTACAAAAGCACGTGCAATTTTCTAACTGCCTACGATAATATTATTATTACGTACGCTCCGGAACGATGAAAGCATATTGAATGTAACAAAACCTTAATTGACTTTTTTGTGGATCAAGTTTCAGTTATCTGACCTAGAAGTTTACTAATCTTGTAGAGGTAGTTGAAATATCGCCGAGGCGGTATTAAACATTGATATAACTAAACATTAGTATAACTAACTCGGTTTTGACATGTTCACAGAATAATTGATATCGTGGTATACATTTTAACGATTAGGAGTTTTAAACTAGGCTTAATAAAGTCTTAAATTCGTTGTTAAAGACTAGACGTCTTTAACAGGTTCCTTTTATTTCAATAAAATTTGCGGATATAAAAAGGAAAGTCATAATTAACACAATTTTTTGTTTAATTACGCTGTAGTGATACTAATAGAAAAAAATAATATATAGGTCAACTTTATTTTATTGTAGGCCTGATTCTGTGCATATTTATTAGTCTTACAGTTTTCTAACTTACATGGACATTTATAATATTAGTAGGGATTATATGGTATATAATCTATAACCTTCAAATTAAAACGTGGAACTATGGTCTATAAATAAGAACAAAATTGCGATAAACGCTACTAATGACGTGCGATATCATCCATCACACCGTACTGAAATATCCCATTGTAATGGTTTTGGCTTCACCCCAGACAATTTAATGCTAATCCCATTTTGCGCAATTAAACAAGGTGTATTATGTTTACTTGTGATTTTGTATTTTGGCCACGAGAGTGGTACCTACAGATCAGACCAACAGCTAAATAATTTTGCTATAATAAATGATACGGTACATTATTTATTTAGTATTTTTTTTTTAATTGCGAAAATGAAACGACGATAAATCAAAATATTATAGTTCTAGAAGTTGCCCGCGTTCTTCGTCTGCTTTTGTTACGGTTTTTTTGGTTTTTACAAATGCCGTGGATACCGTTGGTTTCCCTGAGTTAAAAACCAATGTTTCTTACCGTCTTTTCAACTAACTATAGGCTAAAAATCAAGCTGATTGGTTTCTTAGTTAGGGCGTGAAGGAAGGACAAACAAATTTACCCGTGTATAATGCAAGCATTATTTATTTGAATCTTCCAAATCGCGACGCATCCAGAAGCTCGCTAACCTACGCCTCAGTTATATGGTGGCCAAGAACAACACTTAAGACAACGCACCAAGTTACTACAAAAGTTTCAAAGACAAGGGTGCCTTGCAATCACAGGGTGCATGCGCTCCCACTCACCAAAATCAAACAAGACTGCCACAATGCTTTAAAAACTCTAACACAATCAAACAGAGTAACTCTGAGATGGATACAAGGTCAGAACGGAAACATGGGAAATGACGCAGCCGATAAACTAGCGCGGCTGCCCACATCACTGAAAGTTTCAGGACCGGAACCGATCATAACAATATCTTTCAGTGAATATAAAACATGGCTGCATAAACAGACGCAATCCCAACACTCAGAGCTATGGATTAACGGAAATGAGTGTAAACATACAAAGGAGGTCTTTCCAAACCTGAACACACGACTAACAACCAAACTACTAAAACTAAGTCGGAAAAACTAAGTACGGTAGTAAGCATGATAACAGGGCATTGCTCACTAAACAAACACCTTTTCATTTTAGGTATAGCCGACAGTCCTCTGTGCAGGGCATGCATGGAGGCAGGTAAAACACCGACTCACGTACTGCTCCAATGTAGAGGAGTAACAGAACAACGCGCAGCATACCTTGGCTGATAAGCATCACTCCCTGAAGCACTTGGCGACCTGGGCGGCCTGCTAAGCTTCTGGAGTGAGCTCGGCTGGCTGGAGTGACCCAGCTGGACGCCGTACAAGTGGCACTACGTACAACGGAAGGTTCCGGCCGACCAAGTACGGAGACAAGCCCAGAGAGAAAGAAGAAGAAAAAGAAGATCACGACGCATCAATGAACACTACGGATGTAGGTACTGTAAGTGCTGACTCTTTGGAGTAGCCGACGCCCGCATTACTACATGAGCTGGGAACCGTTTTCAAAACGCATAAACTATTTGAGCGAATGATAACCATTTATGTTGTTATGCACGCCAAATTGTATACGTTGTTTTTTTATACTTTTCTTTTTGTTCTATGTACTTTGTTGTGTGCAAAAAAGATTCAATCATTTATTTATACCTTATATAAACGTGTAACATTGTTACATTGTCTGGGCAAAGTTCCGAAATTCTTTGTGACTTTGTGTAAAGCATTCGTTTTATTTAAATTATTCCGAAGGCAATTTAACAGGACGTACGGTTACAGTGTTAATATAACTACTAACTTACTGAAATCATGTGTTGCTTAAAATATATTAATAAGAAGTTCGAGCTTTTTGAAATAACTAAATGACATCATCACCTCAACCAATTGGTGTCCACTGCGGGACATAGGGATTTGTAGGGAGTTCCACAATACACGGTCTTGGGCCGCTTGCCTCCACTACTAAATGACGAGATATTTAAACGGTTCCGCTATGGGCGAAATTTGTAAACAACGATATCTTTATTACTTAACAAAGCTTTTCTCATTCGAACAAAAATGGACAGGAAGACTTCGATTAACTCAGAATCTAGAAGATTTAGATAAAGAATTAATGGTAAAGGAAATACCAATGCGCTAGTTATTTAGTTGAGAATATCCATATGGGCATAACAACGACATATAAGTAGCACCTGCTAAATGAGACCTTCGATTAATAATGATTATGATTAAACGCGCGCTTTTCATAGGAACAATTATAAATTTCTTGGCATTTCTTTACTAAAATATGCATGTATACATATTATAATCTATTGCTGAAACCTGCATTAAAATCCGTTGCGTAGTTTAAAAGCTCCAAGCGTACAAACAGGGGAGCGACTTTGTTTTATGATACTATGTAAAGATGTTTCAGCGAATTATGGTTCGGGAACCATATCTGTCGTACCATACCATACCATAGTTCACTTCAACATGTTGCCCCGTGTGCACGAGCGTCTTGTCAATCGTTTTGAAGTTGATGTTACATTATGAAATTATGATAAAATCTTCAACAGACCCTTTGTCTGTTTTTCTATCTGTTTATGCATGCTAAAAGCTGAACTAAACAAGGATATGGCTTTCGGTTGCATATATAAGCTGGTTTAATATTTTATATTTGTTTCATTCAATCTGTATAATAACAAACACTAGTACCCTGCTTATATATATATATTTTTAAAAGTGCATTAATATTACACTTGTGACATTCAGACAACGGTGTCAAATGTATCTTACAAAATATATTCTAAGCAAGTTGAGATTCTAATGCCGCATTCCGTAGCGAATTTGGCTACGCAAGTTATTTAATCTAGGCTATATTTTTATCGCGGGAAATACCGAATCTTTCTCGCCCCTGTGGCAGCGTATTGCTTTTATGACAGGACTATGGTCATCAATACGATTTCCCAAAAGCTGGTCCATGCATGTGGTGACCCAAGAGCTCAAAGCCGAAAGGCCTTGTAATTCAGTTGGGAAATAGCGCCAGTTTCTTGGGCACCTTGACTTTAGGTGACAATTTGGATGGACTGTTACAAAATAATAAGAATGGAGTTTGTCGAAATTTGAATTTCTTCACAGAAACTCCAATCCGAGAGGAATTTTGGTTTGCCCTAATTTTAAGCCCAACATGGAAGTAATCAAACTTCTTTGCAGAGAGCGAGAGTTTGCTAGAGCTAGATTCGTCCGCGTTTATTCCTATTTATTACAAATCCCGTCGAAACCGTTTTCCTACAATTAAAAGTAGTCTTTGTTACTCTCCGTCCTTTCAACTGACTTTGTGCCAAAAATCAAGTTCCTTAGTTGGGGTGTAAAGTAAGGACAAACAAACACCTTAGCATTTATAATATTAGTATGGATTTTATTTATTTGTCCGACCACACTGCTCTCATGCGAGTTGGCGGGCTGGAGGCGTATACTTTAGATCTGTGACAGAGAAATTGTACGCTAACCCAATGGTTCATGCAGCATGCTCAATTATATTCCGTTAGGGTATTCCCCCGAGGTCATTACTCGGGTATGTTTTGTTTACGCCACTATTGCTCACGATATTCATCAATGATTGCAATGAGGCGGATGACTCACTGCTGACGTCATATTTCTAGTCATCATTTCTTATGTTTAAGTGACACACTTATGGGTAGCGATAGTACTGATGTTTATCAGCATCCTACTCAGTCTATTACAGTGCCACTTCTGGTCATCGGCCTCTCATAGGAAAGATTGATTAGGAACGGAAACCCAGAACGGAGCTTCAATGCGTGTTGGCGGGTAATCTTATCACCGTAGACCAATCTTTAAAAACGATAAGAAAAGGGCCTTAACTTAAAAAAATTGGTGGCTTACTACCATCGTTTAGAGCAATATATTTTTGAAATCACAGTTACGTGACATAACTTGATGGCCTTCTAATAAGGATTTTAACTCTAAAACAAAACGGCATCAATATAAGGATAATACAGCTTAAAGCAATGGTAATAATAATAATAATTCGATTTAGCGGTACTTTCAGAATAATTGTGGGTATATTGGTTTATCCTTCTAAAACAAACTCAGTAGATGCCAGTAGTAAATTTAGATATTGGTAATTCTCGCGCTGTAGAGAGAGCACGATAGGCGTCACTAATATGTTATAATAATTTTCAAAACCAGCCAACCCGCATTCAATTTGCACAGAGGTTCTGAGCTTTAAATACTTCTCCCGAGGACTCAGATCCACCAGTGGGATATTGACTCCCTCATATACCGCTAAGCGTATAAAGCAAAATATAAATTAGGTACAACGCACACTGTGGAATCGGAACATCATTATCAACCCATTCTGGCCAACTTCAGGGCACTGGAGCTTCTCTCAGAATGAGAAATCTCCAAAAATAATATACTCGGTGGTAAAGTAACGCAATCTGATTGCCATACAAAGCAGCAGCGTCATACATTGATACAGTGACGTCGCGAATGATTCACAACGCCGAGGTTAGAGTCCGAAGCGTAATATTTATAAATACTACGTAACTACTGAATGAAATATTTTCGACTGCTACTTTACCTTCGATCCTGCTGAGCAGTCTGAAAATACTCGTTTATTAAACCAATCAATGGCAACGGGCTTTCCTGTTAGGGCTATGACAGTAATAAACCATAACCCTGTTTCTACGTCACATCGTACCGAAACGCCGAATCGCTTGGAGGCACATATATTTGGACAGAATTGTAGTTACCATTCTGCCACAGGAACTATATTAAGCCCATACATCAGTACGCGGCATTGCACCGGAACGCTAAATCGCTAAGTGATTTCGTATTTAGACCACGGAAAATTCATCATCATCATCATCATCAATTCAACCGATTGACGTCCACTGCAGGACATAGGTCCACCGCAGGTCTTTTTTAGGTGGATTTCCACACGGGCCGCTTGTTTCCAGCGGCTCTCAGGGACTGGCTTGATGTCATCTGACCACTTTCTTGGAGGCCGTGAATTTTGTTATCTGGTCATAGCTTGAAGCGTCCCACCAGGCCAGACTAGACAAAATTTAGATATCATAATTTTCCCATATGTTGCCCCTGTAAGAGAATCAAGACCTCCCATTTATAAAATAAAATCCATCACCTCTGCGCCAGGAAGAAGGATAAACTAGTTTAAATACCAAAAAAAGTATAATATAACATAGGTGTTTAAACTGGTTTAAATACCTATGTTATATTATACTTTTGCATTTAAAATTAGATTACTTGAGGCATTCACATTTCAACTCCAGTTGACCTTGTGTGATATGGGTGTGTTGACTAGTTGCCTACAGTAGGTATAGCTATTTTAATAATAATGATGTTAAAGCTTTAAACAAAGCATTCTGTAAAATACTTGCCTTCCTACTTAACGTTTTTTTTTAGTTTCTGTTTTTTCCTTAGAAATTAGTCGCCTTCAAGCAAATTTTCACGTATCTCTCTATCTCGGAATCATATTGATAACATTAAAGTAAGTAGGATGCGTAGGCAGTTTTATCTATAGCTTAGTAGTTATTTTTGCCTGTTTCATAAATTAATGGCATTTTCCACTTTCTTCGTTTCATGTAACTACCGCGGGATCTGTTAGTTTTCGTGGCATAAAAGTAAACTACGTTTTGTAGTGGATTTTGCAAAGAAAAAATTTCGCCAAGATCGGTGTAGCTTCTGTTCGTACTTTGTTTTTCTTAATTCCAACGGAAACATTACACTGTTTGTTTTCGGAAAGTCTCCCATTTCTATTTGTAGGATGCAAGCTTTACTTCAATGAGATAAATTACATAAAGATTGGTGCCTTGGTTGAGAAAAAAAAAGCAGGCATTTACAATGTGATTATGGACCAGCTGAACTAGTCCGTCTGCAGCTGTAGCGCAGTCTGACGGGCTTAGGCCACATAAAAGCACTCGTTAATTGAAAACTACGTTTCAACGTTTAAAAAATTAAGTAAATCGACTTATTCTCGAGAAATGGGTAATTTTAATTTTTATATCATCCCAACATATTTAATATAGAAAAATACACTATATACACTATAACTATCGATCACCAGAAAATAGTTTCAAGAATCGACTGTTCCCGAGGATTTAATTTTTTTTTGTTAATAAACACTTAATTAGCATATATAACTAACAAAACCTGCATTAACGCTTTTATATTATAGATTAAATTAATAGGCAATTATGCTTAACGAAATATTAATGTTTAATTTTGTCATTGTTACCAGGTCACCTTCTCTACCCAACCACCCAAAGTCCACGTAATGAGAGTCTGGGCCTTCGCAGCGAGACAAGCAAGAGCAGGCCATTGGGAGCGGCACGCTAGAGATAGAGAGCGATTTAAGAGGAGGTTAGTAACGGAGTTTAATTGAATGTATATTATCAGAACATGGTTGATGTTACTTGATTGCTATATTATCTACTTCGGAATTGAAATTTTCCATTTAGGAAATTTACAGGGGCGTCGAAATGGGCGCCATTTCGATACTGCTGTCGATTCAACTAAGGCAAAAAAAAACTAAAGGCAAAGAGTGATACCTATAAAGCCATCTATAATCAGCATCAGCAACCATAAACGATCATGTCTTTAGTAATTCTAATACTATTAGACTTTCTACTGCTTAAAGTTACAGATGAGGTTCAGAAAATGTTTAATAGATGGCTAATGGCTATTGGTATCGTGCTTCTCTGTGACTTAGTTTATTGAAGATTTGAAATTCGATATTCTGTTACGTGTATCGGCCCTCATTTCGATACTGCCGTGAAATTCATAATAAGAACATTTCGATATCGGAGTAGAAAAAAAGATATAATAAGAGACCAGGTTGCGGTCACTTTCCTATATTGAACACGTTCGATGTGACCGCTGATAAGGCTCAAAGAACATGTCGCTTATAAACGACACAGTTGCGGTCAGTGTGGGACACGTTAGTCAAACACTGATATTTCTTTATTCAAATAGGGCCTATACGTGGTATGGATTGGCACTTTTGATGGGCCCATTACATGTAATATGTGGTGCTCATGGTAGTGGGATGAGATAGCGATAACTATATTCGCAAACTCAAGCTACGAGGATACCAAAGGTGACCTGGTCTAACTTAAAAAGGATGCTTAAGAATGGAACAAGTCTTTCTTACAAATGGTTGTTCGAAACGTGAGAAACCTGCAAGGTGGAAGTGAAAACATAATTTCTACCGCCTACTATGGAAGCCTTACAGTTAACGCGAAGATTAAGTTTTCGCGTACACGTTGAGGGAAAACAATCAATTATTTGGACGACCGATGATCGATGTTTGCAGTTTTTAAACAAGATCTGGCTCGTTACCTTACCATAAATAGACGGCAAGACAAATTCGCAACATAAGAGATATGCTGTCAGCAGTCGAAGCTGTAATAGCCTAGTGGGGTAAGGCTTTTGCTTCCCTTTCGGCCCGGGTCGATTCTCGGCACGCACCTGATACTTTTTCGGAGTTCTGTGCGATTTAAGCAAATAAATATCACTTCCTTCAACCGTGAAGGAAAACATCGTGGGGAAATTCAATCTCATTCTGCGAGGAGACCTGTGCCCGTGCCCTGTGGGTGCCGCGGGACTTGAAATGGGTGGATGATTATTATGATCTACTTTACACTATTAATCCATCTATAATGTGGGTCCAAATGTTTTATATAGCGAAAACCAATGGCGACAAGTGCGTTGTAGATACATGATGACGTAAACACTATATTTTGGAATTAAATTTACGTGTAATAATAAACCTGAATGAGCTTCTCCTATTTCTTTTTCCCGTCTAGCCATGCTTTAACGGCCGATTGGCGCAGTGGGCAGCGGGGATTTGATTCGCACAACTGGAAGATGTTTGTGTGATGAACTTGAATGTTTTTCAATGTCTGGGTTGATATAAAAAGTATTTATTTATATTATTCCTAAAGATTTACTATTTATCTTAGTAGCTACCCATAAAACAAGCTACGCTTACTTTTGGGGCTAGATGGCGATGTGTGTATTGCCGTAATACTTTTTTTTTTTAAATAGCTAGTAGCGAGAAAACTACTGGCGGCATCGGCATAAAAAAGTCGTCGGTACACTTGTACGGATTGTCCTTTCTCAATTATTCATAAATAGATTAGAGATATATTGCATAACAACTTATCAGTTACACGTAACTATCTTGTTCGTCTGAAGTTTTTGTTGTTGTAGCATTATAGTGACGTGTGCATTTCTCATCCCTGACGTATCGGTCCAGACACCTTTTTAGTATACTTACGAGTAAAAACCCAAAATAAGTTACATAAAGTTGCGTCACCGCATTTAAAATGTTGACGTGGTGCTAGTGAAATAAACATTGTAACCTTGATGCAACCTAGATTAAGCTATTGCATCGCTGAAGAATGCGAGCCTTCGTTGTTGACCGTTTCCTATGATAAACATTATATAAAAAAAAAAAGTTAGATAAAAAAACGCTCTCGGCATTGTAGTTCCTATCATTAAAACTAACAAGTTTTGTTCTACGACTTTTCAAAACATGGTATTAATTTATTGCATACAAAAAAAACATGTCGTTTTTGTAAAGTGACATTACACCGTGAAACCGAATACATGTCATAAAAGTCGTGGTTCGGCCGCTGTTGTCCATTTTATTTACAGAGTAGTAAAACGTAGAGTATCTATTATAAAACAATAGAATATATCATCTTATTTCTGTAAAGTGATATTACATTGTAAAACCAAATACATATTCCTGTCGCCAAAACTTGTTGAAGTCGTGGTTCGCGCGCTGTTGCCGATGTTTTTTTACAGATTAGTAACAAGTGGAGTAGGTATTTATGTAGAATATTATGAGCTTTCTTGTATTTTTTTATTTAACGCTATACAATATGAACTTACTAGTAAGGGATTGGCTCCTTTTTATATAAAACCTGTCGGTCCGCCGTCGACCTCCTCTACCCAGATACCGATGAATCGATTTAATACTTAGTCACATAGGAACAACTAAAGCAAAGTTAAGGCATGGCCAGACCGTAGTCTCCTGGCGGCGTCCGCGGTGGCGTTTCGGCACCGCAGCAGCGGTGAAAACACCGCACCGCACCGCAGCAGCAGGGAAATTTTCTCTGGTCTGTTTATTGCCTTGCCTATCGACAAGGACATGCCGCTAAGCGATTAAGCGTTCCGGTTAAATAAAACGGCCACACTCCCAGACAGGTTAGGCCGCTACTATCTTATACTACATCATCGCTTCCCACCAGGCGAGATCGCAGACGAGGGTAACTTTTAGTAGAAATAAAGAGAAACCACTAAGTTGTTGCTCAACGGGCGCGTGCTATGATTGATAGCACGCAAGACGCAAACTTGAACGCCACCGTAGATACAGGTTGGAGGCCGCGGTTTGGCCTTGCCTCAACTTTCAGTTTAAGGAAGTATTTATTTCTCTTAAAGAATAATTATACATATTCACGAACACGGATTCGCTGAACCAAAGCGGCACAAGGCCGTGCTATTAAGAACACCCTACAAAAGACCTATGTCCAGCCATGGACGTCCATTGGTTGACAAGACGATGATAATTCACGGACACCGAAGTCATATCATCAATAGTATAAAATATGCCACTGCTGGAATAAAGGCCTCTCCCAATGGGAGATTTTTCTCATATGCACCAAGATGGGCAGACGGGTTGGTGATAGCAGTAGATGCTAGTAGTAGAAAGTGTACATAGTACTAGAAAGCAAAGGCCGCTGCTGTCTATTCTCTGTTGTATTCCCTTAGTCGCCTCGTACGATACCCAAAGTAAGAGGAGCGGTGGTGACAACCATACTGCCACATCTTCCGTCACCACATTACATGGAGAAAACATATACCGAAATATAATGAAGCAAACATATTAAAGTTACTTAGGTAAACATATAAAGTAGTAAAAATCCACCCTCAGAATCTTCAGGTTCAGAAATGCGATGACGTTATCACAGTGTAACTATATATTACAAATTATAAACGAATTTAAATAAAAAATAAAAGCACTTCGTATTCGTCACTTCCGTGTGTAATTTGTTGTGGAGTTCACGGCCTATTTCAAAATTAATATTTCTTCTATCTAGGCAGGTTCGAAAACGTGAAAGTTATAATGTAGAACTAGGCTTTGAAGATCTTTGCTGGCTTTTACCTCAGTTCTTGACAATTTTAGGAGTGTATTAACTCACTTTATTATTTCTTGTATCGGTTCATGTTTGGACAGCGGCCCCAAAATCGCTGGCATACCAAGCCACTTGTTATATATTAGTATATTGTGCACCATGCCTATTGATTGACCTTTAATAATAATGGAACCAGTTTACTGCCTTGAAGAGCTCATTTAATATTCTGTGACTACGTCAAATAAAAATAAGAATTATTATTCGATCCCCGTTCCTTCATTTCTCATACCCGTTCGATATTTTTTACATTGTTTAATCGATTTCGAAGTCCGTTAAAGCTATGTATATAATAATACTAGCCGTTTCCCGCCCGCTTCGCTGAGCGAATTGAAAAAGGAAATAAATTACATTTTATGTTTCATTTTTATTTATTTTTTTCATATTTTTATTATTCTCCTTTTTTTTATTTTTGTATGAACATAAATAGGCCCCGCGGATAGAACTGTAAGCATCGATTTTGTTTAGACTTACTCAAATTCCAAATTCCATCGATTTAGCCTGTATCTTTCATCCAGGTGATTTTTCTCACTAATATTCATTGTAACTTTCAATGTGCAATCATTTCCGTGCCTTTCTTCCAAAAATTAATAATAATTGACATGAAGAAAAAAATTTGAAATGAGCATTGAAAGTTTAAGTTAAAGTCATTGCAAGTCTCATATGTGAAGTTGAAATCTGTCTAGGTTCAAGTGCGCCGAATTTTCTGTTAACTAAAATTTTCTCCGTGACATCAATTTTTTAAAGAAAATTAATTGTGCATGTTTTTTATTAATTCTATTGGAATAAGTAACTAAATTTCTTTTCCACATCTCATGTGCTTGGAAAATGCATTCATTTTAATCTATTACATTTCCGCGATCCCGCAATAAAAAAATTCGTCGGTTATGTAGTCTGCAAAAGTAAAATGAATGTAAAATTCTTAGTCCGTTGATTGGATAGCTACATGTAAAGTTGAGTTTTTGAAACCTCTCAATGACTTTTTCTCCGCTGCCAAAAAGACGATTGTTGTAAGGAAATACACGAATATCCCTACATACACGAAGATCCCCACCAAATTTGGAGTCTGTAGAAGTTACAGGTTAGAAATAAAAATTTTAGATTTTAACACCCACCCCCGCAATTCCTGTCGGAAGTAGACTTTATTGAAATCCATTTTGAGATGTTCTTTATGTGAATAATAAAAGATTCCTACCATATTTAGAATTTTTAGAAGTTATATTTCGAAATTGAAATTTTTTATTGTTAACACCCACCCCCGCGAACCTTATTGGAGGTGATTCATTGTAAAATCCGCTCGAAGATCATTTTTATATTACATATAGAACACTCTCACTAAATTTGGAGTCTATAGGAGCTATCGCTTGGAAATTGAAAATTTTCATTGTTAACGCCCCCGCAATCTTCTTTGGGGTGGGATATCGTAAAATTTGTTCATAAATCATTTTTACATCACTTATAGAAAATTCCTACAAAATTTGGAGCTTGTAGGAGCTTTAGCTGGAAAATTAAAAATATTAATTGTTAATACCCACCCCCGCAACCCCCTGTGGGGTGAGCTATCGTAAAATTCGTTCATTGCCTATTTCTACACCTCTTACAGAAGATTCCTACCAAATTTGAAGTCTATAGGAGCTATAGTTTAAAAACGGGAATTGTTCATTGTTAACGCCCCCGCAATCCCCTTTGGGGAATGAATTTCTTAAAATCTATTCATAGCTGACCTCTACATAGCAAAAGTAATATTCCTACCAAGTTTCACGTTTCTAAGTCTTATGGTTCCCGAGATTTCGTGGTGAGTGACTATATAGATGGGAATTCTTCGATTATCATCGAAATTTTTAACTTTTTATCGGGCTTTTTTAAAATTTTCTTACATACAAAACTTTCTCCTGACAATTCTGAAGATAAAAAAAAGCCCAATTGGTCCAGCCGTTCTCCACTACCGTGAGTAGATTCTTAGCTGAATGTAAAAAACCATAATCCGTTTAATACACTCTGTTGAAATCCATGAAAACAAAAGAATCAAGAGAAAATGCTTATCTTTTGTTTTTATTAGCGGGATAAATGTTCATAAAAGTAAAACAGCAATAAAAAAATGAAGGAATGTTGGAATTCAAAAAATAGATAGCCATAAACCATCTAGGAAAAATTTCGCATCGAATGGTGGTAGTTTCATGTCGATACGATCAGTGGTTTAGGCGTGATTGAGCCTCAAACGAAGACCATTTTCATTATATATTTTTTACATGATTACATGATTCTCATTCCTGTGTGAGGTTTCGGCACTATTTGTACAAAAGCGTGCCGAGAGTAGAATGCTATTCAGCATTCCAGTACGATGCTGAGCAGAGTCTTCAGGTTTATGGTTTAAATATAACTGCCATACCCCTAACAGATCAGTCTTCTACCATCTAACGGCATCATTGCACTTACACTTGGTAAGACAGCGGTCGGGATCTTTCAGTGGGAAATGAAAACCGTATTTTTTTAAGTCCAATTAAAATTTAGGAGTTAGATAGAACGGCTAAGAATAACCGTGATTTTGAATTTTTGAATTATAGTTTCTAATGTTACAAATGTGAAAGTTTGGATGGGTTTTTGCTACTCAATCACGCCAGAACAGGTAAACAAATCTGGATGGAGATAGATTATGGTCTGGAATAGCACATTGCCAAAACCTTTATACCGGATAATGTACGGTTCTCGTGTGTTGTTTTTGTTCACATGTGTTTTCGCGTAGTGCTGGATCATTTCGGGGTTCAGAGAATAACAGGCATACACATCAATAGTCCCACGCGAACGTAGTCGCGGGCAACAACTAGTTATAAAATCACTCTGAACGTTTATAAATAGTTTACGGTTTGCTGTCTTTCTCACAGATAAACTAAAATATATTATTACTTATAACGCAAATATTTATCGAATGTCATCATCTTAATTGAATGAGAAAACCCTCAATAGATAAGTGTTGAAGGTTATAACTATTGTATTTTAGAAAGGCTGTGTGATTACGGAGAAAACTGAATCAGGATTGACACATAAGAGTCTTGAAGTCCAGCCAAATAGCAAGATTACAAAATTCCCAATGACAACCAGCGGTGGTATAGTTAATTTGGACCCATCCCATCCCGTCACTTTAAGCAGTATATATTTTAAACTACAGTATGAATTACACTCCTTGTCTACCCTAAAAAAAAGAGTATGCCAAGTGGGTATATTAGATAATACTTATGAAATAATTTGTTATACTTAGTTTTTTTTTTGTATACATTTACAAAAGCTTTTAATATAAAGTCAAGAACTTCGAAATTATGCACGAATCAATTTATGGATAGGTTACCAACTTAGGAGATTTAAGGGTGGATAATTTAGCATATCTCGGTCCCAGCTACCACTACCACTTTTAACGAATAGTAATCTAAGAGTCGAAATCGTAGTCTTAATTTACTCCTATGCAATGCAAGATTTAAACGAGATAATTCATACCATTTTTTGATTGTAAGTGCTCTCTGTTAAGCCCTCCTAATTATATATAGCGGCTAATCAAATGTCAAAAAGTCACAATTACATCTTGTATTTGTAGAACTACCTATATCTTCAATTAAATAATATTATATATTTCTCTAATTACAGAATAGCAGATGTAGAAATGGCTATATCATGGGTGTTCAAGCGCCAACACCGAACGCGTGTAGTCTTCCAACGGTTTAGGCCGTGGTGGAATGCGGAAAGACGGAGAGAACTGGCCGAAAAGAAAGAAAAAGAAGAGCGAGAAAAAGAACAAAAGAAAGAAAAGGAAATTACGGAATTTAACGGAGAAGTTAATATCATAAACGAAACAGAAGAAGCTATTGATAACATTGATAGTAAATACCAACAACCAACTAAAAAGGAAAATCTTGATGACGACGAAAGATCTAAAAAAGCGATGGAATGTAATGGAACTGAAAAAAAAAATGATTTAAGTCCGAATAATGAATCCGATGACTTGAGTAACACAGACCAACTTGACACTGAAATATCGAAGCCTGTAGAAAACTTACATAATAATATTACGCTAATACAACAATACTCAAATGCTTCAATCAATAATTGCAAAGACTTGGAGCTCTGTGATGATTTAATTGAAATAACACCCGGAAGAAAAAAGAAGATTCAAATTGTGACCACAGATGATATCGAGTTATCAAATAAATTTCAAGAATTAAAAGCACAAGATGTCAATACTTGACGATATGTTTACGAAATTGGATAGAAATGTTCACACAGAAATGGGAATGTGCTATGATATTGGTTTGATGCGACTGAGCTATAACCTTTGCGAGCTAAAGTTAACGGAGATCTTTTATACTTATTTCAGTTACTGTTTTTAAAAGAATCAAAACGTTTCGAAGGCGTCACAAATTAATTGAAGTGTTTGGTTCGTTATAATACACATCTAAAATTCTTCCTTTAAACATCAATTCATTAATTCCATTTTACTATCAACATGTCATTATCAGGAGACAAACCTTTTATCGACCGACGAGGGATAACATTTTCTTGTCCATCTGTTGTCAAAACATGGCAATAGGGAGAAGGGTAAGTTTACCTCCGTTTGGAATTACACGTATATAATTTGGGTATTATTTCCACCAGTGCCATATGCTCGGAGTAGATAAACTGTGGGATGAGATAAAAACTTTGTCTTTTCTCCGTACAGAAAATGTTTCCTGCCTGTGTTTAAAGCCGATATTTAACAGAAATGAAATATTATCTACAACTCAATTTTTGAGCGAAAAAATCAACAAGTTTTAGCAAAGTATGAATGTATTTTTAAATATATTATTTTCAATGGGAATTGCCTCCTATGTTTTCTTGTCAGTAAAATTTAGTTTATCCTTAAAACCGAATTGGCAAGTGTGACATTCGCTAGCTATTCAATGTTTAATAAACATGATAAGAAATATTCTTAAATACCTTGATTACTTTAAATCGATATAATATTATAACTTTGAATCTTGTTAACGCAGTCAACATTTTATGAGACCGCTTTTATTGATTGTACCTACCATTAAGAAATGTCGAAATGAGATATAATTAATAGAAGTTGTTTTGAAATCCTTGATATTTTTAAGGTTTATTATTAGCTTCAATTTATTTGTTACGATTTTTTATCCGGAAAGTATAGTTTACCAGAGAATTAATTTTCGATGTTTAAGTCTAAATACTTTTTGTTTTATTAAAAAATATTATCGAGACTACAAATTGGAATACGAGTCCATGGGATTCTCGAAATCTTGAATGAACGAATTAATCGAAAACGATCGAAAATTAGATTTAGATCCACAAATTATACATCCGGTCACGAATAACTGCTATTACATTTGAAACGGTTTTTCCTTTTATGGAATCTTAAAAAAATATTAAAATAAATAATTCTTGAAATCCAATCGTAACTATATTGGGGTTTTCAGCAGCCAATATTGTTTGTATTCAAATCCCACATGGCATAATTTAGGACTAAAAACGGGCTTGCAATAATAATCGATCAAAGACATGACATGTGACAAAAAAAAAATAATGGAATGAAATAAAAAAAATGTTTGTTCGTAAAAATAAAAAAGCGTTTACTGGAAAAAGATAAGGAAAATATTTTATGTGACGAACTACCGTCTTCAACAGCGACTTTGCCACGCCGATTCCGCTCTCATATCGTTGGGTAAACTACATCGTACGCCTAAATTATATTAACGTGTCTTATGAAAACAATCTTTTTGATTACTTTTTAGTGTTAGACAAAATAGTAAAAATAAGAAATAAAATATCCTGAAGATAATAAAATTTTGTTTAGACGCACGTGCTTTTGTTCGATTTTTAAAACTCACTAAAAACTAATCAATAGTTTTATACCATAAGGCAAGTCAGAGTATACTTCTCTCGTAATGGTTTGGTGCGTTTTGTTCATCCAGTTCTTTGCGATGCAATGCTACTGTGCAAAATATTGGACAGTATTTAGTTAGGGCCTTGAAGTAAGTGCGCACAGTGAAACCATTACGCTAAACTTGTCAAATCTACGCCGTATCGTACTTATATTATTCATTTATGGAAAATTACTTGCATTTTTAAATTTCATAGCACGGCGAAGCTCTTGCCGCGATTAATTCGCTCGTGGATATGATGCCTATCTCTAACCAGTTGTATTTAGGGTAGCTGATTTTTTTTTTAATTATCACTGAAACTTAGTAGCAGTTTGAGTGGGTGGTGCGTGCCTGGCTATGCCACGTATCATGTCGCTTAAAGTGATACTAAAAAAATTGTCATAAGCCGAAAACTCAAAATAGTAGAATAACAACTCTACTTATCCAAAATGCCACAAAAGCGTATGATATAATTGAGTATATACCATGTTTTAGGGTATACATATATATATGCGTATACATGAACTCAAGCCGCTATACTGCGCTTCGCTAATCGGGCGTAATACGTCACGAGCATGTAGAGGTCATCAGTGTCGCAAACATAAGTTTTTCTCGTACCGAAAATCGCTCGGCGCTTAAGAAGTTTTCACTCCAACAATGATATATTAAACACGTTCGATCAAAGGCTGTGATGTGTGAATGATAACAAGCCAAACACTAAAGATAATAAACGGTGTCACATAAAATAGTTTGCTTACAATAAAAACGGGTTACCGAAACCGAATATGAAATATTGAGAGTTGGTAGACTGCATTCGTTGCAAAATAAGACTACTGACAAATCTAAGCTGCAAATAAATATGGGACACACACCAAAAACCTTCAAAACCTACCAACGCGGCTAATCCTTGTCAACGCGAAAAGACACGCAATGGTGTCTGGCACCAAAATTCCGCCCGCGGTTTTCCATTAGCAATTAAGACGATGGTTTCTCTGTATCGAATAGTAAATAAAGACGATTCCGAATACACAAATCTTATATTTAAATTGACAAGTTTAATTAAACAAACAATATGTTATCTTCTAGAACTGTCAATTTACACTCCATTTTTTCTAAACAATCTGTTTATAAAGTGTATTTTAAAAAAATGATAAAATCAAGTACGATAAAATAATTAAAAACAAATAAAATAAAAAGTGGGTATCTTCATACAACGTGCACGGAATTACGAAATACTGTTGAGAGGTGCATTAAGTATATTTCATAAGGAATCACCCTTTAAACATATTAAATCAAAAGAAGCATATTTATTTTTCCATACAAACTTATTCAAAACATTTTAAGTGTTTACTTATGACAACCCTATTGAACATATAAGATCGACACGTGCATAGTACCTCCGCTACGCGACGAGTACCTAATGAAGTGACTGGAGTCATTTGATTTTACTTTTGCATGTGATGTTGTCTGTATCTGATTTCTTTCAGTAAAAACTATAGTATTATAAGTCTCAAAGGCAGTAAATAACGTACCTCTAAAGCCTCTGAAGTATTATTTCGGTTTTCATTTACACGTTGTATAAGTGTGTTTGATAATTTTCTTAACATTTTGAAAATTAACTTTACACTAAAAAGTAACAAAAAGCTTGTTTACATTTAATGAGAAAAATAACAAAAAATTGATTTTAATATATTTGAAGATTTGTCACTGCCAAAAATTTGATGCGCCTATTAATTGGATAAAAGCAGGTGTTACTTTGCGGAAATCCATGATATACCATGAATATTGTACATACGATACACACATATGTGTGTAATTGTATCTCTCGCCAGTTTTTTGGAAAAACTAAGGTGTAATTTATAATTTCTTCAATCTTTATAGTCCACACCAAACAGATCTCCAGCAAATGTAGTTTACGCAAGTCTCTGTCCATGACTTAGCAATCGTTCATTGTTAGCATTTCCTGAAGATGCTCCGGTGTTGCAGCGAAATAGAGAGTACATTGCGGAGGAACTGTTTGGTTTGTAGAGTGTAAAGTTTAAAAAATAAATGTAGATTACATTGTTCAGATTCGCCTGGTTTTCGCGGAGTATATCAAGTTAAGCTTAATATTCATTGTACATTTGATGCGTCATCCAAAGCGCCGAGAAGGTACTATCAAACATTTCCTAAAAGTGAAGTACTATCAAGCATTTCCTAAAAGTGAAGTATAACTATATGAAATGAGGATGCTAAGAGCCTAAAACTTTGATTTAGACTGAATAAATGCTATGCCCAAGAAATTCATCATTTGAAAAAAAAAAAAACGAAAAATGCGCACAATCAATAGCTTAGTGCGTGTAAGCCATTAAACCATCGCAAGTTTTATTGTAAATTACTGTTATTTCTATATAATATAAAATACACAATTGTAAACGTCTGTGTAAAGTTAGATTAATTACAAATAAATAGTGCTTAATACTTTAAAAATATGATCTATTTTTAAAAATCGTTCATCTTTTAAAAGATTATCATTTATTCATTAAAATAAAAACTGTTTTGATATAGATTTTGTTATATATTTTTTGTTTTTGTTTTCCGTCATAAAAAAAAGATTATATTTTATAAATTCTATGTAATTGGTGCTGATTCGCTTGAACACAAATGTTTATTACTAAATTGGCAGGTTAAGAAATAGTGTCCTCCTTTCGACAGGGACATCGTTCGATTTAGTGAATTATAAAGATTCGTATACAGCAGAAAAAGCACCATTGTATATTTTTTACTGTAGTTAGCCTATAAGGTCGTTAGTATAAAAAGGGTACTTGAAGTTTTTTTCTTTAAATTTATCATTTAATATTAACAATCATATATTGCACTTTCGTTTTGTACTTTTACTTTATGTGTTGCAATTATGTAAATATTTATCATAGATTGAATCACCAAGCGATACTAGAAAACTTTATTGCTAAACACAATGATAAGAATTTTGCCTATAATGATGAAACATTGGCTTTTCGAGTTCTAAGTAGGGACCGATAAGAAACAAAAAATATTAATAAATAGAAATACTTAAATGCTTTGTATTAGAATTTATCACCAACAATGTAATGTTTTTTTGTAAATTTTTATTTAGGGTCTACATTTTTATCTCCGCACCAATTCGTTCCTTGTGAATAACTATCACCAAATTGTTGTCTGGGAGATATCGATTAGAACGCCTTTGCACACCTAAAGCCTAGCCACCTAGCTTTTAAGTTTCTACGTTGTTTTGTTTTGTGTGTGCAATACAGAATTCAAACAAACTACATTATACAGAATATATTAACATTGTGTTTACAGATAGACCTATCGTAACAGAGGTTATTTCATTGCATTTATAATAGGATTCGACGACCACCCTGTGTATGAGGTCCAGGGTCCGATTCCCGGCGGGGTGATTAGGAAGTAAATAATTTCTGAATTTTCTGTGCTCTGATCTGGTGGGAGGTTTGGACCGGGGCTAGTTACCGTGCCGCTAAGCGATTTAAAGTGTCGGTAAGATGTCGAATAGAAGCCAATGAATAGAAATGGTGGGTTTAATGTAACTGCCATACTTCTTAACAGGTCAGCCCGCTACCCTCTTCGACTGCATCATCACTTACCACTAGGTGAGATTGCAGTTAATGGCTTACTTGAAGCTTAATGCACTACACTGTATAATTCTAGCGATCTTAAATAGTTTTGTTATCTCCGTTCAGTTTATATTCTAGGGGTTGAATTTTTTGAGTTATATTCATGTACCAATAAATATAACCTAGCTAAATAAAAAAACGTGCTTGTACTCTTGTACACGCGTTAGAACTTATACTTATTTGGCGTGACAAGATCAAAGTCTTTTCCAAAATTGAATCTTTCGCCTTTTTCTACGTTTGCATTAAAAATTACACTAACAATAGAAACACGGTATTGTTTGCATTATTAAGTCAAAGTCAAAGTCAAAGTCAAAAATATCTTTATTCAAGTAGGCCCACAGGTGGCACTTTTGATGCGTACATAAGAATTACACGGTAGTGAGATGATGGCGATAACCACATTCGTAAACTTAAAACTAAAGCTACGAGGGTTCCAAACGCGTCCCGGTCTAAGAAGAAGCCCACAACAAACTTAGCCGGGTGTTTTTTTTTTTTTTTTGTTATCGCCATCTCACAATGTCATTTTAAATTATTAGAAGAGCAACCTGGTTAGAGCAATAATTTACACCCAAGCTTTTTTATCGTTTACGTAGTCCTTTATACTATAATAGGACTTTTCTATAAGCTTACGTTTAATACAAACTTTGAACTTTTTAAGAGACATCTCCAAGATGTCAATTGGTAGTTTATTGTAGAATTGTATGCAATTTCCTTTAAACGAATTATGAATTTTATGTAACCTAGTATATTGCACTGTAAGTTTATTCTTACTTCTAATGTTTAAATTATTGCAAATCAATATATATATTGAAAGTCAACTGTCAAACCTTTTTTAGAAAAACTTAAAATGTTGACTATAGCTAACTTTATGGTGTCGGTTTTTTGTGACGGTGTGCGCGCGCATCGCAAAAAATTACTCTCACCATTTTTTCTTGACGCGCCAAAAGAAGTATACCTTCAAAAATAATATAAAACGCAAGAACGATGAGCTATCATGGAAACATATTTTATTTCCAATCATTTAAATTGAAAGTTTATAACACCTGTGCCAATTCCGTTGTGCACAAATCTTTGATTTTTTAAACTTATGAAAACATTTCTATTCCTTTTACCAATAGAAATATGAAAATAACAGAACGATTTTTAGACTTGTCAAACTAGTTTAGTTTTATAGAATTTAGTGTAGCTTAGAGATTTGGGGCGTACAACCAAATTATAACTGAGAGTGTTGTGCATGCGGTGTTGATAAGAATGCAATCCTGATATGAATTTAAAAATTAAAATCTTGATATGTTGTTATTAAAAGCAACAAATTGTTTGAACCACAAGTTTCATATTATAAATTGATGGCAACAACCACTGTTACTATTTCCCTTAATTAATTTAGGTGTACCTATAAGTTTATTATTTTAAAAATGTAAATTCCTGTAAAGTTTTATATATAAAAGATAATATATTATTTCACTTTGGGACTATTTATTTGTTTATTTTTTTGAATAATTACCTATCCAACTGTTGTAGATAGTGTAAAAGTATAAACAGTACACTCTTTATCTTCCAACTTGTCTTATGTTGTAAACTTTTCATTTCTTTTTAGTGTAAAGTATATTTTAATAATATCAATAAAAAACAAGTGTGATAAAATTAATAAAAACAAACAAAATAAAAAGAGATTTTCTTTATGTAAGTGTCTTTTAATTATTTTCTTAACGGTATAAAATGAACTTTTCACTAAAAGTAATGAAAAGATTGTTTACATTATAAGACAGTCAAGAAAAAAATAACTTTAGTAAAATGGTCAGTAGAAATGCTACCTGATTTCTTAACTACAAAAATGTAGTCACAACATAGTGTAACAACATTCTATTTCAATAAATACATATATCATTGAAGGCAAATATGAAACTTGATCTGGACATTTTATGGAGAAATCGGAAAAGTAAAAAATAAAACACTATTTTCAAAATTTCAGATAAGTAGTTACGAACTTGTTCTACACCTCCTTAGCTCCGAACTAGCTAGGTTATGAAGAGCTTAGCAAGAGGAGTCTTCAGGGCACGATGATCTCCGCGTAGTGCACCTCTACATGCAGGCGCTCATATTTTTCGACTACTTTCAATGCTTTATGCTATTTGAAATTCGATGATTCTGTTTCAGAAGAAATTTATCCACGGAAAGTGCTATTGGCGCTCAAGCAGACCGTGAGGTACTACATGGTACTACACGGACCGTAAAACTCCTGTATACGCAGCTTTTCTTGACCTTTCCAAGGCTTTTGATAAGTTATATAACCTTGATAATTATTGAGACATTAATAATCTCTGATGGTACATCAAGGTATTGTTTAATAAAACACGGGTGTCTAATATTTTGCATTTTAAGACTTATATCAATACAATAAGGTCCACGTTACAAGTGTGATGAAAATGATTTATTCAAATAGGTTTGGTTAGGAAGTTAGACCTTGAGGCCCGATTTTGTTTGATTTAACGTAAAAAATCAGGATTACCTACGCGTAGTAGGTAAATAAGTGAGTACAAATTTTAATATTTATTTAATTGATTCTTCTAAGAAACATATTTTACAAATATACAGTAAGTGAAGTATGCTAGCAAAACGTAAAATAGCGTTTTCAGTGTCATATGCAGATAATATAATCTGAAACAAGCAAAAAACAAAACTCAATGTTAATCTTAATAGGTACGGACGGTTGAGTAAGGCGTAAGTATAATTTACGTGAAAACTACTTTACACATATAATATGGTAAAAGATAGTTTTTTATACTTTATCTAAATTAATAGCAGACTAAGCATATGTCCTGTCTATGGTAAGTGAAAAAACATTGTCTATAAAGAGCAATACACCGCAGGGCATCCAAGGAACTCTTCACTACAAAGTCCACCCTGTGTCTATCAACCTGAGGCGTAGGTGTATAGCCCTACCGTGCCTGTAATCGCAACAGCAGACACGCCCAGCTTTACTAATATGTACTATCCAAAAAACGTTTAAGATTTTGTCACATGAAGTGTTGTAATCCATGTGTCAAGATGGCAAGAGGACCGTTAAATGTGACGTCATGACAAAACTAACATGGCGGCTATGACAGAAAAATTGACCGAATATGTCGAGTTAAGACATAAATTAAAGTTTTTACTGTCGTTCTATTCAAAATTAAATTCATGTTGTACGTCGTTGTAAAAAATATGCCAAGATCGAAACGACAGGTCGATCTACGACAATAAAAATAAATCAAAAAGAGCGACGTGATGTTTGTACTTTCGATGTTTGAAAAAGATTTGTTGTGGCGATATAGCGTGGGATATGAGTAAGAATAAGAAATCTGAAGGTGTGTATGTTTGTTTGTTTATTTGTAAAGGAAACTGACGCCGGCACTGCTTTTTTTTTAACTGTTATGGGCTAGCGCTTGGCCACAATCTCACCTGATAGAAAGTTTAGATGTGGCCTAATATGGGACGTGCTTACCTAGAAGATGCCTAATTGTTTGAAAGATACCCAGGTTGTAAGAATTAGGAAACACAGAACTCGGAAGGACTTTCCAAACCCCAGCCATGCGGATAAGAAAGAAGATGCAAATCGCTTCGTGCGATTTTTTGGGATATTAAAAACGTGGGTGAAAACCCGCCCGGTGCCTTGCAGTCTGATGGTATAATCGTGAAGAGCGGTGCTTGCTTCGCTAAGACGGATACGAGATTCTTTTGTCCCAAAAATTCAAATATTTTCTGCTGGATTTCTTTGTCAATGGATTTTCTTTCGGCAAAACCCAAGCGGTTGAAGACGTTGACATATGTTATCAGTTTTTTCGTCGTGGGAATTATGTAACTTTAACCTGTGTATCTCTATGAGATTAAGTCAGAACAGCGTACCGTGTCAAGAGACGCCTGGCTTGCGGCAACGTTGACAAATCCTCCTTGGCAATGAACTCTCGTACACCGAGATGAAACTTTTCCAGGAAGTCGTCGTGATCAAGTTTCTAAAACATTGTAATAGACAGAATTCACAAAATGTTGGACAAGCAATTTTTACTAATACTATAAATGCGAAAGTGTGTTTGTTCACTTGCTTTTATAATAATAATAATAATAAATATTTATGAACCACAATAAATAAATTACAACATACTACAAGAAGAGGACAGAGAAAAAGAAAAAATATATAATAATTTAGGCGTATGTTGCTTCGTTGTGGTCAGCGGGTCACCTACTTAGCTCTGTGCCGCAGAACCATGGCAGTAAATGCCAAGGAATACTACACCGCTGATTTTCAGTAGAATATTTGATTGTGCTTTCATCACGTTATAATTAAGCAACCAACTATATTTTTGGTATAGTGTTAGTTAAAAGGACGGAGAGTAACATTTTTTTTATTAAATGAAAAAGTGGTTCCCCCGGGATTTGCAAAAAAAGTGTGATAAACGCCTAAACGAGTTAGTCGTACACGCTAGATGACTCAACAGGTCGTGTCTGAATTATTGCGATTTTGTAGGTATGTATACATACCTAGTGTGTGGAAATACAATGAGCATCTTAAGACTTTAGTAAAGTAACCCCGAGTACTCTTAATACGGCTCAAATAATATAAGGTGTATTATAAGGTGTGTTGAAACTTGCAAAATTCTCGAATAATTATTATTTCTGTGACGTCACATACGCCCTAGCATAGGAGGCAGATAATTTGTCCCCCGATTATATCCATTGACAAAAGATATAATCTTGTCCACCTGCTAAAGCAAAGTAAGTATCAGGAAAAAGTAGAGGTTTAACGCCGCTTGATAATACACACACACACACACGTGAGCTCTTGCTCGGAGAGTGAAATAATGAGTATAAATAAATATTTTTAAGTAGGTATATATTAATAAGTTGGTACTTACCGACATATCCGTATAGAAGATCTCATTTTCTTTTTCAGTTATTTGATTTCTCAATGATTCGAAATAGTCATTCTTGAATACCCAGGTCCTGGAAGTGTAGTATTCTAATAGTTGGGACCCTTTACGGAGGCGCTTCTCTGTCGATATCATGCTGAAAGTTAAAAATAACATTGCATAGCTTATTCAGAAATAAATGATTCACTGAACCTAGTTAATTAAATTTTAGTAAATCCAATTAAATATTTTAGGAATATATTAATCCTGAAAGCATTAATAAATAGATACGACTCTCCAATTTACGAGCTTTATATTAAATTCCGTGTAGGGCTGCCTGGAGGCAGAAATTCTAATTCGTTACTTTTTGTATATTTAATACTAGCTGTTGCCCACGACTTCGTCTGAGTTTGATTTTGTTTCGATTTATTTGTAGTTCCAAAAAAAAAAAAAAAAAGTATTCAGTATCGCTAAGCCTTAAATGAAGGGTTTGCTGTTGTCCGCTGGGGAGTTCTGTCCTCAATCTCCAACTACATTCATCAGATCTACACAAAGTTTGGGCCAAATTAAACCTCTATAGTACAAAAATAATTATTTAAATCGGTTTTAATTTGTCGGAGTTATGGTGTAAAATCGTCAAACACTATCATCCCCTCTCCCAAAAGAACCGAGCTTAATGTCGGAATAAAAAGTATCCTGTATTACTTCTAACACTTCCAAGAATATGTGTACAAAGTTTCATGAGGATCGGTTAAGTAGTTTTTTCGTGAAAGCGTAACAAACAAACTTACATTGACATTTATAATATTAGTAGGGATAGGGATTAATATCCCATGTAAGTTCTTTTTCCCTTTTTGATGAAAGTTTAGTTTTTCATTATTCTGTTATATACAGTCAAAACTGTTTATGGCGACATCGTTTAGAACAACTTACCGGTTAAATTGACCAAAATCAAAAAAGTCCTGGCCGAATGATATATGACCGCCTTATCGGAAAACATTGGTTTTTACGAAATTGTTTACTGACATACCGCATTAATCGACCACATTTGGTTAATGTTTTCGGAAAATTATATCTATAGAACGACCGGTTCAGCTGGATTGTAAACAATTTGAATAGGTAACAGTATCCACATCTGGCACAGTATACTGGTCAATGGCTATTATCGTAAAAGTAAACAAAGTTTAGGGTCTTTTAAAATTCTTAGAAACAAAGCAGATGCATGCCGTAGCCTCAAGGCCCGCTTCGTCATATCTCTTAAGTCAGTTTGTTACTTATCTTTACACAAGACGCACCAAAACATATTGTTGAGTTAACTGTGAAAATGTTAACATGTCGCAAAAAAGAAAACAAATCAATATCAAAGAAAAATCGCGTATCGCATACCTACATGTATTATCTTTCCTATTAATACCTGTCACCGCTTGTTACAACTATCGGTTTTTACTTTTTTTTTTTATTATGATAATAAATATGTATTCAGCGTGAGAAAATGGAACTCCCAATTAGACAAAGCATTTGTTACATTGGTCAAAACATAATTTTTCTAAAAGTGTATTCTAACAACAAAGGGTGATATAATAATAACTCAGCTTCGCTGGTTCTTAATAACATTGAAGGTCGCGGGTTTAAGATTTTAGTAAAGCGACAGAAAAAAGAAACAAATGGAATCCTTTTTTAATAAATTGAAGTTAAGTTAAGTATGCCTTGTTCATTATTATTGTTGTAAAGTTAATGAAGGCAAGCTGAGAGTAAATCGAACATAGACAGTATTCGAAAAGGTGTTAGCTGTTCGTAAAACTTCATTGCTTGTAATCCAGAGTTAGAAGTGTATGTAGTCTACGGGTTAATAAGCGCCGTAGCAGCGTAGCACTAAAACGTTTAATAATTGCCTGGCGGAGAAAGTTTTTAGGGATAAGGCTGAAAAATGTTAAAATGTAATTTAATTGCTTCTTTTGCAAGTTCACATTGTATGTTTTCGTGTGTACAGTAAAGTATACTTTGTTTTGGTTTCATCTTCTCATGAAGCGTTAGCAGAAACAGGTATTGTGGCATATTGTTGCATATTATGAATGGTGAATTTAGATCAAAATGTTAGGCAATTTACTAATAGTTTAATTCATCATTCATCAAAAAGTGAATATACTCAAGGCTGCTCGGTTGGCAGACTTCGGCCGTGGCTCGTTACCACCCTAACGACAAAGACTTGCCGCCAAGTGATTTAACGGGAAATACCATCTAAATCCGTCATCTTAAGCTAGCTAGCTAGTATGAAGCAACGGGATTCCGAAAAAAGAAAAAAAGAATATCCATTTACGCAGCAATCCCATTGCATGGGCATGTGTTTTCTCAGTGTAAATGGAAGGTATATCAAATAACATACTGACATAGATAAGGTATTTTTTAACGGATGCGGATCATATTAATTTTTATTCTACATTATTTTCTTATAAATAGATGCCCCTAATGCTGTTAATAATACTTACAATGTCTCCTGCCCGAACAAAAATAATAGTAAATCGATTAAGTACGCCGGCACGATGTGAAAAAAGAACTCCGCTATCTTGTGCTGAAAGCGATATTCCTTGGTTGATCCCGCAGGGTAGTACAGGCAGCGGGAAAGCGGGTATTTGACTATTAATTCTGTCACTGGAACAATATAAAAATTTTCTAAAAAAAATATTTTAAATTAAATTGAAAACCCCGAGACTGATTAAGAAATCTATACTTATTATAAAACTGTAACAGGTCTTATTCTGTTTATGTGTATTCATTTAAGGTTTTTTTTTTATAAGGGTGCTTCAGTATATTTCATAAGGAATTACCCTGTAAATAAATTAAGTCGGAAGAAGCATATTTCCGAATGAACATAAGGCAGTCGAAGTCACCGGGCCTATTTAAAAATTAACAGCATTTTTAAATATGCCACATTATCTCGCTCAATAAAGTCGACTATTATCTATCAACTCTTATCTTCTCATATTTAGTATTTATGGTATGTTAAAGTATATATTAGTATATACATTTTTATATTTATCATTAGTATTGTTGTATGTGTGTAGTCTAGTTTATGTGTTAGTATGTAGTTATTCGTATGTATTTTTACACAGTGTAGGTACCCCACCTTTTCGTTTTAGATTTCCTAATCCTAAGCTCGCCTGGTAGAGATCGCTACTTAGCGATAAGGCGGCCTTTTGTATTCTACTACGTACTTGAACTTGATGTGGTGTGCAAATAAAGAGTATAAATTAATTTAAATATTTTTATTTCCATACAAACTAATTCAAAACATTCTAAGTTTTTACTTATGTAACAACCCTATTGAAGATAAGAGGCCGATACGCGCATAGTACCTACGCTGCGCGGCATGTACCTAGAAAAGTGACAGGAGTCACTTGATTTTTATTTTCCATGTGATGTTAGGGCTGTATCTGATTTCTTTCAGTGTAAACTATGGCAGTGGTTTTTTTTTTAAACTATTAGCGTTTCGGTTTCACGGATAAGTCTCACAGATAGTAAATAATGTACCTCTAAAACCTGTGGAGTACTATTAAGGTTTTCATTTATACGTTGTATAATTGATGCTTAATCCAAAACTGTAATTTTTTCAGTATTGTCTGTCTGTCGGTATCTTGGCATCAATCCAAAACTAAAACTCTGAAACTTTACACGATTTTAATTCTTTAGTTATTTAATTAATATATATTTATTCTTTAAAATAATTGTTTTATAAATATTACCTAAAATAAACTATTTAAAACTAAATAAAATCTAAAACGTCCTCGAAACCACCGCAGCGAGGCACAGTTCCTAAGATGCTGGCAGCATTGCCCCTTCGGATGGCCAAACTAATTCGTTGGCCAAGGTAATTAATGCATAATATTTAAAACATGATTTTAGTTCATACTTAAACCAGCTGATTGAATCAAGGAAGCTTTGTCATTCTTAACTTTTGACACTGGGACCTCGGTGCTACATTCCATAGACAACTTACTTTTTCTGATTGCTCCATGCCAAGTCATTTTATTCGCGCTGGAATCCGTAATATTGCAGACTCTTATATCCTTTGGTCTGCAAAACAAGAATTGTTGTCTATACATCATAATGCTATTTCGCATCACACTCAATCTTGCTTTTTAATTTTTAGCAGTTAAGAACTCAGAGCAGTCAGTGTTCTCTATATAGGTATTCAGTGGGCAAATATAGAAAGGAAAATACATTTTCTTGTATGCCTTTGGTTGCCTGGAAGAGATCGCTATTTAGCGATAAGGCCGCCAAATTGTACGTTCTACCTTATTGTGCTGTTGTATTTGTATGTCTGTAAATTTTCTCTGTGGTGTACAATAAAAGTGTATTCATTCATTCAAAGGGTAAGTTATGTGGAAATTTTTTGATTAAAGCAATTTAACATACTAAACCAAGCAATTGTTGATTCTTAAATGAGATTTATAGTTCAATTTTTCATGACAAAGATAATTTTTCCCCCCCTTGCTGGCACACATAGGCCATATCTTAGGTGTTCCTTATATTTCTATGTCCAAAGAACGAAAACGCTCATTAACAACGCGCTGTGAACTGATTCATTTGAATCAGTTCACAGCGCGTTGTGTTTTAGCCCAAAATTATACCGAAATCGACCACGTGTCACCGCGCAAGAAACAAGCAGAGAGAGCGGTGCGATATATTTTCATTTATAGGTGGGTATAATTGACAGACCAAGCAAATGGCCCTGTGAATATTGTTATGAGAACAAGACAGATATTGTCAAAAGCAAGAGTCTGACATGGCAATGTTGGTTGCAATGCAACGTAGACAGAGAATTCTCTGTCTACGCAATGCAACTATGGCTGACATGTGTTGTAACACAGTTGAATTACAAATAAAACAGTACCTAATTAATTATTATTATTAGATTTTAATTTTTTGTTTTATTTTTTTTAATAATTATCATTATTCATTGAAATTTTCAATGTTTTTTTATTTTGTCTTTTTAATTTTATATTTATGACATGCCATTTTAATCAATGTATACCGCAATTTTAATTTTAATTCGATTTTGTATATTGTTAATTATTTATTTTTCTTTTCTCTAATATTGTTATTTTAAATGTATTACTACAGCCTTTGCCTGAAATATAGAGACTATTATTATATAATAACAACACGTCCTTCAACGTGCAGCCGTATGTCCATCAACCTGAGACGTAGGTGTTAAGCCTCATGTACCCGTAATTACACCCGTAACCACGCTCTTCAGATCTGAAAACAGCATTGCAACATTGCGGCTTAGCGGCAGAAATAAGGGTGGTGCAGCTTATTGACAAGCTGTACTACTACAACTAGAATATAGCGTTCCTAAATCAGTTTTTTTATAGGAAACACAATTTCTATCGGTTATAAAAGTTAAAATCCTACTCAGAAATACATACTGTTCAAGTCCAGTGGTATAAGCTAGAAGTATACAGCCGTTGACCACCGTATCCAGTGGTATTACATCCATTTGGGTATTCTTGCAATACGAGGTGTGCGTAACACCTAAATTAGATGATAGGAGAAAATTTATTATTACAAAGCCAACATGGCTGTGCGAAATCTTGTTATTAAAATTAGAAATTTTAATAAAACGAAAGCACGTGTCCACAGACATAACATATAAAGATTTCTCTTCTTCTCGGTAGAATCTGCCTTCCGAACATACTAGACGTTTCAAAAGTGCTTATATTAGGCCTACTTTAAATAAATGAAAGTTGCGTTTGAAGTAGATATTAGTAGTCTTTTGATACCTGAAAATAATTACATTAAATCTTATCCCCCTCTTTCATTAAAGACGGAAAAATGTTTAATTTGTTTAATCGGAAACGCCTATAGATATTATCACAGCAATGTTACGGAGTATCCGATCTTACTTATTAGTAACATTGCTATGATAATAAGGTACTATCTGAACCGTGCACCAAATCGGTTATTACCGGAAAACACGGATGAAATGACCTTTTCTGAAAATGAATCCTAACTAGATCGATCGATCGCCCCCAAAGCCCCCTGTGTACATGAAAATCGTTGGAGCCGATTCCGAGATTCCAATTATATATATACAAGAATTACTCGTTTAAAAATATAAAATACTTTCAAAAAAATTTGTAATAATGTAATAAAAATCAATGTTCTGCCACTACATATCAATGTACCTAGCTATATTCGAAATAATTACTAATGAAAGTATGTATAATCTGTTTTATTTACCTCTAGCCGCAGCGTACAAAGCTCCTGTAGGACCATTTTTGTTATCCACCCATCCCGGTAAAGGCTCCTTATATGTTGGCATAACTGAAACCAAATGAACATTATTAATAATGTATTTATTACACTGTGTATACTGTCTTATTGCTCCAATGGGGCATTAGCATGTTAGCATATTTAACTACAGATCACGAGATCCGGGTTTTGATTCCCGGGTAGGGACTAGCGACTTCGTCCGCGTATAAGTCATCCTTAAAAGATAGCGGATTTTTTTAGAACTTTTAGAAGGGGAACAACTTTGTCATTTTATCGAAGCTCTCAAAAGGAAAAAAAAACCCTGATTTCGTAACATTATTCATGTGTGCTATGCTCGTTTCAGTCGTGATGATATCTAGCCTATAGCATCGCTCGATAAATGGGCTATCAAACACTGAAGGATTTTTTTAAATGTAACCAGTAGTTCTTGAGATCATTACGTTTATTAGTAAACGTTATTTATGAATTGTATGTATTACGTTTATTACGTTCATTAGAACCAAACTCTTCAGCTTTATATATAAAGATATGATTAGAAGAATTGTAAGTAATCAAATGATATTGGCGGTGTCCATCCCAGTGCCTCAAACGCTTTAATGTGTCAGCTCTGGGTAATTTAATAAACATCGGAATATAGTGGTTAAAACCCACCAACAGTGGCGGATCTATGTTTTAAAACCCACCCTCCTATTAAAGAAGGGCCCTGTGCCCAGTAGGTTTACAAAACAAAAGATTTACTCAATTGCTGGTCAATTACTGGCTGGATTGGCTCAATTCGCGTAACATGTGAAAAATAATCCCCAAAAATATAGATATTATAAACATCGTACGTAAGACGTAACGTAAGGAGATCACCATTCTCAGATATTTATTTGATGCTGCATTTAGGTTAGTACAACTGCTATAACCCAAACAGGTTAGCCCGCTGCGATCATAGACCGCACCATCACTTACAATAACCTGCGATTGCAGTCAAGGGCTGACTTGTAGAGGAATAAAAGAAATGTATGAAAAAGAAGACAACCTGTGGTAAAACAAACCGTTCTGGGTAATAAACCTGTAACCGCCATTTCAAACTAGTTCAGTTACTGCAGGGCTAGCACAGGCAGGAGACAAAAGTTATATCCCCTGATTATATCCCCTGACGAGGGATATAATTAAAGTGTCTACCTGCTAAAGCACGGGAACTTGGAATAGGAGAAGTTTACCCTCGTTTATTATTACACATACTTATATTATTTGAATATTAAGTATTTCAACTATTGCGCCAATGAGAGTTTACAAAGCTATGGGAGAAGATACATTTGTATCCTTTCCCCGGGGATATAATTGTCTCCTGCCTATGCTATCCGTGGTGGATGAGCTTAGTGCTAAAGTGCTCAGAGCCTAGAATTTTAGTCAAAGAAAGAAGCTCCCCACTCTACCCCATGTGAGAACTAGTTCGTTTCACTAACGACGGACAAAGCAATACCTATGTAAGCAACGCCCGACCAAAGAAGATTCCTAGGCATACATTTACCTACCCTTAACAAATCGATTGGCAAGAACCATACACAAGTTAGGTTATAGGCAACTCATATAACCTTGTCTATGGTTCTTGTCATAAGGTGTGGTATTTTGTGTTTTTATCATCATATTTTTAATTTTTCGTATGGATTTAAAGTTATGAAAAAAATCGAATATATTTACATCTGTCAAGTCTCAGTTTACGAGTCCGCTAAACTTTACTATCCGTAAAACTGGTGTCGTTAAGATCACATAAGACTTAGTGAAGCGTTTTTTCTTTCTAGGAACCTCCTAAGGCTAAATCACTAGGTATCCCATCACTAGGTAGACAATTCCTAGGTTTAGTGAAAACGGGCATAAAATAGGTTCGCCTCGAACCTGTCCCTCCTGAACACCTCGCGTAAATAAAACTTATTAAAATAAATATTCTTACCAATTGAGGGTCTCGCAATAGCAATTATGAACTTTCCAGCATATTGTGCCACTAAATCCTCAGCAAGATTTTTAGAATATCCGTATGTGTTGGCGTATGGCTTAATCAACCTGCAATTGTGTAGAGCTAATTAAGACAAGACAAGTCGTACGAATTGAACATTAATATTCAGGCAAAAGATAATTTTTCATGCGTTATAAAAGTACATTGCTAAACGATAGAAAGTTCCTAAATAACAACCGATGTTTGTGCGCACGAGCGTAGCATGGGCTTTTCAAAGTTATACACTACTTTTGATATATTTTATTTTGATAAGGTAGAGGTGAAAAAACGTTTAAAAATATATGGATTTCACATTTTTTCACCTTTTAAAAAATTATGAATCAATGAGATCGCTCTTTTTTGAAACCTTTTAAGAAGTAAAAAATAATTTATTGATATTGGTTACTTTTTCATACTTCGTCGCTCATTTTTGACAAACAGCTCTGAAGGTCAAATAGGTCCACAATATGCAAGCATTATTTTACATGGATTTTTGAGTAACTTCAGCAATAAATGGAATAATTAAAAACAATGTAGGTACTCAGGCTGTATTTTCATTAACATGTCATCGCTCATCCATCTGACACAGTCGATGATGTCCTGTGGCTTGTGAATCGAAGGGTACACCTTTTCTTCCAGGGATTCTAACTCATCGTGACAGAAGGACGTTGATATGTTTACGAAAACCTGGAACATTCATCATCATAATTTCAACCGATAGACGTTCACAGCTGGACGTAGATCTCGTATGTAGGGACTTTCTGAGGCGCGCTTGATTTCGTGCCAAACTAAAGGGGGGTCTACCATCACTACGCTATCCAGCCATCATCATCATTTCGACCCATTACCGGCCCACTACAGGGCACGGGTCTCCTCCCACAATGAGAAGGGGTTAAGGCCGTAGTCAACAACGCTGGCCCAGTGCGGATTGGTGGACTCCACATACCTTTGAGAACATTATGTAGAACTTTCAGGAATGCAGGTTTCCTCACGATGTTTTCCTTCACCGTCTAAGCAAGTGATATTTTTAATAACTTAAAACGCACATAACTAAGAAAAGTTAGAAGTGATTTGAACTCGAGCACCTTCCCACTGCGCTATCACCGCTATCCAGTACGGGGTTGTAACTCCAGCGCCTTAGGCACTATCTAAAGCACCACAATGTTCAGCTGTACTTCACATTGGCCCTTAAGCTTCGCAACTCTTTCAGCTATGTCGTTATCTTGTTTCTTTTACGAAAGCCTTTTTTTTTCTATTCCACTACACCTATGCCCTCGACTGTAATCTCACCTAGTGGTAAGCGATAATGCAGACTAAGATGGTAGCGGGCTAACCTGTTAGGGAGTAAGTTAGTTACAGCCGTGATCGGTTTCTACGCTACGCACCGAAACACTTTTTTCGCTTAGCGGCACGTCTTTGTCGGTTGGGTGGTAACTAGCCACGGCCAGAGCTTTCACCAGACATAATCCTTGTGCCTTCCAATGCCAGTTCCCGTAATTTGATCACGTAAATATACTCTCTAATGCTTAGATTTACATTTTTCAGCGGAACGAACAGCTTTATTGCACTGCATTTATTGCTATTATATTGTTGCAGGCTCTACTTTGCTACTCTACGTAGACTACAAACCAATGCCGCGGTTTACTGTATAAAACAATAGTAAGATACTAAATTAATGGTTTAAAACATCTAAACTATAGCTTACTTCAAGATTTTCCATTCCTTCTGCTAATTCTAAAACACGCTTGGTTCCAATTACATTTGTAGTTATTTCCTCTCGAAGGCCCAAATCGAATCTGAAAGATTTAGTTATTTAATATTGATACCGTAAGTATACTATACGTATAAATCTTAGACTGATACTGTATCGATATTCAAAGCTCTGTCACTCCTTGGATTCCTTAATTAATTGTCAAATCTGTAAAGACCAATTTTTGTAAGTCAATTTTTGGACCATGAGTTTAACGAATTTTTGTTCTGTATCATGAATGTTTAAATTGCTAGTCAAGAAGATAGGTTGAAGTTACCATTTTCAAAAAACTGTTAGTCAATCTGAATAAATTCATTTTCTTTCTTTCAATTTAATATAACCAGCAAATTGGAGAGACGAAAGCGGGATTAGTCTAGAGGCTAAACAATAGTCAGCTTTCTCTTTTTTTTCAAAGCTAAGTATGAATATTTTATGCCCTATTCCACGGTAACAAATCAGTTTGAGAGTTATTTCTATATCTTATGATCAGTGGCGTGCATAGAGGGTATGCACGGGGTATGCAGATAATATAAAATGAAGAAAATCTCCAGTGCGAGTTACAAAATACTTAAGGACAGGCATTCTAAGAGTTCTATAAAGCCTACTTTTAAGTATTTATAACTCGTACTGGAGATTTTCTTCATTGTATATCATTTGCATACCCTGTGTTACCCTCTATGCACGCCACTGCTTATGATACGCAAGTGAAAAATGGCCAAAAGTTTGATCAAATTTCATAATAATGTGACTAAAGAGAAATAGAAGTAATTTTCAGTAAATTAAGCTTTTCGTGGTTCGTCCATAAAAAAGGTATCGATTTATAATCACCTGACTGAAGCAGCACTATGGAACACAATTTGGACCTCTTTCTGCAACATAGTTCTATCCTCAGCAGATATTGCAAGACCTTCTTCGAAAATATCGCCAGGTATCACGCAGATCTTCGAGAACATACTAATGTCCTTGATTTTCTCAAAACACTGGAAACATTTAAAATGCAAACTAATTATCGTAATCAATCCCATGATACTCAAACATTTAACGAAAGGAACTCTTATCTCACGGGACAAAGGCTATTAGGTATATCTCTAAGGTATACCTAGATCCTAGATTATTGTCACTATTAACGATTTTAAACTAAGATTTTCGTAGTTAATCAACATTTCTTAAATATAGTTCAACGGGTAGATACATACCACGATAATATTTTTGGATTTGTCGATATTTCGATGCAACTGGGTCGAAATATCGACAAATCCATTAATATTATCGTGGTATGTACCCTTTGAACTATATTTAAGAAATATTGTCACTATTTCGTGATAATAGGTAAATCTCTGAGGCACGGGGGTGGAAAGTGCCAATTTCCTAACTCCGTACTAGGTATTGTTTTGTTTAAATAAGTATTATTTAAATATTTCTGACGCTCTTGTTTCCGAGTTATAATTCTTATTTTAAAATGAAATGTATGCATGGTATGTTGAAAAAGTAAACCTGACAATTTAAAATATTACTGATTTGGGCAATGGTCGGTAGCAGAAACCCCTATAGATATCTATTACGCTAATTTCACATGATCGTTGTATATAATTTTATTTATTAATTATAACTGAGCGCCATACCGCGACATCTAGCCCATGCCTTAGCGACATTCAAGTTTGCATTCAGCTAGTAGCCAATCACGAGGCTCTGTCAAAAAGTCACGTGTTGTGATTGGTCCCCCGCCGAAACGCTAAGGGCAAACGTTAGGCGTCGCATTTTTGCCTTGCTTTTTATCGAATATTGCTGATACTCATAATACACGATGACTAGTAAAAGGGGTTACTTGGACATCATCTATTATGAGTCATAATCGCTTTCTAAATGACCTTATATACATTCTATAGGACTTACTCTTCTGCTAATTATCTCATCTAGTCGCTCTTGGGGGGCCTGCCCCTTCTTTTTCCTCATCAATACATATATTGCTTTAATATCTGGACAGCATCTTAGTAATTTCTCAATCAAGACTTTGCCTATAAAACCACTGCCTCCCGTAATAAATATAGATTTATTTGCATAATATTCCAAAACCCCGAGTGGTGCCATGTTATCTGAAACCATAATAAATCACATTTTTAAGTTTACGTCACTGAAATTGTAAAAGCAACTTGAAGGTTGAATCTTGGTCCGCCTGTTACTTTTCTTATTAACTTCAAGTTAACGCAGTAATTTACTAATAGCAGATAAGCAGGAGGTGGAGGTGGAGTGCACAGAGTTTCTGACCAGGGTAGGCATATAATATTACATGGAAAACTATTCCAAGGTGGCATGAAATGCCGAAATTCCTTCTCTTATACGAGCCACATTTACACTTAGGTAAGTGTGTGCATGTATGCACTGCACGCCACTGCAGATAGGTAAATCGTCACCTAAACATAAAGAAAACAACTGGAAATATTTTCCTGTATTGCAAGGATATGTTTAACGTTTAACGTTTATTTATATAGTTCTTCATCGTTTCTTGACAAAAAAAAAAAATTACCTCTAAAGCCGTTTGCAGCAAGCTTTTTTTGATTTTTTGCTGGTGAAATCAAAATGAAGGGATAGCATGGGATTTATTTTATCTCAGCTATTAAAATAGAAAAAAACAGTGGAACTAATAAAGTGTACGGAGCCCCGTAGCAATAATAATTGTAGGTCCTGTTTTAGTTTGCAACGTTCAGAAATCAAATCCCGTCATGTCCCAAAACAAATAAATAGTTGTCAAATCACAATACTCACTTATTTAAACAGTTAAATTTGCAAAATTTAAAGATATTAGCGAACAACTCACAAACAAGTCTTCAGCTGTTTAACACAAGTTAATAATTGGTACAATTATGAAAACATTTTTATAATATACAAGTCTTTTTATTTATATAAAATGGTAAGTACTCGATAATGAATTATATACATGAATATAAAAAACAGGGCGTAATGAGTTCATTCGGGTTAAGTAGGTTATTTTGAGTAAATTTATTTCATGTTAATAAATGCATACAATGTATATATGTTTAATACATACAATTGTATAAATACTAGGGATTAAATAAATTAAGTCGAAATCGAAATTATGATGTTGTGACGAACTGTTTGTAGCAGATGCGAGCGCTGTAAACAAATAACAATAAAAATACGGTTTCCTCAGAAGTATACAGGTTCTGTATCTCTTCTTATTTACATCACGACCGATTTTTATAAAACTATGTGTGTGTATATTCAATAGGATAGATTTTGGTATGAAAATTTCATTGTTTATTCTAGTAGCACCATTTAGTTTAGTGACGTGGAGACCGCCACAATATAAATACTTATTGGCACTTCCTGCATCCCTAGTATTTGCTCGGCGTAGGCTCCGCCTAGCCTCGGTAGCCTCCTACAGTAAACTCCAGACCTGGCGAGGCTGGCTGCTTACGCAGTCAATAAGCGCGTATTGAAAAACACTTTTGTGTCAAATTCTCAATCAACTGTTTTATGTGCTTTTTCAGAAAAGATAGTTACACTCTTTCTGTCACACACTTTAAAAACACTATTGGTTTCAATTTATATTTTACGATATATCGTACGACTTGCATGATCGTCAAGGAATTAAAAATGGAAGGTGTTAAGGTTAGAAGCCAGCTAACCTTTAGGGTTGAAACAGTTTACGATTATGTTTTTTTTTTAATAATAATATTGGAAGCACCACGCAGTATATACTTTGTTACCAATTGACGACGACAAGCTGGGGCACGATTAAATAAGAATGCTATTATTAAACTATAATAATTTAAAAATAATTTTTAAAATGTAGGGAATCGAATAAGTACCTACAGGTCGGTAGCTGTGTTTTAAAAATGGCGGGCATGAGATAGGCAATTTTTTTTGTTTCCTAGGTATAAGCTGTAACAATTATGTATCTTACCACTGACATATTGAAATAAGACAGTGTATCTAACTACTTATTACTATAAATCAGTGGCGTGCATACAGGGAATTCACACTCTCTCTATCATCAAGTTGGCAGATTATTTAAAATGGAAAAATCTCGGGTATGAGTTATATAAAACCCAATGCTATGCAAACCCTGCCGGCACGTCACTGATATAAATATTTTCAAATGTATTGTACGTACATACTAGACCCCATAAAATGTATCATTAATACTCGATTAAGAGTAATGAATATAGTTTCCAATAACGTATATTTTAGTTTTCACATCAAATTTATGTAAACAATATTGACAACCCTCACTAAATTTAAAGTTAAGCACAGGAAATCGCATGTACACGTGTCACAATACACATATACGTGTAAAGGTGTGTGTGTAAATGTGCGTATTTAGGTGTGTGAATTATATTTTAAATATTTTCTTGCGCCGTAGGATTTTTGCTCTGGCCATATTAGTCAGTGACTCCATTACCTTAAATGTTAACTAAGCTAATGTTTTGGTTATCACTGTATATTTTTAGAAAAACTTTATAAAGGTAGTAAAAACACAAGTTTTCCCCGAAAGTCGATATCTGGGAAAACTTGTGTTTTTTGGTTAGTATCTATGTGTACTTTAATTACCCTTTATTCCTATTTCAACTCACCTGTAGACTAGGAGAATATAACGGAGACCAGGGGGGCAGCATCCTCTGTACTATTACCATCAGTGGCGTGCACAGAGTTTCTGACCAGTGTATGCGTAAAGAAGGAAGATGCCATAAAATGGGAAAATCCTTCGCATTTATGAGTTACACAAAGGGTAGGCAGAGCTTTTGCGCATGTATAAATTGCACGCCACTGATTACAATCTGCTATACTCAACTCATCTGCACAGCGTAGTATGGTGATTAAGAGCTAACCCTCCTAGGAGAGGCCTTAAGTCTAGTCTAGTCTAGTCTCGTAGAGTCTTGCATTGATGGCCCTGCGACCAAAGCAGGCCTTGGTTGCAGGTTGGAGAGACAACATTGTAGCCGGCGCAGGACCCACTTGGACGAGGCTCGCCACCAATAGAGTGCAGTGTGGCAAGAAACAAGATGGAAGGCTTTTACTCGCAGATGGGTACCCAACTAACTTTATTGCTATTTAGATTTTCTTTTTTCCATTTTTTTATTTTATTTATTAGTTTATTTTTTGCAATTCGATGTTTAATATGTTACTTGGAATTAAATGGCTTATTTATTTTAGTTTTTATGGCCTATTTTAACATACCTTTTTTTGTTGAAACCGCTTCTAGGCTATATATATATATTTGATTTTATTTATTTATTTTTTATACCTGGCATTCCTACAAAATAAGGATTACAATCCTTTAAACCTCAAAAATATTAAAATCAGAGGACTATGATAGTTTGCTTCAGCTAATAAAAAAATAAATAAAGCAGATAGGTATTCAAATCGTATCGTATTTTTATATACTTAGTAACTAACCGCGACCTTAAACCGCGAATATTTTAGGGTTTTTAAAAATCCTGAAATCTTTTAATTTTCGGAAATTTCCCTCCGTCTACAGAATTTAAATTATTTGTATGTATAACAAATAATATTAAATAATAATATTGAATAATAAAAATATTAAATAATAATAAAAATAATACTGTATAATTTTAAATCTTATTTATTGCACCACCTACCTCTTTTCTATGTTTTTCCTTTTACGCCATTGGTTGCCTGGAAGAAATCGCTTCGCAAATTGTACTCTCTTGATATGTATATATATCTCTGTAACTACTTTTTTCCAATACTATAAAAGTGTATTCATTCATTATTCATAATATTTTAAAATCCAGCGGTTAACTTTTAGCAGTAGCTTTTCCGGGATAAATATTATCCAACGTCTATCCCCACGATGCAACCTACATATATGCCAGATTTTATTACGATCGTTGAACGATTCAGCCGATCATATTTAACAAACAAACACACAGACACACTTTCGCATTTATTGTATTAGTATGGATTTATTATCGTACCGTTGCGTCGGCGTCGTAAATCCTAATCGTCACCACTAAGCCAAATTGCTGTCGCAGCATGCAAGCAAATTAAATCAAAATCGGTTTAGCGTCTGTCACAATCGCTTAAGGAGCCACATCTCAGACGGCGTACGCCTTGTCCCGCGAAACGGGACAAAAACGGGACACAAACGTACATAATAATTTGTAGAAAGTTATTGGGTATAGGAGCGAAAGGGACGTTTATTACGAAAGTGAAATGAGAAATTAAATGAAAATTTATTTGTTCACATATTACAGCAAGCAAGCAGTATGAAACCTATATCGGAATGTCCTCCCTCTTATATATTTTTTTTTTCTATGTTGACATTAGAGAGTCCTTGTAATATAGATATTTTTAAATACAAAATTAAATACATTCTTTCTATCTATTTCCTACTGTTCAACTATATATGGATAGCAAGTTGACAAGAATAACTTTATAGTTAGTACTCTTTCTTCTGAAGTTTTTAGATTAGGGTTTTCAATTCTCAGGACCTATACTAAACTAACTAACTACCAATAGAACATTGACTATGTGCTAGCAAATAGCAGGTCAAGCGGTTGCTCTCGGTTATTAACATATTATTGTATACCTATGTTAATTGTTAAAAACCCACGCAATAGTGGTGGTGGGTCTATGGTCTACGACTCTCTCTCTCAAGAGTGAGTTAGGGATGTGCCCGAAGGCTGTTAATAAGCTGACGATAAAGATTTATTGGGCCACACCGTAAAGATGGGCCATCTGCTTTGTAAAATGTAAGGTGATGGAGATAACTGCGTTCGCCAACTTAAACCTAAAACATACGGCCATTAAACACAGCGCAAAGATTTTTCACCACATGTCCACTTTACTCGTGCGTCAAATTAATATGATCCGCCATTTTGGTTGCCGAATTCTTAATTACCCCCTTTTTGCCCCTCCTTGTGCCCCATTGGCCGTTGCGACCGGCAGGACATCGTTTTTGTCACCGCACTCGTTCCACGAAACTAATTTACAAAGTAAATTTAATTTGAAACGTTTTCATTCTCGGTGTCTGGAAAACAATTATTACCGGCAGCTACCGCTAAGCAGTTATTTTTGGTTTTTGAAACTCAAAATGTGTCTGAAGAGCAAAGTCTGTGTCAAATGTGTCTGGTGAGCCTTCAAATTCAAATTCATTTATTTCAAGTAGGCCTAATTAATAAGCACTTTTGAAAAGTCAAGTCAGTCTGTTTGTAGTGACTCTACCACCGGTTCGGAAGGCAGATTTCACTGAGAAGAGCCGGCAAAAAACTCAGTAGATTGTTCTTTTCCAACATCATTTTGTTCTCCAACATCATCCAAAGTTTGGTCCTATAAGTACGAGGCCCCGGGTTCGATCGTAACGAGTACGATATGGGAACTTATAAATTCTGGGTTTTATGAGGCCTGCTCTGATGGCTCAGGCTCTGGCCATGGCTAGTTACTAACCTACCGATTAAGACGCACCGCAAAGTGTTTTAGCGTTCCGGTACGATGCTGCGTAGAAACTGTATCTCTTCCAAGACAGCTTGTTTTAATAAGATTAACATCGTACACGTAATGGTACTAGCCCATTATCGATTAAAAAAAATATTCTCAAGAGGAAAATAGTAGACAATACAATATCGGAGTTTACAGAATTCATCAAGTTCCTTAAAACAAGCATACATGGAAAGTTTTCCAACTGAGCTTAGGACAATTAATTATTGTATTTTTTGACCGACAAACGGCTAGAGTATATACTCCACTATCGAACAGTGATATTGTACTATTAAGAAATGTCTCTAAACTGTACTGTGAAATTAGAACGGTTTTGTATGTTAGATGTTTTTCTACATTTATTAAGATAGGTAGATTCGTTTGGTTTTATAACGATGCAGTTGGTATATATATGAACAGACATCTTCTGTCCCGCCACTTTGTCTTACTTACTACTTTTTTTTATGAAACACAACAAGCTTACTTCAAAAACAAAAAAACATACTGGCTATATACAAATTCCAATGAAATGTAAATTTTTATGCTACATTCGGTTATCTAAAACTTTTATTCGCAAGAGTATTAACCAATCCTCTAATATGTAGCATATGAACGAGTATTATGAGCATGAGAAGTGAAAAAGTTGTTTCGTACTAATGTAAATTTATGGAAATACTATAGTTGTCTGTCTACCTCCCATATAAATATGAAGTATTTATGGTAACTTCCTAGAGCTAACCTATGTACCTACATAAGTTATTATTCCATAGTAACTCAATACGATGCTTCCGTGAGAAATGCTTTACAAAGGCGTACGTAATTTTTGTATCCATATTTTTTATTGCACTCGTAAAATAATAGGATTTGAAAAAAGAAAACCCACTTTATTAGAGATGCAATCTATTTGTTTATAGAAATAATGAATATGCGGTTTTTTTTTTTTTTTTTTTTTAATTTATTGTTCAAAATAAAAAGTTACAAATATTTTTCCAACATAATTATCCATCCCCTTAGAAACTATGCGTTTATGGTGGGGATGGCAGGTTCGCAAGTGTATATCTAAAAAAAAAAAAAAGAAAAAATTAATTCAACTACTTAAGCTTAATGTAAAAATATTTAAACAATCTTAATCAAACAGTGGCATTTTTGAACTATTAGGTAAAAAATGTCTTTTACAATTTCTTAAAAATATATGTTTTTTTCCATTTACACATTGCAAAGCAGGTGGGAGATCTTCAAATATTTTGGGTAATATGTATTTATAATTCCTTCTTCCGTACACATTATGTGTTTTCGGTAGAATAAACTTTTTATAACTAGGCAGTTTCCGAAAATTACCATCTCGCCCTTTACGTCTAAGATGTTGCATATTACCAAATTCTTCCTTAAGTACAGCTAACGTAACTTTGCTCTGCACTGGCAATAATTTACAATATGTGAATAATTCATGGCATTCCTTTGAGTATTTTAGTTTGATTTTTTTAGGTACTATGGTTTTTAACATTTTTAGTTGTAGGTTGTATATTCGGGTAATATATGTTTAATATGTTCTACCATAACTACTCAGACCGTATCCAATTATTGAGTCTGCTAGTGCCAAGTATAGTAATCTCAGCGTCTTGTAAGGAAGTTTATATTTGAGTATGTATAACCTACTTAATATAGCTCTCAGCCTTTCGCAAATATAGTTTATATGGGGTTGCCAATTAAAACGAAAGTCAATTTTGAGACCAATATACATATGCTCCTCAACCATATCTATATGGGTACAAATGCAATGTTGTATCCAGCCGTGCAAGCAGTCGTGCGCATGCGCAACTATATGAGCTTTATATTCTGCTTTATTGTGAGCAGAATGAATATGCATGGCCTTCGTTTTTTTAATATTTGATAACTTGGTTGTCGTATTTTTTGCAATTCTTTGATTTAAACCAAACTACCTACCTAAATTTGATGAATGTTTTATGGGAATACCTTGAAACCTTTCCGATAAATATAAAAAATACAATTTGGTTTATAAATGGCTAACTTAGAAAATCCCTCAGTGACGATATGGCTCGGAAACATAGTCGCTAAGTATGGCTCTGATAACAAGAAGATATCAAGCGTTTCGCTTTACCAGAAATTATCTTAACTGCTAAATGCAACTGGATTGTAAATAAATTAAATGATTCTATTCCATTTTCTTTTCTATTTCTATTTCTTTTTCATTTCTCCTATTTCTATTCAATTTCATTTACCTAAACTATTTAAATAGAAGGAAAAAAATACCTTTTTCTGTCGGTTTATAGTGACTCTACCACCCGTTCGGTATAACATAATCTGCTCAATACTTTTAATACCTAGGTCGGGACAGACTCATATGCTTATTATATTTACACTCATTCTAATAACAAAAAGAACTTGTGTTACCGATTTTCCTGGAGCTGGTTCGTCACAGCCCGTGAAGGAAATTAAATGGGGACATTAAAATGAACTAGTGACGTACAATATTAGCAAATTTTCGACAAATACACCTATTTTACATTAGCAAATAATAATCGTATTGGCAAGACAAAAAAAAGGTTTTCAATTTTAATAGGCTGATCCAACAGGATTCCACAAGATAGATTAAAGTAATTTAATAAATATTTAATTCAATAAAGTAATTTCATTAGTGATATTTTTCAAAAAGTATTTTATTGTCTACGATATATTTGTAATATTCTGTCTTGGTATTACTTTTATTGAAATGATTTACTAAAGGTGGTAACAACAGCTTTTAGATAGTCTTACAGCTTTTAGACATACCTATACGTACACTTGTAGATGTAGTTGTCGCAAAATACTCGAAGAAGTAATAGCTATAATATAGCTATAATAATAGCTATAATAAGTTATATTTCTATAAAATATATAAATATAGAATATAACACAAAACGTCTTGCCTGTGATCACATAACTTTTTGTATTTTGTTGCTAAAATATATTTTAGCATAATAACTTGTTATTAAACAATTATGGTCAACTATCAACTGACATCAATTAACAACTGACACCTGCAGTAGCTGTTTTTTGGTGCAAGATCAACTAAATGTGTTTTCTTTCTTTTTCGATTTGTATCCTATTCGGAAATACCGAAAACTTATTAGTTGAATAGCGAAACGTAAAGCTTTTTGCAAAACATGGGTACACACAGAAGATATATTATTCGTCAAAGATTATAAAATAATCATGAAATATAATGTAATACATTAAATATAATTTGACATAGGTACACTGTATAGATACCGCAAAATATAACAAATATCTATAGTAAAAATATCGATAAATCTTGTATAGTCTCACACAGCACTAGCCCCCATAACTAAAACCGCACGCACGGCTTAGGGATTGTGCTCAAATAAAAGCTTAAACCTACCTTTATGAGGTCGTTTTACCTAATTATTGTGAGATATTTTCAAAGCGTTCCAATAATTTACTCATGCTTTATTTTCAAAATTGATTTCTAAAGGGTTTGAGGTTTCCTATTCTACTGTATTTTTCCCACCAATTCACTCACTAATTTTGGGAATTTATAATTATCTACATTCTAGTGGGAAGTTTGTATGTATATTAAACAATTGTGTATAGGTTATACTCCCACGACCTAACTAATTCAAATTCAAAATTCATTTATTTCAAGTAGGCCTAATACTTATAAGCACTTTTGTTACGTCAAGTCTGTCTGCTTGTAGTGACACTACCACCGTTTCGGAAGGCAAATTCTACCAAGAAGCAGCCACAAGAACACAACAATCAACAATTAACATTTTACATTTTAACATTCATTTGTCTATCTTGTGAGAGATGAAAACGGAGCCGGATGCTTCCAAGCAACCTTGTCATTAAGAAATTCATCAATTGTATAGTAACCTTTCTGTAACAAATGTGTTCTAACATATTCCTTAAACAATAATGGCCGATGACCAATGTGTGTATTGTCATAGTAATGTAATATTTAGCAATTTAAGAAGTGTTTTGTAGCTGATTGTACACTATTGTTTTGTATAAGACTTATGTAGCCAAATGTACAAAAGCAATGTTAATAATGATTAGTAATGATCACTTAGCGTTAACAAGAGCAGAGTCCACTAATGTATATATTTACATAACTAAATGATGTTTGAATTGTATTGACTTATAAGATCCTCCACCCCGTAGTCAAGTTAGTTCTTTTCTAGTATTCTTTTCGACTTGTACTATAATAAAGTATTATTACGTCGTAACGCTGCTGTTGTGTTCTTCAAGACCCCTTCTGTACACCCGAACATTACAGTATATTTGTATCACTTTATATCCCTCATTGGTTTCTATCGATACTGGATCGCTAAATCGTTTGGCACGTCTTTGTTTGTGGGGTGGTAACTAACTACGGCCAGAGTATCCCACCAGACAGACTAGAGAAACCTACCTCAAATTCCTTAGTAGTGGTAGAGCTTTTTGTGACAGAGCGCTTGTTGTATAGGTTAGTTCAAGGTTAGTTCAAAGGTTGTGATTATCGGTGTAATTACAGGCATTTATGGCTTAACACCTACGCCTCAAATTGATAGACATAGCGCGGCATTTTGCAGGACGTGCTCCTTGCATACCCTGTGAACTGTTGCTTTGTTTATCGGCGATGGTTTTCCACTGACCTAGGTGGGACATCAGCGTGGTCCGTCAATTATTACTACAAAAAAAAAGAATAACAATTTTCCAACAAAAACATCAACAATATAAAAATAATACTTTTGCGATTGTAGTACGCATACAAAGACTAAGTCACCCGAAGACTTGTGTAAATTTTCACAAATAAAACTCTTTTAAGCGGTAAAGTACTATTATAATCTGTGGCGGCAGGTACAATTCACCCGTATATCCCACTGTTAATCATCCCCATAGAAATGCAACTATTCTACGGTCGCTTATTTAAATTTTGGTGTCAACAATGGATGAATACGTGAATAACAATTCACGGAAATAAATGTTTTTATTCATATTACGAATTCTACTCAAATTCGCTGCTACCTGCGAAGGAAATCGTTTGCTTGTGTTTTTTTAGGCGTGATTTTTTTCTCTCGGGATAAAAAATAGTCGTACATCATTCGTCGTCACTCTTTCACTAATTCAATGCAACGCAAAATTTGTTTGATGTCACGTCTTTGCGTGGAAGGAAGATTGGCTACATTTGCCAAATGGAACGCAAATGTGAGATCTATCTATCTATCTTTTGTATGCAATGCACCCTGATGTTTCCACCATTTTTGGCGTTAAAAGTCGGTAGCAGAGTATTTTTAAAAGCTCTTCAAGTTCCTATAAAGCGTTGCTAAGTTTTCATTAAATCACATAAGCGAAAGTATTGTTTATATAGACAGGATAATCCAATAGTTAGTGAAATTTAGCTATGATTAAGGAAATTCATTAATTATTTTATAAAAAAAGAAAAGCGTTAAACACATTTTTCTTTACAGATTTGCAGTTCCAATCCTGCCGAACCTATCTGGGCCATAGTATAAATTCACGGCCATTCAACATTGTAACACATTTTAGTCGTATTGTAAATCGTAACTCCTAAACTGAAATAGAGATAGAGTGACAAAAAAATTTGCTATTTCCTGGGAACACAATGACAGGGGATTCCATTCTCGGTGCAATATAAAGATGTGACTGTACTGAATGCTATTAAATATTGTAAGCTATATTAAATGTAACAATTCTTAAAGTTATTTAAGTTTATTTTTTATTGCGTTGACTTAAATCTCATCATCAGCATCAGGGTATAGGCACACTTCACTGATGGAGACATGCCTTTTTAAGAACGCACCACTACAAGAGCCTTTCTCATCCAGCTACCTTTTTTAATTTCATTTGTCCAACGAGCTGTAGGTCATTTCATACACATTTCGTGTCTAATATCTCAAGTGTAAGCGACTGAGTATCCTGGATCATGATCATTTCTATCCAACTTCGAAATTGGCGGAATCATATGTTTTAGTGTAAAAGTCATACCACTCGTAAGTACTCAGGTTATTAAAGTCCCACTGTTGACCTCATACCGCCTGTCTCATAGGAGAGAGAGACCTTTAAGTATTCACATTGTGGGGGGTCTCGCTGGTCTAAAATAACCCCCACATTTCTTCGTACAGCGCGGTGTTCCCTATCAAGGTTACCGAAGATTAAATAAGGCTCAACAGTGACTTAAAAATATTTAATAACTTTACAATTAAACCAACGTACAAGGTGGACTAGTGTGAGCGGCCGGCGGGGGACAACTCACTGACCGGTACTCCCGGAACCGAATACCGAGGACCGACGACCGATGTTAACTTGCTTAAAACGGAGATGTGCATAACCTTAGGGACCAACCAACAGAGCTGTCCTTAAGCTGGGCTGGTAATGGAATTTTATTGATAAAAAAAAATAACCATTTTTTTTGCGTGGATATATCTTCATAGATGCCACTGCGCCGAAACGGCGCGGGTGGACTTCTCACAAACGGTGATTCTTCATTCACGCTTGGGGATTGGGGACGCTTGCGCATACGAACGCAGCTCAGTCAGTATTATCTGCCCTTGCAGGTTTTATCTGTGAGACCCTTAAATAGATAAATAATAGAACCTAAGATTACAATTTTTAAAAATAGAGCCGTCATATTCCCGCATCTAGGTGTCCCAATCAACTGATATAAATATTAATTAATTTAAAATTAAGTGTTTTAATAAAACTATTATAAATTATATAGTTTAATTGGATGGAAATTCAGGTGTTCTTTCGGGAATATAAATGGCTTAGTTATTTATTATTATTTAACTTAAAAATTTTAAACTGACTTGTGAATCAAATCCGGGACCTTATGATTCGTAATCCAACATGCTAACAATTAGACCAACTAGCCGTGAAGAATGTAACAAGCATATCCTATTTTCAAGGTTTTTACTGAGGGCAATGGCCATAGAGTTAAAAATGCATATATTTTATAGCCATATATTATAGCGATGTTGTTATGCAAACTACCTTAAATATTGTCAGCGTTTGTGACCAATTCTTAGATTTATAGCACTGCCCAGCGACCCGGATGCGGCTGCCTTTTGTTGATATACCTTTGAACATTTCTTTGAAGTGAATACTATTTTTGTGACACATTTTTAAATGCAGCATTCATACATTTATTTTGGTTAGTATGCCACCTTCTTTGTAGTGTCATGTAGAAAGAGTAATGTCGATAAACCGATGTGCCCGAGATCGTGACCTGACTGGATTCAATTTCAGTATCACCGATAGCCTATAGGTGACGTTATATTCCCTAAGTCAAAAAGATAAAACTATCTTTTGGTATTGTATGATATTGTAGGTGTTTTTTATTTAAGCTTGTTGCCCGTTGCAAGTAAATGAATATACACTAAAGCCTACCAGTTAAAGCATAAATACCTACATAAACACCAAGAATTGGTGCGTAATATTTTGTATAATAATTTTAGACGCAATATTCCCCATAACTTGGCCTGGCAGCCTGGTGTCAGCCACTGGTAACAATATCATAATTATGGAGTCCTAAGCAAACATGTGTGTTTGTTTATGTGCTCACGCGCTATCTGGACAGTTAAACCATTTTATGTGTGTGTGTGTGTGTGTGTAAGGCTACTTATATTAATTTTCGAGATATAACTGTACAAAGTTACAAAAAAAAGTGATATATAAAAACATCAACTGTGTTTACAACAAAGGTACTTGGGAGGAAAAATTCCCAAAATAAATTACCGTAAACGATAGCAAATTACTTTGAAATTAAACTGTGAGATGTTACAAAAAGAATACTCAGCTAAGTTTGTTGTAGGCTTCTTAGCTTTATTTAGAGGTTAGCAAACGTAGTTATAACAATTATCTATCTGACTGCAATGGAAAAATTGTATGTACCTACGCATAAAAAGTTTTGACTTTTGCCTTCGTGATCCGCAGCCAAACATGCTTCGTTGGTCTAGGCGCTCAAAATTCAATATTATACAAGGAAAGCCACTAGCCTCTGGTCTAATTATCTGTCAAAACTAAAAACTTGTTTTTTTTTTGTTTGAGATATGCCCTATTTTCTGAAAGAAAGTAGGGCGATGACTGGTACTTAAGAAGACTGGCCTTATTTTTTATTAGCTTTGAGAACATTATGTGTCAGGGTTTCTTTTTTAAATTTTATTATTGGTCGTCTTTTGTAAATGTCCGTTCCACTCGCAAGCCAGTCTGCAAAGAGCATGTTCCCGCGCAACAATAAGGCGCAAATGAGGCGGCCATGTTGAAAAAGAAATTAAAAAATATTAAACATAAACTGTGGCGTCAAATGCAGCGGGCATTCCTGTTTCCTGTCATAATATCGGATAAATTTATTATGGCTAGTTTATGCCCGCAATTCTGTTTAGATTTTAAGAATACTAGCTTAGGCGGTGCGACAGCGTAAAAATTGTAATGCTGAGAAATATGTCCGTATCCCATCCCACGCTCCTACACCTATTAAGTTCGATTTTAGTTGCGATGTGCAATGTGCATTTTTTTTTCTTTTTTTCGATGACTCCTAGACAAGGTGTCTGGTTCAGTATAAATTAATTTATATATTTTTTAAGTTACTCTTGGAGTTTAAATAATTTTAACGGTAAAAATACTCACTAATGTACATAAATATATAATACCTATATTTAATTACAAAATTTAACAAGTTTGTCATCCAAATTTTTATTAGAGGTAACCTCGTATTTTTTTCCTATTGAGATTGTTTTTACTGAATCGTGTAAAAAGTACATCTATTAATACAGGCAAAAGAGTGTTTTTTTTTGCCTGATCTTTCACACTTTACGGACTTTTATCCTTATAAATAATCATACTTATTTTGGTTTGGATTGGACCTTACGTTTATGAATTCATCTTTTTTTTTCAACTTTTGATGTGTTTTTGATAGCTAAAATAATCGCTTTTCAAATCTATATTTTTAACAAATCCATTCGTAGAAAGCCACATAGTCACGCTCTGCAAAAATCATTGACTTATCATCGACACCCAATTTTTAACTTATGCATATGATGGCAATATATCTGCAAATGTTAGCTAGGTCCTAGAAAGAAATAATAAAATATTAATTAACAAAGTTTTACCCTTACATTTGAATGAAAAAAATGACCCTCACCTTATGACTAACAACGGCCGGTCTCTTCCCAGAACCAAACGTACAACTTACCTACATCCTACATGACGTCTGATGTTTTTTTTTATTTCAGCAACGTTTAATTTAATCATATTAAATTAAAAACCTTAAAAACACTTTTAGTTTTTAATTTATATCACTGCGCATGTCACATGTATTTTGTAAAAATATACCCTACGATGCCCTAGAACATGAGATAGACGAGAAAAAAAAACGTCTTCACTTTATGAACTTTATGTAATCTAAATTTTTTTTTCCATAATTTTATTTTACCACTTTTTCGTCGTAAATTTACTTTTGGTGGATTAAATTTGGCGTGATTTTAACATCCTAGATATTCACGTCCAATTAAACCCTTCTAGTACCAAGCATCTCTGAGCTAACCCTTGGGACGGACAGAAATATAGCGAAACTGATTGGTTTCATTGTTGACTGAATAACTGTAAAAACTAAACTATAAGGTTTAATTAAATAAGGAAATAAAAATACCAATTTTATTAATTATTATTTCCAAACATTTGTTAATTATCTTTGTTCATCTTTCGTTAATACATTGTTGCGTTAAAATCAATACCTAGAATAGAAAATTACACAAAATGTCGGGTGCCGGTTCGCAAAATGGCCGCCAAAAAAAACTCCCGCCATCATGGCATATAATATGAAGAAAATATACTATAACCTCTCTTAAGAACAATCAATCTTCCGTTTTATGATACAGAGTTCAAAATTATACGTTTTAAAACCGGTTTGGTATCCCCAAAATGCTACCGAGTCGGGCAATTAAAAAAATTTGACACAAAAAGTCTAAATTAAATGGAGTCGGTCGGCTCAGTGAATGTTTTCGAGTTGTATTTAGGCGCGTTTAACATATGTTGAATTGCGTGATAAACACACCGACAGATTGCTATTTTAATTGTGTATGTGTGGGTTGTCAGAGAATAAAAGTCAGTGGCGCAAAATGTTTGATCAAACTCTCACTGACCGATCGGATGATAATAACCAGTGGATCAAATGTCTAACTAGTGACTATCACATTGCAACTATCACAGCTGTTATTATGAGCTGAATTTTTGGTAGGCTCAAATATTTTATAATAATAATAGACCGATCAAAGAAATGACCAACCCGATGGTGGGTGAAAAAGTTCTTACTAATATTATAAATGCGAAAGTATGTTTGTTTGTTCTTCCATTACGCCCTAAATAAGCTGCCAAACAATTTGATTTTTGGCATAGAGTTAGTTCAAAGGAAGGAGAGTAACATAGGTTTACTTTTTATCCCAGGAAAACAAACAGTTCCCATGAGATTTGTAAATAAACGTAATAAACGCTGATGAAGAATTGGGATGAAAAATACCTAATATTATTGAACTCGACCCGGTGATCGAACGTAGGACTTCGAGATCCGTTTACATGTTAAACTGTAAGACCTTCTATACCAAGTAATATGGGGACATTTAATTATTTATGAAATAATTAAATATTCTCATAAAAATTCCTTATATAGTTGGAGATTGGTATTTGGGCGCCTCTACATTCAACTTAATCTATGCCTCACAGGCCGCATAGTTTGCGCTCCAGTCTCTCCCCGTTTGATATACGCCGACGCACTGGTATGCGTATTAAAAAATATATTATAGCTAAATTGTGAAGAATTCCTGTTTAAATACTCGACAAATTGATGGGTCGAAATCTTTGATATTACGTTTAATTAGTGATTATGATTTAGTTCGTTTGTTTTGAAACGTTTACTATACATATTCCAAGATTTAATTGCAGACTATCTACATGAGTATATTAGACGTAGGAATGTGAGATTTCACATAAGAGCTGACAAATATGAAATAATGGCTCACAAATATCAAATACTAGCGTACCCAGCCCGCTTCGCTGGGCTAGATTTTGCTTGACAGTTTTGAGATTCCCTGACAGTTTCATTGAAATCGGTCCAGCCGTTTTGGAGCCTATACGGAACATACCCACACACTTTCTCTTTTATATATAGGTAGATAGATAGAATAGAATAATGATGTTTTATCACGCTCTGTCATTTAAACGGTGGCAAAGATAAAGTGTGTCAAACACTGCAAAACTATTCGGTTCAACTAGACGTTATGCCACGTTTCTTTCTAAGTCCTTTACAGTAGTTTAATAAATAATTGGTCGAATTTCGTCCACTAAAATAGCACTTTTGTCAAATTAATTTACAACATCAATGTTTTTTTAGTTTTCAGATGATCTGTATAAAACAGACGCTGATATCCACCTAAGATGGCAACATGGCATAAATCGATTTCAGTCGAATCTTTTTTGTGGTAATTTGCTTTTTGCAATTCTTTATGCATTGAAGATATCTTCGATTTCATCAATTAAATTTCACATTTTTATTAAAGTTTTTGTACCTACACTTAGCGGAAATATGACTATATTTCCGCTAAGTGTAGGTATCAAAAAATTTTAACCGCGAAAATACTGAGTAAAGTCTGAACAACAAAACAACAACTGTATTTTATTGCACTTCATACTTCTTTTGGATTTTGTTCTTTAGCATTTTCAGTACAAGCTTGGAGCTAAGAACTGAATAGCAATAATGTAGTTGACTGCACCGTATCTCGGTGAGCACGATTAACATCGATATTTGTAACATAAAAGACTGCGAATTTGTATTTGAGAAGCATTTTGTGTTACTCTACGAGTACATGCCTCTTTCGGCAGTTGCTCTTAATCACTCTCTTGTAAGTTGCTCTATACCACTCTGTCGTGGGTGGCTCTAAAACCCTCTCTCGTGGGTTCCTCTACACCTCTCTCATAAGTCGGTTATATACTATGATTTCCACATGTGTGGAATAAAGCTGTAGAAGAAAATAAAATTGTATCCTTCCCGGGGGGGAACGTCTAATGCCCATGCTAGAGTTTGCTGGTTATAATATACTAGCAGTTGCCCGCGACTTCGTCCGCGATAAAATATTGATTTGTCCTGAAACTTAAAAAAATCCTACGCCTATATCCCAAGTATGCCTAATTCCATGATTTATACGTTATAAGGTCACAATCAGGCACATATTCTCAAGTTTACACTATTACCTACACCAGCAGGGCTAGCACGGACAGGAGACAAAAATTATATCCCCCGATTATATCCTCCGACAAGGAATATAATTCACCTGCGCGTTCAAAGCTCGTGAACAAGGAATAGGAAAAGTTTACCCCCGTTTATTATTACACATATATATTTGGCTATTATTTCCACTTGTGCACCAGTGCTGTAACAGTTGATAATGCTGTAAGAGAAGATACATTTGTATCCTTTCCCCGGGGAGATAATTGCCCCCTGCCCATGCTAGCCGTGCTGATTTATAAAAGTGAAGTACTATTTTACCACCATTAAGTCCACTTTTCCAAAATAATTTATTCCGATTTTTATTACTTAAACTTAATAACCTAAATACCGATTTCCATATCTAACTTCAAAAACAGGACTTCCATACAAACTTCCAACCCCAATTTTACTAAGAAACGCTTTTGAGAAAATACCCCCAGTATTTTCTCAAAACCGTTTCTTAGCTGGCATCTACGTCCTAAAACAAACCCACATTTCAAATATCAAGTTTTATAGGCTATATACTTCCCAAGATTTTTTTATTAGTCAGTGAGTCCGTGGGATTCTCATTTATAATTTAATTTAATTTAATTTAATTTATATTTGGTAACTAAGACCCATCTACACTATTACGTAACAGAATAATTTAAAAAAAACTAAATAAAAAACAAAATTATAACAAATTATATATAGAGATGATCTACAAACAGACTTATTTAGCGTTTGAACACATTATTAGACGATTTTTTTTTTGTTTCTGGAATCTTAGTTCCGAGAAGTCACTTTCTCAAAATAAATCACTATCTTAAGAATGCAATAAAAAAATATAATTCAACATCTTGTAACATATACTCGTGATGTGTTCATCAAAATTGTATCAATAACCCGAACGGATCCGCGCACAAAAACTAGTTTATTTTAATCCTGTGCCGTCCCGTCCAAGAATTTTGACTGATGGCCCGATCTTTTTTTGCTTGGAAGCATTTAAATATCTTGGATAGATCCTTTTGAAGAAATCGTTTTGACTTTTTGTGTTGTGTGTGTGTGTGATTTTAGCTGTTTATCTTTGGCACATGTGTTGTTTTGCCCAAAGTTGCTTTTTGTTTTCTAAAGAATAATATCGATGTAAACTCAGGAGTTCAAAAATCTTCAAACCCACGGGGCTATCACCGCTCATTTACTTATAATGAAAGTTTACCTAAGTTTTTACAAATTTGAACACGACCTCTCCTAAAATTGCAAATTGCAACTTCGAAATTCGCATACTGAAATCGAATCATGTCACATTTAACTTATAAATTTGTGTTACCGACATAGCCCAAAGAATAAGCAGGCTGAAGTGGCAGTGGGCGGGTTGTCTGTCGTAGAACCGATGACCGTTGGTACAGACGGATACTGGAGTGAAAATCGCGGACTGGTAGACGCAATGTGTGAGGACCTCAAACCCGTTCAACAGATGATGTTAAAAGTGTAACTGGAAGCGGCTGGGTGAGAAAGGCTTGTGTAGTGTGCTCTCAGTAAGGTCTATGTCCAGTAGTGGTGGGCTGACGACGATGACTATGAGTAGAGTTTTGTGTACAAAAGAATTGGCACCACTATTTGGTTCTTCTTCTTTAGGTGCCTCTTCAACTAGTGAAGGTTGGCCGTCAGTTTTTGATAATTTTCCTTTTCTCTCGCGAGGCTAAACTGCTGGGCGCGATCCCAGTCCACTCTCTAATGTTGCGCAACCAAGACTTCCTCTTGCGACCGATGTGTCTCTTTCCAGCAACTTTGCCCATCGCTATCAGTTGCAGTAGCCTGTATCTGTCATTCCGACTATTTGCTACTGCTTGCTAGTTAGGAATTATACAAAATCTAAACCTAACTCGATAATAGCGATAGTTCTTTTTTTGAAAATCTCATGTTATAATTATCTGGGTTTGTAGATAATCGTAGGTATATTATGTGTAAAGCAGCCAGAGTAACAAACAAACAGACACACACCCACGCTCAAATAAAATATTCACAGATATTGCTGTCAGCTTTATAGAACCGTAAACAAGCGTACTATGTAAACATAGACAATGAATGTTTGACATACCTTTTTTTAATTGCGCAGACGTGCTAGTCGAACAGTGCGGGTTGTCGAAGGTATGTAGAAAAATTCAAAAGAGAAAGAGATACAAATCTCACATTTTGCGAAATAAACTGTAAAATCAAAAAGTGAGTTTTGAATAATAGTATAGAGATACTATTATTCTTCTCTTTTGAATTTTACAAATAAATTATTTGTAATGCTCTATGCTTTATAACCATTAAGGATAGTAAGTATATAACACGAACCTGTTAGTTTTTTTTTTTTGGCAAGTTAGACTGCAATCTCAAATGGTAATAAGTGATTATGGAGTCTAAAATAATTGTAGGTGCTTGGGTTTATATTAAACCCATACACTTGTTAGTTTTTACGCGACATTGTACCGGAATCACTTGGGAGGTACGTCTTTCTTGGTGACCACGGCCTACCAACATACCTGACCAAAGGAATTTATTAATTAATAGAAATTAATAAAAAAAACCGTGTGAGCCGTCACGGGACGCCTGGCAGATGTGAAACATCAAAATTATTTTCTGTAAGTTATTGCAGATATTGCATAATGAAAAGATAAAGCATTACAAATTTGTTCCACAAATTAAAAAAAAATACAACCAAATGGATAACCACTCCTTTTTGTAAGTCGGTTAATAATGACTGTTTTATTACAAAATCAATATTCATTTTTATTGTTACATACGAAACACAAAAATTCAATCATATAGCGTGGGGAAGCGTCGCCACGGCATGTGTCGCCACGCCAAAAATCAGGTTTACCCTTCGCCTATAGGTTATTTCACATTAAAAATTGTATAGAAAAGATGTTGTTTAGTTAAAATATAGTCATGAATGACAATTCTTTTTGTTCTCTGTAAAGAACTGCTTTATACAGATTATATATTAATAGTGTAACATCTTGCATCTCGTTTAGCAGAATTCAATCTTCTATCCTTGTCACTCACGGTCAATACATAAACGAGGAACCGCGTAATCCAAGTTACATACTAGTCAGCTAAGCAGGAGTTGGTTCTATAAAGCATAATTTGAAGAGGTTACAAATAAGATTACGATGTAATAAAGAAAAAAAAGGACCACCAGTGACATACGTGTCAATATATACAGGGTGTTTTATTATGGACCGAGATTAATTTCCTGATTTTTGACAACCTAATATAAGCATATACCGCAGCGAAATAGTTAGCGCTGTGGTTCGATTAGTGAGAGATTATAATTTGTGGATATCCTTTTTTCTAGGCTGGTGAAAGGCTCTTAGGTGGATGGTTACCAACCTACCGACTGAGTAGTGCTGCAGCAAAGCGATTTAGTGTTCTGGTATGAATGATTTAGGGGGTTACCCTAGCAGGTTAGCCGGCTATCATATTATACCGGCTATTGCATTAATACTTACCAACAGGAGAGACTGTTGTCAAGGACTAATTTGTGGTGAATACAAAAAAAACTACTTTATCCGATTTTTACACAACGCAGTATGCAGTATAGAGTTCATCTATTAATAACCTATAGGTTTCTTCTTTTTCATAGAAAAGAGAGATTGAAGACTTACACGCCATGTCGCGTCGGAATATAACAAATATAAATGTAAGTTTATTAGGATAAAAAGCTGCGTTAATCTGTCGAATTTGTATGGATTTGTCAAATCATAACCTTCGATTTTTACCCACTATTTCTATCTTCCATATTAACCCAAGTTCTATCAAAATTAGTATACATTCATAATAATACATTTTTTGTATTGTTTGCAAAAATGAACAGCACCACTTAAATTTATGCTCTATCTTCCTAGGACCAAACCCCTAACTTTAAACTAAAAATTATCACAAACTATAACAACACAAACAGGGCACCCTGTACACACCGCTTTGTGTAAATATAGGGTGTTTGCGCACCGACGTGTGACATTTGTAAGCAAATAGTCATTTCAACCGTCCAAAATCACATCGGTACTAATTTTTATTTAAAACAAAGCAAAATAACACTTTCCTTCCAAAACTCACACCATACATACCGGAATTTTTTATTCTAATATACGGGTAATTTATTTATGGTAACGTATTATGCCGTGTGGTGTGGCTGGCAATTTTGGACCAATTTTCATCAAACATAACTCTAAAACATTCTCGAGTAAACACCTTTCACACAAAAAAAAACAAAATCAAAATCAGTTCATCCGATCGAAAGTTACGATGTCACAGGCAGACACGAGTTTTGTTCTTAATAGTGGGTTTAGGCCTGGTTTGGCCTCTGTACGGTTCTCATAAAGAGCCAATGAATGAATGAATGAATATACTTTTATTGCACACCACAAAAAGTACATAGAAAAAAGAAAAGTATAACAGATATTCAGAATTTATGTAATTAGGTATTGGAACACAGAATTCAATTTATTCCGGAAAATTTATAATAAAAAATGATTACTTCACGGAGCAACTTTCGCATGTAGGAACAGTAGATAGGTACAAGCGAAGGAAGCCATTGGCGCATCTAGTGAACGTCTACAAATTTACTTTATTATTTATATTTAATTTATTTAAATCATTGTACAAAGAAAATTTCAATGACAACTAGTTTATTTTTGAATAGTTTCATACCTCTTAGTACTTTTAAATACGTACGTTTTCTCTTATGTAAAATATATACACACATCTTATTTAATTTTGTCAGTTTTCGTAGTTTTGATTTTATACATATTAGAGTCTCTACTATTTTTTTTTATTTTTTTTGGTTGTGGCTTTATTATTATTCTTCACCTGTCAGATTTCTTATTTTTTTTTTAAGCTTTATGTTAATATTAATGTGCAACTTTTGTTTGTTTATATATTTTTTTTATATTCTGTGTTGTTTGTCCTCTTTTTTGGGTGTTTTGTTATTGTTTAGTCGGGAAGATTCGGCGTTATGATGTAAAGGCGGCTGGCTGTGTGTGCTATACTGAACCAACTCAGTCACACATTATTACTTTATTTAAAACAAATTAATTATACAAATGTTAAAATTTTGAACAAATGTGTGTCATTAAAGACTTATGTAATTTCCTTTTTTTCTTTGAAAAATAAGGTGTAAAACACACGGGAGCGATCCAGTGGCGAGCGGTCCGGAATTTAAGCGGCCGTTGGCATATCCCTCGGCGGCATTCTGTGAGACATTTTACTTACAAAATATTTTTATTTTATAAGCAGGACTGGCATTTTCATAATTAGTTTTTTTTTCTGAGCAACATAACAAGATTATTATATATATATATATATATATATATATATATATATAGTATAATGAAACTATAAATATAATATATATATAGTATAATGAAATCTGATAACAAAATACAAACAACCTGGAAAGTAGTTAATTACGAGTCAGGAAAAACTAAATCTCGTGATGTGGATTTTGAACTTATTGTTGATAACAATAAAGTGACGTCTGACAGGGAGGTTGCTAATACTTTCGAAAACTTCTTTCAGAATGTTCCCATTTTGTTAACAGATTCTCTAAGCTCTTCACCAATAGCAGCTCAGCGTATATTGAGAGATAATGTTAAAGAGTGCAATGTTTTATTTAATTTTAAACATATATCTGCAATAGATATTGTAAAGAATTTCAGGTTATTAAAGTTGAAAAAAACCGGTGATCTGTGGGGTATGTCGGTGATGGTCATTTCTAACATTATTGACGTTATTGCCCCTTATCTAGCCGTAATTTTTAATGAATGTGTTGATATGGGTATTTTTCCGAACCTAATGAAATGTAGTAAATTAATACCCCTTTTTAAATCCGGTCATAAAAATGACCTTAACAATTACAGGCCTATTTCAATCTTGCCAACTCTTAGTAAGGTCTTTGAAAAAATTATACTTTATCAACTTTTAAATCATTTTAATGTAAATAACTTACTTCATCCGGAGCAGTCCGGCTTCACTAAAGGTCGTAGTACAACGGATGCAGGCGCAAGACTCATAAAGCATATTTACGATGCCTGGGAACGTTCGCAGAATGCCATTGGTGTTTTCTGTGATCTGTCCAAAGCATTCGATTGCGTTGAACACAAAACGTTGTTATTAAAACTAAGCCACTATGGCATCAAAAACGTTGCACTCAATTTAATTGCTTCTTATCTAAGTGATAGAGTTCAAAGGGTATGCGTAAAAGACATAAAGTCTAAGGGATCATCTGCCTTAATGAGTGTCCCACAAGGCTCGATTTTGGGTCCCTTATTGTTTCTGGTGTATATAAATGATCTGCCACACCATGTCAGGGGCACTTGTGAGATTGTACTGTTCGCAGATGATACATCTCTCATTTTTAAGACTGATAGAAACAAAGATAATTTTGACGACGTAAACCGTGCTTTGTCACATGTGTCAGACTGGTTTACTGTTAATAACTTACTTTTAAATGCAAAAAAAAACCAAGTGTTAGGAATTAGTTTTGCCTAACGTAAAAAAAAATGATAAAAACATCATAATAAATGGAGAAACACTTAAAATAGAAAACTTCACCTTTTTTTCTAGGAGTGACCTTAGATTGTAAACTACAGTGGGGTACCCATATAGAAAGCCTAGCGAGTAAACTCAGCTCAGCTGCATATGCAATCAGGAAAATTAGACAGCTTACCGATGTTGAAACAGCTAGGCTTGTTTATTTCGCATACTTTCACAGTATTATGTCCTATGGAATCTTGCTGTGGGGAAAAGCTGCAGATATTGAAAGTATATTTATACTACAGAAAAGAGCCGTACGATCAATATATAAACTTGGATCACGCGAATCGCATCGTGAAAAATTTAAACAAATAGGTATTCTTACAGTAGCTTCGCAATACATTTATAATAATATAGTCTTTGTGAGGCAAAATATTACTCTTTATAAATCAAAAGCTGAAATTAACAATCGACTTACCAGAAACGGTCATAAATTAGTGATATCTGCATATCGTCTGCGAAAGGTGCAGAACTCCTTTGTGGGGTTGAGTATACGCTTTTACAACATGATTCCTAAGGAAATTCTTGACCTACCAATGCATACATTTAAAAAATGTGTAAAAACGCATCTATTACAGCGAGGTTACTATACATTTGATGAATTCCTCAATGACAAGGTAGAATGGAAGCAGCCAGCCTCGCTCTCATCTCCCGCAAGATAGCAAAATGATTGTAAATGTTGATGTTGGAAAAGAGCAACTACTGAGTTTCTTGCCGGCTCTTCTCGGTAGAATCTGCTTTCCGAACCGGTGGTAGAGTCACACAAACATGCATACTTGACGTTTCAAAAGTGCTTATAAAGTAAGCCTACTTGAAATAAATGAATTTGAATTTGAATTTGAATTTTGAATTTAAAATTAGAAAATAATAAAAATATAGTTACTTTTAAGGTATTTTGCACTAAGTATTTTAAAAGTTGTTAACATAGACGTGTAAGAAAAAATATACCTTATGTATTTTATTCGAACTACACCGTGAAGAGGACCTATATACTTAACGCATTTGTGGGCACCTGTTGTATTAATAGTAAGCATTAATAATAATTAAAATATAATAATAATTCAAATATAAGTATGTGAACTATCACATACATATATTTAAACTAAGTAAACCGGTAGACATCGTCCTACCAGGTTAAGCAGCGCCACCTTCCGGGTCCAACCGGAACCGGTGTTTTCAAACCATCTAGAAACCAGGTACGATCCAAACCATCCAGGAAACATTGTACACACGAAATGTCAGAATCTGAATGCTTAGGCGAGTTAGTTTTTCGCTAGTTACTACCCTACCTAGAAAGACATGCCGCTAAGCGTTGTTAATTAATGTATCTCAACGACATAGGTCAACGAGTTGATAAGCTGAAGTGGCAATGGGCCGGCACATAGATCGTAGAAAGGATGGACGTTGGGGTCCCAAGGTGCTGGAATGGCAGCTCCGAACTGGTAAGCGCAACGTTGGTCGACCCTCAACGAGGTGGACAGACGACATTATGCGCGTCACAGGTAGCCGCTGTATCCAAGCGGCACAGAACCGTGGAATTTGGAACTCCCTTCAAAAGACAGGTCTTTCCAGCAGTGGACGTCTATCAGTTGATATGATGATGATGATGATGATGAATTGATGTATTTTTATTAATTTATACTCTTTATTTGCACACAGACAGAAGAAGAATAAAAAAAACACAGACAGAAACTGCTTCTGTACAAAAGGTGGCCTTATCGCTTCGTAGCGATCTCTTCCAGGCAACCTTAGGATAAGAAAAACAAAGGGCCAAAAGGAAAGGAGGAATGTAGTATGGGTTTAATGTAACGGTCACACCCCTTACAGGTTAGCTTGTTATCATCTGCATAGTCACTTACAAAGAGGTGAGATTGCAGTCAAAGGCTAACTTGTGGGTGGAAAAAAAGCACAAAATTTCGTCCAATTCGGTCCAGCCGTTATGTTTACAAGTTAGGTGAAATACACACGTACAAAATAATTATTTACATTAAGAGAAATAGGTATATGAGCTAGCAAAAGGTACATTGGTCGATCCCATTTTTAGACATTTGAACATATCTCACTCAAAGCGCGCTTTGAGATTAAAAGTTTCGCTTGCACTTTTAAAAGTAACTCGAAATGCCCTAAATCAAATCCGCATTTTGAATTTATTTTAGCATTTTCACTAAGTGATTTGATATGTGAACAGCACTTAACTAAGGCACGTCAAATCATTGGACCTCCCGGTGTATATTGTGGGTGGACAAAGAGTAAGCATCGCAGAACGGTCCTTTTTCTCTCATATGGTGTGCTTTTGTGTCAGTATACTAAACAAGATAAGAAAGAAAAAAAATATATATGTGTTTAAGACTTAGGTTTGGCTTTATGGTTCTATCGCCGGCTTATAACTTCACCTACCCACTAACTTTTTGGAGCTATGTGCGTTATCAACATATGTCATGAACTTTAACTGTGGAGGAAAGCATTGTGAGCAAATCTGCATGCCTGAGAGTTCTGCATAATGTTACCAAAGACGTTTTAGTCTACCAATAATCGTGGTGGACTACGGCCTACACCATTCTCATTTTGAGAAAAGACCCGTGGCATGTAGCAAGCCGGGTTGGTTAAAATGGATGATGAATGATAATTTAATCGTATCATCATCATCATATGGAGTTCCAAAGTTCACGGCTTGTTCAGCGGCTACCTGCGACTCGCTTGGTGTCATCGGTCCTCCTCGTTGGGAGTCGACCAACGTGGTTGCGGCGTTTACCAATTAGGGGTCGCCATTCCAGAACCTTGTGACCTATTTTCTTTGGTAAATGAATAATATTTGAAATTCTATAGAGTAAAAGCCAAACATCGTTCTCAAAGTGTATTGCAATATGGAATTTGGAAAAAAGACTGTATTTAAAGAGATTTTGGTGATTCACACATTTCTAGGGTTTTATATTTCATATACATGTAAAGTAGATTTTAATAATGATCTTAGGCATGATCAATATTAGTATCTTGCGGTTCTGCATTAATATTTATTTTAATCAATGACAGCTGTACTTTACTCCATTTATCGAGGGGCTTAAAGAGGGCGATAAGGGGCATGATTCGTAAAGGTTTTATTTTTTCAAAATGTATGCATTAAGCTGTGTCCTAGAGGACTGAGGAGGCGGCACCGGGGTTCGGTTTTACCCATGACTGAACGGAGGAGGTACGCGTGCGTAAGAAGTTATGCTTTATTGTGTATGTTTGTGTGTTTATTTGTTATCATTTTTCTACAAGAGCAATCGTGCTGCAATCATGTTTTTAATTCTGTAACTATCAAACATAAGATATACTTTTGACCATGTATCGAAAATGAAAAAAAAAAACATAATAACAGTTATCATCATATAAACCATGAGGACAGGTTTACTCCCACAATGTGAAGGGGTTAAGGCCGTGGTCCACCACGCTCTCCCAGTGCGGATTGGTGGACTCCACACACCTTTGAGATCATTATGTAGAACTCTCAGGCATGCAGATTTTCTCATGATGTTGTCCTTCACCTTTGAAGAAAGTAATATTAAAATTATTTAAAACGTACATAACTAAGAAAAGTTAGAAGTGCGTGCTGGGATTGAGTGAGTGCGTGAAGTCAAGCTCCTACCCAATGCGCTATCACTGCTAACAATAAAAAAAAAGGAAGAAATTAATATAGGATATAAGAAGTTACACGCAGTAAATATGAGATGAACTGGTCTCATTTTGATGAGGGTTTTTGCTTCACACAATTATACCCTTAAGACAGGTAATTAACTAATTACTATAGACATAATCCAAAATATATTTTTTTTGTTTAAAAAAGCTCAAATTTTCGGTAAGATGGTAACCAGCAACGGCCGATACCTCCGACCTGAACAGACCAGAGAAAATTAAGAAATTATAAAATCCCAAATTGTCCAGGAACCTCCCACTTAAACGCCAAAAGGCAAAGCGACATAGAGATTCTACGGAACCATTCTCACAAAATCTGCTCACCCTAGCTCTTAATACTTGTCGTAATCGGTCAAACCCCTAAGTGCGTTCGGTGAGGACAGCAGTTTTATTATTACCTCCTAAACTATGCGCTTATCTTGGTTGTATGTCTGTCTGTCACCTCCGGGAAGTATGTTGAACGACCATCTTAAAGTCGTTAACTTGTAAACATACCTTTTTAGTAATTAATCAAAATTCCTCGTGTATCTTTCTACTAACTTTTGATTTTTGTGTTTCTTTTAAAATAATGGGGAGGGATGCACAAGAATCGAGGGGGTCAATAAAATAGTTGCCCGCGGTTCTTCGTCCGCGTTTATTACGGTTTTAACAAATCCCATGGTACCGGTTTATTTTGCCTATGTTACTATCGATGAAGCGGTGATGGCCCAGTGGGTAGGACTTCGACTTCACTTTCGGGGTACCGAGTTCAAATCCCAGCACGCACATCTAACTTTCCTATGTGCGTTTTAATTACTAAAATATCACTTTCTTCAACGGCGAAGGAAAGCATCGTGAGGAAATCTGGATGCTTGAGAGGTCTCTCTCCATAATGTTCTCAAAGGCGTGTGCAGTATACCAATCCGCACTGGGCCAGCGTGAAGAACTACGGCCTTAACTTCTCACTGTGGGAGGAGACCCGTCCCCCAGTAGTGGGCTGGTAATGGGTTTATATCATGATATTACTCTCCGTCCTTTAAACCTAACCTAACCCCAAACTCAAGTTGATTGTTTGCTTAGGACACAAGTGAAGGATAAATAGACAAACAAACGCACTAACGCATTTATTATATTAGTAAGTACGAGAGAAGATCGAAAATCTAAATTTTGCGATCTAACTTTAGTGTCAGAAAATGATAAATGTAATTCTTCATTTAATTTTAATCTTTGTGCTTAATATAATCGCCATGCAGATGCCCTATTTTATTTTAAAGCAAAAAATATATCACCTTTGAAAGCCCGGTGTTACTTCTATCCCATTTTTGGCACAATAATAATAAATCTTGCTTTGGTTAATTTAAAAAAAAAAATGTACCATTCATTCAAAATTGTATACGCGTATTAGATTTCGGGATGCGCGAATACTTAGGGAAGGTCTTTCATTGAAATAAAAAAAAACTATTCTCTATGGATTAGCGTTGACAATAGAACACAACACTTCGAAATTCGATGCTCGAATTTCTAAGAGGCTTCGGTAGATGTACTTATCACAGAGGTATTTCTTATAATACACACCTACAGAGATTATTTTAATATTTGTTTGATTTGACCTAGTGCCTACGAACAGCGAAAAGTAAGCGATTGGGTCAGTTTAACAACGTTTGTCGAAACTAGTAATTTGACTACTATAACATATATATACTTTTACCCGATGTAAATACTTGAAGTTCTTTTTACTCTGACGCTATAGTGTTTCGATGTATGAAAAAAAATTACAATAATGGTAATGCAAAACTTTGTTCTATGGGTAAGTATATAGTAGGTACGTTAACTGAAGTGCATTTAATTAATTACCCGAACTCATACGAAATCCGAAACCTTAATCTTAGATCTTCAGATTATTATTAATGCCTTTGAGAACACGGCAGATGTGCTCAAGGAGAAATCGGAACGTATTAAATAATAATATAAGAAGAAAATTGAGTCGCATTCAAATATTACGTAAGTATATAACATATTAAAAATGTTGTTGTTTAAGTTTAGACGCTTGTAAACCGATAAATAATCTCACAAATGGATATACTCGTATCAATTAAGTTAAACCAGACCCTATATTGATTTAAATCACTTAATATTAACACGTTAAAATTCTGAGGCTAGAGGAAATAGACGGTCAACGACTAACGCGTAATCGCCGAAGCTGTCAAAACTACGGCTTTGGCGCGTAAATCAAGTAAAATGGCGGCGTGGCCATGCTGACAAATGGTGTGCCCTGGAGTTACGAAAATTAAAAAACTAACCCTATTTTAAAAGTTTAGGTTATTTCCTTCATGAGATGCCTAGCTTGAGAAACTGGTCAAATATTAGTTTGACATCGACGAAAAATTTGCATTAAATCTGAATACCCACTTTTATTGCCTTTGCCCATGTACTTACATTGTACAAGTTTAAATCAGTAAATTGGTCTCACGTAAACTTTCATTCTCCCACCGCGTCGCATTGGCTGTTGTGGATTGTAGCAAGTTGTTAAATTATTTATAAACAAGAACTGGGCTATCGAATGCAATTTTTTTTTCATTCCACTAGAAGCTAAACACCTAGTTCCAGACAAGAAAATAAGCTAACTCGTACTTACAAGTAGGTACTCGTATCATTTGAATTTATTTATCAATCAGCACGATTAAGCAGCTTCCATTTTGATACTTTTTTATTATATACATTCCGGTAAATTTAATCAATGCACCTATATTGGGTGATGTAGCTAGATTGGGCGAAGCATTTTTATTATTATGAAATATAGGTATTGTAGTATCAATTAAAGGGACCTGCAGGGTGATTACGTATCTCACAACAGGCCTTCGACAGGCATAAGTCTTGCGATCATTGCTATGAAACGTCACTTTTGCATACAAAAAAAATATAAGTGACGTTTGACAACAAAAATTGCAAGATTTACGCGTCGTATATCTGTCGTGAGATACTTAATCAATTTTCTGTAGTACCAAAAAAAATCATTATTGTGCGAAACATAAATTCTGAATTACGTTGCTCGTATAGTTTTTAATTTAATATTAAATTGCAGTCGGTTGCAGACTTTTAGTGACATTAGGTTTACCTGTTATTCCCCTTATCTAAACATTGTGAAAAGACACCATAACTGCCACCATGCTTATTTCTGCCATCAAGTAGCGTTTCTGAGTTCCGGGCGTGGTTGCCGGTGTAATTACATGGGGGTTAACACCTACCGTAGTCCGAACGCCTCATTTTGATGACGACAGGGCTGTACTTTTAGGTTGTGTTCCTTGCTCTATAAATAGGCGATGGTTTTTTTTTTTTTGGACTCCTCAGGTGAGGCAACTGTTAGATTCGTCAATTATTAGTTGCGTAAAAGAAACTTTATAACCTATAAATTTAGTTTACAGTATTAGAATCAGCACCAATGACATCATTAACAACTATTTGTGAAATCATAACTTTGAGTTCATAGAATATAAATTCCGAGGAATTTGTATGATATTCTGTTTAACGAATAGTTATGGAATAAACGAACAAGTATCCAAAAAATCATTTTCTTATCTTTTTGTTCTTAAGACACTAAAAAAGTTTTAATAAAATAATAAAACATATAATATGTATTACGTGAATCGGATGAAGTCACGAGCAAAACTTTTTGGAATTTTATGCTACCATTATTCGTTAAATCAAATCATCTCTATTCAAATCAAATAAGCGTATCCAAATATTCGAAAATCTGACCGGGGTGTCTGTAGTTATTGCGAAATTATTCAAATTCGATATTTAATTTATTGTTGAAATCAATGTGTGCGTCTGTATGTTTAAATATGTGTTATGGAAAACGCACAATAAATTCGTCTAAATTATCTGTCCTAAAATTTTAAGGATGGGTTTATGCAGGCGGACTTCAACAATTGAAATTTTATTGTAATATATTTAACGATACAGACGTATTAAAATAGGTACTTACAAGAAGGGGAATAAATTCAGAAATGTTTCTTTAGGTATTCGAATAAAGAACGCTCTACGATCTAAGTTAAAATTTGTTCTTCTTTTACCTACTTTTGTTTTTTTTTGGTTTTAAGGTGTGCCAAATCGGCACGTTGTATTTCGCCACAGAACGTTGTATGTCACGTATACTTGGAAGATCCACAAAGGTGATTGTCAAAAAATAAACATTATTTAAATATAGCACTATACTTTTTATAAATCTTAGTATTCTAAATTAACTCGTTCGTAATGGAGTGTGGTCTTGAAAGTATGGTACCTCATTCATCTTATTCGTCTTGTCATATAACATAAAAAACTACGCAAAAACCAATATGGCGACCACTAAATATCATATATATTGGGAACAGAGAATAAAATGATATTTTTAAGGCTGGAATCTAAATAGGTCCTTCTTTAGGACACAAAGTTGGCTTTCGTTTTTGAACTTAATATTATAAGGTGAAACCTTTCCCTTCCGATTAACCCATTTTGAAATTGACTTGCGAAATCCTCTCATTGCGTGATGTTATAAAAAGTTATTTCATAATTGTAGATACACTGCTTTACGCAAGAGGCGTATTAAATGGATTAATATCAAATGAATACGTCTTGCATTTATCATCCACATAATATTTGAACAAAAAAGTATTTGCATTCGTATAAAATAATATATTGTGTAAGTATCCGACCCGGTGGGTTTTGGGAGGTAATTTATGACCATATTTAGCCATAGGTGTAAAAAAATCTATATCAATACCCATTACGTTTAGCAATGGCTCTACACTACTTAATACTGTGATCTTGTTTATTTTATTTGTTACTAGTTGTTGTCCGCATTCTTCGTCCGCGCTTATTACGGTTTTTACGAATCCCGTGTGAACCGTTGGTTTTCCTGGGAGGAAAAGTAGCCTATATTACTCTCTATCCTTCCAACTAACTCTATGCCAAACATCAATTGAATCGGTTGCTTAGTCGGTCGGTTAGTTACGTGAAAGAATTAATCAAACAAACACTTTTTCGCCTTTATAATACTAGTAGGGATTCGAATATATCTCTCTAAAGTAATTTAACAGGCAATTTCACGGTTTATAATCGTTGATACGCGAATCTGACATTAAAAAAGTTCTTATAATTGCATAAAACCTAAAAACAATACCGCGTAAGTGATTCAGTGATAACTTCTGGGAATATTTACACGAAAATAAATGCATTACGCAGAAGAGAGTAATTTTTATAGCTTGGGAATATCTACACGACAATAAATGCATTACACAGATTAGAGCAATTTATAGCTTGTACTATTCATAGCAAAATTATTATATATGCTGAAAGCATCCGGCCGTAGCATTGCCCGAGTCTAGTAGTTTGTACTTGATAGACACATAAAAGCACTGCATTTTTTTTGGCGTGGTGGAAAAGCTTTATTGCTACCTCCGTCCCTTAGGCAGGAGGTTCTGTACTCCCACCCTATAAAGGGCCTATATCCAAATTAAAAACCACCACGGCATGTCCCTCTTGTTGGCTTTGTTAGAACCCTCCCGGACGTCTACCTATCTAAAGTGTATATTTGAATTCGTAGTAGGAATTTAGCATTTATTATTAAATTAATGCCAACTTATGAATGCCAATTAAGATCAGAAACCATACTTCTGTAGTAACCAAGCGTCTATTTTAAATTAAAGTAAGTATTCCCTACTTATATTATAAATGTGAATGTAACTTTGTTTGTGACGCTTTCATGAAACTTTTTACACATATTGTACTAATAGTAATAACTCCATATTACAAAAAAAAAAAAAAAAAAATACGTTAGATAAAAAAATGTTTGTGAAAAAATCTCAAAATCTTATATATAACTATAGGTGTAGACTATGTAGCAGTACGCTGCCTCCCGAAATTACGCGGGCGTAGCCGCGGGGCCTATATAGTAGTATAATATAGCGACGATTTTAAAGAAAAGAAAAACGGCTCCCCTTTTTTCCTTTCAACTAATTATAAAGCTCCAAACTTATAGATATGAATCTGTGGCATCTTTAAATTCCGTCCCTCATATATTTTTTGTTTGTACTGCTGAGATATTTTACTATCGTATGTGAGCGGTGGGTCGAGTAGCGGCAGATTTTATCTAATGATTGCGTTGTCCAGCAAACTTGGTACATGCCTACATGCTATGCACAGAACACAGAAGCACTTTTGGAACTACAAACCTAGAACTATCCAGTGCCTGGCCTTAATCTACACTATAATATACTAGCAATGGCGTGCACTTTATACAAGTATAAAAGCACAGCCTACCCTAAAGTTTTTGTATATCTTATAAAAGAGGAGAATTTTTCCATTTCATGCCATCTTCCTCCTAAATACATAACCCTGGTCAAAAACCCTGTGCACGCCACTGTGTACTAGCTGCCTTGCCTACATCTCCTTCCGCGTTTATAGCGGTTTAAAATCTCTTGGGAACATTTTTTTTTCTGGGATAAAAAAATAGCCCTTGTTGCTCTATGTCCTTTCAATGATCTGTATGCCAAAAATCAAGTTGAATGGATGCTTAGTTAGAGCGCGTAGGACGGACAAAAAAACAGACATACTTTCATAATTATAATAACAGTAAGGAGAATGAATACACGTATCATCATCATATCAACCTATTATCTGCCCTTTACAGGGCACGGGTCTCTTTTCATTATGAGAAGGGTTTGTAGTCGTAGTCCACCACGCTGGCCCTTCGAAAGTAACTTTTTTTTAAGGTATATGAACTTTAAGCAAATAAATATGACTTGCCTTAACGGTGAAGGAAAACGTCGCGAGGAAGCCTGCATTGCCGGAGAGTGCTCCATAAATTCTCAAGGTGTTTTAAACTTCACCAATCCATACTTTGTCCACCGCGCCGATATGGTGAAGAAAATTTGTAAACTTAGGTAATCTGATTAGTGTCTTTTCTGAAATTCTCAAAGGGCTAAAACGTGCATTTTGCTCTGCAACGACAGAAACAAAACAAGCGGTCAAACTTTTAAAGCTCACAAAGGAAGACTCAATAAACAAACAGAATACTGTGCAAACTGTTTTTATATACAAAATACTACACTAATTTGTGCAAAACACGCATTCTTAAGCTTAATAATATAGGTGACAAGCTATTTTAATAAAATTATAAATCTAAAAACCAGACACAAATATATCTATATATCATATAAAATTCTCGCAACTTTTTTGCTCGCGACTGACTTTTTTTACTGTTTATTATCCTGTACCTACTAATTTTATGGTAACATTTAGCACAAGTTACATCCAAACAGGTCAAAGTGCATTTAAAATCAACATAGTGACTACAATATCTATTAAATATGAATTGGAATTTCTAGTTTTTCATTATCATCCTCGGCCTATTAAGAACATGACATAACCGAGTTCAAAACTTTACACCCTAAAACGCGACCTAAAATTCAACGTGGTCGCTCCGCTTCACGCACTTTTCCTTTTGCAATTTGTTTTCAAAATAGTTGCTTTGCTTTTTGTATCTTTTAATAGAAATTTTCTATAAGCTTTCGTTTCATATGAACTTTTCACCTATTGAGAGACATCTTAAGGATTTCATCTGGTAAGATACACAATTAATTACCGTTAAATGAATTACTAATTTTAAGCAGCCTAGTAAACTGCACTACAAGTTTATTTATACTTCTTATATTAATATTATTAAAGCCCACTTTCTTTTAAAAGTTTGTGTACATAAAGTACCTAGTACCTAGTTATTAAGTTATTTTTACTTAAAACACACGATGTTTTCCTTCACTTTTAAAGTAAGAGGTTTTTGAAGTAAGACTTCTTTAGGCGCGACTAGGGAGTAACTCTGGTTTTTTATGACGGAAGTAACGCTTACGTCAGACGTCTATTTAGTTTCCGCTATTTAAAAATAATAATTTGGATTGGTCGCAAGTATACGTCATATACTCAACGCTTCTTGACTTATACGCCAGCTAGTGGCAAATATAATAATCAATTGGGATTATTTATTTCCAATATTTTCAAACGGATCAATTGTGAATAGCAAAGTGAACAAAATTCAAGAGTTTTATAAAAATTATTAAGATATACTTGTTTATTTATAACCTTTGTAATCAATAATTTTTTAATAAATTTTCTGACGATTGCGACTATAATAATCAATGACAAGTTTATATTGACACGTGCTGATCTACGAAACTACATTTTTTTTTTATAGTTATAATTGACGGAACAAACAAGATTAAGATAAACCGAATGGTAAGCGGGAATCCATCGACTATATGGAGAGCATTACTTTGCAGGGTATGCAAGCACCTCGTCGTGCCCCACATCATCTTTTGTACTTTTCGACGAACGAGCTTGACACAAAAAGCTCTCGATTTTAAGATATTTTAATTTCCGAAAAGTTAGAAAGATTACCAGAAAACTCGGTTCCCCCAAAACGGAGATTGGTTATTATATGGTATGGTATATTATACCAATAATTAATTATGTTTCAACTGAAATACTGGCGCATATATATTTTAAAAAAATACAATTTACATTATCAAATATTCACACCGTATGGTATCACCCTCACTGTAACAAAATTGTTTTCCTAATGAGCATTATAATCCGAAGACTTCTTTTGTATGATTTATCACCTAAAGATTTATCACCATTAACATTTGGCTAGCGAAATTATAAAATAACAATATCGCATCGATAGTTGTTCTATTAATAATTTGTCCAACTACGACTTAACTAGTTATTCTGCTTTATTATTTATGTTTACACACGAGAATAATACTACAAAGAAGGGCATACCAAGCACAAAATAAAGCACATACAGAACCCTCATTAAGCCATTATTGTATGCATTGTATACAAAAACAGTAAAAACGCCCAACGCACGTCTTACTTGACATCCGCGGAAGGTTGCTAGCTCACAAACTTTCAACTGCTAAATGGAAGTGGCCAACTGGCTGTTCGAGTAACACTAGTGGAGTGGTTTTGATGTTTCAATATTAGTCGTGTACACGGTTTCTGTATGTTCTTAATTCTGAGCCACCAAATACACTTCCTACTTTTTATTTCTTCAGCCCCTTTTTTAACCATTTACTTTGTCCAACTTTTTACCCCGGTTATGCCGGTTTATCCGCGGGCAAAATATATCAGTCTCCTTCAGTAGCGTGCACAGGGTTTTTGACGAGGGTATGCATAAAGAAAGGAAGATGCGCATTTATGAGTTATACAAAAAATTACCAGGTTAGGGTAGGCAGTGCTTTTGTGCATGTATGAAGTGCACGTCACTGGTCGCCTTGCCAGCTCTAGATGCAAAATTTCTTCAAGATTAGCTTTATAGATAAGATGTGCATGGATCACAATTATTAACCCGTTACCCGCCCATTAAAAGGCACGGGTCCCTCTAAGTATATGAAGGGTTTAGGCGCATTGGTAGACTACAGATGCCTTTGAGAACATCATGGAGAACTATCAGGTATACAGGTTTCCTCTCAATTTTTTATGAAATTAAAAACGCGCATAACTCCGAAATATTAGAGGTCCCAAGAATCGAGCTGAGTCCCTCAGAAAGGGAAGCCACCAGGGTGTCACCTATTTGGATGGCCAAACTAATTCGTTGGCCAAGGTAACTGCCCGCTCTAGGATCACCGGTAGACTCGATAACCCTTTTCGATAATTCTTTAAATAGAGCTCGTGCTTACTTACATTTAGAAATATCATTTCATTTTGTTTAAATTCTCGTGTAACTCATAGCATATAACAATTTTTTTGCTTAAGCACAGACGCGTTAACATGCTTCATTACTATTCGAGCTAAAATTATATTGTAAATAATTAAAATTTATCTTGAGATTTAGAAATATCTGCATCCATTTTATATACTGATGGTTAACATAGACTTTTATCAATTAAGCTTAAGTGAAGTCACGTTTAACACGCTCATTAGTATTCAAACTATTTGGACGCCTAATTCTATTAAAATAAATAATTATTTATCTTTAGATATCGTGTAAAGGACAAATTGTCGAATAAAATTAACATACCACTGAATTTGCATTTTTATTAGGTAGGTTAAGTTAATCGCAAATAGCTGTGACTTCATCTGCGCACAACATATTAAAATGCTCATATGCTGATAAATAGACCTACAATTAAAGATAATCCATCCATAGTATATATATATCTATATATATATATATATATATATATATATATATATATATATATATATATATATATATATATATAATATGGATGCCTGCCTAGCCTCGGCCAAAGCCTTTTTTATATATATATATATATATATATATATATATATATATATATATAATATGGATGCCTGCCTAGCCTCGGCCAAAGCCTTTTTTTTTTGTCGTGGTGGAAAAGCTTTATGGCTACCTCTGTCCTTTTGGGCAGGACAGAGGTTATGTGGGACTCGTTTACCCGAACTAAAAACCACCACGGCATGTCCCTCTCGTTGGCTTTATTGGACGTCCGGGGAACAACCTCGGCCAAAGCCTCCCACAAGACCAGACCAGAGAAAATTAAGATATTTTAAATTCTAAAATCGAACACGGGACCTCTTACTTAAATTCATAGCGCTCACCGCAAACAACATCGAATTTTTATAATTCTTTTTTAGCTGCACATAATGTTGTTCATTCAAATATGTATCTACTGACATTATAATATTAAAAAATCATCCATCTTACTAGATACCTACGCAAATATTCAGCATTAGGATATATTTTTCTTTTATCAATCATGCTTAATAATAAAGCCAATCCTCATCTTATCCACTTATGCCCCACCTTAAAATCTAGTCTAGACTCATGATACTTCAAGGCTAACAATATAACACTTTTTATCGTAATTCGATGACGTGGATGATCAGGCTCTCGAATACGGCACCTAATGTCAAAGTTAAAACTTTATGTTACTGGCCAGTTTCATCCGCGATTAATACGCTTTTTTATAAAATCCGTGAGAATTAATCAATTTTATCTAATATGTTCAGATAACAAATCGAATAAATCCATATTTATTCGATTTGTATTTGTACAGCGTTGATTACTTATTTGTACAGCACTCAGAAAAACGAGAAAAAAAGAACAAACACATGAAAAATGAAGCAGGATACAAAAAGCGGCCTAATCGCTAAGTATTGATCTCTGCCAGGCAACCTTAGGATTAGGAAAACTAAAAATAAAAACGAATAGTTGGGGTACGCTATTTGGAATAAACATACGAATATCTACATACTAATACATAAACCAGACTACACAAATACAACAATACTATTGAGAAATATAAAAAATAAATATACTAATACATATTTTAACATAGCATAAGTACTTAAATATGATTTTGAGAAGATAAATAAGTAATACATATGCAATGTCTATAAAAATATTTAGCCATCTGCCGGATTTTATTAGGAATACTGAAAATCAAAATAAAATTTAATAAAATATTTTAAAATATATCTCACAGAGCTTACCCAATAAAATCGGTTTCGACAATCGAATCGGTAATCGGGTTCGAATCGGTACACGATTTTTTACTTGTGTTTTTAATATTCATAAACTTATATAATTAAAAAAAAATGGCTGCACCCAAACTGGGTGAATACACTTTACATTATATAATTTGATTTATTTTAAATATTGAATTATAAATGAAACATTAGGTATTGTGCTAAATAAATTGAAATGTATCTATCATTAAGAAAATATTATAAATACCCAAAACTACAACACCCCTGTCGGTTATTGAACCCGGGACCTCCCACTTAAAACCTCAGCTCTCACCGCTGCGCCATGGAGGTTTTCAGTTGAATCCTGCTGTCAAGGTGCCACTACAAGGTTACGTCGTGCCCGGATAGGACTCTTATAAAGTTTTTCTCATCAATCAATTTCATATAAACAGGGCGAGAAAATGGTAGACATCATAATCTCGCGCATTCTACTGGAACCTAAGCACCTAAGTGGTTTATCTTTGCCGATATGGTGGTAACTAACCATCGCCGAAACCTCTAAGCAGACATATTAACATAATAAACCCGCTGAGTTCATTTATAACAAGTGATTTCTGTTAGGTCTATGGCTCTAATTAATTAATCAAAATAAATAATGGTTGTTTGTTGGAGCTTTCTAGAGGGATGCGGTCGATTTGATACTTGATAGACTGCCTTAATGTGTTTTAAGTTTTAGCCGTACAAGACAGGGCTCTGCTATTACAATTATTATGTCTTAGTGGTCTTTAATGATATAAAAGTATGTATGTATTTATGTAAATACTTTATTGTACACCACAGAACCTTATAATTATGACATAAAAATATTAAACTTAAATCTAAATATATTATACAAAACGGCGGTCTTATCGCTAAAGAGCGATCTCTTCCAGACAAACTTTAGGCTACAGAGATATGAAATATAGACAGACAGGTTGGTGGTGTATAGTATATACATTATAAATACCCTCTAATAAGTAAATATGTAAACTAAACCAATGCATTACGATATTAATATAATAATATTTACCACATAAATAATATAATAAACTTACACAACACTTAACATATTATCGTTAATAAATAAATACAAATTAAAGGCGCTACTAATTACTGTATCTAGTAATAGTACTCATTAAATAAAAAAAAAAATTAAAAACGTTTATTAATATTCAACAATTAATTATATAATAAATAAAATTTTCGTTGGTAGATACCAAGCAAACTTTTCAATCGATTACCGAAAGTTTTCCCACAGTGATTTATTTAAGTCAATAAGCACATGTTCTTTTACTATTATCACATAGTGTTTTAATATTGTCATGGTATAACGTAACAAACGTAAAAGCTACTTGGGACTCGGAGTGTTGATTCATTGTGTTACTGAATATTATGATACCAAATTTTTTTATATGATGTAGCCATGTCACCGCTTAGGTCCATTTCTTACGAAGCCTTTCCGAGTAAAGCCAAAACACAAGCTTTAAAGTCGGAAATCAAGGGTGTTGCCTATGGTAATAATAAAATAAGATTATACGAATGAACGCAAGTCTTATATTATGTAGAATGGTGCATGGTACTTAGGGTTATGGAGCAAAGCACTATGTTGTTTCAACTGATGTTCAGTTCAATGCATGTGCATATGCACAATGTTCAGAGAATGTAATATAAGCTTTTCTGAACGAATAAACAAGAATAAAGAGTAATGCATAGATTAATTGGTAACCCTCGTTATATTAGTTAAAGCGAATAAACGTTATATACATACTAGCTGTTGCTCGCAATTTTCGTCCGCTTTGATTTCAGTTTTTTTACAAACACCGTGGGAACCGTCTGTTTTCCTGTGATTAAACGTAGCATGTGACTCTTCGTCCTGTCAACTAACTATATTCCAAAAATCAAGGTTATTGATTGTTTAGTCAGGAAGTTAAATAAGGACAAACAAACACACACAATTTATAATATTAGTAAATAAAGTGTACGTGCTTGGATAATTTTAAAACAAAGGATTTTGTTTGAGTTTGTTGTTATAGCGACCCGTTATCGAAATAAAAGACAAGATAGGAAAGATAAGATTTTGAAAATAAATACTAATACCTGACCCGGAAAATAAAAAAAACCTCGCCATATTGCTGTTAAAATGGAACTATTTTGTGTTAGTATTTAGTTACTTTTACAAATGTATTGCCATGGAAATGTGGGGTCCCCAAAACATGTTTTTTACTGGTCAGGAGTTAATATCTTAAAACAACTTTTATTTGATAAAAAGAGAAGTTTAAGTTTCGTAATATTTGTAATCAATAATAAGATATATTTAGAGAGATACCGAAAGAGTCATAATAACGAGTAAAATAAAACACAAAACAAAATATTCTTCGAACGCATTTAATAAGAAGTTTACATTTCCGAACACTTTTCGCACCCTTTTAAAAATAAAAACCACTCGTCAAAACGAAAATAGCCTTAATAATGCTACAAACCAGCGCCTCAGTGCCAAAAAACAAAGGCAAAACAAGCAAAGCATCAAGCCGGGTGGATCACGCTATGCTGTCAAATTATTGAGGCGAACACAACGCTACGGTATGAGATGATACACACAAATAAACATACAAAAACTAACCGTGCCATCGTCTGTTATTGAAACGTTTAGGTTACCATATTTTAACTACGTTTATTTGCTTAAGAAGTTTATCTTTTTCTTCAATTGAGTTAGATAAAATTGGTGTTTACTCAGCTGCGAAAGACGAGTGGCGTGAGACGTTTCGAATTTAGAATCACACAGAGCTTATTGTATAGGTTAAGCAACGTTGAGCCATAACAATGCCTGGATAGTTGACCCTATCAAGCCGGTATGGTCACACACCCATTATTCACACTTTAAAAATATCTATTAACCGGAGTTACTAGAAAAAGTAACAGCTTTTGTAGGATATAATCGTAGGGCAGAGTGCTGTAGCGTGCATTTCATACATGCGCTATAACTTTACCTATCCTATTTTTTTATATACCTCGTAGGAGGTTTGTTCCATTTTAAGTCAGAATGAAAATTTAAATAATAGAAACTATACATTATTTAAATTTTTCTCATTTGGCCAAAATGGCTCATTTGCCTTGGTATTGAAGTAGTAAGTAACTGCATACAGTTGTGGCCATATAAATAAGAACGATATGATTCGGATTTTTTAAATCTAAATCATAAATTTTTTTTCTTAATAATAATAATTAGATTTATCGCATAAATACACGTAGATAATCAGATGTTACAAATTTAGCTTTTTTTTATTGAAACAGTGTATTTGGCTTGCAACTTACAATCATATCATATGAAATAAAAAAAAAACATAAAAAAAACATTAAAAAGAAATTACAACCACAATTAGAACACAAAAATATATAAATTATAGTATCAACAGTAAAACTAATCTAATGAAATGGAAATAAGCAGTTAAATCAAAATACAAGTATATTTTAATGAAATAAAAAAGTCATCCTTACAAGTTACTAGTTATCTTATGTAATAGACACATAAATAGAGCAAAAGGTTTAAGGAATATAGAATATCTTCGCTCACTACATACCAAATTCAAAGAGTAATGAAACTGGACAAATAATTAAGAACGATTTAATAAAGTGCTCGATAGATGTTTTACAAGAAACTTAGAATAAATAAATCATAGTAATGTGAAGCGCGTAAAGACCGAGAAGAGTTACAGCTTTACACCGACGAGGCATGAAGTCCATAAACTTTTTTTCTCATTTAGCAAGAGAAATAGAGTTCTATTCTTCTAAAAACGTCGAACGAAGTCATACAGCTCTCTTAAATTGCAACACTGTCGATTTGAAACGATTTGAAGTCACGCCAAAGATGCTCGATTGGGTTTAGATCTGCAGGGCTATTCTGGAAGGGCGTTTTTGTAACTCGACAGCTAAATCCGCGATGAGTTTGCAAATTAGTATTCTCTATAACTCGATAGTAAAGGTGGCGCCGCATTGCCGGATGCGGCGGAGAGATAAACTGCATGTTCGGGTTAATTTGACATTATGCGGTAATGTTTGGTATTCGGTAATTATTTGCCTCGATTGTCGAATTACTCTCCTTCGAAATAAAAAGTTAATCAAGAGCAATCGAGTTCTCTAATCAATTTTTTTCGACCAATAAAGATGGTGATGGTGATTGTGATAGTGATAGTGATAGCGAATGCGGTTGCGATTGCGGTTGCGATTGCGATTGCGATTGCGGTTGCGGTTGCGATTGCGATTACGATTGCGATTGCGATTGCGACGTGTTTTGCAAAACCAGCGATGTTTCGATCATCTCAACGAGACTTTCTGTGTTATCGTACATATGGAAGATTTTAAGTAGTTTGAAGCGTGCCAAAATGCTTCAGCGTGGAAAACTATAGTTTTTTAGCATTGCAGATGGCATTGGCTATCTTTTGATACGACCAATTATTCTCACGAAGTTTTATTATTACTTCCCTTGTAGATTTATCACAACTTTTATTTTTTCCCATGGTTTCATATAAAGCCTTATTGAAAACCTTTAAGACTTCTACAGCACTAAATGACGCCAAAATTATACGAATCACAGAGTGTTCTCTACTTAAATTTGAATAAAATAATAAAAATCGTGAGGGTTCTTAATTATGTAACCAGCACGAAAGTAGTATCGCTAGTTTCAGATCTAATGTACAAAGTTTATCTATTTATTATCATATTATACACATGATACCGAATACACCGCTAGTATGGAACAGATTTGTGAGAAGAAATACAAAGTTAATAAATAAAAGTGGTTAAAACGCTCCTTTGATTTTCCCTCAAACTTAATTAATTTATAGATATGTTGAACAAATACATTTATCTATGTAGGCTTTAAACTTAAAATAATTCGGCCTCAAAGCAACTATATATATTGTAGAAAAACCCGGAACTCAATTCGTATAAATAAAGATTTGTGAAGCTTAAAATCAGCTTAAGTGCGAATCTTTGCAGTAACAACCGATATTTTTACTTATTACCTTAAGTTTAAATATATTTTCCCATGGAGTTGTGCTCATGATAATTTTTAAAAATGATAAATATTTGACAGTCTAGACGTTATTGTTATGTAAATTTTATGCAAGTATAGTCAGTCTCAAATATTATCGATGAGGTGAAAAACTGTCCTATCTTTGAGTGCGATTCATTTTGGTCGTGTTTCATTATAAAACAATTTATCACCGTCACTAAACCAGAAGCTATGAAATGCAGACAGTTTTGTTTTTTGTAGTTATTTGTTTTTTATTGGTTTATTATTAAATGCAAAATGTAATACATATTATCTATACAGCAACTACCTGCGGAGAAAAATAAATATACAGTTTGTAAGATTACAATTATACTACTGAATTTTTATTTTTCTCGCGCTATACGGGCCAATACTTTCCTAAACGAAACGGACTTTTTGTCTGAATCAATCTGGCAGTATAAGTATCTTCAAAATTAGGTGTCAGCCGTTTCAAAGGCGGACCAATAAACACAGAAACAGAAAGACAGAAAGGAAAAAAATATATACATACCGTGCGTACCCGCCCAATGTGCGTCTTTATATAAATTATGCCTTAAAATCTAGGAAAGTGTTTTAAGGCATAATGTATAAAGCTGAGTAATATGTTTAAATTACTGATTGTTTTATTCAACGCAATGTAAAAGTAAATTTGCAATAGCTTTATCTAAAATATTATTTGATGTATGTATTTTCAATTTTGTAAAACACATCCGGTATTTTACAAAATTGAAAATAAATTTCAAACTATGAAAAATTTACTTTTCTGATAAACAACATCGAAAAATCAAAACACTTTACATTAATAAATAATTTAATACATTTCTGAAAATAGTTATTGCTACAAATTTTATGCAGCTTAAACGCAACTATATATTTATGTTAAATATCCTTTACATTTTATATAAGACCTGTGCAACTTCGTCTGAACCAAATCGGTTACTACCGGTTTTAATATCTAATGTCAGCGCCACCTACCGGGTCCAGTTTTATTTCCAAACTATATTATATTTCCAACACTTAAACTTTATGGTATGGTATTAAAGTTCCAATTGACTTTTAAGAAAAATTTATATTATAGATGAAATGTTATACATATAATAATATGTTATTATAGATGAGATGTTATACATTTCAAACTGTTAACATTTACTTCCCGAAACCAATATTGCTTATCAGTGTTGCCTGATATGAGCAAACCCAGGAGAAAATATCATAACTCACTTACTTTCAGACATTGATTGCAGAGTAAAATATCAGTGGGCAATATTCAAATATTTACCATCATATTTATTTATCAGATTATCATTAAAGGTAGGATATTAGTTAAGAATAGTTAGGTTTATGTTTATGGAGCGTGACATGTGACAGTTCTCACATAAATTTGGTGAGGATTGTACTCCCGTGATTTGGTTGCCATTATAAATTTTCCTAGGGCAATTTTTTATCTACTCAAATAGTAAATACGGACTTATGGAAAACTTTTATTTCCTTTAAATATAAGGCTTTTAAATACAAGGCTTTAGTAATTAAGTAGATACGCGGTTTTAAAACACGATTAAAAGGCATATTAAAATAAAATTGTAAGTAAGTAACGTGTATATCTTCACTTTTCGAGGATCGAGTTATAGTCCCGGCACACTTACTTTTCTAAGTTATGTGCGTTTTAAGCAATTATCACTGGCTTTAACGGTGAAGGAAAACATCGTTAGGGAACCACTATTATGAAGAACTCAAGCGTGCAGCCTGAGAGTTCTCCATATTGTTCTCAAAGGCATGTGAAGTCCACCAATCCGCACTTGGCCAGAGTGGTGGACTGCGGTCTACCCTTCTCACTGCGAAAGGAGATCCGTGCTGTATAGTGGACCGGTAACGGTTTCATATGAAGATTGATTTTGTTTTAAAAGTATTCAGTATAGCTAAGCCTTAAATGAGGGGTTTGAAGCTGTCCGCTGTTGAGTTCTGTCCTCTATCTCCAACCACATTCATCAGATCTACACAAAGTTTGGGCAAAATTAAACACATATTATAACCTCTATAGCACAAAAATAATTATTTAATTGGTTATAATCTGTCGGAGTTATGGTGTAAAATCGTCAAATACTTTCATCCCCTCTCCCAAGGGAACCGAGCTTAATGTCGAGATAAAAAGTATCCTATATTACTTCTAAGACTTCCAAGAATATGTGTACAAAGTTTAATGAGGATCGATAGAGTAGTTTTTGCGTGAAAGCGTAACAAACAAACTTACATTGGCATTTGTAATATTAATAGGGAAGTAGGGATAGGGAAGTAGGGATAGGGATAGGGATAGGGATAGGGATTAGTCGAAAGGAAAATTTATATCTAACCCTTTTGAGCATAATATTGTTCATATCTACTGAGGAGATTTTGATTTTACTATCAGAGAACCAGGAGCGCTGAAAGCTGAAATCTATATTTAATATTGTAATCAATATAATTTCCACCTCTGAGAAACAGTATATGGAATTAAATTATATTAATTGTTAAAATACGCAGCAGTTTACAATAGAATCGGAAAACCTGAAGTAAGTTTTAAAACTAACAATACATGTATATTGTATGTATGTGCTAGACATATAAAGTAATCGTAATCCATCCAATGCAAACTTCGTAAAACCATTTGGTTGATAACCGGTTTCCCACCTCTGAATGGCAATAATAATTATAGATTTAGTGTATTTTTTTGGTCTAGACCAACATTTGAGGTATCCTATTCTTTATAACGAGTAATTAATATTATGTCATCGAAGGCGCAATACAAGGCTTTAAACGCTGCTTTTTCCAATACCTAGATTTATTATTGGCATATTAATATACTAATACTAATAGATGAGAAGGAATTAGAGCATTGACCCTCCACGTTGATAAATGTGAGTTAGCATATTTTTTATTGTAATAATTGGCGGACTAAGCAGATGGCCAACCCTTGGTAAGTAACTAAAGCATCGTCAATAAACATAGCAACAATTCACAGGACATACCATAGACACGTGCCGCCTACAAAAATATATATAAAAGGTAGGCAGTGCTTTTACGAATCTATGAAGTGCACGCCCCCCGATTACAACTATCTGCTTGGTCCCCAATTGTTACCATAAAAAAGTTAGTAGCTCTTATTTTTTTTATTTATACCCGTGTGACGCCGCGGCTCTAGAACATTATTAGTTTATTACATAGTTTTATAGTATAACAACTGTCAGATATTGTTCAGAGGTTGAGATCAACGGACAGACAGACCAAAGTATTATTTTATCCGTCATTTCATTTTATTTGTAGGCAACATTAAACATTAATATTAGATATTTATAATGCAAGCATTGACATTTCTTATCTGTTTTGTAATCAAAAAGATGAATTATTTAATTAAACGAACACTGAACAGAGAATAAATTTAAAAATGATATGTACCTAAGAACATTTTGGCACAGTAGTTAATTACACTTGTTTTGATATGCATTTATGATACGCTAAAATAGTATCTATCTAATCTAAATGCCACAGATACTATATATCTTGTGGCCTTTTCGCCAGAACTTAGCAACCTTATTTTAACTTTACTGCGGGTCGTACAATCGAATCTTTAAAACTAAATTTGGCTACGCTAGTCATATCCGTGCCCACTCGAGACGATACAGCCAAGGTGTCGCCGTTGACGGATACCTCATCGAGGACATCATCATCAGACTGCATCATCACTCACCAGGTGGGATTTAAGTCAAGGTCTAACTTGTAGGGAAATAAATAAAACCTTCAAGTTACTGATACAAAATCTCAGCTTATTTTAGAAAGAGAGCGAACCTTTGTTACTGCTCTAGCAGGTGCAGTGTATGTCAAAATGACGTAAAAAATGACGTAACTTGGGTCAATATCGCCCATCTCCGACACCGTGGAAATGGACACGGGGGGTCACTTTATGTTAGCTAACTAGATGTAACCGATACGTCGATTTGGGGAATAAAATCAATTTCCGTTAGTAGTCAAGCATGTATTTTCTTTCATGTAAAACACGATTCCAAATTGCATGCATTTGTGGGACTCTCTACATTCGTTCGCATTCTCTACGACGTCATAGTTACGAGTATGTTCGAAGAATTATTTGAACTAGCAGTGTGAAATTAGTATTATACTCATTTATTTATGTGGCATGTGGTGACGGCGAATCAGAATACATTTGTCACCCATTAGCCTTTCCCCGGATGTCGTACAATGCGACAAAGGGAATAGAACAGAAGAAGGCAGCAGCGTCCTCTGTGCTACTTTTACTAACTACTGCTTTCACGACGGCGTCTGCCCAACGTGGTGGTGGTGAGTATCGCGTTCTGTTGTTGGGTGCTTACTTTAGTCCAAGACTGGACTATTATATGATACTAATACTTAATTGTTTGTTTGAAATCTTTATTGCACACACATTTTATACAAAGTAAACACATATTATACAGAAGAAACTTAGAATTAAAAACGGTCTTATCACTAAAGCGATCTCTTCCAGACAATCTTTGAGGTTAGGAAAAACGAAGGAACGGGTTTGTGCAGCGATTAAGTGTTATAAAAATACGTGTATTTATTATAATTATTTTGTATATATATATACAAAATAATTATAATAAACTACTTAATTATAAATTCTAATACTACACACTGTATTTTTGCAGTATACTACATACTATAATATTACATAGATAAGAAATGGTTTTCCAAACGCCTTTTAGTTACAAAAAATTTTTATCTTGTGCCTTATTCTACGTTTGTAGAAAAAACTACGCTAACAAAGGTATTGTTTGAATTATTGAAAGTCAACTGTTAAACCTTTTTTAGAAAAACTAAAATGTAGCTAACTTCTTGGTGTCGGTTTTTTGTGGCGGTGTGCGGTTTGCGCACGCATCGTAAAAATTTACCTACACCATTTTTCCCTAACGCGCCAAAAGAAGTATAACATCAAAAAATTTGAGAATAAAAAATAATAATAATTTAATGAAAATTTAATTGAGTTATAAAATGTAGCCAATGTGTTATTTCAGGGTATTAGCTAGCTCCGCTAGGAAAACGTCCTATAAAGTGCCGCCCTGTGTCCATCAACCTGATGCATAGGTGTTGTGTGTGTGGGTCGTGTGTCTATAATTATATCGGCAACCACCCCCTTCAGACCGGAACACAGCAATTCTGCTCGGTGGAAAAAGTAATCATAACGATAGTCCTCCCCGGACGAGCTCTGTCACAAAAATCTAGGAGTACGACTTTTTTTTAAGTTATGTCTTTTGATAAACTTTTGATGACTTTTTCATTGAGGAGATTTCTCGATTGTCCCGAAAATATAGTATCCGCAAATTGCGATGCTTAAGTCAGTCAGTGTTTTTTTTTATTTGAAATCGTCTGTCCATCTCTCATGTCAATGTCAATTTGCCAGATGCCAGATTTTTGTCTATGACCTTTTAATCAGAGATCGCTTGAGTAGATTCGTTTAAAGTCTACATAAGCAGATATATATAAAGTTGAGTATCTACATTCGTAACTAATGCAGCGATGATTTCATAAGATATTATAAAAGCTAATAATATCATGCATTTTTTAAAATTATTGTATACAATCAAATAAGTGCAAGCATCAGATTAGATCACACGTCCTATCGGATGTACCTATAGTCCATTTTTTGGCATGGCATACATAATATAGGATCTTTTTGTTGCTTTTTAAAAATTTTAAAAATATTAAAAACATACAGACGTAAAGAAATAACTTTTTATTTTATAATATGATTCCTAAGGTGATTTTGGACCTGCCAATGCACAAGTTTAAAGAATTTGTTAAAACACATTTATTACAGCGAGGTTACTATACAATTGATGATTTTTTTAATGACAAGGTTGCTTGGAAGCATCCGGCTCCGCTTTCAGCTCTCACAAGATAGAAAAATGAATGTTAAAATGCAAAATGTAAATTGTTGATGTTGGAAAAGAGCAACTGCTGAGTTTCTTGCCGGCTTCTTCTCGGTAGAATCTGCCTTGCGAACCGGTGGTAGAATCACTACAAACAGACAGACTTGACGTTTCAAAAGTGCTTATATTAGGCCTACTTGAAATAAATGAAATTTGAATTTGAATTTTGAATTTTAGTAAACTTGCTATTTTCGGCTTGCCTTAATTTTTTTACTTCTAATCATACAATCTACGAACTGAGATTTAGCTAAACACGTCTATCGTTCTAAGCAGTACCTATGGGGGTTGTATAAATTGCTAAATGGTTGAAATAAAAAAAAAGTTGTTAAACTGCTATTCTTGCGAGTAAATGTGAAACCTCCCTTAGCATTCTATCACTGAAACGAATTTGTAGATTTTTCAAAAAAACTAAATTCAAATGTGTGATTTGATTTCTTTCGAATTTGTAACGGCTTGTTTTGTGAGATTGGTTTTCTTTTTAGACTGTTTTTGTATATATAACACTTGGCAAGTTTTTGGGGTTGGCAGGGGTTCGCTTTATTACATTTGGGAATAAGGTGGATACAGGCACTTTAATTTCATACAACTTTACCCATTGATTTATTTAAGTTTAATCAATTAATCAAGTTTGTTAAGAATAAGTCATTGGCACCGTTCCCCAAAATAGCTCGCATATGACAATTTGTCTTCCAACTTACCTACTTATCACGTATTTTATTATATTAGCTTTATTCTTATACAGTTTCAATAAAGTCTACACAGTAGTTTTTGGGGGAAAGTGCAACAAACATCCAAACATCCATCCTATTACCTCTTTTGCCATTAACCGCAAACAAATTGACCTTTCGTCTGGTGACTTAGAGGTTTAGCTAACAAGTTAAAAGTAGAAAAGTATGTTTGGCTGCCACTGTTGGCAAATTACATTTCACCCCATGCTCGAGGTCTTGGTCGTATCTGACTCTGATCTTCGTATCGCCTGCGATTCTAATCTATCTAGGTTTTACGCTCACCAGATGTCGTAACTATGGATTTTATACCATTAACTAGAGTTTTCCAAAGTTAATCAGATTGGGAACCCCTAGGTTACGGTAGCCAGGGCGTACTTACAAGTTGATAAATTTGGCACGGTGCCCGTACCGTAACCAACCTAAACATTAAAAAATAGATAGGTTTAAAATAGATAGGTACTCGCTAGTTAGGCAGATAGGCGCAAAAGATAAACCAAAATTGACAATAAATTTTTACAAAGAATTAAGAGAAGTAAAAGCACCCCATCAATGGGATTGCTGGGCTTGGTGATCTTCACATAATTTTTCAAAGTATGGGACAAGCCGCGAAAGCGCTGCACAAAGACTTTAAAATATTTTGAAGGACAGAAGGAGCTCCTAACGATGCAGCTCTGGTCTTCTACGGTGCAGGTTGTCCTGCTTTAACCATCTTACTTACTTTATATACATTGACTGCAACGTTAACCTTAAGGTTGATCCTTAATGGCTCTATGTCAAAAATACGTCTATGTGAAAGTATAGTACAAATATTGGGTATCCATTTGTATTTTCTCTCTTACTATATATATTTAATTCCAATCCATCTAATTCCGATTCCGAGCTATGCGTTTGAATAGGAAAATAGAATACGTATTGATAATAAGGCTGTCTTTTTTATACCAATCTGTAACCTGCTAAATCCAAAGTGATGTCCATTCACACTAGATTCTTTATTTGAAGATCTTGGCCGCGACTTCGAATTTCAATGGATTTCAAATCTCGACCTGATGGGTACTCTTTCGCTTGACGATAAAGATACGATTATCTATTGGTTTCTACTGATAAAGCGATATTTTCTCTATATTTATTCATATTGAGAAACGTTGTTAGTTGATGTGTATGGATGTGTTATTTCCGGTGGCATTTCCTGAAAACCACTAGACCAATTTTTTTGATAGTGCCTTCTGTTTTATATAATCTACAATGTCGATATAATTTGTTGTAGTTTAACTCTTACTTGCATTATTATGCAGAAAGAGGCCAAACGGCGTCAATATATTCTTTGTTTAAAGTATTTGATATAATACCTTGTACCTCGAACGTTTTATTATGTAGGTGCTCAGCCATCGCTGTATGAAACTGTATGACACAAGAGGCACAAAAATAGATGTATTTTTAACACACCTCTTATTCATACACAAAGCGTGACTGAGATAGCCTGTGTTAGAATAAATCTTGGCATTCTTCTTTATCGCTTGTGCGTTAGATAACATCGTTAGATGTAAAACTCCCAATCGAGTTTACCTCACGCTTCTCAAATGAACTTTTTTCTATCCGATATTTGACAATAGTTGATTTCGGTTAGTTAAGACCAGTCACACAGAATTCTTCTTTTTTCGTTTTTATATAAGTTTCCAAGTGATTTTGCCTTCTATGCATATTATAATTAGTGCTATATTGCTCTGCTTTATTTTTAAACATAAGACGAAAACGATACAAGGGATTTTAGATTTGATTTGTATTGGGATAAAAGCAATATTGGCTTGTGTTTTTTAGTTTTATAACTCGATATGTGCCAGTCATCTCTGTATTCGCTTTCAAAGGGTAGCTTGTTAAAAATAAAGTCTATTATATTTCCAATGGAAAATGAACTTTATTTAAACAGCTTTAGGTTAACCTTTCCTTTAACTTCTGGTATCTTTTGTATAGCACCACCATTGAAATTTCTCTTTATTGGCCTGTTTGCATTATGGGAATTTTTCGAATTTAGCAAATAAAAAACATCACGTCATCCCCTTTTGAAAAAGTGCATTGAACTAATTAATAGTGTGTGTGCTGGAAATATTTTATGTTTGCCGATAAAAAATTTGACTGCCTTTAAGAAATAAAGTTTACTTATTTCAATGTCAATCAAGTTCTCAAATTATTTCATTCGTTCTACCACGCCGGTCAAAGTTTGAGGAGGTCTCAAATTAAGTGGCGTGCTTTTATGTTCTCTCGTGATTCGGGAATTTTTATATATTGCATTTATTATATTTTTGTACAAGTTAGCAGTAGACTGCAATCTTATCAGAGGGCTTACTACCAAGTCTTAAAGTATTATTATTATAATATTGACGACGTATTGTTTCAATTTTATAATCCTTACGTTATCAACGTCAAGGTATATGATCTAAAGCGATGTTAGTAAGCCCCCAGTTGGTAAGTGTTTCGGCAGGTATACCCCTTATCTACGCGGTATCGTACTGGAACGCTAAATCGCTTGGTGGCATGTCTTTGTCGATAGGATTAATGGCCCAGGCCGAAGCTATTCAATACCCAAGCTCTTAGAGCTTCAAATTAGAGTAACTTTCTTTAAAAAGCTATAAAATGTTTAATCTGTTGCGATAACAGTTAAAGCGTTGTTTCTCAAAGCAAATAATTATAATTTTGATTAATAGATTATTGTTATTGTAACCCGTGACTTCATCCGCGTATATTTTGAGTTTAAAAAAATTCCCGCAGGAACCCTTTATTTCCTATGGCCATCGCCACGACGGCCGATTGGCGCAGTGGGCAGCGACCCTGCTTTCTAAACCAAGGCCGTGGGTTCGATTCCCACAACTGGACAATGTTTGTGTGAGGAACATGAATGTTTTTCAGTGTATGGGTGTTTATCTATATATTATAAGTATTTACGTATATTATTCATATAATTATTCATCAGTCATCTTAGTACCCATAACACAAGCTACGCTTACTTTGGGGCTAGATGGCGATGTGTGTATTGCCGTAGTATATTTATTTATTTATCTCCAAGTTGCCAATTATTATGTTATATTTATTCTATGCAAAATTTAAGCCAATATTTAGGATTCCAAGATATAAGATAGTCTGTAAGACGTCAATTTTTTTTTTCAATAATAGACAGCATAGCAGCATGGATGGTATATGCTTCAAAACTTTCCTTTGAGAGTGGAAGTCTGCGTCCAGCAATGGGATGTTAAAAGATAATGTTGATATTAAAATAATCTGTAGCCTATTACACGACTGATATACTTTATATCATAACGGATACATCAATAATCTATAACGAACACTTTGGCGACGTTGACATTCATGCAACTAGTGTAAGTAATTCTGAGTCCAAGGCTGTGGGCTCGATTACCACAACTGGAAAATGTTTGTGAGATGAACAGCAATGTTTTTCAGTGTCCGGGTGTTTGTTTATTATAATTTTTGTATTCATAAAAATATTCATCAGTCATCGTGGTACCCATAATACAAGCTGTGCTTACTTTGAGGCATGTGTGTCATCATCATCATTTGAAACAATGGACGTCCACTGCTGGACGTAGGTCTTTTGTAGGTAGTTCCACAATCCACAGTCCTGGGCCGCTTGCCTCCAGCGGCTCCCAGCGACTCGCCTGATGTCATCTGTCCACCTCGTTGGAGGCCGACCTACACTGCGTTTACGGGTACGGGGTCGTGTGTATGTGTGCATTACCGTAACCGTAATATGTTAATTTATTAAAAAAAAAAACAGTCTACTGCTGATAATTTGTATGAGCTCTATAGTGAAAAACAATAAAACCATACTCCAGCTTTCCTTCAACACGTAAAAAAGTACTCCAAAACGTTTAAGAACGTTTGCTTTCATGCTAAGTCGCTATACTTTAAGGATCAAATAATAAAATCGGATAACAAAGTACAAACAACCTGGAAAATTGTTAATAATGAAACTGGGAAAGCTAAATCTCGCGACGTAAACTTTGAATTATTTATTAATGATAATAAAGTTACCGCCGACAGTGAGGTTGCAAGTACCTTTGAAAACTTTTTTCAGAGTGTTCCTATTTTGTTAACTGATTCACTTAATTCTTCACCTACTGCAGCTCAGAGTTTATTGAGGAACAAAGTAAATGAGTGCAACTTTTCATTTAATTTTAAACATATATCTGCATATGAGATAATAAAGAATTTAAGTTGTTGAAACAGAAAAAAACAGGTGATTTATGGGGTATGTCTGTAATAGTAATATCTAACATTATAGACGTTATTGCCCCTTACTTAGCCGTACTTTTTAATGAATGTGTTGATAGAGGTACTTTTCCAAATTTAATGAAACATAGTAAACTTATTCCTCTATTTAAATCTGGCAATAAAAATGACATTAACAATTACAGACCCATTTCAATCTTACCAGCTCTTAGTAAGGTCTTTGAAAAAATTATATTAAATCAACTTTTGAATCACTTCAATGTAAACAACTTACTACATCCGGAGCAGTACGGTTTTACTAAAGGTCGTAGCACTACGGATGCAGGCGCTAAACTTTTAAAACATGTGTACGATGCCTGGGAACGTTCGCAGAATGCCATTGGTGTTTTTTGTGATCTATCCAAGGCATTCGATTGTGTTGATCATAAAACCTTGCTTGCTCCTTCTTAAACTAGCCCACTATGGTATCAAAAACGTTGCACTAAATTTGGTTGCCTCTTATCTCAGTGACAGAACCCAAAGGGTTTGCATAAAAGACATTAAGTCGCAGGGGTCGGCTACGTCAATGGGTGTCCCACAAGGTTCAATTTTGGGTCCCTTCCTATTTTTGGTGTATATAAATGATCTACCACACCATGTCAGTGAAACCTGTGACATTGTACTGTTTGCAGATATTACATCTCTAATTTTTAAAACTGATAGAGGTAGAGATAACTCTGACGATGTAAGCCGTGCTATGTCGCATGTGTCGCACTGGTTTACTGTCAATAATTTACTTTTAAATGCAAAAAAAACTAAGTGTGTGGAATTTATTTTACCAAATGTAAAGAAAGTTAATAAAAATATAATAATAAATGGAGAATCACTAAAAATGGAAGATTCCACAGTTTTTCTGGGCATGACCTAAGATTGTAAGCTTCAGTGGGGTACCCATATAGATACACTAGCAGGTAAACTAAGCTCGGCTGCCTACGCCGTCAGGAAAATTAGACAGATTACTGACGTAGAAACAGCAAGACTTGTTTACTTTGCGTACTTTCATAGTGTGATGTCTTACGGGATCTTATTATGGGGCAAAGCTGCTGATATTGAAACTATATTCATATTGCAGAAAAGAGCTGTACGGTCAATATATAAACTTAAATCACGTGAATCCCTCCGTGAAAAATTTAAAGAAATAAGTATCCTTACGGTAGCCTCACAATATATTTATAACAATATAGTATTTGTAAGACAACATATTAGTCTTTATAAACAAAAAGTGGATATAAACAGTCGACTTACAAGAAATGGTCATAAATTAGTGACATCTGCATATCGTCTGCGTTAGGTGCAGAAGTCATTTGTGGGACTGAGTATACGTTTTTATAATATGATTCCTAAGGTAATTTTGGACCTACCAATGCATAAGTAAGAATGTGTTAAAACACATTTTTTACAGCGAGGTTATTATACAATTGATGAATTTCTTAATGACAAGGTTGCTTGGAAGCATCCGGCTCCGCTTTCATCTCTCACAAGATAGAAAAAGGAATTTTGAAATGTAAAATGTAAATTGTTAATGTTGGAAAAGAGCAACTGCTGAGTTTCTTGCCGGCTTCTTCTCGGTAGAATCTGCCTTCCGAACCGGTGGTAGAGTCACTACACACAGACAGACTTGTCGTTTCAAAAGTGCTTATGTTAGGCCTACTTGAAATAAATGAATTTTGAATTTTGCTGGACTAATGGCCTCTCCCAACGGGGGAGGGTTTGCTCTAGGCAGACGGGTTGGTGTTCGCATTAGATGGTAGTAGAGCCACAGAGGATGCTGCCCGTTCTCCGTACGATGATAAGGAGATCATCGTGCGACATCCGCGGGGAGGTTAGGGGTGTTTTTTTTTTTTTTAATTTTTTTTTTTTTCATATAAAAGGTGCTTATATTATGTTAGCGGTTGCTCCCCCTGGCTGATACCTACGCTACGCCATAAACATGTTCTGACGTCACTACAAGATTAATTAATATAGAATTGATTTAATAGTTCTATTTTTGTTGTGTAGTTTGTAGTGGTGTAAATATTAAATGTTTTCCAAATAGAATAATAACAAAATATTTTGTGAAATAACTTACCGGAAACTAATATCGTAAAATATTATTATTGGTCCGTTTTGTTGTCAACATTGTAAACGGTACCTGAGCCGTATTAAAGTAGAAGCATTACTTTCTCAAGCATTCATCTGTATCAAGTAGTTGTAGGGGGAAGCTCCGCTCGATTATATGTCAAATGTAAAAAGTGCAAAAAAGTATTATTCCTAGTCCTTTAACCACGTAGTGAAAAGCGGTGATAGTAAGAGTTCCTAGCACCTCTAACTTATGTGCGTTTTAAGTAATTCAAATATAACTTGCTTCAACGGTGAAGTAAAACATCGTGAGGCAACCTGAATTCTACATTTTCTCAAAGGTGTGTGGAGTCCACCAATCCGCACTGGGCCAGCGTGATGGACTACGGCTCCCACAGTGTGAAGGGGTTACCCTTCTCATTGTGGGAGGAGCCCCGTGCCCTGTAGTGGGCCGATAATGGGTTGATATTACGATGACTTAGTAGTAGAGTTTTTTACGGTAGAGCTCGTCCGGGAATACGGCCCTGCTTATTTCTGCCGCCAAGCAGAATTGCTATGTTACAGTCTGAAGTGCGTGGTTGCCAGTATAGTTTAAAGCACATGAGGGTTAAAACATACGTCTCACATGGCGGAAATTCTTAGGACGTGTTCCTCGCATGCCCCGCGTAGTGTTGCTCTGTCGCATAGGCGATAGTTTTCCACTGAACATCAGAGGCCATCCGCTTGGTTAGTCATTTATTACTTTAAATAAACAGATTTTTGCTTCGATTCAGGTTTATGTAGTTTTATACGATAATTATCTTTGCTAGTGGAATTTTCTAACTCCGGGCTGTAGCAGAAAATCCAATACCAAAGAATCCTTGGCCCTATCGACCTCGTGATTCGTAAATGAACACGGTTACCAGGAACCCAAGAGACAGTTAAATTAAGGCATTACCGACAAAAACAAATTCTACGTGTACTAATAATATGTACATTTTTCAAATTTAACACAAGGTATTTTGTTTTCAACATCTCCGGAGGATGTTCCGGTGTCGGAGCGAAACGTGCGAACCATAATTTTATATATTTATTTATTTATTGTACGTGGAGTCCACCAATCCGCACTGGGCAAGCGTGGTGGACTACGGCCTTAAACCCTTCTCATTGTGGGAGGAAATCCGTGCCCTGTAGTTGGCCAATTTGGGTTGAAATGATGATGATGATGAAGCATTTATGTGTCCAGGTCCGGTGTGGAGGACTTCCACATCACTTTCGGCGTACCGAGTTCGAATCGCTTACTTTTCTAAATTATGTGCGCTTTAACTTTAGCTTCAACACTGAGGGACAACATCGTGAGGAAACCTGGATGCTTGAAAGTTCTCCATAATGTTCTCAGATGTATGTGGAGTCCACTAATTCCGTGCCCTGTAGTAGGCTGTTAATAGGTTGGTATGATGAAGCATTTATTTTTATAAATGCTTCTAAGTCATAGAAGAAGGCACTGTGGAATGTAGATTTTTTTCGGTTATGGCTTGGTATGTTCCATAACGATACGTAATATATCGTACATACATCTATATCATAGACTTTCAATAAGGCGCAAGTTTAAACTTTACAGATATTAATAGACAAAGGTTAAGTGCCGGTGGTAAAGATTACATTAGGTCGGTAGCTGAAGGCGGACAGCATACAAACTGAACTGTTGGTTTTTGTTAAGGCGACGCACTCCCACCTTTAGATTTTTACCTTCAGTTACCGTTATTTTTTTAAAAGTTGGTTGTGCTTACCCACTCAATAGTTGGATATAATCGACATCAATGCGACAATCGACATTTCGAATCCCAGGTTGGAAAAAAAAAATGTTCGGTATAGTGCTGTCTTTTTAAGAATATTTGGTTCCAGCAGTCAAACGCTGTGCCTCTGAGCTCTGAGCCGTTAAGTTTCAATCCAAGTTATTATTACTAATGCATGAAGCAGCGTGTTGGACCTATGCCCTAAAACCATATCTCCTATTAGAGCGGAGCCTTTTGCCCAGCTGTGGGACGGCCCAACCAATTGGCTGCGGATAATGATGATAACATAAGTCAATACCACTCAATGATATTCATCAATAGATCTCAGTATGACGGAATAGTTATAACTAAGCGTGTCAATGACCAAGAAAGCACTTCCCCTTAACTATAAATTATTTATGATGTGCAGTGTTCCCCAAAAAATATAAATAACAAAAGGCATTCTTTGAGATTCATTTCATTTATTATAATTACATATTTTTTACATTTATTTACATATTTTCAAGTTAAAGCTCGCTGTGACCGTGACGTAGAATCTGTGACAGTTTTTTTTATACCATTACAAAAGTTATCCTTATTTCTAGTTTTGTTTGTAGAAATTTCCAACGCAAATATAGAAAATCACAATTTTCAGGATATTTTTCTATATGAAGATTGGTTGTGGCTACTGTAATTTTTCGATTCGAATATTCAATTAATTAAATTTAATAACAAACAATATTTTTATTGAAGATGACATATAAATTTGTATCTTGTGCACAATATATTGTAAATTAAATAAAATTGCTGGAAAATGCAAATTATGCAGTAACTAATTGTGTATATTTTTCATAGTCATAACTGAAGAACAGAGCCGGTGGTCAAGAGGTTGGCAAGTGTTCGCAGGGCATGTAAGGAAAACGTCCAAAAAAGTTCAGGCCTGTGCCCATTAACCCAAGAAGCAGCTATTAAGCCTCATATGCCAGATGCCTATAATTACATATTGCTTTAATACTCTACTTCTATCAGATCGAAGGGTAAATATTCCAAAACTTCAAAATGTCACCACCCACGTAGTAATTTTTTATACATGTTACATCGAGTACCCAAAACAACTAAGTGTTTTGTGACTATCCAAGTTAGTAATTTTTATAAACAGGAACTTAAGTTATTTTTATAACAGCACAGATACTACGCAGATCAACAGGCATTATAAATATTTACAATTTATATAATACAAAATATAACTAACAGTTTTAAATATCACCACAAACTATTACTGGCACATAATATATTTATTTTTACAATAAATAAGTTATTTGGTATCGAAAAATGCTTATAACACTAAAAATATAACATAAAATTGCTCGCACTGAGAGAAAGATTTTCTTTATTTACATATTATATTTATATATAGGAGTATTTATAATTTATATAACGGTAATTTTGAAACAATAGTAGCATACCTACATCAAGGCAAATTTAAGCCATAATGTCAGTGTTTTGTCTTATCACATTTTAAGTTCCATATATAAATTACACTTGCTTGTTATATATGTTTACAAATTTACAGTAAAATAAATAAATTAAAAAGATAAGCTTCAATTGAAATGATTAGTGCGAGCTTAATTGAAAACCCTATCTATTATTTGAGAATGTCTGTTCACACTTTTCGATTTGATTCAAGACTTTTCCTATCCGGTCGTGTAAAATTTTTGCATTCTTCTCTGGTAAAGGTGGTAAAATGTCTCTAATCACTGCATTATTTTTCTTATGAAATATATCACTGAGTTTCGAACCGATTGATGTTTCATACAAATGTTTTAACGCATCCACTGTTTTCTTTCGAAAAACACACAGATTATCGAGCATCAGACTATGATACATGTTATATTTTTTCAACAGTCTATAACCATGTAAAAGTCCAGATTCGTTGTCCAAGAAGAGTAAGAGTCCACTGTCCATTTTCCTTGCTAGATTGTGTGCCGGACCATCCATAATATTTATGTTCCATTGATAGTTAAATAAATTGTTAACAATTCTATCTAAGTTTGCTGTAAGGTAGTCAAATATAATGAGGTCTGACCACTGTGCTAGCTCGACAAACAAATCTATTGTTTTTCTGTTCAGTTTCGCGTCTATGTAGTCAAAGCTTTCCACTTCCTCTTTTTTGGTTTTGATATTTTTCATCCTTAGTTTATCTATTAAGATCTGTTTACTAGTATCACTCGTATCGTTTTCTTTTAATGACATTGTAAACACATCATTTTTGTTTAAATGTCGACTGGAAGGTTTGAAAATTTCTGGTATGGTTGCAGATTCTAAGCTTGGTATGTATTGAGTCAATACCACAGCACGATTTGTGTTCCATTGTGCTGAAGATATATCATTAGTTACGCTTTGCCATAGTTTGTCTTTTAAGTCAACGACTTTGACCACAGACGGGGCAACATTTGTTAAATTTAATAATCGTGCTACATAAAAGCTAAAGATTTCTCCCTGTATTTGATCCGTATTCTGTCTATAACGCACACACGCTTGAATTCCATCTTTAAAAGTTACCAATCTGTTCTGCATTCTCCCACAGCCTGTCTCCAATTTAATAATTTCACTTTGGTTAACATATCTTTCCCATATTTCAGCTGAATTCTCTCCATAACCTTGGGGCATAGAATTCTCTACTTCGGGGCCCCAATATATGTTTTCATATAAAACAGTTTCACTATTAGGTACGTGTAGTGTTGTATTCACAACACTTAGTATAGTGTGCTTATGGCGTGATACTTTATTATCTTTTAAAATTTCTTTCATATCATCTGTAAGTCCTTTAGGGTATACATCCATTTTATATTTATGAGGTTCAATTGCACCCGTAAATGACACAGTAGCAAACCTGTCCAAGTTTTTTTCTTTATTGGAATATATAAATTCTTTATCTACCTTAAAATTATCAGTCAATTTAAGTGAATTTAAGCTTCTCGAATGTCCATCTCGAGTAGTGTTTATTCTCACAACATTTCTAGAACTATAACTAGGGGAAATCATCCTTGTTTCGGGAGATCCTACTATTGCCACTCCGATAAGTAATCCTAATATGAAACTTAAACATACACTAATAAAACAATAGCTATAAAAACCATATTCTCTTTTTATAGAAATCCTTGATAGATCTTGTTTATATCTAAAGTTATTGTACAGTATATATGGTTTTTTAATTTTGTAGCAGTTCATATCAACGGGTGATATTTTTAATTTGTTGTATTTTAATTTATCGTTTTTTTGTTCAATATCTTTCAAGGTAGGCAGTCTATCGTTTCCACACTGTTTTGTTGTTTCTTCTCTGTCGTCAATCATCTGCATGAATGTCGCCATGTTGTTCCCAGGAACCCTTATTCTCACTTTTTCGACGGCATGCTCGCAATCTGCAACAAAATAAATGAGTATTACTTAAAGCTGCAAACAACCGTAAAATACAAGTCTGCAAAGCCTTACAGACCTGTCTTACACCCTGAAGGCGTTTATGAACGTGTTAATAAAAATAATAACCATATAAATATGGTGAGGTGATTAAATATGAAGCCGTTTGGTGCCTTAGGGGGTTTTACGAGAATGTTATTATTTTTATTAGATGAAACGGTGACAGAACATAGCATAAAATTAATATAATATAATTACTTATATTATGGTTTTTAACTTGTTATGTTTTTTTGTCATTCATTACTATGTATCTCACGGCTATCGCCATAATTTTCAGGTTTGATTCCGCTCATGTCATACAGATATATGTCGCGATATGGAAAAACATGCTTATCCATCAGTCTCAAAAACCAAACCGGTTTTTGTACCGGGCCCAGTTATTATCAACTTACATCAAATGATAAACAATCATTATGATGAACCAACACGCAAATTTAATATAAAACAAGTGTTGCAGTAAGTATATTGTAGAAATTCAATATTTTTACCGCTTTTGTTAAATTAATTTCGTAAAAAAATTATGTTAAATTAATTGGAGTGGATTGAACCGTCACTGCAGGCACGGTCAATTATTTCGTTTAAATTTTATGTTAAACTAATTGGACTGGAGAACGAATACGTTGAACCGTCGATGCGATTACGATTTACGGTAAATTATTTTGTTTAATTAATTGGACTGGAAAACAAACACCTTAAGACACCATTACGGTAAGTTACTTCAACATATGAGTAGGTTCTTTGCCTTGGGTACGTTTCGTTGTGCGAAATATTAAATAACCGATTATAATGTTGATGACTGTGGTAGTCACAAACAGACAGACTTGTTGTTAAAAACATCTTCTACTTTTTAAACCAGGGCCCGTTTGAACCCTCGTAGTTTTCGTTTTTAGTTTGCCAGTTAATGTAGTTATCGCCAGCATCTCCCTACAATGTCTATAATGCACGGTTCAAAAGTGCCACCTATTTGTAAGAAAACATGCAACGTGCCAGCGATGTCTAAAATCGAAGTTGGCTTAGAGTGTGCAAAATGGAGAGGCTAAAATCGAGACTGCTTTTTTCGAATTCTGGTATACAAAGTATTCTATGCCCAGGATGCTTTCTGTGGCAAGAATTCGTCAAGAGTGGTTTAACCGGACGCATGGGTAAAAAGTAAGTTGAGTTTGAGTTTAATGTCTAACAGACTATCGTTGTTATAAATAAATAATAAATAAATACACTACGACAATACACACATTGCCATCTAGTCCCAAAGTAAGCGTAGCTTGTGTAATGGGTACTAAGATAACTGATGAATATTTTTTATGAATAATATGACAACCTGAAAAACATTCGGCCTTGGACTCAGAAAGCAGTGTCGCTGCCCACTGCGCCAATCGGCCGTCAAATGTTATTAGTATGGATAGAGAATCACATAACCGATAGATTAAGCTGTCGAGTCCAGATAAGATAGTAAAATGTGCTACTGTCTAATCTTTTCTCGTTTGTTTAAAGCGGGTTTACATTATTCCAGTAGCTTTCCAGTCAAACGCTGAATTGCTATTGGGATTAAGTCAAGAGGGTTTTGATTCCAGTTAAGTACCTACACGGTTTAATTAATCCAGTTATCCAAGTAATCCAGTAACTCCCTTTTTTTTTTTTCAAAAATAATGATTGTCTGGTCTTTAGTCGTAGTGAGATACCATCATACCGATATATAATTTTAGTTTAGCCATTGCGTCTTAACTATGATAGTTAGATATACTCCATTTTGGACTGTTTTGCTAGTAATAATGAGAACTTTAATCATGTATTACATACTTTTTATGTACCATCAATAGGTTTCTCAGCGTACGCCAAGCTATTTAGATTAGTGTTGCCCAAATTCAGTCTTGGTCTTGCAGTCTTGGTCTTGTTCTTGCGTTTTTGCAAGACCAAGACCAAGAACAAGACCGCGTATTTTTAGCAAGACCAAGACCAAGACTGACCGTGCAAGACTTGAGCAAGAACAAGACATAGCCTGCAAGACTCTTGCGTCTTGCAGCTAGGACTTAGCGCTATTTCACGGAGTAGTTAGGTGTAACAGTTCGGTGTATAGGTAGGTAGGTACGCTTAGGAATTCTATGAGACGCAAAAAACTATATCAAAGAATATGAAAAACTGGACCTATGCGCATTACGACTAATACCATAAACATAGCGAATAAAAAAATATCTATTAAAATCAAACTGAGTGCATGCATAGTTATGTTTTAACCATCGGCACTTTGATAATGCGGCATCAAAGGTTTTGTACTTACTTCTCAAAGAAATTTGCCGCTTTTCGGAAGTACATGGTTATGATACACGCGCCGGCGGCTTCTTTTGAAATCTAAAACAATCGTTGCCGCCGCGCCGAAATCATAACATTTGACACTATTCATGCAAAATAATTTCGAATTTTAAGAGTACCTACAGGTGTTCCAAAGAATAAATAAGTTTCAGATTGGTGATTTTAGATTGGTGGAGGACGCATGAGACAGAGTATCCGATTTTATCGAAAATGGCCCGTGATTTTCTCTCAATACCTGCAACTTCAGTACCTGCTGAGAGGTTATTTTCTAAAGCATCATTAGTAATTAGAAAACATAGAAATAGGTTAAGTGATGAGTCAGCCAGATGGTTACTTTGTATTAATTCTTGGTCAAAAGAATTGATATAAAGTATCATAACCTAATGATAAAGCTGTTGATTTGTGTTGTATTTTATTTTTTATTCAAATAAATGATAAATCGTAAAACTCTTTTATTAAATTTCTTATAAGTTGAGGGTTCAATCTCTTTCTAGACAGATAAGTATTGTTCTTTAAAATACAGTCAAGTTCTTGTAATTAATTTGTTTTTTTACATGTTTTAGCAAATGTAAGCTTATAAATCATAAATGTTTATTAAGTAACAGTTACTTCCATGGAAAACGACATATAGGTCAGTTGATTTTTCGAATTTCTTATCAAATCTTCAGTTATTTATTAATCTGCTTGATCTTTACTATGGCTATGTTAATTCAAGCTCACAATGTTCCAATTCTAATACGTTTTTCTAAGATTTAAAGTAAACTTTAATAAATAGTAATAGACTAATAGGTAATTGCAAGACTTGCAAGACTCTTGCTGCAAGACCAAGACCAAGACCAAGACCAGGTGTATTGGCGCAAGACCAAGACCAAGACTGGCTAAGTCTCGTCTTGTTCTTGCATTTGGGCAACACTAATTTAGATACTTGCCGATATGCGATTAAACGTTCCAGTACAATTCCGCGTAGAAACAATTAGGGTTATACCCTAACTACAACTACAATATCCCTAACTGGTTAGCCCTCGACCATCCTGGGTGAGAGTTTACTTTTAGTGAAATAAAAAAAAGACGACGTTATCCATTCCAGTCAGTGCTGGAATAACAGACAGCGCTTAAAGTTTAAGAACGTCCTTTTTTTTTGCTGACTTTCCATGCTTCTAACAAAATTGTTAACATAACGGATACATAACATATACATTATAACTTTATAAGTATTAATGTATATCTATATATATAAAAGATAGTTGTGTTAGTTACACCATCTATAACTCAAGAACGGCTGGACAATTTTTTTTGATATTTGATTTTTTGGATTTCTCTTGGACCGGAATAGGATCTCGCTCGTAAGTATTAAAATATAACATTCATCAAAAAAAAAACATCCGCGGTACGAAGTTCGCGGGACAGCTAGTTATTCATAAAAAAAATCATCAGTCATCTTAGTACCCATAACACAAGCTTCGCTTACTTTGGGGCTAGATGGCGATGTGTTTATTGTCGTAGTATATTTATTTATTTATTATTTATAAAATTTAAGTTGCAGGTCTTAACTAATTATCTTTTAAGTAGACCGGTACACGCAATAGTAGATTTTGCACTCGTATTTACTGTGTGCGAAAGGCCGTTGATTAAATCACAATTTTCAATTTGCAGTAAAATTATTCATTCCATAGTGACGTTTTATGAAGAGTTCTATGTTATTGGAAGCAGCATAGTCACGCGATATCGAATTCTTAATTTAATATTTTTATCATAAGCAATTTATTCAAACTTGAGGAAATATGAAATATATAAAAAATTAAGCTGGTTCATATCATAAAAATATTTAGTGCCATTTTCAAAATTATGTTTAGGGCTCATCACGCACGACCAGCTTACAGGGCACGGGTCTCATCCCATAATGAGAAGGATATAGGCTGTAGCCCACCACGCTGGCTCAGTGCGGATTGGTGGACTCAACACGCCTTTGAGAACATTATGAAGAACTAAAAGGTATACTCATGATGTTTTTCTTCACCGTTAAATTTTGTTTATCGCTTAAAACGCACATACGAGTAACTTACGAAGTCAGAGGTGCTTGCTGGGATTTGAACTCGGCCCTTCAATAGTTTAGCCGAAGTCCTAACCACTAAGCTATCACCGCTTCTTTTTAGGACTCAGTAAAAACTAACACCCGCTAGTAGCTTTTGCACTAATAACTTCTTCGAGAGGTCATTGATTAAAACACAATTTTCAATTTGCAGTAAACGTATTCATTCTATAGTGACGTTTTATGAAGACATCTATTTTATATGAAGCCGGTATAGTCACGCGACGTCGCGATATCGGAACCAGCTTTATTGTTTTAACGGTTGTTGAAATGTAGCCCGCCATTTTGTTTGTTGACACTGTGTGATTACAGTTTAGGCAAACGCTATTCTCTCCGAGGAAAAAGGGATTAAGAGCATAGACAATTGCAGCATTCTGGGATGACGATTATCACGAGGAAATGAGAGTAACCTGGAACGACGACTTTACGTACTCTCTAAGGCACGGGTGGGTTTATTGCTAACTTCCTAACTCCGCGCTGATTCTAAGTTTTTCTTGTCAAAATACCGAGTTGTATACATTCTTAGATAAAATTCCATCGAGACTAGAACCTGCGCCTAGGAGGTCTTTAAAATACAAACTCTCTGTTTATAATTTAAGTATGCAGGTTTCGTATAAACTTACTTTACTTACACCAAGATATAACTGTATTTGTTTTTTTAAACATAAAAACAGATGTATCATAAGTGATTTGTTTTCCGGTAACCTGAAACCAAACCGTGCGCGTGTGTATCAACGTACGAATGTGTGCGTCAGTGAATGTAATTTAGGAGTCATAGAAAACTCGCGTGATTCAATACGTAAATCATTTTTATAAATTATGCACCTAATAAATATTTAATTTTACGATAAGTGTTTTTGAGCAGGTTACATCAAAAATTGTATAATCTGTATGGACTCTACTCAAACTATTAACATATGCCACCGGTGAAAACGTAGGTGACTGAGGTAGCGCTAAAAAAATTTAATGTTAATTTCCGACTGCAGGTCCGTCCTTTGAGAACAACCAGTTTATTATTTTAGTTTGTCCGGTTCAAGCTTATTGAGAATCTGTTGAGTGGAATTCCTTAATTTTTCGTCTGTGGGACAATATGAGCAGTGCTAGTGGCTGAAATTATGTTAATAATGATACTTTTACAGATGAATCCTTTTTCCCCATTATTTCTATCTATCAACTTCATTTTATTTATTTATATATTTAATATATACGTAAGTATGTTTTAAAAGTCTAAGGTCCACCTTTTTTGTTTCCTTTTAGTTTTCCTAAACCTAAGGTTGCCTGGCAGAAAAGAGCGCCTTTTTATCCTACTACTTGAAGTCAGATTTTTTTTTTCTTAACGTGTTGTGGAGTACAAATAAAGAGTAAAAAAAAAAAAAAAAATTAGTGATAATCTAAACTCACTAAGAACATTTATAATCCACAAGACATCTTTGGTTAAGATTTTATAACTAGCATTAATTTACGCGGCTCTTTAGTACACGGGAACATCACGAGATCTCGTACGTTATAAAGGCAATGTTAATACACAGTCAGTAATGAAGTGGCCACGTCAAATAAATACCTAATCCTACATTTGATTGACGTACAAACTTCTGTCTGTGTTAATATTATAATTGCCTCCGATGTTGCGATAAGAGCTTTTTATTAGGATAAGTCTTTCCGGGCACGGAATATTTCAACTTGTATTCACTATGTATCTCTTCCAGAAATGATATAAAGGTTTTATTCCATAGGCTTTTCAATATGACCATTTGGAGACTTTAGCCGTGGATGGTTACATTAATGCCGAGATTTAACGTTTCTGTACGATGTCGCGTATAAACCGTTTATGTATATGTGTTAAATATTACTGCCATACTGGTTAACCCGTTACCATCTCAGGCTGCATCACTATTTACCACCAGGTGAGATTTCAGTAAAAAAAAAATTGGAAACATTTATACTTATTACTAATCAATCAATCAATCAAAAATAATTTGTTGCACACAAGAAAAGTTAAATAAAAGAGAACAAAGGTACAAGTCAATTAAATTTGTGTAACAAAAGGCGGCCTTATCACTTATAGTGATTTCTTCCAGGCAACCATTATGAAGAATTGGCTCACATATGAATCATTATAGCGGTGAGCAAAACTTGGTAAGATTGATTAATTATTAATAATTAATTTATCTATCATTAATCCTTTTTTTTTTTTTTTTTTAAATTCTTAACAATGCTTAAAAATAAAATAAAAAACACTATTAAAAATTTATAAAAAAAAACATCCACCCTCCGCTTGCGGGGCTTTTGGATGCCCAAGCAACCGGCGGTCAGGGCTCCAGATTGAGGAACCTCCTCACAATACGCGCCGTTTCAAGGACTACTGCCTTCTGTATCCGACCCTTGATCCGACAACAATAAATAATTCATAAATAATTATAATTATAATTAATTATTATAATTTATTATATATTTATTTTTATAATTATAATTAATTATTTTTATTAACTAACTATTGGCTAACTTAATAACGAGCAAAGCCACCAAAATCTATACTATTGTACAGATTTTGGTGGCTTTACTCGGTGCTCGTCCGGGGAAGTAGTACCGCTATGAGAAATAAGTTCTGTCGCTCAGCAGTATTTCTGTATTCCGGTGTAAATGACGTGGTTGCCGGTGTTATTACAGGCGCAAGAGGCTTAACACCTGATGGACGACCTGTTGATCGACACAGCAGCAGCACTTTACAGGTCAAATTCAAAATTCAAAATTCAAATTCAAAATTCAAAATTCATTTATTTCAAGTAGGCCTAATATAAGCACTTTTGAAACGTCAAGTCTGTCTGTTTGTAGTGATTCTACCACCGGTTCGGAAGGCAGATTCTACCGAGAAGAAGCCGGCAAGAAACTCAGCAGTTGCTCTTTTCCAACATCAACAATTTACATTTTGCATTTTAACATTCATTTTTCTATCTTGTGAGAGCTGAAAGCGGAGCCGGATGCTTCCAAGCAATCTTGTCATTAAAAAATTCATCAATTGTATAGTAACCTCGCTGTAATAAATGTGTTTTAACAAATTCTTTAAACTTGTGCATTGGCAGGTCCAAAATCACCTTAGGAATCATATTATAAAAACGTATACTCAATCGCACAAATGATGCCTGTACCTTACGCAGACGATATGCAGATGACACTAATTTGACCATTTCTTGTAAGTCGACTGTCTGTGGTGTTCATAAGCAAAGCCACCATGCAGGTGTCCATGCATGCCCTGCGAACTGTTGTACCATCCACAACGTAGGCCATCAAACAATTTAAAAAAAAAAATTGTTACGTGCTTGTTTTATTTATTACTAAGTAGTTGTACCCTAAAAAACAAAGAATACATATAAGTTTAGTTTTCCAATATTTGTGAACATACAATATTTTTTGTTTTTCCACTGTCTGTGTAAATATAAAGAATCGCGGATGTGTAACTAATGCAAAAATTCATTTAAAAATCCTTGATTTGGCAAAATTTCAGCTCGAACGGTGCAGAACTTTTTGAGTTTTTGATGCGCACACAAACCAACATAACATTTTCATATATATAGATTAACTAATAATACACTAAGTAAGCAGTCGTTATCATTTGATCATCAGGTTATTTGATTATCTTGATTAAATTTAGTCTTTGTGTACTCTGGAAGATACTTTGACTCTACATTTTGCTAATCCAGTTTCTATTTTAGATTACCATCGCTAGACATTTTATGTATCGCAAATAATCTCACACGCTCCGCTTCCATCCAAAATGTATGTAAAAAACTCCAAGAAAGAACAACAGTAAAGAGCTGTAACATTTTTATAAACAAATAAACGTATTAGCGTTGAAAATTACACAGAGCGGCTAACACCCCCCAATTATTAAGTTAACCAGTAATTTTCTAATAATAATTCAATTATAGTAGCCGTGTGTCCGTAATTGTTTTTATGGAACCGACCAATACAGGTGGGACACGTGCGGTTATACCCTTGAGCTGATATTACCACTATATTATTTATTTTTGTTTCCTAAATTAATGTGGATTTTGTGTTTGTATTTCCAAATATTTAGAAGCGTTTTGTTTATTTGCTTTCATTTGAGTTAGTGGGTAAAAAAATACATTTCATAAAGAGATATTTTAAAATTCAGGTCTTTCAAATATTTGAATTTCTCTTAAGTTCTACTTTCTAATAAAGATTCTTTTACAATGATTTTGTAACTAACATTAAAATTCTAATTTGAAGTATTATTAGCATTCAATCTACATTTTATTAATATTTATACAAAACTTCCAACTACTTAAAATTCTATACCATAAATTTACGATAATAATAATATAGAAAATAAATAATAAAGCATTCTTTATTCGCGATAGAGATTAGAGAAAAAAACCTTAAGCAGCAACCATAAAAAGAGTTGACTATAATACCCAAAGCAATACACAAAAACCAACACAGTCACACACAAAACAGCTCTATACAAATCCGTCTTAGTTACCTAACAAGTCTTTTTGTGTCGAAACCGGCCGACGTTTGGTTTTTTTGTGTTTTTTTTTTCTTGACCGCTTAGCTTGTAGGAATTTTGTAAAACACATTCTATGTTACGGCATGGTTTGTTTATACATTTTTTAGTTTAGTTACACCGTTTAACATTCGACACAGTAATATAATCATTTAAAGGAAGCTTCTCATTTCGATTAATAAACGATACCTAGTTTTTTTTACGTAAGGCGAAAATATTGGCATAATAATCTTCAACACATTATCGTGTAGCAAGTTATATTTAATAGTTATAGTTAAAAACGCTCATAACTGCAAAATGTTAGAGGTTCTTGCCGGACTCGAACTCGGTCCCCTGAAAGGGAAGCCGAAGACAAGAGAATTAAATGAAACCATGAAATTCTAATATACTCTACTTCTTCTATTCATTTACTAATATTATAAATGCGACGGTAGGCACGTTTGTTCGTTTTTTACATATGGATAGTTTATTGGCTGGAAACCGAACATGGGTATTTTTAATCCAGAAAAATCACGATTTCTTTGGGAAAGATAAACAATTTTATCATTGCTCTAATTGCTTTTTTTAAATTAAGAGTTAGCCCGCACAGCAGAAATCATCGACGCGATTTAATTCTGGCGAGTTATATTTTGCGCACGAAATTTCTCCTCATTATTGGGAAAAGAATAAAGAAAATACTTGTGATAATATAATAGAGGGTGGTAGATTCATTATTAACAGTTAAATCATAGCCTTATTGGTATAATAGTGAAAAAAACATTAAACACGAAGTTACTAATGTTGACAATGATTGGTGTGCACAATTTTAATTAAAATAATCTCTACATCTCTATGCCAGCTTAAGGAAACAGCCAATTTGTTGGTCAATCTGAAATCTTTGATGTAACTTTGGTACTTCGAACTTCCGCTGACCTCTAGCGTAGTGGCCTTTGTGTGGTCTTATAAGGTACCGAAGTTGATTCCCAGTTGAAGTACAATTTGAGGATATTTTTGACGAGCTCCCTGGCCCAATGGTGAGTGCTATAGAAATGAGTGGTAGGTCCTTGATTCGTTTTCTGGCAGGGGTCATTTGGAAATTTCTGAAATGGTTGCGTACGGAATCCTTAAAAGTAATGCCTTTATGTTTTCCACAGATTATAACAAATGTATCAATAATTACGGAACATTGAAAAGGAATAGATCTTTCTCACCGACAATTAAAGATTACAACAGAAAAAAAAACATTCGAGCTTTTATTTAAAAGTTTAAACAGTTATCTTAAAGCTGGGTCAAGTACTTTACCGACTTTCCCCTCGGGCCATTCTGTGTTTGGCCATTCAAAATAACTTGTCATCGTGCATAATCACGTGAAAGTTGGACCGTCTGAACAATGTTGATACGAGCTCAAACAAATACAATCAAATATTGGATGGAAGCTGTCGTTACTTTGCGTAATCAATTATATACAACGTTCGTTTAGCTTAATTTACTATAAACCGCGAAAACCAGGCAAATCTGCACAGTGCAATTTATAAAATCTTCCATTTTAATACACTACTTTCAAGGACGTTTTCCTTGCATGCCTAAATATTGCACTTAATATAGGCGATGGTTTTCTGCTTATCATCAGGTGGGCCATCTGCCAGTGTGGACAATTATTACTATCAAAAAAGAACACAACACACAGTTTTAGCACTTAGCAATTGTGAGTATTAAAGCTAACTGCTAAAGATGCTCCAAATTTAGAGCGAAACGGGCGTAGAAAGTTCTGTGTAGTGTGGTGAATGAAGATTAAATAAATTAATAGCTTGTTCCACCGTGCAGATTTGCCTGGTTTTCATGGATTAGGTATAGCCAATTAAAGTGTGCATGAATAAATACAATAAACTACCTGTTGCCCGCGACTTCATCCACATTTGTTCTGTTTAGTGGAAAGATTCAAGCCGTTTGGTTTTCAAACTAGGTTTAGTTGTTAATGGGTAAAATGTTTTTAAACTACGCGAGAGTGTTTTGGCCTAAGTCTCTGTGCTAAATTTCGCCGACATCAGTACAGTGCTTGGGCCCACTTTTTCTCTTCTTGACGTTTCTTCTTCAAACTTGAAGAATTACTGTTTTGGTTTTAGCATATTTTTAAATCCTATATGAGAACTCTCCTTCAGTAACCGGGCCTACGCATTCATAATATCAGTATGAAAGTGTAAAAGAGGTTATACAATACACAATGTATTGTATAACCTCTTTATAATTAAGAGATCGATTGCGTACAGTCTACAGATTATACACACTAATCTGTGGTTGCGACTACGTTCGCGTAATTTGTCTACACTTAATAGGTAATTTTAATAAGGTCTATAACCTCCAGTTAAGGAGTGTTACCTTGCTGTGTATTTCCCCCATTGTACACTCGTTCAACAACCGGTTTCGAGGTTGTGGATTTGATACCCGGAACAAATTCTGAGTACCCACCCAGAATCCGGATAGCAAGCAAAATGCTATTAAAAGTTCAAAATTCAAAAAATCATTAATTTCAAATAGGCCTACTTCATAATCACTTTTGAAACGTGAAGTCTAGTGACTCTAGTACCGATTTTGAACGCAGATTCCACCAAGAAGAAGACAGCAAGAAAGTCAGCAGTTGCTCTATTCCGACATAATAAAACATAATTGTTCAATCTGCGAGAGATGAGACCGAAGCATATTGGTGTGCCTCAAAAACATGTTAAGTCGTCAATGCATAGTGTAGGAGTTATAGAGTTCTGGCAGACAAGCAGGTACAAAGTGCAAATACGCCCAAATATTCTCCAACATCTCGCTTTGCACGTTTAAAGAATCTTATTAACACTACGAAAGATCGTCACATTGCAGTACTCACGGCAATAAAGACAGTTTAGCCCTCGAAAGATATTCTAAGTTAAAACGTTTAAGCATCCCAAGTATTCGTTGCTCGGACCCGTGGGGGTCTTGCTTAGGCCCAAGTTATTTTAATGGCGCGAAAAACTGCAGTCTTATGGTATTTCGTTTGAATGACTCCTTATAAGAGCGAGTGTTAAATCCTTCTAGTAAGTAGCAACCTATACGGCTGTTAGGAATTTTGTACGCTAGCGTAATTTTTTTATTATGTATATATATACTATATGCCTAATTTTTACTGTTTTTTTTAATTAGTATAAAACACACCACTAAATGTCACCCTGGTAAATTTTAATAAGGTCTATAACCTCCAGTTAAGGAGTGTTACCTTGCTGTGTATTTCCCCCATTGTACACTCGTTCAACAACCGGTTACGAGGTTGTGGATTTGATAACCGGAACAAATTCTGAGTACCCACCCAGAATCCGGATAGCAAGCAAAATGCTATTAAAAGTTCAAAATTCAAAAATTCATTAATTTCAAATAGGCCTACTTCATAATCACTTTTGAAACGTGAAGTCTAGTGACTCTAGTACCGATTTTGAACGCAGATTCCACCAAGAAGAAGACAGCAAGAAAGTCAGCAGTTGCTCTATAATTTATTTTATCCTTACTCTTAGTAAAAATTTACAAAACTTAGAAGATAAACATCAATACATATTTTATCTCTCATTAATTTCCCTCCTCAAGGATCGATATAAAAGTTTTACTGTTTTTTTTTAAATAAGTATACAACACACACCGCTAAATGGCATCCTGGTTACAACCTTCAAGGGTTTAATTTTGAGCAGATAATCCAACACAACAAATTCATTAAAACAAAAACATCAAAAGGCAAGAAATAAACAATTTCTGCAAAATTCTAAAGCCAGTGTCAAAGTAAAATGTAAGAAGATAAACGTCAATACATATCTCATCCCTCATTAATTCACCTCCTCAAGGATATAAGAGAATAATACCTGCCATATTTCTCTCAACTAGTTCGTGTCTTGCGTTTACCTCAGAAGGTACTGTTTTATTCGTATAAGTATAAACAGTTCTATATAATTATTATTAATTATCACGACAACATAAGTGTATGTGTGCAAGACGTGTATCGGTTTAACAACAAATAAAATTCGACAGCTATTTACCTGTCACAGTCCGACACTTTCTGTCAGTTTTATTAAGCAACACTTGTCGTGACAATATGACAGTTGTGTCATTATTCGACAAAATGCATTTTATAATTCAAGTCAGAAGCTCTGTTTTTGAAATAACGCGATGGAAATCGAGGTCAGCTCGTTGGCAATTAAAAATTTATCACTTTCGAGACTCAGCACTAAACGAGTGTTTAGAAACTCAGAACTTTAACTACCACTTATTGAGTGGTTATAAATTTATCGTAACACTGTTTAAATTAACTTACAAGTTAACCCTTGACTGCCATGTCACCAGGAAGTAATTGTTGATGCAGTCTCAGATGGTAGCGGGCTAACCTGTTTGACACCCCAACCGGTTTCTACGTGACATCGTACTGAAACGCTAAAGCACTTGGCGGCACGTCTGAGTTTGTAACTAGCCACGGTAAGAGGTTTCCCTTAAAAATGACCAGAGAAAGATCAGGTATTTTTAAATACCAAATTACTCCAGCTGAGAATCGAACCTGACTTCTCTGTTCCCACTGCGCCAGAGAGAAAGTCACGGTTACTTAAAAAGCGAAGAAGAAGATAAACGTAACTGCGTTTATGTCTGTTTACTTTAAACCGAATCATCATCATCGACCCATTAACAGTCCACTACGGGGCACGGGTCTCCTCCCCCAATGAAAAGGGGTTAAGCTAAAAAGGTCTACCACGCTGGCCCAGTGCGGATTGGAGGACTACATTATATGCCTTTGAGAACATTATGGACAACTCTCAGACATGTAGGTTTCCTCACGATGTTTACCTTCAACGATGAATCGAGTGATATACTTATACTATATATTTAATTGCCTAAAACGCACATAACTTATAAAAGTTAGAGGTGCGTGCTTGGAAAGTGAAGTCGGGGTCGAAAGCAATCATCGCTTTAAAGAGAATACTTACTAGTTACTGGGAACACAGAACCCAGGCCACATTTTCTATGATAAAACAAAGTAATTTCCCTTATAAGTATATAGACATAATATTTGCACTTCAATCAAGTACAGATACTTTACAATTTACAAACAAGCATGAAATGTTCTAATACATATTGAGACTCTAAGGAATGTCTTACATCACCGTGCTATAATATTTATCATTTTTTTTTTACAGCTGGTTACTTGTGGGTGTTGGAGTGTGTGTGTGGTGTGTGTGTGTGTTTGTGTGTGTGTGTGTATGTATGTGTGTAAAAGCTGTGTGTAAAAATGTTTATTTTATGTATTTAAAAGGTTATATTTAGTCAAAATTAAGTCTACGTGTTGTAGTTAAAAGCGTTCTATAGATCGCAGAACTAACAGGATCCGACCCACTGGCCACATATCTATCCATCTACGTCTTGGCCACGGCACATTTGGACCGAGCGAATTATCGCGTTATATTATTGAATCGATCGAATCCAACGAATGTCCTCTGGCCAAGTCGTTACGACGTCTGTATTCAAATTTCTGATATTAAGTAGGTGAATTCCCTAATTGATTGCAGTGACATCTATGAACCAAAGTTGCAACATTGGCTATGAACCAAAGATGCAGCATACTCAATTGAGTTTACATTATTCTGTAAAATATCTTTCACACTATCTTCTTCTTTGTCACTAATCAGTAATAGCAGCAAAACGAATCCTAATTTCTTTCATGTATATTTATTTTTGAATCTATCTTAGAAAAACCTGTGACTTGCCTTCGTATTTTGCCTCTTAATTTGTCAAATTTCATCTTCCCACAATGAGTAGGAGGTAAAGGTCGCAGTCCACCACGCTGGCCCAGTGCAGATTGATAGCCACCACACACCTTTGAGAAAATTATGGAGAACTCTCAGGCATGCAGGTTTCCTCACGATGTTTACCTTCACCGTTGAAGCAAGTGTTAATTGCTTAAAATGCACATAAATTCGAACTCCGCCACCCGAAAGTAAAGACGAAGTCCTACCCACTGGGCTATCACCGATCCTGTAATATTGTTTAAACTACTGCAAGAGGAAGGCTTGACACTACTGAAATGTTTACGTTTTTACAATATTATATCCAGCGAAGTAAAAATAGTCTATAGCTGCCCTCATTCAGTGTGCTCTAATCCTAAGCATCTCGTGACCGTTAGCTTTACGCGATCACAGCCTTATCGACTGTTGACCGATCGATCTCATCTTATGTTTCCATTCTTTGAACGGATCCGCTATGTTAAACTATTTGTTTGTCGGTTTATTTGGGAAAGACACGGTGAATACACAAATCTCTGATAGTTATCAAATTGTTGGCGTCGAACCTCTTTTCCCAAATACGAATGGGTATCTATATTTTTATTTAGTTGCTGGTACATTTTTGGTTTTAAAAATATAGACGACGATATCACGTACACACACACAATAACTACATCAATATTTATCCGTTAATGGGTAAGTGACGGAAAATATTATATTAACCTACTAGCGGAACCTCGCGACTTCGTCCGCTTATGAATCAATCGAGAAGTTAGAATAGATCTGATGCTAACATATCGTCATAACATATAATCATCGCTATGTACCTACCATTATTTTACGTGGTATACTGAGTTAGCAAGTTGTCATTATTTTAGTTGATACATTCATACATACAGCCATCCTCACCAACTTTCGCATTTATAATATTAGAAGGATGGTACGCATGCATTCGATCGTTGTCCCAAATGCCTTGCGACTTACTGTTTTTTGTGAAGAGTTATGTCCTTTATCTCCGACAATATTTATCAGATCCTTATTAAAATAAGACAATACGTGCTTGAAAGTATACACTTTCAAATAAAAAAAGAATTACTAAAATCGGTTCGAATTTAACGGAGATATGAAGTAAAATTGATAAAATTTGTCATCCCATTTCCCGGAGGAAACTTATAAGAGATCTATTAAATATTTAGCTTTTCTTAATATAATTTCCATGCCCGTGTATATATAATAAAAAAAAAATGCTCCGGTTTCGAAGCGATACGTGCGTAATGGGTACATTGCCGAAGATCAGTTCGTGTTTAGTATAAGGATTAAAGAAATTGTAAATTACACCATACAGATTCTCCTGCTTTTTGCGGAGTATAGAAAATTAAGCTTAATTTTCACAATAAATAAAAATAGAATAAAAGTTAAAATAAAATAAAGCTTCTTTCACGGAATTATTATATACGTAAAAGTGTGTCTCTTTGTTTATTTGTTGGTTTCTTTTCTATCTCTAGCGGGCTAACCTGTTTTGGGAAATGAAAATCTATTTCTACGCGGCATCGTACCAGAGCGGTAAATCGCTTGGTGGCAAGTCGGTACGTTGGTAACTAGCCACCAGACCAGACCAGAGGAAATGAAGAAATAATTAATTTCCAAACTGACAGGTATCGAAACTGGGACCTTCACTTATAAGAACTCAGCGCTTACCACTGCGTCAGGGAGGATGTCAAAGGAGTATAGAGAATAAAACATAAAATACGCAACCGCAACCGGGGTTATCTGCAAGTTGTGAATATATTTTTGCGAGTGGGTGGACAGGAAGTAAATATGGCGTACGAAACGAGTCAATTTATGAAAGTTATTACATCCAATATTGGAATATTGATTTGTTTTGTACTTTTACATACCACTTTTTGTATTAACAAACGCTAAGGGTGTATGGATAACAATAAATATCAATCAACCTTTTTTATTAACATAAAATTTAAGTAATTTTTCCCATTTTAAAATACGTGACAGCACCGCTATGTTAAACTGTAAATGTGAAAGAATGAAATTTATTCTTGTATTAAATAATACAATCTTGTAATACAAACCCGTTTTCGACAATTTTCGTATTTTTTCTCGCGTCCAGTTCCATTTTCAAATCTTTTTCTAGGTCTCTTACACCTGATTCTTTTATTAACACCGCTAACTAAAATTCTTTCTCGTTTTTAAACTCGTTTTACGAATCTGAATTTTTGTACTTTTGAATTCCCACTCGATCTTTTATAGATCACGGGAAAACTTTGCCCATTCCATCCAAGATCTTTATTTTAAATAAACCTAAGCCAAAGTTAGCTTTGCTTTCATGTGTAAATACTTATTTTAGAACCTTCTTCAAGAATTAGTATATCAAATGAATTTTTATTATCCGTCTGATAATTCCCAAGATAAGCGCGTCATACAAACAAACAAGCTCTTTCGTTTAAATTTATTTAATTCGAACCGATTTTAGTTATCGCCATCAACTCACTTCTATGTCATACTTTACATGTAATGTACGCATCAAAAGTACCATGTATGTGCCTATTTGAATAAAGAAATATTTGCCATTTATTGCCATCTCATAATAATACCAAAAAATTCATTCAAATGGTCCAGCGGTCTAGGAGGAGTTCAGTGACATACTATATATATAAAGTAGATTTAAATACATAATTTAAAAACAATTATAAAGCAACAACTTCAAATGCCATCACTCAAAAAGAGGTAGTAGCCCTTCAGACGACTCTTAAATATGGGAAGGGAATTACTTCCACGGATTACTTCCCTAAGAGCTGGTGAACCTTTTTTTCTCTATAGACATCGTCTCAATCATTAGGCACCCGATTTAGGTGTTGCCTAGGTTAAAGGTAGATTTTATACGTTATTCGAAAATGGCTATTCGAGCGCACTTCTAAAAATAATCCACAGGTTCAATTATCTCATAAACCAAGTTGGTTTCTAAGGTATTCAATTAACCCTTAACCGCATTCCTAGTCAATAAAGTCATAAATGGCAATTAAAATCACTAGACGTTTTGCCGTATGCCCCTTTAATCGTACGGGCTGCGACACAAGTTAAATCGTAAAGCGGCTGTGCATATGAAGAATAGAATTTTATAGAACAGAATAGAATTTTGAATGATTTTGTATCGTTTTGACGTTTCTACGTAGAGTTCGTGAATGAAGAATGATATTGAATGAATGAAAGAAGAAACTGTTATTGCAAAATAAACAACACAATATAATAATAATCTATAGCCAATTAAATTCCACTGCTGGACTAAAAGCCTCTCCCAACGGGAGGGTTTGAACAAAAAAGCTAAAGTTTGAACAAAAAAGCTAAAGGGTTTGAACAAAAACAGAAGCGTTTCAACAAATTCAGAAGGGTTTGAACAAAATCAGAAGCGTTTGAACAAAATCAGAAGGGTTTGAACAAACCAGAGACGTTTGAACAAAATCAGAAGGGTTTGAACTAAATCAGAAGCATTTAAAAAAATCAGAAGGGTTTGAACAAAATCAGAAACGTTTGAACAAAATCAGAAGGGTTTGAAAAGAATCAGAAACATTTGAACAAAATCAGAAGGGTTTGTAGTACAGTACCTAGCAGTAGTTAGTCGCCTCGCACGACACCCGCGGAAAGAGGAGGGGTGGTGACAACCATTCTGATAATTTGTTACCACACGTTGTTGAAAATAAGAATCATCATCATCATATCAATCCATTATCGGCTACAGGGCCCGGGTCTCCTCTTATAATGAGAGAGGGTTAAGCTGGCTCAGTCGGATTGGTCGAATTAAGAATCATCATCACGATATCAACCTATTACCGGCCCACTACAGGGCACGGGTCTCCTCCCACAATGTGAAGGGGTTAAGGCCGTAGTCCAACACGCTGGCCCAGTGCGGATTGGTGGACTCAAGAATACATAGAGCAAATTAGATAGGTACCCATATGGTATCATTTGGTGACCCTATCGCTTCATAGCGATCTCTTTTAGGTAGTGCTTCTTGCTTCGACTGCATTTTAACACTGATGACCGCAAACGAAGAGTATCTAACGTTTTTAAGGTTCTTGTATATACGAGGTTATCCATACTAAACCATATTATTCATGCAAATATGTGAGTGAGTCTGCTTGTTTGTAAAATCTCCGAATTTGAAGAAATTTAACACAGCGATAGCGTATTGGACAAGGTTGTTTTTACGCTTTATTCTGAAAGATACACAAAACACACTTGTAGGTGATTATGTTTGTGTGCATAGAAATAGTGTTACTATTATATAACAACTCAAATTAGGTCTTACTTTATAAACACATGCAAATCTCGGGTGAAGCTGAATCTTGAATGGTGATCAAACCTTAAAGACTAACCATGGGACCAAAAAGCCAATTTCACCATTTTTACAAGAGAGCTGGGAACTTGAATTACTAACTGCGAAGTCTGTATAATAAAATCTTGCCAGTTCTGTCAATGCTACAGTGTTGCCATTTCTCGAAAACTCAATGACGAAACGAAATGAAAAATAATGACAAAAAGAGTTAGTTAGCAAAGTTCGTAGTTGGCTTCTTCAAAGACCTCCTACGTCGTAACTTTATTTTTAAGTTTACATAATATCTATCACGTAAAAAATCCTATGTAGGTATGCATCAATGATCAAAGGTACCTTTAATAGGCCTATTTGAATATAGAATTATTTGACTTTGACTTTAAAGGATGAGTGAATCGCGGCAATGGCATATCCACGATGCAAATCTTTGCCTATACGTGTCAAATACCATACATCGCCGTCAAAGTAATAATAAGCCTTTCCAATAATACCCCGTTTAAAATACATAAAAAATAATAACTTAAAACGTATTTTACACGAAAACAAGAAAAAAAAACCAATTTTGACGTGCACCACTCGAAACAAATCGCTTTAAAACAAATAATCTAAATGCGAATTCAAGCCAAAATCGACTTTACTACGAAATAAACAAGAGCGATCGTAACAGTAGTATTAATTTAGTTTTAAAACGCTAAATTTTTATGGCGCAAAATATGTCTTACGGCATCGTAATACGGTTCATCGAAATCAACAACCGTGATCGATCGGGCCACACATTCTTAAAAAGATAAGAACTTGTTAAAGATAAAAAATATAATATTATCCAGCTCGAAATGCAAAAGAGATTTTTGCTAGTGCTGTGCATCTTTACAAGGCATAATTTACCGGACTAGGTCTACTAAATGGGAGAATGCATGTAAAGCCTACATGCAAGTCTGAGATCTTTTTCAAGGGCTTCTAACTTCATAGTTGTACGAAGAGAAACTATATATAATACATAGGAATTACAAATGTAAAGTTGTACATTTATATTTTTCAACATTGACATGGCAACAATGACAAATTACGAATCTTTCAGAGGTTGGTACCTAGTTCTGTTTTGAAAATGTCACGATAGGATGTGACTTGTGAGCGTTTAATAACGTTTGTAGAAAGTACGAACTTTATATGCCTTGTATTTTTAAATTGGTTACATTATTTTAAATACCTAGCTTTAGGAATGTATTCTATATCAGTTAGTTAGCCTACTTTTAGGCAGCAACGGCGCAACAGATCAAGCTGCCTTTGCACTTAGATTTAGCCAAAGAATCAAAGAGTGTCATAGGCTGCTATTTATCACGGCAAAGCAAATCTCTTTCCTATTATTTCGGCACAATATATCAAAGCAAAAGCGTAAACAACATAAATCAATATCCCAATACTGAACGCAATAACTTGCACGAATTGTACTCGTTCCGTACGCCATATTTACACTGCATGTCCACCCACGCGCTGGTATATGTCACAATTCACAAGTACCGGCGACATAGAGAACGTAAAGACCTCGACACACTTTAGACAAATTCAAAAAGAAGAAGGTTCTCAATTCGTCAGAATCTTCTTCTTTTATGTATGTTACGAAGATGCCTGAATCGATTTGAAAAATTATTTTCTTTTTTTAAAGCGCATACTTTCCAGGTGATCCCATTTAAATGTTATCAAAATCAGTTGAGCTGTTATAAAAAAATCAACAATAATATAATCCAAAGTTTAACAAATTTTTTCGGCTTTCCTGGGCGTATGTTGAAGTCGATTTTTTTTTTTTTTTTAAATAATTTATATTTTATTTTTTGAGTAAAGTCATAAGAGCTAACAGCAGCAAAACAAATGCAGACAACTTGTCATAAGAACAGAATTTTGTAGAACATGTAAAGGTGGCTGTAACGCTATAAGCAGTCAGTAAATCTTAAAGTCAGTTAGATTAAAAGAGTCTTGAAAACATAATTAGGAAGAGGCTTGGCAGGGAATAAAGTAAAGTATCGTAATTGTAAGTCTATATATGTAAGACAATACTATTTGCTAACGCGGTGGACTATTTGAAGAACCTGTACTTAGATCGAGTTCGATTTATTAATACGACCTCATTATCATGATCAGTCAAATGAATGTGCTGCTAGATACACTCAATGAAAAATTCTCTCATTCTCATTCATCTCATTCACTCACTTCTCTCCAATGAAGAATTTCGAAGTTAAAATTTACCCTTTACAATACTTCTCTAGAACTAATGACATATGTATTTTGTAAGAAAGTTTTTACTTATTCGTTAAGTACTATCACTTTACAAACATCACTTATGCAGCGTCAAGAGTTTGTAGTATGTTAATTGTCTCGGAAATCTCCAATTCTTTTGACTCAACAATCGTCAACAAGCGAGGCGCTAGGTAGCGTGTTGTATTAACAATATGTTTCCGGCTTTATGCTCAGGAACATAATATAGAACTTTAATATATCGAACTACGCATTTCACATTAAGGTCTACTAGGTTTCTAATAACACTGTGAAATTTGGATATCACCAAATGTTTAAAGAATGATTTCTACTACCTATTATCATATTCTGCGTGAGTCTAAATAAAACCGAACATTGCGGCCAACTTACTATGGAGACAGACCCTGAAACAACAGAAGACAGATTCTGCGTAAACATCGATAAAATACACCAATCTTAAAACCTATTGGTTTAAGAGTTAAGCTGAGAACCTAGTCTCAAAAAAAATGTATAATTATTAATGTATGATTTTATGTATTTCACTACGCAATCGCGAAAGCCGTTTCGAAATTTTCTTATTCGAGTTTTGTCACAAACGTTGAGACGCACATATAGGCGAAATGTAAAACTTACAGATGAGATACATAATTCATTATTCTTAAAAAAACTCTACAGTACTCGGAGTACAGTATACAAGTAAAACCTTTCGTGTTTTTATGACAAGCCAAATGCTGAGTTGGTACATGTTGAAATTCAAAATGGCGAGGTCAAACTCTTTATAGTCGCAATAATAATCAAATAACAAACTGCAAATATACATAAGCCCTATTTACGATACAAAACCGGAATCATATCGAAGAAATTTCATTCATGCGATCAAATGGCATAATGCTGATCGCACATTATAGGACGTTAAGCATCTCGCTCGTGCTGAGCGAGATGCTTAACGTCCGTTCTAACGTCAGACTTTCAGGTTTAAATTAACGACCGCAAATGAGCTGCAATGATGATGAGAAAAAAAATTAAATTAACACATAATATATCGAGGCAAGAATCGCTATTTGTTCATCTTTACTGCTTTAATTTAAGAAATAAAAGCATTTAATGTTATTCGTTACATGTATTTTGAGACCACTTTTATTAAAGCCCAGATCATGTATCCATGTCCTTTTGGATTACGTACATAATGATAATAGATGAGTAAAACCACTCTTCTATATTTAATCTTCTATAACATTAGCTGATCAATTATTTAGGGACGAAATTAAAAATATTTATTACGAAGGAAAAATGTATGAAATGAAAATACACTTCATTGTTTACCAAACGGGCAGGTACCAAGAAATATGAAACTGAAAAAGAGAATACATTGACCTTATCGCTAAAAAAATCTTTACCAGACAAACTTCCAAAGAGCATGATGTTAAGATAAAGGCTAACACAATAATACCTACGCAAAATATTTTTTTTTAACTGAATAGTGTAAAGTTCGGGAACGGAGATCTGACGATGTGCGGTCAACTTTACGGGCCCCAAAATCATTATTATGACCCTAAGGTGCTCCAATAAGCAATAATTTAAATAAATTGCTATGTGTGTAGATTATTTTTTTGTTAAGTAGGTATAATAACATATTTTGTACTCCGATTTTGGTGAAGCGATTTTTACGAGACCTGGGGAAAAATTTTGTTTAAAGAAAAGTTAAGATGTTATGAGCGTATAATGAGATATTTTTGAACACACAACATAAGAAGGACGGGTAAAAGTCTACAAGGTTTGTTTTTAGGTTCTGACTCATTAGTTTAGTGGTTATAACGTTGGACGACGAGGTTATGCGATCGAATCCCGGGTCGTGCAGTAATACAATTATAGGATATTGTCTCGATATTTTCAATATTGTTAGCAAATTATTGGTGTACAATCCAATGCCTCCGAGGGCACGTTAAGCATCGCTATTAATCACTAACATTTGATAATAATCCTTAAAAACCGCCAACCCGCATAGGTGCAGCGTGGTGGGTCAAAAGGCTAATTGTCTCTCTCCTGAAGACCTCCAGAGACCTTAACTCATCCAGCCAGAATTGGACTAACCTTCTTTTCATTATTGTAACGCAAATAGGCGATACCTCATACCACCACAATCATTACCAAATTTTACGTTCAAAAATCCCCTGGAATAAATCTCGTTAGTGATGTACTAAAAGCTAAAATCCGGCATCCTCTCCTACTTTTAAGAGGAATATAGAGTTTAAACCAGCCACGCTGCTCCAATACTTGGGCTTGTAATCGATTAATATCAATTTCATCTCATAATACCATCATACATAAACGAAGAAATCCTTGGACAATTTTATACATAAAATCGCTTAACTATGTTCTATAACTGTATTTGCATAATAGCATTACATATAACTACAATATTTATGTTCTCGTAAAAATATAATTTAACGAGTATGAAATATAAACACAACTTTGTGGCAATGTCAAACTAAATCTCTATATTATCTGTATTAAATGCACGTGGAGGCTTTGTACAAAGCACTGACGTAACTTGCCCCTTCAAATAATGGGGAACATTGATTTAATATTATGCTACGTCAAATCGAGTTTTATTATTTATTATTATTAAACAAGTACCTTTACCAAAGCGCGGAAGCGGTGATAGTCCAGTGGATAGAGAAGCGACTTCACATTTGGGGCAGAGTTCGAATCCCAGCACCTCCAACTTTTCTATGTTATGTGCGTTTAAAGTAATTAAAATATCACTTGCTTCAACGGTGAAGGATAACATCGTGAGGCCTGCATGCCTGTGAATTCTACATAATGTTCTCAAAGGTGTGTAGAGTCCACCAATCCGCACTTGGCCAGCGTGGTGGACCACGGCATTAAAACCTTCTCATTGTGGGAGGAAACCCGTGCCCTGTAGTGGGCCGGTAATGGGTTGATATGATCATGACCTTTACCAATCGATTATTTTTTGGTCAAATGAATTCTTACGACTACACTTAGCATTTATTCCTTGTAAAGTCAATATCTCTCTACGATGCTCCATTATCAGAGCAAAACGTGCGTAGAGATAAAATTTTGGAGGATCTGTTTGGTGTGAAGTATAAAGATTGAAGCATAAATTGCACGGTACAGACAGTGGCGTGCACTTCATACATGTACAAAAGCACTGCCTACCCTAATATTTATACATAAATCGTATGAGAGGAAGATTTTGACCGTTTTATGCAATTTTCCTGCTGGATCCATATCCTGGTAAGAAACCCAGTGCACGCTCATGGGTACAGATTTTCCTGCCCTTCGCGGATTATATTAAATTAAGCTAATCTTTTTTGTATTATATGGAATTCCACGAAGTAAACCCTCTTTCTATCCAATATTATATGAAAAAAATTTAATAAGGCTAGCTTAGCGTAGTCTAATCCCTGGTAAAACCGTAGCTAAGGTTATTAGGAAAACATAAAACTATAAAGCTATAGACTTTAACTCAACCGATATAGGTATGCGCGTTTCAACTTAACTACTCATCACTTACACTAAGTTAAGACTTCAGCTCTTAGTTCCAGCATAAAGTTACAAAGTAACAATAGATTATTCTTTGTGGAAGTAAAACGTATTTGCCTAGTGTTTAGACTTGCGAGAATAAGTTGACAATGGACGTAACGCGATCGTTTGCGAGGCGTATCATATTACAGAGGTGACATCGTAACGAATTGTCGGTCTACGTTACTTTAACAATAGTTACAGCGCAGTATATTTTATTTGAATTTTAATTTATAAATATTATAAGAAAATGTGTTTAATCTTTACTTTACCGGATTAGATTTCAGAACGTTGCAAACAAAAACTCGACCTATAATAACTTCGACTAACGTAACTACATGTATTTATACGTTTCCAATTTTTTTTTGCAATTTTTAGTTGTCTTTATAAAATGATACGTAACTAAAATAATTTGTAATCCGTAGGGATATATATTATTTTATTTTATTTTATAGTACAACGATTTCGTCCAAAATACTGTGACGAACTTAATAATTAATTACTCAGAATCTTTCATCTTTATTTTTAGAAAATAGGTATTCCAGTGATGAATGGTTGTAGCCACACATGGCATGTTTAGACCCTCATAGCTTTATTTTAGTCTTGGGTATTTTAGTTATTTTCACAGCATTATATCCTAACTCCTACGGCATTTTCTTAAGGGGTAGTAGCTGATATAGATTCTATTTTTATCCTGCAGTAAACATAAACTCTTTGTGCAGTTTAGCTTGTAAGTTCTCGAACACCGTCCCCTTACAATGATGTAAACATATACGTAGGAACGCTTCATAAGTGTTGTGATACACCTACATGAATAAAGTATTTTTGAATATGATTTTGAACTTAATTTAACGAATACAGAGTATCGCTATTCATTTCTAAATTTAATAAAAAATGTGACTGCAATAATTTAAACATTAGAAGTAAGAATAAACTTACAGTGCAATATACTAGGTTACATAAAATTCATAATTCGTTTAAAGGAAATTGCATACAATTCTACAATAAACTACCAATTGTCATCTTGGAGATGTCTCTTAAAAAGTTCAAAGTTTGTATTAAACGTAAGCTTATAGAAAAGTAACTATTATAGTATAAAGGACTACGTAAACGATAAAAAAGCTTGGGTGTAAATATATTGCTCTAACCAGGTTGCTCTTACAAAAACAGCAGATAACAAAAAAAAAAAAACACCCGGCTAAGTTTGTTGTGGGCTTCTTCTTAGACCAGGACGCGTTTGGAACCCTCGTAGCTTTAGTTTTAAGTTTACGAATGTGGTTATCGCCATCATCTCACTACCGTGTGGTTCTTATGTACGCATCAAAAGTGCCACCTGTGGGCCTACTTGAATAAAGATATTTTTGACTTTGACTTTGACTTTGACATTTTTGTAGAAATATTAAGTTGTGTAAAGAATGCTTTGGCTTTGATTTTAAGACGAAGGTATATCTAGGGCCTATTTGATGAATAGGTATTTGTAAAAACTATTTCCGTTACGCTGAGCTTGCCTTTCCCCGATATATACCTTCCTCTCAATAGCTGTTTCTCTGATGCAAACATCAGTGTTCGTTATTTTAATATAAAAAATAAATTAACATTAGTTACATGTGCAGTATTCCAGCAGCGTAATAATTGTAAGACTGGTTAGCGGTAAGATTATGAAATATATTATAAATGTATATGATGTGATTAAAGTCACTAGCATTGCTTAACATATTCCGAACAATAGTTAACCCACAGTTAACCTAACTTAATGTTACTGGCCTCAAACCTTATGGCGAGAGCTCTCAAGATGTCATTCTTATAGCAAATAGCACTTCAATTGCAGCAGATGAAATTATACCTTAAGTTTGGACACATAAAGATCACTATGCTAACAAATGTGAATTGGTTTTGAACAGAGCCGTTTTGTACGGTTATGTTTTACGTATCTTCGACAATATAGTTTTTGTTACCTCAGCTAGAATACACATAATAGAGATACACGTCTAGTAAATAATCCTTGACTATAGGACGTAGGTAAAAGGAAAGTAAAATGATAATACGCTCACTGTAATTATAATTGGTGATAAAAATGTTTCACGGATATTATGAGTTTATGGGCCTTGCTTATAAACGGGGAATAACGTCGGAATAATTATGCAGTGCTTTGCCACAGTTCAAATATCTTTTTTCTTTCTTTATTCCAACATCTAAGATAGCCCTTGGCTACAATCTCACCTGTTGGTTAAAGATGATGCAGTCTAAAATGGCTGCGGGTTACATATTTAAACCTAATAAATGTTATGATATATTAACCCTATACCCTCATTAGTTTCTAAGCAACATCGTACCACAACGTTAAATGGCTTTGCGACACGTCTTTGTCGGTACAGTAGTAATTAGCAATGACCGAAGCCTCTCACCAAATCAGACCAGATATAATTCAGAAATTATATATTTCGCAATTGAACCGGAGACCTCCGATTGAAAGACAGCGCCCACCAATGTGCCTGGGAGGTCAAAAAAGTCACGATGTCGTTTTTCTAATTTAGTTTTTGTTTTTTATAGTCTTTGGAATACAAAAATAACTATTGGATAGAAGCAGGCGTTATCAATAATATAAAGTAAAAATAATACCTAATTTGCTTTATTTCTATGCCGGCGCGCGTATTCCTATTGTCCGCGAAAAGAAGTCTGTGGAATTAATAATTCACAGTGAATAATTTCTTAACAATTATTATTACAATTCATAACTATTATTTACAATTAAACATTTCTTAACAATTATTAATTGTTGTATTGTATTCATCTCCTGAAGATGCTCCTGTGTATGTCGGAGCGAAACGTGCGTAGAGAGGACATTGCCGAAGATCTGTTTGGTCTGGAGTATAAATATTGAAGAAATTATTTAGGTACCACACCTTACAGATGCTCCTGCTTTTCGCGGAGCATAGCAAATTAAGCTTAATTTCATTGTATAACAAAATAACTAACCGTGCATATAGAAATAAATTTCACCAACGCACTTTGGAACAGCTTAGAGGGCCCAACACTTATTTCCAACCTCATAGAGAGGAAATAGTTTATGTACACATTTATAGTCTAAGAATGATAGAATTAAATTAAATAATCTTCTGAAACAAACAAAGAGAAGATTAATGTTTTGAACTAACCGTTTCTTTTCCTTTCTCCGCAAACATAAATATTGCTTTCTTTAGATGTTATCAAACTAAGTATCTTCGTCTAATGGACTCAAAACCCGAATCAATTAACATTTAAGCCCATATTGTCGTATTATCTGCAAACTTTAAATGTCACGCGCACAAAAAGATATGAAATATCTCCGCTTTTTATATTTGCTGTAAAAATAAATATTCATTTGTTCATAAGTATATTGAATAGAGTCGTCTAGACCGGTTGTCGGGAATCGAACCTGCGTTTAGTGTGATATGATCGCCCGCCCGTCGGTATTCCAAAAATTTTCGACTGAGATAGTGTGTACCGTCGGCAAAAAAATATAATGGAATTTATACAAAATTTACATGTTTTTCGTATTTATTTATTGATGCGATGTATCTAACGCTGACGCTATGGGTGTACTGGTAAATACGAATTCCCCATACACCCACAGCTGGGAAAAGCCGGTGGGTGCACGGGTAGCTATCCCAAAACATGCTGACACTGTCGGGAATTTTGGCACGAGAATGCCAAAATTCCCAACAGTGTCAAATTAGTTTCGAATTCCTTTTTCGAGGCCCTTATTCGTGTGCGCGAATTATGATGAAATCTACTGAAGGTCAGTTTAACCGCAAGAATAAAAAAAAAACTCATCTCTTATCTAGTGGGGGAGATTTTGGCAGTGGCAAGTGACAACAAGACCGAGAATAGCCAACCAAGCGATTGGGTGGTTGGGTTTGCTGCTGCATTAAAACGTATTAGTGTTAGGTTAGGTTAGATTAGGTTAAAACGTATTAGTGTTACGTTTTTTTAAACTAGATAGTATGTCTACCCATTCCAGATAGGTAAGTATCGATCATTGACTGCATTACTGGCTGTCAGATGGGATTGACGTGTACTTGTGTACCACAAAAATGCAAACTTATATTATAAATGCGAAAGTGTGTTTGTTTGTGTGTCCTTTCTTCACGCCCGAACTAAGCAACCAATCAACTTTATTTTAGGAATTAGTTGAAAGGACAGAGGTTAATACTTATTTTAATTTTATTATAAAAAGAAACTTATTACTTTTTATTCCAGGAAAACAAACTTTTCCCACAGGATTTGTACAATAAGTCGTACTCCTAGTAAATTATAACTCCCAATTCATTAAGTGTTATGAATTTGTCCGATTATTTCATGGTTACACGTATATTGTAAGTAACAGTTCAAATCAAAACGAATACCATTGGAAATACATATTATCAATTGTCATGACACCTGTTTATAATTGCAAATATACAAAGTGCCTATAAACTTTAGTGCAATGCAAATATAATAAATCTCCTGAAACTACATAGTATGTTACAATAAAATAGCAAACTAAATGCATATAATAATAACACTATAAAATTGCATGTACGCGCACATTAAATTGCCCATAAAACAAATAATTGTCGTGTTCAACTCGTAAGATACCACGTTTATGCTAACGCTCCCACCCAAGCGTCAGGCCATATCATTCATGGTCATATATATACCTGGGCCCTTTTTCTTTTTTTTTCAAGGGCCCGCTAATGTGCGTATGTTTCTTAACATTAAAGTTGTAACTTATCGAGCGATCGTATTTTTTCGAAAATTTTCGAAAACGGTGACGGAATTATTAATTCGATTTCTCGGTAGTGTTTTGGCGAGTTTACCCTTTTATGTAATTGGCTTTGGATAAAATCGGAAATAACAAAATTAAACAGTTCGCTGCATTTCTATATCACTTAACTCACTGTATTTCTCTCTTACTTTGACTTTGGCTGACGTTATGGCTTCGTATCATGATCCCTTATTGTTATCAAAGCTCATTCCTATCCAGCGGGAAAAGGATATATATAGAGAGATATAGAGCTATGAGCTCTGAGTTTCTCTATATACATATATATGGATAGAGTTGCGAAATTAGAGTGACAATAGCTTGAAGAAGCAATGGACATTGAGGTATTGGACCTTGGTGCTTGAAAGACTTAATATTGAACGAATCGCATGAAACGAACAGCGGCCCAACACCGTGGATTTTGGAATTTCCTTAAGAAAATCATATCTGTGGCCGTGCAGTTAGTAGGTTTTATACAAAAAAAATGGATGGACTGAGTTATCTTTCACAGATATGTAAAGTGGCAAGTGAGATGATAGAAGTGCGTGGAAGGGCAAGACAAGCACCATTCTGTTTTCGCTATGACTAACGTAGTGTTTATATTCTCATTGACATATTGTCATAGCCACCGTTTCCATGACAACAAGCTTCTCGTGTTTCTCGTGTTGTCGTATCGTCATCACTGAGTAGGCTTACAAATTATTATGTTTCAGAATTAAAAAACCCACTTCAACCTATTTTTTTTCATTCATCTCACTATACAGGGAAATGCGTTTAAAAAAATAAAATGGCTTTCTAAATAATTTATCTTTATGAAAGTGTTATTTACTGAAGTCTACAAACACTTATAAGTATAAAAATGGAAAGCGCGACACAAACTTTCATCCTAATGAATGTTCTAATGCCTGAGATTTCAAGTATTGACAAAAGTAACTCTAAATTAGCCCTGTATTATAGTATGTAATTTTTTTTTATTTATTTATATTCTTATTCTGACACTATCATTACAGAATACTTAAACTTAATGCGATAATGAAGCTTTTTTTAAAACAATAATCTTAACATCATAGGGGGCTATGCTATATAATTAAAATTTATATAATTAGATCTCTTTTGGTGTAAGAGGGGGGAAAACAGTTTTATTAGTTTCTTTAAACCAATAAAACTGTTGTACTGGTTGTGCCCTTCGGTGTTACCCGTGGTGTTAATCGTTCGGTTGCTTTGTTAGTACCTATTCAGTACTCACTTGCAGAAAGGACGAATTTTTAGGACGTCGAAGTCTATCATCTAAAAATAATATTGTTTTAAGCGATGGTAGTAAGCAGCACCCTCCCGCCCTCCTGTGGTGCGCTCACTCGTAAAATTTTTGAAGAGTTAGAACACCTCTGCGACCATAAGTTAAAAAGTCCACAATATCACTTAACATCGTAACATTATGTGATAGCAGCCAAGCACAAACCTGTTAATAATATAAAAATAACATCTTTACACGGTGATACTAGTAAACCTGATTAAAGTGATTATTTTATACGAAATAGGTGTTTTTCGATACGGCCGTACTTTATTAATATTGCCTCTTACAATGTCCGGCCGGCCATTTACATAATGCGATATCTCTGATAATATTATGACTGCGAGGGAAATGCAGGTGACTCACATATAACAGTTTATTTGTGTGTGTTACTCCGGTAGAAGATTAATTATTAAAACATCTGAAGTAAGTTTTTTATTTGACTTTTAATATTTTGTTTATTTGAATTTTTTCTTAATACAAGGTTAAGGCACTGGCCTCCGATCCGATAGAAGACAGGAGTATTGAAACTTAGACTCAACACGGCGGCGCAGTGTTTCAATGCGGTTTAAATTTTGTAATACTAGATCATAAAGCAGGTTCAACACACTCTTCAACATATGAAAGAAAGTTAGACCTCTAAGGTCAATAGCTAAATATATTTATTAAGATCAAAGAAGTTTAAGACGCTGCCAGTGCCAGTGTTGCCAGTCGTTTCTCTCAGTACTGATACTAAAAAAAACAACTGACGACTGTATGTCAATATGGAAACTAAGCCATACCATTTTCCCATTTGAATAGAGTAGGTAAACAATATTGAATCATACTGAATTAAATTAGTAATTAAACATGGAATTCCGAAAAAACGAAAAGAAAATTAGTCTTAGAACCTTAAACTCACCTAATAAGTAGATGCGCACGGTTTCAGTCATTATACCTTTTTTCGCTCTACACAGTCAAATGTTAATTACAGGAAATAAAGATCTTCAATTTGACATCTCAAACGACAAATCGCTACATGTAATGATGCTTATAAGCACTTTTAAACATGAGCCTACGCACAGGTCGCAATAAATCGGTCCATCCTACTTAATGTTTGACAACTATTACAATTTGACCCCACCCTAGTAAAGGCAATGAGGCTCTGTGACTGGTTCATTCTAAACTGGGCCCACCTACTTACGAAACATTGACCAACATATTTTGACAACCACGATAAAGTCAACGAAGTTCTTTATAAACTGGTGTCTCGTAAATAAGAAATGTAAACCAATTTATCTTGATCTTGCTAAAGTATACAACAGGGGTCAATGCAAACTGGGGTGTGTATCTACTTGCCAGTTGTCCATTTGAACTTGAGCCCGCCATAGTAAATGTACAAGGGTCAACATAAGATAGATCTATAAATCTACAATATGATTGACCATTTAAACGAGATCCCGTCGTGTTAAAAGTAACTCTGTTATGCCATGTCGTGATTGTGGAGTGAATAGACCGTGCTGTACTTTTAATGGGATGACGCGGGTTCAAATGTAAAAGACCAATGCGCTTTCCTTATTGCCTTGTAAAAAATAACGACTTTTTCGAAGTAAGTTGTTAAATAAAATTTAATGGGACTATTTAACCAGTTTTCTCACGATATTGTTTTGAATACTCAGACTAGTCTGCGGTTTCGTTAACTCAACACGCACCCCTATAACATTTAGAGGAGACAAACAGGAATAAATAACTAAATTTTCGGTCTGAAATGTCCCAAAGTCCCGGAACAATGAAGAGGATTATGTATTACCCCGAAGGTTTAGGGATAAAGTTCACGAAATTTCCACACTTAACTTCTTACACCGTATGGAAGTTAAAGAAAGATCTGTTCGAAAACAATTTTGGGTATGGTTCTCAAGCTGGGAGATATCTTCGTGGAAAATCTCTAAGTACATCAACTTCCCACAATTAACATCCTTAGATATGCACGAGTCCTTTCCCGAAGTGGGCGTGATGAATTGTAATGAGTTAATAATAAACGTCATCAATCAGCTTTCTGATTAAGTCAAAAGTTGACGTCCATCTGTGTGGTACATAATTTACTTTATCCTTGAAGACTATCTAGGAATACAAGGTCAGAGTATTTCCTCAGATTAAATCAGAAGTTATACGATCCGCTGAAGAACAAGAATAACATAAATAGCTCAGCGGGTTGCGGAACTGAAGTGGGACAAAACTTTTTAACACACTGGAATGTCATGAACAACTTGCCAGGAAACTCAGTGTTGGTAAACGACACAACATATACGTACGACAGCAAGGATGTCGAAAGAAACCGTTGGATACAATACTTATGTCCCGCAGTAGACGATAATAGGTTGAGATGAAGATGATGGTATTCAGGGGTCGTGATCAAACTATTCTGTCCAGTTGGACCACGGGCCATCCCTAGGGCAGTTGTCTATTAATTTAGTAGGATTGATGACAACCTCCCTGGCATCGCAGCGATATCGCAGCGATATCGCAGCGATATCTCAGCGATAAGCGCTGTGGTTTTAAAAGCGGAGATTCCGGGTTGAATGTCAGGTGACAGTTTAGGAATTTATATTTTCATATAAACACCCAGACACTGAAAAACATTCATGTTCATCACACAAACATTTTCCAGTTGTGTTAATCGAACACACAGCCTTGGAATCAGAAAGAAGGGTCGCTGTCCACTGCGCCAATCACCTGTCTACCACCCTACCAGTGTTAGTTACCACCCTATTGACAAAGACGTGCCGAGAGCGAGGCGTAGCAAGGATTTACTTGTAGTGGAATAGAGAAAGGACTTTAACCCCAGACGTAGTCAAACTAATTTATTGGACGATCAGGGATTCGTATTAAAGTTTTAAGTTAATACTAGGTTAATATTGCTATTTTTTTTTATACTGCGTGTCTTGAATTTTTCGGAAACTGGTGGATATGAAGTAGAGACTATTTGCACCGCGCGACACAAGACGCGAGTGCACAAATGACGTAGGAGGCATGTTCGCCGGCTATGTAACCAAGTTCACGTACCTATTCGACGGATTCAATTCAGCCCCATCGATATTTCGATACAAAAACTGCAACCAAAAGCTAATGACGAAGAATCTCTTTGTATCCACTTGGTATTTGTTCTGGGAAGGCGGCCGACCACAATTATACATTTTGCAGTATAAGAATTCATCGGCCCCGATTGTTTTTAATTGTTGCCGTTTTTAGTTGCCCAGTAGCGGTTTGGGAAAGCGAGAGTACCTAGCGACATTCTTTCATTTTAGTGTTCCAAGGCACTATTTGCAAAAACTGCACTGCTCTACTAGTACAGAGGGTAGCTGTAACTTTTTCTTATTCAAAGATTAATTTTTTTGGGGTATTCCAAGCGTTATTATTTTGGTACTGCAAGGCACTATTTGCAAAAAGTGCACTGCTCTACTAGTACAGGAGGTAGCTATTGCCTCTTCTTATTCCAAGCATTATCGTTTTGGTATTCCGATCATTATGCTTTTGGTATTTTAAAGTTATTCTGCGGTAGTTATTCTAGTTAGCGGGCGATGGAAAGAGCAATGTTGGGTGTATCTCTACGTGATCAAATCAGAAATGCGGAGATCCGTAGAAGAACCAGAGTTACCGACATAGCTCAGCGAGTTGCAAAGCTGAAGTGGAAATGGGCGGGGCACATAGCTCGGAGAACCGATGGACGTTGGGGTTCCAAGGTGTTGGAATGGCGACCCCGCACAGGTAAACGCAGTGTTGGTCGGCCCCCAACGAGGTGGACAGACGACATCAAACGGTTGGGAGCCGCTGGAAACAAGCGGCCCAGGACCGTGGATTTTGGAACTCTCTACAAAAGAACTATGTGGACATAGCAGTGGACTTCAGTCGGTTGAAGTGATGATGATGATGATGATGAATGTTATTCTTTTGGCAAGGCATCTTTTGCTTTAATTGCACAGTGCTTCTAATAAAGAGCTCTGTCACAAGATGCTCTACTACTGCAAGAATTCCTAGCGTTGTTCTTTTGGTATTGCAAGGCACTATTGGAAAAAAACTGTACTGATGTACTACTGCCAGAAAAGTACATTAGCACAGTTTGTTTCCAAAAGTATAGGTTACAGGTGCCCTCTGTGCAACAGTACAGAGGGCACCTGTAACCTATACTTATTCCAAGCATTATTTTTTTAGAATTGCAAGCTTTGGTATTCCTTTATTTGTTTGGTATTCCAAGGCACATTTATGAGGTTGTTTTAGTAACACAGAATCAACTAAGTGGTTGATTTGACTTGGAGTTTATTATTTGAATATATGTATGTGTTTTTACTAGACAAAACGGTTAAGTTAAGTAAACGGTTCTTAACGACTGATCTTGATCAAGTTTAGCATAGAGATAGCTTGAATACTGAAAACGGTCTCCGAGAACTAATCCCAGAAGAATCCCGGAAAATGTTCCTGTGGGATCCATAAACATAACTTTTGTAAAGCATACACGAGTCAGCAATTCTTCAATCCAATGAAAACAAACCTTCCTCTTAAATACGCGCCTTAAAGACTCTTAATTTTTTTTCTTAAAACCGAAGCAAATACGAACGAATTTTGGGGCAATAGCTACAAACTATAAAATGCTGTATACAGTGAGAGACTTCTCGCCCTATATTATCGCCATTACGCAACCAAGGTCTGTGACACGTACCTATAACTCGAGTAAGAACAAAAGGTGTTCAAAAGAGCAGAACAGAACCAGTTACGGCGATCAGATGGCTGCCGTTCCGCGTAAAAACTAGTAGCCTGTCCGATGCCCGTTAGAATAATTAATAGGCGCTTGTTAATATCGAGACAATCCCAAATCTCAATTTAAATTAAAGATAATGCATCTTAAGTAAATTTTATTTCTTACTGTCTTATAATGTAAACAATCTTTTTGTTATTTTTTACTGTAAGGTTCATTTTCAAAATGGTAAGATAAAAAATAAAACCACGATTACACAAGTAAAATATGTTTTTAATTTGTTTGTTTTTATTTATTTAATCGCATTTATGTCTTATTATTTTTTAAACATGCTTAACACTAAAATTGTTGTTTAGGTACATTATAAGACCATTTAGAAGAAATGGAGTGTATTTATATTAATTGCAGACAAGTACAATACTCCGTGGTTTGTTATTGTAATAGTTGTTGACCGCAACTTCGTTCGCGTAGCAATTTCAATCTATGCCTATGTAATTCTCTGACCCCTAAACTACGACTATGCAGAAACAAACATGTAAATTTCTTGCTCAGTGAAAAATAAAACTAAATCTAAATTATGCAAATTAAGCTTAACCGCGAAAATCAGGAGAATCTGTATGTTGTAATTTATAACATCAACAATTTTTAAATTTTCAAAATTTAATAAAATGTTGTAGTATATACTTGTTATAGGTATATCATAAATTGTTCTCAGCGCATGCCAAGTAATGTATTTATTATAGTAATGTATTTAGTATTAACAACAATTTTATAATATTAGTATAGATAATAAATACATATCTTATGTCTTTAAACGAACAATTCTTTCATATAAATATATATAATTGGAAATTCGGAATCGGCTCCAACGATTTTCACGAAATTTAATATAGGTACATACATATATTTCGGGGGCGATAAATCGATCTAGCTAGGATTCATTTTTAAAAAAAATATTTTATTCGTGTTTTCCGGTAATAACAGATTTGGTGCAGATGAAGTTGCACGGGTCCGCTAGTTTTTGCTTAACAGAATAAAATGTAAATATATATATATGTATATACATATTTACATTTTATTATATCATCAGTATAACAGCAATTTCCATCGGATACTTTTTACCACCGATGGCACGGTACCTAACCATTTTCAGCTTACTATCCAGCGATAAATAACATAACACACATACCTGAGTGCTTTTTGAAGTCGGTTAATAGACATGTAATTGCGGTAAAACTTAAATAGATTTAATGATGCAAAGATTAGAGGTGGGTACATTCTGAAATAGCTTACACGCAATAAAATGGCTTATCGGGGTTCCCTTTACGGGCTTAGGATGTGTAGTCCATCTAGACCGGAGCCTTAATTAGAGATACCACGCGAACTGACATATCGGGACTTATCCTGGTCATTTAATTACACTGCGAAACTCAATGATTTTTTTTTTGTAGTTATACTTCTTTTGGCGCGTTGGGGAAATGGTGAGAGTAAATAGAGATGCGCGCGCACACCGTCACAAAAAACCGACACCCTGAAGTTAGCTATAGTCAACATTTTAGTTTTTCGAAAAAAGGTTTGACAGACACTTTCAATTGTCAAAGTCTGCGGGTTGATTCCGGTAATTTAATTGATTCAATTGTACAAAAATCTCAAATTTTTATGTTGTGCTAAACTAGGTTGTTCAAATTTTTATCTTGTTACGCCAAACAAGTATAACTGAACGTGTGTACATAAGTGCACACGTTTTTTTTTATTTGTGTAATTTTTGTTCATGTATTCGTATGTAGTTTTTTAATATAGGTTTATAATAATTTTTCACCACCTAGTTGTTCTCGCTCTTTTAATCCTAAGGTTGCTGGCAGAGTTCGCTTCTAAGCGATAAGGCCGCCTTTTGTATTCTACTCCAGTCTGTGTTTCTTTCTATTCGTCCTTTATTTTCCTAACTGTATACTGGTGTACAAATAAAGAGTTTGAATAAACTAATTAATTAATTACCAGGATTCGGCTATGTTACAGAAATACTGTAATTTAATCATTATTATCAATAGCTTATACAGTTCACAGGTGGACTACAGGCCTCCCAGAAGGAGGGTTGGCAGACACAGACCATTTGATAAACACTGTAGGTGGTAGCACACAGGACGCTGGAGTTCGTTCTCCGTTGTATATCGATCGATTTATCGCCTCCGAATACGAACGAAATTTCATCAAAATCTTTGGAGCCGATTCCGAGATTCCAATTATATATATACAAGAATTGCGCGTTAAAAGATATACAAGAATTGCTCGTTTAAAGATATATATATTTATAAGATGTATATTATACATAAAAATATTCCCCAGACATTTTAGTACCCGTAACACCAGCTACTCTCACTTTGGAGCTAGATGGCGATGTGTGTATTGTCGTAGTTTATTTATTATTTAATATTAGTTATCGTTATTTAACATCATGCGAGATTGCTGTTAAGGGCTTTAATAAACTTGTAATCAAATTAAACAAAGCATCGTACTTATTTTCCGGTTTCCGATACGATATGGTAACTCTAATCTAGACCTCACTATTGGGTTTCAAAGGAAGACTGTTATGGTAAAAAGTGGAATTTTATTACTTGTCGCAGGACGGAAAGCTCGCGGATCTTTGCGGTCGAACATCCTTGTTTTTATTCAATCTTTACGTACCGTAACTTTGTAAAAGGTATTTATAAAAAACTTGTCACATAATACACTCTGGTTCTTAAAAAAAATATGTACTAACAAGGTTATTGCCATCATAAATGCACAGTAAAGTAATCTCACCGTATAAGTCTCTTGGAATGCGCTAACCTTAAAACGCTAACGGATTTTATATAAGTTTACACCAATAAATGTCATAGAATAGATAATAGTACTTGCAGAAATTACAGTGATTTGACTTTTATGAAAGCCATCGTTTTATGCAAGGTCATAAATAGGACCACCTTTTTTTATTACATTACAATTTAGCGCTTGACTGTAATCTCACATAGTGGTATGATGAGGTCTATGATTGTAACTGTCTAACCTGTTAGGAGTATGGCAGTTATAGTAAACCCATACGACTATATACCCATATATAGTCGGTTTCTAAACGACGTCGTACCGGCACGCTTAATAGCTTAGCGGCACATCTTTATCGGTAGGGTGGTATCTAGCCACAGCGGAAGCCTTCCACAAAACAAAACCACTTATCGATTAAATCCATACTAATATTGTAAATGCGAAAATGTTTCTGTTAGTTTGTTTGTTTGTTTGTTTGTTTGTTTATCCTGCCTTCATGCCCTCACTAAGCCACCAATGAACTCGATTTATGGTATAGTTTAAAGGAGCTATGCCAAAACTCAAGTTGATTACAAACAAACATTTTTTTATATTTATAATATCGCTGTCTCTGGTTTTTAGTTGGCTCAATTCATGGCAGGGAAAATTTGGGAATTAATAAATATAAATTTTCTACGATTTGTCCGTGGTCACCCTGCCTACAAAGTAGCTAAGCGACTCCGCTAAACATTCTGGTACGATGTCCCTTAGTTACCGATAGGGGTATAGGTTTAAAATAACTGCCATACTCCCTAACGGGTTAGCCCTCCAAGACAGTCAAGGGCTAACTTGTAGTGGAATAAAAAAAATATATAAGTTATTTTATCGTAGCGAAGATAATAGAAACAAAAATCCCTGTTAATTAAAACTACAAATGAATTTAATCGAAATACTGCAGTTTGCACTTCGCACACATTATCGTAGCTTGTTGTGAATAGTATGCTGTGCCTATTGAGAAAACCGAGAAAAGACATTACGGCTCAAACTATTATTCTCTTCTACAAACTCCCCTACATTAACAACTTTAATTAATTAGAATGCCGCACAGTAATAAGAAAATACAGAACCCTCATACAGCCATTATTACATTATGAAAATTAAACTTAATTTGCTATACTCCGCGTACAGTAGGAGAATCTGTTTTGGTGTAATTTATAATTACTTCAATCCGTATACTCCACACTAAACAGATCCTCGATAATGTACCCTCAATTATAGTTAGCTTAATTTTCATAATATATTATGGAGTAACTGCTTCTATCCAATAGCCATTATTACATTCAGTGCATTGGGTACAAAAACAGTGACAACGCCCCGCACACGTCTCACTTCACACCCGTGGAATGTTGCTAGCACACAATTTTTTCCCATTTTTCCCATTGGCAAACGTTTAGAACATTAAACGTTAAATAATTTCTGTGAACTGCCTAATGGTAATAATGGACTTACCGCCTGTTTGAGAAACACTACTAAAGTGGAGTGGTTTTTGATGCTTCTATATTTGTTCGCACACGGTTTCTGTATCTTCTTAATTCTATGGAATGCTGGATGCTCAGTTAGTTACTTTTCACTAAATCTAGGAAATGCTTAAATCGGATGCCTAATGACTGGGTGAGGCTTAGAGAATAAAAACGTTGCACCAACTCTCAGATGATAACTAACGACCTTAGGCGCTATCTAAAGATACAACAACGATTCGGCGTGGCGTAATGTTTAGGAAAGTCGTAAACTGACACTTGACAGATAGTAAAATAATAATTCGATTTTTATTAATCCATACGAAAAATGTAAAAGTATGATAGTGCAAACACAAAGTACCACACCTTATGGAAGAATTATAGACAAGTTAGGTTGCGTGAGCCGTTTGTGTGAAAATTGATTGGTAAAATTTAAATGCTTGCCTAGGAATCTTCTTTGATTAGGCGTGACTTATTTAGATATTGCCTTCTGCGTCATTAGTGAAAACTTTTTTTTTTTTTTTTTTTTAAATACTTTATTGCACAAACTTAGAAACAATACAAGAAACTTCTATAAGTACTTTTGCTATATTTTACTACGAGCAATCTTCTCCTGCTTTCATTACGGTTTATAACAATTCCGTGAAAACCGTTTGTTTTGCTGGGACTAAAAGTTATAACTCTCCATTTTTTCAACTAACGCTATGTCAAATCCAAGTTGATCAATTGCTTAGTTAAAGTAGCCTAGTAGGTAATAACTGACAAACCAACAAACAAACACATTCTCGCATTTATAATACAAGATTTGAAACAAAAACATAATTTAAATTTGGCCGGAAACGATCGTCTCTTAATGTATAGTTTTAAATTCTTCAAAAAAGTCCGTTATTTGTCACGAAAAAGGTTTTATGTATATTTAAATATTGTTTGTGAGTTTGAACTAACAGGTGCTTATACAAGACTATTTATTGCTCGCGACTTTGTGCTTCTCAATACAACAATCTATATATGTGCTATATGTCATCAAGATTTGATCAGCCGTTCTGGCATTATTGAGTAACGTACATCTAACAAAACTTTCGCATTTATAATATCAGTAAAATTATAAATGCGAAATATCTTAGTTAATTTCTTTAATCAAACTACATAAACAATAATAAGTTAAAATAACCAAACGAACAGTTATGAGCACGAATAAATATAATAATAATAACAATAAATATACTACGACAACACACACATCGCCATCTAGCCCCAAAGCAAGCGTAGCTTGTGTTATGGGTACTAAGATGAATATTTTTATGAATATAATACACATAAAAACACATATAATATACAGATAGACACCCAGACACTGACAAACATTCATGTTCATCATTGTGGGAATCGAAACTACGGCCTACTCAGAAAGCAGAGTCGCTGCCCACTCGACTGTCAAACTCTATCGCACTGAGTTTCATTTTGAGCATATTGGTACTAATTCTGTTTTATGCAAAACTCCAAACTATGAGTAACTGGTGTAAAATGTTCAAAAGCTTTGGGACTGCATTCCTGAGCCTTTTTATAAATTTCCTCATCGGATCGGTTAGTTAACTTAAGTTATTAGATCAATTTACAAACAATTAAGCACCACTGTCTAGTTGAATAACAAAAAATATATAATCAAAGTTATGAAAAAGTTACGCAAGTTATGAAAAAGTTACACTATTGGAATCTTGCTATCCAAAATAAACCAATTCGTATTGGTGCGTGATTACAATATCCGGATCTTTTTTTTATAAATAAGTCCCAAATAAAACAACACAAACTACAGTTACATATTATGGTAAATTATTAAAATATGGTTCTATAATATAATAAATAAAAATGTAGAAAAAAACTAATTTACAAGCTCACGGAGCTATATTTTAATCGCGACATTTTAACATGAGAGTCGATCTTTTATTACCGGTGGTGGCCTCCAGTTTACGAGAACTAGTGACTCTCATGGTATTTCATCCTGTCAAAATAAAAATGAATTTATAAAGACAGCTAAATGGTGTATTTAAAAAATAAGGTAAAAATGATAAACAGATCGTTTTTATCCATTTACAAAATGGTGGATAACATCAATCGAAGTTATCGTAATCATCTCATTATCGACCCACTAAAATGCACGGGTCTACTTTCAGTATGACTATTACCAGGTACTAACATTTTGGAGTTATGTGCGTTTTATTTCTTTGATTAAAACATTAAAAATAACACTAGCTTTATCGGTGAAGGAACACATCGCGGAAAAGCTGCATGCCCGAGAGGTCTCCTGAAAGTTCTCAAAGGCGTGTGAGGTCTACCAATCCGCACTTGGCCAGCATGGTGGACTACGGCCTCAACCCTATTTTCATTGTGGGCCACCAAAATGCCCTGCAGTGGACCGGTAAAGGGTTGATAATGATGACCTCATCATATGGTTTGAAATGGTAAAGAAACCCTTTTGCATTTAGTGAGACTTTCCTCGTCAAGCTATTGAGGCTTCGAAAATATTTTAAAGTCTCTATCATAAAATTCGATACAAATGGTCATAATTTTTATACCAACCTCGATATTATTGTAAGAAAACCAGTCGGGCGGGTATTGGCACCGTTAAATTTGTCACGTATTGGCTAATTTGTCGGGTTTTATCTCAAATTTCATTTGAACGTTTCGCTTTGCAAATAAGATGGATTGAATATTTTATTATAACTTAATAAGAGGGGCTTCAAACCAGTTTCTGACTTTTTAGTAAACATACGAGTTAAAAAGCGAATTAGAAAACTCGTACAAATAACTTCTTAGGAGGGAAAGAGATGTTAGGAAGATGCATGTTCGCTTATAGAGGACATTTTTAGGATACCTACAGTTGCACCCAAAACGATGGCTTAAAAATCCAAAAACCTTAATGCTAAATGACATAATACAAGGTCAATCACATTCTACTGCTGGAACTTGGTGAACGCAGCAGGTGATATTAGTAGCGCATAGGACACTGCCGCCTGTCCGTTACATTATTAGCCGCCTCGTATTGTGATCTGTGGTAACCACACGACTCATAAAATATGTTACAATAAACAAAAGACGATAATTACAAAACAAATGGTTATTAAAGGAGATATGAAACATTATGAATAATTATGAAAATTAAGTAGTTCTTAAGAATTATTCATTGTGTTAAACGACTAAGACGCCGGGAGGTATCTTTGCATCGTTCGAGTCCATGTAGGACTGAGGTCCATGTAGGTCGTATTTATATCAAAATACCCACCAACTCAATGTCATGAATATAAATATCTCGCAAATATTAAGTTATTGTTATGAAAAATTTAATTATTTACCCACTGTATGTACTGTAACATTTGTCAAGACAACTGAAAATGAGGTTTAGGGTGCAACATCTCCTCTCCGGTGTCGGAGCGAGACGTGCGTAGATCGTACATTGCCGAAGATCTGTTTGGTGTGGAGTATAAAGGTTTAGGAAAATATAAATTGCACCATACCGATTCTCCAGCTTTTCGCAGAGTATAGATAATTAGCTTAACTTTCTTGATATATAATGTAATTCAAAGAGCGGTGATAGGGCTCCTTGCTCGAGCCTCAGCACGCACCACTGAATTTTGGAGTTCTGTGCGTTTTTAATTTAAGCAATTTTAATATCACATGCAGGTTTCCTAAGTGTTCTCAAAGGTGTGTGGAGTCCACCAGTCCGCACTGGGCCAGCGTGATGGACTACGGCCTTAACCCCTTCTCATTGTGGGATGAGATCCGTGCCTTGTAGTGGGCCGGTAATGGGTTGATATGATGATCATGAAATTCCCCTAAGTAACGCCTCCTTCTATAAAATATATATTAAAAAGACCCACCCAAACACTCAGTAGTAAAATAATTCACTGTTTTTTTTATATCAAAGCGTGGAATCCTACTTTTTACTAAATTACTGGTTAGAAACCGTGTCAAAGGGCGCAGGGAATTGAAAATAAAAAATGCAAGCACGATCTCTCAACTTTTAAACTTAGCCTCAATAGCAATGAGAAAGTTTACATTATGCAAGCGGTGATAGCCTAGCGGTTAGAGCCTTGGCATCCTTCCAGGGGAACCGTGTTCGATCACCGGCACGCACCTCTAACTTTTCGGAGTTAAATGAGTTTTTAATTTAAGCTATTATAAATAAAAATTGATTTAATTGACCTGCATGACTGAGAGTTCTCCATAATTTTCTCTATGGCGTAATTCTACCAATCCTCACTTGGCCAGCGTGGTGTACTACGGCCTAAACCTTTCTCATTGTGAGATGAGATCCGTGGTCTGTAGTGGGCCGGTGATGATATATTATACTGGTTCTAAGCTCTCTTCACACTACAAGTTAGCCCTTCTGTCTAAGATGGTAGCGGGCTAACCCGTTTGGGAGTATGGCAGGTATATTTAACCCATGGAAACATATAATCGGTTTCTACGCGACATCATACCGGAACGCTCAATCGCTATGAGGAACGGCCGAAGCCACCCACCAGACCAGACCAGAGAAAATTCGGAAATAATAAACTCCAAATTGCCCCTGCTGGGAATCGAACCCGGGACCTCCAACTTAAAAGCCCAGCACTCAACGCTGCGCCAGGGAGGTCGTCAAACGAAAGAAGATCTCTCTTCATTCATACGCTGTTAATAATAAGAACGATAATGATCATGAATTAGCTGGTCGATTTTTTATAAAATTATACTTACAAAGTCTGATCACCCGTAGAAACGTTTAACTCAAATAAAACAGGACCCCTAATATATGAGAGCGAGCTTTCCAACCATACAGTCGTGACCCGAAACATTTTAGGACGGTCAAACGTCACGTCTCCATTGTTACAACCGGACAGAGCGACATTTTTTGCTTATAGCTATTCCCACGAGGTTAAACTCCCGAGTAGTTTAACAAGTATACATAACTACAACGAAGGCAACGCCGTGCCGCATCCAACTTATGTCCTTAGTGGCGGTCAAGTTTGCGTCCTATGTCCGACCAATAACAAGCCTTCCTCGATCGCGCTCTTTTCGTGATTGGTCAAATTTCAATGCCGCTGATGTTGCAGGTTGGACGCAGATTGATTTGCGTCAAATTAAATTTTAAATATTGCACACTGGTTTTCGGAAGGAGCGTAAGCGTTTCAAATATTTTATTAAATCTACTAGCATTAATATTTTTGATCGATCGTTAATTTTGATTGTACCTTATTCTTATTTTATTCGTTGAAATAATCCAAATTGAAAAAATCCGTGTGCAAACCTATTTCTAATAAGTTTAGTAAAACCTAATGGTAAAAAGTCATCTGTAGGTCATTAAAACAACGTGGTGGGTGTAAGCTCTAAATCCCATTATTCTAGGAGAACCCTGTGCCACAGCAGTGGGCCTTAGAAAGGAATATATTCATCGTATACTTTAATTGCTGTCCCAGTGATGAGCACAGTTACTTTCTTAGGAAAAGAGAGAAATTGTCGATAACTATCGTTATTAGGTATCATGGTCATGAGACTGGCCGATTAACTTTCCGTGCTGCAAAAGAAATACCTAGTTATAGACAGTGCACTTCAAGACACGCGGGTCACTGTGAGTAATCGACACTATATTTTATTAGCGCCTACGTCGGGTCCCACTTATAATAGACTGCCCAATGAAAAGGCATTATAGATCTTGGTTTTGTTTGCTTAAATCCATACAAATTGAAACAACAAAACAGGTATAGAACCCTCCACACACAAACGGAGCCGTGGGCGAATGTTAGTGCTTCAATAATTCCATAATAAAAATAAATATTTTACAATACCAATAAAAGTTACACCGATAAAAATGCAATACTCCAACAAAGTGTTTATTTAGTTCGTAAAAATGGCGGACGACAAAAATTTGGATGTTTTACGACTTCTTTCAAGCCTTATTTATTGGTCTAAATGTGACGCGTTTATGACTTTGAATAAATATTTTTATACCAAACTGGTGATGCAGACGAATAAAAAAATAAAACTAGATTTCATCGCATTCAAAGTGTATTTAGTTTTGATTCACAGACAAGTGTTCGCTAGTAAACATGTTTCTAGAGCAATCAAAATAGGTAAAGCCTATTTTTTCTTACCTGTATTATAATGTCAACCATCTTTCCGTTACTATTTAGTGTAAAATTTATTTTAAATTGTTAAGAAAATAAAAACACGCCTTAGAACAAGAAAATCTCTTATTATTTTTTTTATTTTTTATTCATTTGTCGCATAAATTTTTTTCATATTTTCAAAACATATTTTACGCTAAAAGTAATAAAAAGATCGTATAACATAAGACAAGTAAGAGAAAATTAAATATATGTTTATCATAAGACATCTACTCAGACTTCTTATGATGAACAATACAATTACACTAAAATAAAAACCAACAAATTCAGTAAGTGAATATTAAAATTTAGATGTTTTTAGTTTTGCTGCCCAAGTGTCATCATCATCATCATCATATCAACCGATGGAGGCCTATTTCTTGGCATAGGTTTAATCTTTTTTTTAATTCCTCCATTCCAGCGAATCTGCGACTCGTTTGATATCGAACAGTCCACTTAGTCAGAAGTCTACGAACTCAGCACCTTATGGTGCTTCTATTGCCTTTGAGATAAAGAAATAAATATGCTATGACAATACACACATCGCCATATAGCCCCAAAGTAAGCGTTTCTTGTATCACTTAGATAACTGATGCATAATTTTATAAATAATAATATGTACATAAATACAGCATACTGCTACAGCAAAACGCTGAAGCGATACTCTGTTTGGGAGAAAAAAACACCACAGACATCATAACGTTACATAGTATTATGTCACTGCCAACATAGAATTATATTTAATATATTTTGTTTAGTTACCTAATTTTAGGATCTTTTCTTTTTTTATTGTTTATGTTCTCTTTGATATGTTTTTCTGTACAGTTCACTTTAAAAGTTAATTCCTATGTGTTGTTTTTTCTCAAATAAAGGATTTATTATTATTATTAAACACTTATAATATATATATATATATATATATATATATATATAAACACCCAGACACTGAAAAGCATTCATGTTCATCACACAAACATTGTCCAGATTTTTTTATACAAGAGTATTTTCAGACTTCTTACCAGGATCGAAGGTAGAAGAAAATTCGTCGGTTCCGGGTTTTTAACACCAACAACAGACGATCGTTATGTCCTAGATTAATCTAATCTGTGCGCTACTGGCTCTTCCTTAACCGGTTATAGAGGTCACACGGCAACCTCTCCTATGAGAACTGCAAGCATATATAAAATGTGGATTGGTTTGAATATATTAATTATGGGACCCCGATATCTGAATAAACCTGGTCTGGTTGGTCTAGTGAACAGCGAGTTCAACTGCTAATCTGGAGGTCTTGCAATCGATTTCCGAATAAATCCTTCAATAATAATTGGTAGGTAGGTTCCAGTCCCAGAAAAAAATTCAGCCCCAGCCTGGAATAAGGAATTCAGGTTGCCTAATTGAGAACGTTAAGCCCGCCAACTATCACACAAAGTTCTCCCGAGAGAGGTATATGCCCAGCAGTGGGAATTATATAAACAATAAATCACATATAATAATCTAGAAAAGGTTTAACGGGAATTTAAGAGCTTTATGCGCTTAGGTAGACCTAAGCAAGCTAGAGCTTAGGCCTACTGAAAAAAAATCTTCACTCATAGGTTGAATTACCTTTATTTTACTATTCTATACTGTTCGATACATATGAAGAAAACTGTTCATAACACACTTTCGCAATTTATAATATCAGAATTGTTTGTTCGTTCTATTTGAGAAAAATAACTATCAATACATATTTACTAAGTAGATCTTAGTACCCATAACACAAGCTACGCTTACTTTGGGGCTAGATGGCGATGTGTGTTCGTAGTATTTATATATATATATATTATATATATTTAAGTTACTAAGCATCTTTAATTATGCTTAAAACAAATACGTATCATTAATTCTAAGTTACAACAATGTCATGTCAATTTAAATTGCGAGCCGACTGAAATGTACGACCATTTGTCAAAACAATGGCGGCCATTTTTCGCACAGATAAATAATGGCCCTAAAGAATATGTCATGGAGCCGCTTCGGTATTTGTGTGACGGATTCGACATATGTCAACTTTGACGTGTATGTAAATTCTGTACGAGATGACATTTTCTTAATATTCTGCTGAGTTGATATACTGTATACGTCTTACTAACTCGTTGGTCTGGTGGTAAGCATTTTCTACTATGGATCATGAGATACTGATTTCGATTCTCGGATCGAACCAAGAATTGTAAGATTTATTGGTTTGTTTGGTTAATCTAAATGCAAGCCTGAAGTTATCAAATTTTTGGTGTCTACCTCCTTCAAAAGTCATCACATTAACCCATTGCCAGCCCACTAAAGGGCACGGATCTCTTTTCACTATAAGAAGGGGTTTAGGCCGTAGTCTGCCACTCTACTCCACACACCTTTGAGCATATTGTAGCAAAGGTTCGGGCATGCAAGTGGTTTTCCTTCACCGTTCAAGCAAGAGGTATTTTAGTTGCTTAATAAACGCACATAGCTTAAAAACGTCAAAGTCTTACCCTATCACAGCTTCCAGATACTATTACTAGCATTTAATAATAATACGTCTTCAATGCCCGCTAACCTGCACTGGAGTAGCGTGATGGATCTCAACTCTAAATTCCTTGCAGCTATCAAGAGAGATCTCCTCCAGAAAAGTTACGATTGTTAATATCAAGCCTTCCGAAAAAAGTAAGTTTTAATTCATTGCAGGCTTTCAAAAGTGTTTTCATAAACTTTCCGGTTATTAACCCATAACAAACATAGAGAAATAGAAATCTTATTAAATTCGTTAACGTTCATTAATAGAAATAATTTTGCGGTATATAATAGTGTGGTAGCGAATAATAAATGAAAATTTACACAAAAAAAAATGTATCCGATCGAATCAACTTCAACCTCCAAGTTACAAAACCGATTCTTAAGATAGTCGTTATTTGATAAAGCTTTCTCTAAAGATCAACTTAGGTTATAGGTTGCCAATTGTTCTAATTTAAGCAGGATGTAGCGATTTCATACTGTCGTGACCAATGTACAGGCGGGACGATTTATTTTAGATTTTACCCTACTTCGGATAAAGTAAAATTTGTCTATTTTGTTAGATTAAGTAATTTAAAATTTTTCATTCCGTCAAAAAAGGGTTCAAACGTAACCTAACCTAACTAAGTTGAGGGGGAATAAAATGCATAAACAAACAGTTTTCTATTTTAGAAGTTTAACGTTATGAAAAATTTTCAAACCATTTCTGTAAGTGTTGCGGAAGTAAGCAGTTACTTTTCACATAGGCCCGTCTCCAGAAATCAAAGAAGAAAATGATCAATGATTAATCGTTTAATTATTAATGGCTAATCGTACTCTATAAATAAATAAAATATATGACTTTTACTCTACTTTCCAACCCCTGTTTTATTGCCTTTCGTAAAAGCCTCTCTCATAGCGGATGCCTACGGAAAAAAAATCTATCCTTATGCCAAATTTTAACCAAATCTATCCCATAGCTTAGTGTAGATCAGTTAGTCATTGTGTCAATTAGATAGTCAGTCTTTTTATACATTTAAGTAATGATAAAAATGTTTCAATGCTCATGCGTACGACGTTACTCTCAATTTTTATATTGAATAGAGTTAGATTAAATTAACCTTGATTATATGTACCCAAACAAAACCAATATGAATACCAAGTCCAAACTACGTAACAAATAAATATTGGATAACGAGTTTAAAAAAAGTATCGTATACAGATTCCAAATTATTAGATTATTTTCATAAATCGTAAACACAAAAACATCAATTTTCGAGGCAGTAAGCCTGATTATCACTATATCTTTATGATTTGTATATTATAAGAAATGAGGAGGATATGACTTTACCAACCGATTTTAAAGATATTCTCAGTGATTTTTTTGTAAAGTAAGCACACAGATTTATAGATTTACTTGCGGTCTGTCGGCCGATTTACTTGATTCCTTGTTTAACCCCTTGTTTAGTTATATCTACTAAACTTAGTATTTTTATCACTTGAATTATCTGTTCTTTTTTATGTTTTTCTGATGTGGTGTACAAATAAAGAGTATATATAAACAAAAATAAAAAAAAAAATTACCTAGCTACGAAATCGAACTAAATTGGAATCACTCGCTCGAAATCTTTAGTGATAAATCATATTACGTTACGAGTTACGACCCTTAGTCAGCAAAGCAGCAGTTAGGGCATCAGTACAACATCAATATGCAAAACAGCAAGAGGATAAAGTATCTTGAATTTAATATGATACAATAATAAAAAACATATCTTTATAATAGTCGAAACGTAACTAGGAGGGGCATAAAATAATTTATATTATTTTCACTACAAAATACATAGTGATTTGTCCATTTTATTACACGAGATACAATCGCGGTTCTTATCTTTAATAATAAACTACGGGAAAACTTCATCGAAATTGATAAAGCCGTTTGCGGAGTTATCTTGGACATTCATTTAGAACTTTACAAGGTAAGACGAGTTGTTTTACCCGGTTTTTGTCGATAGGAAGGTTGATTAAGTTGTTCATTTCGCTTGTAAACAGTTAACGTTTGACGCTTGCTTCGCTTGTTTGGTTTTTCTTTTCAATAATTCATTATCATCTTTAACCAATTATTATGTCCCACTGCTGTTTTAAATGAATCGTTAGGAGACCTGCATGCCTAAAAATCTGTATAATGTTCTCAAGGGCGTGTGAAGTCTACCAGTCCGCACTTAAATATAATATGAATATAAATATACTACGACAATACACACATCGCCATCTAGCCCCAAAGTAAGCGTAGCATGTGTTATGGGTACTAAGATGGCTGATGAATATTTTTATGAATAATATACATAAATACTTAGAATATAAACACCCAGACAGCATGAAAATCATTCATGCTCATCACACAAACATTTTTCAGTAGTGGGAATCGAACCCACGGCCTTGGGCTCAGAAAGCAGGGTCTAGAGAGAGAACTATCAGGCATGCAGGTTTACTCAAGATATTTCCTGCACCGTTAAAGAAGCGATATTATAATTACTTCAAATAATAAAACGCGCATTACCCCGAAAGGTTATATGTAGGTGCTGGGCATCAAAATCAGTCTTCACGAAAGTCATGCCGAAGCCCTTACCACTAGACCATACCTTTTTCAGTGTGTATATGTATATACATTTTTCAGTTAGAATTTGTGTACAAATTTAAGTTAGCGTATCTTTACATGAACGTTTTAGAACGGATTCGGAACATTAACGATTAAAATCACAGATGTTTGGTGATGTAATACCCGGTATGACTCTCTAAATGACGGAGGGAAGTAACTACCTAATTTAGTACCGCCACAATCAGAACGCGGAGCACAGCCTGCGCAACTGAATGATAAAAGCTATCGCAAAGACGCCAAGCTTTTGAGCGAAACCTTTTATTTTTACAAGCTTTCATTTAAGTTGCTTTGTATTTATCTTTCCGGTTCAAAATTTGTAATCCATTTACCAAGCACTTTATTTTGATTAACTGTACCGTTTGTCTAGTGGTTAGCAAGTGTGACAACGGATCACACGGCCCAAGGTTCCTTTAATAATGTGATAAATGCGTAAGTGTGTTTGTCCGTTTATTCTTGATTTACGCCATCAATGAAGTTAGTTGAAAGGACGGAGTAACAGGTAGTAATTAGTAATTCGTAAATTAGCTCAGCAGGGTGATTACGTATATCGTAACAGGCTTTCGACAGGCGAAAATCTCGCGATCTTTGCAAACATTTACGCTTGTCACAAGCCTGTTGTGAGATACGTAATCACTCTGCCGATCTGTGGTTTGGTAGGGAATTTTGACAGTGCATGTAGTGTAGTAGCAAAGATTAGAAACCCTAGATCGCCATTAACCATCAGGTAAGGTCGCAGGCAAGCGTTAACTTGTTAGAAAAATGGAATACGAAGACATATTATTTATTTATTATTTATTTAAACTCTTTATTTGTACACCACTACACAGTTAGGAAAATAAAGGACGAATAGAGAGAAACACAAAAATACACATATCACAGGTAGGTACATATAATTTGTGTATCAGTCGATGGAAACATATTATCTATTACACTTAAAGGGACCTATCGCTGTAAATGAGAACAACTTCCGGTATTGGGAACTGCCTTAATTTGTTGTGAACTTTTTCTAAAACCAGGGTGTGCTTTGAAATCCTGACCTTCGCCTTCGTTATGAGTAAACGAATATAATTATCTCCTAACAATAAATGGGAAAAGATGTTTGAAGAATATTAATGTTTAGATATATTTGTACTATTACTGTAGTACAGTGGAGATATCGCAATATTAACCAATATTTTAGATAATACAATAAGTATGACGTTAAAAATAAACATCTTAAGCGAAAGCATCGAAAAACACCCATAAATACATGGATGTCCAGTAATAGATCAGTCCATCAGTTTTCCGTACTTATTAAACAATAAATAAGTTTGGTAGTACCTTTCAGTTTTTTTAGATTTATCGCAAAGCGCTATAATAACTCTTACTGTGTCAAAACCTTCGTAAAAGGGCATATTAAGCAGCCGATACGGAACCGAATCTGAGATGATGGTGATATTTTGAAAGCTTTTGTTTCTTCTGGAATGCAAAGGTCACTGATAAAATATTTTCAAGAAAATATGGTGCCCAAGATAGTCGTGGAATGCAATGGCAGACAAACATTTTTCGACCAAAAATTAAAGGGAGAAAAAATATGAGATGGTATCTTAACATCAGATGGGTTTAACCAGACTATACCAGATACATAGACAGATCCTATAATGATTTAGCTGTACGGTTTAAACAAGGAATATCAACATATCTAAGTATGCAGAATAAGGCTATATTTAGTACATGCATATTCTCATATTCTCAGATTTGACATTATATCTACAATTTCCTTTTTGGCTTGCACACTCCTAGAAAGGTATTTATTTTTGTTTTTATTAAATTGAAAATTTCTGTTGAAATAGTTTTCTTTCCTGCAACAAAGGTCTAAGCTAAAGCCTAGCTTACGCCTTACATTGGTTTTAGTGTCGGTGAAGTCCCGTTAAAATCGGTTCAGCCGTTCTGAAGCCTGTATACTCGGACAGATGGACAGTTTTAAAAACGTGTGTGTCAAATCAATGAAATCCAAAAAGTTCTAAAAGTTATTATCATTGCAATTTCATCGTAGTTACTTCTCCAGTAATGAAGGGATGAAAAATCGCTAGATTAAGTGTTATTTAGGTTTACCTAAGCTAGTTTAAAGCTCCAAGTCGATTTAGCCCTGAGAATAACCCAAATTATCACGCATTATCATAGTCATAAGAAGAAGATTGTGTCCGCATTTCAGAAATGGGAGCATATCCTGGACAAAGACGAGTTCTTGGCTATTGAAAATTTTGCATAACTATAACGTTAAGGCATTTAAGGAATTTCATAAGACTAGGTTCTAGGTTCTGTTTATTCTAACAATGTAAAACGTAGATTTTTATAAATTATGTGGTGCAGAAGATGACATTTTACTAATTTAATTGTATTTTGACTATTTTTGTATGGACGTTAAACTCTAACAGCAGTAATATTATGGTAAGCCGAAAACACTTTAAGGACTGCAATAAAATATTTATTAGAAGATAAAATAGACTATAAATAAAATACCAACCGTATCCCATAGATCGCCACCAAATCCCAGAACACGAGAACACTTCAATATTTTATCACAAAACACAAAATTCCTTGAAGTCTTCGAACATTCAGAGTCGTCTAAAAGAAAGCCCACTCGAAAAAATGAGTCAAATTTTTCAATAACATAACACCATAAATATTTCAAAAAAATGTATGTAAGAAACTTGAAAAGCACAAAAACGCGTCCGTCTTCGACGACGTTCAGTGCAAGACTGACTTAGGTAAAAACATGCACGGCTGAATACGAGGTGCCTTGTCCCTTTCAATCCTTCGAGTTTTCCTAAGAATGAGCAGGATGGCTATAATGGCATGCATTATGGTACTGTCTCGTTTGACTTTTTTCCGATGATTTCTTTGAACGATCGAGCGTTGGATCTATAGGATCTATAGATCTCTATAGTAAGCGTGAGTTATGCCCCTGAACAGTGATTCATTGATAGGGCAGTTAGTTATAAAATTATAGTATTTGCTTTGGATCTAATAAATTGATACTGATACGGTTTTAATGGTGGTTTTTGAGGTCGTGTCTAATTTTCTTATTTGATTCCCTATTAGAGCATTGGTTGTGGTGTTTTCGTTCCAATTTTTGTAACTATTTGGTTTGGGCTTTCCATATTTAGGTCAAGAGAGGTTATTGTACTATTAGTTGTGTGCAGTAAACCTGTCGCTTAGTTAATGGATAATGTTTTTGATTTTCGTCACTTGTTTATTTTTTATTACCAATCTTCAAAAAATAATATGCAAACAGGTTTCTGATAAAAAATTAGTATTCGAAGCCTTTCTAGAAAGTTTTCAAGAATTTTGTTTAGGTGTGTCTTGTTTATTTCCATGCCATTGATATTTTTACCATCGTAAAACCAGGTGACTATTTACCAAAATTACCACTATTTTTTTCCTAAGCCTAAAATGTAAACAAAAAAGATTTTTTAGTTTAAGACAAATTTTTAATTTTTTCTTTGTGATATTTCAATTGGGTCAAAGTAATTTGTAGAAAAAAGTTTTATTCACTCTACAGACAGTAAAGAATAATTAAGATGAGTAAATGAATGCAAAAGCTTCTTTAATTAAATGCTTCCAATAAAAAAAGCCATTTTCAACTTAACAATTTGTATTCGGATTTCTTATGTTCGGAGTGCTCTTTTAACGATTCAATATGGCCTCTGCTCAATCTATACACAATTGTGTATTTATTCCGCAAGCTACAAATTCAAGTGTAAACACTACTAGGCTCATAATAAAGAGAGAAGTTATGGTACAATATTATTTTTTCGATTTAAGCTTTGATTAAACCGTAATGGGAATTGTCACACAGTTTTACCAGTCCGCAAAAATGCATTTTGTGACATATTTTGACACCTTTTGATTACTATACAAGGAGTGTAATGAAATGAAAGCAAATTGTGGGTTTATTGTCTTTATATTCATCAAAGTCTTTCTAAATCAAAGCCCTGCTTCCTGGTTCATTTTCCAATAGAGATGTTGTTATGCTGCGAATGTTCCAAATCCATTAATCATCATTTATTTTATTTATATTATTGGCCCACTACAGGGCACGGGTCTCCCCCTACAATGAGAAGGGGTTAAGGCCATAGTCCACCACGCTGGCCCAGTGCGAATTTTTGGACTTCACACACCTTTAAGAACATTATGGAGAACTCTCAGGTATGCAGGTTTCCTCACGATGTTTTCCTTCACCGTTGAAGCAAGTTTAATTTTAATTGCTGAAAACGCACAAAACTTAGATAAGTTAGAGGTGCGTGCTGGGATACGAACTCGCCTGCCCGAAAGTGAAGTCGAAGTCCTACCCACTGGGCTATCACCGCATCTATCTATCTATCTCTAAATCCATTAATAGGGTCGCTCAAAATTCGAAGCTGAACAAAGCTGATGGAGGTTTAGCATAGATATGTTTTTTATAGAAAGATACATGAAGGTTGAGTCCTAAGGATGTGAGCTACGGATGCGCTTGTGGTGAAGTCCGTGCAGAGCAGCGTAACTATTCCCCCGATGACGTCGAGCCTTGGGGCTCCTCTCATGGCGAGCTTACGCACTAGTCCCAACTCCCTGATTACGCTGTTACAACTCTTAAGATGGTATCAGTTACTGTTGTTTAAGAAATAAATTTTACGTTCGCATCTTAAGTGTTATTCTCTATGGGATAGACGAGTAGAAAATCATTTGTAACTAAAATATTTTAAATTAATTCTTTATGACATCAAAAGCATTACAAAGTGATTCGTTAAAGTATTTATACTACTACTAAGTACAATCTATGGCTGTTTCTAATATTAATTTCCTTTCTCGATGGCATATAGAAATAGAAACACTCTTATATAAATTGACAAAGTTGTGTAAATCTAATCAAATCAATCAAGAATCAAGAGAGGTACAGTACGAAAACTTTCTTTAAAATACCTTCCAAATAAAACCTTAGTATCAGTTACTGCTTTTCCAAAAGTGAAATGAAATCCAGATATAGGATAGTTTAAAAATCGAAGCTTAGCTAACCTTTAGCTCTGGTGAAAAGGGGCTCAAGGCTTTGATGTTTGTATAGCGAGATTCGTGCTAAGGATACGTGCCAACGTTGCGTGCTAATATTGTGTACTAAGAATGCGCCTAAGCAAGGGAGCCAAATGCGTGAGTAAGGGATGCGTACAGCTTTGTACAAAGTAATAGTACACTACATACTACTAAGTTTGCAATAGCTGTGCATCATTCCACATGATACCTCCAGCAGCACATCTTCTTAGCATATCTTAGCTTCTCCACTAGGTACAAGAATTAGTTAAAACGGTTACATAGTTTCGAAGCAGTGGCGTGCATAGAGGGTATGCACAGGTTATGCAAATGATATAAAATGAAGAAAATCTCCAGTATGAGTTATTAATACTTGATATTGTTATAATGCCTATCCTTGAGGCCCTCACGCTTGCCGCTCAACCACACTGCCCAGCCCTGGTGGAAAAGCAAGGCAACCTCGGTATATTTATATGTCCAGCAACAGAACTGCTTCATCAGAGCCTTTCTCAACTGTGAGGAATACTTAATGTTTATTTGCACCAGTCAGTGAAACTCAAAATCAAATATTGGATAGAAGCAGGCGTTACTTTGCTGAAATCCATGATATATTATGAAAATTAAGCTTAACTTGCTATACCTACTCCGCGAAAAGCAGGAGAATCTGTATGGTGTAATTCATAATTTCTTCAATCCTCATACTCCACACCAAACAGATCTTCGGCATTGTACCCTCTACGCACATTTCGCTCCGAAACCGGAGCATCCTCAGGAGATGTTGACTTTACAATGACTATTATATTACTTAACAATTATTCATGCTCCGATGCTCCGGTGAGGAGTATAAGGATCGAAGAAATTATAAATTACACCATACAGATTCTCCTGCTTTTCGCGAAGTACAGCAAATTAAGCTTAATTTTCATAATACTCAAAGTCAAAGTCAAAATCAAAAATATCTTTATTCAAGTATATAGGTGACGCTTTTGATGCGTACATTACATGAGAAGTACACGGCAGTAAAATTGTTGAGTAACTCTTAAATTGCTATCACGATTATTGTTTGAACTATATAAATATATTTTATCGTTTTTATGTATCGCATATCATAGGTATATCATTTAAAAACTACATTGAATTGAACATATTTGAAATCATGTGTGGGCCACCGTACTCCTCTATATTTTTTCACGGCGTGTTTGTTTAAGAAATAAATTTTACGTTCGCATCTTAAGTGTTATTCTCTATGGGATAGACGAGTAGAAAAGCATTTGGAACTAAAATATTTTAATTTCATTCTTTACGACATCAAAAGCATTACAAAGTGATTCGTTAAAGTATCTATACTAATACTAAGTCCAATCTATGGCTATTTCTAATATTAATTTCCTTTCTCGATGGAATATAGAAAAAGAAACACTCTTATATAGATTATATAACACTCTAATCAAGTAAATTGATGACCCACTTTTTGAGTTTTGCGAAAAGTGACATACGGATGCTGAATTTTTATTTATGTCGATTTAAGAGCTTAGGAAAAACCAAATATAGCCAGTATCTTGCCCTTCCGAAGCATAAAACACAGAATTTTCTAGATCAAATCTTTATTATATTGTACTTACTCGGCTAGTGCACTAAACGATTTGTTTTTTAAATAGGTATGTAGGCCACACAATTTTTGGTGGAAAATGGGAATATTTATTATACAAATCAAAGATAATGTAATTTGCACTCAAACTACCAATTTTAATATTTAATGTCATATGAATTTATGTTTGACGTGGGTACTTGCTTAATTCCTTAAGCCTCACCGAGCTCTTTGATCGCACCTTCTCATAATTAGTCAGTTGATTTTTTTATAAACTGCCAAATTATACATATTACATTTTGATTGATTCGTTTCCTCCCGAAGTGACGTAACCCCCGAATATATTACGAATGAAATATATTCTTGGCATAATTCACAAATGCATAATAATTGCTAATTACATCCCCTTTTATACCACCATCGATTTATTATAAAATCCAATCAAGAACGGTACAGTACGAAAACTTTCATTAAAATACCTTCCAAATAAAACCTTAATATCCGAAAAGCCAATACCTTATACAATACGGTGTTTTTTTTATTTATTTTCCAAATCTAATTATACCAATGAATCGGGAATTCGCGATAGTGATTGATGACGTAGGACTCGTTCACATTTGCGAGTTATTTTTTACAAACTTGACGGCTTTCTTTCCCTTGATACAAGTCTTAGAGATAAAGTTTCAAATCAAAGACAGACTGATAATCTTTAAAGTTACACTACAGGATATCTTCTATATGTGAGATATTTCCTTCATTCGCAGTAAAACGACTTTTCAAACTTAAATTATTTAGCTTATGCCAATATAAACAAAATGTAATGTCTCGTTGATGTCTTTAATACGGATATCTTTTATATTAAAAAGACTTCAACGAGCTAACATCATGTTTAACTCTTTTTTGGAGTATATAAGAATAATAAATATACTACAGTACCAAATAATAGCATTAAGGTATATAATTACTTTCTATGTTGTCTAGCTCATCCCGTACTCAATTTTTTTTCAAATTTCCTAAAAAGAAATTATATACGCATGCTGTTCCTATTTAAAATTGTATCGGAACTGTCCTCCGTAATGGTAATATAGTAAAGTCGCGTCTAGCAAATACACTTGACGTTATAAACACACCCTTACCTGCCAGGTGTAAAATCCATCATAACAACAATGTTAATTTGGCAACCCGTCGTCCGGGGTGATTACGCCTCAGTTTTGGGTGAAATCGAAAAAAAATATAAAAAATCCCCCCAACCGCTCCTGGTTGATGAACCCGCTGAGCCAGATCAATTTTGGCTAACGAATCTGCATGTAGTTTTACACGTAAGTATAATAATATACATCTAGTTCAAGTAAAAAAATGTTCATTACAATTTAAAAAAAAACTATAGTAAGTACTTAGTAAAACCCCTTTGTGGTTCCAGACGTCCTTCACTGTTTTCTTTTCACTATTCGTTATTCTTCAACTTTTTCTAGCGCAGCTAGCATTTCCCGTTTGTCGTGGAAAAGCTTTATGGCTACCTCTGTCCTTTTGGGCAGGACAGAGGTTATGTAGGACTCCACGCGGTGTTCCCTGGGTACCAGTCAATAACCTGTCAATTTGTTGACTGGATATCCCCTGACACGGGATATATTTAAAGAGTGCACCCGCCAAAACACGGCAACAGAAAATAGGATAAGTTTACCTCCATTTTTAATATATGTATTTATTATTTACTACTTTCACGCATGCTCGGAGATTTGATAAAGTAGTGGGAGAAGATAAAATTGTAACCTTTCCCCGGGCAGAAAAATGAGAGACACTTTAAGTGAGATAAGATGAGAAGGCTTCCGATGTAAAATGATTAAAAAGTACTTTAATATTCTAAAAGTAAAGGAGCATACTATGAAATAAAGTTTCAACCGGAAATTGAATAGAAAATTATTTTTTCATATTTCAACTAAAGTCAGTCCTTTTCTAAAGAGTCATCAGCATTATCAACCTATTAACTTCGAGATAGGGCCTAAGAGCATTGACCCGCCACTGCACTAATATAGGTTGGTGGGCTTAAACGGTTAATTCGGAATAATAATGAAAATAGCCGATAACTTAGCGTGCTCTTTAAGGCAAGGGTCAATACCACCAATATCCAAACAAGGAACAGAAATAGGTTAACCCCAATACCTTTGCTCGTACTGCTACTCGGTATAGCTACCAAGATCTCATAACCCGTTGAACATGCGAAACCTTGTAGCAACGGAGCAGTTAGTCTGTTTGAGCCACATAGTAGATAGTAGCGATTAACAGTTTTCTACTCTCCTGTCCCGGGAGTGTTATTGTTCGACGGCAGCTCGAGTGTGCGACTGCACTTCAATTCACTTGTTATAAATCCACAACTCTGACTAGAATCTACAGAGATAACTACCAATAGTCTTATAACATTAAAGAGGTTTGTTAAATTACCCAATTAGTTAAAATTATTTTAACAAAGTAATATTAATAATAAGTGCATGCCAGCAATTACATCTGCGTAGAATTAGATATCACGTGAGATTATGGAATTTTGCGGCAGTGCCTTTGCTAGAAACTAAGCTACAGGTAAAAGCAAAACTAAAAAAAAATTAAAATTTATGTAAAAAAATTTACAAACTCTTCTCCCCTCTTTAATTCATTCTTCGAAATAACTGATACTCCTTTATTTTTAAGCGAAAGCAAAACACGAATTTTCGTTGATATAACTTGAAAAAAAAAACCGAGTGCTTTCAAAAACTGTAAACAATAATAAATATTCTTTCTTGTTTCTAACCAAAAGCTAGCCAATCTAAGCAAAGCTGTAGTAGCAAATAAAAGTCTTATTACCCAAATTTTTATTGACACATTTTCATACATAGACACATTCTTTCCCAGTTTAATCAATCATGTTTGGGATTTAAAAAAATATCTTTCTTAGAACAACTCCATGGTGCATGAATAAAATCCTCTTAAAAATTCAAATTTTTACCTTAAGTCGCGTAGGAAATATAGATTCGCTGACTGATGTTGCATATAACGGAATATGATCTTAGTTAAAATACAAAATTCATTAATTTTATGTAGGCCCACTTTATAAGCCCTTTCTAATCGTCTATTCTGTTTGTTTGCAGTGACTCTATCATCGATTTGGAAGCCAGTTGCTTGTGCGAATGTGTTAACCATTGTAATGTGTGTGCCCTGAGCTAGTTAATACTCTAACTGTGCTTCGTTTCTTTTCAGTTGTTTTTGAGCAAGGACGAGGTAAATGTGAACTAGTGTAGTTTGAGTAGTAGATATACAGTATATTTTTTTTTGCTAAACTTAGCTTAATAACCTTTAAAAGGAGAAAGGGTATGTCCGAAAACTACGTGGGGCTGTTTTTTTTGTTGAATATATCTTTTTTTTTTAAAAGAGCTTAGCCACATAATGTGACTATGCCGCTCTGTTGGTTATATACGATAGATTCTACTGAGAAGTTGGCAAGAAAGTCAGCAGCACTTACTCGTAGCTCTTTTCCAACATATTTCTAACTTCTGAGACATTAAAGCAACGCGGTTTCCATCAAACAGAAATTGATCAATTGTATGGTAACTTATATGTATTTAATTTATTTTGAACGCACTGCTTAAACTTATGCAAACATAAATCAAACTTTACCTTCAGTATCATGTAATAAACGCATATACCCATCCCCATTAAGGACTTTACATACATAAAGAACACTTTTCTCGGACGTTATACAAATCTCACTAAACTATGCCAGTTTCTTTTAAATCGATTGTTTATATCCACTTTTTATTTACCAAGATGCTAATGCTTTGCAAAGAGGACCGATTGGCGCAGTGGGCAGTGACCCTGCTTGCTGAGTCCAAGGCCGTGGGTTCCCAGTATTGTGTACTAGCGATTTAGTGTTCCGGTGCGATGACGCGTAGAACCCGATTAGGGGTGTGACTACAATACTCCCTAACATCTAGTCAGTCTAACAGCTGAGATTGCAGTCAAGGGCTAACTTGTAGTGGAATGAGAAAAATAAAAAATAAGATCTCGAATCATAAGCGTTTGCTATCAGGTAGTTTATCTAAACAAATTATGCAGATAGTTAAGGAGCGTTTGTTATTATTACAAAATGGTTGTTTACACACTCCTAGCGGCGCGGTGCGGCGTACAAGTGAACAATTATAATATCTATCTGGTAGTTTAGGAGGTATAAAAAAACAAACAAACAGACTCATCATTAACTAGTCGAACGAAGCATTCCGGACGGGGAATGTCTTAACATTGTCAGTTAAGGCGAAGCCTAAATATTCTAGTCTTTTTTATAAGTTGAAAATTATATATGTCACTATATGCTATGTAGCGATAAGGCCCCTTAATTGTATACGCTGTATTGTTATGGCTTTTCTGTTTTATTTTGTGGTGTACAATAAAATTATATTCATTCATTCATTCAATATACGACTTATCTGGTGGTTAGCGCTGTGATCTTAAAGTGGAAGGTCCCGAATTCGATTCCCGATAGGAGAAATTTGGAAATTTATAATATCTGAATTTATTTTTGTCTGTGTCTGATAACCACCCTACGGATTAAAAGCCTCGCGGCAAAGCGATTTAGCGTTTCGGTACGACGACACGTAAAATCAAATTAGGATTGAATATAACTACCTTATCCCTTCATTTATCAGGTTAGCCCGCTACTGTGTACAGTAAACCCAGTGGCGGATATAAGGTACAGATCTCCAGTCCGAGTTTTAAAAAAACTTAAGGATTAGCATTTTAGGAGTTATTAAAAGCCTACCCTTAAGTATTTATAACTCGTACTGGAGATTTTCTTCATTTTATATCATCTGCATACCCTGGGCATATCCGCAATGCACGCCATTTACTGTAAACCTGTACGTTTGTTATACTATATTATAACAAACAGTAGCGTGGTTAGTACGGTCGACTAAACACAAGTTTATCAGATGGAAAATCCCATCTACAATACGATTTACAGAAAGGTTTAGATTAGGTAAGGTTACGCAGTGATTTCACGCGTTGGAAATGCGGTAATGTTAACAAGCAACATTTGTTTTAACGTAATATCAAGAATCTTAAGGTAAATTGTAAATTTAAAAAAAAAAAGTTATATCTTAGTACTTACTTGTTTTATTTACCAACTAGCTGTTCCCCGCGACTTCGTCTGCGTTTGTTTTTTTGATGTGGCATTAAATTTAGTTGTAGTTCTAAAAAATTTAAAGTATTCAGTATCGCTAAGCATTAGATGAGGGGTTTGCTGCTGTCCGCTGAGGAGTTCTGTCCTCTATCTCTAACCACAAATTAATCTCTATAGTACAAAAATAATTATTTAAATCGGTTATAATTTGTCGGAGTTATGGTGTAAAAACCTTAAACACTTTCATCCCCTCTCCCAAAGGAACCGAGCTTAATGTTAAAAAGTATCCTACATTACTTCTAACACTTCCAAGAATATGTGTACAAAGTTTCATGAGGATTGGTTAAGTAGTTAAAGCGTAACAAAAACAAACTTACATTGACGTTTATAATATTAGTAGGGATAGGGATAGGGATAATTTAAAAAATCGGTGTATTTTTACCATTAACATTCTGTTTAATTAACTAACTTAGTATGCGTGGACAACATTATACATGTACATGGTACAGGTACTCGTTTATTTTGTATAAAGGTAAGAAATAAATAGCTACTTATAAACAAAATAAACGAATATACTATGTTGTATGTGAATAATCTAATAAGTCTTTGTGAGTAAAGTTTATAGTGTTTAGAAAATATTCAAAGATGGATTCCCCTTAACCCGCAAAGCCCTTCGTTCGGAGCTACGCTTTGTCCGGTGGATCTTTGCTCGCTATCGCGCTGATTTATTGTGTGTCTGTCTAACAGTTCGGGCGCAACCTCGGCATAAGATATAGCGGATAAGATAAATATCTCCTTTGTAGTCTTATTATGCCGCTGTAAAGCCTGTGTTGATGTTAGTTGGCGGAACAAAAAACAACATTACAAACTCCGTTCCAAGTAAATATTGGCTTGTCTTGTATTAAATGGGTTTTGCATATTGGAAAAAAAGTAAACAAAGAAATTATCTTGCGTGTGCTAAAGAGCAAAGTATGAAATATGCAAATTTATTTTTTATCATGACGCTATTAACTTCCTGCGAATTCCTGGTTGTCTGGAACTATGATTCTTTAATAAAAACACTATAATATAACGTTTATACGCTGTAATAGTTCATTGATCACAGTTAGGTACAAATCTTCGGAAAGTCTAAGGATAATGAGATTTATTCCCGCTCAGTGTACCGCTCGCGTACGTTTCAAGTGAACACTGTGTAACTTTTGTGTCCACAAACACAATTTTTTGTCTGTTCGTTTGTCATAATAGGTGGTTATCTATTTAGTAACCCGGCTTAGGGGTGTGATTCGATCTTTTAGGGCAGTATTAGAGTTTTTTCTCCATCGGCTTGGAAGTTTTCCTACTATTTTATTAGGAGTCGCTTATCAATTTTACTTAAGATTTTACAGACAGCATCTTAAGTAGTCAAGTAGTTAGAAATGTCTAAACTTAAACTTTGGAACCTAGTGTTATTTTTAACTCGACTTATTACTTTAAGAATAAAGCCTAACGTTATAAAAGAGGTCTCCTTCTGCAAACACCCAAATCTGCTTTATGAGTGCAAAAACTTTTTTCGAAAATTGCTCCGACGCGATGGAGATCTTATTAATTTCCCACACTTATAGTTATAGTCTATATATTATTATAGTTTATATAGAGAAAGAGTGCAGAATGGTTATTTTCTTTTTTTTTTTTTTTTTAATTTTGCTTATAACATACAACCAATGTTTTTTTATCTATTTAATGTATTTTATGTACATTAAATAGATGAAAAAAACATTGTCTTGTCACCATGTCTTGCCACATAAAGGCGTAATTAATAAATAAATAAAGCCTTTATTGCTGATATACAGTATGTACATTATGTAAATTTAAATTATTCACACAAATATCTCGCACTTTAGTTAACAGTAATCAGCGCGTCTTCTGACGCATAGGCCTTCTCCAGGTGTTTCCATGTGTGCCGGTTCCGAGCTTTCCTTGACCATAGTATGCCTGCCGTCTGCTTGATATCATCAACCCACTGCTTTCTTTGTCTACCCTTATTTCTTTTTGAGCCATCCCTAACTTCCCATTCAGTCATAGCTTTGGTCCATTTCTCGCGTTTCTCGCGAAGCATATGCCCTGTCCATCTCCATTTTAGCGTTTTGGTCAGGGTGACAGCATCTTCAAGCTTAGTGATTTCTCTTAAGTCTTTGCACCTCTTCCCATCCTTTCTAGTGAAGCCCAACATGCTGCGTTCCATACCCCGTTGGCAAGTCCTGAGTTTAAAGGTGTAATTACTCTTTTTTAATCATTTCACACACCCTACAATATACTTGACACATACACAGATTATATTAATCTTTTTTTTTTATAAATTGTTTGAAAAAAAAAAACAAGCTTATAATTTAAATTATTTATGTCTAGAATTTCGACCAGTGGGCGACCACTAGTTACAATTATAATATGAACTGAAACGGTAATAGCCTTGTGATTAAGACCTCGGCTTCTTTTTCGAGGTGACCGAATTCGGACTCAGAATCGAACTTGTTTCTAGTCCGAGATCGGGTAGGAGTCCACCGTTGCGCTGCGTGTGTTGGAGCTCACAACTACCATTATTTCAATGGTACTATTAAGACTTCTTCCTGTACTCAGAGAAAGAAGTTATACATAGTGAATCCACTATGCCGTTTAACGGAGATATGAATGCCTGAAGTAGGGAGAAGTTGAATATACTATGATGTATGGAATGGTGAGGTGATGGAGACATTATGTTGATAATGGGATCTAGTGGTTATCTGGATCCTATTTTTATGCCATTTGAGGAAAATCAGGTCTTGTGAACTCGTTGCTTTTGACGCTCTAAAAGTCTTGAGCTATTATGGGACAACAAGGTTGGGGCCTTAGCCTCTGGATGATCATGTGCCAGTATTATTTAAGATATTATGAAACCTTGAGGAGAGATCTTTGATAGGGACCAGTTGAGCTAGTTACATAATGCACTACACCAGCGTGGTGGAATACGGCCTTAACCCCTTCTCATTGTGGGAGGAGACCCGTGCCCTGAAGTAGACCGGTAATGGGTTGATACGATGATGAGTATAATCAAGAAGTTGATAAAATAAATACTTGGCCCAATTTTTAATGTAACTGAAGCCATTTACTTATACATAATTTTTAGAGGTACGTGAATTTAGAGGTACGTGAAAACGTAACGCCAATTTACTACCTCTGGATTGGCATTTAACATTTAGCTACAGAATTTTTTGCGCGACTGCCGAGTCGAACCTAAGACCTCGTAACCATAGTACAACATGCTAGCCTAGAAGGCAGTAAAGCGAGCCGTAGTACCAACTCATAAACGACATATTTTTGAATTTCGTACTATACATTGACGCAGTAAAATTCACCAACATAAACTTGCTTTTATGGGCACCCATTCCGAAACAATGAATAGAAAATAAGATAACAGTTATTTATTGTGACTGTCCCATGACTGACTCACTCTTCAAATATTTACTGTAGATAAGGGATAAAAACAATTTAAGAAAAAAGTGATTCTTACTACCGAGCTATAAGAAGGCCGCTTTCGTTTAAAATGGTTTTATATTGTCTTTTGTTTTGTATTGTAATATATAACAAAAGGACTAAGCTTATGCAAATGAAATAAGATATTGTTTTACCAACTTGAAAAGTGGAGTAGGGTTTTAAGTAGACTTGTTAGGTAGGTATAATCAATAAGGCTAGGTGATAGCCTAATGGTTAAGGTCTTCAGGCTACCTTTCCAAAGGAAGTCAGTTCTAACCCCAGAACGCTAATGAAATTAATTAATGAATGAATTCACTTTTATTGCGACCTCGTACCGGAACGCTAAGTCGCTTAGCGGCTCGTATTTATCGATTGGGTGGTCATTAATCACGGCCGAAACTTCCCACTAGACCGGAACATAGAAAATTCAAAATTTGTAAATTAAAAAAATGGCCCTGTCGGGAATCGATACCGGGATCTCCAACTTAAAAACCCAGCATTCACCGCTGCGCTAGGAAGTTGCGTCGGCTGTTTTTTTTATAGTTATTATTACAAATATTACAAAACAAAATGTCAGTATTAAATAAAAACTAAATTACAGTAACAGTCGTAGTTTCACTGAGCTTATTCTTTTCTTTCATCTATTGTTTTAAATAAACAGTTAATTTAAATAAACAAAAAATTTACAGCTCATTATCTTCGCGAAACGATTTCTCTTGTCGACAGAACAACACACTTTTTTTTACATTTATTGCTTTTGAGATAACAACTTACCTAAATATCCAGTTACTTAACGAGAACAAGCAATCCCTATAAAAGGAAGCTACGATTTTACCGCTATTTCTATTATAGAGATGTAACTAAGTGTTAGAAGCGATGGTAGCTTACTGGTGAGGATTAAACTCTGTCCAGTTTGATTCCCACACGCAACTTTTTTTTTATGTTTATAGACGAGCGCTTGACTGCAATCACACCTGATGGTAACCTAGAAGATGCCTATTCGCTCTTGATTTTAAGGTTAAGGACTCATTTTTTAGTTACTGGGGAAAATGAAAGCAGGGCAGGAAGGGCATTCCAGGCTCTAATTTCTCGGAGTTGTGCGTTATGAATTTAAAGAATAATGCAAATGAAATATAATATTGTTTTACCATGTTAAAAAAAGAGTGCGGTTTAAATTCGACTGGTTAGGTAGGTATGATGACAAAAGCGGTGGTAGCTTAATGGTTAAGTCTACAGCCTACTATTCGGCGGGAGCGTGTTCTATTCCCGGCACGACAATTAATGAATACACATTTATTCTTATTATTGCACACCAAAACAGAATAAGTAATATCACTAGCTTCAACGTTTAAACTACATGATTGACGCCTGAGAGTTCTCCATGTCGTTTTCTGAGGCGTCTGAAGTCTATCATTAGACTTAGGTCCCTATAGTGGGCCGATAATGGGTCGATAATGTATGTTCCGTATAGGCTACGAAACGGCTGGACCGATTTCAATGCAACTTTCAGGGAATCTCCGGATTGACCTGACGAGTAATCCTGTAAAGTTTGGTGACGATCGGAGCACTCCTATTTTTGAACCGTCAAACTGTCAATTACAGCTTTTATTTACTATGATGATATTCTATTGTTGGGTGTACATGGGTGTAGATAATGATCTTCACCCGCTCGAGAAGAGAATAGATGAGAATGAATACGGAGAGAAATAAATGAATTGAATATTTATGAATATTATGAGACTTAAATTAAAAAAATTAATGATGTAGGTTTATTGTTTTAATAAAATAAAGCAAAATCTAGCCCGGCGAAGCGGGCTGGGTACGCTAGTAATGAATAAAAAAATACCATATATTTACCAATAATCAAGCAATTGTCGAAATACTTGGCACAGCTTATTATGTAATAAAAATAATAAAAATCGGTTATTTAGTTTCTTACATAGCATATGTAAAAAAACCTGTGTCAGGAGGGGAGGCCTCTTCCATAGTAACAAAAGTCAATATAAAAAAACGATTACGTATTGTTTATGTGTGTGTGTGTGTGTGTGTGTGTATAAAATAGAAATAAATTGAAAGAATAATAATATAACGGATACACTTTACTTAACAATTTATTATACCTATAAGTTTATACGTGAGGCAATTCGAGGGCATCTGACAGTATTCTATAAAGATCTTACAAGAATATTGACCGCAATTTCGACCGCAACTGGCGGTTACCGAATATATGGGACCCGCATAGGATATACTTAGGGTCCCTTGCCATTGAAAACGTTGTTGGTTCGTCTATAACACGTACTAATACTTATGTTGAATAGTTACCCTTGATGGCAATCTCATCTTAAGTATATCCAAGTATAGATAGGAAACTCAAATTGTATCCCCCCATTATATCCACTCACACGGGATAAAATTTACTTGTACTGCCAAAGTACGGCAATAGGAGAAAGGAGAAGTTTACCCCCGCTTAACATTATAAATTTATCGTTTGGATTTTTGTAGCCGTTTGTGACAGATGCGTATTTCTGCCGTTGTCAGCATTGTTTCAATGATGTGTTCGGATCTGGAGGGCGAGGTTGCCGGTGTAATGACATATGGCATATGAGGCATAACGCCTACGCCTCAGGTGGATGGGGACCAGCAGACACGTTTGAGGACGTGTTTCTGGCATGCCATGCGAAGTGTAGCTCCGTATTTAGGCACTGGTCTTCTTTTACCAATAACGCAATAATAGAGCTATGGATCGATTTATTATTTATTTAAACATCTTTATTGCGTAGTAAAGGAGAAATTACAAATATAGGTTAAAAAAAATTTAAAGCAAAAGGAGAACTTATCACTAAAAGTTATCTCTGCCAGGTAACCTTAACGATAGTGCACAATAATACAGGAGAGACGGGAAATCGCAATTACAATAAACAATACATAAATTTACACACTAAAGTACATACTATAGCTAACTTAAAAGAGATAAATAAAATAAGATAATAAATATTTATATATATCTTAATATATATAAATCTCCTGTCACGATGTTTGTCCGCGATGGACTCTTAAACTACTAAACCGATTTTAAATTGAATTGGCACACCGTAAGCAGTCTGGTCCAACTTAAGAGATAGGATAGCTTAGATCTTTAATTATAGTCGCAATTTTATTTTATTGCAAATTTTTTGTCTATAAATAATATGGTATTATACTCCTTTAAGGCTTAGAGATACTGAATACTTTAAAAGCAAAATCAAACGCAGACGAAGTCGCGGGCAACAGCTAGTTTACTATAGATATATAAGTACATATATGCGAACAACAAAATTATAATGACAAATAGTGATGTCTAACACGGCTTTTGAAAATAGCTAGGGATTTAGAGCGACGAATATCGTCAGGGAGTGCATTCCACAGCGTTGCAGCTTTTATTCCGAGTAACGATGTGAATTCAATGTATAGAGATAGTTTATGGGCTACTACTTATTCCGGAAAAAAGCAAAGTTCCTATGGGAAGATAAACTTACGCTTTACGCTCACGCTTGCGCTTGTTTACCTTATTGCTTGCTTGCTTTTTTGTTCGCTTCCTTGCATTTTTTTGGATAAAAAGTAGCCCATGTAGGTCATAAACTATTTCTATGCCAAAAGTCACGTCAATATGTTGCTCTGTTGAAGCGTGATTGAAGGATAAAACGTAAGCGTAAGTGCCCACAACTGTGAATTTTTCGGGATTAAAAGTACCCCATGTCACTTTTCGGCCCATAATCTATCTCTATGCAAAAAATTACATCAATCCGTTGCTCTGTTCTGTGACGGACTACTTTTGGTCCTGGAAAAAATCCAATTTGCCCCATTAAAAAAACGTGAGCTATCGTTCTTCATTCCCGTCTTAACAAAATAACCAAAAGACTTTATTTTTGGCATACAAATAGTTGAAAGGACGCAGAATAAAGGAGACAAGCGTCTGTATTCATGATCGGTGTCCTATTCCTGCTGGCAAAGTTTATCAAATTACTACGCGAGCGAAGCCGCGGGAAAAGCTAGTTTTTATATCAAAACCACCGGTGCAAAATCGGCAAGGCGGACATACATTTTGTCCTTTCCCCGTGTATAAAACATCTCCTACACTTCCGCTAGCAATGCTGGTGTTATTATGCAGTCTAAGATGTTTGCGGGCTAACTTATGAGGGGTATGGCAGTCATATTATAGCGTAAACCCTAATTGGTTTTTACATAACATCGTTCCGGTACGCTTAAACGTGTGGGACCAAATCTTTATCGCTAGGGTCATAGGGTGGTAGCTAGTCACTGCCAAAGCCGAGGCATTTAACGTTCTGGTATGATGTCGCGGTATTGTAACTGCCATATCACATAATGGGTTAGATTGCTTCCATCTTAGATTTTAGCAGGAGACAATTATCTCCCCGGGGAAAGGATAAAAATGTATCTTGTCCCACAGCTGTACCACCTCTCAGAGTGGAAATAATAACCAAATAATATAAGTAAGTGTGTAATATAAATGGGGGCAAACTTCTCCTATTCCATGTTTCTGAGCTGTAGGAGGTGGACACGTTAATTATATCCCCTGTCAGGGGAAAAAATCGGGCGATATAATTTTTGTCTCCTGCCTGCGCTAGCCCTGCTGGGGAGATATCAGTCAAGGACTAACGTGTAATGAAAAAAAAACGACCCATTAGTCCGCCACTGCATCAACTAAAAATAAATCAATACACACATTAAACAACATTCATCCTTTGCCCGCTATTATAACTGGTTTTTTTTCAAATCATCTAGGACCCGTTTGTTTTTTTTTGGTCCAAAAGAAATATACGTTACCGTTCTTTCAACTGACTCTATGCCAAAAATCAAACCGACACGAATGTGTCTAGGGCGTAAAGGAAGGACAAACAAACGAACACACATACTTTCGCATTTAAAATATAAGTAGGACCTACATACATATTAAGTTTGAATACCTATTAAAGCGATTTCAAACTCAGCTGCTTCGTATCTACTTCCAAAATACACAGGAATGATATTATTATTCAAATAATCACATTCAAATAAGTATTAAATATGAAGTCCACTTAAAAATGATAATTAATTATCACGATGAGATACCAGTAATTACAGTGATAATATAAAATTACGAAAATTACAACTGTATCTGTTAAAGTCCGCGTTGAGATAATTTCAGCATAAAGTGAAATTAAACGGGCATAAATATTAAACGTAATTCTGATTGCAACAAAAATGTATTCTTTAAATGTATGTGCGACTTTTAATATTGAAGAAGTCTATATCCATACTTCCCCTTATGTTATATGCTTATCTTATATAATAAAAAAAGTCGTTGCTATAAGACAAATGGTTAAAAATTCATTGATTTCAAGTAGGCTGACTTTATTTAAGGCACTTTTAAAACGTCAAGTTATCTGTTTGTACTTGATTCTACCATCGGATCGGAAGACAAAATCTAACTATTAATAAACTCAGCAGTTGCTCTTTTCCAACGACAACTATTAATTTATACATCGGTGATTTCTTTACATACATTTTGACATCTATTCAAACTAATACTTTCTGTGGCTTTTTTTCGTAACATAGAGAATAAGAGTAGGTTACAATAGAATCAGACGTCTGATCTTAATGAACACAAAATTATTAAACCTACCTACGGCTAATGACTTCTAACAGTAAGCACTTATAAACACAATAGTAATTGAGTAATAGTTTTTAGTAGAATGAGCACAGACAAGCTTCTCATCTCCATAAACCGCAACGTCTGTCAGTTATGGTTATTCTCTATTAAGCAGGTTTTCTCAAGTATCTAATACAGCGGGCTTACTACCATGGCTTAAAACACTATTTTAAAATGACAGTTTTATTGACATAACTTGACTTCCATATAATCGTAATCATAAAAGCGTCAACAATATTTAAAAGAAACATCGCGACTACTATGACCCTGTTGTCGCAAAAACCGTAGTTTCAATTCCCATACAAAATTACCAATTTAGATGTTATCGATTTCTCGGCCATCAGTCCATTGCGGTTTAATTTTCCATTCTTCTTTATTAAGCTAAATGCCTTTTAGATTTTTTGCGCAAAACTAGCACAGCTACTGACATTTTTTTTTAGAGATATCACATATGTCTTCATAAAATTTGTAAACAATATTATTCTCTATTTATCTGCACATTTATGCTCACTTATATTATTCAAATTATTATTTATTTAGTTTGTGGTTTTTCAGCGATTTATTGAGATTAGCTCCCAAAGCAAAGAAACATATAGAAAGCATTTGTTTTATTAAAAAAGGTTTACGAATAGATACGTGCAAACGTGCACAGTAGGTATGTCTCGTGCATATGAAATCCTCGATGTGCATATGAAGTCATTTATAAATACCCTTAGTAAACAGGAATACTAAAATAAAATTAACAGTTCGTTATCACATAAAAACCGCTTAAAACCCAAACTTATTTTAATGACTTGACACACAAACATACCTTCACATGCATGCACAAACCTGATGCGTGTATGTGAAGGCGTATTCGAGTTATTGTTTTAATATTAGATATTTTCCGTTGCATTAATAATCCATACCCTAATTTGAACTTGAATGTAAACACCGCCAATGTTACAGCGTACTATTTCTTATAAATACTATGTTTTGTAATTTCTCAAAAAGTATTAAACCTAGAATAAAGCTTATTTAAATCAAGATTTAAAAACTTTGCGGTATAAGGAACCCAATCATTTGCCCGTTCAATTAATTGATACATTGTTTTAATTCGTACTTTGTTACAATGTTGCTTTAATAGGTCCTCGTAACTTCTTACGACACTGTGAATCGGAGTAGGATTGGTAGCCAGGCACATTAAGTTCTTAAAATTCATTTTCATAGTTGCTTGTGGCATAATACTTTATTAGTACAGGTTTAATGTCGTAAAGTCGTATCGTAAGTCGTCGTGTCGTTTTTTCTATCTATTTCTATTTTTTTTCTAGTTAAGACACGTTAGTTAGTATTAATAAACGGAACCGATGGCTTAATATTATTTCTGAGGCACGTGTGCACCGCACACATGGCCTATCTATAAGCTGATACTAAGAATTTCTTGACTGGATACAGGATTACTTAAAGTCTATGTTTTACTAACTTGTCTTATTAAAAAAAAAAAAAGGTTTGCATTACTTGTGTTGTAAAATGTATTATAAAAAAGAAGAAAACAAATGTGATGAAATAAATAAAAAGATATCAAATAAAAATAATATTCTTTATGAATGAATGTCTTTTATTATATTTTAAACGATTTAAACACTAAAAAGTTATTGATAGATACTTAGTAACAAGACATGAAAGAAAAATGGAGTTTACCGATTGAGATACGATTTACTTTGCCGTAACTGAGAATCCAACCATGGACTTCGAAATTCGTAGCCCAGCATGCAAATCACTGGAACAACGAGGTTGTTATAGTTCTATATAAATAACCTAACCAAAACAAACAGTGGTTTAATAGTGGCCCAGTGCGGATAGTATAGGTGGACTCCACGCGCCTTTGAGAACATCATGAAGAACTTTCGGGCATGCAGGTTTCCTCACGATGTTTTCCATCATCGTTGAAGCAAGTTATATTTTGAATATTGCTTCATCTCACATAAATTAGGAAAATTAGAGGTGCGTGCTAGTATTCGAACTCGGCCCCCCGAAAATGAAGCAGAAGCAACCACCTACCGGCTATCACGCTTCTCGAATCAAAAATATGTGCAAACAATTAAAAAGCGCACTTCTGTTTAGCGAATGCTTTTTAGAAAGATTCACTTAATTTACAATATTGAGATTATTTTAAATTTTTCATTTTAGCAGCGGGTCATGCAATATCATAAGATATATTCAATTTTGCATTCGAATTTTATGCGCAATGTCATAAACTGTAGTTTATAAATAAACTTTGCCACTTAGAATAAATACGATTTTTTGGCAGTATTTCTTTTACCATGTAATGTAATCACGAAGGCCTTAAAAATAAACGTGGAATGGAATGACGTCGGAGTAGTTTATTCAGTGTTTTGACACGCTCTGAAGTTTGAAAGGTGTTCTCAGTTGAAGTGCCTGAAAACCAGTAATGTTGCCAGTATTGACTTTCAGATCTGAAACGTGGTAGCTTACTGTGGGCTTCACAAGAATGCTCAGAGGCAATCAGGGGGCGATAAGGCTTTCTATCCGTGTTTTACGTATATTGTATTCTTCATAAAAATATTTATCAGTCATCTTAGTACCCATAACACAAGCTACGCTTACTTTGGGGCTAGATGGCGATGTGTGTATTTTCGAAATATATTTATTATTATTTATATCTACGTGATCAAAATCAGGAATGGGATCCGGAAATCCCTAGAAGAACACATAACTCGAAGAACCGATGGACGTTGCGGTCCCAAGGTGTTGGACCATTCCAACGGTGAAATCCCCTCACCGTTAAACGCAGCGTTGGTCGGCTCTCAACGAGGTGCACCGACGTCATCAAACGAGTCGCTGGAAGCCACTGGAAGTAAGCTGCATAGGACAGTTGATTTTAGAACTCAGTTGTATTGGTGGACTCAACACGCCTTTGAGAACTCGCAGGCATGAAGGTCTCTCACGACTTTGTCCTTCACCGTCGGTGCAAGCTATTAAAAAGATAGAGAGTAAGATTTAATGGCTAGAAACGCTTCTCTGACGACCTCCCTGGCACAGCGGTGAGCACTGTGAATTAAAGTAGGAGGTCCCGGGTTCAATTCCCGGTAGGGGCAATTTGGGAATTTATAATTTAAATTTTCTCTGATCTGGTCTGATCTGTCCCTATAGACAAAGACGTGCAGCTAAGCGATTTAGTTTTTTTTTTAGATGTCGCGTAAAAACTTATTAGGGGTATGACTACCCTTAACAAGTTAGCCCGCTACCATCTTAGACTGCACCACCAGGTAAAATTGCAGTAAAGGGCTAACTTGTAGAAGAATAAAAAACAAAGCATAACTTTAAAAAGTTAGAGGTTGTGAGAGAGGCAGGGATTCTATCACCGCTCGTCTAGTTCATAACTTCACTGAGGTATTATCACGCAAAAAGCTAAAGGCTGATGAGATCAAACGCTATCCTGTCATCGATAAAAAATCACGAGCATCTGAGTTCTGACAATAGCTCGTTGATAAATTCAACCCGCGGCTTCGACGTAACCACAGGTCAGATGGTTATCAAATAACTAACTGGGGCAGACTTAGCTCAACCTTTTAACGTCAACTGATGTCTGCCCGTCCGCACGGCTAACCTACAAACAATAAAAAATATTTTTCACTTCTCATGCTCTAAGAGTGTGCCATTTTATTTTATTTCCGAAGTGAAAACTTCTTTAGCCGCGTTGTACGTTATTAATTAGGAAAAAACGTATTGGTTCACGTTACCGATGACCTCGACATGCTAGTATGTACATATATACGTATTTATACACTGATACAGGGTTTTCCAACCTAGAAGCCGTAAAAAGTACCTACAAGTGCTACATTTTGAAAAAAAATATCTCAATTCTTTGTTTATTACTTATTACGGTTTTATTAATTTCATAATAAGGATTTTTTGATTTTTTTGCGCCTATCTGCCTAAGTAACAAATATCGTACCTATATATTTTAACTAGCTACTCGTAGAAATTTCTTAACTTAGTAAGGTTGGCAAACCCTGCACTAATCCATAGTATGGTATTTGTACGGGAGTAATGCCCTCGACCATAACAATACGAAGATCTTCCTTCAAGCGGGTGTTCGTGCTCATGGACCGATGTCCAAACTTTTCTTTTCTTTTTTTGGGAGGACTGTAACCAATAACCACCTGAGGGGTTGTTACAGCGTCACCGGGGAGATAAGAAGCCCCAGGGCTCGATGACAGCGGGGCAAGGGGGGACGTCGATCCGAGGGTACCTTCTTCGAGGGCTCAGACCTCGGCTTGGTTCGACGTTTCCGACTAGTACATTCATCCATTCAGTGGCGCGCACTTAATACATGCACAAAAGCACTGCCTACCCTTAAATTGATATATAACTCGTATAAGAGGAGAATTTTAGCCGTTTTATGCAATTTTCCTGCTGTATGCATACCCTGATAGGAAACTCAGTGCACGCCACTATATCCATTTCAGTCCATTTGGATGTTGTATATAATATACCTAGTATTGGATATTGGATAGAAGCAGGCGTTCCTTTGCGGAAATCCACTTTACAATGAACAATTGTTAAGTTAACAATTGTTCATTGTAAAGTCAACATCTCCTGAGGATGCTCCGGTTTCGGAGCGAAACGTGCGTAGAGGGTATATTGCCGAGGATCTGTTTGGTGTTGAGTATAAGGATTGAAGAAATTATAAATTACACCACACAGATTCTCTTGCTTTTCGCGGAGTATAGCAAATTAAGCTTAATTTTGATAATATATACCTAGTACTTATTTGTAAAACTTGGCGCGCTGCAGGATCTTAGGGGCGCCATCTAGTAAGGTAATGTAGAGACCGTCACAGTATATACTCGAATGTAATATATGCGTGTTTGACTTTTTGGATGGGTAAAAACAATAAAATCTTGTAATTTCGAGTCACCGACATAGCAGTCCACCAATCCGCACTGGGCAAGCGTGGTGGACTACGGCCTTAACGTTTAATTTTATTGTTTTTTTTTTAATTCTTAATGTTATAATGCTCATTTTTATGTTTTTATTTAATTTAATTTGTTGTAATTATTATTCGTTCATAGATTCTTTTAATTGGGCAACTGTAATGTCTTCACGGGGTGCGTTATATAAATAAAAATCAATTACCCCATCTCATTGTGGGAGGAGACCCGTGCCCTGTAGTGGGCCGGTAATGGGTTAATATGATGATGATGATGACATAGCAGTACCTAAAGTTATGTTTAACACTTGACAAGTTTATTTTGTGCTTCGGCTAAAGAAGCTTTCACTACAAAAATTATCTTCGTCTTATACATTCAGAACGCAGTGAAATTAATTGATTCGCAAATATCTATGTATGGACAAATTACTTTGGTTTCTGTTTCGTGACTCGAACAACTGGCACCTTATAAAAATAATTATTTAATAATAACTTTACCCGTCAACCCATTGGAGCAGTGTGGTAGGTCGAAGCTCTAAATCTCTGTCTGCTATTACTGAGGAAACTCACAGTTCGCCATTCCGCATACAGGACTAGAGCATTGATTAACAACATCTTAACAACTTAATTTCAACAATAATTGTTACAACAGCAATAAATTAAAAAAAAGAAACAAAAAGGCTACATAAGTCAAATGGTACCATTAAAAATGATGGTGTATAATATTAAAATACAGAATTTTCTGCACCAGCGTCATTGTCTTTTTACATTTTGAACATAAGGCCTAGTGCAGGAATGCCATCTTTGATTATCTTTATTCACCTTGCGATGCATCGTACACATAAATTTTGTTTCTCCATCGGGTTACAATTGTAATAAAATTGAACGCTTCCAGGAATAAAAGCATTACTTACGCTTTCTATACACATTTATTGTAAGTTTTTTTTGTTTTTTATCAAATCAACATCATCACTTCAACCGATTGACGTCCACAGCTGGACATAGATCTTTCCACAATACACAGTCCTAGGCTGCTTTATTACAGTGACTCGTTTGAGGTCGCCAAAATTTAAACAAATTAGGTACTAATATTATAAATGCCACCACCAATCCGCACTGCCCAGCATGGTGAACTACGGCCTTAACCCCTTCTCATGGTGGGAGGAGACCCATGCCATTTAATGGGACGCTAATGGTTGATTTTATGATGATGATGATTATAAATGCAAATATGTATTTTAGTGCGTTCTTCTTTCACGCAGCAACAGAGCAACACAGTTATAGTCCGGAGAGTTTCACATAGTTCTATATAATAATAATAATAATAAAAAAATATTTATTAACCACAATAAATAAATTACAATATACTACAAAGAGAGGACGTTGCTTCGTTATGGTCAACGGGTATACTAAGCTTTTACTCAGGTCTGTGCCGCAGCACCATGGCAGTTAATGCCAAGGAATACTACAACGCTGATTCTCAGTAGGGACCAAAGGTAACGGGTTTTCGCGAACCGGTAGCGACATGGTCTGACGTAGTGTTCGTATACTCTATGGGTAAGTTATTGATTAATAACAAATATATTAAAAACACTACGTCCTTATAACATAACAATACATAATTACAAACATAAATTTAGGTCTACAGATTAATAAAAAAAAACAAAATTAATACGATGCAAAAAGAAAATCAAAAATAACCTACATACTAATACTACAGATTAAACTACTAACCGTAGGTCACAGACTATACTAAGTTACACTAGTTTGTTTTCCACGTTTTCGCCACGTCTCTCACCAGTGATCATTGCCACGTGTTAAGTATATGTGTGTGGTAATGATGCAGTCTAAGATGGTAACGGGCTTTACCACGGTCGAAGTCTCCTGACAAATATGAAGATTTGCCACCAATTAAAATGTTTCAGGCAATTTCGTTTTGTTTTTCCTTACATGTTGAAGGTGCGATGCGGCAGCTAATATTACGGCAGTCATTAGGGCAAAGTACCTATTTAATATTTGACCGTTTCTAACCATAAAAACTTGGAGGCCATATAAAAGCTGTAAAACCCTCCTGGCCGTTTGGATTTTATAAGGCTTTCAACACTAGGTTAGGCATCGCTTTTTCATAAAGATTGTCTACATAACTCGTACAAAAAATATATACAACGACAATTCAAACATCGCCATATTGCCCCAAAGTAAACGTAGATTGTGTTATGGGTACTAAGATGACTGGTGAATATTTTTATGAATAATAAACATAAATCTTATATCTTTAAACGAGCAATTCTTGTATATATATATATACTTGGAATCTCTGAATCGGCTCGGTTTCGGAGGCGATAAATCGATCTAGCTAGGGTTATTTTTAGAAAATGTCATTGTATTCATAGTTTCCGGTAATAACCGATTTGCAGACGAAGTTGCACGGGTCAGCTAGTACTTATAATATACAGATAAACACCCAGATACTGAAAAAACATTCATGTTCATCACACAAACATTTTCCAGTAGTGGGAATCGAACCCACAGCACACACCCACACAGCCTTAGACTCAGAAAACAGTGTTTTGGAACTGCGTGGTGAGGCTATTAGCCTCGTATATATTATATTATGTTATATAAAAAAGGAGTTTGAAACTTGAAAAATGATTTAATTAATAAAAGAGAACAAATTCTTCATCATTATCAGGAAAGGAAAGGGCGAAAAACCGCTTCGATTTGTAAAACTAGTTCGCAAAAACTAAACAGTTTTTTTTCAGTATATAACAAAAAAAATCTTTTTCATCACATAAATTGATACTAAACTAAGATGGCATGAAAATATCAATGCTGTTTCTTTTTAAATTTACTGTGTTTTAAGTTTGACGCGTCGGTGTATGTGTGTGTGTGCGCGCCACAGAATGTCGGATTACACATTATTTCACAAAAACCTCAGTATGGGTATCAAATAAAAGGGCTCTAATGGTGAAACACACGATGACAAATTTCAAAACCAAGATGGCCGCCACTAAATAGCGAATTAAATTTAATTTTGCAAAAAACTGCTTCAATAAAACCAGTGCTGGGGGTTTATTTAATGTCAAATTTATGCCTATACTTTTGTTAATAATTCTGATATTTTTTGTGACAGCCGAGAGTTCGCACGTGTACGCTAAGCCCAACAAAGGTGTATCATAAACCTATATCACATTAAAGTGGCCCCCCGCCACACTACAAGGTTTTTGCAGAACACTACCAATAAACTGGATGTTTATTGATACATTTTTAACCTCACCCGCGAGGAATAAAATAAAAAACGGATTTACGTGCGCCAATATTTACGTTAAAGAGTAAATTGTATTAAGTGATATACACGCATTAACTACTGCCACGTCGGATCAGTGGTAAGCAGGTTCGAAAACTTGTGAAGGTACATATTCGATTGCCGGCTGTTCTAAATAGATAAAGTAATAGTTACATAATTAATTCTTTTGTATCACTCATGCGGGTAAAGTAGTATCTTGACGCTCGCTGTTGCGGTTGAAAAAGAACCGTTTGCCCAATTTAAAATTTGAGTGCGACAAGTTTACTTGTCGCACAAGAGCGAGCGTACTACTTTCCCCGCATGAGTAATAACAAAATGGTATGTGCAACAAGTGCGACATCGATTACCCACTCAAGCGAATGACCGCACTCGCTTCTCTCGTGCGTTCAACTTCGCTTTCGTGGGCAATCGACAACTTGTCGCACTAGTTGCACAATATACTATTGTCCAACTCCCTTTCACAGTAGCGCTGTGATCTTATAAATGGGAGGTCCCGGGTTGGACTCGCGGCAGGTGAAATCCGATTACCGGGTCGAGCGAAATAAATGAAGAAATAGTAACATGAGCATCACCATGCTTCTGTCGATTTGCTGTGTACAGTTGTGAACGCTGTACAGGGTCTTATAAATGGGAAGTCCCAGGTTAGAAACCCGGCAGGGGCAAAGTGAGAATTAATATTTTCTGAATTTTCTGTCCGGTCTAGCGTAAGGCTTCGGCAGACTACCATACCAACAAAGACGTGGCGAATTGGCGTTCCGGTAACATGTCTCGTGGAAACCGATTAGCGTCATTTAATAGAACTGCGAAGCGGCGATAGCCCAGTGGGTAGGACTTCCATTTTACTATCGGTGGGCAGAGTTCGAATCCCAGCATGCAGCTCTAACTTTTCTAAGTTATGTGCGTTTTAAGTAATGAATACATCACTGCTTCAACAGTGAAAGAAAAACATTCACATTCAATACATTCGTGACGAAACCTGCAAGCCTGAGAGGTCTCAATTATGTTTTCAAAGGTGTGTGAATTCCACCAATCCGTACTAGGCTAGCGTGGTGGACAATGGCCTATCACCTCTTTCTATCTGATTTTAGGTATACTCAGGGACAAACTTATTTTTAAAAAAGATGGCAACACTAGCGTAATTTTTCCAAAATAACAATTCTTTAAGTTTAATGGTAATTAGCTAAAGTGAGTGGTTCTGCACGTACCTCTACGACTCAAAATACTCGCGTTACAAATCTATCACTTACCATCGCGTGGGCTGACTACTCTGCCTTTTTTAAACAAAAAAATTCAACCCGCTACTTAAAAACTATAGTGGATCAAACTGGAAAAAAAAGCTACACAAAAAACAATAAATACATAAAAAGCATAAAAAACGCAGTGTAACAAATTAAATCGTTACCCATTAATGTCGTATTGAACCAAAATTCTTTTTTCCTTAGGACCAACAAGTAAAAGGTAAAGATGGCCGAAACGTAACGCATTTGTCTCCCTGCGTGTGACGCCATGATATTTATTTAAAAAAGGAATACATTTAAATTTCGAATAAAAAAACGATGTCCCGTTTTGTTTCTCTTTCGCCTGCCCGCGCTTTGAGATAAAACCATAGATGTATACGACGGTCTGCGCGTATATGGAATATTTAATTAAAGATCCTAAAGATTTGTATAAATAAACAGATCAGAAAAGTAGTTCTTTGAACTACAAAACTTCCAAGTGTTGTCAAATTTGTGTACGAAGAGGTGTCAAATTTGACGTGTTCTATTACAATTTCATACATGTTCGGGGCCTTATAGCATTGGCTTTATTAAGAAACGAAATGACACTACAAGATAAAAGTGCACCTAACATTAAATATTTGCTAAACCTATATGGTTTAAACTAATTAATAAAAAATATTACAGTTCTATTTCTATGGCATTTTTTACATGTACCAAGATAGTGATTTACTCTCTTGCTTGCTAATTATATAATTTATTAATAAATACTTTATTCATATTAGAGAAGATAATATTGTGTTTTCTGAAAGACATTAATATTATACTTATATTCCCTGAAATTATTTATTTTTAGGTTACTCTTTATTACTTTACTCTTTGCTCATTATTACTTTTAAACTTTGGTCTGAAACTATTAAGATTCAAGATATAGGATTTAAGATACCTAAAATATAAGGATACGTAATCGCGAATGCTATACTTCGGTCCTCTTCTAATATATTGTTTCGCATAATACATTTCTCGCTAACCACACTACACGTCTATGGACAAAACGATCGGACGCACCTCTCTATCGTATGCCATATATTAAACAGGGACACGAATATTTTCTTTTTTTTTTCAAAGGCCGGTTATGACTCTGTGTTGAAGATCATAAAGAATTTAAAAATGATATTACTAAGACGCTGGACGGATATTTTGAATGTTTACTTTGATACTGTGGCGTTGTTGTTTTTTAACGAGAAACGTGAGCAGGGAAGAAAGTTTTGTCTTATCTTAAATAAGTTCCCACAGCTCTGCGTCAATTTTTTTTTTAAATCGCTTGGCAATGAAATATTCTTTAATTAATAATTATAGTAATAATTTATATACTACGACAACGCACACATTGCCATCTAGCCCCAAAGTAAGCGTAGCTTGTGTTATGGGTACTGAGATGACTGATGAATATTTTGTGAATAATATACATAAATACTTATAATATACATATAAACACCCAGACACTGAAAAACATTCATGCTCATCACACAAACATTTTCCAGTTGTGGGAATCGAACGGCCTTGGACTCAGAAAGCAGGGTCGCTGCAAACTGCGCCAATCGGCAGTACTTACAGTAATTACAGTAATTATAACATCTGTCATGTGTCTATGGTAGGAATTATTTTATTTATGGCGGCAAATGGCTTTTAATACTGTCAACACTGAAGATATGACTGTACGGTGATATACCGTACGAAAAAAATCACATAAATCACCAGAAATACTGATATACTTGTGGCAGTATATAAAGTCATAAATCAAAACAAGTAGGAGATACTAAGATGCTAGACATATACCAGAAAAATCACACGTGCTTAGTACAAATTTAATTAATCTTAGAGTTCTGTTGTCTCTTTGTCTAATAAAACTTATTGCACTTACATAAAAAAAAATTACGAGCTTCAGTTAATTCAATATAATAAAAACATACACAGGTTCATTCAACGCAATATATTTTTGACGTGACAACGTCTTATAAATTGGTTTGCCGGGTGACACTTCAAGAAACTGCGTTACGCTCCGCTCACGTTATGCGCTCACAATGAGAGCGAGTGAGACGCACGCGTCCCTTCCACTCGGGCATGGTTAGCCCGCCTAAGAGCGAGAGAGACAGACATAAAAAGTGAAAGGCACGCGTCCCTTTGTAGTAAACGCTGTTTCATTGTACGCAAATGTATTGCAAGTTATTGTATGTATATTTGTATATAAATACGTATGTATGTGTAAAGGTAAAAATAAAATTTTGTTAATATGAAATTCAGTGCGAGATTCTTTGTATAAATTAATGTTTTAAATATAATTCTTTGTATAAATAAATGTTTTAAATTGTTACTATTATTTCATCCTTCTTCCTACTATACGAATGAATATTCACATTAAAATTATTTTACCACTCAAAGTCGTTGTCACGTAAAACTTTCGCCCGTATACCGACTTTACAGGCAACCAATTTTTTTTAAGAGGGTTTTATATCTCGACTTTACTTTATATATGTATTTCAAAACACTGTAAGGACGAACAGCGTTTTTTTTCCATTACAAAAAAAATTGAAATATGAACCAAAAGAACGTTACGATAACGTAAAATTTTGTTTAATAAATTTGTAGATCTGTTGTTTTATAAATTTATATTCTATTAGCTTTATGATGTTGAAATTCCAATGCACGCGGATTAAGAATAAAAAAGCCAAACGCTACATTCAATCACGTCCGTTATCAATGATACAGGTAAAGCCGCGGTGCACAGTGGTGCCAAAGGGAAGTTAAGTAGAGCATCATCCGGACTCAGTGGTACGTCGAGGAACGAAAATTCGTGCCATTGTGGGAACAAGGATTCTTTATTTAAATATGTTTAAAGATTTTTATTTTTAAGGCTGAAATTTTTAATTTTTTTTTTAAATAAAATTTCAAGCGAGGAAGTTAGACCGGCCTCCACTTTCGAACAGGGTTGTTTCTCATAGGCCGGTCGGATTTAAGACTTGACGTCCGGGTGTCCTGCTCGATAATAATCTACTTTTATTGAATAAAAAAAGGTATTTTTGATGGTATCTTATTTAAAATGAAGAATGGGAGATTTTTTGGTATGTGTTTGTAATGTTCGGGTATTAATTCTTTAAGTTTTTTTCACATAAACCATTTATTAATAGGGACTTGTAGATATGTATTCTAGGAGCTTTGCTACTCGCCGCAATGCACTGATACTTTATCCTACTTTTGGACAGTCGATTAGCACAGTGGGCAGCGACCCTGCTATCTGAGTCCAAGGCCGTGGGGGATTTGTCTGGGTGTTCATATGTATTTTATAAGTATTTATGTATTTTATTCAGAATACAAAATATTCATCAGTCATCTTAGTTACATCTTAACACAAGCTACGCTTACTTTGGGGCTAGATGGCGATGTGTGTATTGTCGTAGAATATTTATTCATTTATCCTATTCAGTATTCTATACCATACCGTACCATACTATACCAAGCTATACCATTTGACGCAAGTCATATTAACTAGTAGAAAAACTCTTTATGACAGAGCTCGTCCGGGGGAGTACTACCGCTATTATCTTTACCGCCAAGAAGCAGTATTGCTCGGTTAGTTAGCAGCAGTATATTGTTAAATCATCCTTAGCCTGTAAAAGTCCCACTTTTGGGCAAAGACCTCATCTCTTATAAGGTAAAGGTAGTTAGAGCATAGACCCGCCATGCTGCTACGAATCCAACTGGCGAGCTACCGAGACACACTTAATTCGATTTCCGGTGCGTAAAAATATTTGATCACTCAAACCTCGCCTATTGATATAGCATTTATCACGTTCAACAACTGAGCTGAGAGAGTTCTCATACAGAGTTCAGCTACGATTGTTAGTTACTGGGTTTTTCTTATAACTGTCAGAGATTGGCGTTCTTGTCCACCGTGCCTCAGAGGGCTCGCTAAGTGTATCACTAATAAGTGATATTAATCGTTGAAGCTAACCGATATGGGAGGGTTAGTAATAAGATAAGTAAAACCGCGGAGCATAGTTGTAGGTTATAACGTTGGAGTTATATCCTAAGGGAAGTTCATCCGGGATCAGTGTTACGAGGAGGAATGGAATTCCCTTCTCGTGCCATTGGTGGAACGAGTTGGTGGCAGGACGAGGATTCTTTATTCAAAAAAATAAAAATATACTACGACAGTAAACACATCGCCGTCTAGCCCCAAAGTAAGCGTAGCTTAAGTTATGGGTACTAAGTAAGATAGCTGATGAATATTTTAATATGAATTATATACACTTAAATAATTAATATATATACAGATAAACACCCAGACACTGAAAAACATTCATGCTCATCACACAATTTTTATTCCAGTTGTGGGAATCGAACCCACGTCCTTGAATGTTGCCCACAGGGTCGCTGCCCACTGCGCCAACCGGCTGTATTTTTTTAGGCTGCATAAATTTTATTTTTAACGCCCGAAATTATTTATTAATGTAATCGAAAATCTTCAGAGGACAGATGGAGCTAGCCGTTAAGACTGCGGCTTTACGTTCGGGGGGACCGATTTCGAAACCTCTTCCTTTTGTTTTCAGTGATTAAATATCACTTGATTTAAACTTGGATGCCTGAGAGCTCTTCATAATGGTCTCAAGGGCGTGTGAAGTCCACCAATCCGCACTTTGCCATAGAGGTGGGCCTTAACCCTTCTCATACTGGGAGAAAACCCGTTCCATGTAGTGGGCCGGTAATGGGCTGATAATTATGAAAGTGATCAAATAGTTAGTCAAAGTCAAAGTCAAAGTCAAATATTTCTTTATTCAAATAGGCACATAGATGGCACTTTTGATGCGTCTATTACATGGAATATATGACATAGAAGCAAGTTGATGGCGATAACTTAATTCGTCAACTTAAAACTACGAGGGTGTTTTTATTCGTAGGCATATTAAGTACTAGTCACTCAGCTATGTACATGCGAAGGTGAACATCTACCGGCAAGTGAGCCGTCGTCAACATCTGTCAGCTTAAACTACGGAAAAAAAATAACACATAGAAAATAAACAAAAGGAGCCGCTTATGGGAAGATTTTTTCCTACATTTGAGATATCCCCGCATGTCTGCCCGCAGTCATCAATAATGGGAACTATTCGGTTCTTTTAATGGCGACGTGACGACGACGTTACGATGCGATGGAACTACTTCGACTGCGATACGAGTACTACGATTAACCTAATCATCACTATACTCTACTCGCTAGTGTTTTTTATGTCGTAATTTTGAACAGCGGTAGCTTACAACCTGAAGGCGGTATTTTATCCCGGAAAACCTACGGGGGACTATTCTAGCGGAATTGGAAAAAAAATAATTCTGATTTACTTTAGCGACAACAACGAATTTTGGCGTAAAGGTTGATTTTTTTTTGCTGGTGATTACGTAGTGACAATCACAAATTCGATTTTTTTTAAATCCTAACAAAACGCGAAGTGGCGCGCAAAAGCTATATTCTGACAGCAAAAATACTGTGGCTATAGTGGACATAAACGCGAGCAACGCTTCTCATTTTCAAAAAAAAAAATCAGGTTCTTATTTTTATTCATATTATGATCACGACATAGATGTCGTATAATATAAAGTGCATGACCTTTTTAATGTCAAAATCGGTTAAACTCTGTGACTTATGAGCAACGGTGGCGGAATGTCTCTTTTTTTTTTACTTTTACCCTTTTTTATTATCTTGTCCAACAAAGGTTAACCTTGGTGATTCACCCGTTCCGTTCATTTCGGGTTTTTATATCTTTTGAGTATAATTCAACTTTTTTTTTGTGTGGAATTTGTTTAGTTTAGACCTACCACACAAATTGGGTCGCATTAAAATGGATTGGTAAATTTATTGATTTATGTAGCCCGATTTAAAAATTTGCTCGCAGAATTAATGCTAATGCATATTTAAACGATTATGTTCATCAAAACTAGTTTTTGAGCAAAATATTTAATTGCATAAAAAGATTTATGTGTATTCCAATTTTTCTTGTTTATTTTATTGTGTAGTTACTTGTTTTTTTATCGATTTTTAAAACATAAACCACTCTAAACAATAATTATCTTAGACGTTGTTAACATAATAAGACAAGAAAAACTTAAATCTTTACAATACCTAAATATTTTTTTAAACATAGTAGGTATAATTTGCTTCCCAGTCAACAAGAAATTAGTACCTAAGAGTTAGAACAGAGTTTTTAGTAATATATAATAACGATATTATTATTTTTTTTATTAACGATAGGCCAGCGCTTGACGACAACCATGCCCGTTAGAAAGCAATGATTAGATCTAGGTTGGAGCACGCTTGCCTAGAAAAAGCCTATTTACTCTAGCCTTGAAGGTACTCAAATTAGTAGAACGGTGAAGGTGGAGGAATAAAATTGTAAATTTCCCGAGCACACACACCGAAGTTCATCCGGTAAAAAACCGAAAAACAGGCAACATTGCGTCGGTGCTGGAGACTATGTATGATTTGTCACCTATAATTCTCCTGGCGCGACGATCCATATTTATTTATTCACTCAGTTTGTACTGTTACGAAACACGTGTTCTAAATATAAAAATGCTAGAATATACAACTTGAACATAGTTATCGATTTTCATGCCACCCAGAACTAACTTTACGATGTAGAATTCAGGTGTCGGTGTGCGCGCGCATCGTAAAAATTCACTCTCATAATTTTTCTCCATCGCGCCAAAAGAAGTATAACTTCAATAACGGGGGGTTCAGTATGACTGCCATACCCCTTAAAGGTTAGGCTGCATCATCAATTACCTCCAGGTGCGATGGTAACAAGGTTTGTTTCTATTCTAATATCAGCAGTCGAATCACATTGCGGCGGATATTCTTCTCGAAATATTAATTTGAAATATTTCTTAATTAGAATCTCGCTTACCCACAAAGGATTAATTTGATGGGTCCCATTTTGCATAATGGAGCGTGCGAATGGGTTTAAGGATGACCATACGTTTGAAACATTGTATCTTATCAGCTCAGCTTAACAGATCTGTTGAGTACAAAATTTCTGTTAAGTGCGATTAAGAATAAAAATTTCGTATTTTTATTTGTAAAAGATTATGTCTTAGGAACTTTTTATTAAAGCTTTTTTAAGATTTGATGCAGACGAAGTTGCGCGTGTCAGCTAGTGTTCAATAAAATAAAAAAACTATACCTACATGATATTTTTTTAAAAGATAAAATTATTAAAGCATGGTTACACTAATCGTGCAAAGAATATATTACGATGAACTGGTTCACGAACATTTCAGTTAAGAGGTAGTAATTTTTAGATTATTTATTTATTATAGTCTTTGTAATAGTAGAAAGATTAATGAGATACATTTTTATACACCTCTGCCTTACTAATAATGAATTGAAACGCTAATAGGGAAATTGACAATCATCCGTGCTGGTACTGAGGATCTTTCGTCAGAATAACCCTTACATTTTTGGTCCAACCGACGCGACGGCAAAGAATAATTAAGTCCCAACTCAAGGATACAAGCTATACTAATTCACGACAAATTTCACTAAGATCGATGCAATGTTCATCGAAACACAGATAAGAAACAAGCAGTAAACCTTTCGCATTAAGAATACGAGTATTTAGTTAGAGCGATGTGTGTATTGTCATAGTATATTTATTTATTTAACTTGTATTGGGTACCCTTAGGTACAACTAGTGCAAAGACGGCCTTCAGCTTAAACATGTAAGTCTGGGCCTTAACACATAAATTAAAGTCAAAATCACGTCATTTGTACCCGTCCGTCTGTCGGTGCGGGACCGAATGCCAATTTTTCATATTATAATATTACAATAATTACTGCGAATGAAAATAAACTCCCAGCGGGGAGCAAATAAAGACATTGTTGTTATGCATATGTTGAGTTTAGAGATAATAGTGTATTTTTATATTACTACTAGCGGTTCCCCGTGTCTTCGTCCGTTTATAACTAGTTATAGCTAAATCCGGCCCATGAGTAAAAACATTCTACATCGTCCGCCTGTTGTTCGATTCCTTATCATAGAGTGAAGTTTAATGGCTTTAAAACCTTCCAAAAGAATTGGGCTTCAATATCCAAATAGATATTTCAAATGCGACTGGTGGGGCCAGAGATTAACTCGTTTATTTATTTTATTATTTATTTATAAAAAAAAACAGAAGAATAAAAAAACATACCATTTTATTTTACTATTTAGGCGATCCACAAACAAAAGACACTTTCGCTTAATTCACGGTTAGATATCGGCGACTGGCCATGATCGCCAGTTTCAGAGTCAAAATTGAAGCAGCGTTTAAAACTTTATGTTCATTGTAATAATACATAGTATCGATTGATGGTCAATTTTAATCAAACCTCCGTCCGTAACTTAATGATATGTGCAATTACTTAATATAAATATACGTACATAAATAAAATACACCCATGAAAGAGGAGGCCTTTTCCCAGCAGTGGGATATAGAATTGGGTAATGATGACAAAATGTGTGCCTTTAGAGATTTTCAAAAAACTTTGTAATTAATTTTTTTTAAAACCGTAAAATTTTTATTTACTTTGCTATTCACAATTGATCCGTTTGAGAATATTGGTAATAATTAATCCCAATTGATTAAGATATTTACCACTAGCTGGCGTATAAGTCAAGAAGCGTGGAATATATGACAATATACTTACGACCAATCCAAACTATTATTTTTAATAGCGAAAACTACACAGACGTCTGTAGAAAACTCTGAGCTACTACCAAGAAGTTTTACTTCAAAAACAAATTTATAATCGCAAACACCACACCAAATCTCGGCTGATAATCGACTTAAATCGGCACACAGGCCTCAGGTTTTATTTATAGGTAATAATCGAGAACAACGATTTAACGTGCCCTCCGAGGCATGAAAGATAACAGCCAATTTCTGAACTTCGGGCTGGTACTGAGAATTCTTTAACAGAAAATTCAAATACATTTTTTTTGACCGATACGGGATTCGAACCTAAGACCTCGTAACCCGTACCTATCTAACCAAGCTAAACATTAGACCAACAACCCGAGAAAACTCATAATCGAGATGTTAAAATATGTATATAAAGATTTTTCTCTTTGGACTCCATAACGTCTTAGTCACGGGATAATTCAAGATAACGCTTCATTTCAAAGTCAAAGTCAAAGTCAATAAAATGTTTATTCAAGTATAGGTGGCACTTTTATGCGTACATAAAAATTACACGGTAGAGAGATGATGGTTATAATCACATTCGTAAACTTAAAACTAAAGCTACGAGGGTTCCAAACGCGTCCTGGTCTAAGAAGAAGCCCACAACAAACTTAGCTAGGTGTTATTTTTTGTTATCACCATCTCTCAATGTCATTTAAAATTATTAGAAGAGCAATAATTCACACCCAAGATTTTTTATCGATTACGTAGTCCTTTATACTATAATAGGACTTTTCTATAAGCTTACGTTTAATACAAACTTTGAACTTTTTAAGAGATGTCAATGGGTAGTTTCGTTTAATCTAGTTTAATCTAGCGGCTAAATGTATGAAAATATATCGACTAATTATAGTTAGAGGCTTTAAGTTCTGCAGTGGACTGTTATAGGCCATTTATGATCATGATAATACCAAGCATGGCACGAGTACTTAAAAGAAAAGGCGCGATGGTGGTACCCCATTTACTCAACTGCGCGAAAATTGGCACGTTGAGAATGTCCTGCCAAGACCTGAGCCCACCGGCTAACTAGTTCTGAAAAATTCCTCCCAATTCAAGCACCTACCAATATTCAATTTCAAACAAATTGTCGCCTTATAGTGTAGGTATGCGGTAGATTTCGTTGTAACCAAGTAATTATTATGCTTGCTAATTCACGTTAATCTCTTAAAAACGTAATTAACAATTACACAACCAACGTACAATATTCTAGGAAACTGCAGAAAAACGAACAAAAATCGTCGCTGCATTAAAATAATTATAATGACGATGTACCTCGCCTCTCGGTTCACAAAACTGCGTTTAAGCTATAGGTAAAAAAACTGGGCTTTTCTTGCCTAAAACGAAAAACAATCTGAAAAATCCTGACCAACCGTTAAACACTGTCATAACTGTATTCTCAATGTACGAAACAGATTGGAGGCGGCAATTAACAAAAACTGACTCAGAAAACTGAGGGCCTAGAGTTCAGTTGAGCGAAATCGCTTCACATCGCTTTCTTTATGCAGATAGGCCCATAGATGGCACTATTGATGTGTACGTTACATAAAACGTATATAGGTAGGTACATGGTAGTGAGATGATGGCGATAACTTCATTCGTAAACTTACAGTCCAATCCTACAGCTTCTTAATTAAAAAACGTGGTAAAATATATCTATAACCAGAAGCTGAAAATAAGATATAATTAATAAATTAATAAAGGTAAACAAGATTTTGCAAAAGGAACCCGAAATATGTATGGATTTTCGCAAAATTCCTGTTAATAATCGTCATATTCAAACAATTACTGTCAATATGCCAGGAAAGACGATTACATTATAAATACAAAACCCTCATTTAAAGTTTTAATTATTTATTTGTAAAATAACAATAAAAGTGAATACCAGAGTTTATAGCTCGGCCATATATAAAATTTAAGTCAAGACTTAAATATCTGTCCTGACCTTCGACTCTGACGATATACGTTTCGGTTAAATGACTTATCAAATCCGGATGGATTTGAAAAGCCATTTAACGGAAACGTAATCCCAAAATGTGTATTTTCATGTACCTAAATTTAATGTAGTTTAAAAGTTAATGGTTCTCTACTCAGTCTGGTTTTACAGCTACAAGAGCCCAAAAAAAATATGTTTGAAACATACCCACTCAATTTTTACCGACTCCGTGTCCCCAGCCAAATAATTCCGCCAAAGAAACGTATATCAAAAAAGAATGACATACCGACAGACAGAACAAAATGAGCCTAATTACCTGCAATTGAGGCAACCAGTTCCCAACAAACTCAATGATGACTCAAAAACTGGATTTACCACCAAAACAAACCTTATTTCTTACAACACAAGAGTTATAAAAAACTTTGTCGACGGGCAAGTAATATTTTTGTACGCGTATTACAATTTTAAGCTCCTCCCAAGATAGTTTTTTGTTGAAAAATTTTTGGGGCACAGGCGGGGCCAAAGAGAAGCCAGCCCAAGTAATTGCGTTAAAAAAATTCCCGAAATTACTTTGAACATGACGATTTGCGGTGCTTTTTTTTATTTCCTTTTTCTGCACTGCATTTTCCGGCTGGTTTTTATGTGGACGTTTAAATTTTAAAGTCTTGTATCAAAAACGTTTCAAGAATTAGGCGCACGCAACATCCAATGTACATGTCATGTAAGTACACGCATAAATTTCTTTAACTTTAATGCGCGCTTCATTTACCTTTATTTAGGTAATCAAGTGAGTTTGCGACGTGAAAATCATTTTGTGGAATGCTTTATTCAACTAAATGTGGCTTAAGAATATCGCAGAAAAGCTAACAGAAGGTTGTTTGTCATTTTGTTTTCTTTTTTAATTTCAAAGTTATAATGGTCAAATGATATCAACACTTAAAAGTATAATTCCTATGTAAAAAACGGTGGTGAAATAGGCCCACCTGATGACCATACTAGATAAATAAATAAATATACTACGACAATATACACATCGCCATCTAGTCCCAAAGTAAGCGTAGCATGTGTTATGAGTACTAAGATGACGGATGAATATTTTTATTAATAATATACATAAATACTTATAATATACAGATAAACACCCAGACACTGAAAAACCTTCATGTTCTTCACACAAACATTTTCTAGTTGTGGGAATCGAACCCACGGCCTTGGACTCAGAAAGCAGGGTCGCTGCCCACTGCGCCAGTAGGCCGTCGAAAGGCACACAGGCATACAGATTTGTGGGCAATGGCAATCGTTATGTTCAAAGTAACTTTTAACATTTTCTTTGGGTTTGATTTTTATTATAGAATAGCACACGACACGATTTTAGTTTAAAAGTAGAGTTCGAAAATTGAATCTTCCTATCTGATTGGCAGTCACTTCGACGGTTTTTAGCACTTCGATATCTGCAAAGCTATCCGTCGCTCGAAACATAAAGTACATTCGATCTGATAAAGATACTATGGTGTTGAAGTCACAGCATCTCAACAACCGATTGGCTATCATTTTATAGATCAAATTTATTTTATGGAATAGATTTTCACGGCTGAGTTTCACACGTTTTTACATTTCGTATCTGTTTATAGATACAGTGAGTTATTCTGCATACATTTTTAGCTTTACGATCTAGACTAGTCTATGGAGAGAAAATATACCTAACAAACAGGTTGGTATTTTGACCGATCTCTACTTAACTTTTCTTAAACTTGCTATGTTAATAAACGTACAAAATTTGTACATGTTTAGTTTGTACTTTTTTCATTAATACGAATAATACGAAAGTGTGTTTGTCAGTTTTTTCCATCTTTACGCAGCAAGAGATCGTTGGTTTGTTGTGATACGGTTTTAGAGTAGAGTGAATAAATGAATACAGTTTTATTGTGCATAAAAAATCATAATAAATGCAAATACAAATAGATCCTTAAGATAGAGCTACATTTTGGTGGCTTTATTGCTATATAGCGATTTCTTCCTAGCGTCCTAAATATACTAGAACCCAACCTAATAGACAGGAAGAGAAAGTTTATTCGCCAAATTAGTGTCATAGATTACTTTTTAACCCCAAAAATGCAGTGAGGTTGAACGACAATTATTCTGTTAATACATACTAACCTTCTTTATGCTTAAACAGCTGTTAAAGTATAGGAAAATAACACGGGATAAATACTTTAAATCCCGAAACACCTAACAATGAAAATGATTTGAATTTTCCTTTTTACTCGAAAAACTTTTACATCGACCTCTCTAGTTAGTAATTAAAGTAGTCAGTTAGGGAATTAATGGTTTGATTTTTCTCCGGTTCGGTCGGTTAGGAGGCTTTGGCAGTAGCTAGTTAGGTACCTACCATGAAGGACGTGCCGCATAACGATTTAGCTCCGTGCTATGTAGAAACTGATGAGGTTGCGGTTTAGCCGGCTACCATCTAGACTGCATCATCACGTCATCTTCATCATCATCATATTCCTTTTTTGTAGCACTGCTGCACGAAGCATGGCACCTAACTATACCGCGTTCATTTACGTAATTCAACGAGCTCTTGGACAGCGTTGCCCAATGGGATCCAGTCGATGACGAGTGTACAGCATTGATCCGTGAATTGCTGTGGTACTCTAAGAATATTGAATGACCTTTAATACCATTCGCAGAGTATTTCGATTCGCAGAGTTCAAGACATGATATTACTATATGAAGTCAGTGTACTTCATTTAGTAATATCATGTCTTGAATAATGTTTATGTTATAGATACCATTAAATAATGTATTTCCATCAAGTTAGTATAAGTGGCCCTCCTAGTCACTATATGTAAATAAAATAAATAAATAAATTACTTCACCAGACGATATTACAGTCAAGGACTAACTAAATAGTTGAGAAACAGGTTTTTTTTTTTTAAATTAAATCTTTATTATAGATTTATTTATCACAAAAGAAAGACGTAATAAATTATTACGTCTTTCTTTTGTGATAAATAAAGTACTTACATAATTTTACAGAATTACATTAAATAATATCACCAACAGCTACGCGTATATCCCCTGTGTTTATTTTTATGCATTAATTAATATATACGACTAGATTTTACGCGTGGCTTCTCTCACGTGGTAATTTGAAAAACTTTGCCAGGAGACAGGCGATTAGAGATAGTTAATGAGCTACATGGGCTACTTTTTATCCCGGAAAAATGAAAGCAAGCGAGCAAGCGCGACCGCGAGCGGGATCGTAAGCGTATCTTCCCAAAGGCACTGTGCATTTTTCCCTGATAAAAAGTTATATATAGTTAAAGCCAATTTTACCCTCTGGCCCATAAACTATTTCTATGCAAAAGTTCACATCAATCCTTTACTCTGTTACAACGTTATTGACGGACAAACAAACACACATTCGCATTTATAATATTATTATGAATGCCATTGGAACAAAAAATTTCTCGCTTTAAATAAACAACCTAGAAAAAACATAAGAAAAAAAAACAAAACAACTAGAAGGATAACGTCGTGCAAAATAATATAGCGGTCTTATTGCTACTCCAGCTTCAGACCAGCAACCAAAGGCGCAACAAACCAAATGCTGTATATGCATGGCAGATGTTACGATAAATAATATCTAAATATAATTTAAAACAAAAAAATCTATATTTATCTCACATAAACGAAAAGCCTCAAAAATTATAAATAATATAAATAAATTATATTACGACCTAGCCTTAAAGTACCTAAGCGTAGCTTGTATATGGGTACTAAGATGACGGATGAATGATTTATGAATGATATACATAAAAACCAAGACACTGAAAACATGATCCAGCTGTGGGAAAGCCTTGGGTGGACTCAGAAAACAGGGTCACTGCCCATTAGTTGTGATTCGCGTATATTTCGGACTTACTATTTATTACATATTTAGTCGCAGTTCAAACTCCCTATAAATAAAAATAGTACATATAAAGGCTGAGTAACAACGTACCTAGTTAGAATAAGCACGAGATTATTTATGTCATGTTCAAGTTAGTTTAAAGAGTAGATTTTAATCCTCGATGCAATAAGTTTTATTAATGTTATCGTGGGGAGACCGTGAGATCGTATTTGTAATAAACTCCTTAACTATTTTCCTTTTTTTTTTGACGTTATTTACTTATCAATGAGGTGGGGGCAGATCAGAAAATAGTAATTGTCATATCTTCCAGGGTGTCGTACGAAGTGACTTTGGCATTATAACGGAGAGCGGGCACTGGCGTCCTCTGCGCTACTACTAGCATCCACACATCCGTCCAGCGTGGTGATTATGGATTAGGCTTTCCGTTGGAGTGAGTTCCGTCCAGCAGTGTACTGTTAAAAACTATGATGATTTACTTACACTTACTCCCTCGCAACCATAGAAAAGAATAGAAAAACTTTATAGTACGTAGTTACTTAAAACAAGAAAAACAGTTATAGTACATAGTGCTAGGGTGCAAAGGCGACCTTTTCACTAAAAGTGATCCATCATCATCATTTAAAATCGTACTACGCGGCTAGCACAGGCAGGAGTCGAAAATGTTATCCTTCGATTATATCGAAATCCGATTATATGTATATATATTATATATATCCGATTTATATCCAAACACGGGATAAAATTTACTTGTTCACGAGCCACCTGTATGGAGACGGGAAAGACATCACCTCCATTATTATTTATCAGTATCAATCCAATATCCAGTCAGAGAGAAAAGGGTTCAGGCTATCAACACGTAAATTATTTCGATATTATTTCTCGTGCGGCTATGGTCGGAGTGCGGAGTGGATAAAACTGTAGAAGAAAACCAAAATTTTGGCCTTTCGTCGTGGACAAAATGTTCCCTACCCATCTCTAATGGGATAGAAGAATATATCAACATAGTATAAAACAAAAAGGCTCTTTATCTGCTAACTCCTCCTGAATCGGATTTTTATTTGGGATCCACGGATGGGATTTTTATTTGGTTTTCACCATATGATATTTCACAGATGGGAACAACGTGTAAATAAAAACCGATATAATACTTCACAGGATTTAGAGGAACTCTGAGACTTATCTGTGAAACCGAAAAGTCAATAGTTTTTTGAGTAAACCACTGCCATGCCATTTTACTGAAACAAATCAGACCTATCATCACATGCAAAATTAAAATCACGTGACTCCTGTCACTTTATTAAGTACGTCAACACTATGCGCGTGTCGGTCTTCTACTGTCTTGTCCGTTGTCATAAGTAAACACTTAGAATGTTTTGAATTCGTTTGTATGGAAAATTAAATATGCTTCTTTTGATTTAATATTTTAACAGGGTGATTCGTTATGAAATATACTTATGCATTATTTCATAATTCGGTTAAACATTGCATATAAATTTACACAGTTACAGAGTAACACCTCATACCAATGTCGGGTACGTACAAAACAAAAGTAAAACATGTCTACGTACAGGATCTGATGTAACTATTAAACGTAAGCCGCTTAGCGCCGGTTCGGTTCTCGAGTGAATCAAATAAAACCATTACACGTGGTTGCGTCCAAGGTAGAAGAGATAGCAGTTTTGTAGCCTTATTTGACGGAAAGTTAGCGCTTGATTGCTGTGACACAATGGTGTTTAAGGATGAATGAAGCACTACTTTTATTTTACACCAATTACCTCAATCTGGTCTAAAGGTTTGCATTTTTAACTACGGATACGGACGGAGGTCAATTCCCGGATATGACCAACCAACTAATGGGTATTGGGTTTTCTGTTAAAGAAATCTTAGTACCAGTGTGAAGTTAGGAAATTGACGGTGACAACTCCTGAGCCTCGAAGAGCACATTAAACCCGGCTACTATCACTGACTTTAATAATAGTAGTATTCAGCAGCGTAGTGGGCCCATGCTCAAAAACCTTCTCTATTGTGAGAGAGGAAGACAGCCAAGTAGTGAGACGTTAATAATTGGCTAGGCATAATAATGAGGTTGATACTAAACAAAGGAATAGAAAATAAAAATAAAATATTGCACGCAACTATTCACACCTGAAAGTAAGAGACTGGAATCTATAAATCAGAAAATCGTTCGTCTGCCCTGGTTCCTGAGAGGTTCCATCCATCGCTGGATACCATCCTACTGAAATTTTTTGTAGTAACTGATTAAGGGTATATACTCAAATATAACTATTAACTGCCATACCCCTAAGAGATTATTAACCTGCAACCTTTTAATACTGCAAAGTCATATAGATTGCAGTCATAAGCTAACTGATAAGGATTTAGAATTCAAAAAAAAATTTAAATAAATGCTGCCTTAAGGAGAGCGTATTTATCGCCTAGTTATGTTTATATATAAACTTATCGTTTCGGCTGAAACTTTGGTACGAGTATAAACTAGAGCATTGGTATTAGAGAGTCAGTCGTAGTACTTAAACAAAAACCGCTTTAAAAATCAAAAGAACCCATAGTCTTCTATTTAATCAATTTAAACCAAAGGAAATCGCTTCAATTTATAACTCAAACCGCACCCTTTATCTCTTAATAAATTAGTCGTAAGTGCTCATTTGACATTACAAGTAGAGATGTTGTTTTACTCAATGATACAAACATTTGTTTGTGCGTCTATTTATCTGTATTAAGCGCTCTATCTCGTTAACGCGAACTTTTTGATGTAGCTTTTTTTATCTTTATATGCCTTAGGAATGTTTATTCAAACAAATAAGTAGGTACCAACTGTTAAAGGATTTCTTTGTTATTGGCTTTGCTTTTCGACACTGATAATCCTCTCGATCTATGTATGCGATATTATAATTCTATGAAGATTATTCTGACAATAGGCCATTGACCTATCACTACTTTTTTTTCACGTTATGTACGAAACCCGAAACATTGCCGTTTCAACTTTGGGTGCAGTTTATGGAAAATATTTAAATACTGTTTAGTATGCGCCAAGTTATATTAAGATGTTTATAATCGATGAGTGGACTGTAATTTGTGCGGTTAATTGGTGTAAAAAAAGAAAGACGCGAAGAAGTCGGAGCATAGGAAAGACAGCACTTACTTGACCTTACTTTTCATGGGAATCCGGGAGCACGCCGTCCGTGGGCTCAAATATCCTCCACAAAGTTCTCTCTTCTCAAACACCACCAATTATGTTAGTATATTAGTTTATGTATAGTATTTTGGCACACACAGTTAAAATTATGCTTAGAAGGATTTTATTGAACCTTCTAAAGAATATTATGATATTTTACGGTTTTGTTTCAGGCAGCAAGTAACCTCGTATTGCCTGTTACTTTAGCGCAAATGTCTTGATTGTTTGCTTTTGTTAATTTAAGTTACAGCTTTAACAATTATTAGTGTTTTAGAGGCGCATGAGGGCGCCGCCGGTATCATCATGAAGAACCGTTCAGTACTGTTTTTGGATTGGAAATGGGAGGAAAGGAACACCAATATAATTTTAAATTAATATTTACGACTTAATTATAACTTGGCGCAACCATTAAGTATCGCTTATACTCTTCCGACTTCAGACTTCAGCTGAAGTTTTCTACTTTTGTACCAGTGCCCATAGCAATAAGATTTATTTGATTATAATCGACCTATTTGAGTGTCGGCGACGGCCGACTAGCGCAGTGGGCAACGACCCTGCATTTTGAGTCTAAGGCCGTGAATTCGATTCCCACAACTGGACAATATTTGTGTGATGAACACGAATTTTTTTCAGTGTCTGGGTGTTTATCTATGTATTATAAGTATTTATGTATATTATTCTCTAAATTATTCATCAGCTACGCTTACTTTGGGATTAGATGGCGATGTGTGTATTGTCGTAGTACTCGTATAAAAGTAGCACACTGTAGGAGCAGACTTAAATATGAATTTCAGGAAAGTATCGATAAATCTATACTAAGTAATATTATGAATACTTATTTGTCTTGTGAATGAAAGTTACTTACCATAGCTCTAATTAATTAACACTTGTTCAGGCAGCTCTTTCGGCGGAGCTTGCAGGATCAGCGAGTCTTCAAAGCGATTGAAAGTGCGCTTTATTTTAACGTATCAAGGTTTTAATACTCGTGTTGGAGAACGCGGAGACTTTAATAAAACTCGTGTTCACTTATTTTATTTTAACTATCTTCATCATCACATCAACCGATAGACGTCCCCTGCTGGACATAGGTCTTTTGTAGGGAGTTCCAAATTCCACGGTTCTGTGCCGCTTGGATCCAGCGGCTACCTGCGACGCGCTTAATGTCGTCTGTCCACCTCGTTGGGGGTCGACCAACGCTGCGCTTACCAGTTCGGGGCTGGAATTCTAACACCTTTGGACCCAAACTTCCATCCTTTCTCCGAACTATGTGCTCAGCTCATTGCCACTTCAGCTTCGCGAATCGTTGAGCTATGTCGGTAAATCTGGTTCTTCTACGAATCTCCACATTACTGATTCTATCGCTTAGAGATACTCGAATTGAATGAATGAGTAAATTTGAACTATAAGCAGCAGAAATAACTCTTACAAGATTCGTGACAAATGGATTCTCGAAAATGAAATGTTTCTTATACGACTCATATATCATATCATAAGAGTGCACAGGAAAACGGACCGTCTTTACAATTAAAACGGTATTACTTACAACGTTACCCCTTTAAAACGCAACATGGTTACTCAACCAGCAAACTGCAGTGCTGGTCAAAGTTTCTGTATGTTTCTAATTTTGTGGTTTTCCAATGACTATCCTTGTTACTGTAAAAAAATAATAATGAGATGTTGTGCCAATAAGTCTCTAAGTCTGCTGTAGCTGCCTCGTTGGTCTAGTGTAATCTACTCACGAGGTCATGGATTTATTTGCCGGATCGGGCCTTTATAGGCATACTAGCTGTTGCCCGTGACTTCGTCTGCGTTTGATTTTGTTTTTTAATGTGGCATTAAATTAAGTTGTAGTTCTAAAAAAATTTAAAGTATTCAGTACCGCTAAGCCTTAAATGAGGGGTTTGCTGCTGTCCTCCGAAGAGTTCTGTCCTCTATCTACAACCAGAGTTTGGGCAAAATTAAACACATATTATAACCTCTATAGTACAAAAATAATTATTTAAATCGGTTATAATTTGTCGGAGTTATTGTCTAACATCGTCAAACACTTTCATCCCCTCTCCCAAAGGAACCGAGCTTAATGTAAAAAAGTAAAAAGTAATAGTATCCTATATTACTTCTAACACTTCCAAGAATAGGTGTACGAAGTTTCATGAGGATTGGTTAAGTAGTTTTTGCGTGAAAGCGTAACAAACAAACTTACATTGACATTTATAATATTAGTAGGGATAGGGATAGGGATGATGTGAAACTGGCCTTTACCAACTCTGTGCTTAGAAGAGCACGTAAAGCCGATGTTCCTGGTTATAATCACATAGAATATTATTATTGTTAAAACCCGCTAACCCATATTGGAGCAGACTGGTGGGAACATGATTACTTATCTCTTATGTGAGAAAATATCTTTGGCCAGCACTGCAGTTTACTAGGTTAACGATAAGGATAATGCCTTAGAAGTATTTGAACACGCAAATATTAAATAGGGATTATTATTATTACAAATTGTTGTTGAGGTAAAACGTTACGTACAAAGCTTTTGTACAAAGGCGGTGTTAAAATGATACTGCTAAATAAGAACGCCTTTCTAAATCAAATAGCATCGCATTACTTACAACTTTTGCTTTTACATTCGCAATCAATGCCACGAACAACAAGCACAACATAATATTGCTATTTTATAGGTTCTTCATTTCTACTTTCGCTATCTGCTAGTGAAAGTTCCGTCAAAATCGAATCAGACAAGGCAAACAGATGACAAAAAACTATATAATTGTTTTAGGTTGTTCATTTATATATATGTATGTATAAATATATATATTTAGATTAGATTTTATTTAGTTTTAAATAGTTTATTTAGGTTATATTTATAAAACAATTATTTTAAAGAATAAACATTAAATACGATATATATATATATATGAATTGATGTTCGTTAGTCTCACTAAAACTCGAGAACGGCTGGACAGATTCGGCTAATTTAGGTCTTGAAATAATTATGGAAGTATAGGGAAGGTTTAAAAGGTAAAAAAACAACTAAAATCCTGTTGTATGTGAGTTTGCAACCTAACGTTTGTAACGAAATTTTGTGTGTATAATATTTTATGTATTTAATAGGTTTCTGGTTGATTTTAAAGCAATCAGTAGGTTGTTCTGCTTTACCGGGCAAACGATGTCTGCCGAGTCCGCTCGTAGTTTTATATTTTACAACAGTCCTAAAAATCATTACCATAGCCTTTAAACATGATTCTTGTTGGGTGTCAAACTAAACATATAATTGGGATAGTGAAGAAAATAAATCTGCTTACACTTCGCACTACTGAGAAATATGAAATTTATTTAGTCAAAATCTATATCAGATAAATCCTCTGTTATCTTCTTAATCTCTGCCTCACTTCGTTTCTTCTCAACTAGCTTCTTGGCTTCTTCTTTCTTTTCCCCATACAACCTTTTCAGATTGTCCAATACATACTGTGGCATATGTCCAGGCTTCGGCTGGTGTATTTCGTATTCCCCTTTATCGTTCTTGACTAGTTCTACCATAGAATCTTCTAGATTTATAACATCGCCAGGCTTCGGAGCTGGTCTTTTGACGGATTTGGGAGGGTTTTTCATCTTCTGGGCCCATGTTTGGAGGTATTTTCCCGCGTCAGTTTGGAGAAACTGAAACATAATTAAATCAATTCTAAAATTCACTTCAATTTATCGGAATGTTTTAGGTGGTAGTCCACGCTGGCCAAATGCGGATTGGCAGACTTCACACACCTCTAAGAAAATAATAGAGAATTCTCAGGTAGCAGTATTCCTCACGATGCTTTTCTTCGATAAAAAACGGGTATTTAATTGTTTTAATTAAATATCCGTTGAACTATTAGATTTACTATTTTAAGATTTGCCATTTTTGAAATTTAACGCAAAATTACGTGACTGGTTGGTTTATAAATGCTATTACTCGATAAGAGAGTTCTTGGATGATAAAATATAATTTACTTATTTTTTATTTGACATTCCATGATTATAAACTTATTATTCCATACAGTAAAATTAATAACATTTTTATTATATTCAGCTGACATATTTTGATTATTTTGATTTTGTTTATTTAGATGTTTTTTTAGTTATTATATACATGAATTTGTTTTAATCAAGATGGGCATGTCATATATTATGACTAAACATGTATACCTACAATATTGGATGCAAATAAAAATAATTTGAATTGGAATTTGAATCCGTTAAACAACGCATATAACTTAGTTTAGTTAGAGGTACGTGCCTCTAACACCAAGAACAAAAAGAAACGGTTTAATACTACTGCAAAGTGGCATACCCCTAACACACCCTAGCAGTCAAGAGCTAGCTTGTAATGGAATAAAAAAAATATATTCTACGACGATACATAATGTACATAAATACTTATAAAATACAGATAAACACCCAGACACTGAAAAACATTTTTCTTCATCACCCACACATTTTGAAGTAGTGGGAACCAAGCCCACAGCCTTCAACTCAGAAAGCAGGGCCGCTGCCCACTGCGCCAATCAGCCGTCAATTGTTCATCAATTGTTGAGGAAAATAGAAAACAAACAAACAGACAGCATCTTACCCCATTCGCTGTATCCGTAACTTATTAAATCTATCTATCTATCTATATATATGAAAGATAAAGTGTGTGGGTATGTTCTGTATAGGCTCCGAAACGGCTGGACCGATTTCAATGAAACTTTCAGGGAATTTCCGGATTGACCTGGCGAGTAATCCTGTAAAGTTTGGTGACGATCGGAGCACTCCTATTTTTGAACTGTCAAACTGTCAAATACAGCTTTTATTTACTATAATAATATACTATTGTTATTAGATTACTTTTGTACATGGATGGGTGTAGATAATGATCTTCGCCCGCTCGAAATGAGAATAGAAGATAATGAATACGGAGAGAAATAGATAATTTAATATATTATGAGACTTAAATTAAAATTTTAATGATGTAAGTTTATTGTTTAAATTAAATAAAGCAAAATCTAGCCCGGCGAAGCGGGCTGGGTACGCTAGTACTTAATAACAGAAAGTAGTATTTATTTACCTTTTCCCTGTTCTTGTTTATTTTTGCTGGTGGTGGAAACGACGCTTGCCGTTTGCTGTTACTGTTGCCGTTCTTGGGAAAAGGTTGACCGGCTGAAAAATTAATACACTTTGCATGAATACACTTTGCATGAATACACTGTGCATGAATACACTTTGAATTAATGCATTTCGGATAGAAGACAGAAGCGGTGATAGCGCAATGGGTAGAAGCTCGCCTTCACTTTCGGGGGCCGAGTTCGAATCCACCTCTAACTTTTCTAAGTTATGTGCGTTATAAGTAATAAAAAAGTGAAGGAAAACATCGTGAGGAAACTTGCACGCCTGCGAGTTCTACATAATGTTCTCAAGGAGTCCACCAATCCGCACTGGGCCAGCGTGGGCCGCACTTCTCATTGTGGGAGGAGACCCGTGCCCAGGGGGCCCATTACCGTAAAGCAGTACCGTTGTTATGCAGTGTGTGAGTGAAGTGATCCAAATCAGCATATTCTCCAGGCGGCACTGCACGTGCTGCTCTGTCTCCAATACCATCGAAATACGACCCGACAAAATTCTAGATCAACCCAAAAAAATATTAAAGAATCTTACTTAAATTCATTGTGTTCGTCTGTGGTCCCAGTTCCAACATAACTTGGAAGTCAGCATGATTGCCAAAAGCGAAGCCAAAACCTATCCTTGAATCGGTTCCTGGAAAAAAGAAAACAAATTGTTTACTTTCGAAAACTGATTCAGATGGAAGTACTAGTGGTAATCATCAGTTATAAATACATACATTATATTAAATTAAAAAGCCATTTATTTCTCATCACAAATATATAAAATTTACATTGATTTTAAATTCTATTCATACAAAATTAACTAAGATAAGTCTTCTTGACCAGAATTAATTTTTATTACCGTGCATTTACTTAGCATAAGTTTCATGTTTTTCATGTCACTATTTTTTTACTTAATATCTTTATATTATCACAGTTATAAATGTATTTTTGTCATAATATTTTCTTATTAGTTTGGTCATTTGATTTACAGATACAGGTTCTACCTAGTTCAAGCATCAGTCCCCACATTATAAATGTGTAACAAAATAGCCCGTAAGCAACATTATATTGTACTCGTACTTGTAAGTAATGTGGAGAAATAAATAAATCATTCATTCATTCATTCATTCATTCATTCATTCATTTTATTAGTATATTTCATTTATTTTGTTATTTGTCTTTTGTGTATATGAGGCTTTCTTTACCCAGTCTGTCCCGGCTATCTTGCAGATGTCGTCTGCGGGATAGCCGGGACGGGAGAATCTTTAATTATAGATTCCAATAAAAGATTTTTGTCAAACAGAAGAATCTCCCTAAGGGTAAATAAATGTGGATTAAAGAAACTCTTTCCCGATTAATTCGAACCAATTACGAAATAATCTAAGTATCTATTCAAATAAAACATGATTTATTTAAGAACTCTTTTTTAATTTTTTGTGATAATTTAACTTATGGCTACAAGCCTAAACTACTACTAATTACTGTACAAATGATGCCCGCGTGGAATGGTGTCAACAAAAGTGGATCTATTTCCGCGTTGAACAGCCAGGCTGATCCCTTGCGCATAAAATGGTCCAGCCCATTTGTCACGAGATAAGGCAATCAACTGCGGGGTAATGTCTCGCAAGAAATTTTACATTTTTTTAAACAGTCAGACAATTGCAATAATTTATTTCATTGTAATTTTTCAAAATAATATAATTTGTAACTGGCGTTTTTTAAATGTCCACATTATAAAAAGACCGACTTTGCAGTGCTCATACAAAATTAACGCTCAAACTGAAGGTCTCGTAAAAGCTGTTTTAACTAACTTCCTTTGTTTGAATGTGGCTCATTATATTAAAAAAAATCGGCCAGTAATATTGACTTGACCTTGTAATATGAATATTTTATACCTACTTATCCATACTTATGTAATGATAATAAAAAGGTTTAATCTACAAGTAAAAAAATGGTATTGACCTTACTTTCAATTTAGGGCACTTTACTAGTGTTAGCAAAACTACCTTTGCCTGTACTTTATTTAGTAAAAAAAGAATCATCGTTCGTTGAATTCTGTTTGGCACTAAGCTGAATTGTCGAATACCTTTGCCTCTTCCGAAGGTGAGGTTAGAGGTAAAACCAAAGAGAGAAAACTAAAAAAAATATAAATTCTTTTAGTTTTTTAAGAAAAGCACTATATAACTAAGACTTGACGGACATGAATATTGTCTACTTTTCCAGCCTCTATAATTACTTACTATGCTTGCTCATATATTAATACGTAATACCTACAGTATCAGGGCCTTGTTTACATATAAGGCAACTGTCAAAAAAATATCAACTTTTAAGAAATTTGTTTATCCCTTAAATAATACCGTATGAATACGAAGCTTGGAGGGTTAGTTTGAAAAAAATACCTTTCTTTATGGGAGGAATGTTGGAGTACGCAACTGACAATAGAGATGGCAGTTCCTCAGGAATTATCACGCCACATGATGCTGAAAACAACAGAAAAGCAGTTTATATATCGTCATCATCTTCAAGCCTATTAATGTCATCAGAGTTGAGACAGGAGCCTTCTTTCGATACAGATATTTCTAGAGCATAGACCCACCACGCTATTCCAATGTATTTTTTATACTACTAAAAGTTATGAATAGTGATGATGTCTAAGATGGTTGCGGGCTAACATATTAGAAGTACTGCATAGTAAGCGCATAACCCCAATAGGTTCCTTGCGGCATCGTACCAGAACGCATAATCGGCCGGTAACAAGCCACGGCCAAAGCCTCCGCCAGACGAGAGCATTAAAATAAAGAAATTGTAAATTTCCAAATTCTTACCACGAACCCGGTCCTTCCACTTATAAGATCACAGCGGTTTGTTGTTCAGAGGCCAAAAATTAAAATTCGGAATGTCTTTATTCAATTTGGATATTATAAAAATGTTTAAAAGTCATCCATAGTGGATGAGTTACTTAGCGTAATAGTACCGCCTTGCGTAGCCTCAGGGAGGTTATGCGAGTGATGAAAAGGTGTCGCCAAATTTATGTCGTCACACATTGCATATTGCGTGTGTTTATGTCATATGAAATCTGATCCGAAATCATGTAATTCTGACCCGCATTAAATAGGCAATCACATTAATAACGGGCAAAACCTACCGGGTTTTGCTCAGTAGTTATAAGTTGAGTCTACGTAATTATAAATGTCAGTGGGTTAAGGTGAGGTGAACGCTCTCGCGTAGGTAAAGATCGCGTGAGATAACTTTGCCGTTCTGAAGTAAGATGCAAATGCCTAAAAATGAAAAATTACCACCAGCAGGGCGTATGCGCAGAAGTCGCACTCTCTATGTCTACACCTATTCGGAAAGCATAAATTCTAGGCAGCAAGCTTAATGACCATCAGTGTCGTTTAAACCGATAGTCTGTCTTAAAGTCGATTAAAGGTATTGTGTGAGAATTAACATCATGGTAATCTTTTGGCCTGAAACAATTACCAATTCAAATCTCTCGACCCTTGCTAAATAAAACACTATTATTAAACAAAATTGACGTAGAACATAGAACTGGATGAGCCACGCTTTACGCGAAACGCCTGTTGTCTAATAAGAAGCATTTCAATGGCAGCTTGGGGAGGGCAAGCGAAAGCGTGTCAGGCCATAGACAACGTAAAAGCGATCTCTGGAAACGGAAATAAAGGTTCCTAATTTATCTTGGATCACGCTTAAATCTGCATAGAATAGATATGGTAGCAAAAACTTGTCTGGGCCCTATAAGTATACCAGGTGTTAAAGGACATACAGAAGAAGAAGAAGAAGTAAGAATTTCCTCACGTCAGTCCCTCACTCACGTCGCGGGGAGTCCGACATTAGCTACACAAGGCCTTGAAATTTAAGACTTGTGTCTAGCAGTAGACATCAATCAGTGCATAAGTTTCTCACTCACGTCGCTGGGAGTCCGACATTAGCGACACAAGGCCTTGAAATTTAAGACTTGTGTCTAGCAGTAGACATCAATCAGTCCATTATTTCCTCCCTTACGTTGCGGAGAGTCCGACATTAACTACACAAGGCCTTAAAATTTAAGACTTGTGTCTACAAGTAGACATCAATCAGTCCATTAGTTTCCTCACTCAGGTTGCGGAGAGTCCAACATTAGCGACACAAGGCCATGAAATTTAAGACTAGTGTCTAGCAGTAGACATCAATCAGTGCAAAGGTTTCTCACTCACGTCGCTGGGAGTCCGACATTAGCGACACAAGGCCTTGATATTTAAGACTTGTGTCTAGCAGTAGACATCAATCAGTCCATTATTTCCTCCCTCACGTTGCGGGGAGTCCGACATTAACTACACAAGGCCTTGAAATTTAAGACTTGTGTCTACAAGTAGACATCAATCAGTCCATTAGTTTCCTAACTCAGGTCGCGGGGAGTCCAACATTAGCGATACAAGGCCTTGAAACTTAAGACTTTTGTCCAGCTGTGGACATCAATCAGTCCATTAGGTTTATCCATCGTCCATGACCTAACGGCTAACCTTTTATTTTTATTGGCGGACCAGCAGATGGCCCACCTGATAATGAGTGGAAAACCCTCGCCTATAAAGAAAGCAACATTTCCCAGGGCATATAAGGTCCACGTCCTACAAAATACCGTGTGCCCCTGTGTGCATCAACCTGAGCTTAAGGTATTAAGACTCATGCATCTTTAAGTACCACAGACAACCAGGCTCTTCAGACCGGAACACAGAAAAGCTGATTGTCGACAGAAATAAGCATGACAAAAAGCCGACTCCTTATTACATGAAAAATAAATTAAAACGATGCATCCGTCCTTTAAAAAAAATCATGTTGATTGGTTGCTTAGTTAAGCCGTAAAGGAAGAACAAACAAACAAACACTTTCTCATTCATAATATATTGGCCGTATTGACTAAACCATTATCAACTCTTAGGTGATAACTATTCGTGAAAAGTTGATAAATGCCTAGGAATCTCCTTAAATTAGGGTTATTTAGCCAGGTATAGTGATTATTCTTTAGTATTGTTTGCTAGTGAAAATCGGCATAAGCATTTAATTTTAAGCCAAGAATAGCCCGAATCTTTTTATTATATTTCATTACTGTTACTTTTTTACGGAAAAGCTTCTTGTCCTATTTTAATGTAGTTTTTTTAACCTCACAGATAATGAAATTAGTGCAAAGGTGAAGGCCACAAGAGGGCATTGCGGAAGTTTAATTTCGTCGACTTTTTTAATTTGTTAACCTATTTATTCTAAGTTGAAAAGTAGAATAAAATTTTGTAGAATAATGGAATGTTAATAAATAGTAGATTAACACATAAATAATAAATAATAAAAATAAAAACCCACATGAACTATTAATATAGATATATGTATTAAAATTTTAATTTTAGAATCGAGATAATCTCTTTAACTCATAAACTACCCATGCCTGTCAAAGTTAAACGTAGGTATATCTTATAAATTTCGTCTAAGGTACAGACTAAAGGCAAAAACTAATCTAGGTATCTCTAAGTAATAAACTTATGGCTGTAGATAACTTACCAAAAGAAAGGAACAAACAGGAAATAACGAGTATAGTTTCCATATTGAATATTTCGACGAAAAAATTATCTAAGAGCACATTATCACACACTTGCACTTTACTTTTAAAAAATATATAAAATCAACTACCATCGACGAGATTTACCGCCAAACTGACTGCTCACATATGACAATACTTTCACTATTGCGACAAGGTCTTATCTAATGTAGCGGCCCACAAAAATTCGACTTTATTACGTAAGCATTGAGTCTATTTTCTTTCATCATGACTCATTATTTATTCCCTTTTGATTGTATTCGGTTGTTCCATAAGTTTGAAACTCAAAATCACGAAGTGCAAATAGGGATTTTAACAAGATCAATTGAAACCTTAATCCATTACTATATGGTTGACTATCACTTACATTTAGCTTAAGTGAGGTCTATATGTGTGTGTATCCATTCACTGGTAGACTAAATTTTGTATTTTAATTAACTGTTAGTGTAACTTTAATTAAGTTTAAGCTTTCTCTGATTGTGATAAGGTACGTTATTGTTTGCGCTAGTCATTGTGTTAAGATGTTCTAGTACAACATATTCCACCACTTTCATATTTGTGAAAACAAGAGTGGTGGACATATTTCAACGAGTTAGAAAGCTCACACACCAACATAATGTTATTAAAGACAGCATAATACAACAAAGTGTTACCTGAGTCCGTCAATCCGAAGTAATTTGATCTCTTTCCGCGTAATTTTATAAAGAAAGATTATTAGTAATAATTAACTAACTACGTGTTTAGTTCATTTACAAATCGGACCTACCAACTTAATTATATTACCAGCTTTTAGATACTTCCTATGAAATAATTGTACCTACACTTAAATAAAAAATACCAGAAATCTCTCGGCCTTGTAGTTCCTATAATTACCTAAAATTATAAACTTTTGTTCATACAGCGTAGCTGTCGCCATTGCGTGCTGAGCGACACTAAGTCTTCTAATAAAATCCATAGTTAGCATTCGGGAGAACACGCTTTTTAAAGTCGTCAGGATTGGGAGACTTCACAGGCCACTGCCATTCAGAACTCTGAGGCAGGTTACCTCACGATGTTTTCCTTTACCGTTGAAGCCTATATGATATTTAATTTCTTACATTAAAAACGCAAATAGCTCTGAAAAGGTAGCGGCGAACTCGGCCGCCCAAAAGGAAACCTTACCGACTAGGCTATCACTGGTTTCACTAGGCCATGCTCTGTTGCTGCGTGAAAGGCTTAACCTATGTTCGGCTAAACCTCTGCACTGATCTTGATGAAATTTGATAGGTACATAACATATTTACTTTCATACAGTTAATGGACAAAGGACTACATTCAATTTCGGAAAAACTTAAAAAGATCTTGATATTGCTTTTAATATTCCGCTCGCTAATTTTATCCCTGAAAACTATCAGGTACTGAAAGATTTTTTAAACCTGATCTCAACCCAATTTATAATATTTTGGTATGAGAAGTAAAATTATTTCACAATAAATATTGTATAGAAGCAGGCGTTACTTTGCGGAAATCACTGATATATGTATTATGAAAATTAAGCTTAATTTGCTGTACTCCGCGAAAAGCAGGAGAATATGTATGGAGTAATTTATAATTTCTTCAATCCTGATACTCAACACCAAACAGATCTTCGGCAATGTACCCTCCACGCACGTCTTGCTCCAAAACCGGAGCATCCTCAGGAGATGCTGTCTTTACAATGAATGGACTTTACAATTATTCATTTCACAATGAAGGAATTAAAAAGAACAAAAAACTATTAGTAGTTATAGAAGAAAGAATGTGTAGAAGGAATGTGTAATGAAGTCCTATTACGTATACCAAGTAGGATAAAGGACGGCTTCGATGTTACGCCAACCCGTCCGGTTTTGAGTTACATCGTTGACCCCGTTCCACGTAATCCCCGCAACCTCCGCTATAGCCAACGCTGCCAAGTTTGCTGGGAAGGCCAAGATTCTCCGATTGTTTCATGATAACAATATAAGCCGTTATTAAGAAACCCTGTTCGTTTTTACAATATAGCTTAAGTTAAATAATATTCTTGGCAACTGCATTTGATTGTTTAACGATCTTTTCCAACTGTTTTCATTCGTATCGATCTCTGGCTTTCCTTGACCATAAATTTCCCTTTAGTTTATTGTCCCACTTTCTTTTTTATATGGCCCTCTTTCTTTCAGGTTCTTTGGGTACCTGTTCATGATTCACTTACTCCATTTGTCTACGCCACGGAATTTAGGCAGGTACGTGCATCAAGACATAAATATATACTATTTTAGCTCTATATAATTGAAGTTTTAACTATGCTTGATTATTATTGTGGCATACTAAACTCTTGCCTCTTAATGGGGAAAGGAAATTCGTAAAGGAAAACTTTTGTCTGTCTGTATAAAAAATAAATAAATGAATATAAGAAATAACTTTCTTACTTAGTATGATCATCAAATTCAAATTCAAATTCAAAATTCATTTATTTCAAGTAGGCCTAATATAAGCACTTTTGAAACGTCAAGTCTGTCTGTTTGTAGTGATTCTACCACCGGTTCGGAAGGCAGATTCTACCGAGAAGAAGCCGGCAAGAAACTCAGCAGTTGCTCTTTTCCAACATCAACAATTTACATTTTGCATTTTAACATTCATTTTTTTAACAACATTCATTTATCAAAACGTAAGTGGTAGGTATATTCCGTTGATCTCTGTTTTGTCTGGTGGAAGGCTAGTTACCTCCCTACAAACAAAGACGTGCCGTTAAGCAATGTCGCATGGAAACCGATTAGGGGTATGGTTACCATACTCCCTAACAGGTTAGCCCGCTACCATTTTAGACAGCATCATCACTTAAAACCAGTTAAGATTGCAGGCAAGGGCTAACTTGTAGTGGAATAAAAAATAAAAAAGTCTACTATCTTGAAATTCAGAACAAAAGATAGTTATTTTTGTAATCTGAAAATCATAAAAAGCCAAGTAAAGTATCTATCGACGAAACACATTACCCTGAAATTATAGGTAAATAATATTTATGACTAGATTTTTAATCGACAGGGTCAGCAGATCGTATAAAAAGATATAGGTAATATTTTTCTGATCAAATGCGTGCGAAAAGTTGCATTATGTGTAGGTTGTACCTAGGTATATAATTATTGTGAGAACTCTCCTGGACAATAGGAACTTCAATAATGACTAAAAATCGCACCATTACCAATCTATCTTTTGCTGCTGACAGTTTATTTTACATTAAAAGATCGTAAAAATAATCTGAGACAACCTAAATTTGATAAAAAAAGAATGGCACAGCAAAATAGTTTAAATTGTGTTCTTGTTTTGATTCTATATTGTAAGTACATACATTTTATATATTTTAGACAATGTGCGCCTGGGGTTTTTTTGTGGAAAATAACAGTTGGTATCAGCGGAGGGCACGTTAAGCTATCTGTCCCGGTTATTATAACCATCAAGAATAATTCTAAAAGCTCGCCATTCTGCTTTGGAGCAGCGTGGTGGGGCTATGCTCGAAAACGTTATGATAGAATGTTGCCTACTTCCTCCTTATCTATATCCCATTTTGAAATATTTAGTATAAACTATAAAGTAAATTGCTTTTCCCAGCTACTGTATTATAAACGTTCACTGTTTTTCAATTATTACCCATATTTGACCGCTATCTTGTGTCAGAATTCAAAGCAACCAGTGAAGAACTTTGTACATTATCTAAATAGTTAAATCCCAGAAGCATTTAAATATTGATTTTTAAAAATAAATATATTAGGTTTTGAAAAACATCTCATTTACGCTCACGCTTTCTAATAGGTACTTATAAAATTGAGTTTTAAACTTTTAACCAATTAAAGACCCGGGGCCGTCGACATACAAACTTAAGTTAAAAATTATTTTAGTAGGTACGCACTTAAAAATAAATGATCATTTCCATCGAATAAAGTTTAAATAGTGTTCAGAACCTCGATCTTATAGGATACTAATTTTTTATTAGGATTGAAAATAATTATATGTATGTATGTACGCATGAAAAATTTGATGATAATTTCCATTGAAAATAGTTTAGAAAAGATATTAATCCTTTTTAAAACTGTTCTCTCCCATTTCGCAAACTTAAACCACTAATTTTTACATACGCATCACTCATGCCCACATACTAGGCCAAGGCTGACATGTGCAATACCTACCTACCCATTGCTGGTTTGTAACATAAAAACGGCACTAAGTTACAAAATGTCCTACGTAAAGTTTAAGAGGATTACCTACTTCTTATTACGTGTTCTAAAACTCGTATTATAATATCACTAGCTCGCGTTCTGCGTCTGTTGTTATTACGGTTTTTTACAAATTCCGTGGGAACCGTTTGTTTCCTAGGATAAAAGGTAGCCTCTGTCCTTTCACCTAACTCTATGCAAAAGATCAATTTGTTTGTTTGCTTCGTGAGGGCGTGACGGAAGGACAAACAAAAAGAAATAAAAAACACACGTTCACATTTATAATATCAAATATGCCGTAAGGATAAATGCGAGAATGTGTTTGTTTATTTTTTGTTTGTCCTTCCGGCACGCCTTAACTAAGCAAACAACCATATTGATCTTTAGCATAGAGTTAGTTACTTTGTAAACTCGGCTCGACCACTGGAAAGATATTGATAAAATTAAGCACTTTATACTTTCTATCTCACAAAAGTACCAGGATTAAAAAAATATCTTTGTAACCTCGGCTTCACAGCTTACCCAATTAGTGTCTTTTTGCATAGAAATTGCTAGCTTGCCTGGCTTGCATTCTGGAGCTTCCAAATCTCTAAATCAAAGAGGTCAATCCAAAAGTAGTGCTATTGCCGTGCTTTAGCAGGTGGACACGTTAATCACTTGCAGGGGATATAATCGGGGGATATCAGTTTTATCTCCTGCCTGTGTAAGCCCTGCTGCTAAAGCACGGGAACAAGGTATAGTAGAAGCTTACCCCCGTTTATTATTACACATATATTATTGGGATATTATTTCCACTTGTGCGCCAGTGTTCTGAGAATTGATAAAGCTGTGCAAGAAGTTATTTTTTTATCCTTTCCCCCTGGGATACAATTGTCTCCTGCCCATGCTAGTAGCCATGCTGGTAGAGGATAGGACTGTTTTTAGACATGTCGATTTAGTTTTAAGATTCATTTACATGTATAATTTAAGTATGTAATGTAATCATTAGTTGTTGTGTAATGTAACCTTTTTTTTAATACATAAGGGTATGTTATGTAAACTGTAATTCAAAAATCATACTGCTTTAAGCTATGGTATCAAGCCTCCAGTATATATTGGAACGGAACTAAAACTAAACTGACGACTTTAATATTATGTAAGCAAGATATGAGTTCAACGCGCACGAAGCTACGTCATCCAAAAGTATTTTCTGGAACTGCATTAAATTAAATTTAGCTAATTTACGAACTAACTCAGATAAATAATAATGTTTTCTAGAAGGTATATTGTATTTAAATTATCTAACTTATATTAGTATTATAAATACGAAAGTATGTTTGTTTGTTTGTCCTTCTTTCACGCCGTAATTAGCAACCAATCAACGTAATTTTTGGCATTGAGTTAGATTGAAAGACAGAGAGTAACAGAGGCTACTTTGTATTCCAGGAAAACAAATAGTTCCCATAGGACTTGTAAAAAATCTAATAAACGCGACGTATAAACGTCAGTATTTGTCAGAACACGGGCCTCTTAACTCCTAATAAAATTACATATACGAGTATTTACTAAATCTGACTTTATTTTTGACTCTCATTTACTAAACTTACTTAACATATTTTCTAGGCTCACCGGGCTGTAGTTTTTTCCTGATAATACCAGAAGATGTAGCAATGGGTATCACGACGTACTACGGCTTTGCTCCGCGTATATTCAAAGGTATATCTGGCTCTTTTATCCGACTTTGCGTTAAGCACACGGCATACGGACTTCTATGATTGTAGCAGTATGCTCTATACTAACAATATTTCAATGTACATATATATTTCTTTATAAATATTTACTAGTGTTTTTTCGTTTTTCTTTGTAATTTACACTGTTGAAAATTTAAAACAAAATCTATATTAATAAATGATAGAAACAATAATATCAATGTAATTCAACTTCTTAGAACAGTGACAGAGTTAATCCGGGGAAGTACCTACTACTGCTTATTGCTGCCACCCATGCAGTGTTCCGGTCTCAAGAGTGTGGTTGTCTTTGTGATTACAGGCACATGTGGGTAAACAACAAAGCCTCAGCTGGATACAGGCGCCATATTGAGGGACGTGGTCTTTCCATGCCCTGTAAAGTGTTGCTCTGTTTATGAGCTTGTAGACAATGGTTAAGATCTCAACAACACATCCGCCATCTGCTTGATTCGTCAATAAATACTATAAAACACAACATGACAACATGATTTTAGCTTCTCAAGAAATGCATTTGATGATTATGAAAGTTAAGCTTAATTTGCTATACCTACTCCGCGAAAAGCAGGTGAATCTGTATGTACACCAAACAGATTTATAATTTCTTCAATCCTTACCAAACAGATCTTCGGCAATGTAGCCCCTACGCACGTTTCGCTCCAAAACCGGAGCATCGTGAGGAGATGTTGACTTAACAATGACTTAACAATTATTAATTGTAAAGTCAAATTGGAGAAATTATAAAATTACACCATACATTTTCTCCTGCTTTCGTGGAATATAGTAAATTAAGCTTCATTTTCAAAATAAGATATGATGGAATTCCGCAAAGTAACGCGTGCTTCTATCCAGCATTTAATGTTACAAATTTGATTTGTGAAAGCCTATAATTTGAAATAACAATTGTGATGACATAAGAGTATATGAAGAATTTGGTTTAGGATGAAACCATCTCGGGGCGGAAGTGTAACTTACATTAGTGTGACTTTGAAAGCTAATGCTTTGTTTAAGGTAATGACCATCGAGTGGGATTCGGTTTTCGGTTCGGCGAGCACGCTGATCTTCAGATCCTCTACGAGTTTGGTCCCCAGACGTCTACAACTCCTTTGAAATCTAAGTGTTCGTATTAATAAATAGTATAGATTATCAAAAGCAAATTTTCCTGAAGTAAGGAAATTAATTCGATTTTAAATAATCTTTTCTAATATAGGTAGTCCAATCATCATAATCATTATTAACTTAGCTATCTTCCTAGCTAACTAGCTTAGCATAGGTTTCCACGCTTTAAGCCGTAGACCACCATGTTGGTCAAGTGCGGATTGATAGACTTAACACACCTTTATTTCATGGAAAACTCTTATGCCCGTTTTCACTAACAGTTTAAGTGACGTCTAAGTAACATACAACGTCTAATCAAAGAAGGTTCCTAGGCATACATTTACCGTTCACCAATCGATTTTCACTGGCCAACTCATATAACCTAACTTCGACAAACAACAAGCGATGTGTATGATTTTTGCAACAAAGTGCGCTTTTGTGTTTGTATTATCATAATTTTGATTTTTCTTATGGATTTAGGTACCTACTTAAGGTTATTAAATAAAAACCGTAGGTGTACTTATATTTTTTTCATCTGTCAAGTGTCAGCTTACAAGTTACTGATACATAACGCACCGCTGAATTGGTGTCGTTACTTTAAATGGCGCCTAACGTCTTTAGTCGTCATCTAAGAGTTGAACGAGTTTTTTCTCCTCGCATCATCCAAATTATTAGATATCCGATTAAAAGCATTTTCTAGGTTTAGTGAAAACGAGCATTAAGCATTCGGGGTTTCGATGTTTACGATGTTTTTCCTTCACTAAAGCAAGTGATATTTTAATTGTTTAAATTAAAAAACGCACGTAACTCCGAAAAGTTAAGAGGTGCGAGCCAGGGATCGGCCTCGGCCACCCCGTGAATTTGAAGCTGAACTCCAACCACTATGAGACTATAGCCTTAGCCGCTTCCATTTAATTTTAATTACATGATTTACTCGCCCGCAATCGCGCAGCCTTTTTTGAGTATGAAAATAAGTTAACATCGGAGTAAAACAGTTCATACTCTCTTAGAGTTAAAGTTCAAATTTGGATACAATTGTTTAGTTCAGGCTTTTTACAAAACTTGTATAATCAAAAATCAGAAGTATAGGATTTGCGAATCTAACAATTATTCATTGTAAAGTCAACATCTGAGGATGCTCCGGTTTCGGAGCGAAACGTGCGTAGAGGGTACATTGCCGAGGATCTGTTTGGTGTGGAGTATACGGATTGAAGTAATTATAAATAACACCATACAGATTATCCTGCTGTTCGCGGAGTATAGCAAATTAAGCTTAATTTTCATAATCTAAAATGAGTGCCATTTAAGTCCAGTTCAATTTGATAGTTTGATTGCGAGAACGCCTCCTCAATTGCGAGCGTGCAAACCTTGTACTAAAGCTAGTTTTTTATTTTATTTGCAGTTGTACCAGGAACACGTTCAGTACCGCAACGTCGAACCATACATCGTCCTTTCTTGGAGCTATTGCTGCGAGCGGGACTGATCGGCAGAGCATCGTATCATTACAACATTGTCCATGATAAGAGTAAAGATGAACCCAGATAATTCCAGTGTCATCAATTTCGTTTGTGCCATGCCAGGCAAAGGAATTCTCTCTCTTTGAGGGATATAGAGCTAAGACCCACCACACCACTCCAAAACCGGTTGGCAGACTTAGTTTATTAACATACTACTATTAATAGTTGACTACGATGGGGCAACATTTGTATATAATACAATATACTTTGTAAAAAATAACATATCATACATATGCTTTTAAAAGTAGATAGTACCTAGGTAAGCAAGCTATATCGCCTTTGGTTTGAAATCATTCAAGGCCTGAAACCAAAATTGGTATAATTTAGTAATTTAGTAAAGTTGATATTTTTACCTCATTCGTTCTATTACCTTTGAACTCCGTAGTGTTTATAGGTAATACAATTTACAAAGATCCATTTCGGACGTTAATTTAGAATAATAATTTCATTCTAAACTAACCCCATAGTTAGTTTGGCCTTACTTTCTAAAACACTATGACACCTTTGCCCCACCGTCGTCAGCTAACGATATAAGGGGTAATGGCCTAACGACCTAATATGCTGTCCAAGGCACAGATTAAATATAATATAGAGGCTAAATTTGAACCTCACTTACTATATAATATAATACTTATTCCTATTTAATACTCATGGTAGTTACAGATCATAATCTAATTTACTGAGTTGGTAAATACATGGTGCCTGTAGAAGCTGATAGCCAGAATCTTGAAAGTATTGCTTATAACCCACAGTAGTCTGAAGATTACTATAGGTTATAAGTACTTACTACATTATATCCATCAAAAATCAGAAAATATCTAGAAGGGTTTTCTAAAAAAAATCACATGTTTTCCTGATTTTATTTGTTATAAAAAATGTCCGTCTTACTCTATATGTACATACAACATAAGGTCAATTTTAATAAATAGCCCTTCTTAAAGTAGGTTAAAAAGAGTAACATCGCGAAACCTAATTTTAACTACGTTTTCTTAACAACATTAAATTAGTTTGGAGGTAAATATTGGTATCAATTGTGCTGTACAAAAATCTCAAAACCTATAGATTTAACAGTAGGCACTTAGTCAAGAATACCACGTGGGAACACAGACCCTAAATGAAAATTTCACAGGTATGAATGAAATCACTACTTTTACAGCTGCCATCTTTGTTTAGTTTAAGATTTTTGTACAATTAAATTGAATTCATTGGTGCAAATTCTTTTGTACAGGAATCTACAAACTAAATTGACAGGTATACCTACAAGTAGTGCTGTCGCTTACACTTATTTGCCGTGAAAAGGATACTAACCTTTTAAACTTGTCAATTTAGTTTAGTTCAGAGATTTAGGTACAACAGAAATGGCTCAATTATAATAATTCCTTAATATTAATGCATGAACATAATTTTACTAGTAGGTAACAAATGAAATGAATGAGTATTTAAAAACAAGCTTTTTACAAAGAGATATGAATATTTATATTAAAAATAATATACCTAAAGAAGATGAGGCCTCTTTATTTATATCTAAAAAGTTTAGTTTATCTTCAATGGTTATATAAAAATTACGTGTTGCAAGCAGAGATTATTTTAATAGCGATAATGATAAGATTAGATTAATTTGTATATAAATAGGTTTTAATGAACTAATTAAATATCACTGGATTGTCACAGCTTCCCTAAAATCATAACTCAAGAATTAAAACTACACTATCCTGCTGAACACATCGCACGGCTAACTTAACACGTTAACTTTTTTTCTAAATTTTAACAACCTTGTAACCCTACTTTTATTTCATTGTATAATAGAATAAAGGTAGCATAAAATTTGGAACAAAGGTAACATATCCCATCCCGTTTGTATTTAACGACTTCTAATTCCTGGTTGCTAGTTGTTGATTCAATTAAGAGTAAATTATTAGTATTCGTTATTCCAGTACCCATCAAACCAATCTCAGCTATACACTTTTATACACAGTTAAGAAATAAATATTTGGTAATAATTATACGAGTATAGTAATAGACTTTGATATCAAGGATAAATTGTCCGTGTGTGTGTATAAGTGAACGAGTATGCGAGCACATTTTACCCCTCAATTTGCACTGATCCTTATAACTTCAGTTTACTGTGCAGTGTTTTCTATCGACGAATGATGATCTGCTTAGATGCGCTGCGAAGGGCGAAGTTCACACTAAAATGACCAACCAGCTTCCGTAGATTCAAATTAACGCAAAGAATATGAGTATTGTCATCGGTAGTACGTAGTAAGCCCGCTTGCACACCACCGCGGACGCAGATTGGACGCACAGTGTGCAATGGGTATAAATTGACTTAACCCAGCCGCTCAGCAGATCAACGAATGGGTGTGGTTTAACCCCTTTTGCCCCCAACGCCTGCAATAGGTCAGCTCGGATTTGCTTGCGTGCCGGTATTTCCAATGAGTATACAAAGTTTTGAATGAGTATAAAATATTGAACCTACGGTTAAGTTTGTAGCTTACCTTTTTATATCAGTTACTAATAAATTCTATAACATTGAAAATAATTTTTAGTAATAATCGTTAAACCGTTCGACCTGCGCAGAAATAATTCATACAATGCGAATGAATGCTTGCATGTCATAGTCAGAAATTGAATTGTGAAATGAAAATGTCACCAATTGTTTTACCATTTAAAAAACAAATTAAATACATATATGTATTTTTATTTCAAAACTTCACTTACAGACAGTGCGAACTGTCAGTCTGTCACGGTACAGTTTTTTAGCTGGTATAGATCTCTAACCTAGGTATTATGCACCGTCTTTAACATGTTCTTAAAAATAAGCACCCACTTATTGGTTACTTTTTTTTTTTTTACTTTGCTAGTGAGAAAGCCAATTGATATGTGCATAAAGGCAGAAAATGCAATTAAAGTGACAGAGTTATAGAGAACATTCTTAATATAAGTTCTATTTTGTATTTTAGCAGTATAACCGAATACTGGTCACTTTTTGACTACGGGTTTGCATATCTTATACATTATAGACTAAAGATGAATATGTATTTAATATTAATGAAACTTACGTTTAATAAAAAAATATAGGTATGTATGTAATCTACAATCGCTCATTGCGCATTAAGACCGTCATCCCCTTTACATGTCATCTTACAATACCAACTGTTAAATCAGCTACTCGTACGCTAATCAAGCAGTGATGGTATTTGCTTAAACTCAACCCCGAAGGTATAGATAAAAATATATTATTGTAAAGATAAGCTTATTATACATACAGCGTGCAATAAATAAATTATTGTGAACCCGTTTCTCATTTCTCACGCAATTCCATTTCCATTCAAATCCTTTAAAATTAATAATCGTTATCATATCGGACGTAATTGTATCAATTTACATGTTCTTAAACGTTATTTCATTCCTACTTAAGCTTAAAAGTACATCTCAAAACCATCTACTTACAAATCGCACGATATTACTTGGCCGGTTGGAACTTTGCTCTTAGAGACGCTCCCGCAGGTTCCATGTTCAATGTAACCATTGCAATCCTAAAGACTATATCTGCACAACCATTTGTGACTTACTTATGTCCGGTCAACTTAAAACGCGCTTATATAATCCGCGCTTATATAATCCGCGCCAAACCAATAAGTTTGATGCATAGTGTCATAATCACACAAACTCACTTCAATTAATATCATCCCTCCAGTTACATTTGCATCAAAGCCTGCCTTTCTCCTAAAGCATTAATAAAATAAAAAAAACTTTTAATACATAATATTCATATACTGGCAGTATAAATCTATGAAAATGCGTTCGGAAATCGACTAAGGATGTCCAAAATCAATTTTCCATATCAACTTAGTGCAACGGAAAAGAAATTTTGAAAAGCCCCTTAAAGTTTTTAAGTTATTAATGCGGATATATGTGCTATTAAATTGAACATAAATCAACAAAAAAATATATTTTGTTAAATTATTAGATTAATATATATATATACTTTTTAAATCACGACGCGTGCTATTATAGATTTAAGGTGCTTTAGTAAAACTTACTTGTTATATTTTAGCACATTAATTATACAAAACAGGAACTCAGGTTGTTTTTTTTTAATGAGCTAGGCTTGCAGTTAAAGACTAACTAGCATTCCTGTTGAAAGGCAATGTTGAGGTTGATTAAAAAAAAACTTATTGCCGAGAAAAGTACTCAAGTTACATGCAGCAAGGTATAAAAATGCTGGAAGGAAAATTGTATCGGTCCATATCGGAAACGTGGCTAAAAAAAATTCGCCTTAAAATATTTTGACCAGTGTAGGCAATAGTGATTGACGGTGGTCATGACTTATACCCATTATACGACACTATATATTCACCTATCTATATTCTAAGATTGAAATTGACTATAGTCGTAAAAAAGTAATAGGCCCGTTTTGACATTTGTCATCGCGACGTAACTAGTTATGGAAACATAAGACTCGGTACTCGATACTCACGATAAATCAATTCAAGTTTGTATCAGTACTTGATTGATATGATAATGTATTGTAAAGTGTTCGTTAGTTCAAAGTATTCCTTTAACTTCACAACCAATTCGCGTGACTGGCTGTTGATTATACGTCCACTTTTCAACATGTTGAAACAGAGTTCGTACTATATAAAAACAAACACAAAAATCGAGTCAAATCACTATGTTTAAATCAATATCCAACAAAAGTAGAAGAGCAAAAGTTAACGTAATAGTAAACAGTATATATCAAACTTAAACGAGCGAGTGCACAGTCAGATCGCAGCGCACAAGATGGGGAACGAAAAACTGCGCAGTGTGCGCGGGGACGCTTCAGTCATGTGCCGATTGGTCAGATACATCAACTCAGACTCATTATTTAGAACCCAGTGTCGTCAATTCAAAATTTTATTTGCGGTTTTGAGGACCAAGCGCGGCGGCTTTCGATATTCAGTACAAAAAATAGTTACAACTCTGGAATAAAAAATAAAAAAAAAGACTGAGAACGTAACTGTTTTCGAAACGTTTCGCAACAATTATAAATAGCATGCTACTATAAAGTAAGCGCAAAATGAATACTCGCGATATATTCTTTCATATTATTTAACGTCCCAAAAAAATTTACGTATTTTTTAAAACACTGTATGTAATTGATTTTTATTTTATTGTTTCTTTCAGTTTCGTTCCAAGTTACATTCTATGGTCTTGCACAAATGTCAAAACGGGCCTATTACATTTTTCCAACTATAGAACTTTCTTAAAACCGAATAATTTACTAATCCAAGATTAATTTCCACGAATTCTAAATTAAGCAAAGAGCGAATTAAATAAATAATACAAATAATAATAATAATAACATAAACAAATATATAACTTAAAAAAAATAATTATAAACAAAATTAAAACTTAATATTAATGGAAAAAAGGGAAAAAGAATGTGAAAAAAAAAGAAACCAAAAATACTCTCATAATTATTGTGTAATATCGTACATAATATTTCTAAACATTATTTATATAACATTAGTCTTTTTCATAAATGGCATTACATTTTTGAACATTAAATAAAAAAACATTAATTAATTATCTACATTTATCAGGTCTACGACCTTCCGTATTGCATTCAAATGTATTAACTGTCAAATATATTTTTATTTATAATTGTAATTACATCTTTACATTTGTGAATGCAAAATAGCAAAAGTGAAATACAAAATGTTGCAGTACAAAGAAACACACCACCTTGCTTCTCCTATTTTTTTTCTATAATTAATAATCATATACACATAAAATACAGCAGTAAATTATAAAATATTTTTACATACAATTTTATATTTACCATCAAATAAAAATATATTTGACAGTTGTCAAATATGTTCATCACTATTTATTATTTTTCACGTATAATCCAGCAGAGTTGATAATAACAAAAAGATGCATTTGTCAAGATTATATTACTAATATTAATAAAATGTATTTCAAAGATATCAATCAGTAAGTAGCAGGATTTAAAAAAAAAACATTATTGAAGTTATACTTCTTTGGTTGAGGTTGTATAAATATAATTTTAATTAATAATTTTACATTATTCCGGAAAAATATAATTGTGTAACTTTAATTATGATCATTTTATTGAATTAACGTGTTATTGATTTAAAAAGTTATTTTATTTATTGCAAGTATTTGATGTAGTTATGTTTGTTATTTTACTTACATTTTATTTATATGAAATTTGTGATTAACGACAAAGAATTATAACTTCTTACGTGTGTACGTACGCACGAGTTTTTTTTTTAACAAGTTCAATCCGAGTCTGTTATAAATACATGTCATAACGAACTCGGAATATAAGTATTACAAATAACGTAACAAATATCTCTCATGCCATCTCTTTCAGTAAATGAACAATACGTACATTTTTAAGCTGATTTAAAAGACGACATTTACTTATCTTGTTTGTCCACGACGCAGTTTGACTTACACCTGTACTTTTATAATGAAAAAAGGCACTTTATAACTTTACTACGAAATCTCACAGTGCATCCGAATGCACTGTGTAGATTGTTGCAGATTATTTAAAAACGACTTGATACTTTCAAAAACATAATTAGTTCTAAAGCACTGCAGTACTTAACATACCGTAAGTATATTTTATTCATGCTTTTGACATCACTCCGTAAAATTTAGAAATAAACCAAAGTTCGAAAGAGAGACACTATCCAAGAGATATTCTACGTAGTAACATTAAAAAATAAATAAGTAAAACAGTTTGTAAATTGTGACATATCGAGACCTTACACTATAATGACATTGACTCTCGGACGCTATTTACATTAACTGTTGACGGGCAGAGCTCGCACTGGCCGGGATGTTAGTCAAAGTGTGAAATTAAATAATAATTGACAGTTATTCTATTCAATTCAAACCAACAATGACCTTTATCATCAGTTTTTAACATATTTTATGACTTTAATTCAGTGCGACTCTAGACGCATGCCAGCGAAATAAAAATGTATCAAAATAAAATTATAAATAAAAACCAATACTTTTATTTCAACTGAAAATAATTTAAAAAAAAATACAAGTAAATAGCAGAAAGAATATTGATAATAAGAGGAAAAAATAAACCACTGTCATAATATAAATAAAAAAGGGAAATGAAAAAAAAAATGCCTTGATTCTTTCTAGGAATGATAAATTTAAATGCTACAATTTAAGATGTATATCACTTAAGGCGAAGTTTAGTTCACTATTCGCCATAATAAAAAGTCAACTTAAACCAGTCACTTTGATTGACTGTTTCGATACTGAAAAGGTTACAGCTGTTTCAGTGTCTCAGTTAACGTTAAAAGTTTAAAGGTGGCAAATGGAGATAGTAACGTGTAGTATTACGCTTGCACTCGGGATTTGGCCCTTCGAGCACAACGCTCACCAAGGAGGTCTAGTTGTTGTTTAAATAGAGCGATCCCATTTTAATTGGTTAGGTCAGCTGTTTTACCACACTCATCACAAAAATGTAAACTGAATTAATTAATATACTTAAAGCAAACGACGAGGTCTACAAAAATAGCCTTTTGCATAACAAAGAAATTATATGGCCTTGAATTTCTACATGTGCTTTGAGTATTGTAAGCTGGACTACTACGTATTCTTTAAAGATTCTGTCCTATCTAGAAAAAAAAAATGTAAGACAAACAGGTTAAATTCACAATGATTTAGTTTTTTTAATACATTACGATATTCCTACATTCACCAATATTTATGTCACATCAGTTGTTTGTATAACAAGGAATGACTAACGTGTCATAAGTTACACTTTAATTCTTCCACAACCACATCTTTTTTCGCAAGTTCAGATTACGAAAATACTTTGGATTACATAACAACGAATATTATATTCAATATAAAACACCTAAATAAAGCATCATCACACGTATCAACTATCAAAACCAACTTAGGTCGGCAACCGACTTTGTCGTGTGTAGGTTGGCTGGCAAGTCGTCCGGACTGAACCGGCTGATAGTCAATCATTAACTAGGTATGGAAAGCGTCGAAATCCATTCTAATTAATTTCCACATTTTTATAACATTTTTGCTAACGCGATACTTGAAACGATCAAACCTTATGCAGTATACAATGACAAGTTAATAATGAATAAAGACGACTGTTTTAACCAATTCCAATTTGTGTCGGTGTATGCCCGACCAGTTTTAAATCCATCCGAGATACACCCAAATAGATAAATGAATTATAATGATTAAAGCGTTCAAAGCGCACTTAACGTGCTGGCCACGGGATAAATCGCGTAGCGCAAACTTTCACGCAATGTGTGGAAATGTATGTGGATGAGTGTTACATTTCCATACATTTGATTCAGGCACTACAGACTTCGCACGTTTCGTCGCGCATCCTGTGGCCTCCAAGTTAGACCAATCAAAATACATGTTGAATTTCTATGTTATTTTTTATGCTTAACTTCGTAACGCGGGCTGTATCCAGCCGAATTGGTGGGACTTACACCGACAGAGTACATCTATCTTTAACAATTTCCTTCGTGACCACTACACACAATTCCTTCAATTATAATGTAGCAACGTGTTCATTTAACAACATAACCGGTACTCAAATCCAAAATTCAATGGTCAGTTATTCGAAAGTTAACCATTTCGAATTAACACATAGTTCATTTTTTCACAACTCACATGTACTAGCTGTCCTGATCCCTGGGAGTGGGGGGGAGGCTTTGTGGACTCTGCGAGAACTGATTAACCATTTTGCTTTGCATCATGTTCAGCAAAATGTCGGAATACTGCTCTATGAGGGACATTGCTGGGTTACCCGTGTCGTTTGCGTCTGGAAATAACATTTAACAAACTTTCGTTTAAAAATAAATTAAAATCCCCGAAATGATAAGACATTTCTCGTTGAATTTACATATGTTACTTATATAGCAACCCTATAAAAAAAACTGAACTCCAAAAGCTGAAGCTGTATGCAACAGTTTCTATTTTAAATATTTGAAATAACCTAAAAAAAAGAAGTAGCACGGATTCTACTACCCATGGTAATTGTAGCACAGTCTAACAAAAAAAGTTACATGTTTATGCATTTCTTTGATGATTGATTGATGCATGATTTCCAAATTCTACTCATTGACCAAACTCTTAAAATTATCATTGATTATGTTCACAAATATCTAAGCATAACTAAATGCATATGACTCTCAAATTTACAAGCTATATTGAACTTCATGTAGGGCTCCATGTATTAATATGTCATGTAAGTTTGTTTTTCTCTTTTTATTAAGTTTAGTTTTTTATTATTCTGCTATATATAAGTGTAGATGGATCATAGTTACATAATAAAAAAATATTATTATTAATTTAATTAAAATGGACTTGCAAAGAAGGATGGCACGATTTTGTTTGTTTATATACAATAGAATCGGCACCACTGTTAGATGTTACATATCCTCGTGTGACAGGATGTGTGAAGGATCCTTGTGTGACAACGCCACCATAGGTTGGTACTTTTCCCCAACCTTTTGTCCTTGTCAACCAATAAACCTTCATTGGAGCAGAATGGTCACTCTTCTTATGCTTCCTTGTTTTACATGAGAGAAGGAAGCATTAGCCAAGTTTCACTTTAATAAGACTGAAGGAATCAACCACTTTGGGCGTATCACTGCGTCGTCAAACCAATGGTAGTATGAGCAAACTTACCTCTATTGTTAAGATGCTCCCCTTCACCGTTTGTTGCCCGAACAGCGCCACGGAGAACTTTCTGCGTTTCTAGGATTGCAGCTTCGAGCCCTGTCGATAATACAAATTCTCAAGAAAGTCCTCTTAAGGCTTCTTTAAATAAACTATGTACTTAGTGCGCGTTAGTCAGAGTTAATGCTAGCAGGCGACGCGCTCTAGTGCCATATTTTTGACGGCTGATTGTCGCAGTGGGCAGCGACCCTGCTTTCTGAGCCAAGGCCGTGGGTTCGATTCCCACTACTGGATAATGTTTTTCAGTGTCTGGGTGTTTATCTATATATTATAACTATCTATGTTATTCATATAATTATTCATCAGTCATCTTAGTACCCATAACACAAGCTATGCTTACTTTGGGGCTCGAAGGCGATGTGTGTATTGTCGTAGTGTATTTATTTATAATATTTTTTTATATTTTGCTGTACTATGACGGTAATTTACTACTACTAAGCAGAGATCTCGATGAAGCTAGGTATCTGCTTAGTAGCAACTTTTGTAACAATAGTAAGAAAGTGGGGTTACAGGATACGCGTTAGGAATATTTGGCCTCGCTAGTATTTAATATTAGTAATTTATTGTGGCCTTTTACCTGCTAAAGATAACAAAGAGAGTGACATTCAAATTCTATATTGTTTCAAGGTATGACAGGTGCATTAAATATTTTTTTCATACTTTTGTATTGAGTCTGAGATATTTGACTTCGATACAAAAATGAACTGCGTAACATCCCTAATGTATCCAGATACACTCATACACATATTCATACAACCACACCATGCCGTACATACATGAAATTGATTTGAGATGAAAGGATTTTCATTACTATTGTATCTGAATCCGAATTAAAGACAAATTGCACGTTCAATGCGCTTCACAATCAATACACTATTTGCAATCAGATATTTTTGTATGAGCCTTTTTTACCTTTTATGCTTTATGAGTAGCGTTTAAATTGATGAACCTATGATATGAGTGTTTTCCTGAATGCATGGCTGGGATTTAAAACATCCTACCGAGTTCTGCGGTTTAAGAAGAGTGAATAGGCATCTCATAGGTAAGCGTGTCCCATCTCAAGGCTCACCTGGTGAGATTATGGTCAAGTGCTAGTCTATCGCCAATAAAAATTAGTACGAAACGCCGCGCTGTCATGACGCTTTGACGTGTGCTAAGTACGCGTTCTATTTGGAGAATCCTTTAATTTAATTCAGTTGTCTTGCATTGCATTGATTTCGTATTGATTGTAACTTACCAAATAAAAGCCTTTTATTATTTAAAAACAAATCATACATCATACAACCACCTCATCTGGCCTGGTAGCCACCATTGGAGCTACTTGAAACAATATTGAAACGCGAAGCAAGAACCTGCAGTTTCTGACATTTCGCAAACGAAAACAGCGATGCGGCGACCAGTTCGTGAGACGATAAACTAGTATTCGTATGGTATTTAATTATAAAAACAGCATCAACGAAAAATAAAAATGAAGAATTTATCAGTAGCTACAAAACAATGGTTCAAGATGGCGCTAACTTAAGTAGTTGAAAGGAAAAGGCGTGATATTTAATGAAATAGAACAATCGTCGCTTTACATAATACTGAATCGATGCTAGTGAGATACCAGCGTTATCCAATTTGTGGGATCCTATAGTAGTGGACTAATCACGTGGTTATACACGTCATGTTTACTTAACAGGTACCGGATACCCATATAAATGGAAACTGCCCTTTTTTTTTAAAGTTTTTTTCTAGTGAAAGGTTCTGAGCAATTAGAATAAATACACAGAAAATAAATATAAATAAAAAACCCCCGACTTTACACAGAGTTCACATAATTCTACTAGTGTAGAGTTTACTTAATTCTGCTAGAGTTGTTAAAAATATGTAATCCGCCATTTTGTGGCGGCGGCCACCTTGGATCGATTTTCATGAAACATAGCTGAGCTGTACACTACAGACTAATTAACCTTTCAAACAAAAATAAAAAAACATAACCTAAATCGGTTCATACGTTCAAGAAACGCAAAGCCACAGACACATACACACACATCAAACTTATAACACCCCGTGGTTTTTGCGTCGGGAGTTAAAAATAGAGCAAGATAGATAGTAGGTACAGTTTAGTGGCCTTATCGCTACATAGCTATCACTTTCGGGTAACCAAAACGAATTTGTTGATGTATCAAATAATAATATCCGGTTGGGTTATACATCTCGAAGCTTAGCAGCCTCCTCAAGCTTTCAAAAGTCGGGTTATTTATGTTTTGCTAAACAAACAAATGAAAAAAAAAGACTTACCGCTAATATCTGCCGCACAGTCAGGTTCTCTTTGCAATGTACGGTATAACTGTACAACTTTGCTGGCCGTCTTTGTCAACTGTTCCGTCAACGCCGAGCAGAGCTGGGACGACGACACTATTTGAATTGAAATATACATGAAATTGATTTGAAAACTACATGAAGTGCTTCTCTAAATATTAAAATCATAGTCTTGTACTTTCTACTAAAACAAAAGATTTTACTATTACTAATATTCCGTGCTTTATATTTCTTTGTTTTGCTAAACTCTGAACTTTGAGCTTAGTGGGAGAAAGCAAAATAAATTATGAAATCTTATATCTTATAAAAAGAAACTAATAAAATTAACCAATTTAGATAAATAAACTCAAAGACAAAATTATAGAGCTATTAAAAAAAATTAAATTATGTGTTAGTTAAAGTTAGTGTTGAATATGAATTTCCTTTTTATATGATGTAGTGAACTTTTATGTGGTTCCAACAGCCAGATCACAAAATGTTTCAATGGACTATTATTATTGGTTCTTACAATTTGAATGATTGTTATATGAGGGCTAATATTATAATAACAAGCCACCGAACCTGACGCCATGGAACGTGAGTCAAATCAATCAATTTCAGAACGGACAATGTTTATGCGTTGTTGGGCTTACCAAACCTACAAGCTTTCTTCTGGTACTTCAACTGCTAGTTACTACCCAAAAACGTGCCGCCAAGCGATTTAACTTTTCGGTGATATGCCAAGTATGTAGTATGGGTTTATTATAACGGCCATACCCCTTTCAAGTTAGCCCGCAAACACGAACAGCAAAAAAACAAACTGTTACGCGAGGTAGGGGTTAGGTTTGGTGACTTATTATAAATGAACCAGAATCGTAAACATTTGTGCGTTCCTAACTATTATTTTGGATACGTTCACACAACGTTCTACGTGCTGTTAGTGATGAAAAGAAAACATACAATTCGCGTCTCCCGGCGACTCCTGCTTCGGTCGTTGCGGTTTGTTGTTGTTAGACGTTAATCGCGCGGTAACTTCGCGAGCCTTCGTCGATATATCACGCTCACTGCCGCTTCGACCTGGTCGGTAAGATAAACCGACGTTTAGCTAACATGTATTACTGCGGAAGCGGTGATAGCCACGTGGGTAATGCTTCGACAGCAGTTTTGGGGGTCTGAGTTGTTATGTACGTGCTTCAATAGTGAAGGAAAACATCGCGAGGTACCCTGCATGTCTGAGAGTTCCTTAATATTCTCCAAGGCTTGTGGGAGGAGACCCGTACCCCTTAGTGGGCCGGTAATTGGTTGATATGATGACTGTTGATGTTTCATAAACGTAAACTTCTGCGAAACGATTTAAGTGCAACAAACAAATGTGTATTTTTTTTGTGTTGTTACTTGTGAATATTTGTGGGAAGAAACAAAAATTAAATGAATTAAAAAAAAACAAAATCTAAAATGAGAATTTACAAGAGCAGATGCTGTAGGATTAGCATCCGCGCCACGTCGTAGTTTTTCTATAGAGATAGACGAGTTAATGTGTAGACACAACTCTCTAGTGGATAGCATGCTAGCTGGTGTGAGTTTTTTTACCTATTCGATCGCGTGAAATTTAACTACTAGAATTTTATGGAACAGAAAGAGCGCCACCTAGTTGCAACACCGGGAAACAGTACTGTCACTAGATGGCGCTCTTTTGATTCCACACAACTCGTAGTTATATTTCACGCGATCGAATATGAAGTAAATCTCACACTAGACACTCAGATTTGGCAACTTATTTAGCCGTATTTATTGTACAGCTTAAAAATGCTTGTTTAAACCAATAGTTGAATAGTCTCAGCCAATTGGAAAGCATGTTTTTTAAGATCCCCAGATTTCCTTGCACCGATACGCAACAACTTCTACAACACCAATTAGAAGAAGATAAAATATATTAATAAACCATTTAATGCAACCACAACTGATCCCTGATCATCTATGACATTGAAATCCTGTATGTGCGTTTCGAAATGAATCGTGTAATGTAAACTTTGACACATCTTCACACTAGGACTGTAAAGTGTGACGTTACTGATTGGGTTATTAGTGTTTCGATTTCAATGGTATAGAAACTCAGGGTATCATGTCTTAAAGCACGCATCACAAAAGTTGAGATAGTTATTGTTATAGACTGATGGGGGCCGGTCGTGGCTAGTTACCACCCTGCCGGCAGAGAGAGAGAGAGAGAGAGAACCGATAAGAGCTAAAAGTTTAATAAAACTGCCATACCCCTAAAAAGTTAGCCCGGTAACTGCTTAGACTGAATTATCACTTCACACTAGGTGAGGCTGCAGGGCTTACATGTAGTGGAATATATAATTTTCAACGCCTTGAATAAAAATCTTTTTAATAGCCTAACCGCAGGCACTTATGATTTTGATCATTCATATTTTACTACATGCGTTTACTTAAAACCTAAGCTACTTAGGTTTCAAAAGCGCCCTGAGCTAAGACAAAAGCCACTCCTAACTTAGACGAGATGTTAAATTATTTTAATATAATTATCTCAAAGTTGCAATCACAATTAAGGTAAATATCGAGCAGTTTCAACTTTTGTGACGTTTGCTGTAAGAAAACTGATTTACGGGTTATATTAATGTACTCTGTTAACGATGGGGAAGAAAATGCGTATCATCAATATGATTAAACGGAAACTGTTCGATGATTAAACGGAAACTCTTCGATCATTAAAATAACCTTACCTAATCGCCTTGTTCCTCTATCAGCCGAAGCGGCCCTCGGTCTCTGAACTTCGCCTTCGGCTTCAGAACTGGATTCGGAGCGCGCGACGCTCGCTGAAACATTAGTTATGCAGTGCGACATAAAGCCGACTATCGCGTGTGTGCACGTGTAGGCGACTATGTTAGATTGTTAGTTTTGTCACATAATTTGCTTCACATTGCCATAAACAAATGGAAGTACTCCAGTAATTTTTATGTCCCAGCTTGCATACAGTATAATTAAGAATTGAAGCGGATTTCTAGATTTTACCCATTGAAACTTCAGTAATATTTGTTACAGCTTGATAACAGCTTAATTAAAATTTAAGATGATTCCCAAATTTTACCCACTGAAACTTTAGTAATTTTTATGCCACAACTTGAACTGATTCAATTTGGAGTTTTTGAAATTGAAACAGATTTCCAAATTTTACCAGTTGCAGAAGACTTTAAGAGTTATTTAGTTCAGTTGCTTTATGACAAATATATTTTTAATGTTTATTTGCCATACTGACAAAACATTTAATCACTAAAAATGATTTCATTACATCTACTTTGAATGTTTTATTATTAAAGAAAAAACTATTTTTTTAATCCATACTGCGCCATTACAAGGTTATGTTAAATTTTGACTATTGTAATTTACCGCCAACTGACAGACTTTAGGAACGTATTCTTTGAGTGACCCGAATCGGCATAAAATACACAATGACTGCCAATACATTGAATTTCAAATATATTGTTGACAAATCCATCGAAATCTAAATCCAAAAAAATACATCTGATTGTTTTCGGTGTCGATAAGCAAATTAATCGACTATACTAAACGAATTCTTAATTAATACAACATAATTTAACATTTTGTTAGAAGTTTAGGACTCAGCTACTGTGAACTTTACGGGTAAGTGAAGTATGAGTTCCAACGCAAGTTGTCTTACCTGTGCTATATGAATTAGCTAGGCCGCGCCGCCTGGCTGAATTCGCGGCGGCCTTATTTGCGGAGCTAATGGTGGGTCTCATCAGGCCTCCTGCGCGGGGAGGTTGTTGACGAGAGGGGGTGGGATCAGACTCTGAGTCACTCTGTGGACAATTAACAAGTTACATTATACAGCAAACCCAGACCTAACCACTGTATTTTAAATATCTCGCAGTCTTAGTTTATTTTGATTGGAATGTGTTTAGTTTATTTGGATTGACAAACGCCCTAACACTCGTCCCTTCGCAAAAGGGCAAATGCCTGTTTTGGAACGCGACGTGCGTCAGTACGTTTGCGCCCACCCATGTCGGCTGGAACGTTATGGAGACCGGTGCCGTGGAAGACTTAGCCGCCGCCAAAAAAAAAAAAAAAAAAAAAAATATGCCCAACTTTCGGACCGCTACCTCTTCGTCCCGTTGGCAATGAAGACTGGTTTGTTTATAGGTTGGAAGTTTTGCTTTGTTTATAGGAAATGGCTTTCGACTTACCATTAGGTGGGGTATGTGCTTGGTGCGGGAATCCCTACTGTAAATGTGCGAAAGTGCTTTTATTTTTTTGTCCGTCCTTACGCCCTAACTAAGAAACAATAAACTTGATTTTTGGACGGAGAGTAGAATAGGCTACATTTCATCCAAAGAAAACAAACGGTTACCACGGGATTGTAAAAGACCCTAATAAACGCGTAAAAAGAACGCGGCCAAAAGCAGCGGGCTAGAAATTCCTAAAAAAAGGATTAGAAATTTCGATGTTTCGTGCAAATAAGAGATTGTAGCTTACTTGGTTGTTCAGAACGCCAACGCTCGAACTTCTTGTCATGTTGGACTTGTTGCTATACCGCGGCGCCGGCCGCACGAATCCGCTCGGCGATTTGCTGGAATTCTGGTTTATTTGTTGGGTAGGTTTTGTTGACGCTAATACATGGAAAACACGAATAAAAAACCATAAAAAAATTGATCATTTTTCATATTTCTCTAAATAAAGATAAGATATTAATGACTAGTACAAACTAAAAACCATGCAAACATTACACATTAAAACACATGCAAGCTATAAAATTAACAAAAAATCCAATAAAACCGGTCTTCACGTTACACATATCGCTGGTAATAAGAAATCAATACTTCTAAATGTTGTTTCTACTCATACGAATGCCCAAAAATTACTACGTAATTTTTTTGGTTACTGCATAAGTACATTGTGTATTGAACAATGAATATTTTTTAAATGTGAAAGTTTATAAAAGTAGGAGAAATTTTTAGAGAACAAAGTCCCATCACCAAAATTAAATTTTAAAGCGAACTCTTTCTTGCATATTTTTTAAACATTCACCAAAAAAAGTTATATGATTAAAATGATGATGAATTTAACACAACACTAATAATTAAAAATAGACAGGTAAGATTACTAAAGCTTCGTCACACAACGATGCAAGAGGATTAGATATTTTTTTTTCATCTGAATGTACGACCTTTAGAATTGAAGTCCAAAATTCTTGTGAAGAAAAAAGAATTCGGGTTTTTTTGGTTATGATATTTCAAGCTAAGTGTTTGATGTTACATTTTTTTATTAGGGTAGGAAATGTTGTAATTATTGCATACTTAATCTGTAAGTATTACTGATAAGAACCTTTGTTTCATCTCAGTTTAAATCAGATGTCGCTTATTTTTAGACAACAAATTAATATTATTCGCAAATTTGACGTTGTCTCTTTATTACTTAACAATATAAACAGAATTGTGATTATTAAAAAAGAGGCGAGTAATTTCTGATGTAATAATTTTGTTCGGAAACTAATTTTAAATATGCTACTTTAATAATGGGATCCAACGGTTAGCGCTATCCAAGCAACACTGAAGGGAAGGACATGCGGTAAACATGTTGTTTAAAAGAAAGAGAAATAGTACGTTTGTCCTTTTCTGGGCTCAAAGATTCTGTTTATTTTTAATAAACTAATAGAATACATGCATACAAGTATATTTAAGTTTAAAATAAATTTTCATAATTTTTTTAGCTATGCCACTTCAATTCTGATTCGAAATATGGAAAATTAGAAATATTATAAAGATGTGTTAGTTACGTTTAACCCTCCACAGTATTCTAGCGATGTACGAAGAATATAACGAGTAATATGTAATCAAGGATGATACTACTCAGAACCCAATACTCCGCCACCGCAATTACCTTGCGGCGTCCGAGGCGCCGGCACCGGTTTGGCGGCGAGGTCCGACAGTGATATGGCCCGCCTCATCCCCGTCTCTTCGGGCTCCGAAGAGGACAAGTGGTTGCGCGATGCTGCACACGTCTTACGTTATACCACATGCATAATTCAATACAACCCAACTTGGTCAATTATCATCTATATAATTCAATCGATCAAATTATTTAATCTATTATAGCATTTTCTATTTGACTTATTAATCCTTACAAGATATATTCCTTGACACTTTTAGCTGAAGTTTAAAATAAAAAAGTGGGTAAACTTGCAAGGGGAAACCAACGGATGGATAATATGTTATGTACGGTGTTTATCTATATATTAGAAGTATTTACGAGTATGTATATTATTCATCAAAATTATTCACCAGTTATCTTAGTACCCATAACACAAGCTACGCTTACTTTGGGACTAGATGGCGATGTGTGTATTGTCGTAGTATATTAATTTATTTATTTATATGGCGTATATTAAGCGGAAGGTTGGTGTCAAGTAGTTTTTTGCTTTCTGAGTTGAAGGAGTTGATATCGATATATGAAATAATAATAAATAATAATATCGACCTGCAAGATTATTAAGTTCAGTCGATTTGTATTGATTACCGGATCTAGTCATAGGACGACACTTTATTTTGTCAAATAGAAAATAAAATAATTAAAATGACCAAGCAAAGATCTTTGATATGCAAAAAGTGTACATTAAATGCGATATTTCTTTCGACCAAATTGAGACTCAGGCAAAAAGCAATATCTTTCTATAATTCAATCATCATAAAATCGTGCGACGTGAACAATAATATTCAATAAAAAATAACATGCTGACATAGCGTTAAAGCCATGATTTGTGATGTGTTGTGATTTGTGAGAATGAAAAAATTTTTCTTAATTTGGGAAAATCAATTAAGGAGTCACAAGATATCACAAATATAACTAAAGCTTTTCTTAAAACGAACATGGAATCAAAGTAAAATCTAGATTAAAGCGCAAAAAAGGATCGCCACGACATCTAAGTCTCATGCGAGACCAACCTGTTATTGGTGAGAATTTCGACGGCAGTACGGGAGTGATGGGAAACTTTCGAACTAAACCCCTTATGACATTTCCCGAATTTAAAACCGGTCTTATCCTACTAGATGATGCTGCATACTGATTTTCCGTATACATTCGAGGTGGTGGTTCGCGAATTATTTTTCTGAATGGAACTTTTGGTCGGTTGAAGCCGTAAAACGACATCCTTTTAGGTGAATTAGTACAACTAGAGCTGGTTGTTGACGATTCGTAATTTTCACTATCCAAATGCACATCGGTTTTAGGTATTACCATTTCGTTGTAAACCCTTTGTGGTAATGCCTTTCGCGGTTTCGCTACATTTTGAAACGCATTATTCAACTGTGCTTTAGGCTCAAGTTCTTCTACTTCAATGTTTTCATTACCGGCGTCATTTGATACATCTACGCCTTCTACAGTTAAGCCTATTTGATCTGTGTCTAATATATCTGGCAAGCTTAAATTGCGCTTTATCTCTTTATTCTCTGAATTCTCAGTGTCTGTATCAGCTTCTTCTAAAGTAAGAGAAGCGAAGTTCGAAACAGTATTTTGTTTATTAGCTAACTTTTCGAACTTTCTAGACAGAACTTTAACCACACCTTTTCCATCATTTATATTGGCTTTCAAAGGTTTCATCCGCCATTCTTTTAATATTTTCTCTTGCAGTATTTTCCGTTCCTCCATTTCTACCAACTTGTTAATAATTTCTAGCTTTCTTTCGATATATTTGTATTTTTCAAAATCGTCATTTCTAGGAGCTATATTTTCTTTAGCCTCAATATTTTGGCCGCTATGGGAAGGAACAGGTTTATCTGTCTTACTTTTGGCAAAATTGAAATTCGTCTGATCTTTAATAGTTTTGCTATATTTTTTATTTTCTTGTTCGGCATAATAGTCCAAAGAATCTTTTGCAAAATCATGGCTGTCCTCAATTACATCTAAAGAGTCCATACTCACGTGAGACATCTTCTCTACTCTCTGCATAGCAAAAACTTCGAGACTATCCATTTGCATTTCAGACCTATTATCATTAACATCTTTTTCTTTGATAAAAACATCAAAAGTTTTTTCTGAATTATCATGTGCTTCTTCTACATTTGAGTTCTTGTCTTCTTGTTTCCTATTCGATATATAATTTTTATTTTGCAATCCATCCAATTTTGCCTTGTATTGGGAGGTTATGGAAGAACTTAGTGTTGATTTTTCTAATCCGGCTTTTAATCTATTATTAAGCTTAATGGAAGACGTTCTTTTAATTGGTTTAGGAGGTTTATGTGGCACAAATTCCATCGTTGTTTTGGCATTATTATTCTTTTGACTTGAATCTCTCTCAAGACTCTTTGTAGCATTATTATATTTAGAAGCGTTCGCTTTATCTTTGTTGAGTTGATTTTTATTAATCTTAGTTTGTGTGTTCTTTCTTATTTGATCTTCGAACTTTTCAAGATTCTTCTTGACATGAGAATTTCGTTTTTCCATTAGATTTTTCAAAGGATTTGGTTTTGATGCTGGTTCCAAGACAACTTCGAAGCTACAACTTTTAGATTTGACCATAGCATTCGAATCACATCCTTCCATCTGACTTTTATATTTATGTTTATCAGAGAATTTGGGTTGGAGTGATTTACTTGTATTTGCCATATAATCAGAAGTGTTCAATCGCGGTATTTCATCAACCTTTTTCTTTTTGTTGTTATACTGTTGAACATTGTTTCCGTCAAAGTAATAGGCAATATTTTTAGCCGGTGTTGGTTGCTTAGAAGCAGAGTCGTACAAGCTTTTGGAACGTGTAACTGTTTTATGACCTGAAAATTCTCCCGCTGGAATATCAAATCCATATATTTTATTTGTCGACGGCTTTTGGCTGACGACGATTGGAGCTGGATCTTTATATTCCGCTTTTGGATTACATCCTGCACCTAAATAATTATTATACATATACCCAGTTAAGTATGGTACGTTATTTGGACTGGACCCGTAACTTTTTGATGTATTATCAAATTCATAACAGCTTTGGCTGTTTGGCACACCTATAGGGTTGTTTTTATTTTGGCGAGGTCTCGTTCCTTCGAAGAGCATTTCTAACGGTGCACTTTTTGTACATTCAGAGTCATCAGACAAAACACTTTCCAAAGAATTACAATTCGTTCTTAACATCTGATTGTCGTTATCTAGAAATTCATCTGAGAGTACTGATTCTTGACTACAACTTGACTTCATATATTTCTTCTGGTTTAAGAAGAAACTAGCACTGCTGTGCCTATGATTTTCTAAATATTTCATGTCAGGTTCATTGATGTTTTCGAACGAACAATTTTGAGAATCATTTAAATTGTAACGGCTGTCTGGGAATTTCGCTTGTTGGAATGCGACCTCATTGCCATATTTCAAGAATATTTCATTGGAAACACTAGAACAGTTAGAATGATCACTCAAAACAGACTCATTTGATCGAGTTATACATCGCTTAGTCAAAACACTTTGACATCTATACATATTGTAATTTAGTTGCATGTCTTCATCTATTATATCATCCAGATTTGATGGCATATTTCGTGGCAAAGTGGAACTTTTTTGTGCAGTGCAAACCATTTTTAAAGGAACTACAGGTTTATCACATGTCCCATAAATTTCATAATCAGAAACAGCTCTTCGAGGCATGGTGTTTTGTTTTGTATGCTTCTTGCAAACCTTTTTAGAAAAGAGTTTATTCTTGCAACTTACATCCTGACTTAAACTACAATCCTCGAGGGAATCAGATGAAAAATTCCCATCTTCCCTCTCCTGAAATTCTTTAGTCGGCTGTAAATCTAAATCACTCTGGTTATTTGGTCCAAATTCATCAAGATCGCCATACTTTTTTGTTATTTCTGCAATCATTTTTTCTGTATCACTCTTAATAGTGTCTACAATATTTCGACTGTCTTTAATTTTGCTGTCGAGACCTACGAAAAAACTTAGTGAATTTCTTTTTCTGGCGTCAGCAGCATGTTTTTTAAGTTTTTCCTTCTTTTGATTACTTTCATGTTGGGCAACTTTATCCGCCCATTTACATTCTTCCGACACTGGTGATACCGGACATGACTTATAATTTTTAAATATACTCCTGGCATTGGGTTTTGGTGTTTTCGGTTGGGGTTTTTCACCAAGATTCAAATGAAAATTTTTTGGTGGCAATTTCGGGGGTTCTTTTTCTTCGCATGCGGTTGGAAAAAGGCGATTAAAAACTTTTGACCCAGGCTTTTTACTCATGTCGACTGTAAATGATAAGTTCTGCTTTTGTGGTCCACTGTCTTTAAAAACCATTGGCTTCGTATTTGATGGTACATTCATGTTTCTTTTTAGACTCTGGTTTGATTCAATGTTGACTCTTGGCGATATGTAGGGTGGTGCATTGTCAAAATATTCTGGTATTATTTTGTGGTTTAAATTTGCAGGTATGGCGTAGGGGTTTTTGTTTCGAAAGTCTAAATTAATATTTTGATAGTTTAAGCTATCAAAGAAGTTAGTAGATAAGCTATCTAGATTTTCTTCGTGATAAATTGGGGGATTAGAAAATCCTGGTCAGCATTAAGGGGGAATAAATTCGGTTAGTAAACAGTGTATTGCTTTATTAACATGAAACATGATTTCATAGCAATTTTTCAATTGTGGCTAATCATAAATAAGTGATTATACTTGAAATTTTATTTTATAACAATTTATTTGTTGTTTGTTTATAATCAGCCACATTAGCAACAGCACTTGATACGCATCCGCGTATTACCTTACCATAAGGTCTGGAATTGCTTGGTATAGCCATAGAGACCGGTCTATTTCGTCTTGAGCCATCTTTCTCCGGGATGTACGAAAGGTCTGTGGTGGATTGACTGGATTTTAGATTCGATCGGAACGCCACCTGGTGATAAATGGAAACACCATTTTCAAGTAAGAATATTTATTTCTTTAGGCAAAATGCTTATGCAAACTGAATTTAATTTAACACCATCCGAAAAGCTGCGAATCCCGGTACTGTAATTAAAGTTATTGCAATGTAAGTTAATGTATGGGATACCATATCGCAAGGTAGGCAGGCATAGGGCAGGTCCCCGATATCTGGCGTCATTTAGGCGTAGGTCTCCGGTTACGGACATATCCCTCGTCTAACAAACCCAATAAACCGATTCGAGATACAAACCTCACAGAAGACGTCCTTAAATTGTCGTCCTCCTGATGTCAAGTCCAGTGGTTATGCTTTTCTTCAACTACATTTCATCCGAAACAACTCATTAAATTGCTATTTTAGATGCAACAATCATCATACATACGTTTTCTAGTTGTCTCCTAGTCTCCAATATCCTCCTATTTAATTCTTCTCGCTTTCGAGCCGCTTCGGGGTCTACCCTCGGCGGTGGACCACGGGACAGATGCTGAGCTGATAAGGAGTTGTTACCTGCAAACAGCGAATAGTTACCCGCATACAAGTTAAAATCTGGCTACCAAATCGTACTTGGATATTCACCCTGGTCAGGATTGACCTTGAAAAAAATTATCTCGAAGTAAGAGTAATTAAATTCGCATATTTAGTCATAGTAAATAGGTTAGAGCTCAACCGGAGAAGTATTGCCATGCTTATTTCTGCTGCTAAGCAGCATTGTTGCAATGCTGTGTTCCGCTCTGAAGGGCGTGGTTGCCGGTGTAATTACAGGCATATGAGGCTTAACACTTAGGGCGGCATGTTGCAGGACGTGCTCCTTGCATGCCCTTTGAAGAGTTGCTGTATTTTTGGGCGTTGGATTCCACACTTACCATCAGCTAGCACGGGCGGGAGATAAAAATTATATCTCCCGATTATATCCCCAGACAAGGGATATAATTAACGTAACCACCTAGCAGGTGTGCTCGTTAGTTACGGAAACAGGGAATAGATGAAGCACGGAAACAGGGAATAGCAGAAGTTTACCCCCGTTTATTATTACACATATATTTTTTGGATATTATTTCCACTTGTGCGACAATGCTCTGAGAGTTGATAAAGCTGTGGGAGAAGATACATTTTTATTCTATCCCCAAGGAGATAATTATCCTCCACCCATGCTAGCCGTACTGGTGGGCCAACAGCTTGATCCGTCAGTTATTACAATTTATAAAAAAAAGGAAACTTATCGTAGTATACTCGGAATTAATTCTTATTTAAGCGATATCTGCTTGGTATAATCTAAATGAGTTTCCAATTACTTCAGACGACGCGACGAAGCAATTCGACATTTAAATCATTGCATTACAAGTATTACGACTTGCTAAATTTTTAATTTGTCAGCGCTTTATTTCGCGTAGGAACCACAGGGCATAAACGCAATTAAATAATAAAACTTGGACGTTTTTAAAAATAATAATGTTTAAATTTAAGAACTTTTAAGTTATTTTATTTTACTTATTTATTTGCATCATGCAACAAGGTCCAAGTAAAAACACATAAAATACTATATATTTATAAACTGCTTCAAGTTTACTCACTGGTAACATGTGTGTCTGCTTCAAGGCCGCTAAGGCTATCGAAGGCAGACTTAATGTAGTTTTCCCTTCTACCTACAGTGTCGATAGACTCACAGGAACCAGATAATGGGTTTCGGTCCGCATTATCGCCTGAAGGTGTCGATACCTGGAATAAAAACCATGCTTATGCGAGGGAGATCAGCAATACAAGATAATGAATTTACGCTATAAGTTAGATTCTTCTTTTTCTATGAAAATGGAGTAGTTTTCCTCCAGCAAATATAAAAAGCCTCTATGGTGTTGGTGGGATTTAATGTATGGCAGACTTATATTATAACAATATTAAAGGCCCTACAGATTTTGGTCTACAGACCAACATTAGCTTTACTTGTTTATTTACATGTCTGCCCAAAAAGGAGTTATTGCACTCCTTTTTTCCGCGACGTGACCGCGTAAGTACCTTCTTCACATAGTTATTATGTATGTACTGAATGTATCTATGGGAGTTTCCTTATTCCACCATAACTTCTAAATGCCCTCACAAATTTGGATTCATGTAAGTATGAGTTTCTATACTCCGTCATAACTTAAAAATTACCTTAACAGTTTTGGACTTATGGTTACATCATCCGAGTGACACCCCATAATTTTTTTAAATTTTCTATTTTTCTAATTAAAAACGTGCAGCACACTTTATTCTCATGTGATTTATTTGATTTATTTAAGTACTTGTCAAATAAACCAATTTAAATTCGGCCACCAAGGCAAGACTTTCAAGGGATTTTATATGTGGGGCCACAGGTTTTGAAGGCATATAAAAATATTAGAACTTACAGGATTTTTACCTATGACTATTAGGCCGCGATTACAAGAGAGTCGCAGGTTTAAATGATGATGGCTCCAAAATTTTTATATGCCTTTTAAATTTCAATTTATAAATTTAATATTTTCCTCTAAGTGTAGCTTAAAACACTTTAGTAAAATTTCAAAAAAAAACCAAATGGACAAAGCCAGACTCTACTACTCTCTAGAAACATTCAAAGCCTTTATCCAAAGCTTTGCCTATAATTTAAAATACCTCGTCATCTTCAGAATCATGCGGAGAGCCACTCAAGGAAGCTGACGCGGCGGGTATGTCGAGCCTATTTTCCGCACCCCAGCGTCGGGCACGTCGCACCGACTGCCGCAACTCCAACTGATCCATCGCGTTGACCATGAACTTACTGTAGGGTAAATGTGTTGAATCAAAATACAGAAAGCGAGTCAAGAACCAATTTCAGGACGATGTAAGAAATTTTTCTTATTTGATTCTGTACTTTTCGCGGACGGTATGCACACAAACATTGCGCTAATCGGCCGTCTATAAGCGATTCGATTCCCACAACTGGAAATGTTTGTGATGAATATGAATGTTTTTGAGTGTCTGGGTGTTTATATGTATATTATATTTCTGTATATTATTAATTAAAATATTCATCAGCCAACTTAGTACAAATTTAAATTATCAAATTCGAAATTTCTTCATTCATGTAGACCTCAGGCACTTATACATAGCTTTCATACATATATGTTTACATAATTGTAAGGGGATGGTGAAAACTACGTTTGCCAACTTAAACCTAAACCTACTAGGGTTCCAAACGCGCCCTGGTCTAAGAAGAGCCAACAACAAACTTAGCTAGGTATATTTTTTGTTATCACCATCTCAAAGTAAACATAACACAAGTACACATAACACAAGCTACGCTTACTTTGGGCCTGGATGGTTGTATGGGCCTGGATGGTTGTACACAAGTCGTAAGTAGTATATTTATTTATTGTTTGTGTATCTCCGATTCTAGTATATCGACTGTTTATATCCACTTTTGAATGGGCAATGGGCGGGACACATAGCTCGGAGCTGATGGACTTTGGGGCCTCAAGATGGTGGAAAGACGACTCCGCAACGGTAAAGCCTCAAATAAGGTGGACGGATGTCATCAAACTATTCGCTCGAAGTAGCTGGACACAACCGTGGAATTTAGAACTCCCTACAAATAACTTATGACAAGTGGAAGTCAATCCGTTGAATTGATGATGAGTACTATGATTTACACGTTTTAGTTATTTTATGCATCTACAAGTTAACCCTTGACTGCAATCTCACCTGATGTTAAGTGATGATACAATCTAAGATGGTAGGCGGGCTTGTAGTCAGACCCCTTATCAGTTTGTACGCGTCATCGCACCGGAACACGAAACCGCTTAGCGGTACGTCTTTGTCGGTAGTGTGGTAACTAGCCACGGCCAAAACCTACCACCAGACCAGACCAGAGAAAATTCAAAAATCATAAATTCCCAAATGGCCCCTGCCGGGAATCGAACCCGGTACCTCCTACTTCAATTCACAGTGCTCACCGTTGCGCCAGGGAGGTCGTCAGTTATAAAGTAGAATCTTGTAGTAGCATAGCTTCTTGAAGTATATCAATTTCAAGAAGCTATACGCGTGATATAGTTAGCAGAGCGAACTTTCATTGACAATACACCCTAGGATAGAATGCACCTACCTAGCAGTTTCATCATCATTGTTGCCCGGATAGTAAGTAGGTCTATTTCTGCTCTCTGAAGACGAGGTCCTTTCACCGTCCGAGATATCTTCAATATCGCCGTCGTGCTCCGTCGACTCTTGATCCTATAACAAATTCGTGAAAATTAAAGAATATGCGTTATCACATAACATAACAAACTACCGCTGGTGTTTATGTGTAATTCTCTGATAGCTGTATTGTCTCAATTGACTGAACATGGGCAAGAGTTTCTTTAAGAATTTGGTGCAACGTAGCTAATAACTGCAAAAAACTTGCTAAATATATCGACATGGCAACTTGGAAGTAGACCACTCCCAGGACCACTCACAAGAATAATAGAATAGCTAAATTCTAAAAATAAAGAGTTTTCGCCGGCTCTTCCCGTAAGAATCTGCCTTAGGAACCGTTGGTAGAGTCACTACAAGCAGACTGACTTGACGTTTCAAAAGTGCTTATAAACTAGAAATAAATTAATTTTGATTATTTTTTTTATATCACGGTACCGGACTAATTTTTTTATTACTTTATCGTTTTACCACTGAACTATAAGACGTCACATTAAGCTATTCTCGGTGTCTTATCTCGTTGTGTATATTCATTCATTAATTTATATAATTGAATGCAAGTATTCATTTGAAAGCAAATAGACAGATACACGTTTAAATCAAGGAATTGTTTTTTTAGCCTTTCAATATTTTTCGATTGTTCAAAAATAAGTTTAAAAGTTATTAACAAAAACAAATAAATAAAGTTAAAATAAACAAATAAAGTAAAAATCAAAAATTAAAATCAAACCTCAAATTTAAAACTGCCGAGGGAAGAGTCGTCCGTGTGGTGACGCGTCCGTGCGTCCACCGTTCGATTTTTCGATAAATTTAACGTCACCTATTGCCGTAAAAATCAAATTTGAACTAAAATAAAAAAAGGCTTAAATATAAAAAATAATAATAAATCTTAAAACGTGAAATGTTAAAGTGATTTCAATAAGTGACGAGCGTGCGTTGATGAAATCAGTTGCGTATATAAATTAAGCAAGTATATGCCTGCCAGTTCAATCCCATATAAGCAGAGTCCCAATATCAGTTATTTTATAAGTTGTTGCATTAAAATCAATTACATCAAGCTAACTCCTTCCCCTTTTAAAAATACTGCATTCATCCTATTTAAAGCAAAAGACGTTTCAAAAACGCCTTGTGTTATTTTTACTATAGATATGCATAAAATATAACAAAGCGTAAAGCATATGAAGTGACAAAAGCCTATGAGTTAATGAGACAGTATTGGCAGCGTTTTCTTATAAAGAACTAAAATTACTGATACCTGGCCTTTTAAGATAATAATCCCATGTTTACCACCTTCGATTGTAACTCTTCGAAAAGGGTAACCTCACGTTTTTATACCGAACTTAAAACTAACTCGGACAACTTTATATTCTTATGATTTAAATTTTACAGTATTATTTTAAAGTCGTTATTTATGACCTCTCTTGCGCCACGGTGAACGCTGTGATTTTAAATATAAATACATAAATATATATACTACGACAATACACACATCGCCATCTAGCCCCAAAGTAAGCGTAGCTTGTGTTATGGGTACTAAAATAGCTGATGAATATTTTTTTATGAATGTAATACACATAAATACTTATAATATACAGATAAATACCCATACACTGAAAAACATTCATGTTCATCACACAATCGTTTCCAGTTGTGGGAATCGAACCCACGACCTTGGACTCAGAAAGCAGGGTCGCTTCCCACTGCGCCACTCGGCCGTCAAAAAGATTTAGATTTTAGATGGGATGTGCCGGGTTCGATTCCCAGCACGATTTGGGAATTTATAATTGAATTTTTTCTCGTATGGTCCGTAGGGACGCTTCTGCCGTGTCTAGTTCCATCCTACCGACAAAAACATTTAGCGTTCTGGTACGATGTCGCGTAGTAACCGATAAGGGGGTTTTGTAGGTTTAATAAAACTGCTATACCCTCAACGAGTTAACTAGTTACCATCTGAGACTGCATCATCACTTACCAGCAGGTGAGATTGCAGTCAAAGAATAACTAGTAGTGGAATAATTTAAAAAAAAATGCTACAGAATGAGAATACCTACTAGAATGGTTTTGAAAATGGTAATATGCCAAAGAGAATAATGAAGTGACACACAAAGTGAAATGCGAACAAATTTTAATGATAACGAAACAAACGTGTATCCAAAATGCGTAACGTACACAAATCAACAATGCGAAAATCGTACAAGCGAAACTCAATCACAATGCGAAATTATACAAAAGTAAAACCTTCTCGACCCTCGGCGATATTGACAAGATATCGTACGTAGTTTTCATGTTGGCGTCAAAATTGCGGAAGAGCGCCTCAACACGCGGCAGTTGGGATAAGTTGAGCGATTTCGGCCTCTATTTTATATGGAATAAGGACCACAACCTTGTGATATATGTATTATGTAGAAGTACGCGATTTGAATTTCATTCCAATATGCCGAAGTAACATGATTTTGAGATTATATCAGTTGGCTTACTCAATGTTTAGTTAGAAATAAAATATAATAAGTAAAAATAAAAACAAAATGAAATTCAAAGCGCACCAAAATAAAAATAACCAAAACCTTCACATCAACATATTAAATTATGTACAAAAATATACATTTAATGTACAGATGTCACACATTTTTTAATGAATAGAATAATATAAAAGTTAAAATAAATTTAAAATAAGTAAACCTCCACCACAATGCTTTTGTGAGTGATTAGACAACACAAGTTAGTGACTATATTAATATTGTATTAATTCTATACTATTAAAAAAAACATTATTATTTTAAACTTTTTATAAAAAGCAAATAACCCAAATTAACTCTGAAGGTTAAAAAACGGTTCCCAGGAATGAAAGAAATAGTTATAAGATTTTATGACACTGTAAAGTGTATCATCGGTTTTAGTCTCAACAAAATTTTTTTTTTGTTTCTTGACTAAATAAAACCTTTATTTTTCAAATATTTACAAATTAACATAATTAGATAAAACAAAAAAACATACAAAATGCACTCCTTATGGTATAACACAAAGCACACATACCTGCTTGCCACCCGGTTCTCTTCGCTTGTCGTTATACCTTGTGTCTGTACCACTGTCTATCGAACTGTCTTTAGACCCATCCGAGTCAACGCGTTTATCTGAAAGGAGCATATAATTTAAATGATGGTTGATTATTATTTCATTACTGATAGAATTTTAACATAATTGATGTCTACATAGTGACAACCCTAAAATACTATACAGTATAAATGAAAATTGACAGGCTTACTTCACAAGCTTTAGAGGCTCATTATTTACTGTATTTGAGACTTATCTGTGGAACCGAAACGCTATATAGTTTTGAGTAAGCCACTGCTATGGCTTTTACTGAAAACATTTGATACAGCCCTAACAGAAAAATTAAAATCAAGTGACTCCTGTCACTTATTTACTCTATTATAGAGGTACGCGTCGTAGCGTAGGTGGGTAGGTAGGGTAGGTAGGCACTATGCGCGTGTCGGTCTTTTGTTTTCAATAGGGTTGTCAAAACCCTTAAAAAGTTTTTATTTAGTTTGTATTGAAAAATGAATGTTGTTCTTTTGATTTAATATTTTTACTTGGTGATTCCCTATGAGACATACTTATGCACCCTTCAACAGTATTTCGTAATTCGGCTACACGTTGTATAATACTAAGTTTGAAAACGCTGTGATACGACTTCGGTCACACTTTCGGGGGATCAAAGTTTTATTTTCGGCACACATCTTTACCTTTTTCAGAGTATTTGGCGTTCTCAGCAATTATATTTTACTTGCTTTAACGACGAAGGACAACATTGTGAGGGAACGTTTATGTATGGGAGTTCTCTATAATATTCTTAATGGCGTGTAAAGTATACAAATCCGCAGTTGGCCAGCATGGTGGACTACAGACAAACCTTTATCATTCTAAGTAACCCGTGGCCTGGTGTGAGCCGGTAATGATTTGCAATAATGATGAAGATGATGGTTATTTAGTTTTTACCGTGTCATCATCTGAATATTTCCACGGCATAAAAATAGCCGAAGCCCTCTTAACAGTCAAAAGTAATAACAGACAAACAAAACTTGACATTATTTTAATTTAAGTAAAATTTAAAAAGAAAAGATTGAATCGCAATATTTTCTTACCAGGATTAGGTAATATTCTAGTAGCCCACTTTCCTCTTGTAGGTGGTGTAGGAGGAATTTGACCCGGCGCAGGCCGCGGCGAATCCGTAGTTAACTCGTCACCTAAACTTTTTTTCGCCCATGAAGGTAGACGGCCTATTCGAAGGCTGTAATATAGTCGTATAAATTCAAAATTTCTTCATTCATAGGCACTTATGAAGCGTTCATACATAGATGTTTACATAATTGTAAGGGGATGGTGATAACTTCGTTTGCCAACTTAAACCTAAAGCTACGAGGGTTCCAAATGCACCCTGGTCTAAGTCTTCTTAGACCAGGGTGCATTTGGAACCCACGACAAACTTAGCCGGGTAATTTTTTTTTATGTTATCACCATCTCACAGTAAGTTTTTTCTGTTTAAATTTTGTTTTATTTTTTATTTTTATGGACATAAATAAAAGCATTACTTTGCGGAATTCTTTGATATACAATGAACACTAAGATTAATTTCCTATAGTTTGAGAAAAGATCTTTTGGAGGATTATAGCAAATGAAGCCTTATGTTCATTGTATGTAAAACAATCGTAGTAAAAAACTAAATTGCTTAGGCCACAATTAACAAATCTTTGTAAAACATAGAAAGTTATGTTAACAGACAAACATCTAGCGTCAGCTGCAACTGCAAGTAGGTTCTGAAGTAGGTTTACAATTTTGGAATGGAAAAGAAATTGAAGGTAGAAATAGGAAGAAAAGATGCTCTCCTTCAAGGTATTTTATTCAACTTTGATGTTGAATTTTCGCAATATTTTATGATAATAATATCTTGTCTAATTTCGTAATTATTTCTTATTGTTGCAAAGACACGAAAACATTCTTTTATTCTTCTTTATTTTAATAAAATATAATCCATATTAACGACAATAACACAACAAAGAAAATACAACTCTAGCAAATAGTCTAGCAGGTATTATACGAGTATCATCCTAATTTAGTCAAATTCGTCGACACTGCTATATTAAGAAAATTTCATAACCGACGCTATAGAAACTTACGTGTAATCCGGAACGACGGGTGTGGTAAATTTGTCTTCAGCCGTTATTTCCCGCGGAGGCGATCCTAGATGAGAGTCCGTTTCGCTTTCTAACCCTGACATGCCGTTTGTCGGCGCCACTTTCCTTTAACAAACATATCACCTTTTAATATTACGGTCATTGAGAATACGACGTCACCATAAAATTCTGCCTAGTGTGACTGAGTTTTGTCACACTAGGCAATGGAAATCATCGGCTATAAACAAAGCAACACTATTAGAGCATGCAATAAACTTGCCCTTAAAATAGCTGTAATGTGTCCATTAACCTTAAGCGAAGCTATTAAGTATGTACATGTATTTACACTGCAACAAATATTGGGAATCGTCAGTGTTTAACTCACCGTCCCTGTCGTATCGCCTGTTGGGCTAGTCGGGCCCTCATCGTCACAACCATGTCATGAGGTACGCGCCAAACGAAAATGCAACCGTCACCAGATGCTGATATTAAATGCTGACAGTCTGGAGTAAACCTGGAAAAATGTTAACCCCTGTTAGATTATTAATTCTTTCGTTAATGCTGTTTAATTTATTAAAAGACTTCTAAAACTGTAGTTTTTTCTGTCCGTCACGCTAAAACGCTGATGCTTTAATTCGTACTTCTTAGGTACATTTTTGCAGCTAACTGACAGTGCGACGCTCCTTTGTGAGTTTTAAATATACTTACAGACTGTGCTGTACATTTGACTTGACGATATAAATTTTGCAACAACCATTTTCATATTCCTTTCTCATTCCCTCTCATACTAACTCCCTCTTTAACCCCCTCTCTCTGTATCAATCTCTCTTTTATTAATTTAAGCAAAGTAATTATTACACACTAGTTGTTGTCCATGTCTTCCGTCGCGCGGAAATTTTGGTGTGAATGCCTATGTTATTCTCTGACCCCCCACTATGCAAAAAAACACGTCAAAAAGAACATAAACAAGATAATAATATAATCTAAAACTGAGCAAAATTTAATCCAGATCGGTTTAGCCGTTCTGGCGTGATTATAACAAACGTCCATCCATCCGAATTTAGCATTTATAATAACTACTATAGATTTAACTTTTTCGCTCCATACCTCAAGCCGGTGACGATCTCAGAATGGCCGTACATTGTTGCCATGCATTCTCCTGAATAGTAATCATACACGCTGAGGATTTTATCTGTACTAGATGTTGCCAGGTAGATCCCGCTGCTATCTAACGCAACCTGAAAACAAACATATAGTTTTATGTTATGAGTATCAATAATTAATAAATATAGGACCAAATAAATATTATATAACTTTATTATGTAAAGAGAATCTTGATCTTCGTACATGACAACGAAACCATCGGACTTTGGAAACTCTACTAAGAATCCGAATTATGAATTTATTTCAATTTCAATTTCTTTATTTGCAGATTGAGTAATAACAACATATTGTATTGCAACATATTATAATAGTGCTACAATCGCCATCGATTGGCATGCAAATTTGATTTCTTAAAAACTATGTCGTTACAATGCTCATTCAATTAAATTCTACTAAATCTAAAGGTATTACTGTATTCAAACGTTACTACCGGTACGATATTAGCTCACCAAAGTTTGCAAAAGATAGTGGGAATAATGGAAATGCAATTTTCCCGCAAACTACAATCAGGCCTGAAAAGTTTAGTATAAGATACGTTTTTTTTGTAAATACCTTAATGAGAGTTCCATCTTCTGCGGTGGTACCTCTAAAGGTTTTCGTATGCCTGCCGTGAGATGCGCTGTAGACCCGTACGTTGCGATCCTAAAAACATTTTTACTGTACACAAAACTCAACTTAAGTGAAATTATTGTAATGATTTATATTTTCAAAACTTGGTTTAAATCTTTTCGAATCCGTCTTTGAAACTTTAATTCTAGATACAATTGACGGCCGAGTGGCGCAGTGGGTAGCGACCCTGCTTTCTGAGTCCAAGGTCGTGGGTTCGATTCCCACAACCGGAAAATGTTTGTGTGTTGAACACGAATGTTTTTCAGTGTCTGGGTGTTTATCTGTATATTATAAGTATTTATGTGTATTATATTCATAAAAAAATATTCATCAGCTATCTTAGTACCCATAACACAAGCTACGCTTACTTTGGGGCTAGATGGCGATGTGTGTATTGTCGTAGTATATTTATTTATTTATTGTTTAGTTACACAAGCCGCCATCATTATTTTTTTATAGCAATAATTGACAGACCAAGCTGATGGTCGACCTAATGATAAGTGGAAAACCATCGTCTATTTAACAGAGCAACACTTCAGAGGGCATGCAAGGAGCACGTCCTGCAACACGATGCCCCGTTTCCATCAACTTGAGGAGTAGGTGTTAAGCCTCATGAGACTGTAACCACGCCCTTCAGACCGGAACACAGCAATGCAATAAGCATGGCAATAGTATTTTCCCAGACGAACTCGGCCTCAAGAGTTCAGTCTAAATATTAAAAAAAAAATAGCTTTAAAGACCCCTACCTGACAAGCAGTCAATATATGCCTCCCGCCCGCATCGACTTCCATATCGTACAGCGTGGTCCTTCCTGACACGTTCTGACCCCGAGCAAACTGGTAACTGCCGTCTTGCGTCTAAATAAATTATTTGTTTATATTTATCTGCTTTTATAGAACTAAGAAAGTATATAAAAATTAAAAAAAAAATGCATTAATTTCAAGTAAGCCGTAATAAAAGAACTTCTGAAACATCTGTCCGAGAATAATCCGGGAAAGATGATGTTGGAAAAGACCAACTACTTATTTTACAATTTTTCAATCATAGAGATACACAACGTGTAACCGAATTACGAAATAATTTTGAAGGATGAATAAGTATATTTCATAAGGAATCACCCTGTAAAATTATTAAATCAAAAGAAGCATATTCATTTTTCCATAGAAAGTGTTTACTTATGACAACCCATTTGAAGATAAAAGATCGAAACGCGCATAGTACCAACGCTACGCGGCGCGTACCTAATACAGTGACAGGAGTCACATAATTTTAATTTTGTATGTGATGTTAGGGCTGTATCTGATTTATTTCAGTAAAAACTATCGCAGTGGTTTACTATAAGGCTTTCGGCTTCACAGATAAGTACGTAACGTAACGTAACGTAACGTTTCGCCTTGAAGTATAATTTCGTTTTGCATATACACGTTGAATAAAGAAATATATATGCATATATGATTATATAGAAAATATAAAATATAACTTGAGAGATAAATTCTAAGCCACCACAGATTGCGTTCGAGCAGTCTGAGTTGGATCATTTCGTTTGGAGCGTAAAAATAATTTGTGTATAAAGGCCCTTGTATATGAATAACTCACAGTTCTAAGTTGCCTAAACAATATCGTTTTATCCGCGCCGCACGAGACCATTTGTAGACCGCTGCCGGAACTCAAGAATCTGACGGCAGTGATGGAAGATGAGTGTTCATCCAATGTCTGAAGTATTTGATAACCCTGAAACAAACATAACCGGTTAGCTATAAAGTAATTACTACCACTACCTCACATGTAACGTGGATACGTGAATGTATTGTAATGATTACAACTTATACATTATTCTTCTCTTCTTCTTCTCACCTAATTTTATTTTTATTATATTTTATTAAACTTACCATTTTACTGGAAAACGCGAAACGCCCATTTTTTAGACCTTTGAATTAAAAAAAAATCCAGGTCGTTGGGGACTTTTCAGCATTCACTTATAATGGCGGTGCAGAGTTTATAACCTAAGCCTGCCAAACAGCATTGACGTAACATGGCAGGTCAAAGCTCTCATAATTTGCCTAGTAGTGAAACATGAATTAGGCTGATGTTTATGATAATGGCGTGCAAGTATTTAGGCCATAGAATAGACCTTGCAAGCTTACCCGATCAACGTGAAACACATGGACGAGGCGATCCCTTGACGCCGAGGCGAGTAGTCGAGGCGAGGGCGCATACTCGAGGCACAGAACCTCCGCATCGTGTGCCTCGAGCGTGTGTAGAAGGGCCCCTGAGCTATCAAATATCCATACGTTCCCTGCGCGATCGCCAGCCGCAATGTGTCGCCCGCAAGGGGATACGCGCACGCATCTGCGGATAAAGTAACTCATTATAACGATTATCTGAGCGGTTTATTTAAAACTTTTGTTTTTATTTTACAAGTAGGTGTCTTTTTTAAAGTAACCATTGAGGGACCAAGCAGATGGTCAATTTATTTATTTATTTATTTATTACTAGCGTACCCAGCCCGCTTCGCCGGGATAGATTTTGCTTTATTTTATTAACAGCTGTATTTGACAGTTTGACAGTTCAAAAGAGGGTTCAAAGGAGTGCTCCGATCGTCACCAAACTCTACAGGATTACTCGCCAGGTCAATCCGGAGATTCCCAGAAAGTTTCATTGAAATCGGTCCAGCCGTTTCGGAGCCTATACGGAACATACCCACAGACTTTCTCCTTTATATAAATAGATTTATTATTTATGTACCATAAATTGTGATTGTGAACATAAGATACATGAAGTGTACAAAGGCAAGCTTATCTCTATAAGAGATCTCTTCGAGCTACCCCAGGTTGTGAGATGATTTAATTTTGGTATAGGTCAAATATACTAAATACTATATGCAATATATCTAAATATTAACAAAACCACCTTTAGTAAACCTGACAATAAATGCAAACTATCGCCTTTTAGACAGAGCAATACTTCGCAGGGCGTATAAGGTACACCCTGAGTCCATCACCCTAAGGCGTAGGTATTAAGCCTCATGTAACTGTTATTACTCCGGCAACAAGACCGGAACACAGCAATGCTGCTAAGCGGCAGAAATCAGCATGGTGGTAGTACTACTAAGCAGTGGCGTGCACTTCATACACGCACAAGAGCACTGCATACCCAAATTATTATATATAACTAATATTAAAGGGGAAATTTTTCCATTTTGTGCCATCTACGTGCTTTATGCATACCCTGATCGCAAACCCTGTGCAATCCACTTCTACTAAGGCCTGTAACAAAAAGCTATACTACTATAGTAACAATTATACGTACTAATTGGTACTATAGTAACATTCAATGAAATATTCATATGTTCTACCTGACGCCAGTCTTGTCATCGTAGGTCTTAGATTTATCCTTATCACTAGTGGCCGTCAGATCCACGTCCTTCAGGAACTTTAGCTCGGGGTCAATATACAGTACTTTGGTAAGTTCCTGTTGACAAAAATTTGTGTTTTAATATAAGCAAGTAATGTTTTATCCACCAAGCATTTATAGCAGTGGTATAGTTTGAGCAGGTCCATCAACGTGGCATAACGTCACATAAATTACATATCAGGACTTAAATAGCACCGCACAACGATTCGGACGTTATGCCACGTTTATTATTAGGGCTCGATTAGGTTTAAGCAGGTTTGGGCTATTTATTCATCACTATACGGCACAAATAAGTTTTTTTTTACCACAAGTTAGCTCTTAACTGCAATCTCAATTTGTGGTAAGTGATGATGCAGTATAAGATGGTAGCGGGCTAACCAACCTGTTAGGGAGTACGGTAGTCATACCCCTTATCGATTTATAAGGGACATCGCACCGGAACATTAAATCGCTTAGCGGCACGTCTTTGTCGGCAGGGTGGTAACTAGCCATGGCAACAACTAGCAACAAAGCCAAAACTAGCAACAAAGCCTCCCAACAGATCAGACATGAAAAAATTCAGAAATTATGAATTCCCTAATTGCCCCTTCTACTTACCGGGAATCGAACCTTCTACTTAAAATCACAGCCCTCACTCACCCTTGCGCCGAGGAGGTCGTCAAAGTTATTTGCATTATAAGCAATTGAAATACTCACACATTGAAGCAAGTGATATTTTAATTGCTTATAATGCAAATAACTGTGATTATATGTGAAATACGTGCTTCCGTACGTGTGATTATTTGTGAAGGAAATAATCACACGTACGGAAGCCGATACCTTACCCACTAGGCTGTCGCCGATTTTCTTAATTCACCATTATTTTGATAACTACCCACACATTTTTTCGAAGTTTTTTTTTGTCAAAGATGGTTAAGTCGCTAACCGGTTAGAGGTATGGCAGTTATATTAAACCCAGATCCCTTATCGATTTCTACGCAACATTATGCCGGGCAGCTGGATCGCTTAGCGCCACGTTTTTGTACGGTGGTAACTAGCTACGGCGAAAGCCTCCCACCATGAATAAGTTACTTACATTGCTATAAATATTGGTTTGGTTGGGTTTCAACGCCCACAGCCGCACAGTGTCGTCGCTGGAACAAGAGAGAAAGGCCCCCGGGCCCAGGGGGCCCTGGCTGATCATGTCCACTCCCCATATACAAGCAGAGTGGTACAGCGCTGAGTGTGACTTTCCTACCTGTCGAAAAAAAAAGCACATTACTAAATTATCTTAAGAATAAAGCGCTGCGAAGTCAACATCTGGAGTGACATACACAAATCGAAATTTGCGTAGAGGGCGTATTGTTAAAGTACTGTGTAATATTTCTGATGAATTACACCATAATTTGATTACATTTTGATTAGTCTCACAGTCGCAGATTAAAGGAGGAAACTTGTATTTAATGTGGATTTTATACAAATTAAGATTACGTACATATTTTTTTTTGTTACCAAGCCAGCGTGGCTTAGTGCGGATTGGTAAACTACACAGACTGTTGGATACGAGCCTAAATCCTTCTCATAGTAAGAGACTCGTGCCCTATACTTGGCTGGCCATATATACATATATATATATATTAATTTTGTTTGTAAATATATTCATTTTTCTGTCATCGTCATATCAACTTGTTCCTGGCCAGCCAAGTATAGGGCACGAGTCTCTTACTATGAGAAGGATTTAGGCTCTTATCCAACAGTCTGTAGAGTTTACCAATCCGCACTAAGCCACGCTGTCTTGGTAAACTCCACACGCTTTTTGAGAACAATATGGATAACTCGCAGACATGCAGGTTTCCAAACGATTTTTTCCTTACAGTGAGCTCAGCACTTAAAGTTAATGTGTACAGGGACGACAGTACAGTCCCCGACAGTGACGTCCTACCTAATAGGTTATCACTGCTTGTTCTATTTTTCTGTAAGAATTATTATTTTGTGAATATTCAGTGGCGTACAGAAGGCTGGCGTATAAGAGAACGTCACGTCGACATTTACAACGCGCGCCAATTGATGTTTCAACTTAATTAAATTAACATAAATTTTGATTAGTGACAAAATTCCTATCCGAGAAAAAATATGCGAAATAAAATATCAAAACGTAGCTATACATACCCTCTTAATATCTCTGACGTCCCACACATATAAACTATGGTCGTTGTACACGCAAGTCAGCTTGTGGTTACGCTCGTCGTAGGTTAAAGCTATCGCGTCGGGGTACCTCGCGTTATTCGGCTGGCTGAACATGTGGCTGAAAAAAAAATCGGTTTTAATATGCTGCATTTTTTTTTTCGTAATTCCACTACATGTTAGTTCTTGACTGCAATCTCACCCAAGCTGATTTATGATTCAGTCTAAGATGGTAATGGGCTAACCTGTTAGGGGTGTGGCAGCTATATTAAACCCATACCTCTAATCGATTTCTATGCGAAATCGTACCGGAATGCTGAATCGCTTAGCGGCATGTCTTTGTCGATAGGGTGGTAGCTAGCAACGGCCGAAGCCTCCCACCAGACCAGAGAAAATTCTGGAATTATAAATTCGCAAATAACCCCTGTCCGGGAACCAAACCTGGGACCTTCCCTTTTAAACCCATACTAATATTATAATTTTTTTTATTTTTTTTTAAGTATAAGTTGTTTTTGTGTGGCAAATAAATATTACCTAAGGTTGCCTAAACTCAATTAAATTTGATAAAGTGATAAGCTCGCTCCCCGGAGACGGACTAAAGATACTTTTTATATTCATAATTTCATTAGTTCAACCATAACATAACTTAGTACAGAAATAAATTGCATCCTAGAGACACGAACTGACGTAGAATACTTTTAAATCCAACAAATTAAAAAAAAATTACTAACGTTACGGCTACATACAAAGATATGCGCGGGCGCAGCCGCTGACAAAGCTGGTAAAAATACTAATAGTGTCATTATTATATTAAAACCCTAAGTCACGCTCAGGCGGCCTAGTATCTCTGCCTCAAGTGCTCTTCTCGGGCATTGAAAAAAGTAAGGGCTAAAATTAGTCACCCATCCAAATTGCGTCAAGGTCGTAACGATCTCACTACTCGGCCTTATTAATGAACGTGACATAGAGTCGAAACAGTAATGAAATATTTTATCACACTTCAACTGCACCTTTTGTATGCCGGAGTATGAAAAACGCTCTGATTATGAGGGCCCCAAAACGTATTTTTTCAAATGCAACCTACTTGATGTTATGCCCCTGTGCTATGTCGACGCCGAGGTAGTGGGTTCGAGGCAGCGTTGTGACGTATCGCAGAGAATCGGGCGCGAAGCATCGCACTATGCCTTCCGCGCAACCAACGAATATGTACTCTGATCCTATCGCCATACAGTTCGCTGATGTTGTCTGCGAACAAAAACTCATGATTATTAAACCGACATATATATTTATTTATTCATGTAAATCAATAGTGTTTCAAAAAAGTATTATGTACAAACAATAAGGTGCTCAAGTAATACAGTCAATGACAGATTTTCTTACCATGATAATAAAATAAAGAAATATACATTCTGGGATCAGTTAAAATAAAGTTATATAACGCCACACCAGATGTACATCACTATGTTTGTTAGTGCGCGTGTGTGTTTTGAATAATTGTTTTATATTTGTAGTAAATACATACTAATTTGTAGTAGATTGTTAAACGAGAAAGAAAACACCCCATCCTGTACATGTACATAGTTTGAGTGTTCGTGTATCATAACATTATTAGGGATTTATTTAAATACTCATTCCCATATTCATTTTAATGGTATAGTACTACTCGTCAACAGATGGCGCCACTGGTAGTAATATTATGATAGCGCCGCAGAAACCACGTATGTACGTATGAGTAAAGCTTATAAGATAGACATTAGCTTTAGCGGACTTTTTTAGAACTTTATAGTTTGTTTACGTATTGGATGCACTAAAAAGGAATATTTTTACATTTTTTTGCAACATTTTACATCAATTCTCCTGCGCTGGCATGATGTTATATAACTAATAAATATTTGTCCAATTCGTACCAATAGTTTCTATGATTAGGGCGTTCTATCAAACAAATTCTTCAGCTTAATAGTATTAGTATTGATTTCGTACCCGCAACTCCACCCATTTGTTCAGTAGCCGTCTGCTGTTGAACTCGCACAGTAGCCCTCCCCTCGTAATGGCGTACGTGCTGTCCGCTGATTCTCCCCGGCCGCATACGACATCACAAAACTCGTTGTCCTTTTGCTCGCCGAGGATGGCAGATCGGCCCATGAGTGGAACAGGTTCTTTGAACTGGAAATAATGATAGTACGCAAATAAAAAAACCAATGTGTCGAATTGGTGTGTGACGACGGCAGATCGGGTGATGCCCAAGGCCACTAAGAAAATATATATAAAAGAGAGACAGCAGCGTTCTCTGTGCTACTACTACACTCTACTGCGAACACCAATCCGTCTTCCCGGTGTTGTAATTAGCAAACCCTCCCTGGAAGTCCCTAGACTGAAGACCTTTGGAAGAGGCCTTCAGTTGACTGTCATATTTATGAATGATGATGAATTATTAATAGCAAAGGCATCCCTATAAACCTTCAACTTATGTGTTGTCAGTTAAATCGAAAATTAATTGAATATTACGTAATGTAGTTTTTTTGGATTTTATTCCTTATTTAATTTAATTCTTATCACGAAAAGATCGCGGGTTTAGAGGATGAAACTTCTTAACAGATAAAAGCTGGCCTGCGACTTAGTTACAAAATTAAACACTGTAACTTCATCTTGGTGAAGGCAGTTAGACAGGTGACATAAAACAAGTCACAGTGAGCCGCTGGACAGAATTAAAACAAGACCGGTAGTTGAAACTCCCTTTAACCTTTACTAATGTATAAACAACTACATAACTGTAATCCAACCTACAGAAAACTTAGTAATATTTAAGATATGATAATGTTCATATTTTATTAAATTTATATTATAATATTCCTATAGAAACAATATATGGCTAGAATAACAAACCCTAAGAATTATGTACAATTGTTTAATCAACTTATATGTTAATATTAAAGTGTGGTAAAATTATGTACATAACCATAATTCTGTCTGGCTTATCAGTACATGCAAAATAATTAACCGTTTGCATTAAACAGCTGATAACAAATTTTATAACTGCAATTTCCAGTAATTTGCTATTATATTGTGATGTCATTGTTTGCATTGTTTAGATATTCTGACTAGTGCAACCAGTACAATGTTGTCAGAAATAGTCTCTTGGATAATCCCACATAAGTGGATTAGGAAGAATTAATTGCTGGCATTTCCTAAATATACTTCAATGGGTACATACCACGATAATATTATGGGGTCTGTTGATATTTCGACCCAGGTGCATGGATTGTAATAGTATTTACTGTTGTTAATGTATTTATGATATGTTATAGTATATATTAGTTTATTATTATTTTTTATTTTTTAATATTTAATTTATTATGTATTATTTTATTTGTGTAATCTAGTTTAAGTATTAGTATGTAGTTATTAGTATGTATTTTTTTTTAATATGCACAACCTGCAGTATGTTATCCTTTTGTTTTCCTTATCCTAAGGTTGCCTGGAAGAGATCGCTACAAAGCGATAAGGCCGCCTTTTGTATACTTCTTCTGTCTGTGTTTTCTTTTATTCTTTTTTTGTATTTTTATTTGTGTGCAAATAAAGAGTATAAATAAATAAATAAATAAATGGATCGTAGTCACGACAGGACTCACAAAAATGAGAAATGTTGAAAACCTTACTTTAAAACCTTCAATTGCTGGCATATAGACCTGCCCTACAACACTCGGGATGATATTGGGAATTCATCATCATCATCAGCACTACATCCAAAGAGTGTGTGATCATCAGCTCCTCCACATCTCTATACTATGTCCATATTGCTGTTTTATCGGCAACATCCAAGAGGTTTTACATCACTTCAAATTCAAAATGATATTACTATCTCCTTCAAAGCCAAAGTCAAATATTTCTTTATTCAAATAGGAAGATAGATGGCACTTTTGATGCGTACATTACATGTAAAATATGACATAGGAGTGAGTTGATGGCGATAAATGAATTCGTCAACTTAAAACTAAAGCTACGAGGGTTCCAAACGCGCGCTGGTCTAAGAAGAAGCCCATAACAAACTTAGACGGTTGTTATTTTTTTTGGTATCACCATCTCACATTGCCATTTCTGCCTTCATTGTTTCCTCCAAATCAGAACCGATCGACTGATCGGTTCAGATCAAATCAGTCCTTTTAAAAATTAAAATGAAAATAAAGATCAAATCTATATTTTCATTTTAATTTTTATAAGGACTCTCTAGGAAACCTACAATTTTCTTGTAATAAAGATAAAGTTTAAAGCAGTATTCTAAATACATAGTTCGGTTTTCTTTGTCAGTAAACATAATGTCGAAACAGAGTTAAATTATAATAGTGCTTACCTTAGCATTTCTCGAATATTCCAGATACCAAAACTTGACGTGCCTAAAACCAACTGTCACAAAGTAGTTCCCACTTTCAGAGAAACTGACTGCTTTAACTCGAGATGACACCTGAAAATAATAAAAAAACAGTTATTATCATTTAGTTTTATATATTAGTCGGTCTGTTTATCAATTTATTATTTAAATTTTACGGCCGACTGGCGCAGTGGACAGCGACGCTGATTTCTGAGTTGCTGCGGATTCGATTCCCACACCTTAAATTAATTAATGAACATGAATGTTTTTCAGTGTCTGGGTTTTATCTGCATATTTTAGGTACTTATGTATTTTATGCATAAAAATATTTATAAGCCATCTTAGTACCCATAACACAAACTACGCTTACTTTGGGGCTAAATGGCGATGTGTGTATTGTCATAGTACCCATATTTATTCTTTCATTTATTTATTAATGTGTCTGTATTTTTTTTGTTGTTTCAATTTGTTAGTCCGGTCTTTCTTTGGAACAGTTCAATCGATTTTGACAAGACTTTCCCACGTATGTCGGGAATCATACACGTATTCTTGACATTAGCTTCTTCTCACAGAAATCAGCTTCTTAAAGAGAGTAATCGGACTCTGAAGAAGAAGAATTTTCGAATAATAAGAAGTCCTATATTTTGGAAATTTATCTCTGAACAAAAATATCCCAATAAGAATTTCGTTGATGTTTGTTACCAATAAAGTACAAAACTGATCCCATTTGCCAAATATAATTGAATTATTATTTTGATATAAATTATTATTTAAAAGTAACAGAACAACTCCATCTCTTTCCGGCCGCGTTCCATCTGTGCTAAGACACGACGTATTATCTTCCCTGTATAATGACTTAATTTGACTATATATACATACAATCAGTTTGTAACAAGTGATCAAGCCAGCAAGTTGTTTAATTCTTCCACACCTATTTCTTATAACATTTTTTAGTTAATAATTATAAAAATCATATTTTTTAGTTTTTTAGTTAATAGGGGTAGAAACTCGCCGGCCATCGCTATACGTCACAAATTACCTTATTACTAGCAAGCTTCAGGTTAGCGCGCCAGTCCCAAACATTGACTATCATATCATGCTGCGAACCGACCGACACCAGATACTTGGATGATGTTGAGAAAGCCTGGAACATAAATGTTTACCATTAAACTCGGCGGACACTGACTGTCAACAATCTGTACTTTGTAGATATTTTTTTCTTACTAATCTAAAAAGGTTAACCATATGTCCGATGAATTTAACTGTAAGATACCATTAGCGGCGGTATAATATATATAAATAATATCAAACTTTATACAATATTTATTTCTCTAAGACCCAGGTTCTCCAAAGTAATTAAAAATTAATAAAATTGTAATTCTTCTTAAACGCAGCGTTGGTCGGCCTCCAACGAGGTGGACAGAGGACATCAAACGTGTCGCCTAGAAGCCGCTGGATACAAGCGGCCCAGGGCCGTGTATTTTGGAACTCCCTACAAAAGACCTATGTCCAGCAGTGGACTTCAATCTGTTAAAGTGATGATGATATTGACTTCTTAAATCATGAAGAGTTTGTCGATTTGTAAAACTGCTTAAAAATGGGACTTTAGAATATATATAAATAGCCTAGTCATTCTTTTGTAAACAAATCTCTAGGAGTCTAGCCTAAACTAAAATTTGCAACCGCTTGAATAGTAATCGATATGCTCCTCTCACCATGTATCCTTTGAAAAAGGATAGCACTGCTTTTTAGATCAGTCCGTTTAGTTTAGTTAAGCGGTGCCAGTAACACAAAAACGTAATTAAATTAACTAGTCACAAAACTGTCCTATGCTTTTTTTTCAAAAAATACAATGAAATAGAATGAATACATAATCTTTACATTTATGTACATCATAATTGAAAATCTTTATATTTTTTTGAACATCATAATTTTTCAAGTGTACATCATAATTTTCGTGGCTTGTTATAATTAAATATATATAAAACCTATATAAAAATTTAAAACTTACGACACAATTGACTCCGTGCGTATGCCCCGGGAACTCAGCTATCTGTACTGCACCAGATGCGGTTGGATCCTGCAAGTAAACAAAATTATATCTATTAATGACTAATTATTAGTCTATATCCGCTTAAGCAATCATTTAATTTCCAATGCAGCAATTGAATAGTAGCTACTTTGGCAAGAAGTCACATAGTACATGATAAGAAGTTATTTCCAAACGAGTTATTATTCGTATCAGTCCAGTGGTTAGGGTGAGAAAAAGGACATGTTAAAATTTGCAATAGACGAAAACAATGGCAGATTGTACAAGTGCATAAAACATACGTGTATCGTATTTATATACTTATTGGATTGCAATTGTCACACTGTAAATGGCAGTACCTTCTAACACCTGTATAACTATTCCCATGACATTATGACAAATTTATTAATGGTAGAGAGAAAAGAGATTTTTAATAATTTTTAAATAAATAAAACTTTATCATGCAAGAAGATACGTATAATTCACTCATACATTATCGTGTGATTTACGTCGCTTACATTCATGGTATACAAATATGTACCTAAGTATTATGAAATATCGCCCAACGTCTGTCTCCGTCAGAATAGGCCTAATGCTAATAACATGCTAGTCACGTTCTGTTTGTCTGTCAGACAATCCTAGCGTTCCTAAGAAAACTGCTATTTTCGTCTTGAAAGCATATTTGTACTCTATGCGCGTGCAAATTGTGGTGATGTGGTCTAAGATGGGAGATCGGTATAGGCACGTTGACAGCAAGAAATACTAACTTAAATATTGTATTAATCTATTGATATTTGATTCGATAAATGTATTTTTATTTATATTCTGAGTGAGATTATTATTTATATTCTCTTTCCTTCTTCCTCTCCTTTGATAGAGAAAGCCAACCCAGGACGTTTATAAACTCAGCCTATATTTAAAGATCGTCGGATCTTATTTAGCCGGCCTGAAATTGGATATGAAACTCGTTTAGAGAAGTTAATATACTGTGTTATTATAATTTTTAACACAGAAACGATGTGTTACAAAATGTTACCTCTTTAAATTTGTGCAGTAGCGGAGAGAGGACGTGACGGCATAAGAGAGCGTCACGCCGTTCGCCGTGATGGCATCGAAAACTTCTCTCGTTCTTTTAATTATATAGCTTTGGACTTGGCTCACCTGAAGGTCCCAGACTCGGACGGCGGGCGCATGGCCGCACTCTCCCGTGGCCAAATACCGACCGTCCGGTGAAAATGCAACGCAAGTGACGCTCTTCCTCGACGCATTGAGCACGTGAGACTGCCGGTTCTTGCGTACGTTGTACAGCACCACCGTACATCTGGAGAACAAAAAATTGGGTGTTATCATAGTATGTACGCTTAGTACAAGTATTGCTCACTCGCAATCGATAAGTCGTTTTCTTGTAACGAAATACTTGAACATAAGAGTACAACATAAGTACATAAACAAATTACAAACACAAAACAAATTTGCCTACAATTCTTCAACTTGGGATTTGCGATTCTAAAACGAGTGGGCCTAGGTCCAATTTACTTGGACCACAGAGACAGTTGAGACAGAGAGAGTTTGATATGCGAAAACGTCTTTTCTATTGCAAGCGAGCAAATCGAGGCTACAGTTTAAAAAGTCATTTTCGAGAATAAAAACATAGTAAAATGAAACTTGTTACTAACAAAACTCTTGGTTTCTCTTGGCCCATCTCACTCATCAACACTGCTGCATTCAGCGCTCTCTGCAGGAAGTTTGTGTAGCAAAAATCAGTAGCATAGTTTTCGTAGAGTTAGCCTACTGCTATTATATATCACAGATTCGGAAATTGGGTTCTTCTATGAAGTTATTATAGTGGTTCAATAATTTTGTATCCTACTAAATCGACTCAGAATAATCACACAGGTCAAATATCGGAATGAAAGTGATAGGGTATGATGGGGAACTCGTACTTAGTTGAAATTCAATTGGATCAATTATTCAATTTGAACTAAATATACATTTGATTCCAACTAATTATATGTATTTGTTTATTTTTTTTTAATCCTGCAGTGGGGAAAAACGTGGGTCGTTAGTTTTGAGAGAATAAAAAGTATAATTTCATTTCAAACAAAAACCAAAAACAATTAAAAAATGACACAATATTGCATTTAATATATTAGTATGGATAGGTACGACTTAAATAAATCGACTAAAATAAATCCGTTTAGAATATTAGTTCGTCTTAGTAAAAGATAACTTCAACCCAACCGTGACACCTAACACTATTATAATCATTAAAAGTATTCGTAATTCAGACGAGAGACACGATGGCATCCGTCCGTGAGAAAGGCCACACATTCGGCATACATACAAATAAGGTTCTTCTATAATGTGAGCAGAGCATAATAGTGAGCGGGGCGGGGCGGTTGAAGGTAGCGAAAACGTAATAGTAGAAAAAAATTACATCCATACTTATAAACGTTAAAGATTGTTTTTGAAGTCACACTTCTTTTGGCGCGTTAGGGAAAAATTATGAGACAAAATTTTTTCAATGCGCGCGCACACCTTCACAAACAGCCGACACCCTGAAGCTATAGTCAACATTTTAGTTTTTCAAAATAGGTTTGACAGTGTACACTTTCAAAGTCGGTGATATTTAATTGATTGAATTGTACAAAAACCTCAAATTTTAATGTTGAGTGAAACTATTGTTAGTGTCGTTTTTTCTACAAATTATTTTTCATTGAGTTAAGCATGGGAAGTAACATTAGCTACTTTTCATCCCAGAAAAACAAACTAGTCTGTTTATAAACCTGAAGCATTCAACGCGTTGATGCAAAACTATCTTAGAAATCGAACCTTCAGGGCTGTATATTAGGACCTTTTCTGTTCTTTATTTATGTAAATGAACTTTCCTACTTTTCTTGATGATTTTCATTCATATTTAAAATTTATCAATGAGGAATGATTACATGGTCTAACACACATGGGCAATGCTATAGAGTAGGTATAATAATTTACCCAATATTAATTGTGCTATCAAGAAAATTTTGTTCAGTTTTAATACTAGTAATTTTTAACTATCACAAACCGGATGTCTACGACATTACAGCTAAAATGTAATCTATTTATTCTGTAACTGTAATCTACCAAAACAATTATGAAGTTACGTGTGAGCTGTATACATTTCTAAAAAAACATCTAATAAAGCAATATCAACGATGTTAGAAAACGGTATTCTCAAGGGAGGCAGTTTGATATTTCTCAGTTTATTTATGTCCTTTATTATTTCAGTCTTGTTAATTTTCCAAACATCCGTATCTTTATTTTTGTTTCTCAAATTCTGAACCTAATGAAAACGTCGCTCCTCTCAACACCACTCTAGGCCATAACCTAAACCCTGGTAAGTTCGTGTAAATATTCACATTCTCGCAGGCGGTTAACCACTTTGTATGTATTGTATAACGTCGCGCCATGGGACTTATGTTTATGGTACCTGCAGGACATCAAAAGGAACTTTGGTATTAAGAAATATTATTATCAGATTTGACGATACACAATTTAACTACACGGGCGTCGTTTTCACGATTTTCCGGGTGGCTGAGAACGTATATAATATTATATTTTATATTTGTGAAAGTTGCTACCAGTTGGTGCCAGCAAAGTCGGGCATCAACTGAATATTAAATATATTTTTAATTGATATCTTTATTTCTATTTTAAAAATTGCGTACTGAAGTGTAATTAGATTAAAGCAACACTTCTTGTACACAGAACTCCAGAATGTAATCGCTATTTGCACTAACATTTAGCAAAATTAAACATTTCCCATTCCTTTTTATTTGTTTGCAAAACATCAAGGATGCTTTTGCACCGAAATATTAATGAAAGGTACAAAACCACAATACAAACTTTTGGCTCTGATTGTTAATCTCCAGATTGCTTAAACCATAACTTTATTTTACTCCTTATATTATTTTTATCCTTATATTATGTGCTCAAACCGCATAGTAACAGTCCATTCCCGAGGCCATGGAACAGCGGACAATTTTACGGAAGAGGAAGTCGCAGGGGTCGTTGAACTGTGGCAAGTTGTATTGTTCTCGTTATTATGACGTTTGCTGACATTATCATAACTCCCATTTATATTGATAAACTAGCTTTGCCCGAGGCTTTGCTCATTTTAAGTACGATTTTCATAATAAAATTGATACAAATTCTTAGGCAGCTTATAGGATGAATCTTAGCGGTCGCCTACGTCGTAATATCTACCTGTATATGCCAAATTTAAGCGTAATTGGTGCCAGTGGTTTATACGCTTTATTTATTCACTTACCTATTATAGGAGCACCGACAACTTGTGTACAATACATATTAAAGGAAATGTTACATAAATAATTTTATAAACAGTAACGAGCCACAGTATTTATGAAGAAGGCACAGTATTTATTATTCATAGCCGATTAGTAAGATCAATTAGATAAATTACAGCTACAAAAACATTTAAAATAAACAAAAGTACAACTACAGTCGGAAAAACTAAAGTTAAGAGTACAATAACAATTTAAAACGAGATATTAAGATCTAGAAATCGTGATTGTTTGATGATTGCATTGTCTGTTGATTTTTTCAATTCGCATTGCGGGCTAACCTCTTAAGTGCACTTATATATATATGCCTATTACTTTAAGACTTGAGGTAATATGTATGTCCGAGCGAAAGTCTAGCACTTTCCTCAGACAGTATTGTGACATATTTCCAGAGCTGACTAGAACTAAAACATTTTTGCATCTTGCAAATTGATAGGTGGTTGTTTTGCTTAAAATAAAACTAAGGCTACGTAGACGGAAACATAAACATACAACTTTACTATAAAGCCGGCAACGGGCTACTTATTGATTTAAGGGCGCGTCCACGCCGCACCCCCGGCCACACCCGCCTGTCTGTGTATATGTACTCAATTACTCTAAAAGTCTAAAACATCCAACCCCTGTCCCATTAAATACTCCGAAAGAACTCGTGGGGTGAAATAATGAAGTGCCGTTTAATGCTGATGTTGCGCGTTCATATAGCACCAGAAAGCGTAGACTTGGCAGGAAATGCGTTTTGAGGCATATAATTAAGTATGTAATTTGAAATGATAACACGTTTCGCCGTGACACGGGAATCATTTACGTAATTTTATCTTCTCAAATAACACTGAGACCTATAGAGTGTAGACTGTGTAGTGTGAATATGGTTAAACATAAATAATTAATAGTTAAACGAGACAAAGATGAGAGTTGTCTCTAAAATTAACCCGGTTCTAACACTAAGTAAACTCTGGCAGGCTGCTCGCGAGTTTGGTCTACGTACAATTTGTAATACGTCAATTTTGTAATACAATTTGTAATACGTCAAGTTTTTTTTAAACCGCCCTTAAGGTGTGAGTACCCGTACTCACACCTTAAGGGCGGTTTAAAAAAAACTTTTAGGAGGTAATTTATTGATTTTGCTCTAGGTTAAATAGTATTCACTATCTACCATTTTTTTTCAAATTTTTTGGTAATCATCTAGAATGCCTGCCAGTCAAAATTATTAGCAAACTTAAAACTGTTCAACCTCCATAAGTCGAGGTTCAAGGGTTGTAGTCTACCCTACCGCCATGTCGTCGAGCCCTTGGGCTAAGCTTCGCACTCGCCGCCAACATCCAACGTTGTTAAGGTAGATATATCAGCTATTGTACATCCAGTCAGCAACCCAGATGCACGCCAACAATAACGACAGTATCAGGTTGGATAACTTTGAAAATAGGCAAAATGTTCGTTACATTTTGGTTCTTTTAATAAACATAGCTCTTAGCCACAGCGCTTAAGTGGTTGTTGCCTTGTTCTTCGGCCGCACTTAAGACGGTTTTTAACAAATCTCGTAGGAACAGTTTGTTTTACTGGAATAAAAAGAATTTCCAATGTTATCCTCCTTCCATTTAAGTAACTCTTTACCAAAAATCAAGTTGATTAGTCGCTGACGTGAAGGAAAGACGGACAAACGAACAAACCCACTTTCGCATTTATAATATTAGTAAGGATAACTAGAGAAGCTGTTCGCCTGCAAAGGTAGACATAATATTAGTGGAAATTTCCACTCATACCATATAAGGAGAGCTCAGGCGTGTGGGGTGTTCCAATTAGCCAATAAAACCGACGGCTGATGAATTTTTTAGCGATGCGCCGAGTTGCCCCTAATGGAATGAATAGCTTTATCATTCAGAACTGGCGGCGGCAGGAGAGTCGATCTCACAGTTTGTTTTTTTTTATGATTCATTTATAATTTGATCAAAGAGTAAATTAAAGTAATATTTAGTACCTAGTGATATTATTTAAAAAATAAATGCTATTTTTTAATATTAAATGACGACTTATGTTACTAAATGTTTATCAACAGACTTACATACTATTTCAAACGATTTTTCTTTAACTTAATAGGATTTCAGCTAAGTGGTAATCTTTTCCTTATGACACGCAAACTTAAAAACTTGTTTTAACATAAAGTAAACAGTAAAGATACATACTACATATTTCGTAATTAGCATTTTTCTTGGTTCCCTGTCAAATCAACCCGAATTCCTAACATAAATATTATGGTATCTGTGGTGGCTTCTCATACGGTCCGTGAGTATTGAATGGTCAAACGCGGTCGTTGACCAAACCTCGCATAATAATTATGCAATATATCGCGTCATATCCGTGCCCTAAACTTTATGCTAAGCTTCAGGAGAAACGTGAACCGCATCGATAACAGAAAACTGTATTCTTTTGAAGTTGAGGATCACCATGACACACATATTTTATACAATTTTTTTTTATTCTCTTTGTTTCTAAAGGGCTCTTTTGTATAATTTCCGTATTCAAAGACCTTACTACCATCACTAACAGCAGTACCTATTAGGTATTTTATATTGTTGGCGTTTTGTTACAGATTTATTATGCTTATGATAAGAACGTAAGAATATGTCAAATAAAGTGTAATCCTTACTTAATTACTGAGTGTTTGTTTGTTTTTTCCTTTCCTTCACGCCCTTACTAAGCAACTTGATTTATGACAAGGAGTTAGTTTGAAAGAAGCAGGCGTTATATTGCGGAATTCCATGATATATTCTGAAAATTGAGATTAATTTGGTATAATTCGCAAAATACAGGAGAATCTGTATGGTCTAATTTATAATTTCTTCAACCTTTATACTCCACACCAAGCAGATTTTTGGCCATGTACCCTCTACGCACGTTTCGCTCTGACACCGGAGCATCCTCAGGTGCTATTGACTTTACAATATATAATTGTACCTGCTTTTCAAGTATCATAGCGAATTAAACTTAAATTTCATAATAGAGTTAGTTGAAAGAACATAGGTTACTTTTTGTCCCCTGATAACAAACTAAAGCCGTTAAAACCGTTCTCTTGTTGTAATTGCTTGCAGCAATAAGACCGCCTTTGCATGTCTACATTGTGTGTTACTGTAACTTAAGCGTGCAATAAAGTGTTTCTTCTTCTTCTGCTAGTTCTAAAATTATACTAGTTTCTGGAATCAGCGATGATAGTCAGGATGGGGAGTAATCCCTGGGAAGTGATGAATCCCCATCTTTACTATATGACTTACGGCTACCAATGATGAATGAGTATGATAAGAATTTATTTATGTATTTATTTTATTTATTTATTTATTGGGTCTACCAGCGATTTGACATAAATAAAAATACATATATACATTACACAGAGTATACAATACCATTTAAAGCTAATAAACACTACATGCTAATTTAGCTTGAACTAATAATTTTCAAAGAGAATCAATAAAAACCAATAAAAAGAACAACAAAAGCCGAAACAGTTACAAACAGAAAAAACTAAATTATTATAATAGAAGTTAGGATTAAAATAAAAGATGGAGATGATTATGTTTAATTTTGTAATATAAATGATCAAATCACAAATGGGGAGATGGACACGATTAAAAGCTAAAGTAGCAAAGGGCGATGCAGATAGCTCAAAGGGCTGATCTACGTAAAAATCGCTGGAGAAGTTTCATCACACCGAAAAACGCAGTTCTAGTAACACCTACTAGGGAAACAGAGATGCGTTGGAAGCTACTGGTTGAAACGGTATTAAGTCCAGACGAGGAAATCCATCAGTACAAGACGACGATTAAACACATATGCCAAGAACTCTTGAATAATATATTTCTTGTGGAATTCAAGTACCTAGTTAAAATAAACATAATTATTCTGTAAATTTGAAGTGAAGTTTGTTAACCTCTTTTTAAAAGTCGGTCACAACGAGTACGTAGGTCAACAGCTTCATACTACTCACTTACTTTAGTATTATATTATACAAGCTGACCCGCCCGGGCTTTGCGCAGATGGGTCAACTTGCATAATATAAGCTCTAGAGGTAGTATACGGAACTGATTATGATAATTTAAGAATAGAATACTTATTAGATATGCTAGATATATAAGCAGATTTGAAGTGCTTTTTATGCTCTTTTACATAAAATAAAATCGGTTGTATAGAAAGAGTGAGGGCAAAACAAATATTATAAACAAGTTTCTAGGGTTTCAGTTTCGCTTTTCGTGAAATATCTACTAATAAGTCTATTTTTTTCTTCTTTATATAGATAGGATTTAAAAAGTTTTAAAAGTATAATAATACGTATCAAAGTTTTGTGTTCTAGCAATACAGCTCATCAATTTGTCTGATGGGATGCTTCAGATTTGGATGGCAGGGGATGCCGTGGCTAGTTACCACCCTGCTTAAAGACGTGCAGCTTAAGCGTTCCGGTAAGATTTCGCGTAGAAACTGATTCGGGGTCGAAAATACCGACGCGCCGTCCATCATAATAAGGAAGAGGGGAGTCGACTTTGTTATTAAGCACTAGAGGAATCGCACTAAAACCACCTGGTGAGATTGCAGTCAAGGGCGAACTTGTAGTAAAATTAAAAAAAAAACCCATCATGAATGATTTCATCCATGACTATAATAGAAATTTTTCGCTCTAGACTCGAGTGCTTAGTCTTATTTTATGCACTTCCATTCAATCCACTATTACTTCATAAGAGATAGAAATACTTCGCAGTACTTGTATTTTTTTTAACTTCACAGCTATTCTTGTCTTGCACTCACTATTTTCATTAAGAGAGTTGTAAATATGGAAGGAAAAGCAATTTCCTTAAGTACGTCCGCAATCACATCGCTAGATGAGTCTTCAATAGGCTGCACACACAATCCATAATTAAGCTGGATTACAAACGTACAAAATTATTCATAAACAAGGTAAAACGTTAAGAAGTTCAACAAGGTTAAATAAGGTAAATATAATTTTACGAAAGTACGTAATTTTCCTAGTTATAACGATGAAAATTGGTATTTAGGTTGGCAAGATAAATGTTTCAGGATTTATAAAAATTTCACCTCCATTGGGTTAAATAGGGGATGAAAATTTATATCTTAGAACGCACTTAAGCTAAAATCAGGTGTAAGCATGCAGATTGAAAAAAAAAGTTTTTTAATTGATAAATATAACCGTTTCTCCCTTCCCCTCTATTATTGAGTTACGACTACAGTGCTATTTAATATCACGCTACGACCCTGTAGACTATCAAGGAAGCGAAGAATTAGCTAAATCGATTGTAGCTACATTTAGTAGAAAAGCGAAACTCAGAAGTTTAACGTGATCCAAGTCATGGTAACGCAAGACAATAATATAAAGCTTGATCTTGACACCATATTATTTGGCCACATAAGAGATAAAGATTTTTTTTAAATATGTAAGTGCAAGGGAGTTAACGTTTAAATATACAAAGAGGAGTAAGGTATCCCACGTATGCTAATATGTAACGTCTATTTTCTCTTACTTGGATAATAATTCAAACAATCGTTTTGTTACTTCTAGTGTAAAGTTTATTTCCAAATTGTTAAGAAGATAATTCAAATAACCTACTCATCGAAAATCTCATTTCATTGTGTTTGTTTTTATGTATTAAATAGCACTTGTTTTTTTAGATATTATTTTAAAACTGAAAAGTCATAAAGAAGATTTACGATATCTTAGAAAAAATGGAGTGTAGCTGTTGCCTTCGTTCTTCATCCACATATATTACGGTTTTTTACAAATGCCTTGGGATCCGTGTATCTTCTTTATCTCAGTTCTTTCAGCTAACTATTTTTTGGCAAAAATCAAGTAGAATTGGCTAAGTAAGGGCGTGAAGGAAGGGCAAACAAACAAACAAACTCACTCGGATTATTTTACAAACCCTTGGTTAACGCGGGTGTAACCGCAGGAAACGGCTAGCGTCTGAGTACAACTGAATAAAACACATCTTTCTCAATTCCAAAAGCCAATTTCTATCAACATGAACCTTGGAATATATCCAACACATTCGTTGCTTAGAAATAAACAGCGCAATATAATCTGGGAGGCCTAGCATTGGCCTAGTGACCTTTAACTTCTACAACGAGGAGATAACAAGTTAATCTTAGAAGCTCAATATTGTTTAGGCGAAACGCGAAAATTAAGCTTTGAGACTTATAAAGTCTACACTCGCTTCACTACGGCTCCGACTTCCTGTCAAAGCTTAAGGTAAAAAGGCACATTTGAAATCATTCATTACCGGCCCACTAGGGCTCGGGTCTCTTCCTTTAATGGGTTTAGGCCGTAGTGCACAATGAACGGATTTGTGGACTTCACACTTTAACTTTCAGGTATGCAGGTTTCCTCACGACGTTTTTCTTCACCGTTAAAGCAAATTATATTTAATTGCATGAAACGATCATAACTTAGTCCACCGATCCGCACTGAGCCAGTGTTGACTACGGCCTTAACCCCTTCTCGTTGTGGGTGGAGACCCGTGCGCTGTACCTAGTGGTGTATTGGGTTGATATGATGATTATAATGATCATAACTTAAAAAAGTTAGGAGGTGCGTGCCGAGGTTCGAACCGTGCCATGTAGTGGGGCGGTATGGGTTTTGTGGTTGGTGATGATGATGATGATGATGATGATGCAGAAGAATAAGAAGATGATGATTATAATTATAATAAGCAACGGAGAATCTTAATAGTTATAGAGAAAACCTTGGATAATTAATAATGGATAATAATTAATTATAGATCAAAGTTAAGTAGGTACTTACCCTGCAGGATAGGCAACCAGCTCGGTGTTCGGATCGCAGTCTAACGCAGCGTTGCTGCTCACTGTCAATCCGAGGACCGACTCCAGCTTAATCTGTGAACAATAGAAACACTACGTTAGTAAATACAAAAACAATTTCCTTAACCAATTTTTGCCACGGTGGTCATCTCCAGAGAGATTATCCAACACTCTCTCAAAGTCCGATGGGACGGCAGATCCAACACAACCGTAAAGACATCAGGCCAATGTTCTAGCTAAAGCGTAACGTGCTCTCCGAGGCACGGGATTAAATCACCGCACAATTCAAAACTTCGGGCTGGTAGGTACTATTTAATCTGAAGAGTTTCAGAGCGAATTATATAAATATTAAGTAGTATAATAACATTATAACATAGGGCCTCGTATTTTAACTGAAAACTGTAAGGTTGGTAGGTATATATGTAAACAGTTCAAATTGGGTACAAATAGAAGTGCAAGGTTAACCTCACTATTCAAACATCCTAAACCTTGAGTGTAAGGACAAATTCACAAAGTTTTAAGCTGCTCTACTGAATAACACACACCTGTCATAAAGAGATACGGCCCACCATGCAATTCTGGTAGATATTACTTCATACCCATATATTTTATCAGATAGAAGCAAGCGTTACTTTGCGATAGTCCATGACATACAATCAACATTAGACCTACTTTGCTATAGAAATTAAGTCTTAGCAATGAAAATATAAATTGTACAATCTTCTATTGAAGAATCAGGTATTTCTTATATAATACCATGCACATGTGTAGGTAAAAATAATGCGCGATATTCTCCTATCAGATCCACTTAGAATTTACATAGAAAGGTACGCTAACCATTGCACCATTACGGCTTCACGGTTTAATCAAAGAATAGGTATAAAATAGTACAGAATAAATAGTACACTTGTTCACTTCGGCAACACAGTCAATGAAACAGCTAGGGTACAGCATTTAGTTAGTGATTATTTGGAGTAGGTAGATAGGCACGCGCATGACGCTGCTGACACCATTTGAATAAACGCAATCGCAATCGAAATTAGTCAAGCCGTAAACAAACTAAATGGGGAATAATATAAAAAAACTACTCTTGATACCAAGCACCGACAACGTTGGGTGCCGCTGCTGCAGGTATAATTTCCTGGTTGATTTAATTATAATACGTATGGTACCTAAAGTGCGAAGTGGAACAGGGTTGGGTTTAATCCAAGTTTAATCTTTAGCGACGAGTAGTAATGATGTCACTGCCCCGCATCTTTCGCGCCAAGGACGTCCGGTTGCCATTTTGTAGTATCAAGTGTAAGCCGACCTTGTGGCACAGCTGGTTTTTTCAAGTGTATTTTTAGAAGTGATTTTGGTCTTATTTAACCAATTAAACCAAAAAAACTTAGTTGGCTTGGCATGTTTTGTTACATTGACGTACAATAGAATTTAATTATTATTAAATTCTATTGTACGTCACGACTATTAGTATAGCCAAGTAATTTAGGAGTCACCATTACATATACAGACTTTTAAAGAAATCTACAAAGCACGTGAATAAGTCATATTTGTACTTTTTAAAAACTAATCTAGTGCTACGGTATTCAGCACTTTAGTGTATAAATTTACTTAGCATCAATATCACCAATGTTCATATTTGTCAATTTATTGTAACCCTTTTCGTCTGTAAACTTTGTTGCCCTCGGCAGTAAGTGCTGATAAAAGACAAATTCTAGAATGAAACTTGCACAAAGATTAATTAAAATTAAAAAAAAAATAAGAAAGCCGTATTTAACCGGCTTCGTTTAGGTCGAATTATCAGATACTGATCAACTTCCAATCAAACTGATGACTGAACCAAATACTCGTCGTGGAGTAAGTAGCATACACATACTTCCTTGGGTTTGACTCAGGTCAAGATTCCTATATTATTGAAGTATCATTATTAGTATATACAATTCCAAGTTAAATAACAAATGGAAGTAATATAAACAATCGAGATAAAGTTCTAACTACCACTGAGAAAATAACTGATTATCCTTAAACGGCTCAACTGAACAGATATTAATCGAAATTACTAAAAACCATAGAAATTAAAAACGCCTTATAAAAACGGACAACAGGCATACGAGGCTGTCAATCTTACATCACCTCTATATTTAAGTCAGGACTTAATTAAAGATAGAGAGAAGATAGAGGTATCAAATTAAACTGGACTGGATCCAACACAATCCGGTTATCCTTCACACATTCAAAGGCCTTATAAAGATGTTACGAGCGTCCTTGCCGCGAGGCTCAAGGTTTTGCTTTGTTAGAGACGGGTTTACACATATAGTTGGTGAACTTGCCTTCCATCTACCTTCTACTTAAATATAAAGGAGATAGTGTTTGTTAGAGGAGGATAAAAGAGTAAAAGGAACAATATTTAAACTTGAAAACAGACCCGATTCAACCATATAAATTAGTAAGGTTATTCTCTAAAAGGAATTATAAAATGGAAGACTTAGGCACTGCTTTATTTATGCATGTGCATTGGTCGCCACTAAATTCGGAGTTTCAATAGTCAACCACACTTTACTTGATTTGACCTAATGTATTTCCTAATGTAATTAGATGGCATGACAATACACTATTAAAATTCACTAGCTGACCCGTGCAACTTCGTCTGCACCAAATCGGTTAGTACCGGAAAACACAAATAAAATGACAATATCTAAAAGTGAATCCTAGCTAGATCGATTTATCGCCCCCGAAACCCCCTGTATACTAAATTTCATGAAAATCGTTGGAGCCGATTCCAATTATATATATACAATTATGCTCGTTTAAAGATATAAGATTATTTAATCTATCTAGAAAAAATATCGCTAGTCTTAAAATCCACTGTAGCCACAAACTATATCATTAAATAAATACAATATAATATACATTTTGTTGTTCAGTTAGAGAAATTACTATTTTTACGTAAACTTAGATGTTTAATTTATTAGATAGATTCCGTAAAAACAAATCTCTTAACATTGTATACAAAATAGCTTATATTCGGGTCTATAATTCCAGAATTTAATAATAGTCCATCTGATATTATTATGTTTATGTACAGAGAAGACTACGATCTAGAATCCGTAAAAAAGGAACCAAGAAAGACAGACAAACAGCAGAGTCAGACATTAATAGGGACCCTTAATAGATTGCAACAGAACGTAAGTGTCGCTATAAACAGGAAACCACTCGATCCACTACCAAACCGGTCGTCCTTTAGCACTTTCAAAGGCCTTATAAAGATACCTTCGCGTCCTTGTCTTATACAACTCAAGGCCTTTTGAGCAACTTTGCAATCTTTGAACTAAATCACGGCTCGAAGTATACTTCATGATTTTCAGATTTGATTATACGCCATCGTACGCGCGTAGGAAAGGAAGGGTTTTATTTAAAACTGCAATCATTCATTTTTATTTGCGGAGGCCTTCGGTTTTCTCATCAATATTCGGTTCTCTATAGACACAAAATATTTTTCGAAACTTTTCTCACCGGCGGCGGCACGACGGCACTAATCATATAAGATTTGCGACGAATGCACAAACTCCTCTGTCAAATCACTAATTTCGTATGATGAAAATACTTTTTGATTACATTTGAGCTATGTACGTGAAACTGCATTAAATCTTACACATGAAACCCAAACAAAATTGAACTATGATTTTTAATCTCTATAATTTTTCAATATTGACTTTCCTTGAATCAGACGTATTATAATTTACATAATACCTTTGGTGCGTAGTTCAGTTTCAGACTTCCACGAAAGACAACTAAGTAAAAATCTAGAAATCTCAGTGCAAACCATATAAAATCGCAGTGAGTCAAATAAATAATGGCACGGTAATTTTTTCCTATAGATTGTGAACTTTCCAATGAACGTTGAATGTTGCAATTAAAATTAATAATCGTAACTGAACCGGAATACTTTCACTCGTAAATCAAGATCGATTGATATAATATTTCAACGCGGGATGGATCATTACACATAGGTTATAGATGCAATTTATCTTCGTTATAATTTCTTAAAGCTAAATTGAAGTTCTGTTATCGACATTGGTATGTCGCATTACAAAAAATTGCTAAATTTAAATACCGACATTGCAGTTTATAATGCGACAAAAGAAATGACGCGATGATATGTGAGGACACATCATCGGCAATTAACATATATATATATATGTATATATATATGAGAACATCGCGAGAATTTACACGTGTTTCGAAACCTGACTACATCTTGTATTTATTCGGATGGTCATAGGTGGAACATTATTTCTAGTTAAATATTTTAAAACTGCCTACTGTCCGCATTCTATATCCGCGTTTCTTACGGTTTCTTACAAATCCCATCGGAACCGTTTGTTTTTCTGGGATAAAAAGTCTACCATACTTCCCGTCCTTTCAACAAAATCTATGCCAAAAATCAGGGTGGTTGGTTGCTTGGTTAGGGCGAAGGGAAGGACACACAAACAAACACACTTTCCCATTTATAATATTCGAGCGTGCAAGTATAAGTGTTTTCTAACTCCTGCGCAGGTATTCAACGGGTCTCTTACAATAACAGTTGTTTTTGTTTTAACATTCTGATCGATCTTTTGCTTTGAGTTCCAAATGCCAGACGGCTTCAAAAGGTTGCTTAATATTCGAGTAGGTCTTGCATCTTGTCAATCGTTTAACCTTGTGGTTTATAAACCCTGTCACGTAAAAAGAACCCCGTCGTTGTTGTTGATGATAAAAGGAAAACTATCGCCTATAACCGGTAACATATCCAGTAACATAACGGGATGACGGGAACACAGTGGACACAATGGACACAATGGAAATTTATTCAGGACTCCTCGTTTTTAGTGTTCCGTACCCAAAGGGTAAAATGGGACTATGTCTGTCACCAGGCCGTAGTTCATAAAACTTGCGCTTCATAAGTGCCTGTGTGATACCATGCCTACATGAATTGAAATTTTCCCTAATGATAATAATGCTTTTGCTATACCAATGAATATTAAAAATTTACCGTTTTAACAATTAATACTTAAAAACGGAATAAAATAAATATTTAAGGAAATTTTTTGTATATATAAAGGTACGGAAACCTTCGTGCTCGACTCCGACCAGTACTTGGCCGGTATTTCAAATAAAATCATTATGCGTATAAGTAAAACGTACTATTAAGCAACACAGAACTATGAGAAGTCGAAAAAAGGAAAGCTCCTAGATAAATCCCGCGTGGGTGAACCACGAACTTGTCTCGATGTACGTCTGTGTTGTGTTGAAACGATTCTCTCGGCGTTTCGTCACATGTTATTGAATGGACCTTCAGATTTGCATAACATGTTATGTTGATAACATTATTCCTATTAAGTACACTGGTTTGATATTTTTAACATTCTTGTGAGAGTTAAAGAATATGTATTTGTTATTCGGTCCAATATTTGCACAAATTTTATTATTGTTTTACGAAAATTTCATTAATCATTTTTATTTCCTTTTAATTTATTGGTTTCTTTATTTAGAGTAAATCTTAATGTATAAGTTGTTGGTTGTCCTTAATAAATAAATCAACAAATTAAGTTATCGGCAATAACTTTTATTTGATTGCTTATATTATTCTTTATCTACAGACGACAATGGTTATTTCTAACACCATCCATCCTTCTTCAATATATTAAATCAATTGCCGTGCATGTGTTACGCAAAATCTAAAATAAGGCTCATCCGATTTGTTTTTATTGATTTATTTTCGTTCCTCTCAATACGAAGGAGAAGTAAGCATGTGGTGGAAAGAAAGGTGGGAAAACAGTATAAGGAAAGTCCAAAAAAACGGCCCCAAAAATATCTTACTATTTTGTTTGTATGTGAAATGCTACTTTGGATTGCGGATTTTTTAATCCTGATAAACCGAGGACAGTTTATAATAAACATACCAAAGGTAATCTTATTACCTTTGGTACTTTTTTCTTGCGCAATAAAGTGAAAAAAAGAGCATTTAAAATAACATCCATTTTGGGTCAAAGTAAGGAACCTTAATAATAAAGCGTCTACCACAGAGACAATTTCTACGTTTTATAATAACTCAACGTATTTATTCGAAGACTGCATCTTTTTAACGGTTACGTTATAAAGGCACTAAAAACACTTCAAGATGCTAATCTAGCCTGCCAGCCCGGCAATCATCTGGGTGTTATTATTTACGCCTAAATGAAAGCAAGTGCTCCGATTGGTCATTGACACGGAAAATACTCATTACGTGACTTGAGACTCCTCATAAAAGAAGCCACTATTTATCGATTGCAAACTGGATATTTAGATAAAGGTGTGAAGAGGTTGTTTGATTTGAATACGAGTGCAAGTGTTCATTACGTAACGTTAAACATAGCATTTAAGCACAAAAAAACAAATCGTTGAGTACACACGTACAGATAAAGCTATTGGATATTATATTTAGAAATGGATGTACAATAATTTTGTGCTCAGAAGTTTTTATATCTAGCTAAAGATCTTCAGCGGAAGTCACAGGTTCGCCATTAAGCCATCAATATCGATAAAACGCGGTGAATTAGTTTCCGACTACCTGGCGCAGTGATGAGTCGTACTGATAAGTGGGATGTCCCAGATTTGATCCCCGCCAGGGCCAAGTTGTGAATTCATAATTTGTGAACTTACTCTGATCTGGTCTGATGGGAGACTTCGGCCGGGGCTAGTTAAGTACCACTCTATCGATAAAGACGTGCTGCTTAAGCCGCAATTTAGCGTTCCGGTAAGATGCCGCCTCGAAACCGATTAGAGGTACCTATTTGTTTTATATAACTGCAATACCCCTAACTGGTTAGCCTGCCTTTGTTTCTTATAATTCCTGATTATGTTCAAAGATTAAAAAAATAATACGGAACCCTACGGAAATGGCTGTTCTAAAATCCACTTAACCAGTTAGTGTTGATTCCACAGGATAAGCGTCGTCATCTGTTGTGGAAATACAAAGTACATGTTGATGTGTTTATTTGTTTAGCAGCGAAACCTTAGGAATAGTTTTAATAGTAAATAGATAATTCCTATCAATCCGATTAGCTACCGTTTCAAATCGATTACTGGCATCAATACCACCATTATAGCTATAAAGTACATGGCTGTACCTAGAACTTGAGAGTTACTGGACCTTGCGCTGTGTCAGCGGAAGTTAAATGAGAAAACTTTACATTTAATCCTATTACTCCTATACTAGCTGATGACCGCGACTTTTTCCGCGTTCGTTACGGTTTCTAAAAGACCTACAGCAATCGTTTCTTGCGAAACGGTACGAGCTTCGGTCTCCCTTTTGGGTTGACCGAGTTCGATGCACGCCGGACTTTTAAAAGTTATGTGCGTCTTTAATTTTAGGAGTTTAAAACGCTTGTTTTAACGGTGAAGGAAAAATGGCGAGGGATGCCCGAGAGTTCTCTTAAATGTTCTCAAAGGTGTTTGAAGTCAGCCAATCCGCACTTGGCCGTGGAGAACTACGGCCTAAGCCGAGCTCCTGAGAGGAGACCCGTGCACTTTTTTGGACCGGTAATAGGTTGATAATGATGAAGATCATCATAGCTTCTTTCCCGGGCTAAAGAATATCATCACCAGGGTGCAATGTATCTCTAAATTTCTTAAATAACGGTTTAGCCGTTTAAACCGGCAACAAAGGATTTTTTTTTTAACCCCGCAGAATTTTTTGCAAGAATGCGAGCTATCGTACAGCGCAGTTCGAATTTAAACAAGTATTACGAAGTAAGTCATCCACAAACTGGTAGGTACTCAAGGAACCTGAAGTACACGGGAAGGTCAATATAAAAGTTTTAGCAGGAAAGATATGGACAAGGAATGGAAAATGTGAGAAGTATCGGAATAGAGGATTATATTATTATTATTATAATTTTTAATATGTGCTTAGTTATATTATTTATACATACAGCACGCTAAGGCGTGGTGACGTCTTTTATTTACATCGCGTCGTGCGTTCGATCATCTCAATGGAATAATAAATCGAAGCCGCTCATCAAATATATTGTGCAGGCGACAATGATTATTTATTTATTATTACCTGGAATCGTCACGTTGAAGGCCGTGCAGCCTGCATAATCTTATGTAAGTATCTACCTAAGAAATAATAGATTTTATTGTAGCTAAAATGTTTAACGCAAGTTTGGTACTTGTAGAAAAATGGAGCAATCTCATGGTAAAACAAAGATGAAGAAAAAACAATATTATATATAATAATGGTGACTGTCCCCTCGTCGGGTCCAGGGAGATAGATCGAACGTTTTATTCCTATCTGCATGAGTGGAGAGATCGGGAGGAGAAATACTATATATACTTAATAAAGAATAGCGACGAATGCACCCAGAACCCTATTAATTATTGTAACTATCAACCCTCAATGCCTGAAGACCTAAGCTTTAGAATAGTACGTGTTGCGAGAAATGAAATAAAAACATAGTCTTAGCATAGCTTTCTCATCAAGTCCATAGTTACTATGAGCTTGATGAGAAAGCTTAGAGTCACTCGCTGGAAGACTGAAAAAAAACTACGGATAGTGTGTTCGAATCAGAGCTCAGGAGATATGTATAAAAACTAGAGTGATCGAATTTTTTTACAAACTTGAAGTGGCAAAGATCGTAGGAAGGTAGCCCATAGGCCTGTGTGATAACGGTTCGGATCTAAAGGTCGACCTTAGCACCGATAGACGCATTATTGGTAGGGTTTTATCAATGATACTCCTACCGGTGCTAAGGATTGGCATACGACCTCAACAGAATAGCAGGGCGATGTTTGTCACAAGCGTCATAAGCCTTTCTAGAGAACTTTGTCTAGTACCTACTTGACGTTTACCGTTTAGGTTGATGATAGTATTATTACAACTATAAGACAAGTTGATCATAATTGTAGCATGCAATGAACACGAAGAATTATTGATTAATATCGCTTGCACTTGAAATTTGCACTGGATTAATATCGTATATTTTGCATAGATTCTAATTTAAACAAGTCAAACATTCAGCTGTATAAAAGGTACTTATATGAAAATGCGTTGGACTTCGTACAACCCCAAGAATGCCATCAATTGAAATTTAGCGACTCCCATACAAAATTTTAAATAACCAATCTAGATTCTTCCTATTCTCGACTATTCCTCCAGGTTTTTAATTGTTTTCATTTCTCCTAAATCAACCCAGTACCAGTGAGGCGAATAAAACAAAAAAATTAAAACAATCCTGAATTTATTGCGAGAAACAAGTACGCTTATTCATTCATACATATATATTTAAGGATATAAGATAAGAGTAATATTATAGTTTTCCATTCTATTTCAATAAAGCAGGTTGCCGGTTACGGTCAATTGATGACAAACACACCTATAAATGGTAGATCCACCCACCAAACTACATTCCACGCGGCACCGTGTACGGAATTCGTAGAATTTGCCGTAGGGCTTCTGAGGTAGCATAAACTAATGAATGGTAGGTATTTGCGTCGTTACAGTAACCAATCGAAATTGTGTAAAACGCCAAAGTACTTAGGTTTTCGGAATAGAAAGATGCATAAGCCGGAACGCACTATTCAAAAGAAACACATGCATATCGTTACAGTAATGTAGTACTCATAAGAAATCGAAAGAGATTTAAATAAAAACAATTATAAGCTACAAAAAAGTGATTACCCTTACATATGACTTTAGGTAACCTACCACATATATTTTTCTGTGTAGTGGCTTTCTAGTTGGTTTATTTTAATTTTTGGATATTTAGTATTATTGCCTTTAATTTAGCAAAAACGGTTACGGACTACGGAGCCCTAAGAATATTAATATCATAGCTTTTACCCTCGAATTTTGTATTTTCTCAATCAAGATTAGTGGTAGGCTAACTAGCTGGTAAAAGTGCTGTTCCCGCGGGATCGAAAAGATCCCTCGAGAAAAGCACTTTTTGTTTTCGATGAAATATATAGGCCCTATCTATGTCCTTCTCTGTACCCCTGTATGCAGAATTTAATCTTGATCGGTTAAGAAGTTTAAGCAATTAGCAAATAAATTCAAATTCGCATTTATAATATTTATCATCACATTTATAATATTAGCTAAGATAAATTCTTTTAGAAACTAAACGTTTACGTAACCATTAAAACCATCAAACTAATTCTGTAGGCAGTAGGGCAAACACTAGTTTGTCAGTCTATCCTTGGCACACTCACTTATCTCCGTAGCACTGAATATTCATTAGACCCGAGACCTACTTACGAAATAAAAGAACTGCATAAACCCCCTCACACTTGACCGGATTTTGCATTTAGGCTGTTCGTTTAGGCGTTTTGATAGTTTTAAAAGTATTATTCATATTCGAAGTGAGATTGGTATTTATTTTAAATAAATAAAACTGCAAAATCTAGCGATCCGCCATAACAGGTGAAACGCTCAATTCAAAATTGTGACGTCACGTCTATTTAAACATAATTTTGTACCGCTTGGAAATTCTGTGCGTATATTAAGTATTTTATGATTTAAAACTCTGATAGTTCGAAATCATAAAATACTTGATATACGCAAAAATATATATAGCAAGCAACTTATGCTTGCTATATATCAAAATATATATAGCAAGCATAAGTTGCTTGCTATATATATTTTTATCAATTAATTAATATCAACAAAACCTTTAATTTCTGCAGAAATAAGATGTAAATTACAGTTTTTCAAAATGAAGGTTATTATTTAAGTTAATGGTGCCGATTCTTTTGTTCAATAGTGCTTGTCGTTAAATCGGCCACCTCACCCTTCAAACCGGAACACAGCAATGAGTGCTGTTTTGCAGCAAAAATGAGTATGGCCGTAGTACTTCCCCGGATGAGCTCTATCACAAAAAAGCTTTACTACTAGTAGAAGTGGAGGAGGTCGGGTATCACAGACGGTTTGTAGCGCCAAAGGATTAGTTGTTACGTGTAATAACATCGATCACTAAAATAATGAATATATATATATATATATATATATATATATATATATATATATATATATATATATATATATATATATATATATATATATAGCGTGATCGTTGTGTCAGATGGCAGTTATAACCTAGCTACGGAGCATTACGGTTGTTTCATTCGCACTATTTGATTCAAACTTTTATTTTTTTTCTGAATTTACGGCAGATTGGCGCAGTGGGCAGCGACCCTGTTTTCTAAGTCCAAGGCCGTGGGTTCGATTCCCACAACTGGACAATATTTGTGTGATGAACATGAATGTTTTTCAGTGTCTGGGTGTTTATCTATATATTATAAGTATTTATGTATTATTTATGTATTTTCATAAAAAATATTCATCAGTTATTTTAGTACCCATAACAAAAGCTACGCTTACTTTGGGACTAGATGGCGATGTGTGTGTTGTCGTAGTAGATTTATTTATTTATTTATTTACAGGAAAACGATACCAGGTTCGCATTAATGCGGGATAAATGTCCGCCGGTCCGGCCATGTAGACGTGTTTTGGGGTATGAACTATGAACGTGGTAGGATCCGTACCCTGGACCTCACAATCATTAGTTATACATGCTAACTACTAAACAAATTAAGAAAAGTGTAATTCTTATATTATATTAAAGTACCTCCTGTCGCGAAAACATTTTTTTTTATTTAACATTAGCATTATAATATGGTACTTAGCTGATATTTTGTAAAACTTCTACTGAAATATATTTAGGTAGCTACTACAATTTAAAATGAATATATATTTTTTTGTCCTTCGTCGAATTAAAAACAACATTAACAAACGTAATATTATTCAATTATATGCTAGCAATAATTTAATACATAATAGCCGCAATAACGGTATAACAAACTAAACAATGAACACGAAATGTCATTAAAATACTGTTTGAATGATAATCAAAACTGCTGTAATAAAAAAAGTTATTTGTGTTAGAAGTTTAAAGATAAATTAACTTTAATAAATACAAGCAGAACATAGGCTAAATTTATTCTGACACTGCACTACTGGAAATAGCATAAAAGCAATAGCTATGCTATTTCTGTAAATAAAAGAGATGTGACAAATTTTGTAAATAAAAGAGATGTGACAAATAAATAAAGTTAAGCAAATAAATAGGTTACATAACTTTAAATGAGGAAGAAGAAGAAATGAAAACATTCGAGAATGTGAATAGGTTATTTCTGTAAACAAAAGATATCTTACGAAGAAATTAAATGAAGACCACACGAGATTTAATCGGGACGGGGGGACATAGAGGAAATAAAGTATAAAAATACTATATAACCCTGTGCTAATTTAAGACTATTTAAGACTTGGAAAGCGCAATCTTATAGTTAATGAATGAATGAATGAACACACACTTGAACACCAAACAAAAGTAACTACAGAAAAATGAGAAAAAACACTATACCAAACTTGCACAATTTGACCGCTTTCTCGCTACGTAGCGATATCTTCCAAGCAACCAATGGCGTAAAAAACACAAGTATATAAGAGATAGGTGGTGCATTTAATTAGCATAAAAATAACTTTTAAGAAGTCAAATCTATAGAGCTTGTCAATCACTGGACGGAATGAGGTCACTTCAAATAAGGGTAACCAAGTCAGAAACTTAGGTGAGATTCAGGAAAATGAACATTAAAATGTTATTTATTGAATAATATCTATTGAATAGCCATTTCTGGTTTGCATAAACGTTTGTATGGATTTTGCAAAAAGTAAGCATCAAGACGAAAATATAAGCAAGTAGTATCTTCGTCCGCGTTTATTACGGTTTTTACAAATGCAGGGGGAACTGTTTGTTCACCTGAGAGAAAAAGTGGCCTATGTTACTCTCTATCATTTCAACTAACTTTTGGTTACTTCATAAAATTCATTGACTGCTTAGTTAGAGCGTTTAGGAAAGACATAAAAAACAAACAAATAAAGACACTTTCGCAATAATAAGTATATCATAATTGAGTAATTTAACGTCTAAGAGAGATTGTTATTATTTAAGTACACTCTGAATTCTGTTTTGTAAATGTATGGTCAACGTATTCTCAAGAACAAGCAAACCGTCAGAAACGGAATGAAGTGTGGGCGTTGCACTTGAAATAGCAGCTGATTCAAAGTAAATAGGATAATAAGATTTATTGTTCAAGTGCTATCATCCTGTTTAAGGTGAACTCCTCAAAATATTAAACCTTACTGTTGATAAACGACAATAACGGGGACTTTCTTTTATCTTGGATCAACTCATTAATGAGTACAAAATCGATGTACTAATAAGACTAATTCATCGAAAGAAGTATCTAAGACATATTTTGATGGATTGCTTACTATGACTTATAAGCTATGAAAATAGAGCATTCTTAACACATGCATGGTTTAACACAAATTGACGCTGAACTTGAAATAATAGATGGCTATTTAATATAACTTATAACGGGCCCCTACAACGTCACAAACTTATCTCTATAAAATATTAGTATAGATTAACACGGTCACCCATCGGAATCTACTTCCCATAATGGTGTAACTTAACCCGTTCCGCCTGGCCACAACCAAGTAGACAGACAGGTGAACGAACTTACGTGATAGAATGCGAACAATTTATATTAATATTATTACCTAGGTCTCGGTGGATGCACTTGATGATTTTGTTTCGGAAGAAATCAGGAGTCTAGCTACGTTTAACGGTTTAACGTTAATAACTGTTGAGTCCAGCGGCTTCTTGCGACTCGTTTGACCTGTCCACGCCTAGGCCTAGTTACGAAATACGTACGCGACAATTGCGCGGGTTAAGCAACGCAACCTAACTTGGTAACTAAATAAATAATAAATATATGTGCCCCATTCATATACTATATTATCTGACATATACGGCACATAATATGAGTTATTTATGTGCTATTACCGTTAGGGATATTTTAAATATTCATTCAATGCGTGCTTCAATGTGTAGCCATAAGTCTGAATAATGTTTATTTATATTAATTCATAAATAAGCATTTTTTTTCATATAGTCGTCATGAATGTTTTTCAGTGTCTGGGTGTTTATATTATAAGTATATGTATATTATTAATAAATATGCATAAGTTATCTTAGTACCCATAACACAAGCTACGCTTACTTTGGGGCTAGATGGCGACGAGTATATTTGTAATATATTTTTAAAAAATAGTGAATAAGTGAGTAACATAAAAACTATAGCATTGAGTACTGGTACTTAAGGTACTGTACACTGTGTTTTGGCCGTGTCTAGATACCACCGTAGTGACCAAATATGTGCCGCAAAGCGATCAGAGATTCCGGTACAATACCGTGTAGAAATCGACTAGGAATATTGACTGCACCATTGCTTAGCACCAGGTGAGATTGCAGTTAAGGGTGAACTTGTAACGGAATTAAAAAATGACTTTCTAAATAACATACCTCATAGGCGGGCATATGTAGGCTGTCCTTGATGACAGGCATGCTGTTCCTCGGCCCGATGAACGCCATTTTCGCATTTTACTCACTCTCACATTGGTATTACAAGCACACACACAAAAACGCGCGTCTTCACTGTATTACAATATGCACTAGCACTTCTTGATATTGTTATGTAACAGATTGTTCGCAAGAGATTTCAATGCTGATTCTGGTAGACTGGAAACACAGTAGTTATATAGTTGGCGTTTTTTTGTCAGAAAAAAAGGGTTCTTTTTTCAACGAGTGGGCTACATGAAAGAAATTTCAATGCTGATTCTGGTAGACTGGAAAAACAGTAGTTATTTTAGCTAGAAAAAATAAACCTTTTTAAAGGAATGGGCTACAAGAGATTTCAATTTTGATTCTGGTAGACTGGAAATACAGTATTTATATAGTTGGCGTTATTTTTGTTAGAGAAAAAAAAGGCTTCCTTTTTTCAACGAGTGAGAGGGCTGATCCATTGCTGATTCTTGTAGACCGGAAATACGGTAGTAATAAAGTTGGCGGTATTTTGGATATAAAAAAACTACCTTATTTTTACAATGAATGGGCTATTTAACATAAAAATACTTTTTAAATATCAGTATATATATCATGAAAGTATAACAACTGTAGTTGATATGTAATTAATTCTGCAAACTTACTATTGTTAATATTTTACTGTCAGTCATCACGTAAGTATAGTAAAATACGGTCCAATTTGTAATTTTCACGGTCTTTACCACTATATCTGGCGATTACGATTGTAGCGCTCGTGTGACCTAGTGCTCGGAAACACATTAATACGGCGCGTTCAATGGAGTGTGTCGAATACGATTTTGAATTTAGGTTAAAATTTGAGTTGTTATTTGACAAATCACGATGAGTCATGAGACGGAGGTTACTCGTTCAGTTTGGCATCGGATCAATCGATGATTATAGTCAGATTGGATAGTATTGTAAGTTTACCTTTGGACTTTAACTCGCAAATAACTTGTGAAAAACGCATCTCTATATTTTTTAAATTATATAATTGCGTATTTATCTTTTTAATTTGATCAGATCTGTTATTTGTCAAATCACGATGACAAATGAGACACAAGACAAAATCGAAATCGGATCAATTCTGGACTACAATTAGATTGATCATGTTTAAGGTTTATTTAACAAGAATTAGATCTGGGTGTCGGAGGATTTTGTATTGAGGACATAATTTGAATTGTTATTTGACATCACATCAATCCATGATTGTAGTGATTACTGATCAGACTGATCGTGTATGTTATATACCTACCTGACCCTCAAACTTGTGATATCCAGTTATCCGCTAACCGATCTCTAGATTTAACCGCTAAACAGTTAAATGTTGTCCATGGTTTCTACTATAGACTTAACTCAGTTAATTAATTAAATTGAGTTTAGTAACTTATAATCAGGCTTTTTTTGTATAATAGGACCTGTTTGCAATTAAAACAACTTCGCACTTTTTCTACAAACCACTAGATGGTATCACGTTCTAACAACTAATGTGCTACTAGTACAATAACAAGCAATTCCTTTAATACATATAGCTCTAACATTAACCAAGGCCACAGGAAATTAGCACTTTTTGCTAACACCGATGCTGTAATGATGTGTTTATTTAAGTATTTCGCGATTAAAAAAAATAACCATCGTTAAGAAAAACGACATAGGTACATCGTACAAGACTTCTAGAAATATAAGCCAAGCATTAATAATATCCGCTGGATTCACAATAATTTTTTTTTTGGATTTTTTTTGTGCACTATAAGTCAGCCTTTGACTGCAATCTCACCTGCTGGTAAGTGATAATGCAGTCTAAGATGGTAACGGGCTAAATCGGTTTCTACGCGACATCGTATCAATTAATCGCTTAGCGGCACAGCTTTGACGGTAAGAGAGTAACTAGCCACAGCTGAAATCTCCAATCAAGCCGGGCCAGAAAAAAATCAGAAATTATAAACTTCCCAAATTCACCTGCGGGGCATCGAACCCGGGACCACCGTGCTTCATGACATAAGACATTCATCAAAATTACGATCAGGGATCTTCTATATAAATGCCTTACAGACATTGCCCCTAACAGGTTAGCCTGCTACCATCTTAAGACTGCAACTTCGCTTACCACCAGGTATTGCAGTCATGAGCTTACTGTAGATAGCAAGAAAAAAATAAGACAATCCCGAGATTTCTATATGCGAGCAGTATGACTGAAATCTGTTCAGACTATGGGTTACGCACAATACGACACTCTAATGTGGACCCGGCGCGGTGTTACAGTTCCGTAAGTTTCTGACTGTTACGACAGAACAAAAGCACTTGTAACAATGTAACACGAATCTTGAAAAGTTAAATATACGGAGGCATAGGTAGATCGAGAAAGTGTTTCAATTATTGTACCTACTAGGTTTCTCCGGTGAAAGTCTGCACTAAGTCTAGGGTGCTACAACCTTTTATGGATAGAGCGGTACATTGCAATTTCTGATTATTATTTCTATGGAATTCTACTAGTAAGGGTCAATTCACGCTATACGCTAAAACGACAAAAAATTTAACCACAAAAAGTAAACACACATTTACAAGAAAAGCGGAAACTTAAAGAAGTATATATATTATAGTAATATATTTTATTTATATATTTGTATAATTAAAGAGGTAGGTGGTGCAATCAATATAATTTTTAAATATTATTGATTGCAGCACCTATCTTTTTTCTATGTTTTTTCCTTTCACGCCTTTGGTTGCCTAGAAGAAATCGTTATGTAGCGATAAGGCCACCTAATCATACTCTCTTGCTCTGTATTTATATCTCTGTAACTACTCTTTTTCTCTGGTGTACAATAAAAGTGTATTCATTCATTCATTCAAGTATGATACAACCTTATCGTTAGTAGCCTCTACCAGACAACCTCACTAATTATTCATTGATATATGTAGTCTTCAGAGGCGTTCACTACCTCGGGAGCTCGTACCCATCACATAATCAGCGCAAAAATGCGGACACCACGGTTGCGACGATGAAGTCGCTTTGACAAACTCCGGACACCACAATAACAACTTAAAACACAGAGGTCCTCGGACATGGCGACCGGCAGGCCGTATATCCACAAATCACAAAATGTAAATGTAATGGAAAACACGGGACTGAAAGATTATTAGATATTGAAGAGATTATAGATATGAAGATTATAGTGGGGGAAGGGCTATACTAATGATAGATATATCATTAGTATAGCCCTTCCCCCACTATTCAATGTGCTCTGGTCCTGATTCGCTCTTAGAGGCAATATGTAACGTGCTACGAAAAATATTTTCTTTCATTCCAAACCTTATTGTGTGGACCACAAGGATTACCAACAAAACATTCCAACCACTTTAATGAGAATCAGAACAATTGTATCGGGTCAAGTGCTTGAAAGGCATTTTGCGTGTGGGTTGCCACTTTGAGACAAGATTTTGCAAATGTAGGTAGCTGCACAATGTTTCCTAAAAGGTGAATATTGTAAATCGGTATTAATTAGAGTCATGTTTATCATGCACTAGCATACCCAGCCCGCTTCGCCGTGCTAGATTTTACTTTATTTTATTTAAACAATAAACTTACATCATTAAATTTTTTATTTATGTCTCATAATATATTAAATCATTTATTTCTCTCCGTATTCATTCTCTTCTCGTGCGGGTGAAGATCATTATATACACCCATGTACACCCAACAATATAATATCATCATAGTATATAAAGCTGTATTTGACAGTTTGACAGTTCAAAAATAGGAGTGCCCCGATCGTCACCAAACTTTACAGGATTACTCGCCACGTCAATCCGGAGATTCCCTCAAAGTTTCATTGAAATCGGTCCAGCCGTTTCGGAGCCTATACGGAACATACCCACACACTTTCTCTTTTATATATATATAGATATCGTGCATAAAAACTGCGACCAAAACTAGCACGAGGTAACATTAAGAGTAAAAATTGATAAGAGAAGTACGAGATTTTAATACATAATAATTTATATATATCACGTAATCAGCAATAAAGGCTCTTTTCTATTTATTTATTTACAAGACCAATGAGGCTGATCAGTCGAAAAGCAAGGTAATAATTATTTGAATTAATTGTATTTGTAGAGTATGTTATATTAATATTTGGTTTACGTATTCAAAACGCAAATATAATTTGGAGCACTGCACCGCACTGCAGGTGAGTGAAGTGTACGTGTACAGGAATAGAACTACAGGTTTCAAAAGCCTTTTCATTTGCGTTAAATAAACGAGCTACAGTGATTTGTGAAGAGAGTAATAAATTAGTGGATAATAAAGTAGAAGACTTTTAATAATTAATGTACACATTCATTACCCATATTGCACTTTCATAAAAACAAACTGTTTCTTGTCAGAGATATATTATAGTGCCCAAGTGTATGAACAAGCAAAGGTTCACTCTCTATTCCCTCACGCTCATAGACCTATAGGACGGCAGATCCGACACGAATGGAATCTGATTTCTGGATCAGGCGGAGGACCTCACCGGCCCCTTAACGTGCTCTCCGAAGCACTTTCTTTGATAGAGAAACCCAAAACTATTAATTGGCCCAACTCAGGGGTCAAACCATTAGACCAACGAAACAGTTCTAACATAATGTACGACATGTCTTTATGTAGACGGGCTTGTTGATTTAATGATGATGATAATATTTTTTGGAATATTAAAAATGTTCCAAAATGTACGTTATTTAAGTTAAACACGTGTCAGTAAATGTATATTACGTATAACTACTGACTTACGTATATATTCAGTATATATACGTAATATACATATACTGAACACGTGCCTCTTCTTCTTCTGCGCTGTTGTTAGCCTTTAGGCGGCCGCTATAAGGCTACTTAACTGTACCTGGTCTTTTAATTTATATTTCAACTCTGTGGCGTTATAAAAGTGTTTTTCATACAATAATATTAGTGAATCGAGCCTTAATATACGGTCGAGTAATCCGCTCACTATGTTTGATTACCGAATAATTTTCGTTCTTTTTATTCAGAAATACGTTCTACTGTAGAAATGGAATAATTTCAATGAAGCTAACAGTGTGTAGTTTTAATTTGCATGCAGAAGAAAGGGAGAGAGAGTGTGTGTGTTTTTTTTCCACCCCAACCGTTGGTTTTCCTAGGAAAAAGAGTCGCTTCGTCCAGACCGCACGAAGCAAGCTATACATGCACCAAATTATACTTGGCGTGCGCTCAGAAAACTATTGGTGATACATAAATTATGTACTACATGATTAAAGAACTTATTATTATATTTAACTTGAAGCTTTTGAGTTCTTAAATTTTATTAGATCGCCGTTAGAAACAAATGTGGGTCACATTTATGACGCAGTATTAATTGTCATTCAAATCAACGATATTTATATAGCATTAAAATACTTTTTAATTAATTCTAATCGGACATTTCATTATGAAACTATCGTGAGTTTAATATATTTAAGTACTACGCCTAAGCAAACAGTTATTTCTAGAGGTGCACTTAATTAAAGAAGTTCTTTTTAACCACTTTGTGTACAACAATAAAAAAAACTTAAATATATCCGTAGTTCTACATGTTAATTGCATGCTATTTACAGAATACGTATTTTAGTATCTTCTCTCTTAATTTAACGGTTATTATTCGTTGTTAGCGATAAAAGCTGAAACCGACGTAATCTAAATTCTCCAAAGTTGGTCATTTTCCTTTACTGACTCCAGATAACATTGCTTACCCAGCGCAATCGACTATTTTTTCCTGTTTTTTTAAGAACAAAAAAACGAAGGACGAAGTCGCAGGGCACAGCTAGTTTTTTTTATACTAATATATAAAGCATTATCTTATACTAATATATAAAGCATAAGAGTTTATTTGTTTACTTGAACGCAATAATATCAGAAACTACTGGTCAGATTTGAAAAAATTCTTTCAGTATTGGATAGCCCATTTATCGAGAAAGGATATAGTTATATGAGAAAGGGTATAGGCTAAAGTTTCGATAAAATCATGTGTGACAAAGTGTGTACCCCTGTACGTTCTATAGCAAAGTACGTGATAGCATATATCTATCTTTTAAGGTTGACTTATACGCGGACGAAGTCGCGAGGGTCCACTAGTTAAAAATATATTGCGAAGCTACTTTCTGTTAGTAGGTATACCTATTTCTTGAAATTTTTCACGAAGCGATTCGCTTGATCTTAGTTTTATATTGATCGTACAGACATTTCTGACATCAATGCAAGAGTACCGTCAGTCGAATATCAATCGCGTCGTTCACGCATGATTGACTAGCCGTGAATCAAATTTGCTCTCTCGGTCGGCGATCGATGGAGATAAATCGTCGAGGAGAGAACTCACTCTGTCTGGGTAGTAATAATAATATTAGCAATGTTGTGTGCTTGTTCGTTACCTACTCACAAATAATCTACTTATTAGTACTCCACTTGCATTGCCGCTAACGAGGCGTAGTTTACGACTACAATGTTTGTTGTCAATTAACTTAAGACCAAGAGGTTTTCGTGTACATGTACCTAGGACACACGATCCAGTTAGGTAGTTCCAATTCCGAGAATGAGGTGAAGCGCTGAATTCAACTCGGAAAAGAACGTCCATATCCCTCAGTGCCTGAATACCAAAGTCTTCGAACAGGTCTTTGACATCTTATGGATCTGAAACGTGGTCGCTTACTATGGGCATCATAAGAAGGTTCAAATTCACTCAGCGGGCGATGGAAAAAGCTATGCTAGGACAATCTCTACGTGATCAAATCAGTATTACCCAGATTCGTACTAGTTACCTATAAAGCTCAACGAATCCCGTAGCTGAGGTTGCTATGGGGAGAGCACATAGTTTGGGCAATCGACCAAGGTGCTGGAATTGCGACCGGTAAACGCAGCTTTGTGTTCCCAACGAGGTAAACAGACGACCATAAACGCCTAGGAGCTGCTGCAAAAAAAAAAAACCCAGGAACGTGTATTTCGGAACTCCCTACAAAATATCTTAGAAGTGATTTTCATGCTGGTTTTTTTTAATAAATTGGCAGTGAAAAATATAACGTACAACGGGAAGCAGCGTCCTCATCTACTGAGATGACCAACCCTCTTCCCGGCGTAGTGATTATGGGCAAAACCTTCCCTTCCCAAGGATAGGCGTTTAGTCTAGAAATGTACTATTGATTGAAACTACTTTGAAATAGATTTTAACTCTAATGAAAAAGTTTTATTTACGCAAGATGTCAAACGCGAGACTTTCAAAGCAACAAAATAAATAGCAAACAGAAGAATGGAACCTTGTGCAACAAGCTAGCAATATGTGCACGGTCATTAAGCAACGATATTTATTATGCGATTTCAAAGTAGACATGTCACGATTATGGCCGCGGTCACGAATATGATTCTCTCGCCACGCCTCTGATGATGATCTATATTGATATGGGTTATATCTGACAATGGTATGTGGTATGGTGGGTGGCTTCGGCCGTGGCCTTACCATCCTACCGAATAAAACGGATCATAATTATAGAACTACGACACAGAAAAATAAAACCACTTTTAGATGAAAGTACCATACAACCTAGTTTTTTGCAATTCTTAACTGCAAAACAAAAGCTTCATTTTTAAAACTCAAAGTTACTGATGGCTATGGCTTATGATTCCTATTTTTTAGTTATTACAATGATAGAGATATTTTCAAAATTGTATTTTAAGTATGTAAAATTGTGACTATGCTATAAATTCTTCATCTCATGGTATTTTTAGGAAACAACAGAAACTGATGGCAACATTGGATATGTTAGAAGGCTGGATTCGCACCAGGTTCAAGAATCTTAATAAAGTATGAAACGACTACAGAATCAGAGATGTATTTTCTAGAATAGTGAGACATAGCACGGAAATAAGACAATAAAACCTGACGGATTGCGTAGGTAGGTAGTCGGAGGTACGACTTTCTGATTGCCACCTTTTCCGCCGCGCGGAAGTCATATCTCTACGCATAATGCTTACGGTACGAACTTTTCTGTCTATTAAAGCTAGTTTATACGTAGTTAAGTATTGATAAACTATTTTTTTTAGTAAGAAACTTAGAAAGAAGGTTTTAAAAGTTGTGAAATACAGGGACACGTTCGGTTTACTTTGCAGGATTAAAAATCCTAATTTTGAGTAGTCGAGTTTTAAGTTAAATATAAGAAATAGAAAAATAGTTTTTAAGTAACTTTTTCACATATGTAATTAGTTATTTTTACAAAATCCATAATGAAAAAAACTTTTGAAGCGTGCCGGATGGTGGTCTCTCACTTTTACAAACGTGAAGATAACACATCGAGTCCTATACGCCGACAGACTTAACAGACAGACAGACAAAAATACATACCAACTTTGATGGTAACGAGCAAGAAATTGCCGTTCTTTGGTATGTAATATGTATGTGAAGACAGGTCGCTATGGGCAAGTATTACAGTATTGCCATTTAACATCATCTGGGCCCAGAAGCCCCAGCCCCAGCCTTTCACTAAACGTGCGTCTACTAAATGGGTTACTCGATTTACATTCTAATAAATTGAACTGGTCACGAGAATGTGCTACCAAGTAACTCACTATCACTATTACACCTGTATCAGGCATCAGACATAAAATAGCTACTGTAAAGGCTACTCATTGTAGGATGTTATTGGACGAAATTTGACAGATTATTATTATAACATCCGTGCAACGGATTTTGTAGTTGGAAACAAATGAAGATTTTCGCATTCATTTCATAAGTTTCTTACAGAATTCAAATGTTAGGTAAGATTAGGATAGAGCACAAATGTTCATAGGCCCGCCCGTAGACACCAAAGTATATTATTGTGTAATTGAATACCTATAGATACCGAACTCGGATAATTACATTTGCAATCGCCCTAGGTTTTACGCTCGCTTTTCTATTACCCTGCGACGTATATGTACCGATAAATTATAGCTTATTATTTAATGTAGATAGACGAGCGCTTGACTGCAATCACACCTGATGGTAAATGATGATGTAGCCCAAGGTGGTACGCGTTTGCCTAGTAGATGCCTATATAACTTCAATTGTTCCAAAGTGAGTATTGGCAATATTATGTCATACAATATAAATACCATCGATGATAAAAATATTTATTTAAATTGCGACGTAACTATGATAATTAGATATTTCTACTCCCTCGCGGACTTTTTGAAGGTAATAACGAGTACTTTAATCATGTAGTACACTTTTTATGTATCATCAGTAGTTTTCTCAGCGCACGCCAAGTAATACATTTTATAGGCAAATTTTTTCTACTTCGATCTGCAATTTTTTTAAAGTAGTCGTGCAAGTTAATATTTTTTGTGGCGAAGAAATTGTTAAAATCAGTCCAGTTCTTTCAGAGCCTATTGGGTACCAACAAACAAACAAAAAAACTTTTTCTCTTTATAAGATTAGTTTATATTCGTGCACTCACTATGCTTAAAAGGGGGTACGGAGTTTAAAAACGAAAGCTACAGCTAGATGACAAGATCGATCGAAAGTTGTTTCAGAGTTCCGGGAGGCAAACAAACAAACTAATCAAGAGGCAAGTTCTCCTTCAAGTGACCATAACATTACATACACTAGAAAATGGTAACCAACTAATTATTAATTACTCGGCAATATAAAGGGCGAGGACAGATTTTTAATAAAATATTCATCATTGGCGGACAGAAACCAAAATGTTTTATCATTTAAGCGTAAAATTAAGGAGTTCTTACTTAAAAAGCGATATTATGACATATATTTTATTAATAGATTTGTTGTATATTATTATTATTTGATTTTAATACTGGATAAAAAATTTAATTAAAAGAGCATTGTAAAGACATAGTTTTTAAGAAATCAAATTTGCATGTCAATCTATGGCGATTGTAGCACTAGTATATTATTGTACCAACAAACTATGTAACTCAATCTGCAAATAATGAAAATGAAATTGACAAAATATAAATTGAAATTGAAATAGTTTTTAATATCCTGTACTATTTATGAAAATGTGTGGTGTTGGCAGTTCAGAGTACATCTGTCACCTCTCTCCTCATCCCGGGGGTCGAACGAGGGGACTCAGAGAATTTATCGTAGTGCGGGCTGCAGTCCTCTGTGCTACCATCTATTGCGATTGCCAACGCGTCTGCCTAGTGTGGCGATCATGGACAAACCCTGCTGTTGGAAGAGGCAAAGTCCAGTAGCGGGCCGTATTAGGCTGTTGATGACGATTCGGTATTCTCCTCCCCCATGGTGGCATACTATCAAATAAAAATCGAATATCATCTCTATAACTTGCTATAAGGTCATGCGTATGTGTAATGCAAGGACTTTTAGGTAAATAGTAATATGGGCGATGGGCGACCGCTGCTGGACAAAAGTTATAATTCAAATACTACAGTCTAGTTCCGCTAACATTCAGCGACTCCCTAAGCCTCGTTTGGTGTCATCTACCTACAAACGCTGAGTTTACCAAAACACAAGATTCAAATTAGTCTTGTTTCATAACTTAACACTACGTTGACATAGGCAGACATGACGGTCGAATTGACAACACCACACATTTTGCTCAAAGAATGAAAACAAAGGTAAAATCTCATGCTCGATAATGCCTTATTTACAAGACATGTTATCCTTAGGTACGGTACTTCATTACATCACATTCATAAGAATTAGTGGGGTTGTAATGTTGTGCTGAAATTCATACCCCCCATGGGTTGTAATGTAATTTGATTTAAGAAACATTCCGCATGCTAAGAAAATTACACACCACAAGCTGTTGTCCACTACCTTTTATTTTTGCGGAACCAACTGTATCCTATTGCCATTTCCAGGATGCAAAGTAATTCTAGGCTAAATTTCACCAAGATAAGTGAAGCGGAAAATAAAATATTATCATTAGTTATGATTTTACTATGTAGTGAGATCTGAAAAATAGATTATTCAACGAAGGAGTATACAGGTTTCGTTTTGGGCGCCCCCAAATAGTTCGCTACGTTAAGGAATCTTGATGCTACGCTTCGCCTCTGCTACGCTTTGTATCCACTGAATTCTCCTTAAACCTGGTATTTATCCACGTTTCCGTAAAATAAATAAATTGCATTATTTGATGTTGAATTACCTACTATAATTAATAAATTCATTAATAAATATAATGTGTCAAGGAATAGCTTCATATTAATCTCAAGCAATCACGGGGTGAGCGAGCTAGTAATATTTTATAACTATCGAAGTCGAAAGTGATGGGCAGGTGGCAATCTCGTCTAAAAGCATACTCTATTTGAACCGTTAAGACCGTTGGATATCGATGTTTCACACTTTCTATCGTTTAATTAGATTGCCTTACTCGTTTTGTCTGCCATTATTTTATAAATTATTGAAATCGAAAATTATTGTGAAAGAAGCAATCTCTAGTTTATCATGTAAAATAAGTTTTTATGGACGAATAAAAAAGACAACTATTACGAATCTTTTTTATTTAATGATTTTACAAGAATTAATTTCATGATGATTTGATGACTCATAAATTTTTATAAAAAATGGTTTTATATTGGAGCCTGAAATAAACTTTTTTTAATATATATATACATATATCTTCAACACCAGTAATAATCCAAGGATATCTAGATAGACGATCGCGATCATCTCATTTGTTGTTGTCTCAAGTTGAAATAACGGCATGGTGTTGAACATAGTGTAAAGAATAAAGATGTGATGCCGGTTTGATGCATGGAGTTATGTCCACTTGGTGTTTTTTAACTATGCCTTAACCAAACACTTTTCAAGAAGATCCTATACACTTATCCCACCATACATACGCTCTTGATCCAAAAAGGAATTGTAATATACAGGTCTTCAGCATCCTTATTTGTAATCAAAAATCATGTCTATATACTTTCTAATACTGGTTAAATACAAACAACCCACTCTTAAGATAAACATTCCCTTATAATAGGTTAATAACAGCAATTATAGTCTTCAATTGATAATGACTATAAATATCTACAATCACTGTAGAATCCCGTAAAGGTTTTATAAATTCGATTCCGCAAACTCAAGTCCCCTTATAGGGTTTTATGGTCTCCTAAAATGGAGGTTTATGTTGACCAGTTCGGAATATGGAGGTCCGGAGTGCGGAGCTGGTATATCCGGTACCAAGATAGCAATGTTTCCGGTCGTCCGTTGCCGACGCCATTAATGGTAGGGTTAACGGTATTGTCAGAGTCGGTTTGTTGTAGCGGGCATATTGTTTCTTTTACTTAAGACAAAAGTTATAAAGCTATGTGAAGTGAAGCTAAATTAGATACAGTTGGGACTTTCAATTAATTAAGAGAAAACGTAACTCTTATGTACTTACATAAGTTTTTGAAATAGATTGAAAAAAAAACAGTTGTAGTGGGTGTTAAAGTCGGAATTTCTGGGAAAAAATTATATATATTTTTATATGTATTTACACAAATTATAATGTATTGAGCAGTTATGTGTCTCAGCGCTTTTTTTTTTACATTGGTTGAGGCCACTCCAAAAAAGTTTAAAATTTTGCTTTTTACTTAATTAATTTTAATTTATTGTTAAGTCACCTAAAGGTTTTTGCCATTATTTTGGTAGACATGCTTAATTTTTCAGTGGTAAAGTATTTCACAGGGCGATATCTACGATTACCTACTATGATTGCTTGTGGTAACAATTCAGTTCGGAGACATATTCATATCTCGCACACACACACACACCCGCACCATTGTCTGAGACGCATATATAGTGAGCATACACGCACATTAAAAAAGAAAGTAGTCAACGTAAAAGTGTATTCGATCATCTGTTAAAAAGTACAGCAAAAGTGAAAGACAATGTATCATGAGGCATACGACTGAATCTAATAAATTATGAGAAGTTTTTGCATGATCGACGCAGACGAACGATGCATATTTCATTAAGAAAATATTCGATAAGTACATCTACTTGTTAACTGACGTTCTCTTCTACTGTTTTTATTGTAAACTAACTGCGGGGTTTATGATATCTACTATGTGAAAAAATACCAATATCAATGATAATCAGATTAAGACCAAAAAAAATTCAAATAAGTTTAGTCTTATTTATTTATGTGGAGATAGCACGAGCTGTTTCCATATAAGGAACAGATCTAACAGACTTCAATTCTTATAGTAATTTATTAACGGTTTAAACGTATTCTGCGAGAAATTTTCTGTTTTTGAGTTCCGACCAAAAGGTATATAATAAATATATCTCAGAATATTCTCAAAATTTTAATGGGCTCGAAATTTTATGTCATGTGAAAAAAATAAGGGACGGAGAGTAACATAGGCTACCGTTCCCACGGTTTTGCTTAAAAACCGTAATAAACGCACACAAAGAACACCAGCAATAATACTCCAAAACAGGGAATCCAAAGAATATAGCTCTTATAAATTCCACACACAACCTATTCATTCATACGTCCACAGATGGAGCAAAGGAAAACACCGGAATGGCCACTAACGAGATGCGGCGACCTTGTACGCTTCACGGCACCCACATGGGAGAGCCAGTGAAAAGCACAATAGAGTGCTAAATGATAAAAAGACCACCTTCACAGTTTTTACTTTTATTTTCATAGCGTGAACTTTGATATTTAATCCTACCTACTAAATGACCTTAGCCAGAGCCATTGAGTTAAGAGAGCGATATAAAAGTGCGCACATTCGAAAGCGAAGAATACAGGTCGCAGTAAATATACGTCCTTCCCTGGTCTTTAGTAGATTGAAAAAAAGTCTTGGAAACCATATATTTGTCTCTTATAACTGAACCGCAATACCGCATTATAAGTAAAAAATAATAATATATGAATTTAATATATCGCCCCCCGTTATCGTTTTGATTGGATCAAATATCGACGAAAATTCGACCGGCATATCGTTCGGTAATGTTCGGTAAAACATACTCATGTTGGACTAATATGTTTATTTTAAAATACGTTACCAAGGTTTGCGGTAATACGATTGTGGGCTGTAAGGGCGTTTATAAAACTGGGTTAGAATCGTGCTACCGCTGACATTTCAGAGTTCACCCGGCTGGATGATTGCTTCTAAAATTGTCTACAGCTAGGTTTAATTCTACTGGATTGAATGTAACGAAGCACACGAAGTACACCTAATATTTATGCAAAATTACATATTATGAAGAGAAACTTGCAAGCACGCTACCCGCGAAAACGCTCTGTGATATTATTATGACGAAATTTGTAGTGTTGCTCTAGTCAAATATTTCACGAGAATTTTCAGTATAGTCGCAATCAATAATTTCTTCATATTAATGCTGAAGACATTTTTGTTTATGTTGGAACTTACTTACCTGTAATCCTGATTCAGTCTGTCAGTCTGATTATAAATAATCTTTCAACCGTAGATGAACGCCGTAAATAAAAAAAAAACACCTGTAATATTACACATGGGTAATAAACGGACTTTAAAACGTAAATATATTTTTGTAAATCAAAATGGAAAAGAGTTGCAAAAAAAAGACAAAAGAAATTGCAGTTATTAAAAAAATCTTAGTACTCAGTTTCAGGGCGCACAGCTTAGGGTTAAGTATTTGCTAAACAAAAGTACATTCGCGGCAACAGCGGGCTCACTCTTTTACTTTTTGCAAGAAGAAATAAAACGTTAAGTTGTGTAGATTTTTTAGTTTTTTTTACACCACTAGTTTGCCCTTGACTGCAAACTCACCATGTCGTGATGATGCAGTCTAACTGGTGACGTTCCAAACTAATAGGGGGTATGGCAGTTATAGCAGTAAACCCATGCCCCTAATCGGTTTTACGCGACATCGTACCGGAACGCCGAACCTGCGCAAAAAATGCTGTAAAGCTACAAACTCTTAGAAGAATGGATTTTCTCGATAAGATAGCTATTTAACTCGGCACGGGAGAAACTGGATTATTTGGGAGAGACGTAACCTCATACCAACATTCATGGAAATTCCACACAGTAGTTCCGTTGTTTTATATACTACTATTATATATATGTTACTATCTGAGTAGTTCTGTCAAATATCACATCGTAACTCAATCCACGCACTACAATATTTAGATTATGTTACATAGCAACACTTACGTCATGTCTAGAGTAATTATAAACCATCTTTGGATCTGCAATTCATTCACATTATTGTGTTCGCTGTATTGAGTTTTTTTTCCGAAAGATTACATAAATTCAGTGCAAATTAAGTAAGAATCTATTATCAACTTATCTTTAGATCAGATATATAATATGAAAATTTACAATTATTGCTGGGTTCTTATTTGTAAAAATGGTTCGTGAATCGTGATTACGAAACGGAAATTGGTACACGGCTCATATTGTGATTAACCTTTATTTATTTATTTGCGTACCCCGAGAGACATAACAGTTTCCTAATTCGTCTCCTCAAGCTTAATTTAGAGCACATAATTCCACAATTAAAATAAAATCTAACACACACTCAGTTAAGTAAAAACAACAATTAAAATACATACATTTCTTCCTTTGTGATATTAATTTCCTATGATAAATTGTGCATCCAAATTAATGTGTCGTTGTTGAGAAACTTGTTGAGAAAACGATATATTAGAGTACGATGTCCAAACAACATTACGGGATTAAAATACCTCTATGGTCAAACTTTGCTTAAAACCAACTTTATGCTAATATTTTTTTAATAGTTCATATTCGCTATACTCTAAATTTGCAAAACGGTAGAGTTAAACGGGAAAGTTATCGGTCAATAATATAATAATCTTAAGAGTAACTATTATGTTAACATCTTGCCTATTTCTGAAACGCGTTTGCATTACCATGACACTGTTTACAACTCAAGTAAAATTAACAAAAGACAATATTTAACATCAAAATATTATAATGTTTAACGTACAAATTGGACTTTAAAGCAAAGTGTTAAGAGGTATTACATCCTACGTACATGACGTATTAGTAATGTTTTTAACAGAATAACAAAGTCCATAAACGTTAGCGTAAGGTCGCGGATTAGATTATTAAAGTAAACTGGAACCTGACTTTTTGCCGAAAACGATAACAACAGATGAATAAATACAAGGATTTTTAGAAGATCACGAAGGCGAAAAAATATTTGTAAGAAAAGAAAAGTAATAATAAATTATTATTGACCGACTGATACACACTCTAAACTGCTTAGACAAACGATTGTAAAAATAAACTTTTGCTACGGAGGAAAAAGATATTTTAAAAACAAATTCTCAAACAGTTTAAACTTTAGGCATACAGAATAGCATTGCCCAAAATTTGGGGGTGTAATCATGTTCATCACACCCCCAAATTTTTTAATGAACGTCGTGAAAAGAATGGTACTAATTTTAGTAATGTGTTTTGTAAACAACCGAATTAGCAACAATATTTCAGTGAAGACACAGAAATTCTCATACTATTATGAGAATGAAATTAATGCATATTTGACTACTCGGCACCGTAATCGTTATTACATGTTACGGCAGTGGGCTTTTTGTTTCTCGTGTAACTCCAGTTACTTCACGCTCAATTATAGTACGAAATTATTCAATTGCCTTCCGACCTGCCTACCGGGGGTGTGATAAATAAATTTTTAATACATTCGCTGACACGCCTTGGCATTGCACCTTGCCTTTAAACGTATGGCCTTAATCCAGACACTAATTATTGACTGGTGATAACGTCAATAAAATCTGTTAAGCACTTTTAAATTCGACGTGAATGTTTTTAGTGTTACTTTATATCTTGGTGATATCTTTACCAAAAATCCTTCTTTTGCTAAAAAATCATGTGTAGGTACTCGGATCCTACCTTCCGAGCTATCATTCATAAAAGTCTCAAGATTTCCAGAATGGTATTTATAAAATGTGATATTACTTAAGCGAGCATTTAAAATTAATCGGTAAAGATTAGGAATAAGGACATCACCAAGAATTAAATGAAACCAGCACCAACGACATTACCAAGGATTAAATTAAGTCTAACGCTACATTATTTCATTATTTCATAAGATCTAAGAAATTTATTATCAACTTATCAAAGTTTGTCCAACAATCTAAATCTGCTCTTACACAATTACAGAGTAATTTAAGTTCACATCGAATTGTCAATTTACTAGTAACTTGGCCATACCTACTAGGAATTCTCGATATCGGGAATTCATTAGAAGCGAACTGGTAACCAGCAAGTATATTATTCAAATGCTTCAGGCATCAAAACGTATAATTAATACGGAATGAAGTCTCGACATGCCTCTCGAGTAGACCTCATTAGAATATGATGTAATGAACCTATCACAGAATGTTAATTTACGGACTACTAGCAAGAAATTCTATAGTAAGAAGAACTCTCTATTAGATAATGGGTACATTGAAATAGAAAATATCGGGATCCCAAATTTAAGGCAATATTAAAATAGCTTGCCGAAAACTTATAAAGGGCCTGTATGATTTTTTAATTTTTAACATTAAATTAAATGACTTCAAAATTAACACTTCCTTATACATGAACTGTCTTAGACGGGCATTACGAATTGCAGTTACCAATATTCTAGAAGTAATTCTAGTAGTAATCTTCACGTGAATGTCGGATTAGACTTTTGCAACAAATAGGTGATTACATCATTACCTATCATTTTAAAAGGTATCAGTTGTTCCCACGAAAACATTCTCAAGGAGGACTGAAATCAGAAATCAGAAGATCAGAAGTAAACATGTTGTGCCCACCCCACATAGCGTCGCAATTTGAAGAAGAAGATACATTGATAGATCAATGAATACGATGAACAGTTGTTATAAACTTAGTAGGCATGACTGAGTTAAGAAAGACTATCCTTAAAATATCAAGACGTTTAATACAGGATAGAAATTGTACAACTACTAAATAACTCCTTAAGACATACTTATTCATCAATCGACATAAGCTCATGAATGAAGACATCCTATCGAGTAATTTTTCTGTCGATAATGTTATATAGTAACAAATCAAAATGGCGACCTTGCAGACGGCCTCCAGCTGCATCGCGGGAACCACTTTGTGCATAACAACATAACTCACTGTCTTCATACGACACGGTCTGGTGCATCTCTTGCGTGTACGCGGACTACTTTTTAGTTGTTCGAACACATAGTTTAGAATAGGGATTCGCGTTCTTACTCAAGACACTAAGTTGTAGCTACATGTTTAGCAGTTAGTAATCAAATTGTTGCAAAGAAGCGGTAATAGCCTAGTAGTTAGAAGGTCGGCCTCAACTTTGCGGGCCCGAGTTCGATCGCCCACACGCACCTGTATTTTCGGAGTAATTTGCGTTTTAAAGCAATATAATATACCTTGCTTTAAAGGTTAAGGAAAATATCCCGAGGAAACCTGCATGCCTCTTTAATGCTCTCAAAGTGGTGTGAAGTCCAAACCGATCCGCACCTGACCAGCTTGGTGTACGTCAGCCTAAGCCCTTTTTACTCTAAGAGACCCAAGGTCGGTTCTGGCCTGGTAATAGTTTGATGATGACGAATCAATATGTATTTTCTGTCCTACAATTATTCAAACCCACTCGTTCAACAAATTTAACATTTAAAGAAAAGCGAAACTATACATTATATTTTATTTATATATATCTATTATACATAATATAATATTTAAGCATTTTTACTTGCTTAAAATGGAAAAAACCTGAGGGTACTTTATTTTTAGTTAGCTAACTTAGTTTTTTTTAATTATTTTTTTTGTTAAGTGTGAGAATTGAAGTTATTAAGTTCCTACTGATAGAAATAATGGGGAATGATGTTTGGAATACTAAGTTCTATAAAATAATTTAATAATAATTATTGCAAATAAGCAAAAATAAATAATAATAAATAAATATTATCTCATATCGATCCTTATCCCTTGATAGTTGTTTCGTTTGATTAAAATTCCCCAAAAAAAAAATAATATTTAAAATAAGGTAGGTAGTTCATAACAATATTCTATTGAGGGAAATCTTAAACAGTCTACAAGACTCACTGCCAATTTAAAATACTAAATTTTTTATCCTCTCGCCGACCTTCCTTCGTTTAACAGGAAACATCATATAAAATGGTGCAGCTATAAACAAATTGAGATAAGTGGGGTTAGATCATACCTATCTGGGGAGACGTGAATTTTAATAATGCGTTTGTTTTGTCCGATAACCACGGGTGGTGATGAACTTATTTTGTTTTATTTTTCGTTTCTCTTGTAAAGTATTTGTTTTTTATTTAAGGATAACATTTTTTTTTAATATGGATTTATATGGAATTTATACGAATGTAGAATGGCCAAAAAATCTAAGAAAAGTAAAATTGGTAAATAAACTAAAACTTTTAAGCTACTTCAAAGGTCGTCAAAAGGTATAAAACGATGTCAGAATATATTTTTGAGCTCTCTGGATATCACAAACGTATAATATTAATATTTCTGTTCAAATAACAAGTCGTAATAATTTCACAAACGACTTCTGACATCTTAAGATTAAGCTCCAACAAAGATTTTTTTCGTGTTAACCTTCGAAATTAATTAACCACAGTTTATATTAAATTATTATATTTAACGAGAAGATTATTATTAATCCATTATCTTATTAAGTACGAAACGTATGATATTTTTTGCGCATACCTCATAATTGTTATATTATTTTTTTGCGATCGCAGTAACTAACGCACTGCGGATAAAAAAACATATTTAATTTAAATAACTTGTGTATTTATATCAAATCTATTCAAACGCAAGAGTGTGCTAGCTCTGCCCGCAGCTTCGTTTAGCATGGGAAGAAGCCTTTTTTTTTTTTTTCTTATCTTCTACTACAGCTTTATCAACTTTCCGAACATTAGCACAAGTGGAAATAATATCCAGATATTGTAAGTATAATAACGAACGGGTTTAAACGTATCCTATTCGCTGTTGCCATAATTTTATCCCTTGTCAGGGCTAAGAATCCGGGGATATTTTTTTCTCCTGCCGTCCCTAATCTTTATAACAATGTCATAGTCATACCCACTGTAGGTCATACCCACTATAAAAATAACAATAAATGACATCACGGTTAGCTTCGCTACGCAGTCGGTAGGTACTCAGTACCGACTAACATTAATTTAATACTGGTTAGCGCTTGGAAATAATGGATTATATTACGGGTCTAACGTAGCTTGAAATATTTAAATGAACACCTGCTCATAACGTCTTATATAATTTTATTACTTACCGATGCTTAGTTTAGAATAACTACATATTCAACATCTACTTGTCAGCACAAGTACAATTACTATAACTATAACTACAACAACGAAAAGTTTCGTGGTGCCACCGACCGAGCAGTCTTAAGAACAAAAACTTCATTAATATTATAAATGCGAAAATGTGTTTTTCTGTTTCTTTGTCGTCACTTTACACCCAATGTAAGCAAGCAATCGAAATTATTTTTGGCATAGAGTTATATAAAATCAGAAGAATGCAGGTAAAAGCTAGTTAGAAGTTCTTCTGAAAAAATCTTTCTATTTTAATGAGTTTTGATGTCAAAAGTTACAGAGTGACTATGAGCCAGACTCAACAGACCTGACATGACGGATTGTGTTGGCTATTAAGACCTAAAAACTATTTTAGTTGGTTCACCTGATGTTATGTGACTATCAACAGCCTGACAATAAATTATTATGAGGTAAGCGGCGAACTAACAATATGTTTCCAGCTTTAAAGTTATGTTTATCCCGCCCTTAAATATTCCCAATTCAATTTTGTAGATGGGAGATGGTCACACAATAATTATCATGTGCTAGTACTATACTAGGCACCCAGATGGTATAATAATCCTTAAACTTAAACTCTCTAACCCGCATTGGACCAGCGTGGAGGTGGGTTTTAGCGCTATATATTCTGCGAGTATAATAGATGAAAAATGAGGTATTGCAGAGGTTGAGAACGATAATAGCAAAATAAACTGTACAGGGCACTCTGCATTATAACGGCGACAGAAAGAGAACCGATATTTCCAAGGGGTTTTCCGGTACAGTAGATGCACAAAAAAAATCGTAGAGCTCGAAAATCGCAGCTGGAACGCATAAAGATCTGTGCGGCTGATTCACTAAGACAAAGTGTAGCCAAGCGAATTCGAGATAAGAACTTTTGCCATAAAGTTACTTCTCTTATTGTGCTTTACATAAATCCAAAAAAAGTACACAGAAAACATTACATAACAATTACACTGAAGATAGAAAACTTAGAAACTAACTTAGGCAACGAAAGCAATTGATCAAAATTCTACAAAAGAAATAATAATTTAGATAACAATAGGAATGATTTTTGTACTAGAGAAAAGTGCTGATTAATAAATGCGGAACGACCTCCCTGGTGCAGCGATTATTATGGTTATAAGTAGGAGGTCCCGGGTTCGATCAATTTGGGAATTTGGAATTTCTGAATCTTCTTTGTTCTCATCTGGTCTGGGAGGTTTTTTTCCGACGCCCGATCTGGTCACCACCATCACGTCACGTTACCAACTTAGATGGTATCCTCATTTTGGCTAGTAGTGGAAATGGAATTCTAAATGGTCGCGTGTTCGACGCCGGCTAGAAACCGATTAAGATGACGGATTTAATAAAACTGCATCATCTGATTGCAGCCAACGGATAAAATGCACTTAAAACAATAAACATTTGTCTTTTGTTTCCCGCTATAGTTTCAGAGGAAACCTGCATGCCCGAGAGTTCTCCATAATGTTCTAAAGTGAGTGTGGAGTCCACCAATCCGTACTGGGCCAGCGTTTGACTACAGCCTTAAACCTTTCTTACTGTGTGAGGAGACCCGTGCCGACCGTGTAGTGGGCCGGTGATTGGTTGATATGATGATGATGATGACCTAATGCAACTAAATTAGATACAAACTAAATCATGTACTTTACATTGCAACAAGGGAGTTCATTAATTCTTCCGTATTACACAAACAAACAACTCTATATATGGGAATAAGCACTGCACGCATTCTAAGTGTAAACACAAGTCTAGGTCTAATTATGGTGCCTAGGAAGTCATTCAGACGCCATTATTTGTGCGCTTTGCCTTATTATGGACTCACCTTCAATGAGTTTTTTTTCTCTTGCAAATACGGAAAGTAATTATGACATCTTCAGGTACTTAACCGTGCATTACATACTTAAGATCGGCAAAACTTAGATTTTAGTTCACAGATTAATTTAACTAGCATTGTACAATCGGTTTTATCCGCGTTAACTAAGGTAATTGCGAAAGTGTCTGTTTGTTTGTTTGTTACCTATGCTCAGCTCAACTACTACGCCTACTTTCATGTAATTTTGCAAGTACCGATTGGAGATGATCATAGGATTACCATCCCGAGAAAACTAACGTTTCCCACAAGATGCATAGTAGTAGTAGAAAACTAAGAAAAAAAAAAACATTCCTAAGCACCAGCGCGTTCTAACAACAAAATCTTCAGTATTAGCGAAGATACGACGAAATGAGATTATATCCTAGTTTCACTGATTAGACAGAACTTCAAAACTTACTCAAAAGAATCTATCTTATAATATGAATGACTCAAAATGAAAAATACTGGTTAGGAGGCTTCGGCTCTGGTTAGTTACCACCCTACCGACAACGACGTGCGAATAAGCGTTCCGGTACGATGTTGCGTAGAAACCGATTAGGGGTATGACTACCATACTCCCTTTTCAGGTTAATCCGCTACCATCTTACATATCATCAACATAACTGTCATACTCCCTAACAGGTTAGCCTGCTACCACCTTAGACTGCATCATCAGGTGAAATTTCAGTCAAGGACTAACTTGTAGTGTAATAAAAAAGAAAGAAAGAAAAGGAAAAACCAAAACGACGCTGCTGCAATTTAACCAATGACGGATTCAGTAAACATTTCTAGAATAGATCCAAGTTTGGATAGGTATTAAAACGTCCAATGAACGCGAAGTCAAATTCTTTGGCGAAGGACCTCGGCAGGAAATGGGTCATAGATGCGAATATCCCACACAAAACCGATGCTATTAGTGAGTCGTAAAATAGTAATACATCATCGTTTAACAAATACACACCTAATGGTGAGCGCGACCTTAGTCGTACCAAAACATCAACCTACTATATTATTAAAGCCCACCGGTTGAGGAATGTCCCCACGATAACATTGTATTTAATATCTTATGAAATTAATAAATCTAGCGACCCAATTTTGTCACAGGCAATCCGTTAAGACCTTGTACCTACGAGTAGCTCTGTCGTTCTAAGCCTTAGGGTATCTGAAAGGGATCGATATTGAAGAGGTAAGGTCGCAATACTTAATCTTATTTCTATGCCGCTTTAGTTATTTTTTATTTTTTTAAACACTGAGATTCTCTCGAGTCTTCATAATGTGTTTCATGACTATAGCGCATTTTTCCCATTCTTCTTTAATCTTAAGCATCTTAGATATAAGATTTTTTAGACTTGTTCTTATTGCCAAAGGTACATTTCTCACCCCCTTTGAACATACCACACTCAAAAATAGCATTATACAGAGGATCATTTTCTCCACAGTATGGGCCACAGTAATTACGTTTTAACTTTAAGTTAACTCACACTACGTTAGCGTAAGGGCTATGTGTATTTGATCGCTATATTAAGCCTCCTCGAAAATCATTACGTAGCTAAAACAAAATATATAATAGTCGCTTTATGTCCGTTTTCACTAAGCCTAGGAATCGTCTTAATCAAACACCTAATGGTTTAGGCGATATATATATATATAAAAAAACTTTTCTCAAACTCTTAGGTGATAACTATTGGTTAGGCACGTATTGCCTTGTTCGACGTTAGTGAAGCCGGTCATTAGTCTCAATGCGACGCATCCGCTTTTAGGAAATACCAAGCAGATATGTAGTAAATAATTATAGTATATGTATAAATATTTATTTATTTATTTATATATATATTATAATTTAAATATATATTATATATTATAGCCTAGTGGTTAGGGCTTCGGATTTCCTCTCGGGCTGACTTAGTTCGATCTCCGGCTCGCGGCCCTTACTATTCAGGGGAATGTGTGTTAAACGCAAAAAAAAACCACTTGCTTCAACGGTGAAGGATACATCTTTGGGAAACCAGCACTCCTGAGAGTTCTCCATAGTGTTCTCAAAGATATATGAAGTCTACCGGTCCGCACTTAGCCAGCGCAACGGACAACGGACTAAATGTTCATGACATAAACATTTTCCAGATGTGGGAATCGAACTCACGGCCTTGGACACAGAAAGCAAGGTCACTACCCACTGAGCACTGCGTATCGCTATTCCAAGCAAATTTCTGACAACAACCCCAGCGAAGAGGTGAGCGCTGCGAAATATTTTCCGAAATTGCTTCACCTTATTATACCTACTAATAAAAAAAAAGAAGTTTTTTATGTGCACGCTCTCTGAAAGTGGAAGTCTGATTTTAAACATATTTTTTGCATATTTTAATAGTTTAACGCTTATGAATAAGATAATAAGTTATATTTAGAAGTCACGGTACGAACCTAAGCAAATGAGCAAAAAGACATACAAGAAACGCTACGCGAAAACAGCGTGAAGCAGTGGATCGGGGTATTTTGTGTAGAATATAATATAGCGTATGAAAGTTTGTATGGGAAAAGTTTATATATCTGTTGTGCTAAGTTGTAGGTACTGTCGCGGGGAAATTGCTATAGCCCGCGGCAATCAAACAAGTAAAAAAAAAATTTAATTAAAATTAAACATTCATGAGCAACAGTGCCCACATTTTCTAAAATGTCTCTCTGCGCACGTTTGCTCCATTGCAACTGATCTGTTTATTACGAAACTTGACCAATAGGTCCCATAGGTAATTTTCTGGGTTAAACAGTCTTTAGCACACCCAAAGGCCTAAGGTAGACGACCTTTTAGTCTCCAATTGGATTATTAAGACTTAAGTCAATGTTGCATAAAAATACAAGCGTTTACGATAACTTAAGTAAATATATTATAGCGTGTTGAGGAACATTTCCGTATTCCATGGCACAACGGTGTGCGGCAACTTCAAGTAAGATATCCAGGGTTCGAATCCCGGCATATGTCAGTTTGCGCTTTTACAATTTTTAAATTTTCTTAGATCTGTCTTCAGTTACTCCAATACATTCGGACAACCGTCTTTACAGTTTCTCTGGCCGCTCGAAAGTTAGGGAGATAGACTCCAAAAACTGTAATGAGTTGTATCACCAGTTACTTAACAGGTGAAATCGCAGCAAATGGCTAACTTTTAAAAACTAAACTACTGAGAACAAATTACAATGCTTCAAAACTTCTATTTAATATCACAGATTAATTTTCGTGGCCTCCTTTAACCGTAAAATATTTGCAAACGTTATCGGTATTTGCTCACAAACTCCGTATTGTTTCGTTATGGCTCTAAAGTCTAAACCGTATATAAAGCTATGTTCAGAAGGTAAATGTTTATTTCTTCAAATTTTATGGCAATTATAAAAAAAACTACTTTAAAGTGATAACTACCAGTTAGTACTATACTAGCTTACAGATCACGAATGTAATGCGTTGAGATGTTCTGCCTGAAGATATTTTCATCAGATAATAATCATAAAAATTAAATAGGCCTAACTCAACCTATTTAAATACAAAAGAAATATTAAAATTAGTTCCGAATTTGTAAAAAAAAATGGTTCCCCAATATCCATGAAGTTATAAATCAAGTATAAAGCGAATTGAGAACGTGTTCCTGTTTTTGAGTGGAAAAAAAAACTACAGGAAATGGGAGCGGAGACCCTCTTGACTAGCAGAGGGGCGGAGTCGAGTGGATGGTTAAAATGTGAAACCGGAACACGATTTAAAACTCGTTTTTCATACATAATTCTTTTCAGGGTAATTGCTGCAGTGCACTTACTCGTACAACACCCAAGTAAATGTGGGAAACCGTATAAATCTTCTTAATTTCATGCACGATGGACGTTCTCTGCTGCCTGCTGAACGTCTAAGGTCATTCGTAGGAATTTCCACGCTATTAGTATTGTGCCGCTTACTACTTTCTTTGGGCAACCAACGCTGAGTTTTCTGATGCGGGATTTTAATGTAGGTAACTAGTTGTTGCCCTATTTTGGGGCTTTTTAATTTTTCCAGAGAATAAATATCAAGGTCAAGCTATCTCAATGCAAAATTTCGCCTGAGGTCATTAGGACGGACAAAAGTAACGTAGACTTTTTTTTAAGTCGCTCGGAAAAGCAACGCTACAACTGCTTTTGCTTAGAGGGTAAGAGCAGTGGCGTGCATAGAGGGTATGCACAGGGTATGCAGATGATATAAAATGAAGAAAATCTCCAGTACGAGTTATAAATACTTGAAGGGTAGGCTTTCTATATCTCTTACAATGCCTTTCCTTAATTTCTTCATTTCATACCATGTGCATACCCTGTGCATACCCTCTATGCACGCCACTGGGTTAGAGTATTCTAGGTCCATCTCCAGGACGAAAGCTATATAAGCGCTATGATTCATCGAGATCAGTCCAATATCTTTAAAAACAAATAAAGTAATCGACACATTTTCGCATTTATTATTACTATGGAATGGATAAGTGTGGATAAGATTTTACTTTAAGACATAACTAGCAAATAACAATATAACTGTAGCTAGCAGTAGGTCCATTAAAGTTTCATTATTTATCCATCCAATGAAAACTACCGTTATAAAACATTAAACCATGGCAGAGTAATAAGATAAGAAAATATGTCTCTGACTATGTAAACTTATCTTAAACCTCATATCTCGAGCGAAAATGATCTATTTTATAACGCTGCTAAATTGTAAATTAAACTTGAGCTCGAGGAAATTACACCTAAACCCTAAATTAATAAAAGTTAATATCGTGTGGGCATTATAAAATGCCCAATTACTTTAGAAAAACCAAGTTTAACCGATAAACAAGTGAATGTTTCGTTATTAAACGTATATCTTTATAGCGAAACTGTTATGATTATTATTTGGCCTGGATATAATAAATGACTGTGATGGCTTCCTATCTCTATTATAATAAGACCCATTTAGTATTGATTTTTCGTCAGTCATCTTTTAAGTCCAATCGTAAGAACCTTACAGATATCATGATATGACCTAAACTAACTTATATCATTTTAAACCCATGTTCTGTCCACCACAGGACATGGGCACAGTAGACAAATAAGCTAAAGCAGTATCCAAACTAGGCCCGGTTGATTAACTCCATGCGACTGCTCGTCACGACACGGTAATTCAGACTAACATACTTCGATAGTAGCATTGGGCCTCGTAAAGGCATGCATCAGTGTGAGTGTGAAGTTTCACAAGTTTGTTCGTTGTTTCCATACTGCTTTAATATATTTACTGTGACACGGGTCTCCGCTCAGATTGAGAAGGGTTTAGGCCGCAGTCCACCACGCTAGCGTATTTCGGATTGGTAGACTTCACAAGACAGACTTTGAGATCATTATAAACTCTGAGGCATGCCGGTTTCCCCAATAGGTTTTCCTTCACCGTTAAAGCAAATGATATTTTAAAAGCTTTAATTACAAACAGTTAAAGCTCTGACCGCTAGGCTATCACCGCTTCACTAATCGCTAAAATAGCGCACAAGTTAAGTTAAAACATCCTCTTCAACAGCCAAATGTCTCAGCTCAGTTTTCCTCTCTCACAGGTGAGGGCTATAGAGTTAAGGCTCAAGCAAACTGGTGCAATTTCGGACAAAATTGTAATTAAACTTTTTAATAATCCTGTGACAAACGGGGTTAACAAATTCTAATTACGAGAAACTATGAAGAGACGTTTGTTATCACGTTTCATATGACCTTTTCCAGAAGTGTTCGACCCACAAGATAATAACCACGCGTGACGTTTGAAAGTGCAATCTCTGTACGAGTTGCTATAGAGAATTGAAAAACGGTAACATAAGAAGATGCATCACGCAAGGATTCTTACTGATCGTTCAGGGAAAGTGTGAGATTTTCTACCTACGTTTAGTAATTCGTTTGCCTGAAAGTAAACTACGATTTATATGATAACGATCGAGCGCCAACTAGTGTCAATATGGTTTTCCGGCGTTGCAACTAGATAGCTCTCTTTATATAATAAAGTAAACGAAGGCAGAAAATCACACACTTAGGCGCTAATGCCCGTTTTCAGTAAACTTAAGAAAACGCTTAAATCGGATGCCTAAAGATTTGGGTGATGCGTAGAGAAAAAAATAAACGTTTCACCAACTCTTAGATGACGACTAACGACTTATAGCGCCATCATATGTAATGTTACTTAAACTGACACTTGACAATTGATAAAAATATAAATTCGGTTTTCTTTAACCTTAAATCCATAACGAAAGTGAAAGATATAATAAAACAAAGACAAAATACCACATGTCCACGTGGTTATGTTATTAGGTTAGGTTATATGAGTGAAATCGATTGGTGAAAGGTAAATGTATGCCTAGGAATCTTCTTTTATTAGGCATAACTTAGGCATTGCCTTGTTCGTCGTTAGTGAAAACGGGCGATATATAAAATATCTTTGTAAGTAAGTATTTAAAACGTAAAGCCCGATTCTCCGTGACATTGAAATCTTAACTGCGCACAAAATGCATTTTGTGACGTAATAATATGTCACACCTATTTATAATAGCACAAAAGTACTTTATTTTTTAGGTCACAATGTGGCTAAGTGTGAATTAAGATTAATATGTAAAAGAGACTCAGGGAACCTGGTACGCGAGTGACAATACTTATAATAAAATATACGCCGGAGCTTGAGACCCTAGCGAGTTTGACTATCTAGTATCTATATATTCGTTAACGCTGACTGCCTCATCGGTCTAGTGGTTAGCATGTTCTACTGCAGATCACGAAGTCCTGGGTTCGATCCCTGGATCGGGCGAGTTGCTAGTATTGGCTATAGCCTGTGTTACCCCCCGTGCCTCGAAGAGCACGTTAAGCTGTCGTTCCTGCGCCCGTTTTCTGCCCGGACGTGTCGGATCTGCCGTCCTATCAGACTTTGAGAGTGAGGGAATAGAGAGTGCATCTGAGTTAGCGAAAACACTTGTGCAATGTATCTCCCATGTAGTTGGAAAATGGCTCTGGAGTTTGATCACCGCGGCCGAAATCGGTCAGGAAAACTTTTTGTTTTTCTGTTTTATCGCTTAACGCTTTAGAAAACTAAGGAAACTAATTGTAATTTCGAACAACGAAAATAAAGAAATTACCTACTAAAGAACTTTCCTAGTTTCCTAAACTGTTAACGATTTCATTGATAGTCAATATGGCCAGGGCCGTTGACACGTTCCGGCCTGTCTATAATAAGGAAATACGCAGCAGAGCTCATAAAAACAATGTCTTATAATATAAGCGCTATTTAATTGATAAATTCTTTAAGAAGATTAATTATTATGTAGCTACGCCGCACCGCTCTGTTTTTTTATTCTTTACGAAAAAATAATCGACCGCCAACAATGAAATAATTAACTTATTGCTTGTTATTGGTAGGTACACTTTAATATTTTTTTTGAAACAGCGTGTTGTACCCAGATCGCTGATCGCCCTATGACGATCATATTGTAATAAGAACCCTTTATAATTTTTAAACTGACATAATTTGTAAAGAGAGGTATCAAATTTGGGAACACAAAATACAGTTTAACGCAGTAAAGGTTAATTTACTGTGATGCTAATAAACGAGACCTTTTGTAATTTTGTTAAATCGTTGGCATTGCCCAGAACAAACCTGAAACTCGCTTTTAACAAAATGACAAACAAGCGTCTTTTAAATTAGCACAGCAGTGTACCTAGAGAATCAGGCAGTAAGGTTTTTATTTTTAAAACAGTTCGTGATCTGAATGTATAGATCCAATCCCTAGGAATTCATTTTACTATTTTCTTCACCTAAATAAATTACGCAACAATAAGAAACAAACCGATTCCATATGATAAAACAGTCCACAACACTGCAAACCCAGCGAATATGAAGTTTCGGACACTCGCACAAACACAACTGCACTGACTTTTACAATATTTTCGAATTTCGAATCCGAAAAGTTTAAAATTAACACCGATAACGTCCGATTCGATTTTTAAAAGCAATTAAAATCCGTGGGCGATTCGATTTGTTTAATCTGTGCGATTCGATTTTTAAACTACTCGCAAGGAGCAATTTTTTTCAATTGTGTGGCACCGTCTGGCGCGCACGGCGCTCTTTGCGTTACTGATTGGTAGTAGGTACACCGCTAGGTTCAGTGGGAGTTAAGTTATTATGGAGTTATGTTTAAGCCAGGTTTACATACCACAGGTTCTAAAGAAAATCGTCAATGCTAGTACCATAACGCTTAACTAACATTGTCAAATAACTCATCAAGCCTTTTGTACCCCATTTGTCTGTCATTAATATAATATGTAGTTAACTTTTACGAATAGCATTTCAGTATGTAACGTATCTCAACTTTTATCGTTTTTCTCATATTTTTTCATATATAATCAACACGGGTAGGTCCACAGATCAGTTTGAAACAATACCGCGTATAAACGTCATTTTACAAGGTAAATATTTGCTTTTAAAATAATGCTTTAGTTACAGGAGATGGAACTCCATTTCTTTTTTTTTCTCTAGCTCCTGGCTATAAAATTAGCTATGTGTACTAACGCGGTATTTAACATTGTTAATTACATTATAGAACAATGCACAACGAAATGATTATAAAATTTCGTTCATGTTTAAAATTTTTCAACTTGTGAGTCTTATTGAGCTATTTGACACACTCGTGTGTACGATGTCAATGTAACAATGTGGTTACATGGAGCTACTGTCAGATTCATTAGCTTTTCCAACAAATTACCAACTGCTCCATACAAAACGAATTATTTCATAGTAACAGTTGTTAAGACCACATATTCTGTATGGTTTGTTAGTTTATGTTTGATGGTTCGATTCCAAGCAGGGGCAATTTGGGATTTTGTAATTCCTGAATTTGCTCTGGTCTGGTGCGAGGCTTTGGTCGTGGCTAGTTACCACCCTACCGACAAAGACGTTCCGATAAGCGATTTTGTGTTCCGGTGCGATGACGCGTAGAAATCGATTAGGGGTATGACTACCATACTCCCTTTTCAGGTTAATCCGCTACCATCTTAGACTACATCATCACTTACCGCCAGGTGAGGTTGCAGTCAATGGCTAACTTGTAGTGGAAGAAAGTTACTGAATAGGGGGCAGGTCTAGAAATAAAGTCGGATGAAGAGATAGGAACTTCAGAGCATGAGACTTACGAGTTTGGAATAAATGGATTTGTTTGCCAATAACTATTATTATAGATCTTCTTGGTTTCTGGGCCCTCCACAACATTCTCCTCCGCAGCTGAGACCGATTCAGAATTTGGTATCTGTTACTGTAGTGAAATTGTTAAAGCATTGTAACCTTGACCTGGCGGTTTTATTTGTTTACAGTCTAGATAATATTGCATGTGTAGGGGGTTTATAAAATAATTAATGTAGTTTTATGTTACTAAGGGCTGATTTTTCAATAGGCAAATAATCCAATTTGATAGATTTCATATGCAACAATTGTCAAAACGTTCAATTATTTGAAGATACAATAATAAGTCCTAAAGCTGAGGCTTTTATTGCTTACTAGCGTACCCAGCCCGCTTCGCCGGGCTAGATTTTGCTTAATTTTATTTAAACAATAAACTTACATCATTAAATTTTTAATTTAAGTCTCATAATATATTAAATCATTTATTTATCTCCGTATTCATTCTCTTCTATTCTCTTCTCGAGCGGGTGAAGATCATTATCTACACCCATGTACACCCAAAAATAGAATATCATCATAGTAAATAAAAGCAGTATTTGAGAGTTTGAGAGTTCAAAAATAGGATTGAGTGATCGTCACCAAACTTTACAGGATAACTCGCCAGGTCAATCCGGAGATTCCCTGAAAGTTTCATTAAAATCGGTCCAGCCGTTTCGGAGCCTATACGGAACATACCCACACACTTTCCCTTTTATATATATAGATAGATGATGCCGTATGAATAGTTTTTAGAATCGTGTTTTTCTTGACAAATACTGCCTATATACAATATACTAATAAGATTAGGCCCCGAAATTATTTACTTTGTTTTGTTATACTTTTTTACGTACTTCATGTGATGTGCAATAAAAGTATATTTCTTCATTCGTTCATTCATTCATACTATATGGATCATAATTTTCTTTTGAGAACTCCCTACTACTCTACGCCGCCGCTGCGCTTACGGCCGATTACGGTCAATCGGTAATTGGTCATGTGTAGTTGCGTCGTAAATACCTCCCTGAATCGACTTCATTAACAGGTTTGCTTACATGTTCATTTATTTTAATAAATAAGTACTTACCAGTGTGTGTATCCTAAAGATCGACTACAATGAAGAACAACGCGACCTTCAGCGTAGCATACTAGTGTGAAACTGATTACGTCCATCCGTATTATACTGTGTGCAATAAATGTCCCCTTATGTAGCCACGCCCTAGGATGTAGCCACGTAGCATCAGAATTTTGTCTTCTTTTTCAATTTGCAACAAACAACTGAGCTATATCATTTTCCAATTTGAAAATGGTACCATACTACCCTCATATTTTTGTATACTTTTAACGGATAGCTGCATGTGAACTAATATTGAATTAAGTCTTTTCTTTTTGTAGCACGCTCTGACTTGCAATGTCAGCAAACCTTACAATGTAATAGCTTAAGTTTTCATGTAAGTGAATACTGTTCTTATCAAAACAATAAAATTTCTTAAACCGCAATTTCAAAATTCATATTCCACGGGATTGATTTTTGTTATATATACTTCATATTCAAACAGCAGCTCCCCTCCTACAAAGTTGTTTGTATGAAGATCCTACATTGTTATTATATGTATTTGAGCGTAGCGATGTATCGATAACAGAATGTTCCAAAAGCTGAGATTTAACCATCTAATCTAAATAAAAGAAATCTAGCAACTAACCACACAAGATATTAACATCGTCGTATTTTGGCTGGTTAGAATTGTCTTTATAGTGACTATCTAGTATCGAACTAGTTGGTGTCCAGGTCCAATGATGTAGCCGAGAGTTAAATTTAAGAAAAAATCTAAAAATCACGTAGACCTTTCGCAGACCCTAATTATGAAGCATTCATAGATATAATACGTTACAAATAATATTTAGGTGATGGTGATAATTACATTCGTTAACTAAAAAAAGGGGTTCCAAACGCGCCCTGGTTTAAGATGAGTACACAACAAACTAGACGGGTTTTTTTTTGTTATCACAGTCAAATTTATATTTAGCTATGAAGTTAGAGCAATTTCCCAAGCTTTTTATTATTCATGTAATTCAAAATATTTACACCCATGTACACCCAAAAATAGAATATCATCATAGTAAATAAAAGCAGTATTTGAGAGTTTGAGAGTTCAAAAATAGGATTGAGTGATCGTCACCAAACTTTACAGGATAACTCGCCAGGTCAATCCGGAGATTCCCTGAAAGTTTCATTAAAATCGGTCCAGCCGTTTCGGAGCCTATACGGAACATACCCACACACTTTCCCTTTTATATATATAGATAGATGATGCCGTATGAATAGTTTTTAGAATCGTGTTTTTCTTGACAAATACTGCCTATATACAATATACTAATAAGATTAGGCCCCGAAATTATTTACTTTGTTTTGTTATACTTTTTTACGTACTTCATGTGATGTGCAATAAAAGTATATTTCTTCATTCGTTCATTCATTCATACTATATGGATCATAATTTTCTTTTGAGAACTCCCTACTACTCTACGCCGCCGCTGCGCTTACGGCCGATTACGGTCAATCGGTAATTGGTCATGTGTAGTTGCGTCGTAAATACCTCCCTGAATCGACTTCATTAACAGGTTTGCTTACATGTTCATTTATTTTAATAAATAAGTACTTACCAGTGTGTGTATCCTAAAGATCGACTACAATGAAGAACAACGCGACCATCAGCGTAGCATACTAGTGTGAAACTGATTACGTCCATCCGTATTATAATGTGTGCAATAAATGTCCCCTTATGTAGCCACGCCCTAGGATGTAGCCACGTAGCATCAGAATTTTGTCTTCTTTTTCAATTTGCAACAAACAACTGAGCTATATCATTTTCCAATTTGAAAATGGTACCATACTACCCTCATATTTTTGTATACTTTTAACGGATAGCTGCATGTGAACTAATATTGAATTAAGTCTTTTCTTTTTGTAGCACGCTCTGACTTGCAATGTCAGCAAACCTTACAATGTAATAGCTTAAGTTTTCATGTAAGCGAATACTGTTCTTATCAAAACAATAAAATTTCTTAAACCGCAATTTCAAAATTCATATTCCACGGGATTGATTTTTGTTATATACTTCATATTCAAACAGCAGCTCCCCTCCTACAAAGTTGTTTGTATGAAGATCCTACATTGTTATTATATGTATTTGAGCGTAGCGATGTATCGATAAAAGAATGTTCCAAAAGCTGAGATTTAACAATCTAATCTAAATAAAAGAAATCTAGCAATTAACCACACAAGATATTAACATCGTCGTATTTTGGCTGGTTAGAATTGTCTTTATAGTGACTATCTAGTATCGAACTAGTTGGTGTCCAGGTCCAATGATGTAGCCAAGAGTTAAATTTAAGAAAAAATCTAAAAATCACGTAGACCTTTCACAGACCCTAATTATGAAGCATTCATAGATATAATACGTTACAAATAATATTTAGGTGATGGTGATAATTACATTCGTCAACTAAAAAAAAAAGGGTTCCAAACGCGCCCTGGTTTAAGATGAGTCCACAACAAACTTAGACGGGGTTTTCTTTTTGTTATCACAGTCAAATTTATATTTATCTATGAAGTTAGAGCAATTTCCCTAGCTTTTTATTATTCTTGTAATTCATAATATTATGATAGTATTTTTCTAAAAGCTTATGTTTCATAAAAACTTTAAACTTATTGAGAGAGCGTAGGAAACTGGTTGGATTCGTCTTGGCAGGTACTAGGTGCCCAGGATCAGATGATGCCGCCAAAAGGTGAGCATAGGAAATCCTCAACTAAACCAGATAGCCGTGCCATGTTCGGAACATTCAAACTTGTCTTCCTAAACTAGCTCTAGTTTAAATTGAAAAATGCCTCTACAACACGAAGCTAACATTCGCTTAGCTGTATACCTAACAAGCCTCTAGAACATTCATAAGACGACCACTATACCCTCTTGAAGTGCTCTTAATGTTACCAAAGGCGGGACGGACAGCCTTTATGCTCTTACCTCTTTGATGAAAAGTTACGAAATCACGTCACCTTAACAGGGTAGTATAGCTATTTAAGTAAATAATAATAAATATAAATATACTACGACAATACACACAGCGCCATCTAGCCCCAAAGTAAGCGTAGATTGTGTTATGGCTACTAAGATGACTGAAGAATATTTTTATGAATATAATACACATAAATACTTATAATATACAGATAAACACCCAGACACTGAAAAACATTCATGTTCATCACACAAACATTTTTCCAGTTGTGGGAATCGAACCCACCGCCTTGGACGTAGAAGGCAGGGTCGCTGCCCAACGCGCCAAACGGCTGTCTAAATAATTATAATGGCTGTTAAATTAATATTTTTTCATAATTTATGTGATACACGCGCATAAGTAAAACGATAGTCTAATGGTCTCAGTTTTCGACCTCCTTTTCGGGGGGGGAGCGAGTTCGATCTCCGGCACGCACCTCTTAACTATTCTTTGTTAACTCTTAACACTTCTTGCGGTGCCTCTCCGACTAGCGAAGGTTGCAAACCTTCGCTAGGCGGTCAGCTTCGTAAATTCTTGTCTATTTTTAGCGAGGCGAAATAATTCTGCTGCACTCTCGATTCCAGTCCACTCTCTGATGTTACGAAGCCAGGATGCTTTTTTCTGCGACAAACGCCTCTTCTTTATGCAACTTTTCCCATCACAACAAGTTGAAGGAGCTCATATCTCTCGTGCCTTAGCACTTGCCGCAATTATGCAACTTTTCAGATCTTGATGGTGTGCAAAAGTTCGCGCCGTTGGTTGACGCGTCGCAGAGCTTCCTCATTGGATACATTGCGAGTCCTAATGGCCAACATACGTCTAAATGCCCATATCTCAAATGCTTCAATGCGTTATTTGTTATGTGTGTTCAAAGCATTACAATATCACTTGCTCTGTGTATGAAGTTATCCGCAACGTTCTCTTAGACGTGCGAAGATTACCAATCCGCACTTGGCCAGCGTGGTAACAAACAAAGCACTTCTCATTCTGAGAGGATACCCTTGCCGTATAGTGGAACGGAAATCGGTTGGTAATGATGGTGACAAATAAATAGGTTTAGGTCAGGTGCGTGCAAAGGGTCTTAGACCAGGGTACGCATTAAAAAAGCAACAATATAAAACAACATACAAAAACACTATTAGTTTTACAAAATGTTTAGGTAAAGCAATGTTTTAATACACTTATGAAATACACACACCGCTGCTGCTTAGTCAAGAATCGTAGTGTTTGATTCTATTGTTTCTAAAACCCTGATAGGCTCTGAGCGTAGGTCTGTAGCGCAGAGCCTTTATGAACGTATGCAGTGCACTCCGCTGTTTTAGGTAGTCTCACGAAAAAGGTATCTTTGAGTACCTATCGACCTATTGTATACACTACGGACTATTATCGAATTAGTAAAATTCTATTGCCATGCATGATTATATAGTGTAAGAAACAAATCAGTTACGTATAATAAAAAAGCAATAAACACAAATTATTTATGTTCTTAATTTGTTGGCTACAGCACAGACGAGATGAGATGCTCAATTTACGTGACGCCATTTATACGTAGTTGGTGATATGCAAACACGTGTGTCTTAGAATAACCGTTTATTATTTTTTTTTTTGATAAAGTATTAAACATGGGTGATATTTTAGGATAGGTCATAATGGTATTAATATACTTATGATGATTATGGATAAATGTAATAGAAACAGTTAAATAATTTTTGAAGAATAAAATATACCTATTTATTTATTTTATATCAATAATATGAAGATAAATAAATGAGTAAGGGTGAAAAAAACAGGAAGAATATATTTGGATTACCGTAGACGCTATAGATATAGCGTCCGCCAATCTATATATATAGAAAGCCGATTGGCGCAGTTTGCAGCAACCCTGCTTTCTGAGCCGAGGGCCGTGGGTTCGATTCCCACAACTGGAAAATGTTTGTGTGATTAGCATGAATGTTTGTCAGTGTCTGGGTGTTTATATGTATATTCTAAGTATTTATGTATATTATTCATAAAAATATTCATCAGTCATCTTAGTACCCATAACACAAGCTACGCTTACTTTGGGGCTAGATGACGGTGTGTAGACGGTGTGTCGTAGTATATTTATTTATTATTATTAATATATAGATATAGATAGGCGGACGTAGAAGCTATCAACACATCCATACAAATAAATTAAGTAGGTAAACCAAAACATACTTTTTGAAATATCAGTCAGTTTATCCGAGCTAGCTGTGGAAATGGCTGAACCAAATTCAACAGGACTTTTACTGACAGGAAGAGATTTTGTCAAGGAGATTTAAGCTTAATATATAAGTACGGGAAACATGATAAAATAAACTCCACTTATCCTAAATAAAAATAACTCACCCGATCCGATATAGCCTCCTCCATTTTTCCGCGTTTCAGCCCTGGGGCGCGAACTACGTTCGCCGGTGGCGCCATGACGGTTGGCGGCGGAACTGCTCCGCCTACATTCCCCGCCGTCACCGGTATGAAACCGGCCTCCATTGTCAAGTTAACATCACCGCTCGACAACAGATGGCGTTGTGCACTAACCGCGCGAATAAATCAATTTCCCATTGCGAAATTACAAAAAAAACTTTACAACTAGCACTTAATTCACTTGTGAAAACACTTCAATTCACTGTATGGACGTATTAAATGTAAATCACTAGCCATTATAAGGAACTGCTTTTGTTTAATGCTTTCAGATTTGAGATCGACGTTTGCATTATCGAATTTGAGCGTATTAGGAACGGATTGCGACGTTTTTGACACATACAAAATCACTATATTACATTACATATATTGGAATCACTGTTGAGAACACTTTTCATTTATATTTATAACAAAACATTTAATTTTTTGCCACAACTAAAACGACGCGTTCACACGGCAGCGGCGAATCGTGTTCTGCAATTTGGCGAGACCAATGATCTCTTTCTCTTTCATCTGGCCGTACCTGGGAAAGAGACAGACATATTATCATTATAATAATTGACAAACTAATGTGAATGGGACAGGTTCATAGAATAATAAAACCATAAATTTTACGTTTAAGTTTTATCGAAGATCAAGGCTTTAGATAAATTGTGCCTTATGGATAAATTTGGCCCATACTATTAAAAATATTAAAAAGGTAGATTGTAAATCGACGAGTTAATAGGAATTTTAATAGCACTAACCTGCCCAGGTATGTAGGTTCAATAATAATAATAAATACTTTCAAATATAACGTTCATTCGATAGGATTAATTAATCGTAAACATTTCAAATCACAATCACCTTGAATTTAATACGTTCCATGTTGAAATCGATCTATATGAAAAACAAACGTATTTTTATGGTTTCTATTTCCATCTTTCAAATTGATAACTTTGGTATACCAGCTTTTATAACAAGCCTCAGTAATGACAATAATTATTAGGACTTTATCTAATTCAAACTATTGCACTTACAAGCGAATCGCACCTATTAGTTTTATATAAGTTTGCTGGTTAAGGCTTTACTAATCTTTACGACAAATATCTATTGATAAAGAGTTTAAAAAAAAAAAAAATCTTGCATTTTTATTCGATACTCAATAACAATACTATGTACAAAATCTCATATATTTACATATCTTATAAGTCATGTATAACCACGCTATCGTGTGTCAAATAGGTGGGTGTTTTTCATGAGGTCATTGTAATATCCGCTCCTTTTAAAACATTACTCCAATTTTTTTTTTATTGGAAGTGCATATCAATAAATATTTAGTCATTGAACCAACGGAATTCGAATTGTCTGTAATTTCTCTGCTTATCGGGGCTAAGGCTTAACTTAACCAATTCCAAAATATTTCTCCTACAAAAAAAAGATTTTCCCGCGACTAGAGTGACCGTTTCCAAAAATTCACCTCGTAAAATTATTTTGTACAACATTTATTTTATGTCGCATAAATCCCTGCTTTGTCTTAAATAATAAAAAGTTATGGTAATCTTCTCATGCATTTCACTTCCACTTGAGACATGTTTCATTTTAATTGAGGATTGTCTTTCTATTATTTTGGTATAAAATAATAAACCTACGTTGAGATCAATTAGTGCGTGGTAACAATACAATACGGCATCCATACTATTATAATAAATAAAAAAGTGTATTTGTTTGTTTGTCTGTCCTTAATTTACTTCTAACCAAGCAACCTTCGCCTTGCCTTGATTTTTGGTATAGTTTGTTGAAAGGCGGGGAGTAACATAGGCTACTTTTTATCCCAGGAAAATATACGGTTCCCACTGAATTTGTAAAAAAAAACCGTCGGAAACGCGTTCGAAGAACGCGGGCAACGGCCAGTTTGATATAAAATTTAAAATAATAGTTTCAATAGTTTTTCATCAATAAATTCACACTTCACGTAACATTTGTTCTGTTACGCTCTATATAACATATGATATGACATAGTTTATCTCGTAACTAAAGAAAAATAATACCTTTCTAAATAGAACAATCAACAATTAGGTTTTTTAATCTATAGTTCAGATACGAATAGAATAATATTATAAAGCTTTGTATGTTATAGCGCGCTAGTTTCAGGAAATACCTACCCCGGTTATAGCTATTTTTGGTTAGCCTTTATTTTTATTAAAGGTTATATGTTATATGACATAGTATGTTTGAAAGTTTGTACAAAGTGTTAATGAAAACCGAAATAATACTATACAGGCTTTAGAGGAACATTATATACTGTCCCTTACTTATCAGTCAAACCGAAAACCAATAGTTTTTGAGTAAACCACGGGACGCTGCCATAGTTTTTACTGAAATAAATCAAATCAAAAAGAAAACAGCCCTTACATCACATGCAAAATAGAAATCATGTGACTCTTGTAACTTTTATTTAGAATGTGCTGTGTAGCGTAAGTACTATGGGCGTGTCGGTCTTTATCTTCCCATAAGTAAAAACTTAGAAGGTTTTGAATTTATTTGTATGGAAAAATAACAACTTTCGTTTTAATATTTTATTCCTCATAAATATATTAAAAAGTAAAAGTATATTACTTATGCATCCTTTAACATTATTTAGTAATTATAATATCACGATAAGACCCATAGCAGTGGAGCGATTCTGTCAAACTTACTAACTATCACTAAAAAGCTGAACAGTGGTTATGTTTGAAACATTGCACGTTATATTTTTAGACAGTAAAATAAGTGCATAGCATGAGTTTAATGACCGAGTCGTACTCTATTTTTCAATTTGAATGTGTGAAAATTATATTAAAGTTAAAAAAAAATCTTTATCATCTTCCCTCAATGACATAATTAACTTTCAGTTATAATACAATAGAAGCCATAGTCTAGTGGTTAGGACTAACTTTTCAAAGTTATGAACGGTATAAGCAATTATATAACATATATCACTTGCTTTAACGTTGAAGGAAACCTACATGCCTGAGAGTTCTCCCATAATGTTCTAAAATGCGTGTGAAGCCCACAAATCCGCACTGGGCCAGCGTGGTGGACTACGGCCTAAACCCTTCCCATTGTGAGAGGAGAGCTGTGCTCTGCAGTTGGCCGCTAATAGGTTGATATAAGAATGATTATGATGAACAATGCAATTAATTTAAATAATTAATTATTTTTAGTTAGAGAGTGCGACCACGGGGGAAAAAGAAATTAAAAAATAATTAAGTTAAATTAAAAAAAATAAAAAATATGAGGAAATAGGTGTCTTTTGGCAACCATTTATTTGATTCTCGTGAGAGAAGATAGCAACTGATCAATTTTAATGATAGTGTATCCGGCGATCCGATCTATGTAACGTGAAACTTTCACTTTTAGCAAACGATTTAGAAATTGTTCAGCCTAAAGGCTATTATAAAGTTTTATCTACTTTATTGATCTATTTACTTTGTTACAAAACCAATATAGATTGGGTACTATTCAAAAAGCTTCAATTTATTCTCATTTTAAAAGCTCCTTACATTTAAAAACAACGATAGAAGTTAGCCTTATACTTTTTTAATTTAAAACCATTACTTTGCTTCATCAGAAGTGGAATAAACTGTTTGGGACGGAGAGGTAACAAAGTATAGTAAAATTAACATGTATTTAAAAAAAATCCAGTGTTTTTTAAAAGTACGTCCTTACGCGTTTTTAGGTGAAAGACTGGCGTCTTATCCAATTTTTTTTCAGGCAAATAAGATTAGGCATTAGTAGATTAAATTATTGGTAGACTCTCACTATCATAACGCTGCTAAAATAAATAAATGAATTACTTTGCAGCTACAATAACCTGTCTCTGAGGAAAATATTACTTACATTTCGGATTTATCAAATATTTTTCCTCAGTAAGCAGTTGGTATTGAATAAAATCTTTTTTTCCTATTGAGTCACAAAACTCCAATGTTATTTATTTGCACAGATTAAACTTCGAACACCGAAGAATATGCTCGTATTGATAGACGGAAAGGCTGCCTCGACTTTAGTATAGATTTAAAAATGGAACAGGAAGTCAGTCCGTACAACCACATACATCACAGAATCGCATATTGTTCAGTTCAGAGTCTATTGTTTAGGTCTTGCTCCAGTAAACAGCGGCTCCAAATCGTATTGAAGATGTACATGAGATTAATGAGAAATAAATTTCATCGGGCAGTGTTGTACCGGCAGATCAGAATACAATGACCATTGGCCGTTTGCACCGATGTCGTACGAGGCGACCTAGGAAATACAACGGAGAACGGGGAGAAGCCTCCTCTGTGCTATTACTATTATCTACTGCGATCACCAAACAGTCTGCCCAGCGTTGTGATCATAGGCAAATCATGCCGTTGCGAGAGGCCTTTAGTCCAGAAGTGGACTGCCACAGGCTATTGATGCTGATGATTGATGAATTACCATCTTTCTTTTGCCTGTAAACGTCCAAATTCTGCGTGGCAAGCAATTCTAGCGTAGAAAAACGACAATTACTCCACGGATAAATGAAATATTATTAAACGGGGTTACTCTTCTTTTGTTCAAGACAAGTAAATATAACCTAACCTCACCTTACCTTTATAAGTGGACATAATCCGGGGGGATTTATAAGAAGAAGAAAAAGAAGAAACACTTTATTGCACGTATAACATACAGGAAAAGAAACATTAAGGAGTAAACAGGTAGACATGCAAAGGCGGCCTTATTGCTGCAAGCAATCTCTTACAGGTAACCTTTGTAAGAAGGACTTACAGAAAAAGAACGGGATAGTGCCAAGAATGTTGTAATTACATTACATTAATACCAAAATGTATAGATACAAATACATAGATCATTTAAATAAATCAACTTTAGTATATCAATATTAAATATATATAAATATATGACATACATAATATATAAAAGTAGATTTTAATACATCATTTACAAACAATAATTAAGCAACAACATCAAATGCCTTCTGACTACTACCTCTCTTTGAGTGATCAAAGAGAGGTAATAGTCAGACGACTCTTGAAAGGGAATTACTTCCACGGATTTCGATTAGAAAAAGAATCCACATTCAACATGATTTCAATTATAATGATAACAGGTTGGTAATGATTTCAATGATAGCATGCTATTCAAAGATAATAGGTGGAACAATGCCAAATGCCCGGTATTGCGAATTTCTGATAGTCAAAGTCAAATATTTCTTTCCTCAAATAGGCACAGAGATGACACTTTTGATGCGTACATTACATGTAAAATATGACATAGAAGTGAGTTGATGGCGATCATTAAATTCGTCAACTTAAAACTAAAGCTACGAGGGTTCCAAACGCGCCCTGGTCTAAGAAGAAGCCCACAACAAACTTAGCCAGTTGTTTTTTTGTCACATTGTCATTTAAAACTATTAAAGAAGCAATCTGGTTAGAGCAATAATTTACACCCAAGCATTTTTATCGTTGACGTAGTCCTTAATACTATAATAGGACTTTTCTGTAACCAAACAATTATTTTTAGTCAGAAGTACGAAACGTTAAGTGAACCTATGAACATCGTAATCACCAGAACAATCAAATAACTAATATGATAATTGCGAATGTGAGTTTGTTTGTTTGTTACGCTTTTACGCGTTATCTTCTCAACCGATTATAGTAAATTTTAGGATTACAGAAAGGGGCATAATATGCTTCCATTCATACACAAAGATAGTATTGTTTCCGGATGTAAAAATGGTTCTTAGGAAAGGTCAATGCGGGTGAAGCCTCGGGTGAAAACAAGTAAGTTACATTTAGTTGTATTTAACATGGGTATACCTTACAGTTACTAATATTACGGGTATAGATAAAGTAAGATTTTTTCTATTTCACATCAACATGGCACGGGTCTCGTCTTAGAATGAGAAGGGTTTATACCGTGGTCCATCACAATGGCCAAGTTCGGATTGTCAAGTAGTGTTCACACGCCTTCGAGAACATTATGGAGGACTCTCGGACAGAAAGGCTCCTTACTGTAAAAGCAAGTGATGTGAGCAACTCCGAAATGTATCGAAGACGAATCCTAACCGCTGAGTTATCACCACTTTTATTTCACACAAGCGTATTACTCTGTCATTTTTAAGAAATTCAGCCGTATTGAAACAATCACACATGTCAGCCTGTCCGCCTACAGCTTCCTGCTTTTACCGGGCATCGAACGCGCTAGAGGTCAATGAAAGTTCTTCTCAACGGATCGTTTAGAAGTCTTGCTTCCGTACTTTCCTTATAAATAGAATGTAGGTGTAATGAGTAATGTGTAAATGAAACAGGTGCTTGAATCACATTACAACTCTATGGTATTAAAGATGCGTCATATTAAATTTTAACTGTTCCTATCCAGTAACTGCATCAGCACTTAAAACTAACACGGCTAGCATGGGCAGGAGACCAGTATCTCCGCGGGGAAGTCTAGGGATTTTGTTGGTATTTACGGAAAGCAGATGGGCCATACCATAGCGATGCTGCTTGGCAGCAGAAAAAAGCACGGCGGTAGGTACATCGCCGGACGCGATCAAGATATAATAATATCTAACTACCACTAAAAGCTCATACGAATATATAAATTGCATAGACAAATGTCTTTTTATGTTTTTAATTTGTATGCATTTTTAGATGACGTTAGGTACTTATTAAATGACGTGCAAATATTTAATGTTTCCTGTTGAAATTAAGTTAACATCAACTGTTGGTACCTCAAACTAGTACCGAACTACTTGGTATAAGGGGTAAAGCACACAGGCCGCGATGGCTAGACTCGCAGGTTCATATCCAGTCGGTCACGAAACTTATGCATTACAAAAAAAATTATAAAGATAAAACATTTTTGTAAAAATTTTGAAACCTTCCAAAAATATATTTTCCAGAAAAAATAACTATATTAATGATATCTATATGTATATGCAATATGATTACGTTCTTATATGTGTAAAATTGCACCACATACAGCTTTATCTTTGCTTTTAACGCCATTGGTTTCCTGGAGATCGCTATGTAGCGATAAGACCGCCGTGATGGATACAGCGTCTTGTGTTTGTTTTTCTATTTTTCTTGTAATTCAAATTTGTTTACAATAAAAGATCATTCATTTATGTATTTATAGCTATAAATAATACCAAGTGGGCGGGAAACCTCTTATAAGTAAAAAAAAAAAAAATGGTGGCTGGACGGCTACTGAAAATTTTAATGACAACATTCCACTCCGTGTTAAGTCCATTTTCAGTCTTTGTAAAGCTGGGAGTATACACTGTGTTCTTATACCTTTTTTTAAGAAAAACCATTAAAATACGTTCTCGCAGTAAACAGTAGTGAGTGAATATAGAGGAAAAATACCTAAGAGTGGAATAATGTCAAATTGATATGACGTTAAGAAGGTCTACAGTTAGGTGCCTGTATATTAAGTACCACCTTAATTGCACGACTCATGATGCGAAGCATCAGAGTGCTTTATTTGAAAAAATTTTTTCGCCCCATTTCGGCGGCTATTTTTATTATTATAGCCTTGTTAGTTCACGGAATCAAGATATTTTGCATACTATTGTCGAGATAATTTAATGGAGATTAATTCCATACTTTTAAAAAATTGATTTACTGCAATAGAATTGGAAAAAAAACACCAAAATAGGTCAAAAAATTTTCCTGTCCGTCATGTGTGAAACCCAAAAACACTCTAAACTTGTGAAAAAATCCATTATTTGAGTTAAATTTAAAAAAAAAAAATTCTAATCGACGATAATAGGTCACTGAATGCGAATGATTAATTAATTCAGTGTAGTTTAATTGCAATTAATAAAAAACGAAAACTGCAAGACTGTATATCTATATTTATCCATGTAAAATTAACATGGATGGTGATATATCTATGTCTATAGATAATATGTACATTTTATTCCACCAGGGGCGCCTGTGCATCACTTTCCTAGTACAGCTGTTTTTTTTTCAATATTTGATAATTAAATGAGCATTATGAGTCGTGCACTTTTGGATTTTCCAAATTTATTTTTTATTAAGCACAATAACTATAATAACATGAAACCCGACCAATTTTCGTATGAATAATGATTTTAAGAGATTTCAAAACTCCAATAGCTAATAAAGGCATATTTACCAGTACATAGCCTGTGAACCAATAGATAGTTGATGAAGGCATAATATAGGTTATAACTTATAGAGACGCTATAAAACAAGCCCTTAATGTAAGTAGGTTTATATGGCATTACCTACTAAGTGAAAATAGTATGCTTATAATTTTAACAAACAATCATTCGTGTAAAAAAAAAAAAAAACAATATAGAAAAATACGTCTAAATAAATAGATACATTGTTTTTTTACTTTCACCATTACCTTCTTGAACTAATCTTTCTCTATTTTTGCATCATTTAACTTCTATCTGATTCATTCAATCTTTTACTGATTTATTATAACTGAACTGTATTTAAATATTTTGTCAGCATAACACATGACGGTAATTTTGCGGTACCATACGCATACCGCAAAATTATTTGATTAGACTTAACTCAAAATACCTCCGAATGGTTTTATATAAAGTGATTAGTATCGATCAATTAGTACTAACATTTATTTTAGTGTACTCAATGATTTTAATTATCAAATGAACTACTTTGGTGCTGGCATACCTTTCACTGGTCTGGTCAGACAGGGGTCTACCAACGCTAGCACAACGTTGGCAGACCCCTGTCTATATGTCTGTCTTTCATCTGTCTACAGATGAAATCAAACGAGTCGGAGGGAGCCGCTGAACCCAAATTTTAAACTCACTACAATCTAATTATGTACAGCAATGGACGTCAATAATAAACATTTATTGGATTTCCTTGCAATTTTAACTAATCAAATTTAGCTGTAGCTCTAGTGTAGACTCAACCCTATATATATGAAAACTGGCATCCATCCAGCAGAGTTTTAAGTCCTTATATATCAATCTTCTCGTACATCTTTCTATACAAACAAAATTAAACTTTAATCCATTGCGGCAGAAATCCATTTCCACAGTTCGTATCACTTACCATGTTACCATATTCACAACAAGATAAATCATACCTTAACACATGGAAATACGGTCGCAATCATAGCTGGCACATACACTTTAACAGCTGATGCGATACTTCAATTTGGGTCAACGAAATTTTGACTTTAATCATGCAAAGATACAGATTAAATTGGTTTAAATACGTAATTTTGGATGTTTGCTTAATTCCAATCTAATGAGAGATTCCAGTGTGAATTTCGCTACATTAGCACTTTGGTTATAATAGGTAGATACCGAAAGCAGTGCTATCCTGTATATTGAAGTACGAATAATTATTAACTTTTGTTTTGATAAAATCATTTTGCATTTGAATGCACAATTCTTTGGGAAAGCTTTGGGTATATAACATCCAGCTACTTAGAACCCTAATAAACGAAATAATAATAATAAATATACTACGACAATACACACATCGCCATCTAGCCCCAATGTAAGCGTAGCTTGTGTTATGGAAACTAAGATAACTAATAAATATTTTTGTGAATAATATTATGTAACACAAATACTTAGAATATACATATAAACACCCAGACACTGAAAAACATTCATACTCATCACACAAGCATTTTCCAGTAGTGGGAATCTAATTCACGGCCTTCACGACTCAGAAAGCAGCAAGCTGCGCCAATCGGCCGTCGACTTTGCAGCATTACATCAAATTTTCCATATTATATTGCAGTGTCATTAGAAAAGTGGTAGAAGCTTACACAAAAATCAATAAAATTGGATGAGGAAAGCGTGTACAGCTTGATTGCCTATAGCGGTCCACTACTGAACTATAGGCCAGCAGTGGACTCACCCATTTATTTGCCCATAATCGCATCGCTCGGCCCACTAAAGGGGACCGGTCTCCTACATTGAAGGGTTAAAGGTCGTAGTCCACCACGCTGGTCCAGTGCGGATTGGTGAAATATATTGTAAAAAAAAAATGTTTTCTGTTAATTGGTGCCAGCAGCGTCACGCGGTATTCCCTTAAACATTATATTGCGTGATACTGATTGTCCATAATACAGCTTTAAGGTTTTACTATTTAGACCAGTTTAGATTTAAGTATTAGAATTAAATTTAACTCGTATTGTCTCATTTAATTGAGAATGAGAAGGGGTTAAGGCCGTTGTCCACCACGCTGGTCCGGTGCGGATTGGTGGACTCCACAAACGTTTGAGAACATTAAGTAGAACTCTACAGCATGCAGGCTTTCTCACGATGTTTTCCATCACCGTCGAAGCAAGAGATATTTTTAATGACTTGTAAAAATTTTAAGGTGCGTGCTGAGATTCGAACTCGGCCCCCCGAAAGTGAAGTTGAGCTCCTACCCACTGCACTATCACCGCTTAAAGAATACAATAATTACAAAATTATGTGTAAGGGCACAATGATAGGGCTAAACATGTATATGCCCTCAATAACAATATTCAAAAGAAGTAAGGAGTGCTTATAAATGATAATCGACGATTAAATGACTGAACATATAATATAACATTCGAATCAGTCCACCTGTTTAAAAGTTAAACATAACAATCCTCCTTTTGTATCAAGGTTAAAAACTAGGCATTGCTATTTAACTCACAAACACAAGCTTATGCAATTTGGCTTTTACTTATTAACACCAAGACAACTGTGTAGACTTTTTTTAACCCAGTTAGTTACATTGTTATAATAATGCGTTGTTACAAGGTGATAACGATGTCATTTAACCGCTAAAAAAGGTTAATCTTTATCTTGTATAATCTGTCGGTATACAACATGTTCTGTGATTATCATCATCATAGATATTTCAACCGATGGATTTCCGCTGCTGGATATACTTTTTCAGCATAACAGACGACCAACATGTTAAAAAGCAACGATGAGGTGTAGGTTGCTTGCTAGACAAAGCCTATTCACTCTTGCCATGAAGGTACTAAAGTTTTATGTGGCATGCAGTTGCGTGCACTTCATACAAGCACAAAAGCGCTGCCTACCCTTACATTTTCAAATAACTGGCAACAGAGGAGGATTTTGAAATGTTATGCCACTTTAATGCTTTATGCTTACCCTGGTCCCAATTACTGTGCACGCCACTGGTGGAATGAAATACATTTTCTGGGCGTTCTACACTTTAGCGGTAGGTCTACTGTATGGTTCAACACTCCACCTAGTGCCATTTGTATCCAGCTACTATCTACGAATCGCTTGGTATCGTCTTTCTTAATTGGATGTCTTAACCACATTTCTACATACTTTCGGAATTTCGCAAAGTTTTTTCATTATTTTTTACTTTATAAATGTAAGAATTCTGAGAATGCGGATGTAACACCATTTACCACAGAACTAAATATAACTGCCACCTAACTTCATCAATCCTCAGCAGCACGCTTAAAGCAAAGACTAAAACATTGATCGGGCTTCCAAGTATAGCCTACTGAACAAAGAGACTGCATCTAAATCTATCCACACGTTCTGCAGTTGCCACAACAGCTGTCGTTTTCTGTAACTTTTCTGACAGGTTGCTAACCGTTCATCTTTACACAAAACGCATAATTTGACAGCGGCGATTGTACACTCATTGCAAATTTTGTTTAAATATAAAAGTCGCCACCGGTTAGAAACTGTCACAAAAGTTAAGAATACTGGGCAGTCCCAGTATTCTTGACTTTTGTCTGCTGTCGACCATTTGAAGGGATTTAGGTACGAGAAACCTACAGCAGCGCGCTAATAATGAAGATTCTGCTTTATTTTATGGTTAATAAATTAATTAAATAAATTCATCATCACATCAACCCATTATCAGCCCACTACAGAGCACGGGTCTCCTCCTTGAAGTGTTGAAGGTCGTAGTCCACTACGCTGGCCCAGTTCGGCGGATTGGTGCGATAAATTGTAAAAAAAAAAAAGGTTTCTGTCAAATGGTGCCAGCAGCGTCACGCGCGGTATTCCCATAAACATCCTCTCGCGTGATACTGTTTGTCTCAGACCAGTTTAGATCTAAGTATTAGAAATAAATTTGACTCGTATTGTCTCATTAAATGAATTACTTTATGAGTACAAAAAGGTTTATGAACTTTTTTTAGACAGTGAAACTACAAATCTGGCTTTCGGTATTAACTGTTCCACGTTCGGAAAGCAGATTCTACTAATAGAAACCCGGACAAAAACACAGCTGTTGCTCTTTTTCAACATCACGATTTTACAATTTAGCAATATATGAAGTACTCAATGGTAAATACTATTACCTAATCTGTGCCAGAAACAAACAAACATACAAAGACTTATACAGTACTTATAGCGTACGCCGAGTGTTATAAATATCGTCTATCAATAATGTCCCAAGAGCGACATCGATCAAATTACTTCAATAATAATTAGATTAACAATGCTTCATTGTCTCACGTCACATGCATGCATGTATGTCTGGATGTCTGTTACACAATACACAATAAACCGCGATGGTTAGCGAAGCGAGTAAACACAAAGGCAGGATATGGACGGGGTAATAAATTTTTAATGCAATCTCTTAGATGGGTATGTGTTCCAATGCAAGAGCTGCGCTATATAATGCTAATATCCTTCTTACTATGACTAATATTAAGTTAACTTGTGTACCGCATGAACATGTCTAGGTATCCACCTCTACTATTAAAACTAGACAAAGTTAAACGAAAGGGATCGAGATAGATTTGAGACTATAAATTATTATATTTATTATAGTGAAAACCTCTAATATCCCCGAGTTCCAAACATGTATAAAAAAAACACGAGACATAATAGATGTGCAAAGTACGTTTATAAAGATAGAAGTCAAGTTGAGAAGCTCTGACTTTTTTGGTAGTCATTCGGAAATCTATAGTAATATTATAAATGCGAAAGTATGTTTATCTGACTTTTTTATAGTCATATTTGACGTACCAGGTAGATGTGACCTGGTGGTAAGTGGAATGCCCTTCACAGGGCATGCGAGGAACACTTCCTGCAACATGCCACTCTGTGTCCATAAATTTAAGGCGTAGGTGTAAGGCCTCACGTGCCTGCAATTACACCGGCAACAAAAGCCCTTTATACCAGAACACATTATTGCAATAATGCTATTTAGCGGCAGAAAAAAGCATGGTGATAGTACTTCCCCGGACGAGCTCTGTCACAAAAAGCTCTTATACTACTAAGCCCTATACCGTAACTAAGCAACCAACAGAGTTGATTTTTAGCATAGAGTTAGCTGATAGGATTGAAAGTAAGACTACTTTTTATACCAGAATAGGAAACATAATAAGTTAAGGTTAAGTTATAAACATAAGTAATAAACGAAGACGAAGAACGTAGCCAACTAGTAGAGTTATAGAAAGTTCGCACTTCGCTCTTCTCGGAGCAGTCGAACCGTTACCTACTGTTTCGCGAAGGTATATTCAAATAGGTACGTTGCTCCGTCTGCGACAATAACGTGAATTCTTTATGAATCCTAAGAAGAATCGTCCTGGAGTAGAATAAATATTTAACCAAACTTTACCTACACTCGGCTTATATATAAAGTTTTTCTAATTTAGATGACTTTTTTTAAATCGTTATGAATTCCACTTTTCGATAAACTTTCCCACACACCTAGTTAAGAGAATAATATATCGCGGTGGTAGATTTACTACAAACAGAAAGACTTGTCGATTCAAGTGTTTATAAAATTGTTGAAAATGTAGGCCTACTTGAAATAAACAAATTTTGAATTTGAATTATGTTATATTGAAAACTATGTATATATGTAAGTTTGTTTGTTTGCAACGCTGTACAGACGTAACGGTTGGGTAAATTTTATTATTGTTTAAGCGATATTTTTTTTTCATTTAATTATTTAATGCAAAGGAGTATTTATTTCATTTTAAACAGATTCTCAACGTGGTTCTTCAAATTGTGGGAATCGTCAAAGGCCTAAAAATTTTGTTTAAGAGGTTTCTGAAATTGTTTTAACTTGATGATCCCTACTAATCCCTACTATCCCTACTAATATTATAAATGTGAATGTAAGTTTGTTTGTTACGCTTTCACGCAAAAACTTCTAAGCCGATCATCATGCAACTTTGTACACATATTTCCTAAAAGTATTAGAAGTAATATAGGATGCTTTTTATCCCGAAATTAAGCTCAGTTCTTTTGGGAGAGTGGACGAAAGTGTTTGACCATTTTACACCATAACGCCGTCAAATGATAACCGATTTAAATAATTACTTACTTACTTTTTTTATATAAGAATACACAACTTAAAAATTTCTGTAGTAATTACACCTAAATTGAATGCCACATGTCTTTCGAAATTCAAAAACAAACGAAGACGAAGTCGCGTGCAACAACTAGTTAATAATAGTAGTATAGTAGTATTAGTATATAAGTCATGATTTTAGTTTTGTAAAAATTTATAATAAAATTATTACATGTCAACTAAAATCAATATTCCACTACAAGTTAGCCCTTGATTTCATTAACAACTGGTGGTAGGTGATTATTCACTCTAAAATAGTAGCGGTCTAACCGGTTAAGGGTGAAGCAGTTATATTTAAGTTGTACGCCTACCTACTGATGTGCATGTCTTACGATGCTCGAAAACGACTCCTAGATTGCGAGCAAGCTAATCTTGTGCTAGGCCAACTGTATGTTATGAGTATACAGTCTGCCCACGAGAATAATACACAGTACAATCTCGACAACCGCAAGTAACAATTATAAAGATACGAATCAAAGAAAGAATTCCGCCTTTCAAAAATCGCTGCAGCCGTTAATCGTAACAACGAGCAATAACTAAGAAAGTCATAAAATAGTTGAATTAATATGAAGATAAAATATTGATGTATTCTGTCTACCTAGAACGGGAGGAGGGTGCTCTACCGTAACAACAGAAATATCTTACTCCGAGCTGGTGTTGTGCTCAGAGACAAAGATAAAACCGTTCATCTTTAGAAGTTATATATATTATGCTTCTCATTTGTTATAACTTCGATAGCGCGATAAAGGATCATATAGCGCCATCTAGTTAGTTAAAGTGGAGTCCACAACAACCTAGTGTAGTCTATGCACTTCCGCAACTGGACAAATGTGTTTTGTAGGGATGTCCGCAGTCCACGCTTTTGTTCTGCTTGCATCCAGCAACTCCCCGAGGCTCGCTTTATGTCCACCTAGTGAGGGGTGTTCTGATGCATCGTTTCACGTCACCATCATCATAATAGTCGTTGCACCCGATGGATTTCCACAACTGGATACGACTAGGCTTCGGCACGCTGGATGTATTCTGTCCACCTAGAGAGAGGCACACTCACTTAACGCTTTCCGTGGAATTATGACACACGACACCATATTTTAGTATTTCATCATCACAAGAACAAAATACTGAGAGTTTCAACAATACCAAAAGCTACCTATCGATTTAGAGGTTCAGCGTTCTGCAAGTGGCCCATTTCAACGAAAAGAAAGTTCGAGTCCTGCATGAGATGCAATTTTTTTTATTGTATTCCATTACCATTTATTTAGCCCTGCAATCTCACTTGGTGGACCAATCTCAGTGAAGATGCTTTCTCAGACGATAACGGGCTAACCTGTTAGGGAGTAGGTATGACAGCTATATTAAACTCATACCCCTAATCGGGTTCTAAGAAACATCGTACTCGAAGGCCTTCCACCAGACTGTAATGAGGTTACCGGACCTCATAAGAAGTTCTTCAAAGTCTGTGCGAAGAAGTGGGATAATACATAATTAGTCTTATGACGATGGCATTTGGCTTGTAAGGTTAAGCTTGTACATTAGCAAGCAAGCCTTCAACCTATGTCGTCATTAAAGCAGTCTGCGGTTTTCCTTTGAACACGGGTTATTTGCACAGGTAACATTGGCAAATTAGCAATTGGATAGTAGCCGTAGCCTTTCGTCTGTCTTAAAAATAAGCACGTAACCTTTGATCTTTTTTTTTGTTAATTGAAGGAAAATTGAATATGCTTTCTTTTGACGGTGGTGAAAAATATCGTGAGAATACCTGCATGCGTGAGACTTTACCGTAATGTTTTCAAAAGCTGTGAAGTCCAACGAATCTCACTTGACCAGCGTGGTGGACTAAGACCTAAACTCTTCTAATTCCGGGGGGAGACCCATGCGCTGTAGTGGGCCGTCTATTATGCTTTTTAATGATGATAAAGAAATCTGAACCGTCTAACAATGTTCCTATATTCGAAAATTAATACGTAAGCAAGCGAAACTAAGTGGGCTGAACAAATTATGAATTTTCTTAGTTCTTTACATAGGAATAGACGGATATTTATTCTATCGCGGCCTGCGTGTCGTTTCAGTTGTACGTGACTCTTGAGGTTAATTCTGTTGTTTCAATATCTTTAACCAAACGAAGGCCAGTGAGTTCACATTATTCAAGTCCAATAAACTGAATCTAGCAATCAAGTAAGATAGATCCACCGCCGTACAAGAATAGATTGTGTCATAATAATTACAACACAGTTCTTATCGGTTACTTGGTGTAACTAAGTCTTGTTTAGTACATTGCCTGGAACTAAACTCCATGTCTACACCATTCCAGGAGCAATAGAGCAAGAGTTGTTACTTGTATAATATCAAGGTATATATTTGCTTCGCTACACGAATACTGTCAACCATAATTTACGTTTAATTTTTAATTTTTACAAATATATCCCCCGCTTCAAAGCTTTCTTTGTTGAGAATTTATCCACCTGTCTTCCATCTTCTCCCTATCTACGCAAATTGAATGCGTAATTTTGCAGGGAATTGATATTTGCCTGAGTTAGTCTCAACACGCGTGCCGCAGCGTGTTCGAAACCCACATAAAGCGACTACATGATTGCTCACAACTATATGATATGAGAAGAAATCCGCTAGCTTTATTTAATGTGTACAGTAACCTGTTTTATTAATAGAAAAAACCGCATAGCCGGTCTGTCTGATCAGCTATGAATGCATATTAATTTATTGTATCTACTGTTCCCAGCGATAGATCGATCGATTCCGTTCACTCATGCTCTACTATAAAGATAATAGTAACTATGACAATAAGAGTATGTGCGATAACTGTGTTTTAAACAGACAATGGAAAGCTTTACGATTTTAAAAGTTTATATAATTATGTGTTTATGTTTTGTATATGGCTATAGCCTAGTGGGTAAGCTTTCGGCTTCTCTTTCGAGGGACCTAGTTCGAGCCCCGGCAGTAACCTCTAACTTTTCGGAGTTATGTCGGTTCTCAGGGACCTGTGAAGTCGCACATGGCTACCATGGTCCGCACATTCCAGGCGAGACCTGTTGCCTGTAGTGGGCCGGTATTGGGTTGATGATAATGATATGGGTTGCCTCGATTTCCGAATACTTAGCATTCCGCGTGATATTTTAATTATAATTTACTAACAGATCCGGTCACTTTCGTCCTGCCATGATACAGCAGCGCCACCTACCGGGCCCAACTATATTTTCCATCCATCCAGGAACCACTACATTTCATCCAAATCGGTACAGCCGCTTAGCAGGAGTTAGGTGATAAACACACGTACGGAATAATTACATATATTAAGAAGATATGCAAGGAGAACAGGAGAACTGACGTTAGGCAGGCGGTCAGTCGTCAAAAATATTGCACATATCATATCATTTTATATCAAATGATTTTGGAGTGTCCGAAAACATTTTATTTTTCAAGTTATACATGTTCATTATATTCCTTGTCAGGGGATAAAATCGGTGGATATGATTTTTGTCTCCTGCCCGTGCTGCTTGAGGTGCTAAGACAGGGTGCAGGGACACGCAAGTGTCAGAGGAGGCTCAGGTAGGGTTTGAGTTAACTTTTTAGTAAGTAGAATAAGTTTGTTATTTAATTCTTAGGTACTAACATAGGTTAACAGGACTAACTCGCTATGGGACCACGTCCAAAGATTTTATTATAATTATTTTATTTTATGTGCGGCATAAAAGGCAAAATTTTTTTTTGTGACTTTTAATAATATACTACGACAATAACAACCACAATAAACAACACATCGCCATGTAGCCCCAAAGTAAGCGTAGCACGTGTTATGGGAACTTAAAAGACTGGTGAATATTTTTAAGAATAATATACATAAATACTTATATTAAACAGATAAACACCCAGACACTAAATAACATTCATGTTCATTACAAAAACATTTTCCAGCTGTGGGAATCGAACCCACAGCCTTGGGACTCAGAAAGCAGGGTCGTTGCCCACTGCGCCTATAGGCCACACTATAATCGTATTTCTCATCATATCATTAATAAAATTTTGATTAAACTAACGCATACATAATAACTTTCATGGAAACGTTATTCCATACGACCCATTGTCCGTTTCCCACACGACAACGGTAAATGTCGTGTACTAACTAGTTCGACGCCCGTTAAGTGATTCATACTGTCGTATACCTACACTCGTTAGCGTGACTAAGGGCTGAGACAAAAGACGTGCGAAAATAGCCCAAAGTTTATCGCTGCATACGTTACTTCTTGTGTTTCAAAACGGGGTTAAAGAGCAGAGTTAACTACTTAAACTTCCGTTTACATTGCCCGCGATCTAAGTTAACCGGACCCAAATAAGTCAGCAGTAGCTTGTGCAAATATTGTTTTAATGAGAGTTTGAGAAGTCTAGATATTCTCAAAGTCCCGGGACGCGAGACCACCCACGATCAGAGTCTCTGGAAGGACGATGACGGGTATTAAATTAAAACCGTGATTATTTTCGAGATGTATAAATGAAAAGTAATATTCTTAAAAATCAACCACGCACGGCACCTACTTCATTTTTTTTGCCCAATAAAACTTAGCCCTTGACTGCAATCTCACCTGGTAATAAGTGGTGATGCAATTTAAATGGAGGGGTATCCTGTTAGAGAATATGGCAGTTAAACTAAACCCATACCCAAATCGGTTTCTACGCGACATCGCACTAAATCGCTTAGCGGAACGTATTTCTCAGTAAAGTGGTAATCCTCCCACAAGAACAATTAATTATAAATTCCCAAATTTTACCTGCCGGGAATTGATACCGGGCCCTTAAACTCAAAATACTTCAAAATTATAACTAGCAATTATGATAAATTTAACTATGTGCGACCGACCTATTGAAAATACCGTTAATATGATGCAATTTCTACAACCAACAAAATCTTGAAATCGTAATATTTGTTTGATTCTGCTAGGTGCCTATTCTTGAGCTCGTGTGTGACGCGATAAGCTGACTCAAAATGTGACAAAATATTTGTTTCTGGTCCGCTCCGTGTCTATTTTCCTGAAGTCTTCGTCGTCGAAGTGTCGCGTTGTGCTGAATTGAAAAGTAACGAAATATTTTTTTAGGGTCCGCTCTAGGTCAATATTCCCGAGTTCGTTTGCGTGACGCTAGGAGCTATATCAAACTGTGAGAGATTTTTTCGAGCTCGCTCAGGGTCCATTGGGCCCGTTTGCGTGAGCGTCGCGCAACTTTGATAATGAAACTGCACTTGTGTAATTGTCGAAGGCCGAATGAGTAATTATTATTTAATACAACACAAAAGGTATTATGCATATAATATTTTATTGCGTAACTAATAGAATTGGATTGAACAAAGCACCATCCATGACTTAACGGATTAGAAAGTAATAATTTGATTGCTATTGCAGGTGCAAACGAAAGACTTTCTGTTTTTTTGGGAGTCCATAGGACAAAGTCAACTAAACCTTAATCAGATAGAAGGGCTTGAACTCCAGCGCAGCGGTGCTTTTCACACATACTGCTTGGTCCTTTTACTATAGTAATAAAGATTTTTGTGATAGAGCTCGCCCGGGAAAGTGTTAACGCAAAGATTACTACTGCTTCCAACTTGTGAGGTTTGCTAAAACAAGCTGAACCCTAAAACTATAACAAAAAAAAATAGATGAGTAAATGTCTTGTCTGTCTAGTGTTTAACACGTTCAACAACGGATCACAAGGGCCTGGGTTCGAAACCCAAATTATATAAGGTGTTGTGAATTTTGTAAATTAAATTATTTCCGGTACCAGCCCGGACTTAGGAAGTCAGCACCCGTGCCTCGGAAAGCACATTAAGTCGTCGGTCAGTTAATGGGTAATATATCTATAAAAATATTCATCAGTATCTAGTAGTACGCATAACACAACGCACTACGCTGACATTGGGACTGCCTGGCAATATGTATTGTCGTTATATATTTCTTTATTATTATTTCCGGTACCAGCCCGGACTTAGGAAGTCAGCACCCGTGCCTCGGAAAGCACATTAAGTCGTCGGTCAGTTAATAGGTAATATATCTATAAAAATATTCATCAGTATCTAGTAGTACGCATAACACAACGCACTACGCTGACATTGGGACTGCCTGGCAATATGTATTGTCGTTATATATTTCTTTATTATTATATTGTTATTTTAAATAATAAATAATCGTTAACTGTAATAACTTGGAAAAGTTTTTCCACTTAAAGATTCAGTATTGACGAGTTCCGGGGGTCAGAATGTAAAGACTAGTAGTTTTTCAAATCAGGGTTATGATAACAAGCGGAGCGTAGTTATAAATTGGACAAATGATAGATCGTAAATAAGAATGTAATTTTGGTAACATCTCATCATTATAAAATAATCAAAGAAAAGAGAATTACGACGACCTCTGGATGTACTACTGGCATAGAGTAAGCAGTTTTATAGTAATTTTGTAGTGGGTAAATTATTACAATTTTGAAAACTTTAACATGGGAAGTGCCATATCTTATTAAATTCATTAGCATCCTAACGAATGTTCTAAAAATCTTTATTTAATTAATGAATAATTTTCGCACATCGTCTTGTTTTGCAGCTATACGCCAATAGAAGATTGCGTTTAGTTTAGAGAAAAAAATGGTACAACTGAAATGTCAGAATTTCGCATTCTCTTATTTTTGCGCTGAGAAATTCAGCTCATCCAGTGGAGGTTTAACCAAATAAATTGAGCATAATATAACGAGCTAAAAACAAATTAAACTGTTAATTGCTTTCTCAAACAACTCCTAAACACATTTTCCTAATAAATAAGAGTTTGCAGCAGTTTTACCCTGGCGTAAACAAAGTAGGTACTACCTGTGAGTTTTGATGAAGGTTAATAATTAAATACAAACAGCCTATAATAGGGTGCGAGAGCCTTTATGAGAGTAAAATTCCAGCCATTTTCACGTTAATGTTCAACATATCCAACATATTGCGCAATGGGCAGCGACCCTGCTTTCTGAGTCCAAGGCTGTGGGTTCGATTCCCACAACTGGACAATGTTTGTGTGATGAACATGAATGTTTTTCAGTGTGTGGGTGTTTATATGTAAATTATAAGTTTTTATGTATATTAATCATAAAATTACTCATCAGTTATCTTAGTACCCATAACACAAGCTACGCTTACTTTGGGACTAGATGGCGATGTGTGTATTGTCGTAGTATTTTTATTTATTATTAACCAATTAAAAGACCAACACAACGACGCGAAAGGACACAGAAACAGTTACCGCGAGATCTTAAAAAACATTGCTTTCATCCTGTAGACAGTCTTACTTAATACTTTTTATATTGAAGGATACAATGATAATATACGGTTCCTTTGGGATTTAAAAAAACTAAAGAAAACGCGGAGAAAGGCACGGGCGTCAGCATTTAATAAAAGTGCATATTCACTTAACCAATCTACCAGCACAGACTAATCCAAAAAGGGCCAACAAAGAGATTCTGCGTTGGACAAGTGTGTACTCATAGATACACACCATAAAATTTAAAATCGGCAATTACTTTCGCTCGCAAGTTTAACATGGCCTTATCGAAAGCGAATGTGTAACGAATTTGGATTGTTATACAACACCTAGTTGGATATTACATTACACTATACACTACAATTTGAAAACATCTCTTTAATAAAATTTGAGATAGTTTTTTAATTTGTTAAGTTAGCTGAGAATATAATCCTAACTAATATTATAAATGCGAAAGTTAGAGAAAAAATGTGTTTATATGTTTGTTTGTCCTTCCTTCACACATTAACTATAAATATAGCTCCTCAACAGCACACTTTCTTCAATCAGATCCATTATCAGTTGTGTAAACCCATGGCTTTGACTGATAAGAAAAAATTAATACATAACTTGGGGTTGCATATCTCTAATAAATTCCCTGATAAGTGTTTGGTAACCTGATTATTGATAAATGAATCGTGTAATAACAGAATTAGGAGCAAAATAGTAACTTTTACATTGTTGGATCAAACTTATTATTCCTGTCCTAAAGTGGATTTGAGGGCTGTTTTTAAAATGCTCTTTGTGGAATTGGAATTTTTATGCAGATGTAATCGCAAGCAACTGATACCATAGTATTTTATAATCTCCAAAGCTTGGATAATAATGCAACAGATTGATGGCAGGAATTTAATGAAAAATAATCTTACAGCGATAAAAAATAATTCTCTGTATAATTTAAATATAATAATAGTTGAATGAACTGATTTTTATGGTCTCCTACTCATTTCTAGTCATGCCTGTTCTCAACAACCATGACAGAGTAAATGTCTGTGTCTCAGTCAAGCTTTTGAATGTTGTAAGTGTTTCCACAAGAATTGTGTAAGCAATCCAAACAATGTGAAGATGGATAGCAAAGCTAGCATATTTCTGGTGGAAATGCAACCTAAATGAAACCCTGATAGTCCATCCCAAATTTTGTGTAAACTGATATTATGGCTAGGCAATTCTGCTTAATCAAGCACACATATAAAGTCACACAAAGGTAAAATTACAGGAAGTTAGCATACAAAAATAATAATGCTGTGTTGTTGAGCACTTTTAATAATGTTGGTAGTTGAAAGTTTTTGATAATAATTATTTGTTACTTTGGCAAATAAACAATTAAAATGTCTTTACTATAACAACACCATTTGGAAGTTACATCTTCAGCCTAATCACAACCTACAAGGAATGCATTTACGTTAGGTGTTACTTTGTGGAACTCTACTACATTAAAAGAATAGCAAGCTGAATTTGCTTTTATCTGATAGTACAAATATCAAACAGATACATATACATACCTACTTTCATATAAAATGACAGCATCCCTTCTTCACCCATTTGAAAAATATCTTGGGGATCCCCCAAATAAACTGAATCCTACTGTACCATTTACATGCTTTCCTCATTGTAAGGAATACACAGATTCTAAGATGAATTGAAAGGTTATCCAACCTTGAAATTGAAAGTAGACGTAGGTACTATTTCAATAACTTATCGTAGGTTAAAAAAATTAGATAGATTAGCTCACTGATCTCTCTTTTGAAAAATATTATGCATGTTTTGTTTGCAAATTTACAAATCAAACAAATTCGGTCTTGACGAAGAGTTACTACCGCGTACTATATATGTATCTACGTGAAAGGTCAAAGGAATTAAACTTTTTCTCTTACGCCGTCATTCGGCCTTTATCTACAGTATTTACTTTCACCGACTCAATGAGCTTCATGTATTCCGGTTATTATACCTATTATCCCCAGAGCACTATTTACGATTTAAACTTGCCAGAAAAACCGTTGAGTAGTTTGTTTATTGAAACATAAAATAACTCACCTTAGGAGATTACGCGATATTGGACGTCACAGTTGCAGCGGAACAGATAATTATGATAAGAATGCGCGTATATACTAATTAAACTTAAATTAATCTAAGAATTGTGCGTTGCTACAACAATATGTCGCGGACACTCACATTGTTCTAAAGTTCACCGTACAAAACAAAACAAATATTATGAACTGTTGGTTGATACACTCAGTTAAGTTGGTATTTAATTAATAATGTCCAGTAGATCTAAAAAATTCTTATAAAAAATATTCAATTTCAATGCCATTCAATGCGACACATCACACCCGAAAATTGATTTGATTTGATATTGTTGTTCTGTGATTTTGATTGATTGATATTTCTTTTTTTATAGTTTTTGGTCATCTTCCCCGTAGATAATAACACAATCACAGAACAGTCCCGCTGGCCACTTTAAGTACAAATTAGAAAAAGTAATATATCTTTCTCCTCTCGGCAATAAGGGCGTTAGAAAGAAAGAGACAAATATAGTCACTAATTACATAATATGTACTTTACTATATTGTTTAATTTCGTGTATTTAGTGGTAATTCCGTGGTATTTTTAACCTGTTATGTAGAAATGCCAATGTACCTATGTGATGTTCTTTGGTTAGGAAAAGTTTTTTTTTATTTATATTAGTTTTGCCACGATATTCTTAACATCTCCGTGATCTGAACTATATTTTACTTAGTAGTTTTAACAAGTAACTAATGTGTGGTTTGAAAAAATGTCTAACTCCACTATAACTCCATTATAGTATTGGTTTATACTACAGAGTCTGAAGTTTTAAACAGTATCTAATCTGTGGCTTTAAGTTAAAAACAAAAAAAAATATGAAGTATAAGTAAGGAAAACTAAAAATAAGCTATATTCCGAATTTGTAGATATTTGTGTATATTAATAAAAATAATAAGAGATTTTATCCAATATGTCGGATACGGATAATGTGGAAAATGATACATCTGATTTTGGTGCAGAATTCAAAAGGCCTACGCTCTTTATAAAACCATCAAAAAAGGTTACAGTTGGTGTTGAAGATTCTGTTACTATTGGAGAGAAAGACCGAAATGAGAGCCAGGAAACTGCTCCGCCATCGGTCCCATCCTCTGAGATACCGTATAAGGTGCCGGCATGGTCAGGCTTATGCCCTGAAGGTACGTGTGTGTATCACGTTCAGCCTATCCTGCGGCTGTTTTCTACTAACGCTTTCGCACATGACAACGTTACCGCCTTCTTAGTTAATTCTAGAAACCTGGCAGGATCCCGAGATTGAAAAGGAGCTACAAAGGAGTACCTAAAACGTACCCAGCTCTGAGTTAGTGGGATGCCTACGAATATTATCAATCTAAGAGTAATTTCTTTCTTTTCTTTTCCTAACTGTCTCCAAACTTGGTTGGCCTTAACCGTTAGTTGTATGTGTATAATTGGGTAATTTATTTATAACTTTTGCTTATGCATATGTCTAATTTGCATTTAAATGTTTATATAAGCAATACATTAATTATTCAATAAAAATAATTAGTAAGGACTAGGCTGTTTAGTTGACCTAAAGTGTTTTAGCTTCCTATTCCTAAATGTTTTTAGCAATCTTGCTTAAAATATTCTTTTTATAAGCAATAAGGATGTTAAGCAGATAGATAGTCCAGTAATTGTTATGATGAGTAAGACTTCCATTGTGGGTACTTGTCATGTTATCTAGTTTCTACACCTTGTGCAGCTGTCTTACATCATGTCCCTTCAGCTCTTGGTTTATAGTGTAGAAGCTGAGTTGTATATATAATATAGGGGTGTAGAACAAGCTCTTGAGAAATTAGAGCTACCTTAAAAATATTTGGTATATTATTGAGGTAGCTATAATTTCTAACTTCACTTTGTTAATTTAGAAGTGGATTTTGTTATAACTGATGGTAATTTTTTATAGGTACAAATTATGCACTGGAAGTGCTCAAGTCTGGTATGATATTGGAGAAAATTGAGTTAACCCCTAAACCTTATCATGTGTTTGGAAGACTACCTAATTGTGAAGTTATAATGGCACATCCAACTATATCACGGTAATTTTATAAAGAATATATTCATTTCTTTGTTTTGTTTGTCATTTTATCTTGTTGTTTATTTTCATGTGTAAATAGTTGTAGCTCTATAAATATTTTGTTAATTGAATACTTTTATATTTGTGCCTAAAATTATCCGGCGGTAAAAGATATTATTTCATAAAACAATGTAGTTTATTTTTTCTTACATTTCTTATAGTGAGAACAATCAATCTTGAAATATATAAAAACATTACATACAAATACTTGTAGTTAATTTTGAAGTGTAAAAAAAGCATATAAAATTGTTAACATGGTTTGAATGGGGTATTACAAGTTAACTTCTTTTGTAAAGTTGAACATAAAAAGTATTATTTTTGAGTGAAACCTAGCATACTCACTAATGCCACTTTGATTATTTAATGGAGGTACTGGCTAAAGTGAGGAGCTGTAAATAAAATTGACAAGTAAGTGGATTGAAAAATATACTATTATCTACATAGGCTTATAGACTTAAGTAATCTATTAAAAATGTTGCAAACAATTCTTGTCATAACTTTGCAGTTACCATGCAGTTATCCAATACAAATCTTCAGAGAATTCGGAACAACCATCAGGCTGGTATTTGTATGATTTGGGCAGTACACATGGCACCTTTTTAAACCGACAAAGAATTAAAGACAGGCATTATGTAAGAGTCAGGGTTGGACATCAAATAAGATTTGGGGCTAGTTCTCGGATTTACATCCTGTTGGTGAGTTATTATCAAATAAAGTTTAGATGTTCTTGGAATGCACAGTAGGCTGACACTTATTATCACAAACATTAACATGGCATATCAACTTTTATTTGTATCTTGCTGTTCCCTGCATTTTTGCCCTTGTTAATTTTATTGGACTTAACAAAATGTTATTTTAAAACATTTCTAACCTAACCCAAGTCTCCCAAAGCACCTTTCTTGGTTACTTTTACTGCAAACGTTTACTGAAATCTTACTATTTTGAAAAATAATGTAGCCTATGTAATTTTCTGACAATGCGCCCGAAAATTAACTTAAAATGTACAGTAGTCTGCAATCTTTCTGACCACCCTGCAATACAATGCTATTTCCCGCTTAACTATGGGCAAAATGGGAGACTACTGTAGCATTCTATTTGTGAGAGAGTTATTACTATAGTTAATATATTAGATACAGGCCTACAAAAAATACAAATTTATTATTTTTTATTGCATATCTTGTCTGCTAAGTCTTTACTTAGTATTAATAAAATGAGGCCATCTATTGCATGTAAAAGCAACAAGCGAAACTAAATATAACTAAACCTCACCACTAACCGTACAACCTAGTATACTACAATCAAAACAATACTCATAAAATGATCCACAGGGCCCAGATTTCGATGCTGAAGGTGAATCCAGCTTATCAGTTACTGAAATAAAGAAACGAGCTGAAGAAATGGTTTTAGAACGAGAAAGAATGCTAAGTGAGGCAGCAGCACAAGGGGACAATGAATTGGGTGTAGAAGAAAGAAGAGAGAGAGAGAAAAAATTACGTATAGTTGATATAAAGGAAAGAGAGAAGGCAAGGCTAAAAGAGCAAGCACTAAGAAAGGAGAAAGAAAAGTTAAAAGAAAATGAGGGAATAGACTGGGGAATGGGTTAGTTGTTAGTATATACCATTAGTGATAGAATTCTGGCAAACCTTAGTATTAGTTCTATAACAATTGTGCCAAGTTTGGCTGCTATTTAAACCTTCATGTCTTGGATATGTCTTATAACAACTCCTTTTCGTAGGTGAAGATGACCAAGAAGAAGAGCCGGATCTAGCGGACAATCCATATGCATCAACTGCCAATGAAGAGCTATATCTTCAAGACCCAAAGAAAACTCTACGGGGTTTCTTTTCAAGGGAGGGCATTGAACTGGAGTATGATTGTGTGGAGAAAGGTGTTGGGCAGTTTGCTTGTAGGTAAGTGAATAGTAGTTTTAATGCTGCTTTCTAGTGGGGCATTGACCCCCATGATTTAGAGATAAAAGGTTGTGTTTGAATGTCCGTTAACAATGTTGCTCATAAAATATTCCATTTTTGATGTTGTATTTTTAATACTACTATTTTTTCATACTTAGTTTTGTAATCAAACACTGCAGTATCATTTTTCCCTCGTCAGTGTATTTTGTAATGGGTTCAGTTTATTTATGTAAAACATAAATTTTAACAAAAGAAAACTTTTACTGTTGTTTTTAGTGTTGAGTTACCAATAGATGATGCACAAGGACGTCCAGTTATAGCCGAAGTTATACATCGTGGTAAAAAGAAGGATGCAGTAGTGGCCTGTGCTTTAGAGGCCTGCCGTATCCTAGACAGGGTTGGCCTTCTGAGACAAGCTAAACATGGTAAGTTATTTTGAGCCAACTAAGACCTCCCGATATTCAAAGACAAGAAAAGGGTGGATAAATGAGGAAAATAATCTTAAAACAAGGTCTGGCGTTTGGTATTTGCCTGCAACCACAACTCAACTAAAATTGAAATAGGAGCCCTATAGAGGAGTGCCGTTTACTAGGCTGCATAAAATTAGTAATTCATTTAAGGGAAATTGTATATAATTTATGACAAATTACCAGATGCAATCCTTGAGATCTCAATAAGTTCAAACTTTATATAAAACGTAAACTTATAGAAAAATCCTAATATAATATTAAGGATTACATGTATGATAAAAATAGACTGTGAGATGGTAAACAAAAAAAACCTGGCCAAGTTTTTTGTGGGTTCTTCTTAGACCTGGACGCGTTTGGAACCCTCCTAGCTTTAGTTTTAGGTTAACGAATGCAGTTATCGCCATCACTAACATTAGTGTAACATGTTAAATGTATGAACGCTTCATAAGTGCCTGTCATAAGGTCTACATGAATAAAACATTTTTGAATTTAAATATATAATTTGACATAGTGTTGTTGGAATTGCAAGACGCGTGACGGTTTACAGTCGACATGGCGTGGAAGTCCATATCTCAGACCCAAACCCTAGCTTGTGCACTCAATGGACTGATTTATTGGTTTGAAATAAACTTGTACAATAATTTCACGTTGATTAACTGTTTATTTCAGAATCACGTCGACGCAAAGAACGCGACTGGGGCGCGGATGACTACTACGATTCTGATGAAGATACGTTCTTCGACCGCACTGGTAACGTGGAGAAGAAGAGAAAAACTCGTATGGTGAAGCTAGGTGTTACATCAGAATCCAGCAAACCACTCAGTTACTATGAACTGGTAAAATTTACCACTTGTATTATCTTTTACAGTTTGAATTTGTATGATGATTTTTTTATTAATTAAGAAGCTTAGACTTTTTACTTTATTACTGGTATGAAAGTAAAAAATGTAGTACTGTTTTAGTATTTTTAATGCTACAACAGTACTACATTTTTTACATATTGTAAGACAAACTAAACCGGAGCTTACCAAATATGGGTTTATTATAAGCATTAAAAATACTACAACAGTACTGCTGGTGTCTACTATCAGAACAATTTGCTTATTCGAACTGTATTCTGTTTCCTGCTTCTCCAAACATTCGGTAAAAAAGTCAAAAAAATAAAAATTTACAAACATTGAGATTTTCAGGTAAAAAAAATAGAAGAACTTGAGTTAAATATAACAAAAGAGGAGGCTTCAATCGAAAATATGCGAGAGGAGATGAAACAGAATGCACAATATACAGACAGTTTAGATGATTACATGAAGACAATTGATGCAATACCCAATTACCATCAGACAACTGAACACAAAGAGATGATTTCTAAATCTAAGGTACATTTTTAACAATATTTTTATAAATTTTCCACCGAAAATCGGGACATAAAATTAATTAGTGTAAGCTACAAAGAAAGTCTCTAAAATAGAAGTAATCTTAGACTTCTTATGTTGTATGTACTGCATATGTACAGGGTCATTGAATAAACAAAATGGCACCAATTCATTGGTGCTTAAAGTTGAAAGAGCACCAAGCGGACGTAGGTGTAAACTTAGTATTGACGACTTGACAGCCGCTTTTAATTGCATACAACAAGCGCTACCGCACCTGTCGTAAATAGTCATTCTGGCAAGGTTATGTCGAGTAACTTTAAATAAGACTTAGTTCTAAAGGATTTCATTGTATTTCTTAAGTATTAGTATAAAATATTCGATTGAAGGGCCATATAATTGATGTTAATATATAATGAAGTTATTCTTTTCAGTTAAAAATTAAAGAAATGCAAGTCGAATTAATAGAAATGCGCAGACTTGCGGAGATTGCAAAACCAACAAATTTACCAGAGCTTACAAAAAACAATGCTCCTAGTATTCCCATGAAAAAAACGAATTCTGTCATCTATGGAAAAAGGTATGTAATGTACAGATGGTTATGATGGTAATAACCTAACCAAACCTAATATTGTTTATAATATTAATACAGTTACACCCAATCTTGACTTCCAGTTTGACCCAACATATTAAATTATGTACCTTTGAATTCATGGTAAGTGCCAACATTGTGTAGACAGTGTTGCAAAAGTGTATTGGACCCTACCAACTGAGGTCAGTAAGAGGCCCCCATCACGCGCCACAGCATTCTGTCTAGATGGCTTCTTCATCTCAAATATAGATGAATATTTTTAACTGTTTTATTAATATTTATCATACAAATAATAATAAGGCTAACCAATTATTAATTTAATTCAAGCTGTGAATGCCAAGGGGGTAGGACTTCACTTTTGGGGGACTGAGTTCGAATACCGCTCACACTTCTAACTTTTCCATATTTTGTGCGTTTAAGGAAAATATTGTGCGGAAACCTGCATGCCTGAGCGTTCTCCATAATGTTCTTAAAGGCGTGTGAAGTCCACCAATCCACACTTGACCACCATGGTGTACTATGGCCACCATGACATACTCAGTAGGACCAGGACCAGTAATGGGTTGATTTAATGAATTATAAATGATATTTCAGGATACGGTTAAAGGGTGATTTAATGAAGAAACTACCAGTAAATCAAGTAACAAAAACAGAATTGCAAGAATTTGTTGAAGAAATTGACTCTGATGAGGACCCTGAGCCTTCTAGCAGTATAAAAGAATCTTCTAATAAAGAAACATTGCTTACTACTAACACCCGGGTTACTAATGAAGACACTCATCTTATAAGGACAAACAATTCTAGCAGAAAACCACCTAATGATATGGAATCTCCTGTTAATAAAAGCACTTCTAATACTAGTGAGGAACCATCTACTAAAGAAGCTTCGCATTTTAGTGGTATGGACATATTGGATGAAGAAAAGTTATCAAGTACAAAACAAAACAAAACTTCAAATGAAAGTAAAGCAATCACGGAAAAGAAAATGTATGGTCCAATGAGACCACCAGCAAACTATGTTATACCTGAAAGTTATTTTGATCAAGAAACTGATAGAGACTTACCTGAAATTACAGATGAAACAAATAGTTAATAAATATTTTTAAGTACTTCTAGTTTTTTTTTACTTAAAGCGATGTTTTTGGTTTATCACATATTTTCTAATTAACATCATATTTAATCATTTACAAAAATATATAGTTAATATGCACAGCTATAATAGGAAAGGAACAAAAAATTCATCACCGGATTTACATCCTGTTGGTGAGTTATTATCAAATAAAGTTTAGATGTTCTTGGAATGCACAGTAGGCTGACACTTATTATCACAAACATTAACATGGCATATCAACTTTTATTTGTATCTTGCTGTTCCCTGCATTTTTGCCCTTGTTAATTTTATTGGACTTAACAAAATGTTATTTTAAAACATTTCTAACCTAACCCAAGTCTCCCAAAGCACCTTTCTTGGTTACTTTTACTGCAAACGTTTACTGAAATCTTACTATTTTGAAAAATAATGTAGCCTATGTAATTTTCTGACAATGCGCCCGAAAATTAACTTAAAATGTACAGTAGTCTGCAATCTTTCTGACCACCCTGCAATACAATGCTATTTCCCGCTTAACTATGGGCAAAATGGGAGACTACTGTAGCATTCTATTTGTGAGAGAGTTATTACTATAGTTAATATATTAGATACAGGCCTACAAAAAATACAAATTTATTATTTTTTATTGCATATCTTGTCTGCTAAGTCTTTACTTAGTATTAATAAAATGAGGCCATCTATTGCATGTAAAAGCAACAAGCGAAACTAAATATAACTAAACCTCACCACTAACCGTACAACCTAGTATACTACAATCAAAACAATACTCATAAAATGATCCACAGGGCCCAGATTTCGATGCTGAAGGTGAATCCAGCTTATCAGTTACTGAAATAAAGAAACGAGCTGAAGAAATGGTTTTAGAACGAGAAAGAATGCTAAGTGAGGCAGCAGCACAAGGGGACAATGAATTGGGTGTAGAAGAAAGAAGAGAGAGAGAGAAAAAATTACGTATAGTTGATATAAAGGAAAGAGAGAAGGCAAGGCTAAAAGAGCAAGCACTAAGAAAGGAGAAAGAAAAGTTAAAAGAAAATGAGGGAATAGACTGGGGAATGGGTTAGTTGTTAGTATATACCATTAGTGATAGAATTCTGGCAAACCTTAGTATTAGTTCTATAACAATTGTGCCAAGTTTGGCTGCTATTTAAACCTTCATGTCTTGGATATGTCTTATAACAACTCCTTTTCGTAGGTGAAGATGACCAAGAAGAAGAGCCGGATCTAGCGGACAATCCATATGCATCAACTGCCAATGAAGAGCTATATCTTCAAGACCCAAAGAAAACTCTACGGGGTTTCTTTTCAAGGGAGGGCATTGAACTGGAGTATGATTGTGTGGAGAAAGGTGTTGGGCAGTTTGCTTGTAGGTAAGTGAATAGTAGTTTTAATGCTGCTTTCTAGTGGGGCATTGACCCCCATGATTTAGAGATAAAAGGTTGTGTTTGAATGTCCGTTAACAATGTTGCTCATAAAATATTCCATTTTTGATGTTGTATTTTTAATACTACTATTTTTTCATACTTAGTTTTGTAATCAAACACTGCAGTATCATTTTTCCCTCGTCAGTGTATTTTGTAATGGGTTCAGTTTATTTATGTAAAACATAAATTTTAACAAAAGAAAACTTTTACTGTTGTTTTTAGTGTTGAGTTACCAATAGATGATGCACAAGGACGTCCAGTTATAGCCGAAGTTATACATCGTGGTAAAAAGAAGGATGCAGTAGTGGCCTGTGCTTTAGAGGCCTGCCGTATCCTAGACAGGGTTGGCCTTCTGAGACAAGCTAAACATGGTAAGTTATTTTGAGCCAACTAAGACCTCCCGATATTCAAAGACAAGAAAAGGGTGGATAAATGAGGAAAATAATCTTAAAACAAGGTCTGGCGTTTGGTATTTGCCTGCAACCACAACTCAACTAAAATTGAAATAGGAGCCCTATAGAGGAGTGCCGTTTACTAGGCTGCATAAAATTAGTAATTCATTTAAGGGAAATTGTATATAATTTATGACAAATTACCAGATGCAATCCTTGAGATCTCAATAAGTTCAAACTTTATATAAAACGTAAACTTATAGAAAAATCCTAATATAATATTAAGGATTACATGTATGATAAAAATAGACTGTGAGATGGTAAACAAAAAAAACCTGGCCAAGTTTTTTGTGGGTTCTTCTTAGACCTGGACGCGTTTGGAACCCTCCTAGCTTTAGTTTTAGGTTAACGAATGCAGTTATCGCCATCACTAACATTAGTGTAACATGTTAAATGTATGAACGCTTCATAAGTGCCTGTCATAAGGTCTACATGAATAAAACATTTTTGAATTTAAATATATAATTTGACATAGTGTTGTTGGAATTGCAAGACGCGTGACGGTTTACAGTCGACATGGCGTGGAAGTCCATATCTCAGACCCAAACCCTAGCTTGTGCACTCAATGGACTGATTTATTGGTTTGAAATAAACTTGTACAATAATTTCACGTTGATTAACTGTTTATTTCAGAATCACGTCGACGCAAAGAACGCGACTGGGGCGCGGATGACTACTACGATTCTGATGAAGATACGTTCTTCGACCGCACTGGTAACGTGGAGAAGAAGAGAAAAACTCGTATGGTGAAGCTAGGTGTTACATCAGAATCCAGCAAACCACTCAGTTACTATGAACTGGTAAAATTTACCACTTGTATTATCTTTTACAGTTTGAATTTGTATGATGATTTTTTTATTAATTAAGAAGCTTAGACTTTTTACTTTATTACTGGTATGAAAGTAAAAAATGTAGTACTGTTTTAGTATTTTTAATGCTACAACAGTACTACATTTTTTACATATTGTAAGACAAACTAAACCGGAGCTTACCAAATATGGGTTTATTATAAGCATTAAAAATACTACAACAGTACTGCTGGTGTCTACTATCAGAACAATTTGCTTATTCGAACTGTATTCTGTTTCCTGCTTCTCCAAACATTCGGTAAAAAAGTCAAAAAAATAAAAATTTACAAACATTGAGATTTTCAGGTAAAAAAAATAGAAGAACTTGAGTTAAATATAACAAAAGAGGAGGCTTCAATCGAAAATATGCGAGAGGAGATGAAACAGAATGCACAATATACAGACAGTTTAGATGATTACATGAAGACAATTGATGCAATACCCAATTACCATCAGACAACTGAACACAAAGAGATGATTTCTAAATCTAAGGTACATTTTTAACAATATTTTTATAAATTTTCCACCGAAAATCGGGACATAAAATTAATTAGTGTAAGCTACAAAGAAAGTCTCTAAAATAGAAGTAATCTTAGACTTCTTATGTTGTATGTACTGCATATGTACAGGGTCATTGAATAAACAAAATGGCACCAATTCATTGGTGCTTAAAGTTGAAAGAGCACCAAGCGGACGTAGGTGTAAACTTAGTATTGACGACTTGACAGCCGCTTTTAATTGCATACAACAAGCGCTACCGCACCTGTCGTAAATAGTCATTCTGGCAAGGTTATGTCGAGTAACTTTAAATAAGACTTAGTTCTAAAGGATTTCATTGTATTTCTTAAGTATTAGTATAAAATATTCGATTGAAGGGCCATATAATTGATGTTAATATATAATGAAGTTATTCTTTTCAGTTAAAAATTAAAGAAATGCAAGTCGAATTAATAGAAATGCGCAGACTTGCGGAGATTGCAAAACCAACAAATTTACCAGAGCTTACAAAAAACAATGCTCCTAGTATTCCCATGAAAAAAACGAATTCTGTCATCTATGGAAAAAGGTATGTAATGTACAGATGGTTATGATGGTAATAACCTAACCAAACCTAATATTGTTTATAATATTAATACAGTTACACCCAATCTTGACTTCCAGTTTGACCCAACATATTAAATTATGTACCTTTGAATTCATGGTAAGTGCCAACATTGTGTAGACAGTGTTGCAAAAGTGTATTGGACCCTACCAACTGAGGTCAGTAAGAGGCCCCCATCACGCGCCACAGCATTCTGTCTAGATGGCTTCTTCATCTCAAATATAGATGAATATTTTTAACTGTTTTATTAATATTTATCATACAAATAATAATGAGGCTAACCAATTATTAATTTAATTCAAGCTGTGAATGCCAAGGGGGTAGGACTTCACTTTTGGGGGACTGAGTTCGAATACCGCTCACACTTCTAACTTTTCCATATTTTGTGCGTTTAAGGAAAATATTGTGCGGAAACCTGCATGCCTGAGCGTTCTCCATAATGTTCTTAAAGGCGTGTGAAGTCCACCAATCCACACTTGACCACCATGGTGTACTATGGCCACCATGACATACTCAGTAGGACCAGGACCAGTAATGGGTTGATTTAATGAATTATAAATGATATTTCAGGATACGGTTAAAGGGTGATTTAATGAAGAAACTACCAGTAAATCAAGTAACAAAAACAGAATTGCAAGAATTTGTTGAAGAAATTGACTCTGATGAGGACCCTGAGCCTTCTAGCAGTATAAAAGAATCTTCTAATAAAGAAACATTGCTTACTACTAACACCCGGGTTACTAATGAAGACACTCATCTTATAAGGACAAACAATTCTAGCAGAAAACCACCTAATGATATGGAATCTCCTGTTAATAAAAGCACTTCTAATACTAGTGAGGAACCATCTACTAAAGAAGCTTCGCATTTTAGTGGTATGGACATATTGGATGAAGAAAAGTTATCAAGTACAAAACAAAACAAAACTTCAAATGAAAGTAAAGCAATCACGGAAAAGAAAATGTATGGTCCAATGAGACCACCAGCAAACTATGTTATACCTGAAAGTTATTTTGATCAAGAAACTGATAGAGACTTACCTGAAATTACAGATGAAACAAATAGTTAATAAATATTTTTAAGTACTTCTAGTTTTTTTTTACTTAAAGCGATGTTTTTGGTTTATCACATATTTTCTAATTAACATCATATTTAATCATTTACAAAAATATATAGTTAATATGCACAGCTATAATAGGAAAGGAACAAAAAATTCATCACCCAATTATTTCCACTGACAGGGGTTAAAATTTGCTTAACCACCTGCCAAATCATGGCAAAAAGTAAAATAAGAAGTTAGCCCCCATTCAATTTTACATTATGATTTAGATATTAATTCCATCCATGCTCTTATGCTTGGAGAGTGGATAAACATGTCTAGCCTTGCTGTTGTAATAGAAATAGTGATCCATTTTATGGTAACTTCCTTATGGACTTACTAATATGTCCTACTAAAATCTGTGGTACAGTCAAAAAAATTTGGGGATTAGTTGAAAAACCTTTATAAACAGAGCACCACTTCATAAATATTTTTTTATCTGATAATTTCATAAATATTGTTCCCATTAAACTTGGATTATGGGAATCCCAGAGGCTAAGCCCTATTTTACCCCATTAACTGTAAAGAGCTGCATATACTTCATTTAAATATATATGCAGTATATCCTAAACTTTAATATATAATATTTAATACCAGTTGCATTTATCAAGAGAAAATAATAAAGATTAGGTAAGTTTACCCCTCTCATTGCAGTAATGCAAGGTCTAGTTACAGACTACACATTAAATAAATCAGCTGTATTCAAACACTTTTCCATTAAGTTACCAATGAGTGATCTGTTTAAACAACAAGTTTGTTTACTTGCTGCAAATTAAGTATTGGGATGAGACATTACCACTTTAGAAGAAGCACTATTAGAAGGGTAACTTTAAAGAGGAGCAGGTCAACTTTTTCTCAGTGGGATTACAACACAACTAGTAGGTACGGGTGTGACTTTAAATTGACGAGAATCGCTAAGATAAAACGCTGTTATTTCACATCACATCCTTTTAATTAGCCAAACTTAAACTTAATATTATTTACATACACTTGAATAACACAAATGTGTGGGTTAAACACAAAAGTTTTAGGTTATGGACTATCTTGTTGAGACCGTCGCTTCCTTCCTCGCTGCGTCTTGGAGAAGCTGCGTATCTACTTCATCAGCTGGTAATTGCACATATCGCACCACAGAACCCCTTATAAAACAGTTCTTTACTGATAACATGTGAGGATACTTGTCGGGATCTATGACGCTTATGTCCGACAATTTAATATTTAGATATTGGTCCACGGAGTGAAGGGTACCGCAAATGCTAAGATCATTTTTAAGCTCCACCACTACGTCCTTACCCACGAGGGATTTGAAGAAAGAGTAAAATAACATTTTTGTTTATTTTGATTCGACAAAGCGGCAAAATAATATTAGGAGAATGTGTACCTATTTGAAAGTGACAGCAGAAGTGACAACAGTTGACGCTAAGAATAGTATGTCAGTTCCATTTTGCACAGATAATGGAAATTTGAATATTCACCTCTTAACATAAAACAGTAAATTATACTGATGGCTATGAGTGAGTGAGGCGGATAAGTGCTGTAGGCCTTTCCGTAGCAAACCACCAACATTATCCTTTGGTTCAGGCAATTCTTATAATCTTGCCAACAAAAGGGCCGAACTATCACTTTTGCCTGGATACTGGGTGATAGTTCATCTCGATAAAAGTCATATCGATTAAATTTAATGGGATTGTGTATGAACCTGATTACTTTCTTTGGTTACTCAGTTCATTTTTAAGAACTACTCCAATATTTTGTCCATACTAAACTTCGAGCTTCGTGGCGCCTTTCTGCAGCTTGCAGGGCTATTCTGTATCACACTTTACCCCAAAATTTTGCTAGCCAATGTGGAAAATTACCATCAAATAATGCCTGGGTGGGCATTATTTGATGGTAACAACGTCGTGTCGTGATTGTGACGTGACAACGTCTTATAATTGGATGGAGGCGGCTGCACCCACGAAATGATTTATGCGGCGTTACCTCGCTCTGAGGCGTTCCATTCAAGGCTTGAAGTGCAAGCGAGAGCGCGGAACGAGCGGCAAAAGGACACAGTCGGCCTCCGCGTTCGACATCTGTCTCTCTCCTACTTGAGTGAGCGATGCATCCGCGTGGACAGCTTCTATACCATAATACATTTACATGTTTTCGGCAAGGATGAAGTGCAGTGAAAAGTGAATGTGGTGTCAATTGTTTATAGCAACGATAATATCTATCAAACAAAAAAATATTAAAATTTTCTTTTGAAAAATGCAACCATTCCATCAGTATTTTCTTACGACTTTGTCACTTCCAACTATCGTCAGTAAGCTGACTTTACAGACAACCAATTAAAAAAAAAATGTTTGGTTTTTTAAACAAAAACTCAGATGGAAACTTGGAATTCAGGATGCAAAATATAGATTTAACAGGTTATTCAGTGGAATCTTCAACAGTGGCTAGTTGTATTCGGTTTCAACAGAGGTACAGGATTGGCCTGCTGGAAACCGGTGTGAACTGAGTCCTAGACAATTGAATGCCAATTCTATGCGAAAATATATACACACATACACAGAGACAGACATACTTCTTTATTCAAATTGCTTAGCAGAGTAGCTTTTTTTACGCGTACATTACATAAAAACTATTAGTAGTAGGTAGTGAACTAATAGCGATATCTCCACTTCTTGTTGTTAATTATTGTCATCAATAAATTCTTATATTCTATTGTCACAAATGCTACTATTAAAAGTACTACTATAAAGAGAGTTAAATGCAATTTGCAAAGCCTGTTATAGTCCCATAATAAATCAGTTTAGCCATTCTGAAAAGTGTATCGAAGTTATGACTAAAAAAACAGCAAGACAATAAAATTATAGGCCATTCGATTTTCTTAAAGTGAAAGTGTCCGTGTTTATTCAAAACTTTAATCTACGGTAGCTACGCTAGCTACTAGCAGGAGTAGCAACGAATAAAAAAAAAGTTTTTGACCACAGACGTTATACTATAAAAGTATAAAATTAATTTATTTTAATGATATCTGAGACCCACAGTAGTCTTTGGTCATATTACTAATATTTAATCCGTGGACTACGAGTCATTTTGTGAATTTTGTGCATGTCAATGCATGGCGTTGGTTTTTAAAAGTTTAATTTAAATTAATGTTTTGTTACATGTTAGCGTTATAAAAAAGTTTACTTTTTCTAGTCTTTGTTTGAACATTAAGTGATTAATGTTTTAACAAGTTCTCTCTGTAATCGAAGCGTAGAAGGACTAGCAACATGACAACGGACGAAAACGCCGAAATCGTAAGTAAATGGACTGGAATGGATTATTCTCGAGAAACCACGTCTCACGTTATACTTAAACTCTAAACTACTTATTGTTTGTTATTCTTTTCCAGGATTGGGGTAATGAGAGGTTAAGTCGTGCCCAACGAGCAGTTGAAGCCAATACCTATGACGTAGACTCCTGGTCTCTTTTGATCCGAGAAGCGCAAACAAGGCCCATAAATGAAGTCCGGGCGATGTACGAGAAACTTATAGGATCGTTCCCGACTACGGGAAGGTACTGGAAGATTTATATAGAGCAAGAGGTAGGTTTCTATTGATTTATGTTGGAGATAGTAAACCTTTGATGTCTTGTTACTGTGGGAATAACTGTTATGATTGTTAAACCTTTTAAACTGTCATAAATTTGATAATATTTGAATTTCGATAACAAAGCTACATTTGAACATCATCAGGGCTTTATTTGGTTTTCAAGTAGGCCTATGCCCCACAGTTGACATGAATAAAGCTCTTTTACTTTTTGAAGCAGTGATAGCCCAGTGGGTAGGACTTTGACTCAGCTTTCGGGGGGCCCAGTTTGATTCCCAGCAAGTACCTCAATTTTTTCAAAGTTGTGAGGGTTTTAAAATATCACTTGCGGTGAAGGAAAACATTGTGAGAAAACCTGCATGCTGGAGCATTCTCCGTAACAATTTCAAAGATGTGTGAAGTCCACCAATATGCACAGAGCTAGCGTGGACTATGGCCTTAACCCCTTTTCATTGTGGGAGGAGACCCGTGACCTGACGTGGCCCAGAAACAGGTTGACATGATGAAAGCGCTTTTATAACAAAGGTCCAAAATAGCTTAGAAACACATTTGCAGTTTGTGTCACTTCAGCAACACCAGTTTTTAGATTTGCAGGAGACCCTCCCAGCGGGAGAAACTCTGAGCATCATCATGTTAAATTGTGAGAAAAGTAAATTAATAAAAAGTAAGGGTTCACCAACAGCAAACTCATACTTTTACAATCTGCTATGAACATATTACTTAACTAGTGCACATATAAAGCAGCATGCTGCACCACCTATTATGGGTTAATCTTCCATATTAATAATTATAATATTTACTCAAGTATTTCAATCATCCCCATTTTTAAATTACAGATGAAAGCGAGAAACTTTGAAAAAGTTGAAAAGGTCAGTATAGTTCTAGTATAAGTTCAAAATATAATTAAAAATTTTAAAAAGCTGTGATAAATATTAGTATAAGAATAAAAAGAGAATACACTAAATATTAAAAGCCATAAATTATTACTGTCTATTGGGCATAAATGACTGAATTGTATAAAAAATAGTTTTAAGAGAAAATAAATATAAAACAGAATCTGATTTATGTTTTTATTCAGCTAGGGTTGTTGTGTTCAGACATGTTGGAGGTGATTTTCTTTGGCAAATTTTATAATATTACAATAGGATACTACTATATACTAAGTTACTTTTCAAATGGTCAAGCTACAGTGTATTGTAGATCTCGAACATAATAACCATAATAAAAAATAAGAATATTGCTTATAAAAATGCAATGATATTAAAATACTTTGCCATCGAAGGTCACTTTTGACATGTAATTTTCCCTATTATATTATTTATTTACTTATTTATTTACTATTCATTTTAGGTTCCAAGTTTTATTAAAGGTAAATATTCCATCAGGAGAAATAGGTTACACTTTCCTTGTTTATAATATCTTTATCTCTGATGGAATTTGTAAATTAGAATTAGGATAATGAAGAACCTGAAAGACTTATTTGTTGCCACTGATGCCTGATGGCACTAGACATTATTGGCTAATGTCACTGATGGCACTAGAATTGTTGGCTAGTGTATCACAAGTTTGTTTCTCCCTCATAGATATTCAAACTATACTTCACATATATGAAAATTTGATAAAAATAACTCAATAATCTAAAAAAGTTATAAATAAATTGAAAAGTGATCTTTTCTAGCCCCAAAAATACCTGACAAGAATTAGGTATTCTTAAATACAATAATTAATTGGGCTGGAACAAATAAATTCTGAATTAAGTAAATTATCATTTATTCAATTCTTGTATCTATTGAGAAAACTTTATTCTTAATTGCATTTTTGTAATTTTTTTTGTTCTTCTCCTTCCTGTAGTTCTCGTAGCACAAGATATATATATTATATCAGGCTAGTTGAAATAGGAGGTATGATAGCCGAGTATTAATTATAGTGTTAACTTACATTACACACTTCTTGAGATCAATACTTTCTGAGAAATAAATGTATGAAAATTTCATAAAAAATTTGCGGTGGCAACCAGAAAATCAGCTGTTTATATTTAAAAACAAATGGTTAAAGGACTACTGTGTCAGCGGCAAAGAGTTTATGAACCTATAATATATAAACCATAATTCATACCCACGTTTACATATACACAACATGCTTCTGAATGTCATAGGGAATGTACCTATAACAAGTGACCCAATCAGTGGTGGGAGGGGGTCCTTTTTAATATCCTGCTTCCCTTGATCATTAATCCTCTAGAGAAATCTAAGCAAAGGTCCTGTTACAAAATATTTTAAAACATATTTATGAATTTCTTTGTGAAACATCTAAATTTTTCACAAATATCTGGAGTCTGGGGAGACCACCCTTAGACCCCTCATCATCTCTCTCTATTGTATATACCGAGGGGGAGGGAGGGGATAAAAAAATACTATATTGTGGTAGTATGGTTATGTTCCCTTATTTGATATTACAATTATTTCTCTAAATCGAGTATTAGTGATCCTTTTTAACCGTGGTTTATTACCCTTATTCCAACTAGCCTTTTATGTCTACAGCCAGCACCACTAGTAAATACTTTATGTAGTATTCAGTAGTATTATTTAAAGTCTACAAAATGTCCTTACTTATACTAGGGGTACAGTAATGGATTCAGTGTCCTAAACATAGTATCAATGTGATGGTAGACCTACAGGTAAGCATTAAGTTAAAACTTCTAAACGTTGTCTTTTATGTAAGCTCTAAAAATATGAATTAAGCGACAATATTGGAAACTTCTTAAGTCTGAAAGCTTACTTTTCCGTAGATAAAGGGTATGTATTAAATTGCTAAGTAATGTTAAATCTTAGAGCCCTTTACATACATACATATGCACATTGCGTGCAGTTGATACACGTTTTGCGAACTGGATACATTTTCGCATTAAAACAACCATCTTTTTAGCCTATATTTAAGAAAATCTTCTTTTATCTATTCATGTACATTTTTCAACACTATTTTTTAAACATAGGAAGGTATTATAAATTGTACTGGGTTCGCCGCAAGCAGTAATGATGTCGCCAGGTGCAAGGTCTTTAATCTTTATAACTAACTATATATAACTGATTTCGTCTTCAACTTCTATCGACAATTTTTGCCTATCGGGCGTTTGCTATAGAATGCTATAGCAATCTATCGATTAATTCTTGCGTGGCAATTTTTTGGATCCAGTTGTACTGGCCAACAACGCTAACCACGCGGAAATTCATCTTCTGAATATTTTTGTAGCAATAACGATGGAAAGCCAGTATCGTCAACGTTTTATCGACCCGTATCTGTTGATCAGCCAAAGCTATCACACCGATTCTTATATATTGTAGCGCTTGACGGTACATAGATTTGTTTGGTAACACCTTAAATGGTTTTATGAAAATTCCTTAGATTTCTCGGCCTAAAATATAGTCTAAGGCACTTTCAGCTCCAACCCCACCAAACATGACCGGTTTCTGTATGATGGAAGGACAAATGCACGAAGGTATATAGCATATTTAGTTAATCATGTCTTATTCTACACATGACATTGACGTGTCATCACATTATGAGTTCAGCTCATAATTTTAAATAAACAGGAAGTGAAAAACGCATAAATCTGTTATATCTGATTCACGTTGTCTGTGCCTGTGCCAGTTGTTTCAGAGGTGCCTGATGAAGATTCTCAACATCGAGCTATGGCGCCTCTATCTTAATTACGTTAAGGAAACCAAATGCATGCTACCCACATACAAGTACGTATTCTAAACGCTACCATAGTTTTTTATACTTTTTTCAATATATGTATCACAAGAATAGTAAGTGGCCCAAGACCGTCCCTTGTAAAGGTCCCCTAAATAAAACACAAAAATACCAATTTTTTTTGATAAGTTAAAAATAGTAGATTATAAAAAATACTTATTTTAGTGCCATCTTCTATTAGAGTTTTGCTGTACCACTAGAATTAACTGTACTTAATTATCAGCTGTTCAGGCTCATGTTAAACCACTGGCATACATTTTTCTACCAGGAAATTCGTCTTCGACCAGGCCTACGCTTTGCTCTTGTTTGTACTGTAGGTATATGAATGTTACCAATTGGACATTTCTTTCATTGTGACTTAATGAAAGCGTTTGATTTCTTAATGAACTTATAGCTGTGCCCGCGTTCTTCGTCCATTTTTATTACGGTTTTAAAATAGCCTATGTTCTCTCCGTCTTTTCAACTTGTTCTATGCCGAAACTGAGTTGATTGGTTAGTTAATAAGATTGTTAAGCAAACAAACAAACACACTTTCGCATTTATAATATTAGTAAGAATCATAAGAAATATTATGTTAGCTAATTGCATGTTTCAGAGAGAAAATGGCACAGGCGTACGATTTCGCACTGGACAAGATCGGTTTAGATATCCACGCTTACCCAATATGGAACGATTACGTAACGTTCTTGAAAGCCGTCGATGCAGTGGGCTCGTATGCTGAGAATCAGAAAATTTCTGCCGTCAGAAAGGTGAATATAGTCCTAATTGAATAAGTTCTAATATGAATTGAATATAAACAAAAGGGACAACAATTTTGATAATAATGACCAACGCCCGAGGTTAAAATAAACACTTCAATCAAATCGAATTCCTCAGATGGCTATAATAAATAAATAAATATAGATGAGCTATAAGTATCTTATATTTTGGTTAACAAACCGTTCTCATCTTGAGTCCTAACACGTGAAATTAATAACAATCAATCTAATCTGAAATCTTTCTAGCCAGATTGTATTTAGTAATCCCATCCTTTTCCTACTCATATTTACGACTGTTAAATGAAATCTGTAGTACATGATTTTCTAGTATCCAAATACTGGAACTTCAGAGTAAAGTGGATCTTATCTTCATTGTATTAAAGCTGAAATTTGCCTCTGACTCTTCAGCTAGGGCTTTTGGTTGAACGTTTGTAAAATAACAATCAGAAGTACAGGTTTTGCGACTCTAAACCTAGAGATATATCCCCATTTTAGTAAGGCAGATTGTAACCGATTTAATTTAAAGTTCGTATGTAGGAGTTGGAAATGGATAAAATCGTTAAATTAAATTTGTCAAATGAAGATTTTGGATTATATTGATTATTATTAATTTAACATTTTAGAAGACTAGAACGTTTTGTAAACACAAAATTTAAGGTACTTGAAGCTCGAAATACATTCAATAAAACTAATAATATTTCTCAGGTATATCAAAGGGCAGTCATCACACCCATAATCGGCATCGAAACACTGTGGAAGGACTACATAGCGTTCGAACAAGGCATTAATACTATTATCGGTAAGATTATTTAACAGGTACTGAGAGAATACCAGCGTTGTGGATACATTAGTATCCGGAACATTAAGCTGAGTCAGAACATTTTTATTGGCACGACAAATTATAGACTTAATCTATTAAGTATGTATAATTAAGTATTAAATTATAAGTTACTCCGTATGTAAGTCTGTTTGTGTTGTTCTGGTAAATAAACATATTCTATTCTATTTAATAAAATATGTTGATAATGCTACCAAATCTGCAGCAGAATATTATAAATATTTATATTTATAATATTCTGCTATAAAATTTTTATATTTACAGTATATACCCATTACACTACGCTGTACGCAGTAGTCAATTACGCTGGTCCAGTGCAAATTTTTGGACTCCACATTATGGAGAACTATCAGGCATGCAGGTTTCCTCACGATATTTTCCTTCACCGTTGAAGCAAGTGATTTTTTAATTGCTCTAGCTTTTCTAAGTTATGTCTGTTTCACACATATAAGTTAGAAATGTTAGAGGTGCGTGCGTGTATTCGAGCTCGGTCCCCTGAAACCGAAGTCGAAGTCCTACCCACTGCGCTATCACTGTTTCTTACCCACTTGTCTATCGCCGCTTCCTTTCATACGTGTAATAAAAGGGTGCAGTGGGTGTTTCATCAACAAATCAACATTGCACGACAGTTTTTACGACCATTTTTTTAGCTCCACGTAATTTGTACTATCCAATAAACGTTTTAGCGGAACGTATGGCAATGGAACGGTCGCGGGAATACATGAACGCGAGACGTGTTGCCAAAGAGCTTGAGACGGTCACTCGAGGTTTGAACCGAAACATGCCCGCCACACCGCCTACCGTCGACCGAGAGGAGATGAAACAGGTAAAGTCCATTCGCTTAGATACGGTCGCCTTTGCGCCATGTCGTCGAAAGGACACATCCTTTGGTCGCATCATCCGCAGGAGAATATGGCATTGCGATATAACGCAGTGCCATGCCGTATTGGAAGGTCATATTTATTGACTTTGGCAGAAGATCTATTTTTGTACTTTATGTAGTACCTACGTCGAAAAGATGTTGTTCTAGGTATTGATATTTTAATATGGATTTAGAACGAAATGACGTTGGGTCCTTTATTATAAATAGGTACAGGACACAATAAACCCAACCCGAATTCGCGTGATGTAAAATAGTGTCTATTTTACTTTCGTTTAAATACTCATATTTTTCATTTAAATTTTCCATTAATTTTTCTTTCTTATTTATATTCGCATTTATAATAATACCGTAAAAAATTAATAACGGTGTCCTGTGACGCTGTCGCGAGTCAGTGACAATACGTGTAGGTATGCGTTTACGCAGAGCCTAAATCCTAGTATTAACAGCATCACTGAAGCACTTAAACATACCAAGAAATTCAAAACATTCAACTCTTAGGTGGAACTGTGGAAGAAGTATATAGCCTGGGAGCGTTCAAACCCCCTACGTTCAGAGGACACGGCGCTGGTGGCCAGGCGCGTGATGTTCGCGATAGAACAGTGTCTACTGTGTCTAGCCCACCATCCGGATGTGTGGCACCAAGCTGCGCAGTTTCTGGATCATTCTGCGAAGCTCTTACAGGAGAAAGGGGTAAGAACTGAACTCTGAGGCAAGAAATATCTTTTATGCTAAACTATGCATTCATACTATAACATTCATCCAATTTGTATTATTATAATAGAATTGAAACAAATATACAATTGATATACAGGTAATGGCATGTGTCAAGAATTCATAAATGCTGACTGAAATTTTTAATTTTTAAAGTCTTTTTAAACTTTGTGAAATAGTAATAAAAGCAATATCATTTAATCATTTAGAACTTCTCGGTATCTCCGAATCGCGACTCCTCATTATAAACTGCAGGTGCGTGCCGAGTCTTTGAAGTAGCCGACGCCTTTTGGGATTACGCTGCTGCTCAAAAGCCCGCCAATTGTGGGACCTATCGATTACATTATATACACATACATTGTTGACGTATTTAGGACTCGAACGCCGCGCGCCTGTTCTCTGACGAGGCGGCCGCTGTATACGAGAGAGCCACCAGCGGCCCGCTCAAACATTCCACCCTCTTGCACTTCGCCCACGCTGATTACGAGGAGAGTAGACTGCATTATAATAAGGTATTTATTTTAAATTAGATTCAAGTTGTGTTAAATCCATGTGCCTAATATATTTTTACGCTACTTATAAGCTATTTTTTTAAATTAAATTTTCATCGATAAAGTATCAGTCAATTAGAATGGTACTGAGAATTTTTACTATGGATACAGGTCCATCAAGTGTACACACGTTACTTGGACATGGAGGACATTGAACCCACGCTAGCGTACGTGCAATACATGAAGTTCGCGCGCAGGGCGGAAGGCATCAAGTCCGCCCGGACAGTGTTCAAACGTGCCAGAGAAGATCCCAGGTAGGTGAAATAACATGTTTAAACTTCTGTAACAAATAACTATAAAAATTGTGAGCCGTCACTGCCTGGCAGATGTGAAACATCGAAATTATTTTTTACAAGTATTACTTGTGACATCTTGTGCCTATTAAATAGGCACAGTACAGATTATGACAGTTTATACAAAGTACAGATTATGACAACAACTAAATATGACATGATAAAAAAAAACAATATTACGAATTTTCTCCAGAAAATGATGACTGTTTATTTAAATAAATATACATTTATTTTCTTCATAAACAAAATGTTTTAATTCAAAAAGTTCTTTAAAAAGCTGACAACTTAAGTATTTTCATCAACGTATAGTACATATATTATATCATAAAGCGTGGCGATGCGTCGCCACGGCTTGTGTTGCCACGCCAACAATCAGGTTTACCCTCCGGCTATAGATGTCTCACATCAAAAAGAAGCATCGAAGTGATACGTGAGCGAAACAAGGGAATTATTGATTTGCGATTGGATGTGTCTTCTGGAACTTGTACTGCTTAGAAGCTTAAAGTCTTATAAAAGTCATCAGGTATTCTTTTTCCACATAAAAGAGCCCTAGCACGTAATAATATTAAAATATCACAGATTGGAAATAAAATGCGTATATTTTCATTTAGGTGTCTTTATTTGTCACACTCATAACCTTCCCGAATTTATGTGTGAAAACTAAAAGGTGTGAATAGGTTGCAAATTATAAGCTTTTATACGAATTATCGCCAAGCATTCATAAATCTAAATTGTTGTGTAGACTTAAAGATTTCATCAAATTATAAACTCAGAAGTCTCGTTAATATTAATACCATTTTGGCTTTAAAAGACCTCCAAGCATGCAAGCAATATATCAAATAGTCTGTGATTAATAAAAAAACTGAAGAAAAATAGAATTTAAGTATGTTTACACACATACTTTGGGTTAATACATAGATTACATTAAACTCTAACCGTTTCCCACTGTTTTCACAGAAATAAACTTGGAAGAGGGAAAAAAATAATTTTAAATAGTGCTAATAATAGGTCGAGTTCGGTATCATATTATGTAAAGAGTTCATTTTTACATTCCAAAAAGGCATTTTACTTAATTTTAAGCAGCGTAGTGTGTGGTATTAAAAATGTCATAATAAAATCTATCCACTCATTTAGCGGTGCGGTGATATCCCATTAGGTAGGACTTCGACCTAACTTTAGAGGGACTGACTTCGGATCCCAACACGCACCTCTAACTTTTAAGTTATGGTCGCTTTAACCAATTAAAAATAACTTGCTTCAACGGTGAAGGAAAACATTGTGAGAAAACCTGCATGTCTGAGAGTTCTCCATAATGTTCTCCAAGCAATCGTAGGCCGGCTTGGTGGATCCTTCTCAATGTGGGAGGAGACCGGTGACCTGTAGTGGCCGGTAAAGGGTTGATATGATGATGATCATTGAATCTTTTAGTAATATGCGTAGAAAAAAATATGTACTTGGCTGTTGCAGGTCTCTATACCACGTGTTTGTGGCAGCTGCTCTGATGGAGTACTACTGCTCGAAGGACAAAAACATAGCCTTCCGCATCTTCGAGCTGGGCCTTAAGAAGTTCTCGCACATACCTGAATATGTGCTGTGCTATATTGACTATCTATCGCATCTTAATGGTTAGTTTAAGCCATTAAAAATAAATAAATATACCACGGCAATACACACATCGGAGCCTACTAGAACCAGTTTTATTTACAAAGCATACGCGGCCGGGCGGCCCGCGGCATTTTTCTTGTTTTTAGCATTTCTATACCCGTCGTAACTTCTAAATTTGAATTATTTAAAATTGAAATTGCATGTACAAAATCAATCTTAATTATAAAACTATTTATTTGTATAATGATTAATGGCATGTTAGATGCCATAATTTCGCCATCTTTCAAATGTACCAGTGTTTTGATTGACGACTTATGACAAAGCGGTTATTGTGACTTAACTATAACTGATAGATACAAAGCCTTGTGGACTTTTTTGTATCATCAATAATTTTCGCAGCGTACGCCAGTAAAGCTTAAAGTCGATATGACATCTTTAGCAAAAATCGTTATATTTCAGCCAATTCACAGGAAGCTTAATTAAAATATACACTAAAACCTTTCGCATGATTCACTCTATTCATTAGTGAAAACCGTATGAAAAGCTGTTCGGCAGTTTTTCAGTTTTTTTGCGCCCAGGCAGACAAACAGACGCGGCGAAGGACTATGTTTTATGATATGTAATGATAAGGATTAGTAAGGAATTAGGGTTTGTAGGACCCTAACTATTCATTTAAATCGATGATTACTTTATTGATGCCTATTTTTTTAATACAGAGGACAACAACACTCGCGTTTTGTTCGAGAGGGTCCTATCATCGGGCAGTTTGAAGCCAGAGAGCTCAGTGGACATTTGGAACAGATTTCTGGAGTTTGAGTCCAATATTGGCGACCTGGTCAGTATCGTGAAGGTGGAGAAGCGAAGACAAGCTGTTCTTGAAAAGGTGAGACTGTTTCTACTTATTATTCATCATCGTAGTGGCCCCTCTTTCATATATGCTATCATTTTTTATCGAATCTTAGCTTACCTTAGTACGAAATTTATAAAGTGCTAATCGCAGGTTGGTTTTGACTATAATTCTTGTAACGTCAGAGTAAAATGGAATGTCACAAAGCTCTTTTTTTTCCGCACTAGTATCCGCACGTTGGGTTCGTACCATTATTTATAAGAGGAATAAAAATCATGTCTGTTGTATGGGAGCCCCTTGAATTTTATTTTATTCTATTCTATAGTATTTTATATAGAGGCAAAAGAAATACATGATCTGTGAAAATTTGAACTGTGTAACTATCACGGTTCATGAGATACGGCCCGGTGACAGACGGACCGACAGTGCAGTCTTAATAATCATGTTTCACGGGTCAAGTTTATCCTTTGCGTACTGAACCTATAAAACTGGATTACAGAATTATTTCTTTAACATCTTGCTTCGTTTTAGCTTGAGCTTGAGTCGTTTTCGAGTACAAAAACAGTAACGTTAAACGTTACTGTTTTGGTACTCGAAAACGACTCTAATGCAAAGTATGCAAAGTTATACTAAACGTACTGATACGAAACGCTAAGGCGTATTAAATTTACTTAAGCACCTTACATCTAGTTCGCGTTTTACTGTCATATCAAGCCATTTGATCATAAAACCTTGCTTCTTAAGCTAAGCCACTATGGTATCCAAAACGTTGCACTAAATTTGGTTGCCTCTTATCTCAGCAATAGAACCCAAAGAGTTTGCATAAATGATGCAAAGTCTCAGGGTTCAAATACCTCAATGGGTGTCCCACAAGGCTCGATTTTGGGTCCTTTTCTATTTTTAGTGTATATAAATGATCTACCGTACCATGTCAGTGGAACATGCGACATTGTATTGTTTGCAGATGATACATCTCTAATTTTTAAGACTGATAGGAGTAAAGATAACTCTGACGAAGTAAACCGTGTTATGTCGCATGTGTCGCACTGGTTTACAGTTAACAACTTACTTTTAAATGCAAAAAAAACAAAGTGTGTCGAATTTATCTTACCAAATGTAAAGAAAATTGATAAAAATATAATGATAAATGGTGAATCACTAAAAATAGAGACTTCCACAGTTTTTCTGGGCGTGACCTTGGATAATAAGCTACAGTGGGGTGCCCATATAGATTCACTAGCGGGTAAACTAAGCTCGGCTGCCTACGCAGTCAGAAAAATTAGACAGATTACTGACGTTGAAATAGCTAGGCTAGTTTATTTTGCGTACTTTCATAGTGTTATGTCCTATGGAATCTTGTTATGGGGTAAAGCAGCTGATATCGAAACTATATTTATATTGCAGAAAAGAGCTGTACGGTCAATATATAAACTTAAATCACGCGAATCCCTCCGTGAGAAGTTTAAAGAAATAGGCATACTTACTGTAGCTTCACAATATATTTATAACAATATAGTATTTGTAAGACAACATATTAGTCTTTATAAACAAAAAGTGGACATAAACAGTCGACTTACAAGAAATGGTCATAAATTAGTGTCATCTGCATATCGTCTGCGTAAGGTACAGGGATCATTTGTGGGATTGAGTATACGCTTTTATAATATGATTCCTAAGGTGATTTTGGACCTGCCAATGCACAAGTTTAAAGAATTTGTTAAAACACATTTATTAGAGCGAGGTTACTATACAATTGATGATTTTTTTAATGACAAGGTTGCTTGGAAGCATCAGGCTCCGCTTTCAGCTCTCACAAGATAGAAAAATGAATGTTAAAATACAAAATGTAAATTGTTGATGTTGGAAAAGAGCAACTGCTGAGTTTCTTGCCGGCTTCTTCTCGGTAGAATCTGCCTTCCGAACCGGTGGTAGAATCACTACAAACAGACAGACTTGACGTTTCAAAAGTGCTTATATTAGGCCTACTTGAAATAAATGAATTTTGAATTTTGAATTTTGAATTATCACGCACTCAAGATATTTTTAAAAATATTTTTGCAGAAAAAAATTTATTTAACTGAAATTAAGCAGATTAAAAGGCATATTAATATATGATTTTATAATTATACTAACCGATAAAAAAACCGATTATTGTCTGCAGATTAAAGAATTTGAAGGCAAGGAGACCGCTCAGCTTGTAGATCGATACAAATTCTTGGATCTCTACCCCTGTAGCATCGCCGAGTTGAAATCTATTGGATATACTGAGGTAAGATTGCCATTAGACTCGAACTTTTTCATTACACCAATTTTTATTTTTTTTATTTAGTATTTTTAGTTTTTGACAGGACAACTTAATTCCTCTTTTTGTATTAAAAATCATTATTTAATATTTCTTCTGTGAATATTTGCTGTTTATTAAATAAATGTTTATTGTCAATACACGGCTCGATCATGCATGTATGAACTGAGAAATACTACACTTTAACTTGCCATACTCATTAAACCCAGTGTTTTTTTCGCATATTTTTTTAGGTAGCATCAATGTCCAACAAATCGTGGGCTCTCGGTGGACCCCTAGCAGGGATATCTCCAGAACTGGCTGCTGTTATATTGGGACAAAAGTGAGTTAAATAACTAACACAATTTATCATCATCTCTACCTATAGACGTCCACTGCTTAACTTTGTTCATAATGTTAATTTTTACACTCCAGCTATTTGTATCCAGCGACCTCGCAAATCGCTTAATGTTGTATGTCAACATTGTTTGGTTTCTAATAACGGTGCCCTTTTCTGAACCCTACATTTCTTATTTGATCACATAGAGAATTTTCTAAAACGGTTCAACGGGTATATACCGGGATAATATTTTGGGATAGTTAGATTCTGCCTGTGACATCCAATTTGATATTTCGTACCTCCGCAGTCACGTCGTTACCGCAACTGGGTCGAAATATCGACACATCCCAAAATATTTTTGTGGTATGTAACCGTTGAACTATATTTAAGAAATGTTGATTGACCGCGTAAATCTTAGTTTAAAATCTTTAGTCACATACAGATGCTCTGAACATGCATCTTTCGACGACCTAAGTCTTCAAACGCATTTTATACTTACCTATTACTCATATATCGATTTTTGAACTGTCATTAGTTCTCTTAAAAATTCTAGACAGTTAATTTAAATTTCTTTATTTCAGGGATAATGATCCGAACAAAGATATAGCACGACCTGATACGAGTCAAATGATTCCCTTCAAACCTAAAGTCAACCCACTACCGGGAGAGCATCCTATATCTGGTAAGTTAAAAGCAACAGGTAACTTTATGGTTTTCCTTCAGGGTTAAGTCTTATAAGTTTTCCAAATGAGGAACACCAAAGTTGGTCACTCATCTAGATATCATCTTGGGTTACAGTTAGTTTACTGGCACAAACGACGTTTTACGTATTTGTTATTTGCGTATAGCTTTAGACATTTAATTACTGTAAAACGTTTTTTCTTAAATCAAATTCATCATTATCAGAGAGAGATTCAGAGAACAGATGTTGTTCCAAATTGATGAAACGGTTTAACGCGTTGCCGAAGTGGACAGCGCCAAATTTTTGAATGTGTCTGATTTGTTGTGCCATATCTTCAGGCAAAAATAACTTATTCTCTCTTTCCAGGTGGAACGTTTCCCATGCCACCGGCTGCGTCGCATTTATGTACTTTGATGCCGCCGCCCACAAGTTTCCGAGGTCCATTCGTCTCCGTGGACAGACTCATGCAGTTGTTCAACAGGATCTCACTGCCTGACAAACGTGAGTACCCTTTGAGAACGTTTCATTTACATACATTTTAGACATTTTAGAACCAGCGCGACTGCTTTGCCAATTAAGGTACGGTTTTCGTGAAACTGATGCTGAAATAATTTAATTTACTTATAAAGACTGCTGGCGCCATCTAGTGGGAAGATTGTACTTTTCAGAATACTTTTCAGAGAAAAATACTTCAAAAAATACGAAAACTTGGTCGGGTTTTATAATTTTGCTGTATGCTGATGAGTGGGAACTTTTTATTTTGTGGTGAGAACTTAAGATCAAATTTTATATGTAATTTGTCAAATCTTGTTACTGTGATAGGTAACCTGATATGGATTAAATTCCTCAGTGACGTCAATAATTTCAGAAGGTAACAAAATACCTTTTTCTACTAATACGATTGCCTAGAAAAGATCTCTAGTAAGCGATAAGGCCGCCTTATTTAACTCTACTATCAATCTTTACTTATTGTGGTGTACAAATGAAGTGTATAAATATATTACATAATTCCTAAGACATTACTTATAAGTTCTTAACACATGTTGAACATTGTTTTACTTTTTCGTAGCGCCTCCTCCAAGCCAAGAAAACGGTTGTGACACCAAGCTTTTTGACTTAGCACGCTCCGTGCATTGGATTGTGGATGATGATGGCATCAGCACCAACAATAAGGTAAAATACCAAATATTTATTTATATAAATACTAGCTGTTGCCCGCGACTTCGTCTGCGTTTGATTTTGTTTTTTGATGTGGCATTAAATTTAGTTGTAGATCTAAAAATAATTAAAGTATTCAGTATCGCTAAGCCTTAAATGAGGGTTTTGCTGCTGTCCGCTCTGTGGAGGAGTTCTGTCCCTTATCTTCAACCACAGTTTGGGCAAAGTGAAACACATATTATAACCTCTATAGTACAAAAATAATTATTTAAATCGGTTTTAATTTATCGGAGTTATGGTGTAAAATCGTCAAACACTCATCCCCTCTCCCAAAGGAACCGAGCTTAGTGTCGGGATAAAAAGTATCCTATATTACTACTAACACTTACAAGAATATGTGTACTCAGTTTCATGAGGATCAGTTAAGTAGTTTTTGCGTGAAAGCGTAACAAACAAACTTACATTGACATTTATAATATTAGTAGGGATAAGTGCCTCAATGATTTATTGAGCTGGTAAAACATTTTTTTTTTTATTCCAGTAATAGCAAAAAAATTAAGAAATATTTCAGTAAATATTTAATTTAGTGAAGACACTGTCTCTACATGTCTTAATTTGTTGTATAAGAAATCTGTCAAAATAGGTTTATTTAATTACCTGTTAAAAACTAAAAAAAAAAAAATTATGATTCTCATTTTATGAATATGAATACACATAGAAATTGAAACTACAATACAATATAAATGCGCTTTAATTTCTGTACATTTCTTTTAGGTAGTTTACTTTGATTCAGGTTCATACAAAGTCAAATTTTTACGTCATAAATAATCAAATCTGGTTGTCAAAGAGCTAATCTCGTGAAAAAACAGTTTTTTTATTAAGATGTTTTCGACTTTTAATAAGCAAGCCTCTCCGTTAAACTTTTAATTTAATTTAATTGTTCTCAGCTTAAATGTTATGTATTGTTGTCTGTTCCTGAGCCTATCAATGTACTTGCTGAGTCGAAACTGTTAATTGTATATTATGATTATTTGTTTATTGTTGGTTGATTATTAGTGCTGCTCTAATGTTTTGTATAATATAAATTAAAAAAAAAACTGTAAGGCGTAGGTATTATTTTGCGCTCGCGGTCGGCGGTGTCCTTGGTCCGTTGCTGCAGCAGTCTAGTTGATTGTTGTGTATCTACTTTATTTTGTGTTTTTATATAATTAACGTTTACTCCTATCACAAAACATACTTACAAGTCTATATGGTTTTTATTACGCTTAAGGAGTACACGATAATATGTACCGTTTATATATTGACGGCGGAGTGGCGCAGTGGGCAGCGACCATGCTTTCTGAGTTCTAAGCCGTTGGTTCGATTCCCACAACTGGAAAATGTTTGTGTGATGAGCATAAATGTTTTTCAGTGTCTGGGTGTTTATATGTATATTCTAAGTATTTATGTATATTATTCAAAAAAATATTCATCAGTTAGATCAGTACCCATAACATAAGCTACGCTTACTATGGGGCTAGATGGCGATGTGTGTAATGTCGTAGTATACTTATTTATATATATGTATTTTGTGGGTCTACAGGCTCGTCGACGAAAAGCAGGTGAAGATTCCGATGACGACGATTTGGGCGTGGCGCCACCACTCAACGATATCTATAGACAGCGACAGCAGAAGAGAGTTAAGTAACCCGGAACATTGTAATATAATAATTGATATTGATGTCTGAAATAAAATAAAATAATGTTTTAACGAGTATTGGAATTCTATTTCGCCCCTTAATTTAAAATTTCGTAGCCCAGCAAGAGTTTGTAGTTACTTATTGAGCGCAGACTTGCTCTTAAGATAAAGACTTGTGTTAAAAATATTTAATTATAATTATAAACATTACCGAGTAATTTCTATATTTATAATTATTTATCCCAAAACCTTAATAAATAAGTACTTCAAGATTTATGCGTAGAAATAAATTCCATCCCCAAGAGTGTAAACTATGAAGGTATGTTTTGGATTTTTTTGTCTTAAAACTTGGCATTTGACTTTCTTTACTATTCCATGATTCGCCTTGTTAAGGAAACTTTTACACAAGGACTGTCATTTTATTAACGTAGCAAATAAATTTTTGGTGATGAGTAATGACATTACCAAGATACAAACTGGTTCATAGTGTTTATATTCCCTTTGTATGCTTGGAATTAAAAATAAAACTCCATTTTGTTATTGCAATAATCATACTGTATTTGATAAAAGCTTCAATAGTTACTTTGAAATAACTAATTAGATCTGATATATTAAATATAGTCTATTCAAAAGATAACAATAGAAATCATACTACCATGTACACATTTTTCATGTAATGTACGCATCATAAATGTCATCTACTTGAATAAAGATATTTTTTTACTTGGACTTTCAAAATATATTCTATACAGTTTTTATTTGTTGCTTCATTGATTGCAGAAGTAGCATTAAAACACTATAATATATCATAGATTTTATTTTAATAATAACCTATCTATGAATTGCAAGATATATATATAAATTAAAAACGAAAAAATCGCTTCGAAGACGCGAAGAAAGATCTTAAATTTTAAAAATATACTTCAGTTATATCACAAATAGCGGTTTATCTAGACCCTAGAGGATACATTAATAAAAGATTTAAACAGGAAGCTCATTACAAATAATTTATTCTTACTTAAACTTAAAATGTACAATTTAATCTACAATGATCAATCGCTTAGGATGTAATTGTTATGTTTCTATCGGTCGATTTCGCCAAATACAACGTCGAGTGTGCCGATGATCGCGACGATGTCGGCCAACATGGAGTTCTTTCCGATTTTCTCTAGAGCTGCGAGATGGGCGAAGCCGGGCGCCTTGATTTTGCATCTGACAAAGAATTATTTTATATATATAATACTTATAATCAATATGTCATCTGTAATTTTTTTTATTGCTTTAATATAGATATTTATTTCATATATTTAATCTCGGTAAATATCTTTAAAAATTTGAATACGTTGTGCGGCAGAAGTTAACTGCTAGAAATCGTCATTAATGAAAAAGGCGTTATGCCCCCTCCGTGCGAACCGGTGTTAGTTAAATGTGAGCATAGTTCCTGGCTTCCATTATCATAATCGTCATTATTATTATTGAACCATTAGCAGCTCACGACAGGGCAATGGATGTCGCGTCAAAGAGAAAGGTTGAAGCCGCAGTCCAACACCTTTGCCAAAGGTCACGTCTTTGAAAACATTATGAAAATTTCTGAGACGTGCAGATTTCCACACGATATATTTTTATCACCGTTAAAGCAAGTTATATTTGAATTGCGTACATAAATTTAAAGAAAATTCTTCTACGGCATACCGTTTTTATTTATTTACCTGTACGGTTTGGAACCTCCGTCGGAGACTAGGTAGATGCCAAATTCTCCCTTCGGCGCTTCTACCGCGGTGTACGTAGCGCCGGGTGGAACTTGGTAGCCCTGGGTGAACAGCTTGAAGTGGTGGATCAAAGCTTCCATGGACGTCTGGAAGTCAATAAAGTACGTAAGATACTTTCTCATATTACAATATTAGGTAATCGCTAACTTGATACATCTATGACAACAAATGATAAATAATTATTTTGATTCCTCATAAAAAGTAAAAATAACGAAGTAGAAAAAACCACTGTCAATTAGTTCCGCTCAGAGGGTGCCAACTAATTCCTTATACTTTGCACTTATCTTTATTTTTTTCTATTTATAACGCAGTGGATCGTTGTGAACATAACAATTAAGCATTAAATTATTAAATTATGTAATATATTATCATTAAACAATTAATTGACTTAACAATTATTAATTGTAAAGTCAACATCTCCTGATGATGCTCCGGTTTCGGTGCGAAACGTGCGTAGAGGGTATATTGCCGAAGATCTATTTGGGTATAAGGATTGATGAAATTATAAATTACACCACACAGATTTTCCTGCTTTTCGCGGAGTATAGCAAATTAAGCTGCCTATGCAGTAAAGAAGATACGCCACCTGACAGACATAGAAACTGCTAGGCTAGTCTATTTTAGTTACTTTCACAGCATTATGTCATATGGAATTTTACTATGGGGTAATGCTGCTGATATTGGCACTATTTTCGTGCTGCAGAAGAAGGCTGTTCGTGCGATCTATAAAATGGGTCCGAGAGAGTCATTGAAAGATAAATTTAAAGATGTTAAAATAATGACACTCTATAGCCAATACATATTTGAAAATTTAATGTATGTTCACAAAAATATATCAAAATTTAAAAGAAAATGTGACTGCAATAATTTGAACGTTAGAAGCAAAAATAAACTTGCAGTGCAGTACACTAGACTACACAAAATAAGCAATTCATTTAAAGGAAATTGTATACAATTTTACAATAAATTACCGGTTGATATCTTGGGGATGTCACTAAAGAAGTTCAAAGTTTGTATTAAGCGAAAGCTTATAGAAAAGTCCTATTATAGTATAAAGGATTACGTAAACGATAAAAAAGCTTGGGTGTAAACAATTGCTCTAACCAGGTTGCTTCTTAAATATTTCCTAATGACAATGTGAGATGGTGATAACAAAAAGAACACCCGGCTAAGTTTGTTGTGGGCTTCTTCTTAGACCAGGGCGCGATTGGAACCCTCGTAGCTTTAGTTTTAAGTTTACGATTGTAGTTATCGCCATCACTACTCACTGCTATGTACACATTTTGTATATAATAACGCATCAAAAGTGCCATCTATGTGCCTATTTGAATAAAGATATATTTGACTTTGACTTATTTGACTTAAGCTTAATTTTGATAATATATCATGGATTTCCGCAAAGTAACGCCTGCTTCTATCCAATATTGAAATTAAATCAAACAATTCACTTATAACAAATTTTTGTTTTGATACATACTCAGTGAAAACCACAGACTGGTGACAACTAAGTAATAGTCAGTTATAGGAGTAATAAACACAGCGCCCTCTAACTAAAATGTTTTCAGTAACCTACCCCATTGTAACAAATTATTTTTTAATGGCCGCCGCCGCCATCTTGCGGGTCGGCGACTGATGGCCGCTTTTTGGTAATCATCAAAAAACAATAATATGAAGATTGGCGGCAGCTATCGAAGGATATTCGTTGTTGAACTTGCCTATAGAATACTGCGGAGTGCTGAACTGATAAAGTAAATAATACTAAATAATTTCTTAATTTTTGTGTTCATTTTCGTGTTAAAAATCAATCAATCAATAAATCAATTTGAAATATAGAGAGCTTGAAAAAACACAATATTATGAATGAGGGTGTTATAATGATTTTTCATAAAACATAAATAAATTACCACCATATTTTAATTTTCCAATTCTTGATTAGCAAAAATGTGGCATGTGGCAAGTGCGTTACGTACACTCATTCAGCCTTTATTGCATTGTGTTCAAAAAAAGTAAAAACGCCCCGCGCACGTCTCAATGTTGCTAGCCCACAATTTTTTTCCATTTTCCCCTACTTTTAAGGTAAAACAATAACTGTCAATTACTTAATGCAATGAATTTAGAATAAATAAAAGACAGTGAAATTATGAAAATTTTTAAAGATGTGTTTTCTATTTAACAAGATGCCTATTTTTTTCTTGCAATGTTACTTTTAATTTCTGAGAAAGTTTGCATTATAATTGATGCTAATTTGGCTTATCGGTGCATTCGATAATGCAGAGTCCAAGTAGGAAACGATTAAATAAAATTCACACGATCGCGCTATTAGTAAACATAGGTAGAAAATGTCACACTTGGCCCTCTGTTTCTCGTATTTAATAACGTGAATCGGGTGCCACTATAGCGGCCTCACCTTCATTTCCTCGCGCGATGGAGGCGTCAACTTGGCATCGTCTGTCTTCACCTCCCCGGCTGGCATCTGGTTCAGGCACTGTTCGATGATGCGTAGGGACTGACGCATTTCCTCCACGCGGATTAGATATCTAGAAAAGATATTTCGGAATCATGAGTCTATGAAAAAAAACTTCTGTGGCGGAGATACATTAAAATGATATAAGAGCTATTTCGTTGACGAGGGAATACTAAAAAGGTGACGAAGAAAAAAAAAAAAAAAAAAAAAAGAAAGATGGGAGTGCAAAGGCATTGCAGCTTGAGTTAGCACGAGAATAAGATTCGTCAGTGGTATGACCACTATCGAAAACATGAAGATAGTGCAGTTCCATAGCCGCTACCCCACATAATATGTGACCGAGAAATTGCTGCTACCCCAATAAGATGGGACAGTGGCTTTTGGCTGCTACCACGAAATAAGATGAGACAATGGCATGTCCTCTACACTAAAAAGATAGAGCATAGCCAGTGTCGAGCATAGGTATGCATAAAGTAGTAACATGGCATAAAATGGAAGATTTCCTCTCGCATACAAGTTATATAAAATCATTTGGGTAGGCAGTGCTTTTGTGCATGTATGAAGTGCACGCCACTGAGCATAGCCTATCCCCAACTCCATAAAGAAGACGGCGCATGACGTGGCTGCTTCCTCAAAAAGAACATTGGCAGGTTTCATGGCTGGCTACTTCATAAATTTTATGAGACAGCTTTGGATGCTGTGGATCGCTGAGCCGGGAGACTTGTAGGCGAGGATTTACCACTTTTGGCTAAGCTCCAAAGCCTTGATCATCTTCGTAAGGTAGCCAGTCTTTCTGTGTTTTATGGCATATACTTTGGAGAGTGTGCTCAGTTACTATTCGATCTCATTGCCTCCTCACCATTCTACCATCGCACTACATCACACCGGACGGGTTTTCATGTTGCTAATATCCCAAAAACTCGCACGAAGCGATTTGCGTCTTATTTCTTATAAGCATGGCTGTAGTTTGGAACACCCTTCAGAGTTCTGTGTTCCCTAATTCTTACAACCTGGCTATGTTTAAAACAAAAGGCCACATCTACACTTTCCGTCCCGTGAGATTGTGGTGAAGCACTAAGTCTATTTAAGTTAAAAAAAACCACTTACCTATCATAACAGTCTCCGTTGGTTCCGATGGGCACATCGAAATCGACAAGGTCGTACGCGTCGTAGGGCTGGCTCTTGCGCAGGTCCCACTTGATTCCGGAGCCGCGCAACATAACACCGCTACAAATTAAAACAAATGCTATAAATAATTTCGTTAATCATCAATAGCCTACAATAGCCTATAGCAGTTCAGTGCTGGACCAAAGGCCTCCCAACAGCAGGGATAGGGTAGTAGTAGTAGCACAGAGCCAATCAACAATTTTTATTTGGCCAGAATATAGTACATGCATGCATGCATTAGGTGTTTTTTGTCAATTATGTTTTATGAGTGTCACATTCATCAATTTAAGATTAATTAACAATATTAGGAGTGTTGAGAAATTATATACCCTGACAATTCTAAAATTTGAGAATTGTGAGAAGTTTACCACCGTTTATTATTAGTAGTGTCGCCCATACATATATTATTTCCACTTGTGCGCCAGTGCTCTAAGATACTGTTAAAACTGTGAGAGAAGATAAATTTTTATCCTTTCCCGGGGATATAATTTTTGTCTCTTGCCTATTCTAGCCCTTCAGGGGTTATCATCGGGGCATATAATTTTTGTATCCTGCCCATGCTAGCCGTACCGTCGAAGGATTTATCGAAAATTCTCACCTGAAGCCATAATTAAGTGCGTCCTGGGCGGTGACAACACCAATGTCCTTCGTCCGCTGCACCCAGATTCGGTTGGTGGTAAGAACGTCCTCCAGCTCGTCAAGCCGCTCGCCGTACTTGGACGCGAACTCGTAGATGTCGTCCATCAGACCCAACGGCATGTCCTTATAACGAAATATACAACGTGTAAATAAAAATCGAAATATTCATTTACATGCTTTATAGTTATATATATTATTTACTGTCTCTGAGACTTATCTGTGAAACCGAAAGGCTAAGTTTTTAAGTAAACTACTTCCATATAAATACTGAAAGAAATAAGATACAGCCCTAATATTACATGCTTAGTTAAAATCAAGTGACTCCTCTCTCTTAATTTGATAAGCGTCGCGTAGCGTTGGTACTATGCACGTAGCGGTCTTTTAGCTTCAATAGGGTTGACATAAGTAAATACATAGTATGTTTTGAATGGAAATAGATATGCTTCTTTTGATTTAATATTATTACAGTGATTCCTAATGTATACTTCCTGTAGCTAATAATAAGTTAGTCTTTGTTCGGAAAATGTAAGAGTTCAGGTTCGCAATTTTAACTTATTTATGAGGTAGCAGTATGTGTAGTGTGGATTATAGGCTCATTGTATTCATCGGTCCATTTCATTCTCAAGTTCAAGTTGTCTCCTGTGCGACATTCATTGAGAACTCCCTTCTTATATCGGGGTTTCCTAGGGATCGGGTGAAGAATTTAGCAACGGAAAAAGGCTTTTTGTTGATGATATTGGTGACAAGTGAATCCCTTGTTAGGATGATTTCGACTAGTAAATTTGTCGGATGAGGGTCCACCTGTTAAGCGCATTTTCTGCAACTGCAACTGTTCGGTAGGGACCCAATCACTACGTATTAATAAATAACAAAGTCCCTCTCCGCGCCTATCTATATGCCATAATTTTCATACTTTTCATAATTTTCATACTTTTTTTGATGGCGTTTTATGACCAAGGTTTTAAATGTTTATTCTTTAAGGTTTTATATAAATCTGTTGAAATTATGCCTTCTGGAAGCTGTAAACGAGACGCTATTCCAAGGTTATAGATGGTAATGGAAAATGGAAGTCAGCCAGTTAAGGCTCCAGGTGTGTAAGCTTGTGCTCTGCGTCCAGGTAGGGTGCGTTCGGCTGTTCATCATCATCATAATATCAACCCATTACCGTCCCACTACAGGGCACGGGTCTCCTCCCACAAAGAGAAGGGGTTAAGGCCGTAGTCCAACACGCTGGCCTAGTGTGGATGGGTGTGGTTCGGCTGTTCAGTTCTTTAATTAAATTTTTTTTATTCTACTATAAGTTCGCCTTTGTCTGCCTTGGTTGTAAGAGCTGACGCTACTAGCTGAACTAGAATGCTGTTAGGTGTGTGTGGAAGTTATGTTAACATACTCAAAGTCATTTTCCACGCGGCATGGTACCCGAACTCTAAGAACGCTTGGCGGCATGTTTTTGTCAGTAGGTTGGTCTAGCCTCTAGACCACACTAGAGAAAATACGACTTGTAACTCTTCAGCCCGCGTCAGGGGAGTCGTCAAACTTCCGTTCTCAAGTTATATCCAAAGCTGTTTAATGAAAAAGACTTACCAGGGAGACTCCCCCTGGGCGAATGTAAGCGGCGTGCATCCTAGCGCCACTGACTCTCTCATAGAACTCCATCATCTTCTCTCGCTCCTCGAACAGCCAGAAGAATGGAGTCAGGGCGCCCACATCCAGCGCGTGAGTACCAACCGCCATTATGTGGTTTAGCAGACGGGTCAGTTCCGCGAATAGTGCTGCAAAGACAAGTCTACATTTCAGCATGTGTAGGAATTTACATCTGACAAAAAATTTAAAGTGCAGAATTTAACCCAGTAAAGTGAATTGCCTACATTTAGGCTACTTTTTCATCAAGGATGTGCATCGTCCTTGTTAAGTCCTGTCTTCTTTTATGTCAAATTTTGTCTTGTTTACCGGATAAATAAATTATTACCCTGTCCTACTGGTAGGAACATGCCTCAACTTCCATGGAGAGGGTTTGAGAATATAGACATACTATGCTACTCCAATGCAGGTTTTAATACTTGTTTGTCAATTCCTAGGAGTTGTTGGATTTAGTAAAATATATTATATATATATATTTTTTAACCAATAAATGATATAAATAATCCCCACTTTAGACTAAAAAATTGAGTAATAATTTAATACATTTAAATTTTAATTATAGGCAGTTATACTCACTTCTAATGTATTTAGCACGTAGAGGGATATCAATATTCAGGAGTTTTTCCACAGCCAAGCTGAAGCATTGTTCATTGCACATCATGGAAACATAATCAAGACGGTCAAAGTAAGGCAGCGCTTGAGTATAAGTCTTGTATTCTATCAACTTCTCAGTGCCCCTGTGAAGGAGGCCTATATGAGGATCAGCACCACGTACAGTCTGAATGAGGAAAACAATTATTAGAAAGTACGAAGCAAAAGAAGTAATATTATAGGTTGTAGTAGTCGAGCTTTGTGACAGTGTTTGTCCGGGGAAGTAATACCACCAAGCTTGGCAATATAACTTCATTTATTTTAACTGAATTATTTTAATTGAATTATGTCACACTAATATAATCACTATGTATGCACAAACTAAATAACTAAGACTTAAATTCATGCTGCCTTTATTGTATGTCACTTTTGGTGTACTAAGGTTCGCTTAGTTACTGTTTTATGTAGAACAGGATTGAATCCATTACCTCACCATCCAGTTCCAGCACAAGTCGGAGTACACCGTGGGCAGCGGGGTGCTGTGGCCCAAAGTTTATAAGCATGTTGCGCACATGCTTTTCACTTGGAGCTACTATGCCTGTTGGAAAAATAAAAATTTTAATGGAATTTTTATTCAACTACAGGTAAGCCCTACACTGCACTCTCACCTTTTGATAAGTGATGATGCAGTCAAAGATGGTAACTGGCTAACGGGGGTATAGCATTTATATATAACCAAACTCCTAATTCATTTTTATGTAACATCATGCCAGAACCCTAAATCTCCTTTTTGGTAGTGATAACGAGCTAAAGCAAAAGCCTCTCATCAGATTGGAGCAGAGAAAATTCAGAAATTATTATTTCATAAATTGGCACTGCCTCCCTGGCAGTCAAATGGGGATCTCGCAACTTAAAACTACAGCGCCCACCACTGCATTAAGAATGCCTAAGTTTTAAGTTGAAAAAGTAGTAACCCACATCACCTTCCAATAATGAAAAAAATTTTATATACGAAAACTAAAAATGAAAGTAACATAGAGTAACTCAAAATGAAAATCTATAATACAAAATATTAATTAATCATAAATTTCAGTATTTTCTTACAAAAAATTACCTGGGGGAAATAAATGTCTGTTCTGTTATTGACTTTACTTCACTTATTATTCAGGCCTATTTTATTCAAATTTCTATCTTAATATTGCAAACTATTTCTAATATTTTTTAATTATTTTCAAGATAATACACTCAATACAACATTCATTTACAAAAAATGATTAAGATTTTTTTTTCTCGTTTTTTCATATCTTAAATGCTTCCGGTTTGAAAGTGTTCATATTTGGTGAATAGTGCAGCAAAAATCTTTAACAACTAAAAAACTAAGATATTTTCACTAATCTACTTACATAACTAAACTTGATGTGGACCTAGGTTCCACAACAGCATGTACCTACTAATCTTAACATAGCCTACTGTACGGTTACCATTCTTAAGCTTTCTGGCAGCACAAGGAATACACAGACTTGTGGGTGTGTCGTTTATAACGACAAAAAAAATATGCCAATGTTTGTATACCACACATTACCATACTCCCCCACGAGATTTCTAAAAATGTTTTTATTATTATTTAATAAATAATGTTTTCTACTTACTGTTGTATGGTGGGTGCTTCATGAGGGCAGTAGCACCCTCGGGAAACATGACAGCACCCTCGAATTGTTTTACGAATTCAGTGTCCGGCATCCATCGATGGGCATTACGTTTAGAACTACAAATAACAAACTTTTTAAAATTATTAAGTATATATATATATATATATATATATATACTTAATAAATACTTAATAAATACTTAATAAATAGGAATTCAAATTAATTTATTACTTCGATAAAAAAGGTTAAATATATTTTTTTTATTTGGCTCAGGAATTTCCGACCAAAATTAAAAAAATTGCGCATAATAACCTTACAATGTTACATAATTTTAAATTATCATTTTACCAAAAGCCGACAGAAATTATATATTATCAAAAACAACAGAACTCACTTCACATTATTAATCGCTGGTAAATTGCATAATAGCGTCTTGGAAGGGCCCAAATTGGGAGATTTTCGCAGCAAAACATTTACCAACGAAGCCATTTTTGAAGGGACTGTATTCCGTTGTACGACCTAATCTGTAACATCAAAAAGTTTAATGCACTACGTACATGCAAAATATATATTAAAGATTTTAAAAAGATTAAAGTTAATATCTTAGTATGAATTAATCAAGTTAATTCGTTTTAAAAGCCTATATGCCTTTTAAAACGCTTTAATTTTTTTTTTATTAAACATTATTTTATTTTTACGTGTCGAGTAATATTTATTTACCGTGGAACAGAGTGTATTTGGCAATTACATTTTTATTTGACATTGACTAAAAAAAGTGACAGCAATTTGGCTGCGTTCGAATTTCACAAATATAGAATTCTCGAAACTTTACTTTTATTCTTTTAACCAACAACACGATATATATTGGGCGATAATATTTTATTAAAGCTTTTTGGAGATTATTTAGCTCTACATTGTATTTGCAATATCCATGCTTATCCTTAATGGTCATGTGCATTGTTTATTATCACGTATTTTAGTTTTTATCGCAAATCATTATTATTTTATTAGTTGATCTTTGAAATAGTTATTTAGTTCACTTTCAAACATAAATTTAACAAGTTATGATTTATTTTTAATATAATGGTAATTGAAGAAATTGATATGGTAACACTGATCGCTTCTCTTAGGAGTTGTGTGAATTGTGATGTGAAGTTGTTCTGACGAGCGCTGTCTGTTATTTTGTAGTATACCTACGTTCTATGATTTTATTCCTGTTTTCTCTCAATTTAATAAATTCTGCTTAAACATAACTTCAGATAAAAGTATTACTCTCGAATTATTGCGAATTATTCAAGGTGCCTCTATTATATTGTCGTTTAGAATGAAACCACAGACCGATTTAATTTGAGAAGAAATGATAAAATTTATTTTTCAAGTACAGATTTTTGTTTAATTTTATCACTCAATGTTTGGACTCATTGGTCATAACATGTAATTAGAAATGTAAACATTAATTAATTATCGTACAAAATGGACGTGAAAGTTTATTATCGTGGGTGTGATGTGATGTGAGTGGTGTAGTTCTGGATTCGTTGCAGCCTTTGCTTTTTTTTTGTGAGCCGAGGCGATCGTTGACGTCCAAGCACTTGTCATAGCCGCACTTGTACGAGCTTCAGAAAAAAGTAAGTTAAATTTATATTTGGAACTCAGATTATGAAATGAATGTTATTCCAATTTATTGTTTTTTGCGTACGCCGACTCGTAACCGAGCCGCTTAGTTCACATCTGCCTTCAGCATGTTGTGTGAATTATGACTCATTCCCCATTAAGAAGTCGTTTTATTGTTTTCGTTATGATACAAACGTTTATTTGCGGTACTGCTGCTGGTATATATTTTTTAGATAAGGGCCATAAAACAATATAATAAGATATCGAAATAAGTTCCCAATATTATACATTTTTAACTTTGATAGGTAAACAATAAACAAGCTGGAAGAATGTATTTAATTTATAAGCATAACAATGTTTTTAATTATTAATAAATTCCCTGATTATCATATTAAGTAGCTTAACATGATAAGATCTCTATAGGCTGTGCCATATTAAGGATGAATGGTGACATTAATGAATTCATAATTGTTGCACTTCATGAATAAGACAGGTAATAAATTATTTTATTGTTTAATGCCTGTATTGTGCTAAAATATGTTTTTATTATTTATGATCTAATTAATTATGTTGAAACTCCCTCCTCTTATTTATAAAGCTTCACATTTTTTTTTCTTCCCTTATAAAACAATTAAACATTGAAGGAAATAAAGAAAACTTTATTTCTCATACCACAACATCCCTTCTCTTTTATTTAACAAGAAGCATCCCTTTTTTCTCCAAGTCCTGAACACTTATATTTGAATAGTCTAGTAATATCAGTAGATCTGACATTCTTTAGTTATCCTTATTATGTATAAGAGGTGTTACATTAGATAAACAGATGACAAGGTTTCTGGAAGTAATTGACAGTGAATCAGTAACTGATTGCATTGAGTTTACAGCATTAAACATTAATTAACAATGTTTACATTCTTGGATGTGAGAATTATGTAACAGACATAATATGCTTTGGAAGACTATGCCATGAATGGACAAATTTTACTTAATTAATATGAGAAAATGAAAGTTGCTTTTATAACAATGACTTTTTTTAGTTCCAATTATGAGCTACAATACTTAAATACAAATGGCTTAATGGGTTCTGCCAAGTGTCGATTTCATTTGTTGTGAGTTATGGTTTATTTCATTACTAAGTTATTCACTGTCCACTTAAAAATTCAGTTATTTATTTATGATGTCTACACATCATGTTCTGTTGCCATAAACTGCTATCACTCTTATCTATGTTTAGTTTGTATGACACCTGTGATGAAATTTCTCATTTCTCTCTATTCTTGCAAATGTTATGATTCAAAAGTGTTTGGTAGTTGTTACCTATGGCCTTGGCTCATCCCCTGCTGTATTTAACATACCTTTCCTGTAAGCAATGCAAACATAATTTTGCAGTCAGCTCCCAAATACTAACAGTTGAAAGACACTTAAAAATACCTAATTTGCAAAGTAAGTCATTGGACCCTGCTGTAATCCAGCTCCTGTTTATAGAATCATTCCTGGTACCTTCTAATAAAAACAAAACATACATCTGAGCTTAAGAAATTGTTTATCAAAGTTATCGCAATTTTAATGAGACGTTAATAATTGTTTTCCTTATCAAATGAAAATACATTGACGCAAATCAATACAGATGTACGAGGAAGTATCATATGTAAGGAAGACAAAACAGAACTAGAGATGTAACTCGAAAAGTTTATAAAATAAACTGGCCTCACCATGCGGTTTGAAGTTAAATGGAGCTAAGCAATTGAACATACGGTAAAAAGGATGGCTGATCAAAAAATGGGGTAACAAAATATCGGCTATAGCAGAAAAAGCTTGCTAAAGTTGTAGCTTTTATTGTAGGTCAGCAACAAAATGCAGATATCATAAGAAAGGATTGGAGAGGAGGTTTTTGCCAAAATTCATAATTTTTATGTCAACCAAAGTTCCTTCACTGCTGGACGTATATACTGCTGCATGGTCTTTTGTAGCAAGTTACAAATATCTAGGTCTTGTGCTGCTTGGGTCTAGAAAATAAACGAGTCACAGGGCAGCTCCCTGTGACTCGTTTATTTTCTTTGTTATCTATCCATCTTGTTGAGATTTTAATAAAAGGCACATTGATCGGTAAAGCTTACGCGAAGCAAAGAAACATTATTGCTAACCAATAAAGTAATTCTAAATCTTACATCTAAATTATCTAGCGAAATCTAAAAGTGCTATATCTTCTAGGTAAGGATGAATGTTGTGGAGGGTTAAAAGTGTTGACAGATAGTTCAGAGTGTTTAAGTGCATGAAGAGCTCTCGCCGGGTTAAAAACTGTGCTCGGCGCGCAAACATCCTCCGACTGAGGTACTCCTTTTGTTTGAGGTCGGAAATGTAAATATTTTTCTCTCACTATCGTTCCTAAAAGCGCCTGTTTTATGCCTATTTCAATGTGCCTACAGTTCGCGATCTTAGTTGGCCAGAGAGTAGTACGTCTCGAAATGTTCTGCAGATAGTTATTAGCACCGTCAACATTATTGGCATTAATGGACATATTATGATGATGAGTTTTTACTTTTTTATAATACGTATGTATACCGCAGACAGCCGCTACTTTATTAATATACACCGATGTGGTCATAATGGCAAAGACTTTGGGAGACCTTAATACGATGCTCAATGACCTCAGCAGAGTTTCTCAACAGGTGGGCCTACGTATGAACATGAGCAAGACGAAAATTATGTCTAACGCCCATGTTCCGCTCCATCGAGTAATAATTGGGAGCTCTGCACTCGAAATTGTAGACGAGTACATATACCTAGGAAACACGATCCAGTTAGGTAGGTCCAATTTTGAGAAAGAGGTGTTCGCCGAATCCAACTCGGATGCGCAGCGTTCGGGAAACTTCGAGACATCTTTTCGTCCAATATACACCGTGTATATTAAAACCGAAAGAATACTTCACAGGCTTTAAAGGTACATTATGTACTGTCTCTGAGACGTATCTGTGAAACCTAAAACCTAATAGTTTTTGACTAAACCACTGCCATAGTATTTACTGAAAGAAATCAGATACAACCCTAACATCACATGCAAAAGTAAAATCATGTGTCTCCTGTCATTGTATTAGGTACCCGTCGCGTCGCGTAGGAACTATGCGCGTGTCGGTCTTTTATCTTCAATAGGTATAAGTATAAGTATGAGTAAAATCTTACAATGTTTTAAATTCGTTTGTATGGAAAAATAAATATTCTTTTTATTTAATATTTTTACAGGGTTCCTTAAGAAATATACTTTAAATGCATCCTTCAATATTATTTCGCAATTCTGTAACACGTTGTACATATAATTGACTAAGCAGCTTTCGCTGATGCGTCTTTATCATTTCTTATGCTTTAGACTTGAAGTATAAACAGTATATCAACAACAACAATTTGATCAGCCTGCTAAAGTCAAGTTTGCGCACCACCGCAAATGTGAGCAAACCTTATAACATCCCTCTATATACAGAGTATACAATAACATACCTACTTATGAAATTACCCTTGATGTTATGTCAATGGCCGCTTATCTGAAGCCAAAGGTCCGGAGGAAGCCGTGCATCACTGCAACGTCCATCAATCATGCTAAAATGAAGCTTAATGAGCCGCTAAGTCCGGAGACGGCCTTTGCATTTCCTGTAGATCGATTACATACATGATAAGCACTAATTTGCCGCTTGTAGTTAGATAATTTATGTAGATAAGTCAGAGTAATATATATAAAATTTCGTGAAATAATTATTGTTAGGTACTAACGGTGCGGTAGCGGTGTATTATGGCAAGATTGAGAATTGAAGCAGTGAGGGTAGGACTTCGACCCGACTTTCGGGGGTCCGAGTTTGAATCCCAGCATGCACCTATAACTTTTCTAAGTTATGTGCGTTTTAAGCAATTAAAATATCACTTGCTTCAACGTTGAAGGGAAACATCGAGAGGAAACCTGCATACCTGAGAGTTCTTCATAACGTTCTCAAAGATGTGTGGAATCCGCTAATCCGTATTGGCCCAGCGTGGTGGGTTACGACCTTAAACTCTTCTCATCGTGGGAGGAGTCCCTGCAGTGGGCCGGTAATGGGTTGATAAAATGATGATTCTGATGATGGGAGGATGAAGCCGTTTCGGCAGAGGTTGTGTTATAAATTACCATAGCGGATAAAGTGAAGACCTGAGAGAGAGAGAGAATTATTATGGGTCTCACGGAAAGAGAAACTTATCCGAAAGGGATCTAAATCATCACCCCGGGCATAATACGGGCAGACGACAAAAAATATATCCCCCGATTATATCCCCTGACAAGGGATATAATTAACGTGACCACGTGCTAAAGCACGGGAACATGAAATAGGAGAGGTTCGCCCCCGTTTATTATTTCACATATATTATTTGGATATTATTTCCACTTGTGTTCCAGCGGTCTGATAGTTTATAAAGCTGTGAGAGAATTTTTAACCTTTCCCCGGGGAGATAATTGTCTCCTGCCCTTGCCAACCGTGCACGGTGACTGACTGGATTTTGATCGCGCCAATATATATATATTTCCAAGGAGGGTTGGTTGTCAGGCAGGAATAGGTCAAAACCAGGACAAAAAGTCTGCCTTCAGTTATGAAGAAGGCATGTTGTGCCAATCCAAAGAAGACAAAAATTATTGCGCTTTTGATCCCAGAACCGTGTACGTGATAAAAAGTGGCCTTGTCACTCTGTCTCATTAGCCACCTAACCAACCCTTTTGTTATAGGACCCAAGACCTCGTTATCCTATGTCAAACGTGCTGACCACCGACGAGACGATAGAATTTTTTATTATTTCAATGTAGTTTGAAAAATATCTAGGCAGTGCTTTTTGCACATATCGAACGCACGCCCCTGTTAAGTGAGGCATACATTATTTAAATGAGAAAAGTAAAGGCTACTTTCCACCAACGCGTCGAGTACGCATCGCCCGAGGTAAAATTGGCAAATATAATCACTTTATTTCTTACGGCATGAAATCATACCTACAGCAGCAGAACCCGACGTCGGTGCTTATTTGTTGAGTGTCACTTAGTCCGTCTCGCGTGTCTTGAAAATTCTTTTCAGTTTCTTTAGAGTATTGCCTTCACCGTTTTATGTTTACGCTTAGGCCACTGATTGGACTCTTTGCTACCAGATCGTATAAACGTGACTCGCTAATTCATTAGATAGGGTCACGTTTATACGAGCCAGCCCTTAAGTTTTTAGTGCCTGAAATCAGCCTAGTTCAGTGTAATAAGAGCGGCTCGGTATGGTAGAATTTTACTCATACTACGTTGTCTAGTCTAGACAAGGCGCCGCACCGTATAGGCTAGTATAATTTATCAGCCAATATAATACGGGCATGTGTTTTGGGGATCTGTGGAAGCGGTGATAGCCTAGTTGTTATGGTTTCGACGGTAGAGAGGAGACTTCGTTCGTTGCTTATTACCACCCGTAATAAAGAACGACTGAAGTCTCCTACCAGACCAGACCATTTTTTTTATGCCATTGCAATTATAATTTGCAGAAAAATTATAATATACCGAAAGAATAAAACGCGTGCAATTCAAATTGAACGCCAGCTTTCGTTATAATTACATATTAACATATCGTACGTAGTGTTATGAGTTTATGGCATTTAAATGAAGCTCAAACGACGTTTCCGTGGAAACTGCGAATATTTGGAGCATGACGTGGGCATTACAGTTAATACGGTTAGTTCGCTGTGTTGCCTCCAAGCTGGGCTCCCTAGCGGTTTAGGAATGATGTGGAACGGCGCTTCTTGCAAGTCAAGGCAGGGCTTCCCAACCCTGGTGGCGTCGGTGCCCTGCGAAGTAAAGAGGTTCACCGCGAGTCGCTCCTTCTGTAATTCAAAAAAAATCAAAAATAAATTTTAGATAGTTTTTGTGCAGCGGTATCACGGCTTCCCACATTTTGAAAAATTGCGTTGGAATCACTAAGCCCAGCCATCCCATTGTTGGGGTTGAATTCTTTGTTAAAATTCATTATGGTTTTATTACTTTAATAATGAGGATTTTTTAGTTTCTTTCTTAACTTTTAAGTGCGCCGCTGACTTAATAAGGTTGAGCACCCCTGAGTGAAGGGATTATTCCTATTAAGGTTTACTTGAGTACCTTAAAGGCATGAGTGAATAGGCACTTCTAAGCAAGCGCGCCCTAATCTAGATCTCACCAGTGCTTTCCATGGCATGATTATAGTCAAACGCAAGCCCGTCTTATATCTGTGTAAACGTAAAAGATCACTAACTGACTGATTGACTTTTGGACTTCATGAATAGCCTATAAAAGTCCACTACTGGACCTAACGAACAGAATGGTTTGCCCATAATCACCAGGCTGTAGATGGATCTCAGTAGATGATAGAAGTAGCACAGAGGACGTTGGTGTCCGCTCTCTGTTATATTCCCTTAGTCTCTTCGTACAACTACCGCGGGAGATATGAAGAGTTGGTGAAATTCTATTAGAAAGTAGAAATTTGGTTTACAGATAGCTAGGGTTTTTTAAAATTCATCCTCTAAGGTTGTTTAAAATATGTATGAAAATCCCTACTTAAAAAAAAACCCGGTAAGTGAGAAACAGACTCACGCAGTGAGGGTTCGTATTTTAGATGGAAATGTATAGTTAGTTATTTAGTCAACAATTCGATCGATTCAAAAACACCGGAACGCATAATTACGTTTCGTTTTTTTTTTTGCAAATAGTTATTGCTCTTTTTTTAAAGAGCTTTGCTTATCACAGCAGTGTGTTAAATCCTTCTGCAGTATAATATACACAATTCGTATTATCAAATCTGTATATTAATAAATAATAATAATGACAATTCACACATCGCTATCTGGCCCTAAAGTAAGCGTAGCATATTATGTTCGGGTGCTAAGAGACTGATGAATATTTTTGTAGGTGACCCAGACTTAGCTTAACAGAAGCATATAAAAATTTTCGGAACCGACAGGATTTGAACGTGCCACTCTCTGGCAATCGAGAAAAAAAAAATTATAAAATAAATTTGTAAAATTTATTAAATTGATAATTCCTCCAAGTGAGGTAAAAACACTAATAAAAATAATAAAAAAGTCTTGTTCATCTCACAAACATTTTCCAGTTTTGGGAATCGAACCCACCGCCTTGGACTCAGAAAGCAGGGCTAACACAACAGCAGGGCAACACCCATACGCTAATCGGCCGTCTTATATTGTATAATCTTAAAAAATATATTATTTCAGATTTTTTTACCGTGCGAACTTCAAAGAAGTTTCGTACTGGCTTTAAAAAGATAAGCGTTACCAATGAGTTTAAATAATTTGGGATTTGTAAACTTTATTTATGAAAAAAAAAAAAAAAAAAAAAATGGTTACCTACCTACCTACATAATACACGCGATGCGCTTCTTCTATTATTACTGTAGCAATGGAAACTAATCATAGCCATAAAGTATGCATCTCACATGTATTTATGAATTAGAACTGCTAATTTTCACGAGTTTCAATGCACTAACTATTTTAGGTCTAGGTCTGGGATGGGTGTTTCAAGTTATGTAATATGATTTTACTGTTTTAATATAATAATGATACAAATTGTGACGTTTATTGTTATTTTAACACGGAAATGCTACGGTAATTTAAAACGTGGTAGGTAAGAAGTTAGGAAGCATGACATACAATTTTTTCCAAACCAGAACCAATAATTATTTATATAATTCAGTTGTGATCTCATAAGCCAGAGGTACCGGATTCGATCCCTACAAAAATTAGAAATCTGGAGTTCTCTCTGATTTTCTGGTGCTTCCCACTTCGGCAATCGCTAGTTACCACCATACTGACAAAGATGTGCCGCTAAGCGATTTAGCGTTCCGGTATGACGCCGCATAGTATCCTATTATATTTCTACAGTATATTAGGGAATAAAACAAATATGCGAGTAGAAAAAAATAACTAAATATATACTGAAATTGTATATAAAAATTACAATTAAAAAAAAGTATTTGACAGCGGTGGGATTCGAACCCACGCCCTTTCGGACTGGTGCCTAAAACCAGCGCCTTAGACCGCTCGGCCACGCTGCCTCATATCTGGCGATCCGAAATTAGCATACAGTATAGATACTAGATAGCCACTTGTTTACATTAAGACAATAATATTTAAGAAGTAAATTTTGGCATATAATAGGATTTACCGAACAAGTATGTAGATAAAAGTAAAGTAATATTATAAGTAGTATTACCAAAAAACGAGATTCTTTTTCTACAATGCAACTTAATAACACGTTCCTCAGTCCTTAATATGACGACTTGCTCGATTTAACAAACTTTTTGAATTGTCCAAAGAGTTAATGTTAAATATAACCTTTATATTGCGACTATTCGTTACGAACAACCTCTTTAATAACGAATTTGCAACTATAAATTAAATGTAAATACCTCTAATTAACGAATTTTATCAATCCAAAACCTTGTCAACTATCCTAAACAACGAGGTGAATGTAACTATTTTACCTCTATAACAAATTTTAGAACTTAATTCAATATAACATAACTACATATAACGAATATTTACTTGTCCCCTTCCCATTTTTTATATCGAGTTTGCACTATAATAGATTTTGTATAAGGCTGAACGTCTAGTGCATTATTGATCGAAGAGTTTTATTAAATGTTAAAGTGCCAGACGTATATTCAGAGTGGTTTAAGATGGAAAGGGTCTTGGTCGACGTCTCCGAAGCAATACCTACGGATACGGGCTAGACAGGGGTTAATATAGACTGACTGAGATGTTATGTATTGTTTATTGAGTTTCTTTTGAAGATAATTGAATCGTATATCCATTGATAATGGTGCAATTCTTGCCTTCCATCGTATTATTTGTTGTTGGGTAGGAAATAGGTATCAGATTTTTTCTATTCATTGATTTAAAATTGGCGTTGTAATCCACACTATTTCGCACAGTTATATTGTAAAAGCGTGTTGGGTACAAGCTCTTAATCCCTCTCACAATATCGTATATAGAAGGTCTGGGTCAGCTATAGACATATTCTAAAGATGGAAGTGATGACGGTAAAAAGGCGGTAAATTTGACAAAATAACTAAAAACACTGGATATAAAAAAGAAAAAGAAGAGACAAAGGCTCTTTTCACTAGCGGTTGCCCGTGACTCCGCTCTGACAGTTACGATGTTGAAGACATCCGTCAATTACTACTTTAAAAAACATCTCATCCCTACGCCCGTCGTTACAAAAAATGCTACAGGCCAAGTTAAAAGCTAATAAAGTCTAAATGCCAACCAAATATATTGATATAATATACACCACAAACTTTTACACCATATTTCAATCATTTGAAAAGCTTTGTAAAGCTATTGAATGCAATAGCAGCTTTACCTTTATGAGCTTACCTGTATATACGGAACATATAAATTAAAAATGATTAGAGAATATTGTTTGAGCACCCCAAAAAAAATTAAAAATTCTGCCTCATTCTTCTCAACTCAAGGCAGAATTTTTAATTTTTTTTTTATTATTTCAATACAAACACAGATTGCCTGCTGTTAAGTGATGATGCAGTCTAAGAAGTTAACGGACTAACCTGTTAGGGGTACAGCAGCTGTATTAAACCCATACCGGACCGGTCAATCGCTTAGCTGCATGACTGCATGGCCGAAGACTCTCCGGGCGGAATTCAGTAATTATAAATTCCCGAATTGCCCCTACCTTTAAAAAAAAAAATGAAAGTTGTAAACTAAACAAATCAACCCCACCGAGCCACCCTCGTCAAGCCGGGCGAATGCTAAATCCCAATGATTCCAACCCCTGCGCTATCGATTGCGACGAGTCGAGTTGAGTCGTCGACCCTCAATCTGCGAAGCCTTATTTTATAGGTGCGGACGTCTGGCTCTCTTGACTTTTGATACAGGGGATTTATAGCTACTAGATGTGACCTTAGTTAGTTTTTTAACCCCCAAGGCAAAAAGAAGGGGTGAATGAATGAATATGTTTTCATGTTTATTAACCACAGAGAAACATAACACCTTAGTTTGTGTTACAGTAATTTTATCAAGTAGGGTAAATGGTTAAACTTTTCATAATTATGCATTTATATTGGACAGATATTTTATTAAATTGATTGAGGATTTTTACAAATACGCTTATAATTTTTTTTTAATTAAGGTAAATGGTTTCCAAGTAAAAATTAAAATTATATTTGATTAACAACCAATGTTCATGACATTGAGTTGTTGGGTATTTCGATATAAATACTACTGCATTAACATTATTTAAAATAAATAAAAAACAAATGTGTTTAAAATAAAAAATCAAATAAAAAATCAAATATTTTTACTATTCTTTTAACATTTCTATCCTGTTTTTAAACTCTTTTATCGTCGTATTCCATGAGGACGAACTCGTAGTCAGCTTAGGTATAATGGTAGATGCATATTGGCAACAGCCCATCTCACCTTACATGTTTAATCAATTCAAAACTATATATGCAGAAACACCACATCTATACCACATATACAACAAACATAATATACAGTTAGCCCGCTAGTTAGGTGAGATTTCAGTCACGGGCTAAGTTGTATTGCAATAATAAAAAAAAAAACTCGTACCATAAAGATAAACTTCTGTTTGTTAGTTTTGCTAAGAAACGCCTTGACCGATTTAAATTTATCTATATTTTGTTTTGTTCGTCTCAATACAGGGATTAATTAAAAAACAGAATTAGAAAACCCAACAACAGTCAATAATCCAGATTTCTTTAAACTGGTATTTTTGTATGGGAATATTGGAAGTTCAACTGGTCACCAACAAATATAAAACTATAAACTCTCAATTCCCAACACGACCACATGTTGAGAGTTACTTGGTTTTATATTGCGTTGGCTGGGCCTGGGCGTAGCAACTAACAAATGTGCTTCCTTCATAATCCTTTTCAGATAATATAAACATGGCTCCTGTGTTGTAATACGATGTATTCAGAACTAAACTCTGCCTACATCCTACAACTATTCTACAATACACATATGAAAACTATTCAACTATGATATAACTTAACTTACAACCTTATCGTTTAAGCAACAAGAGCTATATTTATATGCGCCTGTAAAGTTAGTCCTGTCCTAGTTTATCAGTTTGTTTGCTGAACGCATAACTCTGGAACAAGGAAACAGTGGAACCGGGTAAATCGTGTATGGAATATTGTTTAAACGGTGCAGTGTTTGTTATTCCTTCAGAACTAAGGGTTCCTTTACAATAACTTTTTTTTAATTATAAAGACATTAATATTAAAAAAAAATAGTTACGTGTGTCACCAACTAGATAACCCGATGATGAGAAAACTACCGCATATAAACAGAGCGACAAAGTTCCGCCCTGAACTGAACACAGCAATGCTTGTTGGCAGCAGAATTAAGAAAGCGGTAGTATTTATTTTGACAAGCTCTGTCACAAAAAGCTACTAAAATATTGCACTTGCGTTGTATACTCTAAGTAATAATTCCGAGATATTGTCATTATAGTATATTCTTCGGACACGTATAATTTTACTAACATCGGTCTCAAAAATTGGTCGTGGTCTAGCAATTCAAAGGGACAATAGCGCCAGAATTTTGGGTACCATGCCCATAAGTGAACAGTTACGCGTCTTATATTTATTGTTAATATTAATTTTAGTATGTTCTTAGTAAGATTCACAAAAAAGAAAAATAAAACCCGTCGAGCAAGTTTCCCTACCTTACCTAGAACTAGAACGAATTATGGTAAAAAAATCCCTTAGCTTTGAAGGCGCCAAATTTTATAATTAAATACCTATACCTATAAAAAATGTAAACTCATTCAATCTATTCGAAACTAAATAAGCTTCTTATACATTAAGTAATACCAATAAATTAAAAGACGAATACATTGAATGAGTATAGTTAAATTGAATTTAGCTTAGTCTAATGGCGAAGTGTATTAATTTATTATAGAAAATTAAGTTTCCTTTGTAAGTGACTTAGGTCTTTTTATGGGAATAAAACTTTAAACCTAAACCTAAGATTCCAGCTTCGTATTCCAGTCTTTTAAAACTCAGACTAAATTCAACAATGATGGCAACGCAGGCATACGATCAAATTCACGCACGGAGCGTTATGTAGTGATCTCTACATAGTCTCCACGCGTAAAAGCAATCAGCTAAAAGGCGTCCTAGTTTGTTTCTAACGTCTATCGGGACTTGTTCCACTATCGATGTCTATTTCGAGATACAAATCGCTCGTTTGAAAAGAATAGTATTATAGGATTGCGGCCAATACAATTTTCCATGAATGTTATTGTGGCAAGTATTGTTTTTAGAACGTAGAAGCTTTTGACGACCTCATAAGCAAAGTGGTGAGCGCTTTGGTCCCGGGTTTGATGTCCGTTGGGGAAAAAATACAAATTTATATATTTTTTTGAATTTTCTGTGGCCTACGTTGGGAGTCCTAGTCCGTGGATAATTACCACTCCAAAGAAATAGTCGCGCTGCCAAAAGACTTAGCGTTCCGCTGCGTTCCCTTGATTTTAATTTTCCATGTGATGTTAGGACTATATCTGATTAATTTCAGTAAAAACTATTTTGGCAGTGGTTTACTTAAAAACTATTAGTGTATCGGTTTCACAGATAAGTCCCAGAGACAAGTGAATAATGTACCTCTAAAGCTGGGAAGTAATATTTACGTTTACATTTACACGTTGTATGGATATACAACTAATCCGATTCTTTCGGATTAGAGCAGTAAGCCGCGTTGTTTGCAGTATTGCTTGTAGAACGTGAAATTTCGCCTAGTACCCTTTAAGCCGGCTTCCATCAATTTAAGCCACGTTCTTAGCGAAGCCGGTTAATCTGTTGAAGATTACACAAATTAATAGAGTTGTGGATTTAGTTACTGAGAGTATTTATTAACTCGCTTCGCTCGGATGGCTAGGATTTACTAAGAAGTAAAACAACCTTATTGGCGCCATGGTCTTATGTCAATTGCCTTGTAATTTCGTTGCCCCGGTTTTCGGTGGTCTGGTCTAGAGGCACCGACACAGACCTGCCAAGTGATTTAACGTACCAGTACATTTCTGCGTAGATACCGATAACGGTTATGCTATGGGTAATATTATCAGGATCACAAACACAGTGTGGCAATTTGTAGGAAGCGCTTCTTGCATGTACATGTTCTTGTAATAGAGATGTTCTTCATTTTATATCATCTGCATACCTTTTGCATACCCTCTATGCGCGCCACTGTATTCCACTTACCTGATGCAGGCCATCTGCTGTGTCCGCCATTTAAAAATATAGAAAAGGACATCATTTAATAGTAGTAGTATTCACCAGTTCTTAATGTGAACTGGTGTCAAGCCTTTTGTATAAAAATATATACATTGCTATGTTTTTTGTGTCTTGGTTAGATTATCGGGAGCATAATATACACAACGTGTAAATGAAAACCGAAATAATACTCCAGAGGCTTTAGGGGTTATTTACTGTATCTGAAACTTAACTGTGAAACCGATACGCTTATTGTATTTGAGTAAACCATTTGTAAAAATTAAACACACCCCGATACTCAATTTGCACACTCGATTTATTATACTAAATGGTTGCGTCCTATTCGAAGTCACAGCCAAAAGTGCCCTGTCGTGTCATCCCACCCTCAGGCCAGCGCCGCCATATTTTTCCCCCTCTTGGTGACCCGATACTGACGTCACAACGACCGACAAGCTGCCGAGGTTGCGCTTGCGTCGATCTTTGTACATCGTCGCACACAAAACGCGCGGTGTTGTCAACACATTGTCGTATTTTTTTCTGAAAGAAATCAGACACAGCCCTAACATTACATGCAAAAGTAAAATCAAGTGACTCGTGTCACTTCATTAGGTACGCGTCGCTTAGCGTTGGTACTATACACGTGTCGGTCTTTTATCTTCAGTAGGGTTGTCATAAGTAAACACTTAGAATGTTTTGAACTATTTTGTATGGAAAAATATGCTTCTTTTGATTCAATATTTTTACAGGGTGTACACTTATGAAATATGCTAATGCACCCTTCAACAGTATTTCGCAATAACGTTACACGTTGTAGATAGCCATAATAGGTTTGTTGTTTCTAGACCTGTCTTGTGAAGTCACGAGTTGGTAATAGATTATGTATGTCGTGGTGCAAAGTGTTTTCTTTAGACCTTTTGTATTACAAGATATTATATCTCTATAGGTATACACATTGTCACATTCCGTAAATCGCTGGCATATCGATATACATTGATGGCGAAGTAACGATGCGATGCGTAGACAAACTGGGGCGGCTTTTAGATGATTGCTGTAGCTGTGGACAGTTGGAAAACCTTTCAAAATTCGTGCAATGGAAATTAAAAGCTGTCTGCCGAACTAACAAATGATTGGATTAAAACATAGTATACTATACTAACCAATATCATAAATGCAAAAGTGTGTTTGTTTCTTTTATTTGTCCTTTACGCCCTAACCAAGCATTCTAACTAGTCGACTGGATTTTTGGCATAGAATTTGGAAAGGACGGAGGGTAACATTCTTCTTAGTTGTTACAGTCTTGACAGACTGGTCGTGGCGATCATCTGGGTGCTGTGGCTCGCTTTACAATCCGACGCCACTCTTCTCTAACGTTTGCCTTTCTTGCGCATTCATGTAGAGGAGCCTCGATTGCGGCCTTCACTTGGTCCGTCCAGCTCAGCGGTGATCGGGAGAGTAACATAGGCTACTTTTTATACCAGCTAAACAAACTGGTCCCACGGGATTTAAAAAAAGCCGACTAAGAACTCTGGCATCAGCTATTAAAATTATAATTGCGAAAGTTTTGTATACTCAATCACGCAACTATTGAACCAATTTGACTTAAAATTGGAATGGATATAGGTTATACCCTGGACTAAAACATAGGCTACTTCTTACCCCGAAAAAGTCCATTGTTACCCCAAAATTTGTGCAAAACTTGACGCCTCAGGTTGATGTACAGATGGGGGCATTTTGTAGGACCAGTTCAGAGCATGCACTGCAAAGTGTTGCTGTTGAAATTTTTCTCTCTCTCAGATCAGATGGGCCCCCTGCTTGGACCGTCAATTTATCCTTAAAAAAAGTAGAGAAACTTCTTCTTTGAGATGTGGTTATAAATAGACATGCGACATGCAAAATATCAGTGAATAGATAACCAAGATAAGTAGGTACATATTGATGTTGCAGAATTCCAGTTGACCGCATAATATGTGTCACTCGTGTTGCTGGTATTGTGCGGTAAACAATAGCAGTCTATGATACAAGTGTGCGAAGTTGGCAATTATTGCAGAAATTGCGAGACCTAAGCGTTTACCTATAAACTTAACAATTATTTATCGTAAAGTCAAGTCTAGCGAAACGTGCGTAGTACCCTACATTGCCGAAAATCTGTTTGGTGTGGAGTATAAGGATTGAAGAAATTATAAATTACACCATAAAGATTCTTCTGCTTTTCGCAGAGTATGGCCAATGTAGCTTAATTTTCATAATTTATCATGGAATTACACATAGTAACGCCTGCATTTATCCAATATTTAGCTATAAATATTAACATTATGAGTTATATTAAAACAATTAATTTTGACTAAGATTCGTGGATATAGAGTGTAGCCAAGTTAATGGGGTAACGTTTATGGCGGCTTATTATAAACTAAAGAAACTCAACTAGACGCCCAACACTACAACAGGCCTGTCTGTTCTTATGAGATCTTTGAGCTTCGCAATACATGCTGCGGCCATTGAGGGATTTAGTGTTTAATAGTGAATCCCATTTAACCTGAACTTTCCCCCATTTGGGTCTCGGACCCGTAGATTACCACCTTGATAAGAATAAAGAAAACCGGCAGGTTTCGATGATTCAAAAGAATTAATCATCAATACTAGTATTAAAATCGCAAAAGAGTCAGTTTGTTTGTTAACTTTGTTGTGCTCGACCATTACATCAATCTTGATGAAATTTGCCACACATATCCTGGTACACGCTGGCAGCCTGGTACTGGTGTGACACTAGCTGTCATTATTGTTTTATAAATACATCATCTTCGGAGTTCTCTGAAAACATGTTTTTCAAGCAGTTAAAATAAGAATAATAATATTATGAATATGTGATAGATTTATAAATATTAATTTAACATAATTTATGTGTGTGTGGTAGAGATTGCTTCTAAGTGATAAGGCCGGCTACTGTACCTTTTCTTTCTTTCTTTCAATTTTTTTGTATTGCTTTGTCATCATCATACACTTTATTGATCACCAAGTACAATAAAGTGTATTTGATTTGATTGATTTGATAATTTTCGGATTTCACTCACTGTAAAATTTAATTTAAAAAACATACTACTCAGAACCCTTTGGTTGCCTGACTCCTGCCTAAGTTGTTCTATAGCTATTTATTATAGCTCAACTACTCAATTGAATCCAAATTTCTATTTCATTCAATACGATCAATCGAGTCTCGATACGTACTTAAAGCAACGTCAAGTTCAATATACTGTGAAAAATTTTAATGAACCGTAACCATTTTTGACGTTAACCAATGTAAACATATTCCTTAGCCGCAACGGCTTTTTGTCCGGACTTTATTGTCTTGGCCATAAAGTCAGTTTTGACTGCAACGCAATTTTATTATTAACTCAAAGACTAGCGGAATCAGATAGAAAGAATTGGGAAGACTCAGCCAAAGTTTAATGCTATTATTATGAAAGATTAAATGCAAAACTTTGATTTAAATAACTTCCCTCGCGAAATAAATACCTACGTCCCGTATTGTGTTAACCTAGCTCTGTTTTAGATTCTGGGCTAGTATACACGGGATTTGTTTAATATTATTTACCTGACATACCTGTGTATTATATACGCCAGTACCAATCACCAGCACATTAGACTCCAACAAATAAACCACTTATTAATACGAATTCATCCACAGTCTATAAAAGCCTCTCGAAACGGGAGGGTTTGTGTCACCACGCTGTAGTAGTAGTACAGAAAACACTGCTGCTCGTCCTCCACCATATTCCCTTAGTCCCTCGTACAACAACCGCAGGAAAAAAGCGGTATTAGGGTAAAGGGTAATTTCTAAATTCAAATTAACTTTTTTTACGATATTGGTAAAGACAAAAAAAATTGCGTTGCGGGATCGGTAAGCTCCGGTCGCTTGATTCAAAGTGTATGCAAAAGTAAATTGAATGCCATTACTCTAATGGCTTTTTTTTATTGCTCTACAAGTTAGCCCTTGACTGCAATCTCACCTGGTGGTAAGTTATGATGCAGTCTAAGATGGTAGCAGGCTAAGCTGTTAGGGAGTATGGCAGTTGTATTAAACCTATACACCAAATCAATTAACAATTATTCATTGTAAAGTCAACATCTCTTGAGGATGCTCCAGTTTCGGAGCGAAACGTGCGTAGAGGGTACATTGCCGAGGATCTGTTTGGTGTGGAGTATACGTATTCACTTGAATTATAAATTACACCAAACAGATTCTCCTGCTGTTGCGAAGTATAGCAGATTAAACTTAATTTTGTAATATATTATGATTTCCGCAAAGTAACGCCTGCTTCTATCCAATACCAAATCGGTTTCTACGCGACATAATACCGGAACACTAAATCGCTTAGCGGCACGTCTTCGTCGGTAGGGTCTAGCTTCCCACCAGACATTAGGCTTTCGATTAAATATTCACTGGCGGTGATTCGCATCGGCATTAAAGACTTTGCTTGTAAACTCTCCGTCTATCATTCTCCATTAGTCTGTGTATAAATTATGATTTGTATGCAAGGTGTGTCGGTTGGTTTAATCAGCAGTCGCGTTTACGTTACAAAATGCATTGTCAATATTATAATGTAAACTTTGGTTTATTATCTATGCTTCACTAGATGCATGCATCACCTGCCCCGTTATTATGAAACTGTTCATTTGGTCGCAATTTATCGCCGGAGTAACAACTATAAAGCTTTTGTAGGAATTGTAGGAACTCCCTTATTAAGGAACTCTTCAGGGTGCCAAGTGGGAAATTATCTATCTACCTTTACTTATTCAGTTGCGTGCAAGTTTACTACGATTTATATAGTACCAATAGAGCTTCATCTGGTGACAATACTGGAACAGTAGAAAATCTCCTACTTGGCACTCTGTTGATGGAATTTTACAGCAACAGTTACAAAAGTCAAAGTATTTTCGTTTAAATAGATGCATACCATCACCTGACCCGTTATTTAGAAACTGTTAAGTTAATCGCATATTGGCCTCAAGAGTCACAACGCGTTACACATCAGTAGTACGTGAAATGGGCTGCATGCCATCTATGATCGGATCAGATGCATGCATTACCTACGTTATTGAGTTCAGTTGATCACATTTGACCAGAGTTACACAAAATTAATGCATTTTCTTTTACAAAAAGTGCGTTGCGAGTTATGTTTGTTTGACTAGATCCATGCATACACCAGGAAACTGTGAATTGCACATTTCCGCTCGACTTTCAGTGGCACGTTCATTAAATCCCTTGACAGGGGATATAATTAACGTGTCCACCTGCTAAAGCACGGAACATGGTCTAGGAGAAGTTTAACCCCGTTTATTATAACACATGTATTATTTGGATGTTATTTCCACTCATGCGCCAGTGCTCTGAGAGTTGATAAAGTTCTGGGAGAAGATACGTTTTTATCCTTTCGCCGTGGATATAATTTTCACCTGCCCATGCTGATGATGATGACTTTTTCATGTTTATAGACGAGCGCTTGACTGCAATCACACCTGATGGTAAATGATGATGCCTAAGGTGGAGCGCGCTTGCCTAGAAGATGCCTATTCACTCTTGACTTGACGGCCTTGCGGTTCTTGCGGCATCAAGGATTCAGATGATCGCATTAATTTTATTATGAATCATTAATTCGTGATAGTGTTGTAATCGGCGCACTGATTTGTAATTATCATTGTTTATTTATGTCTGAACCTTAGCCTCATCGACAGTTCTAGGCTAGATCGCCTTTAGTGTCTGCATTCTGTAATAGATAGAAGGAGCGATGTGTAAAAAGTGCGCCGAAAGTCGACTAGGCAGCGGTAATCGTGCAATAATCTGAATAAATTTTATATATCCATAAAATTATAGGCCACGGGTCTCCTCCCACAATAAGAAGGGTTTAGGCCGTAGTCCACAACGCTGGCCCAGTGCGGATTGGTGGACTCCACATTCCTTTTAGGATAATATGGTCAACTCTCAGGCATGCAGGTTTCATCACGATGTTTTCCTTCACCGTTGAAGCAAGTTATATTTTGATTGCTTAAATCAAATCAAAAATCAAATCAAATCGTTTATTTGCAGATTGGTATTACATTGTTGGTAGGTACACAAAACAAAGGGACAAACAATCCGCCTTAGATGGCATGCAAAAAATATATATGATCGTACAATAATTATACAATAATAATACTATCTTAAATCAATCGATATTATTAAAATAAGAATAAAATTTAAGAGTGATATCAAAAGTACAAATATTATTATTCATGTCAAATTATAATCACTGTAAATGTCAAACCTATAATATTGTGTCTGTTAAATATTCTTGGATGGTATAATAACATTTCCCAATAAGTAATCTTTTTATCTTATCTTTAAAATCCACAAGATTCATGCTTCTGTTGGCCAGCGACGCTGGCAATTTGTTGTATATTTTAGGCGCCATAATGAAAATACTATTCCCAAATAACGCTGTGGAATGTGGCTTATACAATAATTTATTTTTCCTGCGTTCGCTATCACTATATGTAAACAAGTGATTGTTTTTTTTGATAAATATCAGAACTTCATAAATATACAAACAAGGACAAGTTAGTATTTTCATTTTCTCAAAATACGGTTTACACGTATCTGTGGGACGCAAGTGACATATAGCTCTTAGACACTTCTTTTGACATTTAAATATTCGCTCTCTATCAGACGAATTACCCCAAAATGTTATACCATATCTTAAACTTGCTGTGACATACGCATTGTATGCAATTATAACCGCTGTCTGATTAACCACTTTCGACAGCATATATAATGCAAACGAAAATCTGTTTAATTTTAAACACAAATTCTCAATATGATTCTTCCAATTAAGGCTATCATCAATTTGCAAGCCTAAAAATTTTGTGTTTGTTGTTACCTCAATTTTTTTACCTAAATACTTAATGTCTAGTGCCATACTATTACCTTTATTCATGAATGTCATAATTTTTGTTTTGTCAAGATTAATAATTAAATTGTTAAATGTCAGCCAATTAATAATATTACATATTGTATCATTTATATCATTTTCAAATTCTATTTTATTCTCACCCACAAAGATCACTGTGCTATCGTCAGCAAATAAAACCATCTTATGATCGGTTACCCTGGGAAAATCATTAATATATACTATAAACAGCAGTGGACCCAATATACTACCCTGCGGAACTCCAGTTATTACAGTTTTTGACTCTGATAAATATGCAGTTTCAGTTTTATTGTACCCGACTAAACTTGTAATCTGCGTCATTTGCTGCCTACCTGTCAGATATGAATTGATCAATGCCAGTGCGTTCCCTCTAATGCCGTATACACTAAGTTTATCTATTAATATGTTATGGTCAACGTAGTCAAATGCCTTAGTAAGGTCCATGAACAACGCGCATACGAGCTTCTTTTTATCCCTATTAACCATAACCTCCTTAAGAAGGTTATAAATAGCCAAATTGATCGATTTATTCTTTCTAAAACCTATTTGAACATCGGAGAGTACACCATTTTTTTCGAAATAATCATTTAAGCAATTATAAATATATTTTTCTAATATTTTGGAAAAAATTGGAACTAAAGATACGGGTCGATAACAGTCCATATCCTCTGTATCGTGTTTTTTAAATAACGGTTTCACTATAGACACTTTAAGTTTTTCCGGATAAACACCATGCTCTACACATAAATTAGTGATGTAACTTAGCACTGGCGATATTAACTCTGACACATATTTAACTACTTTAGTATTAATCTCATCATACCCACAGCTATTTGTATTCTTTAATAGCTTAATAATGTTTTGTATCTGCTTGGGTGATGAAGGTTTCAAAAAAATTGAGTTATATTTATTCCAAACAATATTAATTTTTTTATTTGTTTTAATATTTTTTCGATTGAGAAAATGCTCGTTAAATGCCTCTGCTATATCTTTAGGGTTTGTTACAATTAGGCCTTCTTTTTTAATCTGATATATTTTATTTTCACTACTTTTAGTTTTATATTCATTTATAATGCTCCATGTAGTTTTAGATTTATTATTAGCAGTTTTAATTTTGTAATCGTTTTGAGCTTTTTGAGTTAATTTTATAATATTCTTTAGCCTTCTTCTGTATGCTTTAAATTCTTTTTTATGTATATAACTACCTTTTCCTCTACATTTCCACAATAACTTTCTTTTATTTTTACAACATTGCCTTATGCCCTTTGAAATCCATTTTGGTTTTTGATGCGAATGTATTTTTACTTTTATGAGCGGAAAGCTGAGGTAGTAAAACAACATAATTTTAAAACGCACATAATTTTGAAAAGTTGAGATGCTTGCCGGGATGCGAACTCGGCCCACCGAAAGTTAAACCGAAGTCCTAACCACTGAGCTATCACCGTATTTATTTAATTACTAACATTAAATATGTAATTAAGTATTATGAAAGTTTATAATAGCATAAATATTTGTCATAAATATCTATTAAAGTATATATAAATTTTTTATCGGTATTTTTGTAGTTAATATGTATGTACATGTAAGTTTATTTAATTTTTTTGTATCATACTTTATGCACCATCCACTTTCCACTTTTTTATCGGCTTCGTACGCTCAGGTTGCCTTTAAAAGATCACTTTTAGTGATAAGGCCGCCTTTGCACCCTAGGTACTAAGTACTACTACTGTTTTCCTTGTATTTTTTCTATTGTGTTATGTTGCAATAAAGTTTTTTTACTCTATTAAAATAAGTTTCAAAATCTTAAATCTATATATATAAAAGAGAAAGTGTGTGGGTATGTTCCGTATAGGCTCCGAAACGGCTGGACCGATTTCAATGAAACTTTCAGGGAATCTCCGGATTGACCTGGCGAGTAATCCTGTAAATCCTGTCGATCGGAGCACTCCTATTTTTGTCAAACTGTCAATTACAGCTTTTATTTACTATGAGGATATTCTATTTTTGGGTGTACATAGGTGTAGATAATGATCATCACCCGCTCGAGAAGAGAATAGAAGAGATTTTTTATTTCTCTACGTATTCATACGGAGAGAAATAAAAAATTTAATATATTATGAGACTGAAATTAAAAATTTAATGATGTAAGTTTATTGTTTAAATAAAATAAAGCAAAATCTAGCCCCGCGAAGCGGCCTGCGTACGCTAGTTAATATATAATGATGAAACTAGTCTCAAATATGATTGTTTAATAGGTATCTATTAAAAAAGTCCTAGTCCAAGTCGTGAAGACTTGAGAATCAACCAAATGACTTTGCTTCTAGCTATCTATAAAAAAAGGCTATGTAACTTATTTAAAGAGATGTTCTTAGCGGGAGACACACTTAACTTGTGAAGCCATACTTAACAAGTTTGATTATATTATTTACTAGCTGACCAGCGCAACTTCGTCTGCACCGAATCGGTTATTAGAAGTTTAAATATCTTTAAAAAACCTAGAAACGAATTGCAGGGCTGCCTACCAGGTCCAGTTTTATTTCCTAACTATGTTATTCGCGGCCGCGCGGACCGCTGCATTTTTCTTGCTTTTTGCGTTTCTATACCCGTCGCTACATCTAAGCGATAGGTGCAATTTGAATAATTTAAAAAGGAATTCGCAGGTATATAATCAGAATTAATATTTATAAAACTATTTATTTGGATAAGGATTAATATGATTTTAATCCTTGTCCAAATATATAGATAGGAATGTCAACATCTTACGATTATACCCGTGTTTTGAAAGAAAAATTATAAAAAAGCAGTTATTGTGAATTAACCATAACAGTTAGACATATAGCTTCGCGGATTCTATTGTTGATAATCACGATTACTTTAAACATACATTTTTAAAATTGATAAAAAAAATCTTCCCGTTTCCCCGAGGAAACTTATTGTTTATCGGGATAAAAAGTATCCTATATGTTAAACCGGAATACCAGCTACCACTATACCAAATTTTATTTAAATCCGTTCTGTAGTTTTCACGTGATGCCCGGACAGACAGACAAAAATTAAATAAAAATCTGTTTTGGACTCAGTATATCGATTATAAAGATCAAAGTTTTCTAAATATATTAATTGTATAGAAATCTTCCAGTTTTATTATAAGTCGGTATATATAAGTTTTTCTGATCGCAGAAAATCTAAGGCAAAAAAAAAATCGTTCAGCTAGTTATACAATGTTGCACAAACATTTTACGCTATCACAAACATAACACGTAGTAAACAACACTTGTTATGAAAATGAGGACGAGTTTATCACATTACTAAAAAAAAAAAGTAATATCACTCCATCCAGCACGTTGTAAAGCTCTCGTCTTCCATACAAGTTCGTTGAGCCTTAGCACTGTTTCATCCGAACGCGTTAAATAAAAAAAACCGTCAAGTGCTAATCGACGCGCGTTCGGAGAGGGTTCTGTATCATTACAAAATTTCATTGCAATCGGTATCGAATTTAACTTGAGTATTATTCTTGTACTATCAACAAAATAGCTTTCATTACTTTATTTCTTCGTGGTTTTCAGTCGTTAGATAACCTAACTATATCATGACGTAATAATATTTATCGTCAAGGATTATTTGGTGAATGAAATACCGGCCCTGAGTTTGTGGCATAAATTAATAATAATAAGTTATTCACTATACTATTATACTTCAAATATAAAAAAAATATTATAAACCAAGCTCAGTTATCCCTAGTTGGGGAAGTATTATTTTTCTTAATTCATTGTTACAATTTTGTATTAATTGTGTATGTATTACATATATCAAATTATCTGTCTAAATAACAAGTACCAATCTATATTAACTATCTGGGTTATGGCGCGGGCGACGTAACGAATTTCTAAACTCGTAAGTGCGCTTTTGGCTTGATAAGGTTTGGGACCCCTGAGCTACGGAACCCTAATAAGTTACACATCTACTCTGCGGTACAACAGCAAGTGCAAGATGCGCCTAACACATTACACTATATAAAAAAGTAATAATAACACTAAGTAGTAGAGTCCACGTTGTAAAGCTCTCTTCCCCATACAAGTTCGTTGCACCGTGGAACTTTTTTATTTGCACGTGTTAAATTATGCGCGTACATGAAAGCCGGATAATATGAGCCCGTGCCTCGTCATAATAGAATGAAGAGCACTCATTCGAATTTCGAATGAATTTGAAAGGGCGTGGCTTATAGTGGTGTTCGCGATTTTAGTATCGATAGTTTTAAGCGTCTTTCGAAAATTTCCACAGTATTTTTTTTTTTAATCTGCAATGCAAACAATCATTTCGTTTTTTTTTTGTGTAAAGTTTATTTTAGATTGTTAAGAAAATAATAAAAACACACTCACATAAAGGAAATCTTTTTAAATTGTTTATTTTTGTTATAAATAAATAAATATACTACGACAATACACACATCGCCGTCTAGCCCCAAAGTAAGCGTAGCTTCTGTTATGGGTACTAAGATGACTGATAAATATTTTTATGAATAATACTCATAAATACTTATAATATACAGATAAACATCCAGACACTAAAAACATTCATGTTCTTCACATAAACATTTTTCAGTTGTGGTAATCGAACCCACGGTCTTGGACTCGGAAAGCAGGGTTGATGCTCAATGCGCTAGTCAGCCGTCAAAAAAATATAATGAAAATAAAATGACGTCAGAATAGTTTTAGTAATTCAGTGTTACTTGTAATTTTACTATGTAAGACATACGCTAAAGAATAAGTAGTTACATCATGTTAAAAAGTAAAAATTTGTTCCCATGAAACTAAGGAAGGTGTCGGATGGACGTTTAAAGCTAAAATTACAAATTTTACTACTGCCCGTAAACATTTTATAGGTGTATTGAATTTTTATCACACATCCTATCTAAACCATAAACAAGCAATTTTTTTATGTCACACATTAGTTAGTCGTTAACTAACATGGTCCTAACAACGAGAATATGAGAAACTACTTAATTTAAATAATTGTTTCTAAATGGTGTTTTTACTTGTTAATTAATTAAAATGTTAACATTTTATTACTTGTGTCAGGTATTTTGTTTTTGATGTCTTTGTCTACTATTATCCACTGCAGCTGTCACTGTTCAGAATCTAAATATATATAAATTTTGTGACGATTGCGACATTCTATAATATTCAATGACAAGGTTATATTGACATGTGCTGATCTAACTTTAATTTTCTACTCTCAATTATTCTATTTTAACAAATGAAAATATTTATAAATTGTGAAAGTGATATTAATTATTAATGCATTTTAAATAGACTATAAAATGAAATAGTGAATATTAAATGAAATGAATGATAATAAAAGTTTTACTTGAATCGCGCGTAAAGGTTATACGCACACACTTTGTTTTTGCTTTTGGCACAGAGATTTTTTTTGTGTAAATTCGAACGCCCGTAACATCACTACAGGAACACACGTTCGATTTTCAGCCCATTGTTCTAAGTTTTATTAGCTCCATCAGCCTAGCCGGGTTTTTTTTATTTATTGTCTGTTCATAACGCGTTGAAGTAACATCCGTCATCCGTTTGCAGCGATAAAAATGATTTCGATACTATCTTTTTTCCACTACAAGGAGTAAGCTAGCTAGTTAGCCCTGGAATGCAATCTCACCTGGTGTTAGTGATGATGTAGTCTAAGATAGTAGGGCTAACCTGTTAGGGAGTATTCGGTTTCTACGTGAAATACGGGCGGCTTTCTCGGTATGGTGGTAACTAGCCACGACCGAAGCCTCCCACCAGACAAGATTAGAGAAATTTCAGAAATTATAAATTCCCAAATTTCCCCTGCTGCGAATGGAACTCGAGAACTCCAACTGAAAACCACAGCGCTCAACGCTGCCTTTTCCCTTGCGGTCTTCAAAAACTTACTTAATGTAAAATCTTGCTCATTTATCCCTAGTGACATAAGCTACTTTTTATCCCTCGCAAAGACGCAAAGCATATTAAGCTGACGGTCTAGGTGTACTGTGACCTTGTACCTTGTGAATATAACCGTTAAAGCGAGATCAGCTCAGTAATGAGTATATAATCTGACTAATATTATGAATACGGATGTGAGTTTCTTTGTAACGCTTTCACGTCTCAGCTTCTCTATCGAATATTATGAAATTTTGCACATATTAAAAAGTAGAATGTGTTTTGATAGTATTATGTTCTTGTAATATACAGGATACTTTCAGGATCGTTTTAAATGCGAAAGAAAGTATATTAAGTACTTTTTATTTATTTCACGCAGCAACTTTCGCATTCATAGAACTTAGTAGCGAAGTAGAGATTCGCGGAAATATCCTAATCTTCTGGTTGCGACCGGAAGATTGGGATATTTCCGTGAAAATAAAAAAAAAACTTGTTTACCTGGTGTACGACGTAATAAGCAAAAACATAACTTTGCTCAGAGAAAAATGAACGGTTCCTGAGCGATTTGAAAAAAAATTATGTCAAACAATGTTTCATATAACACATCCTTATGAACCGTTAGAATATAATTTTACGAAAGAAAGCTGTCATATAATCTCATTAATGTCTTACTAGCTGTTGCCGCTGGAAACAAGCGGCCCAGGACAGTAGATTTTGGAACTCCCTACAAAAGGCCCATGTCCAGCTTTAGACTTCAATCGGTTAAAGTGATGATGATGATGATGATGATAGCTGTGGCCCACTTTCTTCGTCCGCGTTCATTACAAATCCCATAGGAATTTCCTGGGATAAGAAGTAACTCTATTCCAAAAATAAAGTTGAATGCTGAGTTAGCGCGTGAAAGAAGGAACAACATCCATCCATTTATCCATCCATCCATCCATCCACCCATCCATCCACCCATCCATCCATCCATCCGGCCATCCATCCATCCATCCATCCATCAATCCATCCACCCACCCACCCACCCATCCATCCATCCATCCATCCATCCACCCAATCCACAAAATATTAAAGATACGAAACCATTTTCGTAGTTATAATATTAGTAAGGATATGTCTTATGATATTCAGATATGCCAGCTGGGTATAAATTACTTCGCCAATGTCGCGTGCTATATTATATAGTCTAGAATCTAGATGGAATGCACGGCATTCGCTTGCCTAGTCAATGCTAATGCCTAATGATTCTTGCCATAAAAGTACGCGAAGTAGTATATTATATAGTCTCATATAATTATTACCTCGTCACCCTCACCTAGTATAGCGATATACGAAATGGTTCATCCAATTGATAGACAAACCAACTTGGTATTTATGGTCGGCGACTTTGGTCGGTTGGGGGTTGGAAAAATACAGTCCGATGAGATAAAATGCTTCTTCTCGTGGGACTTATGTAAGTTAACAATAACTCACACGATCAGATGTATGGCCCAGAGCCAAGGATAAGTAATAGAAAAATATATAATTGACTTTCATTCAAGCTACTTTTATAAGGTCTATTTTTTACTGTTACTGCTTATATATGGTTAAGCATTTTTTTTTTTTCTAAATTGATAAAAATTAATCAAAGATTTGGCTACTGACTCCATCCGTCTACTAAAAGTATAGAATCTGGGATTCTGTTGGCCGCGGCTTCGTACGCGGTTTTTTGGTTTTACATAAATCCTGCGGGTACCATACATTTTTCCGGGATAAGAAGGAGCCTATGTGTTAATCTAGGATATAATCTATCTCCATTCTAAATTTCAGTCTAATTGCTTCAGTCGTTTTTGCGTAAAGGGAAACAAACATCCATCCGTCCATCCATCCATACAAACTTTCGCATTTATAATATTAGTAGGATTCAATTTGGAAAATTGGGTTTCCACATTTAATTCATAATTCAATGTAACAGGTGCTGTTGTAACAGGCGAACAAACTTGATTGCCATCCACAAATGTCCCAGACAAGTTAAGCTTTAGTTGACTGGTTGGAAATTCTAATAATTTAGTGGTTGACCCACCCTACTGACCCAGTGTTGGATCGGTGCCAACCAAGTTTGTTCGTCTGCTAACAGCGTTTAATGTGAATTACCAAAACCACACTATATTAAGATCGAGAGTCTTTGATCTTAAAAGCATGACTTAAAACTATGATTAAATATTTACTTTCCAATACGGGCCACTTCAAGAAAAGATTTGGGAACTGACCTGATTAAAAAATATCTATAATTTAGTTCGCTGGCTCATTGATTACATTGGGTTGTCTGTCTTGAACTGATAAGTGAGGTCTATAAAGCATACTTAGCCTTACCTCAGTGATATGAAACAGTACAAACGAGACAAACTGATGTGTACGTTTTAACTAAATAAAAACAAATTACAGTCCCTTAGAACGCAACTTAAGACTAACGCCTGAGGTCAATATAAAATATTATATTGATTATTTTTCCTAACCAAATATCGACCAATAGAATTGCACCATTCGACGTCACGTGGTACAACCTACATGGTATTATACTGATAATTTTTTGAAAATTTTCTCTGGTAGTTGCTATATATATTTTGCTATATTTATTCATTATGAAATTCTTATTTGTTAACTGTACATTTCGTCTCATGGTGCAATTCTATTGGCCGACATTTGGGACGGAAAAATAATCCCCCGAATACCACACGAGTTTCAAAATTATCTGGCATTTCCCTCAAGGTTCCCTGCAAACAAATAAAGTCGTCAAGTTTTTTGAATCCTTCATTTGTTTGCAACGAACCTATCGGGAAATACCCGATAATTTTGAAGCTCTTGTGGTATTATAAGTGAATATTCTACTACCAATTACTAATTTTAAATTTATTTGATAAAAATTATATAAAGTTAGTTTTGTGATTTCTGTTGTCGTCAATTCTTAGGTCTAATTTAAGGTTGTACGCCTCATCACTCATCAGCGTATGCCTCCCCCCAACGCCTGATGTAGTAATAACTATCTAATCTAAAATCTTCAGATGACAGATGGAATGTAGAATTTAGCCTTATCTACGGAGAAGGAAGGAAAAAAGATAGCACTACTAAATTCAAGGAAAAAGAGAAAAAAAAACTGTCACAACCATGTCTTCGTTTTGTACTTAATATTAAGTTAGGTGTTCTTTACGTCGTTTTGAACTTTTATATACAATTATTATTTATTCACTTTATTGCACAACCAAAAAAAAGGTTTACAAAAGGCGGACTTATTGCTTAAGCATTTTCTACCAGCCAAATTTCGCACGTGCGGGAAAAACGAGTGAGCGTGTGGCCAACATTTTTTTTAATTAATCTAATATAAAAAATATTGTTCAATCGCAACTAGCAGAAAAAAAAACTCCTTTGCTGTGGTTAGATAATCTATACTCATTCAACAATAATATTACGCAAAAACGTACTGCCGCAGTGTTCTGCGCAAGGTCGCCACTTCGATTCCCGCTGGAAACTTACGTCATTTAAGCGAAACTCTGTTATCTAAAAACTATGGAACATCTGTTTTTCATTAGACAGATAATAATATAAAATGACTCATCAGTATTATTAATAACAACCCATCACTACAGGGTAAGTCTCCGAATGAAGGGTTTAGCTTACGCAGGTTAATATTATTATATCTATATATTTGTACTATTTTTGTTTACGTATTCTTATGTAGTTATTTGAATGTAGGTTTAATAATAATTTTACACCACCTTGTTATCTTAATCCTAAGGTTGCCTGGTAGAAATCGCTTCTAAGCGATAAGGCCGCCTTTTGTATTCTACTCCAGCAGGGCTAGCATGGGCGGGGGACACTTCTCCACGGGGAAAGGATATAACGTTTATCCCCTCACGCATTTATATCCACCCCCCGAGCATGGGCACACGGGTGGACAATATATCCACGGTGGATATAATAGGGGAAAGACGAACCCCCGGGAAATGTCACAAATTAATTATTCTAATCTGTGCTCATGGTTTTGACAAATAAATTTTTCGTTTTCTGTTTTGTTTTAGTTGTCTAAGTTTTTTATTGTTTTTTTTATCTATAAATGTTCCTCGTCTGCGGCTGTTTGTTTATATTATTTATTCTGGATTTTTCAAAGTGGTTTAAAACCTACCTTTCGAGAAAATAAAATGAGTGCTAAAAAGTAAGTCTTCTATTATAAAATGTTTAAAAAAGTGACTACCTATTGATTTAGAAGCGTACCTAATGAATGAATGTTTTACAGTGAAAGTAAACAGAGACGTTAATCATCAAGATCCAATCCTGTTTACATATCAAATTATTGATCTTGTACTATTTTATTTAAAGTTGTGCTTGCCTTTTTCTATGGCCCATTAGTTGACAAATTTGTGTTTATTCAGATCAAGAAGTAATAAAATACAATTGCAAATGTTGGTAGATTTCATGCCAACCCACAACCACCTTGCCACTGGGGAATTCACAGGAACTCTTAGGAGCCAAAAGGGCAGACTCCCAGTGGCAAATCTTAGTCATTACTGAAGGAGCATGGGCCAGACGGGACGGTCAATCAGTGGAAACAGTTAAGTCAATTTTGCGGTAAAGTAAGCAAGTGCAAAAAATTTAAATTATTTATTAGTGTTGTTGGCATCAAACAAGTCTTGCATAATTTTTCCTTTATTTGCAGACGTGGCAGGACATTAAAAAAGCTGCAACAGCACGGGGACGCAGCACCACAGGCAACATATACATAGTATACATGTTGCTGCAAAGTCAACCAAGTGAAGAATTTATTTATTTTCCAGAGTAGGTATAGATGGAAGAATGCAGGATGCTCATTTATCACACAAAAATAAATTAAAAAGGATGAAAAGGTTAATTTAGAAATTTTATTAATTAAAATATGTATTTATAAATCTTTCACTTTTTTGTCGAGCAACTGTTAACAATCTTGTTTGATCGATATTTGATGTCTGATGTTGTTCTTCGCTCGTATTTACAAAATTTACTGTCATTTGCTCCATTAGAGTTCTGAAATATACAAATTATATTATGCTCAATACTGTTGACCCAAATTAGTAGGGCAAATTGTATGTGAAAATGCTGTGAAATTGTATGATTTATAAGGAACCATTATTATAAGATATAATTTTATAATATTACCAAACATTAATGTGCCCAATAATAATAAGTTATGGGAACTTAAATATTATTTAAAGTATATATTTACAATACACGCCTATAATGATGCATAATATTATAAAGTGTTATGCAGGCATATATAAGTGGAGATGCTTTTTCGGGACTGTAATGAAGCACCCAGTCAATCCCCAAGCTGCGAAATGTGTCTTTGAGGTACCTATTGGCCCTTTCCACACAGTTTCTTACTTGGCAGTGCCAGTTTGTGTACTTCTCTGCAGAACTATTTGGTGCAGCTTCTAGATCCGGAGTCATCATCCAAGGCTCTAGAGCATAGCCTGAGTCCCCAATAAAATTCTACTTTGTTATTTAAACATGTAAATTAATTCCTACTTGTTTTGCTTTTTCAGATTTTCTCCAAGATTTTAATAAAATGTTGAATAGAAATATATGCACAATCCTACATTGTAATTTGGACGTGATGATTAACCCATGCCCATGTTAAATAATTTATCAGACATTTTTTTTGTATTTTCTTATATTTCATTACTAAATACAGTATCTACTGCCAAGTTTTTGTACTAATTCCTCAAATAAACAATTTTATTATAATGAGACATTGTTTTTTGTATATTCATATGAATAATTTACCAGACTAGTCGTATACAACATATGCAGCAGAATCCTAGGCATGTAATTTCTAGGTAATTATGAGGAGTATAATATAATGATATAGGTAGGTGTGTAACTTTTTTTGATTTGCATTGTTTCCCTTTTATACTAGTAAATGGCAACAATAAGTAAAGTTTTGAAAGTTTGCACATTTTATTTAAAACATACATAAGATGTAGTACTGTCCGATTCTACTTTCATACAGCTGTATCTTTTCATATTTTACTTTAGAGTTAATAAATATGAATTGGTCATGGACACACACCACAATCTTAAACTTACTTGATTGTTTAAGTTTTTGATAAATTCTAGATCTAAATAATTTGTCTTTACCAGTTGAACATCTATCGTGGATCTCCAGAGTCTGTTCCCGGGAATAATATCTACTTTGGCATTAGTCTAAAATGAAATGAAAAATAATTAAAGTACCTAGCATTGAATATCTTTGCTATGTACTTATACTGAAGTACTAAGTACTGACTAATAATTTTATTATTAAAGTAAGTATATCTATATTTGATGAGGGGATGTCTGCCATTGCCAGACGGGTGATCAGTCCTATGTAAGGACCATTCCACCCTATTCCCCATGTTTGAGACACAGGTTTTACTGGTGTCCCGGCAGGGTCCCCCCTGAAACCTACCAGTCTCTGTGGTGAACCTAACAATATCCCCTAAGGTGAGGTTTGCTAGGTCTTCTTCACTTATTCTATCCTTACCTTGTAGTTCCCATCTTACCAACACGTACAAGGGGCACTCGGCTATAAAGTGAAAACTAGTTATCACATCACTGCACTTTGAACAGGATGGGATTTATATTTACTAATGAGAATTATTAGGAAGTAAGTACCTATATATACTCACATACTGACAATAGCTCCAGTAATTTGGGTCAGTTATTTGCTGACTGTTGTTTGAGCAACAGCCATGGTCTTGACCTGTCCCCGCTGATAACTACCGTCCGCTAATAGCCTTAAAGATGTGAGAACCTAGACAAAAAGTGATTAGCCATGCTTTTTTTTAAACCTACGTTCATATATAGATGATGTCTTTGCACAAGGTGATTTTAGGTACTTAATAACAACTTACTTTTATGTGCACTGGTAGTCCATCGACAGCATTTAGTGGTTAGTGCCTCTTTAAGGTCCTCGCACGAGTACAGCACACAATTTTTACCCATCCGAAACAAGTGTTGGAACTCTGCATCGGGAAATTCGAACGGATTACTGGCGTCACGTATAGATCGCCGGTGTAATTTTCGTTCAGATTTCTCCATTTCACTTGAATAATAAGAGCCCCAGAAAGCACGAGACATGTTTTTTTCGACTTTAATTCGTTAACAGAATTTTAAACCCACGTCTAAGGACGGGGATAAAATTGTCTCTTTCAAATGTCAAAAAAGGATAGTCTTTCCCCTTTCATTTCTTCCCATGCTATGGGCGGGGGATATATATCCACGAGAAATGTCAAACGGGGATAAATTTATCCTCTCCCCTGTTGCCGTGCTCTGGCAAGGGGAAAAGATAATTATATCCCTTGATAGAGGATATAATCGGGGGATATAATTTATATCTCCTGCCCGTGCTAGCCCTGCAGTCTTTGTGTTTTTCTCTATTCGTCCTTTAAATTCCTATCTGTGTTGTGGTGTACAAATAAAGAATTTAAATATATTTATAAAGTGCGCATTGGTGTACTTCACATGTCTTTGAGAACATTCTGGAGAACTCTTAGGCATGCATGCATGTTGACGGCCGATTGGCGCAGTGGGCAGCGACCCTGCTTCCTGAGTCCAAGGCCGTGGGTTCGATTCCCACAACTGGACAATATTTGTGTGATGAATTTTTTTCAGTGTCTGGGTGTTAATCTATATATTATAAGTATTTATGTATATTATTCATAAAAAATATTCATCAGTTATCTTAGTACCCATAACACAAGCTATGCTTACTTTTGGACTAGATGGCGATGTGTGTATCGTCGTAGTATATTTATTTATTTTATTATTTAATGTAAAGGTAAGCCTAAAATTACCTTCGTTGTCGTTATTCATACCATGTAACTGTAAAGCTATAACACGAAATAAGCTTTAAAACAGCCGAACTCCACTTTCCCTAATTCCCCGTCTATTAAAAGTTGAAACCCCTTTGCGGCTACCCCAGACCCCTTGCATAGCCGAGCACCTTAAATTTTTCATAAACGTCCGGGCTTCCGAAGTGAATTTGTGTATGCCACGTACCCCGTACCTATTTAACTAGGGTTTACCTAATCTTTGGGCGTTCCTGGATTTTCCCTGGGAAAAATAGTTTGTTAATGTTTCGTTTATACAGGATTTGATTATAATTTTAAACGCATAACTGGACGAACTATAGTTTGAGGGATTTGAAAAATGATTCGGTTCATGGGATTACATCCTTACTAATATTATAAAAGCGAAAGTGTCTTTGTTTGTTTTTTCGTCCTTTTCGCATTAACTAAGCCACCAAGAATTTGATTTTTGGCATTGTTAGTTGAAAGGACGTAGAGTAAATATATACAGCCGATTGGCGAATTTTGCAGCGACTCTGCTTTCTGAGCCCAAGGCCGTGGGTTCGATTCCCACTACTGGAAAATGTTGGATGAGCATGAATGTTTTTCAGTGTCTGTGTGTTTATATGTATATTCAATAATCAGTCGTCTTAGTACCCATAACACAAGCTACGCTTACTTATGGGCTAGGTGGCGATGTGTGTATTGTCGTAGTATATTTATTTATTATTTATTTACTTATACTACATTTAATATAACTTAAAATGTTCATATGCATAATAATACATATAGATGGAAATAATAATTACAAACTAAAATTAATATTTATAATAAATATAAGCCGTCTAACTGTTCACTTATGGGCATGGTACCCAAAATGCTGGCGCTATTTCCCCTTTGTACAGCTTGACTTAGCCGTTGGGCTAAATAAGCGCCAGCTCTTGGGTCACCAGACGTAAGGACCAATTTTTGTGACACTATGTTAATAAAATTTTTCGTGTCCGAAGACCATTAAAGACATTTAATTACATAATGTTAAATTCTATATATGTATTCTGTTTTTTTTTCTAATTTTTATGCACATATGGGAAGACACTGACTGACCAATGAGTGGCAATATCTTAGATTGGGGATCCAGGGTAAATTAAGAAAAAAAAAAGTACTTTTTATAGTATTTTCTTTATTATTATATATATGTAGAAAAGTACTTTTTATAGTATTATAATTTATGGAAAAACATTAAATTAGGCCGCCAAATTGTATATGTTGCTTTAGTGGTGTGCCATATAAGTTCATTCATTGATTCATTCTTTCTTTCTCAAAAATTCATTTATTTCAAGTAGGCGTCATATAATACTTTTGAAACGTCAAGTCTGTCTGTGTGTAGTCACTCCACAACCAGTTTGGAAGGCAGATTCTACCGAGAAGATGCCGACAAGAAACCCAGCAGTTGCTCTTTTCCAGTATCAACAATTTACGTTTTAAATTTTAAAATTCATTTTTCTATCTTGTGAGAGATGAAAGCCGAGCTGGATGCTTCCAAGCAACCTTGTCATTAAGAATATTCTATCATTCATTCTTCCATTCAACTAACTTCCCAGGTGTGGTAGGTATACCTACATGGGCAGCTATACATGTCATTGTTCGCGGTTGGCCACCAGTAGAAAATTACATGTCTTAGCGGCTAATGTAGACAACACAAAAAGTGCACTATTCTGTATTCATAGTTAGTGTCTTCATCGTCCTGGTACTGTTTTACAAATAACCTCACGAGTGAAGTCGTGGGTAAATAAAAGCTAGTTAAATAAATACTAAGAGACCTTGGCCTGGTAAGAACTGCAGTAAATTCTATTTTAGAACGAAATAAAGCTAACAGGTTCCTATCAAATTTGGCGAGGCACGATCAGTGAAGGTGAGCGTTCATGTACGTCAAAGGCTCCTAATATCTATATCCAAGTCATAACTCGCAAGTCCCGGGAGCTTTCTCTCTGTCAGACTGAACTCCCTTGGCTCAACAGTGAGTTCTGCGGTTTCAAGTGGGAGGTCCCGGGATTGATTCCCGGCACGGACAATTTATGAATTTTCTCTGGTCTGGTCTGGTTGGAGGCTTTGGCTGTGGCTATGTAACATCATACTTTGATTGCGAGTGTATTTTTTTATAGATTCTAAGGGTACGGGGCACTGACTATAATAACTTATTTTATATTTTGAAATATTCATCGTTAACTCTATATAGGTATGACTTAGTACTTATTCTTATTTTAGTGCACAAGTCCTTAATATGACTTTAGTTTTAAACCTGTAAAGACGCACTCACCTCAACCCGGTAGTTAAAATAATTACAATAGCAGACAAATTATATGCATTGGCATTTGAAATGGGTAGGCGATCGGAAATACGTTATTTCCGCCTTGCCATAATAGTGAGGTAGCTTAACAAACAGAGCTCAGCGGCCATGAGTTTAAAATTTAAATTCAAAATTATATCGTTTTAATAATGACAGAGGGCGTTACTTTGAGGAAATGCATGGGCATAGCAGGAATAAAGTAACGTAGATCAACAACTCAAATTTGGGTTTAATGAGTCTAGGCCCTATCATCGCTTCCGATATCATATTGTTAGCTGCTACTAGTTAGACGGAGAGTGTCTTGCGTAGTTTTATGAAGTGTTTTTTACAAATCCCATAGGAGAAGTAATCTGTGTTACGCTCTGTCCTTCCAACTATCTCTATGCCAAAAACCAAGTAGATTGGTTGTTTAGTTAGGGCATAAAGAAAGGACAAACAAATAAACAAACACTTTAGCATTTATTATATAAGTAAGGAAGTAAGGATAACAATCCCATACTGTCCATAACCAACGTTATATTAACCTCTTAGTTCCTTTAGTCACCTCGTAAGATGATCATCATCGTAGCTCTGACTGTACCAAAATCATTCTTATTCTATAGACCTTTAAGTTTCATTTTCCTCGTTTGTTGTATTAAAAATGCATTTCCCTCTTAATTCTCAATTGCCGGAAGCTTGGGAGAGGAGCAATTCAGAAAAGCTTTGTCTTCGTTATGGCAATTTGAACTTTATTCTGAGTAGAGGTGATTTAAAAATGGAAAACATCACGAAATAATTAATCTATAAAGTATGAATTCAAAACCAAGCGTACAATGTTGTAGACGCCTGTGCAAACTGCATTTTTTTGGGGTATCAATGTATCTATGCGAGGAACTTGTGAGGGGTCTGTACATTGTTCCTAAAAGAAACATTATATGCACTCTTATTAAAGGAGTCTCGTGATTATTATTTTATACTATATGTAAAGAATTAAATAAAAATACCAAGAAGCTCTCGGCGTTGTCGTTCCTATCATTAAAAAAATGAAAGTTCTTTTGACTTTTCAAAATTCAGTAATAATCTATAATAAAAGAAAGTTGTGTTAGTTACACCATTTATAACTTAAGAACGGCTGGACCAATTTTTATGATATTTGATTTTTTGGATTCCTCTTAGACCGGAATAGGATACTAAGTATTAAAATATAACATTCATAAAAAAAAAATATATGCGCGGTACGAAGTTCGCCGGGACAAGTAGTTTATTATAAATTGGAGATTGGAAAATTGAAATAATATCAAACAAAGTAGCAAAATTTTGCCTTTAAATAAATTAATTAATTGAGAATATTATTGATGATACAGAATAATTATGTACTCCGTGATTCTAGTATTCATTATTAGCTACAAAAAGGTCCGCTTTAGCAACTTTTGTGTTCTAATAATTTCATTAGATCGCCGGTAGAAACGAAATTGGTTACGTTAGTATCGCAATATCTTATTCAAATAAATATTTTTATGATTGAGGGTATTTTTATAAGAGTCAAATACTTCTTAAATTCGTTCAATCGGACATTTAGAATTTATTGCGAGTTAAAAAAAATAACGGACTACAACTAAACAAAACTTAATTACTTACTAAACAAAAAAAAACAAACGCAGACGAAGTCGCGGGCAACAGCTTGTATTATATATAGCACTGCGAAGAACGTAACGAGTACTAATATGTCTCCGAATATCTTAATCAGAAGTTCAAGATGAATATATTGCTATAATAACCTCCTTTTAGAAGTCAGTTGAAAGTTCCTAAACGGAGTATAAAAAACTGATCTCAGCATTAGTCGTACGCTTTCGAGAGAGGAAAATATGTGACATCCGCAAAATGACTAGCACTTAACAAGTTTTTATGTCGCGACCCTGTTTCACCCCTATGAAAGGGATGAAAAGCTATTGAGACACTGGGCTTAGCCTTTCAGAGGCCTCACAAGACCTAGATTACGTTTTATTATGACGGGGAAAGGGTTCATGTTTTAGTGTATGAATCCACGTTTATGTTACATACGGTAACGGTAACTAATATATACTCGGAATGATACGATGAAAGAAAATTTTGGCAGTGAAAAGAGAAAAAATGTATTCCGACCTTGGTATGAAAAGTATTATCATCGGAAAGGTCTTCATGTAACTTTGATATCCCAATGGGTAGGACTTCGACTAAACTTTCGGGGGGCCGATTTCGAATTCCAGCACGCGCCTCTTATGTGCCTCAGTTATGTGCGTAATATAACTTGCTTCAATGGTGAAGAAAAACATTATGGGAAAACCTTCATGCCTGAGATTTCTCCATAATGTTCTCCAGGTGTGTGGATTCCACCAATCAGCCTGGGTTCGATTCACGGGTCGGTTAAAGAATAATTGGGCTTTCTGTAAAAAAATATCAGAACAAGTCCGGATTTATTTTGGTTATTGTAAGTTGAGAACCTTTTAGAAGCACCTTCCCGCTATGGAGAGCCAGTGAAGCCGTCGGTCCCAGTTATATCACTAACACGTGATAATAATCGCTGAATTACGCCAATTTAAGTAGGCCTAGATTAACAGCAATTTTGAAACGTCACGTCAGTCTGTTTGAGTGGAGAGCCGGCAAGAAACTCAACAGATTGTTCTTTTTCAACATCATTTTATAGTTAAGTAATCTTTACAATTATTCTATCTTGTGAGAGATGAGAGCGGAGTGGTGTGTTTCCAAGCAGCATTAGAGTGTCGGGGTGGGTTTATGATTTAAAACCTCTCTTCTATGAGAAGGGAGGCTTTGTGACCAGCCGTTGAACATTTATATGCTAATGCTACTGATACTGGAAATAGAACTAACAAAAGTTTTCATTTGTTTCAGAACACCAGGCAGGCTCATCATGTAACCTCATCAAATAACTTAAACAAAAACAAACTATTCGTAATAGAATGACTGGAATCTCCTTCGAACCTCACGTATGTGATAAAAAACTACATAGACCTATTTTAATATAAAAGAAATCTTTTGCAAAAACCCGCGTTCCTCTAGAATTAGTGTCAATTAGAACCAAAGTGCCGCCCCTTCAAAAAGGGTGGTGATTTGAAATTATTTTTTCTAATAACCAAAGTTAGTTTAAGATGTCGAATATGCCAATTTATAGTCAAGTTGTGCCCAAGTCTCAGTATAGGGCGAAGAATTCCAAAGGCCAAAGCTCCAGAGAGACCCGAGCGCCAAACACGAATCGCGAATTCGACCCCCTGAATTACAACCACGGGGGTAACATACAACTTTTGAATGCGCCTTTGGAAAGTAGGATGGAGAAGTTAGAAAAACGGGAGTCCAGAAGAAAGGAAGAAACCAGAGCTAGAAAAGCGCTTATTAGAAGTGATAATGCCAACGAAGGGAAGGTGGAGGCTTATTTGAGGCAGAACCAGGTCAGCATCAGGCAACAGCAGCATCGACATTCTGCGGTTAGGCAAGCCGAGCATCGGGTTAATTTAAGGTGAGTGTATACCGAATCTAACTGTATCTGCATTACGACGGCCGATTGGCGCAGTGAACATCGACCCTGCTCTCTCAGTCAAGGCTGTGGTTGTCCCTTAAGACCAAAGATTTCGAACAGTTAATTTTAGCGAATGTCCTTTGATTTATTTCCTTGTTTATATTCCATCCAATTGTCACGGCAGATCAAAATTAGGTATGCCAAACTGTAGCTCAATTCAAATATAAATGTTAAATAATTCAAATATATCAAATATTTGAATTGAGCAACATTTGATCTGCCATGAGAATTAGATGGAGTATAAACAAGAAAAAAATCAAGGGACATTCGCTAAAATCAACGTGGAACCAACTACTGGCTGGGTGTGATTGATCTCGGTTACCCACCAACTAGGTCAGCGGTCATGGTCTGATAATAGAGACCTTTAAATTGGTGTTGAAACTTTTGAAACCAAATTATCTCATCAATAATCTCAATCCCGTATTTCTTATTCCGGACAAGTACTCTTGAATTGAAGCCAATTAAGCTAACTGCTTTCGTTGCAATTACGTGACGTGAATATAAAGGGACAAACGCCGAATTACAACTGAATGGTTTCATTAGAACAATGGCATTAAGGAAAAAATGTGTTCAATTAAGAGTATGAGTTGCATACAAGCGAAGATATCATTCACATTTTTGATAATGATTCTCTAGTTTCAAGGAAAAAAAGTTATGCCGAAATGATTCATTATTTATGACGAACGACTATAAAACCGATTTGTAAGAAAAAAAAAAGTAATGATATATGACATTATTTGTTTGTTATAACCGTGGCTGGTTACTACTTTACAGGGAAGACCTAACTTCCAGTTGAATAATAAAAAAATGTTTACAGATCACTCCCTTTGAACGAGGTGACCTCTCGTGGCCACGATCGAACGCCGACTGACAGGCATCGCGGATTCCCAGGCGACAGGGATGCGTCTAGAGATTATCGGCGCGAAAGGGACCGAGATAGAGAAAGAGATAGAGAGAGAGATAGGGAAAGAGACTTCGATTTCGATGGTACGTATCTGATCTTCTTTATATTTTTGTAACTTTTTCCCTTCTTCGGGCACTTTTAGGCATCCCTATAGCCAAGTATGATTTGCGAACTGTAAGGATTAGGGTGACGGTTGTGATTAATTACCTCAAACGTATGTGGAAAGATACTACGTTCAACTTTCCCGTACTACATGAAGGATGATGGAGATTTCATGGATATGAGTGACAAACCTATAAGTCACTTATTAAATAAATAAACTAAGTATATACGTTCCAAATTTCAGTCAGATCAGTTCACTAATCCAAACGTGCAATCCATTTTTCTAACAATCTTTTCATTACTTTTTAGTGTAAAATATGTTTTAAAAATATAAAAGAAACGAATAAACTAAATAAAAATGGATATTCTTTATGTAAGTGTGTTTTAAGTATTTTCGAAACAATTTAAAAATAATCTTTATAATAAGAAGCAACAAAAAGATTTTTACCACTATAAGACAGGTAAGAAAGAGAATTAAACATACTTTAATATAAGTTATAGTGAACTTAGTAATTGTCGCTATAAGTTGACTCGTAACAATTTGACTTTGATAATCGTTACAGGTTCACCACTCAGTCCGATGGCTCCGAGGGGGGACAAGGAACGACCAGTACGCAAATCAACCTCCGCACAGCGAGTGTCAGAAATGATCTCCGCGGACAAAAGGCGCTTCTTCTGCAGGGAGTGGGTGTTCCAGAAAATCGCGCATTGCTTAGAACAGCGGGCTGTCAGTAAAACGGCTGGTGCTTTGATTTTAGGTAATGTTGTGTTCTGAATTGAATAATAATGACAGATTAATGAGTGTAAGTAATATTGGATAGAAGCAGGCGTTACTTTGCGGAAATCCATAATATATTATGAAAATTAAGCTTAGTTTGCTATACTCCTCTGTCAGCAGGAGAATCTGTATGGTGTAATTTATAATTAATTCAATCCGTATACTCCACACCAAACATATCCTCGGCAATGTACCCTCTATGCACGTTTCGCTCCGAAACTGGAGCAATGACTTTACAATGAATAACTGTTTAGACACGTGTCTTAACAATTATTCCGTAAGATAAATCATTGTAAAGTCAACATCTCCTGAGGATGCTCCGGTTTCGGAGCGAAACTGTGGAAACATTATGTGGATAATAGGATCTAGTGGTTATCTAAACCTTATTTTTATGCCATTCAAGGAAAATCTGGTCTTATGAACCCGTTGCTTCTGACGCTCTAAAAGTCTTGAGTTATTATCAGAAAACAAGGGTGAGTCTTAGCCTCTGGATGATCACGTGCCAGTAATATTTAAGAAAGTTTAAAACCTTACGGGGAGATCTTTAATTTGTTGCAGACCTTTGAGTTAGTTACAGTGGGTAGAAAATCATGGCAGTCAAGTCACTGAGGTAAGTTTTCGTCGTTGGTTTAAAAAAAAAAAAAATTTGTCTTTTTGCAGGTGATGCGGGGAGTGGTAAAACGGCGTTATGTCAAGAACTAAGTCAGCCAGGAAGCGGCCCGCAAGCTAGACAACAGCGTGCGTTAAACAGACGACTGCTAGCTAGGCATTTTCTTCAGGTTCGCTTTTTGTTACTGTTTCTTTCCTAAATAAGATGATATGTTATACGGTGATAGCCCAGTGGGTAAGACTTCGACTTCGTTTTCGCGGGGCCGAGTTCGACTTGCAGCACGCATCTCTAAGTTTTAGAGGTTAAGTTATGTGCGTTTTAAGCAATTGAAGTATTACTTGCTTCAACGGTGAAGGAGATCACCAATCCGCACTGGGCCAGCGTGGTGGACTACAGCCGTAACCCTTTCTCAATGAGGGAGAAGACCCGTGCCCTGTAGTGGGCCGATGATGGGTTGGTATGATGATGAGGATATGTTATATAAAAGTGGGAAAACTCATTAACATGGCTTCGAAAGAGAGACAATTCGGCTACCATGTCCTCATCATTATCATATCAACCAATTACTTGCCTAATACAGGTCACTGGTCTCATCCCACAATGGAAAGGTCAAGGCCGTAGTCCACCACGCTGGCCCAGTGCGGATTGGTGGACTCCTACCTACCTACTTAATACCTTTGAGAACATTATAGAGAACTCTTAGGTATGCAGATTCCCACAACATGTTTCCCTTCACCGTTAAATCTTTAAAAGTGATATTTTAATTACTTAAAACGCATATAACTCAGAAAAGTTAGAGGTGCGTGCTGGGATTCAAACTCGAACTTCAAAAGTGAAGTCAAAGTCCTACCCATTGCGCTATTGCCGCTTCAATGCATGTAAATCGTAGTTAAGTAATTTTCAGGCGATCGAATAAGTAAACGTAGGTAGAAAATCTCACACTTTGCACTCAGTTTATTATAATTTTGTATTATTCGCAGGGTCCAAGTGAAAGCAGTCAACGTCCAGGCGAGTTCGTCCGCTCTCTAGCCATGCAAATATTAAGCCACTCGTCCCACGCCCGGCCTAATGAGAGAGACCATTCGCCTAAAGACGACGCCACACCTAGTAGCAACAGGTTAGGAATTTAGAGATTATCTTTGAGATAAATGTACAAGTTTTTTTTTGTTCTATATATATTTTTTTATATTCCACTTCAAATTAGCCTTTGACTGCAATCTCAACTGGAAGTAAGTGATGAATGATGCAGTCTAAGATGGTAGCGGGCGAACCTGTTAGGAGGTATGGTAGTCTTACCCCCTAATCGGTTTCCACGCGACATCGCACCGGAACACTAAATCGCTTAACGGCACGTCTTTGTAGGTAGGGTTTGTAACTCGCCACGGCCAAAGCCACCCATCAGTCTAAAACTCTTTTTTTAAATTATATACATCATCAAGTTAGCTTTATTATTTCTCTTATTACAATAGATCTGATGCGAAGAGTTACTTCCTCGAAAGAACCGGGAATTATATCATGCGGATGGCATGTGCATGTACCGAGAAGGAAACTGACTGACGTTGCGATTAAAGGAGATAACAAATAAGGCCTTTGAACTGAAAGTTGGCGGTTATTCCACCAAGTTTAAGTTTAAGAAGAAAAAAAACCCACGTTTAAGTCAGACAGTCGGTCGGTCGTAACCCCAAAATGTTAAATTAATTGTTCATAAAATTACGACTATGCGCCAATCACAAGACTTGTTCAAATCAACGTGTCATGACATCGCACTCGGAATGTAAATATACACGCGACGGTGTTCGCAGGTTGGACGGCTTTGATTAAAGACTCTGAAATACATACATTATGGATTCCAGTTGCCCTAAGGTTGGGAATTCGCGAACCTGATGTCGAGATAAAGCTCATGAACTATTTACGCTTTGATCTTTATGGGCTAAATTGGTTTACAGGCGAAACTCCACTGAAGAAAACTTAATACAGCGATTTAGGGAGATGGGTGACGACGGAGAAGAGAGTTCGAAACCCTTACTGGCTGATAGTGAAGGTATAGTTTTATTTTATTTCTATAAGTAGTTTCGTCCATTTGAATAGGCATAAATTGAAAATAGATAGATAGGTAAATAAAGTCTTTATAAAGCACAAATTAAAAGCGACAACAAGAAATACTAAAAATATATATATAAGATGCGCAAAGGCGGTCTTATCGTTTTAAGCGATCTCCTCCAGAAAACCCTTTATGGTAGAGAATTAGGTTAGGGAAAACGGGAAATAGTTATGCCCACAATGATTGGGCTCTAAGGCAACTCTATAGATAGTTCGAGAACTTTCTTAAATACTATATAACAGTAGCTACTTATTCATTACCTAACAGAAATACTTTATGTTTTTGTAAAACTCAACATCAGCTAAGAATATTCTTTAATGGACAGTAAATACCCTGCGTCAAGTAAACAAGACCCCAATGTGTCAGCTAAACAAATAAAGGGGTAAATAAATCTTTTATAAAAACAAAGAAAATTATTGATTTTCAAGGCCAAGTTTACTTTTCAGATCAAAGAACGGACGAAGAGGACCTAAACGCACGACAACGGACTTCGGAACGTATCCACGAACGCGATACGTACCAAGATTGCATGCCGGACGCACAACTCAGTGGTCAAAATGTGAGTCCTCATTTTTTAATGTTAATAAGACATATAAAAAAACTATACCCACGTAAAAAGCTCAACATTCAACCACGTTCTGACATTTGAAAAGTAGGTTAGTTAAAGTGTGGACATAACTGCATAACTATTCTGAATTTACGCAACGTTTATTAATGTATATTTTGGTGGAAACTATTGCACTTATTCCGAGAGTTTTGATTGGTTCCGAATGTTTGTTTATTTCAATAATGAGAGTTTAATGAAAAAGATTGATCTCAATTAGTTCGGATTTTAAAAAGCAACTCTTATAAGTTTGCCACACACATAACTGGATGGTGTTTAACTGGATATTTTATTAAAATAAGCTTTTGATGACATTTGAAAAGCATCTTGATACACTTTTAATTAAATTACGCGTTTGTTTTTAGGCCATCGATAAAATTGGTTCGTGAAAATTTATTTAAATTTCCAGTTGCCAGAAATCTTACCCAGGTCAAGCACCAAAGCGAACAACCCATTCGTTAACAACGAGGAAGACCTTCGCCTGTACGAGAACCACGAAAACTTGTTTCTCCGCAACATTTCACAACGACAATCCAAAGAACTACGAAATTCCCGGTTGTTACGTCAGAGTTCAGAACCGTTATCCGACAAAAAATCTTCGGTACTCCAAAAAAGCTTGTCCACGGAGCAGGAAGAAAAGCCAAAAGAAATTAATAATAGTCCGCCAAAATCTAGGATCCCGGTCGCGAATTTCCGTTATCCAAACAAAAGTGATTTGCGACCGAATTCCGCAGAAAGTTCTCCGAAAAAGTCCGATGCAAGACCTTCATCGCCCAAAGAATTAGAAAGTAAAACCGAACAGCCAGAGTATCAAAATGTCTTGAACCCTAACATACCAAAGGACGACGTGCAGACTGACCTTGAAAAATTGCTGGAGAAAAAACGTTCCGCCTCTGATGATGTACCTCCTCCAATTCCAAGTTTACCTGTTAATCCAAGAACGTTGATAGCAAACGCTTATTACGATAAACTGCTGTCCGAAACAGAGATACAACAGTCTCTATTGCCTCAGAATTTGGAAAAGAATCCAGATGAGTGTTTCAAAAAGGCCATTTTATTTCCCTTGCTTGAGATTGATCCGCCGAAACAGTGTCTGTTTTTGTTGGTGGATGCGATTGATGAAGGTGCTTTGAATGGTAAGTAAAAAATGATTATTAATAAAACTCATTTTTTGAGTTTTTTTGTCTGAGGGCAGGGGAAAATATCCGTAACTATAACAATCCATTACATTCATCTTTTTTGACGTAGACCTAAGGAAACTCGCTGAGTAAGAAACTAGTTTCCGCAATATTTTAGTTTAAAAATCTCCCGACAGGAAATTCGTCTTTGTATTTAACACACTCACCACAACACATTATTTTTTATTCATTCCACAAGCCAGCCCTTGACCGCAATCGCACCTGCTGGACAGTTATGATGCAGTCTAAGATGGTAAAGGGCTAACCTGTTACCTGGGTATGGTAATCATATCAAACCAATACCCCTAATCGGTTTCTACGTTACATCGTATCGGAACGCTAAATTGCTTAGCGGTACGTCTTTATTGGTAGGGTGGTAACTAGCCACAGCCAAAGCCTCCCACCAGACCACATTGGAGAAAATAGAGTAATTATAAAAATTTCAGATTCTTATCGATTATCTTTTGAATTTTTAGAAATCCAGTTTTTTTTCAATTTGAATCTTCTATCTTCAATTCGATGAAAGAATAAAAGGTACTCACAAACTAATTAACTCGAAATATATATGTATAATCAATTTTCAAACTTCTTTCACTCTAGTCAATGCAACTTTTTGTCCAGGGGACTTAAATGAAGATGGCACTGAGGGTTCAGTGGCAGCTCTTCTGGCGAGACACCAGCACTTGCTGCCGCACTGGTTGCTGTTGGTTGCAACTGCTAGGCGGCATTCTCGACAGTCACGGCCGCTTACTAAGATGTTTACAGGTAAAACTATTTCCCGATCAATGTGGATCCAATAACCCATCTCTCAAAGAAAATAACCCAATTTCATTGTATGTTAGGTTAGTTAAAAACACTTTACATAAAGTATTTTAAGGAAATTTATATAAAAACAAAGCTTTTCGAAACAGATGCGATGTAAGTAAGCTTTTCAATTAAAGTAATATAGAACCATTTGAAATGTTTAATTTAAATTATGTCAGTAACTAAATCAAAAAATGATATATCATAAAATAACCATAATTTATAAAATCACCACTTTAACCCGAGTTGTACACGCTTGTACGGTGTTAAAATAAATATTTTTTAGAAAAATCTATACTACAATGTACTATGATTGATGATTTTTGTTGAAAATGCTGACTGTTTTTATTTCAGGGTTCCGCAAAATAACCCTGGACGAGTTACAACGAGCGCACGTGTCGGCCGACGTACAACGTTACGTGCTCGCCAGACTCGACACGGAACCTAGATTGAGGTTAGTTAATCTTTCTACGTCATTTCCGATTACTAATAGGCGATCAGCCTTAACTTTAGGCTTGTGCTTCACTAAGATCCGCTCGTTGAATGAAAAAAAAGTTCCTCCATCAAGAACATCACTCTTAAGTGGCACCAATTATATTGTAACATGTCTCTTAACTAGTCAACATGTCTCTTGACTAGTCAACAAAGAAATAAAGAAAGAAATGAAATTTATTTGCTGAACATGAGCTTTCATATGGTCTTGTTACAATATAACTTTCCTTAATATTCTACTATAAAGGATGCGAAATTTAAAGTGTTAAACAATAACAATCATTATACATGTATACAAAATCTTTCTCAGCAAGCTCACAATCACAAAACAATCTTTACATTACTTTCTAGTGTAAGGTATTATTTGAAAATGGAAGAAAAACTAATGTACACAAATAAAATAAGAAAAAAGAGATATTTTTTACTTTTATTATTTTTGTATATTTTCAAAAGATATTAACAGTAATAAGTGATTGAAAGATTATTCAAATTATTTACATATATATTGTACTAGACATGTAAGAAAAAATGGAGTGTATATAAAATTTGTTTTAAAGCAAGGTCATTTGGCGAATTCTCTTTTCTATCGTTGTGTTTAATGGATATATATTTTTTTAATTTATATTATGCTTGTTATTCATGTACATTTATATTTACAGAGCTCGAGTTTCGAGTGATTCGACTGCAGCCGCGGCCGCTGCAGCTGCTTTGGACCATCTTCGTATCAAGAGCGACGGATGTCTACTATATTTAGAAAAAGTACGGTGTCTTTAGTTATTACAAAAAAAAAAAAGTTACAAAAATAATGCTCGAAAAAGATTCTACGGCAAACATTGTGAAAAACATATAACCACAGACTTTCAGACTTATCCATTTAGTTTGGTTTAGAGATATATGTACAACAGAATCAGCAAATTATGAAAATGGCCAGATTACTTTTCTAAGTTATGTGTGTTTTAAGTAATTAAAATTTCACTTGCTTCAACGGTGAAGGAAAACATCGTGATGAAACCTGCAACCAACCATGGGTTGATATGATGATGATGATGATGTGTTGTTCGAATAAGCGCGTGAAAGTTCACTACGATATGTATGAAATCGAAAGAATGCCCTCTAGTTACAATACTGAGAAATAGAATTGTCGCTAGATGGCGTTCTTTCGATTCCATACAAATCGCAGTTCCATACATTTCGCGCGATCGAATAGGTAGAAACTCTTTGACTTGACTTATGACTCTTTTCTCTCTTTACTTTTGATTGTTTTCACGAATATCCTAAATCTGAATCTCGAACGTCCCAAACGTAGGTCAAGAAGTTACACTACAGGAAATAAGTGAAACCTGTTAAACCATAACTTGGTCGGTAGGTACTTGATGGTGTAGCAGACGGTTTCATAGCACTGAGGGAGATTCGAGAGATACCCGGCACTCTGAACGGACTCTACTTGTGGCTGGCCCAGAGGTTGTTCCACGGACGAAGATTTAATAAGGTAAGTTTTTATTTCCAAGGTTTTGACTATTTGAAGTGGGAAAAACTTATACTAATAATAAAGCTGGAGTTTGTTTTGTTAATTTGTTCGTTTAAGCTCTAGAACGATGGTTCATCAGTTAATAAGCTTATTTTGCATTTGAATTTTCATTAATTAAAAAAACAATTAAGAAAACAATTGCGGGTGCGACTCAGTTTGTATTGCGTAAAATAGCGAATGAAAGTTTTTGTGGGAAAAATGTACTTATCATTTACTGGCACTGTAAAAAAATACGCAATAACCCAGCATGTGTGGACATGATAATAGCATGAAAATCATTGTACCCAGGTCCGTCTCCTGCTAGATGTACTTCTGGCAGCCCGCTGCGGAGTCACGGAAGATATGTTGTACAAATGTTTACTGACCAAAGAGTACAGTGTCACCAGAGACGATTTTAATAGAAGGCTGCATTTGTTAAGGCGGTAAGATCAATTATTTTCATGAATTCTACAAAACACTGTGATCCGTCGTGTATACCTATTAGATAAACGAGGCTGTGCCAATAGGATTCGATAAATTACAAGCTATGATATAATTATTTGTGTTATTATTCCATAAAATAAAATATTATGAACCTAAGAAATATTTTTATTACTCTTTAGTATTTATAAAAATGAGTATAACCTAGTGATTTTTATATAAATGAAACACATTAATTTATCAAAGTATGTTTTAACATTTTTAAAACATAATGAAAAAACTGTTTACATAATAGTTGTCTCTATTATGTAAACAGTTAGAAAAAGACCCAAAGTTTATGATTTTACAGAATCTTGGTAATGGAGCGTGCCACCGGCTATCTAAGCCTATTTCATCATTCCTTCGCGTCGTGGCTAGTGGACGTTAAACATTGCACACGGCGGTACTTATGCGCCCCGGCCGATGGTCATGCAGCTTTAGCTATGTACTACACTCTTGATGCAAAACGGTGAGCCATTACAACGTATCTTTTTCCTATAAATGAAAACTGCTTCATAATAAAACAAACATAACTTAAAACGGCTCTTCTTGGTAGAAAACAAATAATAATTTAGCAATAATTATTTATCTTCAGCAATTTCTGGACAATAAAGGTAATAATAATAACTGGACGGTTGCAAATGTGCCAGTGTAGATTTTTTAAGTACACAGTAACACAAATAGGTCTTTTAGGCCGCTTTTGATACAAAACAATGAGATTTTAAACGAACTTTTCATCAGCCTTAAATAGATTTTTTTTTAATAAAAAAAAACATTATTTTTTGTACTCAACAAATTATCTCAATTTTCGAGTACAATTCAGCCTTAAATAGAAATTTTTTTTATACAAAAAATCATTGTTTAATTGTACTCAACGAATTATCTCAATTTTCCAAAACAATAGGAATAAAAATTTCTGTCCAGCTTTGTTGATAACACGTGAGCAATTTGAAAAGGCCCATAATAATAGGAATTGCTGAATAGCTTATGTGCTTAAGCGAGGTTATTAGAGTAGACATACAGGTGTTTTATTTGTTTTCAAATATGTTGATTGTGTTTATTTAAAAAATCTCTTACAGATTAAGTGCTCTGGAAATTCACAACTACGTATATCACATGACTCAACTAGAACAACATATGGTTGCCCAGAAGAAACACAAAACGACAACGTAAGTATTTTTTTTAGCAAACATTTTTTGGATGATATTTGCACTCGCAAACGTGGAGTTGCTTTCGCGTTTCGAATAAAAAAATGACTTAATGCTAATCATTTTAGAGTCCAAAATTCTGTACTACAGTTTTTTTTTCCTAAATGCCCATAGTTCTAGCTGTAGAATTTTGAGTTCTGTTGTTGTGTGTATTAAATTTGTTTTTCCAGGGTGCTGTTGACAGTTCAATTTCTTTTCTAACATATAAGATTCATAGCGTGGAAGGATATTTATTTTTTCATTTAGAAGTAATTGAGGAGTTCTATACTTTATCAACAAAATCATAATTAAATCGTAACCAAATTGAAATAGGGCCAATAGTAGTAGTCCATAATAAAATGGGGACATTGAAATTAGTTCAGGTTTTACGGAGATTGGCAAACACTGTCTTTATTTATGCTTTGTTATGAATAGGTTGGCTGCGCTGAGTCGCAGGTTAAAAATTGGCTAATTAGCAGAGTTCGTGTGAGACGAAGAATATATATCTCCAACCTTTAATTATTTTATGGGTCTAATAAGCAAAGATCTCGTATAAAAATACTGTTGAAATAATTGAATACTAATATATATTTATGATGAAGAAAGAACATAAATAGATCTCCATAAGCTATTTATCGAATGGGTAAAACTTGGTTAATTAGCAAAGTTCGTGTATAAAACTACTATAAAATACTTCAATACTATTTCAGAGACGATGAAGAACATATAGATCTCCATACGTTAATTCTGTTATGGGTATTGGACTCTGGGTGTGATGTTGAAGCTGCGTTAAAAAGAGAGAGCGATATAAAACTCGTAGATATTGAAGACAACCAGGTGAGTTTTGTGTGAAGGTGATTGCTATTAAATATTTAATTATGCATAAAAAAATAGAAAACTAATCTATAATCAGGTACGCTGTTGTACTAAAAAATACACTTTCTGTCTGTGGCATCCCCGTGCGTCGGAAATCTCGCATTCAAGTATTTTAATTTAACGTCGAAGCAACATAGTTTGTATGCTCTTTGAAAATAACAAATGACAGGAAAAAAAATTACAATTTAATGTTTCTATTTAAAATCTCTCTCTTAATTAAAAGTTTTTATATTAGGTCTAAAGGGTGCGGTTGCCGGTGTAATTTCAGGCTCATGAGGCTTAACAACGCCTCTAATTAATGGTATGTCCATTAATTAGAGGCGTTGTTAAGCGGAATATTGCAGGACGTGCTCTTTTTATTGCTCTAATTATAGGGAATACGTCCACTTTCCATTAGGTGGGCCATCTGCTTTGTCCGTCAATGTAATATGTAGTTGATAAAAAAAAATGGATATTGATTATCTGTCAATAATCTATGCCTATTTTTTAAAATAAGAATTTAGATTTTATGCAATATTTTAAAATAATTCTTTAAAGTAGAAACATCCTGTATAATTTTTATTGTATGAATATTGTTTTAGACTGAAGACCAGAAATTGGAGGAAAAGGATGGTGATCCAGAATCTGAAGGGAAGGAATCGATCTCTTGCAAATCACGTAAGTTATACTATTGTACATAAAACTATTTTTTATTATTAACTTGTACCGCGGTTTTACCTACTTTAAAAGTCTAAGTATCTACTAATCTATATAATAAAAAAGCTGATCTCTTAAATTCGCAAATTAGCCCTGGCGGGATCCAACCGGAACCTCCGGAACTTATAGGAAAGCTCACCACTTAACCAGGAAGGTCGGTACAGAAGAAAGTAGAACACAGGTTTCAGGATTTTTTCAGGAAAAATTATAGCGCAGGCGGACGACGTGAAGCGGTAGGTTGAGGTATATTGTGTAGAATAGCAGAAGAAAGTGCGTATGGAGAACAAATCGGAAGTTTTACGCTGACCAAATCGTAGTATAATTTATTAAGATTGATTTGAGTGTCTTGGAAAGAAACAAATTAAACTCAATACTCATTGTAAACAATTAATACAAAAACAAATACGGAAATTTAAGCGACAAGGAAAACCTAATAGACTTTGATTTGTTCTGCTCATTAATTTTTCCCTGAGAATTCCTTACGTCTACGCGATAAAGAAGGAATGTGGGTATTTTATAAACCCCAGCATGAATTCTGACCTTTGTTAACTACATGTGATTATTTTTAGAACTTTAATTTTAAATAAGTATCTAAATTAAAGCTGTAATAGAAACAATATTAATGTTGCACAGTTTGACGACCTCCCTCGCAGCGCAGCGGTGATCGCTGTGGAATTAAGCTGGAGGTTCCGGGTTCGATTCCCGGCAGGGACAACTAATAAACTCCCAATTTATAACTTCTTAATTCTCTCTGGTCTGGTCTGGTGGGAGTATTTGGCCGTGGCTAGTTACCGACAAAGACGTGCCGCTGAGCGATTTAGCGTTCCGGTACGATGTTGAGTGGTGACCAATTAGGGCTATGGTTTAAATATATTTGTAAAAACATAAACAAATGTTTACAACTTTTTATCTATGTATAAAAGAGCTGTACGATCAATATACAATCTGAAATCCCGAATGTCTTAAAATTAATTTGAGATATAGCGTACGCTTTGCTATCGATTATAATACCTACAGTAAGTTAGTTACAGTGAAACAAAGATAAAATTTAAACTTCGATATGGTAATATAATTCATGACAATGATTTATATTAGCATATCGAAGTTTAAAATTTAATTTAAGTTATTTTTGCTTAATCTTTACTAATATTATAAAACTGAAGATTTTGATTAATTAACCAAGCGCTAATTTCTGAAACTAATAGTTAGAATTGGAAGTTTAAAATTTAATCTTTTTGCTTTGGATAGTCCAATTATCGATGAAGGCGAGTTTTGTTACTGATACACTATGGATTCCGCTTACCATCCATCGCTCTGGGCCTGTGCGAATTGGTGGACTCGCCTTGCCTTTGAGAACATTAGGGAAAACTCTCAGTCATGCAAGTTTCCGCACTATGTTTTCCTGCCCCGTTAAAGGAAGTGATATTATAATTGTTTTAAACGTACAAGTGATATTTAAATTGGCTTTAAGGAAAAGTTAGAGGTGCGTGCTAGAATTTGAACCCGGCCCCCTGTAATTTAAGCCGAAGTCCTAACTATTAGGCTATCAACGCTCCAGCTGGCGTCGCTTACTGATAAATGCGATATGGCGTACTATCGCTGTGTACAATGATACATGCCGGCGATTCTCCTAATTTTATCTATATGAAAATTTCTTGGTATCATTTACTGAACGCAAAAAATACAGGCTGTTATAAGTTTGACGTGTCTGTGTATGAAAGTCTCATTTTTCACACTTTGTCTTCGTCGTACCTCTGTTTGACTGACCTTATTTTGTGCTAAAATGTGCATCTATAGCCTATAACAGTCCAGTGTTAAGTTATGTGCGTTTTAAACAATTCAAATATCACTTGCTTTAACGGGGAAGGAAAACATCGTGAGGAAACCTGCATGCCTGAGAGTTATTATTATTATTATTATTATTATTATATAATAGACTAAGCAGCTTTCGCTGATGCGTCTATATCATTTCTTGCGCTCTTTGTCTTTTTGATGTTTATCCAGTCTATTCTTAAACTGATTCAGTGATTCTGCAGTCACTACATCTTCAGGCAAGGTTCTCCATAATGTTCTCAAAAGCGTATGGAGCCCTACGGCCTACACCCTTTTATATGAGGAGAACAGTGCTCTGAAGTGGGCCGGTAATGGGTCATCATCATAGTCATCATATCAACCGATAGACGTCCACTGCTGGACATAGGTCTCTTGTAGGGAGTTCCAAATTCCATGGTTCTGTGCCGCTGGATCCAGTGGCTACCTGCGACGCGCTTAATGTCTGTCCACCTGTCCAGTGCGAGGCTGCCATTCCAGCAACTTGGGACTCCAACGTCCATCCTTAAATAATGGGTCAACCCATGATGAAATAAAAAAAATTACATATGTTGACCGCTACGAAGAAGTGCTAGGTACACTTCACGAATAATATATAATAGCAGAAAATAAATTGGATCCTCGTAAGTTAAGTACTTTTAAATCATTATGATGTTTCTTTGACGTTTTCTCATAATTAATTACAGTTTATGAAAAAGACAGCGATAAATTTAATGTTTGAACAAGAAAATTCAACCCGTGTCGCTTAAATGAATAGTCTTGATGAACCTAATTACTGCTAATTCTTTATCATATCCTGCTACATATTGTGTTTTGTGTTATCACGTGAATATGTATCGTATTAAATGTCAATAAGGTTCAATTTTGCGTTTATGACAGATATATATTTTCATTAGAATTAAATTCTCTTGCAGTTCACTTTAAGTCTTTAAAGGAACGAGACGTGCATTATTTATACTATTTCATTTATATCAGAAATATAAATAGATGTTAATTTTGTAAATAAAGTTATAAATCAAGCAAAGTTTTAAAATGTCATATCTGTGAAATGTGGAGTTAAAATTAGACGTATTTTTTTAAAATAAGAAGTGCAGTTAAAATGGTAACTTTAAACGATGTGATGAATATTTATGACTTCATATGTAAGTATTTGATCGATGAATTCTTTTTTAAAGCATATGAACATAGAAAAGTAATATTTAGACAGTACCTAGTTTGCTTTACAAAACAAAATTGTATCGCTAAAAACATAACTTGTTCTAAAAGTGTACCTCCTACTACTTATATTTTAATAGTTTGATGGCTATAAACAATTATTTGACAAAAATAATAATAATTACAAATTAATAATTACAAAGAAAATATAAGCCAAGACGGCTTATATTTTCTGGCTTTTTTTTCTGATTTGCTGTTCATTTATGAGCGTGGTTCCTAAAATGCTGGCGCTACAAAAATAACAACTGAATGCTTTAAGATATAAGATCATATTATTTTCTTTCTGTTTTATAATAAAAAAGATTATTGCTGTTTTAAAAAGATTTTTGTTAACCTACTTGGTGTAGTACTGCTAGTTAGCAGCCTAAAGTGGGAAATACCGAGTTCGATCCCCAGTTAATACAATTTAGGATTTCGTAATTTCTGGATTTTCTCTTTCTGGATGTCTGAACTCGTGGGGATGCTTTGGTCGTGGCTAGTTACCTATATTCTACTGGCGAGCCGCGACGCTAAGGGATTTAGCGTTCCGGTACGAAGCCATGTAGAAACCGATGTTATAACATACCCCTCATCGGTTTCTACATGGCTTTTCGGCTTTCGTCAGTTAACTGCGATACCCCTAACAGGTTAGCCCGCCACTATCTTAGACTGCAATCTCACTTGGTGGCAAGAATCAAGTGAGATTGCAGTCAACAGCTAACTTATAATGGAATGAAATAAAATATAGCACTGATTGCGAGCGATTGGCTACCATTATTAAATTTGGTTGGGAATTTATTTTGCAAATAAATAGAGTGGGTATTGAATAGTATTGCAACTCAGGAGAAATAAATAGTAATGTATTGTTGACTAATGCTCAAAAGTTACCTTAATTCCGTTGAATTTGGGATGACGATATGCACTTACCGGGTTATAACTTTTACCAATATAGTTTCCTTATGAGTCATGGACGTGTTCCTTAATTGACGTTAATACTATATTCTTCTTGATACTAAATGGGTCTTAGTAAGGCCTCTTAACCACTATTAAGATTGTTTATTTTCTGGTTATAATTAACGGATAAACCTATTTAGGCCTATGAATTGAGCAGAACTTCGCAGGGCATCCAAGAAACACATCCTATAAAGTTCCGCCTTGTGGCCATTAACCGGATGCTTAGGTGTTAAGTCTCATGTACCTGTAACACCAACATACAGTTCGGAACACAGAAAAGCTGCTTGCGAACAGAAATAAGTATGGCGGCACTAACCCGGACACATTTTGTCACAAAAAGCTTAACTAAGTAAAGAATGATTAGTATCACCAATTTGACTAAATTTGCTTCCTGTGTATGTACAGTGATAGGGATACAGAAACTCTCAAAAATATATTATGCATAATACAACTGTTACTTTATAACTTACTAGCTGTTGCCCGCGACTTCGTCTGCGTTTAATTCTGTTTTTTGATGTGGCATTAAATTTAGTTCTTGTTCTAAAAAAAAATGAGGAGTTTGCTGCTGTCCGCTGAGGAGTTCTGGCATCTATCTCCAACCACAGTTTGGGCAAAATTAAACACATATTATAACCTCTAAAGTACAAAAATAATTATTTAAATCGGTTATAATTTGTCGGAGTTATGGAACGGAGGAACCGAGCTTAATGTCGGGATAAAAAGTATCCTATATTATTTCTAATACCTTCAACAATATGTATAAAAAGTTGCATGAAGATCGGTTCAGTAGTTTTCGCGTTAAAGCGTAACAAACAAACTTACATTCAAATTTATGATAGTGGGAGGAAGGGATTGGTGACGTTACAGTTTAGTGGCATTAAAACCGTTAACAAGTCAAAACCATAGAAACTTATGCAACTCTTTTGGACAAAGATTACCGGGGAATTTTACATGTGGAAGCATAGTTTTGTATTTTGCCGTGTTAAACTGCGTGCACTTTATGTTTTAGAGACCATTATGTTTTGTAACATAGTCCGAAATCTCTTTGGGGTTTCAGCTTGTTAAACTGCATTCTAAAACCTTTAGTAGAGTCAGACTTGAGTTTCAAAAATGCTTGCTTCTGTATCTTTAAAAGCCTAAAAACGAGATTCATCCAGCCGCTATCAGGCAACTTTCTTATGTTATTTGACCAGCAGGCTGACTTTCATTCCACATTACACTTAATGGTCCGCGGCCTCAATTGCAATACACGTCTGTACCAATGACGACCGGATCTGTTAAATACGTGACCTGCTTGTTGCCCCCTTAACTTGCTAACCATTGAACTATGTTTTAGTCTTTGTTCTTCTAAAGATTTTGGGGTTATGAAGTCTTTTCCCTCAGGTATTCCCTCATCAAAATGAGTTGAGCGACCTTGAGTTTGTGGATGAGACGAAATGTCAGTGTTCACGTTCGTCCAAATAATAAACTCTCTTTGTTCGCAGTAGAGCCTTCAACACTAGAGAACATAATGCCAGAACTAGTAAACGGCAACACGACAAGATGGCCGCGTGACAGACGCGTGTTAAAAGCTTTACTGGAGTTGAGCAGAACTGATTCTATTCCCACTGAGCCGGAGGGCGAAGATCTCAATGATTTGGTAAATAGTAGGAATGAATTTATTTATCGTAAAAAAGTTTATGAGATATGAATTGTCATGCAAATTGCATTTTTAAATATAAAAGTATTAAACCATTTTATCAGATTTAAAAGGGTTTTCTCAAGAAATGATAAGTTATGTTTAAACAACAAATTAATGTTTAAACATATATGTAATATTTCAAAATAATCTTGTGTCAAACTTTAACTTCAACGTGTCTTCAGAAGTTTATTTTCATAAATGAGATAAAATAGTCACTTAAAGATTTTTTTTACTTCTGCTTTTAAGGTTTTTCAGAAGTCAGAATAATTAAATTGAACAATCACTTAACCTTTGAATGTCCGACTACTTGGCAAAGACCTTTTTTCCAAAGGCAAAAGACAAATGGAGGAGCCACTAGGCTAGTCCAATGCAGCTTGGCGGGCTATTTCTTTGGTCTAAAATTCTTTATTTTACATTTTAACAGATGTCAACAGACCAAGCAGTAGAAAGCGAAGACAATGCTGATGCAACAGGGGATGAACACGAAGAGACTCTTCTCCTGGATCCCAGCACAATACATGAACTCGCCACTAAGGGAGACGACGACACTTTAGCTGCTTTATTGAAGGTATTTGACCTTGAATAAGACTTGTTTCAGTTCATTAATAAGACAAGCAGAGTGAGAGCAGTAAAACATAAGTTTATAAGAACTGGTGGTCGCCTTCTGGTCGATACTTGACCATAATTAATTTAAATTATAAGTTTGAACATTATTATGGTTCTACTGTCAAAGACTATACCTCTTTAATCACAAATTTGCCTGTTTTTTTCAAACAAATTATACATAAAATGATTAAAAACGAGTACATATGTGTGTATGTGTCAAATACATGGGAGTGTGTGTAATGTGTTTATTATTGATTTAATTACTGTTTCATGCATGATTTTAAAAAATATGAGCATTCTGTACTCCGTATCTATATAAACTATAAGTGTGGTAAATTTCAGTTCCGTCGGAGCAAATTTCGGTTCGGTAAAAAGTTTTTGCTGCACGCATCAATATATTGATGATACCCCACCTCATTCCACCCATATGGTGGGCCTGTAACAGTTATGATAATTATGATTGTGCTTGCGTGATTAATGCATATTCAACGACTTACCAATTAAAAGCGAAAATGGAATGTTTTAAAGCTCCAGCTTTACTTTTAAATAAAAAATCACTGCATCAGAAAATCATTACAATAAGAAAGTGGCGGTCTTTCTTGTCTACAACACTTGTCTTAAATTATCTTCACTAATATTTCCAATATTTTTCAGCGCTGTCCAGAACTAGCGAACGCGGCGGACGCAGCGGGAAGCACTCCCCTCCACTCTGCGGCTCGTAGCGGCCGGGCCAGCAGTGCCGCTCTACTGCTGCAAACTGGTGCTTCGGCCGCTGCCGCTGATGCGGATGGCTGGAGCCCACTCCGAGCTGCCGCCTGGGCGGGACATACTGAAGTAAGTGTACAGCTTGTTTTGCACAAATGCTTACCAACGTTAGATATACTATGAAGATTCCAATCGCACCCAGTGGGTTACAACCAGAGATCTGTAGCCTTAGCATAAAATTGGCTCGCTTCCCATCGAGGAGTCGTTTTCGAGCATTAAACTGTCTCGTCAAAGTAAAATGGAATTAATGTCACTCGTTTTAGAGTCGCAAATCCCGTACTTGTGATTTTTATTGTACAAAAGCCCGAGGTAAATTATAGTAGGCAAATTTCAGCTTTAAACAATGCAAATAAGATCCATTTTCTTGTTGGTATTGTACTCTTCTTAATAGGTAAAGTACTTTAACGTAAACTTCGAAGGAAACACAAAGAGTGGAGCCTTATTTACGACAACATTTTTTTCCGTATATTTCGGTGCATCGTATTAGAATATAATTTTTTTTTATTACTACACTAAAATAATATAATTCGGTTTTCATTTGCCAGAATTAGGGAAAAATAATAAGACATTTTATTTCGATAAATGAACGTTATCTGATTTTAATTAAAGCTCAAAAATATATAATATATCGTAACAATTTTGATACAAATCACTTTAGATTTGTAAATATGTACATATACTTATATAAATACATTTTCGTATATTAAAATAATGGCGCCCCCAAATAGCAATGCCAAAGCTCGTTTCACGTATTCAAGTGCCACTTACAAAATATTTGTTGCTAGTACTATGACATCACAATGTGTGCACTTAATTAAAGCCTTTGTCTCTAAGTTAATAAGTAAATTAAACAAAAGCTTTAATTTGTTGTTAACAACGTCAGGACTGATAAAGTATTGATGACAGTGAGATTCAAAGTCATGATTTGTTTCAGGTCGTGGATGTCTTGCTGGAACATGGCTGCGATGTCGATTGTGTTGACGGCGATAACCGAACCGCTTTAAGGTAGGGTGAACATACTTGTGAATTTAAACTAGCGTAAACGATACATATGCACCTTTCCACTAAGGACGAACAAGGCAATGCTTTAGAAAGTAACGCCTAATCAAAGAAGTTTCCCAGGCATTAATACCTTTCACCAATTAAATTTTACTAGGCAACTCAAATGAATTAACTTGTCTGTGATTTTTATTATAATTATATAATAACTCTTTATTTGTACAACACATTAAGAATTTTACAAGGAAAAATAATAAGACATTCTATTTCACACAAGGTGTCATCTTTATTGACACAAGGTATCGTATTTTGTGATTGTATTATCATATTTATCATCTTTTCGGCCTCGGAGTCTGGTCCTGAATACGGACTGACATGGTGGCGTTTTCATACAAACACTTCAACACTTGGATGTATCGGTAATCAATTCGGCAGTGACCTTAACACAGCCCGGGTTTCCATCGAATCAAAGGCTTTCTCACAGTCCATAAACGCTAAGCAAAGTGGCCGGTTATACTCTTCGGGCTTCTGTATAACCTGCCGCAGCGTATGTATGTTTATGGTACTAAAGGCCTTTCGGAAACCGGCTTGTTCGGGAGGCTGGAAGTCGTCGAACCTATTAGCGAGACGATTCGTGATGACTTTCGAGAACAACTTGTAGGCTTAGCAACCCTATCGATGCCCGACCAAAATAGATAAATAGTAATCCTTCACTCGTTTCTTGAAAACCCAAAATAAACGCGGCTTAAATCACAGCTAAATTATAATATTAGTGTGAATTGCTACACAGCTTAATTACCTGTAACAGGGCGGCAGCCTGGTCGGGCCACGAAGCGGTCGTAGCGCGTTTACTAGCGGGAGGTGCGGCCCCTGAACGAGCGGACGCGGAAGGGCGTACTCCACTAATGGCCGCCGCTTATATGGGTCATGCGGATATTGTGAGGTTGTTGCTTGACGCCGGAGCCAGTCCAGACCATGCTGATCACGACGGTAAGATTTATTTTCAGAAAAGATTAACTATGTATATAATTTCTTGGTGATTGATGAAGACACGATAAGCAAAATTATAAGGGGTATAAACCAACATCTGTCATTTATTAATTCTTTCAATTAAAGACAAATTTACGATACCCTCAGCGGATCATATATTTGGATTTAGCTATCTGTTTTGTGTTTTAAAATATTTAAATGATCAACTATGTCAAAGCGTTACCCAACTGGACAACGAATGGAAAAGTTTGAGAACGAATACTAGCGGTCAATCAACCCTGGCAATGCGCACCCAAATTTGTTATTGCTCAATCTTTATAACTTTCTGAATTGTTTTAGTAGATTACGAGCTCGGTCTATAATAATAGTGTTCGCTCTTATACTAAGCGCCGTAGTGGGAAGAGAGTGAGCACGTATGTTTGTGTTCTCAATAGATTTTTCAAACACGTATGTACAGAGCGGTTTGATATAAATTTTCCAAGGCCACAGAAGGCTTTCTGGTAGCAATGATTATCTGTTTTCTCTAGGTCGCACAGCATTAGCTGTAGCAGCTCTTTGTGCTGCAGGCGGCGCCTGCGCAGCATTGTTACTTGAGAGAGGGGCGGATGTTAGTAAAGCTGATCGGGATAAAGCGACGCCATTATTAGTTGCAGCATTTGAAGGGCATACGTAAGTACAAGTTGTTTTCGTACATGTCTTTATTTAAAAAAAACATTTTGTCAATATTCAAAACCATAAATTGAAGAAACCAATGAAATCAATCTTTTATAATTCTTGTTTTCTTCTTAACCTATGTGCTTTCACTGCTCCACATTAAATCTTTGTAAGATTTCCATATCCATTTGGATACATCCATTTGGCCTTATGTTGCTCAATTTCAACTAGATATTCCTAGTAGGTCCTTTATTTAAGCTGCTAATATTATAAATGCAAGAGTGTTTGTTTATTGGTTTTTCTTCTACGTAGCATAAAAAACAGTGTTGATTTTTGTATACGAAAAGTTTATGAGGTAAAAAGTATGCCTGTATAACGGGTTAAATAAAAAATACAAGAAAGCTCTCGGCCTGAAGTTGTTTACATTAAAACTAACAACTTTTCTACGATTTTTTTTACTCGTTAGTTTGTGAAATATTCAATCTATTTTACATAGATACTCTACCTTTTACTACTCTGTAATGTAACATCGGCAACAGCACGCGAATCACCACTCTATATTGCGTGCTCGCAGTGGTTTGGAAATACTGACATGTGTTTGGTCCAACAGTGTAATATCACTTTACAGAAATAACATGATTTATTATTTTTTAGTTGTATAAAATCTTAGAACAAAAGTTGTCAGTTTTAATGATATAAACTACAAGGCCTAAGGTTTTATCGAACCCTGTATAAACAGGATACTTTTTATGGCTACAATTTTAAGTTTAAGACATACTTTAGCATCCACATTACTAAATTAGTTGGAATAAAGTATACGCGGGCAAATCCAGTTTTACAATCAAGCAATGTAAAAGCCGAAGTTCTTTGTTTAGAGAAATCTGCGAGCTCCTCCTCGAAGCAGAAGCGGATATAGAAGCGTGCGATAGCGCTGGACGGACGGCCTTGTGGGCCGCTGCGTCCGCCGGACATGCGGACACTGTCCGGCTTCTGCTGTTCTGGGGCGCCTGTGTGGACAATATGGACTGTGAGGGCCGGACAGTGCTTAGTACTGCCGCTGCGCAAGGTATGCAACCCATATTTAAGAACAAAACTTGAAAGAAAAAACCTGGAAGAAATCGCTCTGTAGCGATAAGGTCACCGAATTTTACCCTCTTGCTCTACGTTTATATCTCTGTAACTACTTTTTTTCTTTGGTGTACAAGAAAACTGTAATTCATTCGTACAATAATAATATAAATAGCCTTTATTGACAAACATCTTAAGTAACATTTAATCTTATTTCTACTTAGTGTTACTAAAGTGAATTGGTTTAGGTAAATAAAAAGTTTCATAAACACACCGGTTTGTTGGTTGTATTGCTTTACAATATTTATATAGAGCGAGGAGAGATAAAAATTAATAAAAACTGTAATTTTGTTTAGAGAGATTGATTGATTGATTCCATATCTCAGATTTACCTTACAATTTATATTGTGATTTGGCTATAACTTCTGCTACGAACGTCTACTAAGCTATTGTCACGCACGCCAAATAATCTGAATATTACTAATATTATTATTGTCTGTGTGCGGCCGCCCACAGATATAGATAAAAAATATTGTAAATAATATTGACTGTGTGCGGTGAGCCGTTACATTGCTGCTGTGCTGATGTTATTAACAACGGTTTTTTTTACAGGTAACGTAGAAGTTGTCCGTCAGTTGCTAGACCGAGGTTTGGACGAACATCATCGTGACAATTCCGGATGGACTCCATTGCACTATTCCGCCTTTGAAGGTAACATATTTTTCTTTATTGTAATACTACTGTTTTTTCGCTTAAATTTCCTAAGCCGCGCAACGAATTTTAATGCGGATTTCGCTATCGCTTAAATATTTATTCACACATGGTTTATATATATGTCGGAGGCCGATGCGTGTCTCAGTATTGTGAGCATATTCATCATCATTATCTGATGATATGGTTGCGGGTACTCGGGCAGATAAAGATTTACAAGATTTGTTGCACACTATAATTACACTTGGTATTCCACAATCACTCTTAACACTTGGTATTCCACAATCACTCTTAACACTTGTTAAATAGGTAGGTTAGGTACACTAAAGAACTATATAGCAACGATGAGTTTGGTGCGGCTGTGTGACTACCGACTATCTCACGAAGCTTACAACTCAGCTGCCTGGCGGGCACCAACCCCACTTTGAATAAGACAACTCCTCACCCCCGCCATACAAACTCCATCCAGGTCGTAACAATTAAGTCAATTGAGTGATTCAACTAACCGATACCACAAAATCTGATTCGCCAATAGATAACTAGATGGCGTTGTTAATAATAACAACCTTAATTTTAAGCTCCGACATTTATAAAAAAGTTTTAAGATTTTTACTTGCGGTACGCTAGTAAAAGCATGAGTATCAAATGGCCCATTTCATTGAAGAACTTATGATTTGATTTGAAATTTGCATTTACAGGTCATGTAGAAGTCTGTGAAGCCTTACTTGAAGCTGGTGCCAAAGTGGACGAAGCAGATAACGATGGAAAGGGTCCGTTAATGTTAGCGGCTCAGGAAGGTCATACACGTTTAGTAGAAGTCCTAATAGACCAGTGGGGAGCTCCTGTAGACCAGAGAGCTCATGATGGGAAGACTGCTTTACGGTAAGTGAAATAATAAAAAAATAAGAGAGTTTAGAGTTGTAGAGCTTTTTGTGACAGTGCTCGTCCGGAAAAATACCAGCGTCGTAAACAGCATGGCTGTATTCCGGTGTGAACTTAGTTACGTACTCAAAAGGAACAAGTTTTTTAAAATTTAATTTGTAGACATTCCTTATCAGCTGCTATATTAGGATTTGTTTATTTAACTATGTTGGTAACTCATAAGCCAAAATATTCTTATTAATATAATTATTAATTCTCACTTGTTTATGCATACTTTGGACAAAAAACCCTATGCACGCCTCTGTTGAAACACGACCAAGACACTCGCGATCTTTATACAAGACTTACTAAACTTGCATAAAAGACACTTGCTTCCTGTAAACGAGTCGTACTAAACTTGCATAAAATACACTCGCTTCTTGTATACGATACGAACGAAACTTTCATAAATGACACTTGCTTCCTGCATACGAGACGTGCATAAAAGTCACTAAAGACCTGTATTCGAGACGTTCTAAACTTGCATAAAAGAAACTTACTTCCTGTAAATGATTCGTACTAAACTTGCATAAAAGACACTTGCGTTCTGTAAACGATACGAACTAAACTTGCATAAGAGACACTTGTTTCCTGTATACGAGACGTACCATACTTGCATAAACGACACTTGCTTACTGTATACGAGACGAGATAAACTTGCATAAAATGCATCAGCTTTCTGTATACGAGACGAACTAAACTTGCATAAACGACACATGCTTCCTGTATACGAGGCATACTTAACTTGCATAAAAAACACTTGCTTCATGTATACGAGACAAATTAAACTTGCATAAACGACACCCGCTACCTGTATACGAGACTTACTAAACTTGCGTAAAAGACACTTGCAAGCTGCATACGAGACGTACTAAACTTGCGTAAAAGACACTTGCAAGCTGTATACGAGACGTACTAAACTTGCATAAACAACACTCGCTTCCTGTATTCGAGACGTACTCAACTTGCATAAAAGAAACTTGCAAGCTGTATACGAGACGTACTCAACTTGCATAAACAACACTCGCTTCCTGTATTCGAGACGTACTAAACTTGCATAAAAGACACTGCTTCCTGTATACGAGACGTACTAAACCTGCATAAACGACACATGATTCCTGTATATGAGACGAACTAAACTTGCGCAAATACACTTGCAAGCTGTATACGAGACGTACTAAACCTGCATAAACGACACATGATTCCTGTATACGAGACGTTCTAAACTTGCATAAAAGACACTTGCTTCCTGTATACGAGACGTAGTAAACCTGCATAAACGACATAAGATTCCTGTATACGAGACGTACTAAACCTGCATAAACAATACATGATTCATGTATACGAGTCGTAAGAAACTTGCAGAAACGACACTTGCTTCCTGTATACGAGACATACTAAACTTGCATAACACATACTTACGACATGTATACAAGACGTTTTAAAGTTGCATAAAATACACTTACGACCTGTATATAAGACGCCCTAAATTTGCATAAACTACACTCGCTTCCTGTATGCGAGACGAAATAACCTTGCATAATATACACTTCCGACCTGTTTACAAGACTGAAACAACACAAATAAACAGGCGTAAAATCGCCCGCAGCTCAGGTCGCCGTGCCTCTATAAACCTGTTTACGCTTCTCTGAGATGTAAAAACCTGAACGGAATCACTCGGCCGGGTACTCGGTTTCGCGAGTCCGAAACCGAATAAAACTATGTACTGGGTTACTCGGCGAAACATGTACTCGGTACATCTCTATAACCAATATATTCACTTAAGAGTAGGGCCACATAGATTACACAAATGTGACATTCAAAATAGGTCCCGGATTGATTATAAACTGGAACTATCTTCCAGTTACAATTTTAAATGAGTTTTATTGCCATTTTTCTACGAAATATTTAACTGTATAAAATTTTTTCTCAGATTGGCAGCTTTAGAAGGGCAGTTCGAAACAGTCACAGCTTTGCTCTGCCGAGGAGCGGATGTTGACGCGTTGGACGCCGACCGACGCAGTACGCTATATGTTCTGGCGCTGGACAATCGGCTGGCGATGGCGAGACAGTTGCTCACGTGCGGAGCGAGCGTGCATTGCAGTGATACTGAGGTAAGACAAATCCTTTCGACTGACCTCTCGGTGTAGTGGTGACAGCTTCGGTCATATATGGGAGGTCCTGGCTTTGATCTTCGGCAAGGGGCTAAGCCTCTGGTCTAGAGGCAGGATTCGGCCGTGGCTGGTTATCGCTCTACCGAAAAAGATTGCTGCCGATTAGGCCTATGTGTTTTTTTAATCTGCGGTGCCCGTAACAGGTTAGCCCGCTTCCTTCTTCGACTTTTTCCAGGTAATATTGCAGTAAGAGCTAACTAGCAGGGTAGTACATAATAAAAAAAGGCATATTTTTACAACCTTAAACTTCGGGCTACAGACATAGGTCATTTGAAAGTGGGATACGTAGGTAACCGCCCATAAAAAGTATCACTAATACTCTATTCAGAGGAATTAGTATAATTTTTGGAAGCGGTGATAGCCTAGTGTTTAGGAATTCGGCCTCACTTTCGGGGGGCCGAGTTCGAATCCCAGCATTCCTACTAACGTTTCTAAGTTATACGCGTTTTATGCTATTTAAATATCGGCTTGTGTAGTCCACCAATCCCTACTGTGCCAGCGTGATGGGCTGCGGCCCAAGCATTCGTCATGTGTAAGATACCCTTGCCCTGCAGCTGGCCTATAATAGGTTGAAATGATGATGATGTGTGTATATAAAATACAACTTAAATCCCAAACTGATTGAACTTATAAGGAACTTGAATAAATCCTAACTTATTAGAAACTTTGACAATAGCTAATCTATAGCTGTCTATACCTAAATCCTACACTCTATTTTTTCTTACTTTTCCTTTATATTATATATACAATTTTTTTGAGTACCTGAAGTGTAAGGTAAACCGGACAAGTTAGAAAAAAATGTTACCCACTAGGCCACGAAACTACTGGACCGATTTTAACCATTTTATTGCCAATAGAAAGCTAAATTATTACCAAGTAACAAGGTCTATAATATTTTTAACTTATTACAGAGTTAGCTATAATCCTTCTTGAAGATAATTGCAATGATGTAAGTTAAAGTAGCAAAATTTTTACTTTAAAATTCACTATTTTGTATGCGCTGAGAAAATCATTGATGATACATGAAAGTACTATATGATTTAAGTTCTTATTAAGATTATTTTTTAATTATTAAGTTTATTACCTATACAAAACCCCCGGGAAAACTGACGGATTCGCCTGGGATTTGTTTGAAAACCTTTATTAACATGGACAAAGTCGCGGACAACAGCTAGGTTTCATATAAAATTTCTCATTTGCAGGGTCGTACGCCACTACATGTGTCAGCATGGCAAGGTCACACTGAAATGGTCAACATGCTTATTAAAGTTGGTGAGTTCTTTTTACTTACAATTTGTTATATGTACTTGGCTTAAATTTATTTCGGGCTGGCAACAATCTAATTTTTTTTTTGTAATTTTTGTTTGTGTATTTCGGACTTAGCTTAGGTTAATTGCTACTAAGCATTTCAAGAAGGTTCCATCGCTAATTTCATATTCATTTATATTTGAAGCAGTAGCATAATTACAATTACGTTTTTATATAAAGAATAAAAAATGTTAGCCTGGGGAAATTTACTATGTACCTTAAATAAACATAGTGGGCCAATTTGGACAAGAGCGGCCATCTTTGGTTTGTTGTTTGTTGTTTGCGAATTAAGAAAAACTGGAATTAAAGTAGAATAAAAAAATAATAGATCAATGGTTGGGGAAATAAATAATCATAATCGAATTCGTAAAAAAATGTAATTCAATGATAATGACTAACTTCCATAGACATTTGCCGACCTTTCTATAGTTTATTTTTTTTATATTTTATGCTTCTTGGCAGATCATCATTATAATTCTGCCCACTGTTCTTTATTGTATTTAATTTGTAGAGGTATTTACTCTTCATTGAATTTCGTAGGTGATGCGGCAGTGGACGGTCGCGATCGTTGTGCACGTACAGCGTTACACGCAGCCGCGTGGCGAGGCCGCGCCGCAGCTCTACGGGCCCTTCTGCAACATGGCGCTTCGCCCTCTGCCGTGTGTACCCAGGGTGCTACGCCCCTTGGTAAGTTTTGTTATTATAGAGGCCAACGCAGATGGTCGAGAATATGGCCCATGTAAAAACTTGAAAATTTCTCTGGTGTGTTTTAATACTTCGGTTTAATAAATAGGTCAAAAATACACTGAAACAATTTTAATTGTCCATTTGCAATTAACTAACGTATATGTTATGTATAAACATATAAATGTCCATATAATATCCACCCTTTATAATCTTTGATTATTTTCCTCAAAGGAGAGGTTTTAGCAATAAGACCGACTTTGCATACCAATGTTTGTATAAATTTATAATTGTATCACATTTTTGTTCTTTCTGACGAATTTGTGTGCAATAAAGTGTTTATCTATGTTTCTTCATGAACCCAGAGGAACATGTTAAAAATCTACAAAAACATTTTGTACGGGAATTGCCACGCAGATAACTTGCAATATATCGCGTTCTCTAGGTGATACGCTATCTAGGTTTAAATATTATATTGTGATAGTGTGATATATGTTTCAAACAGGTATAGCGGCTCAAGAAGGGCACGAAGAGTGTGTCTTGTGGCTTCTGCAACACGGCGCTGATCCTTTGCAGGCCGATCATTGTGGTGAGCCTTTTTAATACTTACAGGAAGTTGTGATAGCCCAGTAGGTAGGAGCTCGACTTCACTTTCGGGGGGCCGACTTCGAATCCCAGCACGCACATCTAACTTTTCTAAATTATGTGCGTTTTAAGTAATTAAAATTCCACTCGCTTCAACGGTGACGAAACATTCAAGCCTGAGAGTTCTACAAAATGTTCTCAAAGGTGTTTGGAGTCCAACAATCCGCACTGAGCCTTAACTCCTTCTCATTGTGGAAGGAGACGCGTGCCGTGTAGTGGGCCGGTAATGGGTTGACAGTCCAAAAAATGTAGTTTGGGTTTTTTGGACTATCTAGCAAACTTATTTTTGGACCTCTCGACAAAGTTTAAATTTACACAAACATTATACAGGTCGTACACCAGCAAAAGTGGCATGGCGGGCAGGACATGCGAATATCTGCCGCCTTTTGGAACGGTGGGCCGCTCCCTCCGCCCCACCCGCGGCACCTCCTCCCGAAGAATTGTTAAAACCCGCGAGGACAGGTTTGTGATATTTGTGATTATTCATCAGACTTTCCTTATATTACGTTAGCGTTAGCTGCTTTTAACTACTACTTTTAAGTTGTACATATTGGTTGTACGTATTCATTGTAAACTCAACATCTGAGGATGCTCCTGTATCGCCTAAAGCGCGTATATCGCGTATAGCGAAACGTGCGTAGAGAGTGCATTGCCGAAGATGGGTTTGTTGTGGATTATAAAGATTGAAGAAATTATGTCTTCAGATTCTCCTGTTTTTTTTATTCATAATTTTAAGTTTTATATTTTAACCACCTGCTTTGTCGATGTGAGGTTCCCCAAAACTCAAAATGAAAAATTCTACTTAAACTCAACTGTACATACAACCTTTTCCATTGCAATGAGATGATAAATATATTTTTTAAGTTAACCTTCACTTTTTTGTTAACAGTTTCACTGTTTTGCCTTGTTTAGAACCCTCGTAACTTTAGTAACATAGGTAATCTTACTTTTAGAGACGTATATAAGTGTAACCTAATGACATCTTAACATCTTATGTGATGGAATCTTGCTAAGGCTTCTGATTCTGCAGTAGCGACTTTTCTGCTTTTAAACAGAAAAACTGTCCCGTTAGAACGCTCAACATGTGCAATGAAAACATCTTAATTTTAAAATAAGTATCTATATTTATTTCTTAGGTTCACCGGATTACAAGCGACGCAGTGTTCACAGTTCCAACTCAACAAAATCATCCTCCAATATGACTGGAGGCTCCAATAAATCTCACGAGCATACCGAAGAAACTGGACACGATAAAGTATATATATTTCCGATAATCTTTTTGGTGGAGAGATTTAAGTTTAATTATTTTTAAATTAAAATTTCTCCTTTGTCAGCACAGTTTTACCGCATTCATAATAACCGCCCTCTCAACTTGGTCACATCATCTACCATGATTATCGCACGGTATTTGTTTGAAGAAACATTGAAAAGCTTACTGCTATATCTTAAAGCTTTGTTTCAGAATTATAATCCATATTTTAGGGATGTTAACATCATCTTGGTCTTTGATTCAAAATAAAACTCTTTTAAATCATAGTAGTAAGCCGTCCTGTACATACACGGAAATTTTCGACTTAGTTATTCCGACTACTTTTAAACTCTTCTACAGAATACATGTGCATGTTACATGTTTCCATTTTTCACACATAACTTTTTAAGCGCTAAAATAAAGTCAACACTGTTTTAAGCCCTACTTTTTAATTATTTTAGTCGTTTTTAATTATAAATTTAATATAAATATTTAATTAATCATTTGCAGACGAACCGCACAAATCTATCCCTCTCATTCGCACAACAAGTGGCACGATGTGGTCGCACTCGCCGGGAAATAGACAGGGACGAACCCATACCGGAACACCATGTGGTGGAAAAGGACTCTAAATTAAGGTACGCACAATCTGTTCTATTGACTGCGCCAATATTTATTTATCTATTTATAGACTTTTAAAAAATCTTATCTTACTGATTATTTACTAATCGAGAGACCGGTTACGCTTGATTGTCTTGCTTTGCATAGGCCTCCCCCAGGTTCTTCCATGCTTAGAATAAATGAATAAATATACAATACTAGCTTTTGCCCGCGGCTTCGCTCACGTTAATTTTTATTATTGATTTGTTAAATTTACTACAAAGGGTAAATGTTTTCCCGTTTCATGTTTTCTAACTGCTTGATGTCTTGAACGGACGTTTCGCATTTCTGCACCACCAGAGAGTGATAGAAGTGAATTGCGAACGCCACAAATACTATTAATACTGAAAAAAATAATATTTTTTAAAAGCATATACCAAGGTTTCTACAAAGGGTTAAAAAAAGGTCTTGCTGCTTATAGAAAAATATGAACGGAAATTACTTAGAAAATCAGAAACTTTCATATAAATTTTGATCCCCTATGAAATACGTATTTCTTCATTATAAATCGAAAACCTAAAATCAAAGTTTAATTGATGTAGCTTGAAAAATAAATTGATAAATGAAGAATTTTTTACAAACTTTCATCCCATATTTAACCCTGATGGAATTTTAAAAAATCCTTTCCTAGCGGACGCCTACGTTGTAATAACTATCTGTGTGCAAAATTTCAGCCCAATCCGTCAAGTGGTTCGAGCTGTGTGTTGATAGATCAGTCAATCAGTCAGTCAGTCAGTGACCTTTGCCTTTTATATATTTTGATAATATACAAGTTATCAGCTGCTCAATAAATATTTTACGCAAAAAGGGTAGGTTAGGTATACTTTCGAAAATTTGTGCAGTTATGCTGATAATGCGTTTGGTGAAAATAATTGGTCATATACAATTACCAATCAAGTAATCGGTGAGTACTAAAGCAAAAATGATAACTTTTAGTTTTTTAATCGATGAAGTGCGTTTGAAATAAAAAAAAATATTTTCTAAGATTACGTTGAAGAAACAGAGACAACTATTGCAATATCCTGTACAACCAATAGCTTGGACATGGTAATTATTAATGATATTATCACTCGCGTTTAGATGTAATTAATGTTTTAAAAGATAAAATTTAATTAAAAAAAAAAATTAGGGATTTTTCATAAAATAAACTTCTTTCTAAAAATATAAGATAAATAATAATTTTCAATAACAAATGATATATTTGAAGTTAGCTGATTTGCTTTTTAAGTAAATTATATTTTTTTGTTTACAAAAGAAGGTTAGTTATTTCTTTTATTTTCTTATTTAATATAAGTTGTAAAATAACTCATTGAATTTAATGAGAAAACATTTTATTGCATTCATTGCCGCATATAAAATTTTGAATCAGTTGATCGCTATAGAACTTAATGCATTGAAGCGCTATATGATGGTGATATTTAATAACATGGACATCATATTTACATTCTCCGTGGAAAAATACATGGTCATACCAATTTTTATGACAATCGGTTGAACGGGGCGGAAGTCGATACTTGACAGCGCCGCCTGGTGGGGAGTTACATCAATGGACATAGCATGTTCGTTTTCTCCGTGGAAAAATACATGGTCATACCAATTTTTATGACAATCGGTTGAACGGAGCGGAAGTCGATACTTGACAGCGCCGCCTGGTGGGGAGTTACATCAATGGACATAGCAAGTTCGTTTTCTCCGTGGAAAAATACATGGTCATACCAATTTTTATGACAATCGGTTGAACGGGGCGGAAGTCGATACTTGACAGCGCCGCCTGGTGGGGAGTTACATCAATGGGCATAGCATATAAACCTTCTCCGTGAAAAAATACATAAGCATACCAATTTTCATAATCATCGGTCAAATAGTTTCTGAGTTTATCGATGACATATATACAAACATCCTCTTTTATATATATAGATATAATAGACGGCCGACTGGCGCAGTGGGCAGCGACCCTGCATTCCGAGGCAAAGGCCGTGGGTTCGATTTCCACAATTGGAAAATGTTGGTGTGATGAACATGAATGTTTTTCAGTGTCTAGTGTTATATGTATATTATTAGTATTTATGAAAATATTCATCAGTCATCTTAGTACCCATAACACAAGCTATGTCGTAGTATATTTATCTAGAATACAGTTTTATTGGTGCAGTCGGTAGAAGTATTTAACTATGATAGCATCAAAGAGTAATTATTATGGGATGGGTACGTAATAAGTATTTTTAGTTGGTACAAAAACCTTATCAACATTGTCGTATAGGAGAAAGAGTTTTTAAGGCATAGACCCTCCAATCCTTTTCAAATGCGTATTGGCGGGCTTATAACGATTTTTATCACACGTTAGTGATAACAGACAGAGCGGGACAGAGGCACATTGCCTGATACACCAGACTTCGGTCCACCTACCCAGCAATTTTCTTCCGATAAACGAAATCAGGACCTCGAGATTTATAGTTGAACATGCTAACGTGTCGAACGACAAAGCAGTTATTAGACTAACGAGGCATTCACTAGACTCGAGAGGCAGTTACTAAACAAACGGGGCAGTTATAAGACTAACGAGTGAGTTTCTAGACAAACGAAGCATTAACTAACTAACAAAGCAGTTACTAGACTAACGAAGCAATAACCAAACTAAGGAGACATTTACTAGACTACAGAGACAGTTACTAGACAAACGAGGCAGTTAGAAGACTAACAAGGCAGTTTCAAGACTAACCAGAACATTAACTAGACTAACGAAGCAGTTACTAGACTAATGAAGTATTAATTAGACTAACGAGACACTTACTAGAGTAACGAAGCATTAACTAGACTAACGAAGCAGCAACGAAGCAGACCTAAGAGGAAGTTACTTTGTTACTTGACCAACGAGTCTATTACCAGCTTTATGGGGCAGTTATTAGACAATCGAGTTACTTGACCAACCAACCAGTTACTACATTATAAATGTATTTTTATAGAAGCTACGTAGCAAATGAGCGAGACGGAGAACTTCGTGGCTACGCGAGAGAAAGGGATCGACGGCGCGAACAGAGACACGGCACTGCTAGTCCACTTTACGCGTCTCCTCCACGAAGCCCTAGCGAGCCTAGAAGCCCATCACCTTTATTACCTGGTTAGTTGGTTTATTGACTCTTTTACATTGTGTTTCCTTTTGTATATACAGGGTTAACTGAAAAAATATCAGACAGTTCTCAGCATTGTTCCAATTATTAAAACTAACAACTTTTGTGCCAAGACTTTTCAAAATTCAGTATTGAATTATTTTATACGTTATACGCTATCTCATAGTATTGCCACTCTACAATGCAGTTAGTGCAGTCACTAATGAAATACTGTTACTCCCCAGGATCTCAACCCCCTAGTCTGACGAGTATGCAGCCGATAGTCACAGACACACACTTCAACCGCGACACACACATGCGCATCATTCTCGGCCGAGAGAACAAACCCGCTAACGAAAGACACGACAGGTTTGTGACACGTTTATACTATATTTCTTTCTAACTTGTCTTATAATGTGAACAATCTTTTTTCATTTTTCTTTTCTTTCAATTATTATTATGATTATTTATATATTTATTTATTTTTATTTTTTTCTCTCTTTCTCTCTCTCTCTTTAGAATGGTCAGCATTCTAGTTCGTGCCTTTTCCAAGCTTGACACCGGCAAATTACATTGTGCTGTTTTGACGCTACCAAAAGCCACAAATCAATAGAAGAAGAAACTTTTCATAACTTCTTAGCGAATAGTATCTTTTAGAAAAGAAGCTCGCACCTTTAACTTTTCTTAGTTAGGTGTGTTTTTTTAAGTAATTAAAATACACTTGCTTCAACGGTGAAGGAAAACATCGTGAGGAAACTTGCATGTCTGAAAGTTCACATAATGTTATCAAAGGTGTGGAGTCCAACAATCCGCACTGGGCCAGCGTCCGTACGGCCTAAACCCCTTCTCATTGTAGGAGGAGTGGGCGTGACCCGTGCTCTGTAGTGGGCCGGTAATGGGTTGATGTGATGATGATTTTTAGAAACATAAGACAAACAAATGTCCTGAAATAAATAAAAACAAATAAAATAAAGAGATATCCTTATGAATGTATGCTTCAATTTTTTTATAATAATTTCGAAACGATCTATACGATAAAAACGAGTTAAAAATTGTTTACATAATAAGACAGGTAAATAAAAAATGGAGTAAGTTCAATTTTACTTTGCGAGAAACTTGCTAAATTGTACGTGATGATTATAAACCCCAGGTTATTTTTCTGAGATTATTTTGGAAATTTATTATTTCTTTGTGCACCTGTGCCTATGTTTACTAAACTAATGTTATGTCTGGACATAACTTTAATTTATAGCTAATTTGTTTATGGAGTTAATTTTTGTTATGTTATTAAAATAATGCCTACTTTTATTAATTGTGTTTTTAAATGTCGCATGTGAAACGATATTTACGTTACAGGCATTTCATAACTTACTCTTCCAGTGTATTAGTATAAAGCTATATAAAAATAAATATAAGTATTTAATCTTCTTGTAGTGTATATATTTTAGCAATAATTTTATATAACGGAAAATTTTACTCATTCACTTGGGAATTCCTCATGTATATATTAACTAACTTGATCAACCTTAGTCGGAGTTTAAAAATAACAGACAAAAAGCTGCCATTTTAAATACATGTGGAATAGTAAGAAAGCATAGTTTTAAAATAAGCACACAATATACAAACACACCACACGCTGGTTTTAACCGCATTTACGGGCCTCAGCCAAGTAAATACCAGCCAAGAGCCGAGAAAATCAAACAGTACTCAAATAATAATAATAATCCTTTTTATTTGATCAAAAGTACAGTTTTTACTTACAGTTAAAGTACAATATGTACTCTACGATACAAAAGGAAAATACATGTAGTTTTCTCATGTTATTATAAAAAGGACATGAAAAATGATTTATCATGTTATATTTGACTACTAAATCACTTCAAATATTTGCTTTATTTTTAATTATTTCAATTTTATTTTTATATAAAATATTCAAAATTCATTCAAATCTTTTTCCTTTGTTCTTCATTTTGTTAATTTCTCTTTTTTTTCTTTGTTCTATTAAATATGAACATAGTGAGGTGGTATTGGCGACACGGTTCGTTTACAACAGAATAGTGGGCAGTTTAGGAAGAGCTAGAGGGAAGATATTTAAGAAAACGTGAGTGCAAAGACGGATGTACTCGACAAAGTTGTTATATTTAGTAAAAAAAAAATGTTCACCTCAGATAGAGATTTTCAAATAACATAGCGAAGTTTAAACGATTTCAATATATCACATTTTATAAAATAGAGAGAGAGTAAACTTTGTTCCATCTAATCAATTTTAATGGAATTTATATGTAAAAATTGTCGAAACTTAAATTTATTCTCCACAGATTATTCGGCGATTTATAAGTCAGCCCTTAGTGTATTATTAATATATTAGTAAAGTTGTAAGTAAAAGAAATTGCATTAACGTATATTTGGCAAATTATTTTTTATTAAAGTATTTTAAACTACACTTGAATTAAATAAAAATAAAAATGTATTAATTTGAAAATAATTCAACAATAACTTTGTCGAGCTTTCTCTGTCTCGGTTTGGCTGGTGAATGCTGAAACTAAGTTAGACTATCATTTCACGAAACATCACGAAGCATCATCTTTGTATCGAACACTCACAAGTGCTTTGGAATAGTAACTAAAATAAATAAACAAATCATAGTAATACTTTCTGAACGCGCGTTTTATATTAACTGAGTAAAAATATTTGCGTGAGTATGATTCTGGGGATTTGTTTGCGTGCATGCTTGCATCGCGTTGCGTTTTTATTGATTAAACAGAACTGTAAGATCAGACTGATCTTTTAGTTATTCTTCTTGGAGCATTACCATAATGAAGGTACATAACTTCAGAAGGGTTTATAGGTTTCAAGTGTTGAAACTACGGCTTCGAATCCAAAGGCACCTTTGAATAATCCGCTTCAGCTATGGTATTTGGGTAATAACTTAATAAAAATTAATAGTTTCTTTATGTGTATTAAGTCGCCATTTAACCTTCATCTCATTATAATAAAACAACTTAGTTACAGTGTAAAACTAACAGAACTAAGGTGTTTTGCTTCATTAACACAGTAATTGCAATGCAAATAACTTTAAGACGTCATATTTACTCACTTTACTATGAAGTCTTGATAGATAGATAAACACTTTATTGCAACGTAGGTACACCAATTAAGTCATATTTGAATATGACTTAATAGGTGTACGTACATGTGATCTTACTACTTATGCGTGCCATGATCTGATTCGATTTCAGTAGGCGACGTTAATTGTAACGTCTTTCCTTTATTTCTGTTGCTAAGTTATTTATCAAAAATTATAATCCTTATGTTATGAGATTGGTATGGTAAAGTTATTGGTTATTTTTTTTTTCTCGTATTGCGGTTCCGTATCTACCGGATTTTTTTTTAATCAAAATTAATAAAATTAAAGTGGTTTTTTAAATTAAGTCTCCTTTCAGTAAAATTTTTCATCTATAATATTTTAGGTACTTCCACTCCACGTGGCATAGTAGTGCGACGCCCTGTATTTATTTTATCCCAAAATTTAATACAAATTAAATACTTTTTAAATGAATGAATTATTACACTTTAATTGCAAGCGAAAACAAAAAAGAAAAAGAGATATAATCACATTTATTATTAAATATATATTTTGTCTTCTGTATCTATAAATCATTTATATCGTAATTTTGACTTCATAGTACTGTTTACACTAAGACTGCGTAAAGGATTTATTTTAAAAGAGTTTAAACAGAAGTAAATTGAGCATTTGGTTATTGTGAAAGACGAGATACGTTGTCTAACTGTTAACTTTTGTTTGCAGTAAGAACAAACGCAACGGTATCGTGACTAACCCAGCTATGCGATTAGTAGCCAATGTTAGAAATGGACTGGGTAAGTATATTTTTACTATTATTTGATACTAGCTATAGCCTACGACTTATCGTCTTTTATGAAACAACATAGAAAATCATTCAACGGGTGTTTTAATCCTTTTATTGAGTGTATCTTTTATCGCAATTTTACCAAAATCTATACAGCTATTTGTGAGTTTACGTATAATAAACCATGAATATTTTGGCCTACCATTTTATTATTGTTTAGAAAAAGCGGTAGTGCTGAGCTGAATAAAAAAAAAAATTTGGTTAAAAAGTACGTAAAAATCTAGGGTATAATCTATTTCTACTCCAAATTTCAAATTAGTTTAAACGTTGCAGCGTGTAGGAGTAACATAGATTCACTTAAAAACAAACTTTCGTCTTTATGATATTACTCCCTGTTGCTCGCGCTTATAACGTCTTTTTACAAATTTACAAATGCCAAAAATCACGGTAATTGGTTGCTTAGTTAGGGTGTGAGGGAAGGACAAATAAACAAACGGACACACATTTTTATTTATAAAGATAGCGAAGGGAGTACTTTCAGTATTGTATATATATTATATCGATTGTTACAGATAACGCCGCTGCAAACATACGTCGTACTGGCGTCGCTTTAGCAGCGAGCGCCAGTTCCGCGAACCCCGCAGTGAAAACGAACGCCTTTCAGTGGAGGAAAGAGACGCCACTATAAATGTACTGATGAAAGAAAGAGACAACACATTCCCTTATTTCTGTGTGCCATTAAATGAAAGAGACGTGGCTATGTATGAAGAAAAGAGATAAATTCCTGTGCTCCACTTTTGAGGGAGTGTAAGAGATTTAAGATAACATTTTTGGGTAGTAATATTAACATTGCGGTGACTTGAATTCAATAGATACTAAAGTAAATTAGTACGTCTAATACAGGTTCCACCCACTATTCTCCGTCTTGTTTTATGCAACGTTTTTTTTAATTTATAATGCAAGAATATTAATGTGGAAAGTTTATTAAAGTGAATAAAATTAATATTTGCTTAATCTTATAGCCAGAAAGAATTGTGTTGTGTGGTGGCTTGAAAACTTTAGTATGGAGCTTGGCCTAATTTCTGCCCGCCATTTTATTTTATTTTTTATTTATGAGTATAATAATGCTGTGCTATTGCTAAATGCTAATGCTGCCATAAAAAAGTAACGCGTAATACAATTTTGTCTCTTATTATTGTTTTTTGTATTGAGCTGAGCATTAAAAAATAATAATAAAATGGGAGAAAGTGGGTGGGTAGGCTAAAATATTCATACTTTATTTTATGATAAGCCCCAAATAAAGTACCTACTTTAATTGGGATTGTATCTGAAGTTATCATTAAAGTGAAATAATAAAAAAGTACATTTCGTGCATAAAAAATGATTTCCAACTGAAATCATAATTAATAGATCTTTATTGTCTTAACATAAATGACGTGCTCCCCGTGCAAGCAATAAGGCGCTGCCTACTATGATGTTGTATTAAGCAACGGATTATAAAAAAAAGTAAAATAGATGGTACAAGAATGATATTTCATAGTTTACTAAACATTAACTTAATATCGATTATATTGCTATAAATATAATAGCTATAGTTATATGTTTAAATTATTATCTATGGTTCACCAGATGTACCTAATATAACATATTTCTTTATGTAATCTATGTAAAGGCGTATTTTCACAGCAGCTTAATAACGTAGGTATGTCTAGTAAAACAAACATTTTATCAATCATTGGATGAATTAATGCACAAACAAAGTTTTGAAACGCGTTTCAATATGAAGTATTTGACGGTGGCGTAATTTGCCCTCTTTTAGAAATAATAAGTTTGGGATAAAACAGAGAAAGAAAGCGGTATGGCTTTTTTTTTTTGTCGTGGTGGAAAAGCTTTATGGCTACCTCTGTCCTTTTGGGCAGGACAGAGGTTATGTGGTACTCGTTTACCCGAACTAAAAACCACCACGGCATGTCCCTCTCGTTGGCTTTATTGGACGTCCGGGAACCCGTTGTATACTTCCCAGACGTCTACCAACCGCCCCAACCGATTGCCAGGGCTACTGCGCTAAGGAGGAGGGGATCAGGACAGCTAGACCCCCCCTCAGACAGTAGGGAGACTCATATAGGGACGGGTAGCTAGCCCAATAACTACACTGGTTAGGACGTCGGCTTCAATTTCGCGGGCCGAGTTCGAATCCCAGTAACTTTTCTAAGTTATGTGCGATTTAAGCGTCTTAAATATCACTTGCTTTAACTTGGTGGAAGAAAAACATCGGAAACCTGCATGTCTGAGAGTTCTACATAATATTCTCAAAGGTGTGTGGAGTCCACCAATCTACACTAGGCCAGCGTGGTGGCCTATGGCCGATACCCTTCTCATTGCGGAATGATGATGAAAACGAGGAGAGAACAGCAGCCCCTCTATGCTACTACTACCATTTACTGCGGCCACCAAACCGTGCCTAGCGTGGCCAACCCTCCTGCTGAGAGAGAGCTTTCGCCCAGCAGAGCCGGGCTGCTATAGGCTAATGATGAAAGTAAGATAAGAAAGGGTTATTTATAATTTCTTCAAACCTTATACTCCACACCAAACAGATCTTCGGCAATGTACCCTGTTAATAATTGTTAAGTTAACATGAGTTGACTTAACAATTATTCGTTGTAAAGTCAACATCTCCTGAAGATGCTCCGGTTTCGGAGCGAAACGTGCGTAGAGGGTACATTGCCGAAGATCTGTTTGGTGTGGAGTATAAGGATTGAAGAAATTATAAATTACACCATACAGATTCTCCTATGTAAAGGCTATATTATTTTCCAAAAGACTTAAGAACAAATTAATAAGTATAAAAAGAATAGAAAATATTACACAGGAAATTATAAATACTATTCTTTGTGACACAAGATACTCGTTTCAAAACTATGTTTTTGACTCATAAAACTATTAGGACTAGCTTCCTTTGGTACTTATGATATAAGTAAAATGGAGTTATCAGTATCCCATATTTAAACTGATCGCAATTTCAATTGTAATTGAATATATAATTTTCTAAACCTATTTACCAGGAAAAGTAAAAAAACTTCTCTTATTTCAATTATTATATTGTATGCTTTTAGGGAACAATTATACCCGTTTTCTCTAACGATGAACAAGGCAAATAAGTAACGCCTAATTTAAAGAGATTGAGGCAATAGGCATATATTAACCGATCACTAATATTTCTCACCTTAGAGTTTGTGTAACTTTTTTGTTCTATAGACATCGCCTGAATAATTTTATTGAAAACGGGCATTACAGTAGCAGCGATTTTTATAATAACTCGATAAAATATTTTAGTACAAAAAAATAATTTAATCGACGTTCATTAAAATCACTAAAAGTTATGAAATCATTTAAATATGTAGATGAGAACTATAGAAATGTGTAATAGATATAATTTTGACATATTGTGAATATGAAATCTGGTTAAGTGCGCACAAGACGATGATGGATTCCGTGGTCATTAGAAAAAAAAGCTGTAATCTTAAATTGGCATTTTATAAACACAAAGATTTATTTTTTACTATGGAGTTCGAGCATCCTTTTCGGTTAAGACTTTTTAGTAACATGAATTGGACGTAGTTAAACCAAGAATATTCAGCCTAAAAAGAGGTAAGTTATGAGGAATTTATTATATATAGTCATTGCTTTATCACACTTCAACTGCCAGTATCTTTGCCAAGGCCTGGAAAAAACAGCGTAAAGATGCTAACGCTTTGCCCCGTTTATTTGTTAAGGCCCTTATTCCTCAAAACTACCTCAATTAGTAGGATGCTGTTTTTTTTTTAATTGTTTAGACGCCCTATGAAGCGGTAACTAGATTTTGTAATAATTGTATTTTATATTCTGAGTCAGTAGAGTGAGGCATTTAAACAGACTGACGTACAGACATGAAGAAACTCAAAGGCTATTTGGCTATGGAATCCTTAACTACAAAATATTTAAAATAGTGTAAACATTTTCTTTGGCAGTAGAATTGTGACGAACAATTTATTAAAACAGTATTATTGTATAATTAAAAAAATACTAAACGATTAGAATTTGCATTTCATAAAATTAATTAGGTACGAGTCTTAAAATAAATCCCAAATGCAATTTTTCTTAATACACTTGCTTAAATGGTAAAATTAGTTGGGGGCAAATTTTCCTGATCTCAAATCGAACAAAGTTAACTAACTTAGAATTCTCTTTACTAAATAATAATATAGTCTATATAATCTTATTAAACTAGTCCAGAAAACGAGCAGGTGCCTATTTCTGAAAAAAAAAAACTGCTAAAGGTGATTTAAGTCATAGAAAAATAGGAGAAACCACGCGATTTTTAATAATTTCTTAAAATTAAAATAAATTCCGGTTTTAAAATGTAATTATACAATTAGCTTTTGAACGTAGGTAATACAATATTTTGACGCATTTGACGGATTATAATTATTTTATTTATGCTACTAAGTTGTACCGAATAAAAAACAACTAATAAATCATTATTTTCGTGCATTGTTTAGACCACAAAAGTATCGCGTAGTTTCTTCTGTATATGTAAATGTAGTTTAAAATTATTAGTAGAAATAAATAGCTATGGTATGGTAACACCAATACGTATAGTAAATAATTGTAATGTAATCGTAAGATTAACGTCGAATAATGGAAAAAATAGTGTATTTATTTTTTTAATACGTTAATCCTCCTCTAGCTTCTTTGAAATCCACGTAGTTATGGCCATCGTAACAAGAAAACTTACCATATTAACTATTTTTGGTCAAAGTTGGTATTTGGTACAAAGTAAGTTATCTATGTATCCTCAAATTACCTACTTTTTCATTAAAATAAAGTTCTACAAATTACGCGGTGTTACAAAAACAATTCTTATTACTTTTCACTTCTTTACGAGTTAAAGAAGTTAAAAGAGAATTAGTAAATTGTAACTTGCTGGTAGGATTTTATGTAAAGAGCGGATTGGTAACTATATGAGCATTTATTCATTTATAATCGACATAATCTAGGTGCTGTACATTTTTTATAATTTGACATAATGTACAAAAAAGAACTAATTTTTCAAGATAATTAATAATATAGTGTCTAAATATAATACATAAATACATGAATAAATACGTAATATTGAGCGTAAAAGGCAGTCTTGCCTGTTAAAAATGGGATAAAATGTTACTAATGGTAGAATTTCAAATTCTTGGTGGGTAGTGGTAGATTTTCGGAATACCTATTATTGATATTCTTTTGAGCTTTTGTTTAAAGCATATAAGATATTTATTAAGTTTATTTCATGAAAATAAATTTATTCAAAGGTAAAAATTCATTAAAAAAATCCATGATATGCAAAGTCTTGAGAGTTTCCAAACGATGCAGATTGTAGGAATAATAAAAAAAATATAACAGATAGATAACTATTAATTTTGTGTATTATGAAATTGTAAATTAATGCGAATGTTAGCATACTTGCATGGTTTCATCGATTTGCTAGAAACTATATTAATTAAAATTAATGTGATAAGACTTATTTTCGTCTTGTTTTTTTTATATTTTACCACAAAAGCGAGTACAATTAATTCGTTTAAAGAGTAGAAATCTTATGGGGCTAGTTTTTTAAAAAATTGTTCAAGTGTCATATTTTGAGGCTCATTTTAGTGAAATATTTTTTTTTGTAACCATTTTGTATATTATATTACATTACACTAAGCATCTGATAATCGGTACGATTCAGATTCAAAGGCGTTGCAAAATGCTTCTTTTTGAGAAGCAGGTGGTGGGATAAATTCGTCTTTAAAATGTGCCTGTAGTTAACTCGGCAACCAGACCCTAACACTGCAATGCTGCTTGGCGGCAGAAATAAGCACAACAATCCGCTTCGGTTTCAGAAATAATAAAAGCTCCTAGAAAGACGTACGTTAGGCACAAGCAAAAAAAATATAGGACATTCTTATAAATTTAATCCTACGTACTATTTAGAAGCTTAGTGTGATATAGTAAAACGCCATTTCTGAAAATATTTTTAGCGTTATACACTTTTATTTTATATTGGAATTTATTTCAACGACTTAGGTGCGCTTATTATGTCAAATGGTGTTTTTTTCGTCGATTGCGAGTTTGTATAGAATTTTTCGTGATATTTACTTGTTAGTTTAGGTGAATCGATTCTTGCTATTTTGAGTCAGTATGTTAAGTTGAAAGGCTTTTCAGATGTCTATCCAGATGGATAGATAGGAGAGTTTAATAATTTTGCAACGAGTAAGTAGCTGTAGTTGCAATTTTGCACCATAATATCATATTGTGACAAAACATATTTCCTCTCTCCTATTATCCACCTCGGTAGGATGCGTACGAGCAGCCTAATATTTTATTTATGAATTCCTAGTGTGATATTTTCTACCTACTAATCTAAAACTGTTTCCTAGTATTGTAACTAGATGGCGATCTTTCGATTCCATACAAATAGGCAGACTTATTTAGAAAATGTCACACTAGGCACCCTGAGTGTGTAGGTGTAGATGTGTTTTAAACGGGATTTTTTTTTACAATGTTTGATCAATTTAATCAAATATCGAAGTAATGGATCTGTAATAAATAAACGTTGGTAATTAAAATCTCTTTTTTTTTTAAAGGCTTAGAAAACTGCTGTTGTTTAGAACTTTATTGATACAGACTTTTGTTTTGTAGAATAATGCCGCGCCGGTACTGATAACTGGTGTAAAGCGCGATTGCCACGCAATGTTTTGTCTTCTTCTTTCAAATGTTGAATCACTGATGGCAGAGAGAGATAAATGATTGTATAAGTAATCACCAGCTATTCAACTTTCATTAGTAAGGTCGTAAATCTTGAACAATCACGTTTGTATCTATTATCTGTGCTTTTATTGCTTTCACATAAAAATTGTGGTAAAAAATGGTAGAAATTCTCGTTCGAAACACATTTGCAATAGTAGTTCTTACGTGACGCTTATTTTGTATAAAAGAATAGCAATATTTATTTATTTATAGATACTGTTTTTTCTTGTAATCGCGTGTGAGTTGAGATATTGTGATTTAGGAGTTATATTGTAACGTAACGAAATACAGAATTTGTACTATGTAACGTAGTCGGTGCAGTGCGGTATAATGTTGTGAAGAAATATATTGAAATATATATAATTTCTCTTATATTTGGTTTTATTTCGACGACACTCATATTAAAACAAATCTGCACGGCACGCTTAACTATTCGTCGCCACTCCTCTCTGGCAGCTGCCTTTCTAGCACACTCATGTAAGGGGATAGCCACTGCAGCCTTTATTTGGTCAGCCCATCTCATGGGCGATCTTCCGCGTGATCTGGTGCCCTCAATTCTTCCTTGGACAACCAGACGTCCAATGGAGTCGTTGTCTCTTCTGGATACGTGACCAAAGAACGTGAGAATACGAGCCTGTACTATGGAGGATAGACGTTGCGTGATGCCGAGTTCTTCAAGAATGGCCTTATTGGTCCGGAATGCATTCCAAGGTATTCTTTACATTCTTCTCCAGCACCACATCTCAAGAACGTCTATCTTCTTTTTCTCACTCTCCCGCAGGGTCCACGTCTCCGAAGCATAGAGGAATATGGGGAACACAAGCGCTTTAACAAGCCGGATTTTCGTGGCTTTGGTTATGTTACGGTTCCTCCGTATTTTTTGCAACTTATCCATAGCGGACCTCGATATCGCCATGCGTCGCTTAATTTCATCTATGCAACCTCCATTGTTCGAGACCAACGCTCCTAAATAGACGTATGATTGGACGACTTCACAGTTTGCTATTTTAGAAACATCTGGCAAGTTGGTTGTTCATGCGGTCGACAATCATAACTTTCGTCTTACTGCGGTTGATCTTGAGGCCAAATTCAAGACTTACGTCCTCCATTTTCTGCAAAAAAATCTTCCATATGGCGGATACTAGTTGCGAATAGGGTTGTATCATCCGCATAGCGTAAGTTTGAAATTCTCTGGCCTCCAATTACGATTCCATCTTTCCAAGTTTCAAGAGTGCGCCTCATTATTATTTTTGTGTAGATATTAAACAGTAGCGGGGAAATGATACATCCTTGACGAACGCCGGCACTTGGGTGGAAGGGGTTGGACAATGTGCCGTCTGCCTTAACGGATGCAGTACCATCTTCGTATAAACACCTGAGCAGATGCACAAGATGTTTTGGTGTACCCATTTCAAGCAAAGTCTTCCAAAGTTTAGGCCACTTAACAGAATCAAACGGTTTTGAGAAATCCACAAAGCAAATGTAAATTGCTTTGTTATATTCACGAGATTTCTCAATAATTTGGCGTACGATGAGGATTTGCTCTCTGGTACCTTTCCCTTTAACAAAACCTGCTTGTTCACGTGCAATTTCTTTGGACAGGTAGTACTTTAGACGCTCGTTTAGTACGTGTAGTAAGATTTTGCTAGCATGTGGAATGAGCGCGATAAGGCGATAATTACTACACACCTTAGTAGAACCCTTTTTATGGAGTGGAACGAAGACAGTATGAGCCCATTCTTGCGGCCACTTCCCTGATTGCCACACCTTGTTACAAAGTGCATAAAAGATTCGGACGCCATATTCACCCGAGGCTTTAGTCTCAATAGGAATTGAGTCTGATCCTGTGGCTTTCTTATCCTTCAAATGTGTTATAGCAGCTCTGATTTCATCCCTGAGAATGTTTGGCTCCTTTTCTTTATCCAGGGGTTCTAATGAGGCGAAACACTGTGAATCTGGATCTTCAAATAGTGACTGACAGTATTTTCTTCATGTTTCTGAAATATCTGCTATCTCTGTCACTACTTGTCCATCTGTGTCTTCTATAGCCCATGTTTTCGTAGAGAGAGATCGTGTAATCGATCTGATTTTTTGATGGAGGTCCCTAGATTCATATTTGTGAGCATGAGCTTCAACTTCTGCGCATATATTCTGAAGCTGGGTGTTGAGGTCTCGTCTACATGCTGCCTGTATTTGTGCAGACTTTTCATTCAGTGTCCTCACATCAGTTCCTACAGTTTTCATCTCTCGTCTTTCCTCTACAAGTGCCAGAGTATTATCACTCATCCAGTGTTGTCTTTTACGAGCACTTACAGGTGGTGTCGATTGTTTGACTGCGTAACTTAAAAGGTTCTTCGCGCTGTGCCATAATTTATCCGGACATTCAGTATTGGAATCCACAACCCATTTATCCCAGTTTTGTTTTAATGCAGCCATAAACTGTACATTGTCCTTTACCTCGATCCTGCGTTGTTGGTCGAGTTTTCGGGCTGCTCTCAATCTAAGCTGTATTTTGGCCATAAGAAGCTGGTGATCAGATCCACAGTCAGCTCCTGGTAGTGTGTGGGTGTTTCTGATACATGTCTTCCACCTCGATCTTACTAAAACGTAGTCAATTTGGTTGCGGTAGTTGCCATCTGGTGATATCCAAGTATAAAGTCTCCGAGGATGATTCTGGAAGAAGCTGTTTGATATCACCAGGTTGTTATCGGCCGCGAACTGTACTAACCGTTCCCCCCTCTCGTTACGCTGCCCCAGTCCGTATTTACCTACACAAGAACTCAGTAGGTGGGAATCTGAGCCTATTTTTGAATTGAAATCCCCCATAACAACAAGAAACTCCCTTTGTGGAATCTTTGAAATTGTAGTCTCAAGGTCCGAGTAGAAAGATTCAGTGTCCTCATTACATGCGGCGCTGGTTTGTGCATAAACCTGTATGATATTTAAGTTTACCGGTGATGCCTTCAGTTTGATGCTCATCACTCTATCGCTAACAGGCTCATACCCCAACACACAATGTCTCGAGCTTTTTGGAACAATCATAGCAACTCCGTTTCTACTGTTATCATGATTGCCAGAGAAGTATACGACGTTTGTCTCAGTGAGAAAATGGCCGCTATCTTTCCAGTGCGTCTCACTTATACCACAGATGTTTATATTGCATCGAGATAGCTCATTTTCCAAAATCTTAAGCTTCCCTGCCTGAAGTAAACCGCGAACATTCCAAGTGCCTATCTTTTGGGTATGTCGCATCTTCACCGGCATTCCAGTAATAATTTTTCCATCAGGTGCCTGGGTACCTACACCCGCATGGCCGGTAACTAATTTCTCACCATCTGCCCCGGACACAGTATGGCGCCGGTTGCTAAGCGGGTCGCATGGCCACTTCGTTATCTTATTAATTCCCTTTTTCATGATGACTTTCTTGAGAGAATAGTGCAGTGGTTTCCCCTTGCCTTCTGCACCAGACGTTTTAGGAGTCATTTCCTACCCCAAGGCCGCTGTAGCCTCTTCCAACCGGGGGTCCGGGTGGTTGTATGGATATACCGCCATTGCTCGGTCGCCATAGCCTCGTCCGTTATCTAGCAGGGGGTGCCGCGTGCAGGTGAGGTTGACATTTGGGGCCGACTAGATGTAATTGCCGTTTTCCCCCTTACCCACCTATCCGGGATACGAGGTAGCAAAATTTCGCTGTGATCGGGTAAGCTGCGAAGCCATATAGAGGTGATATTGGCTATTTCTTTAAATCCCCGAAACCCATTCATAGGTATCCCGGGGAATTAACTATTGCGGGACAAGAAATAGCGTATGATAGCTCTAAGAAGCATATATGCCTAATTTCATCAAGATCTGTGCACTAGAATACATCGAATTAAGGTAACAAAACAGTAAATGACACACACACTTTCGCATTAATAATATTAAATTTAAATTCAAAATCCATTTATTTCAAATAGGATTATGAGCGCTTTTGAAACGTCAAGTCAGTCTGAAGGATCAATCGTGTTACTACGACAATTTAAATGTGCTTTAATACATTTTGTAAACTTAGGTAAAGTTAGATTATTACCTTTAGTAAAATGTTATAAAAATATCCCCATCCCCACAAAGGATTTCTGTATTTTTCTCTGACGATATGCAGATATCACTAATTTATGTCCGTTTCTAGTAACTTGATTATTTGTATCGACCTTTTGTTTATACTTCTAGCCAAGCGCGTACCATGTGGTCAAGGGCTAGTCTATGACCGATTAAAAAAACCGACATTTTGAGTACCTACACAACGTTACAATTTTACAACTGTATACAAATTAGACTAAAGTTTGATAAGCAGGGGCGCTGTCGTTAAAACGGGTAACGTTACCAGCTACTCGCTAACAGATGGCGCTAAAGATCAGATTTTTCATGTTCGAATTCCTGTAGGGCTAGGATGCGCTCCACGTGATATTTATGTCTACCTATTATCTCGTCAATCTCTATAGAAAAAATACGAGTAACTGGTAGATTTAACGATCACGTGGTGCGCATGCTAGCCCTACAGGAATTCGAAATTCGAAAATTAAAATTAATATGATGTAAATTGTTAGGTATTCCCTGATTTTTCCTGTCAACAGATTCTCAAAACCTTGTAATCTTCCTTCTTGTCTGCTGATGGTCCCAAGTGCTATATATAACATGTGATTCTATAAACGTTAAAGCTCACCAACCCGAATTGGAGCGGCGTGGGGGGCCCCTTTTTCCTATGAGAATTCAATTAATTACCTCAGGATGATCATGAAGCGGTGATAGCTGTTGGTAGGACTTTAACTTTACTTTCTGATGGCCCAGTTCGAATCTCAGCACGCACCTCTTACTTTTCTAAGTTAGGTGTGTTTTAAGCACTTTATTTAAGACTTTTAAATTTAATGTTGATGCTGATTTGAAAACGTAGAGATAACTCCGATTATAATAGGTATAGAATCGATAAAAGCTCTCTAATTGGCCATAAAAAACCGCCGCATCCTAATCCTTAATCGCTCAACTTGTCTTGTTAGTAAATGGTATCACGTTACAAGAGGGCAGTTCCGCTACGCGCCGCGTGTCTCGCGCGTGTCGCCTCGAGTTGCGGCTCGAGATTCCATTGTTTTGATTTCCTGCCCTTTGAGAATCTTTTGACACGTTGTTATAGGATGTTTGTAAGACGCGCAAGAGGTTTTTAAGATGTGAAGGAGATGTTTCCAGATTTATATAATAGGTAGCTAGTGGTTGCTCGCGACTTAGAAATTCTGATAAGTAGTTTGACGGCAGTTAGTTCTTAGAATACGATAAATTTCATAATATTTTTGTAAGATTGTTCAATAAAGGCGTGCAGGCAGGCGGGTATACAGGCGGGCAGTCAGGTGGTAGGCAGGCGGGCAGACAGGCAAGTAGGCAGGCGGGTAGGCGTACAGTTAGGCGGTTATTATATAACGGTTATAACTTGAAAATAAATTGATTTCATATCGATAAATAGAATAAGATACATTATAGCGATTCTTTGTTACTCTCATCATGCCTATTAGTGCCATCATCTCGTTTAATTATATGCGGGAAAGGACTATACTACGACTAACCTTAAAAAGTTGATTTAGTTTAAGTAGTTTTGTACAACGAAAATCGAACCAACTCCTATCCAAACCCAAGTAAACGAACCGTTCTGGATGATTCGAAGTCGACTTTCCAAACTTCTATATACACAAACAATTGGTATTCACCGTCGCCAGGCCGCCACGCGTCTGCAATCAATATAAACGAAGCGTTCACTAAAGCTAATATGTTTTGACAGGAATAATTTGATTTTTGAAACAATTTACCGAGGGGTGAATATCAAAAGAATAATGTAATCTTTTCTATGGAGCATAAATTGTAATCAAAGGCTATGCAGTCTTGGTATTTGCTGTTTGGTTTTAAATGTATTATTTTACCCATAACTGAATAGCAGAGTATGATTAAAACTAAGCAGAAAATAATGAACTCTCGCAGTTAGCTTTCGGTTTATGCTGGATATCCTAAAATGAGGTTCAAACAGACTAATATCACCTTTTGAAACAAAAATTATATATATATATAATATAACTAAGTAACAGTAATATTTTACCATTAATGTTTATTATTGTCTGGGTGTTTATCTGTCTATTATAAGTATTTATGTTTATTATACATAAAAATATATTCATCAGTTATCTTAGTACCCATAACACAAGCTACGCTTAATTTGGGGCTGGATGGCGATTGGCGATGTGTATATTGTCGTAGTATACCTACCTACTTTCCTTTTTAGTTTATTGTGAACAACTAACACCTGAACCTTTGTTGTCTAAATCTATGAAGTCCTTAAAAGCAAATAAAAAGATAGATTTTTGACCATATTTCTGACTATACGGTTACCCGCTGTACCTACACGATAAAGCTAAATTTCTCGACAGACGTTTGACAATGTTACCTACCACGAAAGGTAACATTGTTTTTTAGGTTTTGAGATAACTTATCAATATAGTTATGTATAATTTAATTTAATTTAGGCCTAGTAGGTAGGACTTCGATTTTACAATGGTAGGGGGGGGTCTACTTAAATGTGTTTTTAGCAATTTAAGTACCGGTAATGGGTTGATATGATGTTTAACCAAAAAAATCATAATAAAAGAGGATGGAAAAGTGTAGTTACGGTTTTAAACAGTTAAAAGCAATTGTAAAATAGCATGTAAAAAGCAATTTTACAACCAATACTATAATTATTTTTTTTCCAAAAAAAAAAAAAAAACTTATAGCTAGCATCAGAAAACCACCCAGGTTTGTAATATATGCTAACAGAGAATTAAGTCTAGGTACGTTAACTACAGAACATTATTGCCAGTTTACCATGTTGTGTATAAAAATGATCATAAGTTACTTAAAAAGAAGGACTTTAGTTTTTTCTTAATATTACGAGGATTAATATTGAAGCTGCAATCTTCATTATCATCATTGTCCTGACCGGTACCCCTATGGTGAGGCCGAAGCCGTAACTACATATACCTAAAATCTTTTTTTTTTAATTTGGGCTTATTATTTTTTATTTTTGTAATGGCTTTTGAAGTTGATTATTTTAAACGTTTTTAGATTTTTCAATGTAACGATCTGATAAACGCTAATAACCCTTAACTTCCGATGTCCCTTTATAACTGCAGATGCAGTGGTCTCGAGCGCGAAAGCACAGATCCCGATAAATCACGTTTGCGTTATATTGTGTGTCAACAATGTAGACTGCTCATAGGGTTGACACCAAAAACCGCACAAAATTAATAATCATCCAAGATTTACAGATAGTAGATTAAATAAAGTATTTCCATCCTAATTTCTACTCTTCTCCATAGGTTATGGTAGCAGTATTAAATTCAATGTTTCATCTGAAGTTTTCGTCGGGCATCAGTACAGTAGTTCCCACATTTAATTATGATTTTTTTAATCGTTTTAATTGACGGACGGATTCAATTACTAATCAGAAACTAGAGACAAATTAGTAATTTAAATTTGCTTGGCAAATTGATAATTTATTAATAACAGGTTTGTTCTGTCAATTTTATTGCGTACGCGTTTTCAATCCAATTAGATATTAAAGGTCGTAACGATATGTTATATTGAAGCATGCCTCGCGGGTAGGCTAGTCTCATAGAAGGAAACATCCTCCTACTCTTACGTATAAAAAAACGATTGAAGATTTCCTTTTTTAATATTAGGATGAATACAGATAATATACTAGCTTTACCTGTGCAGTGTATCTCTCCTAACGTAAGTACAATTGCTCTTTATGCGACAGTTGCTGCGTGAAACAAGGACAAAACCGATAATCCCACTTTGTTTGTATTACATGCTAGAAAAGATATTAGCTCTATTGCAAATTTTTCTATTTTTATATGTCTTTCACGTCTATAATTATATAATATCTGACGTAACTTTTATGATACAAGTTATTTCATAAATTAGGGCACAACAGACATCCCTAATAGTGTGGCGAAGACTTAAAAATGATATTCCTGGAAGCAGCTTTCTTTTAATTTTTAACTAAAAAAAATACAGGAAATCTTACTTGTTACTTTCATATTAATACTTATTTACTTTGACGGCCGATTGGCGCAGTTTGCAGCTACCCTGCTTTTTGAGCCCAAGGCCGTGGGTTCGATTCCCATTACTGGAAAATGTTTGTGTGATGTGCATGAATGTTTTTCAGCGTCTGAGTGTTATTATGTATATTATTCATAAAAATATTCATGAGTCATCTCAGTACCCATAACACAAGCTACGCTTACTTTGGGGCTAGGTGGCGATGTGGATATTGTCGTAGTATATTTATTTATTTATTTTATCTATCCTTACTAGTATTATATATATAGATACTTATGCGATATGCCTGTTTATTTATTGGCGTTGGCGTACGTTGGGAAAGAGCTCTACTGGTGCCCCGGATGGCTGCTGGCTAATTACTTTACAAGCGAAAATAGTAAAAAATATATGTAAAAAAATAATACCTAATACCTACCACTTCAAAGTTTTTAGATCCACTGATCCGAATACGTTTGCTACGATTGCTAGGAAATTAATGCTGAAAGTATTAAAAACAGTTGTTATTAAATGAAAAGAAATGTGTTTAAGTGATGTCACTGCATCGTGATTTTTAAGGACAGGAATCAAATTGGCTTACAAATTACAATGATAAATGTAATATTATTTATTTATTTATTTAAAACTCTTTATTGCGTAGTAAAGGAGAAAATATACGTAATATTATTTAATAAGCTGCAAGCCTCAGCAGTAATGATTACTTTTCCGACCTCGATTATTATTTTACTATATAGAACTACATAATTTATGGATAAGACAAATGAATGAAAGAGACATAATATTATTATAGTGATACTCTGCGAATATTGAAGTTAAGGTTACGAAACAATGCTGTCCACCCGTCATGGAATAGATCCCATTGAGCATTGCTGTCCAAGATAATAATGTGACTACATTTTGTTTCTTAGATCAAAGAAATTGGGGTCCCTTCTAGCGAGAGCACGTCCGTTGACAAGACACGTATGCAAAGTGGAGGCCAATAAAGCGAGGTGCGACGTTCCCAGCGCTAATTATTATGGGAAGCCACGGCCCCGTGGACTTGTTGAGAGCTTGTGGAGATTCAAACATGACAGATAATTATGTGACCCTAATACTTATTAAAGAAAGCTGACTAAAACAGACAATTATTGAACATAAGAAAGTCGAAGTCACTGCGCATATTTAAAATGCTCATTATCTCGCTCAATGAAGACGACTATTATTATTTATTTATCTACTCTAACTCATATTTAAGTATTTATGGTATGTTAAAATATTTATTAGTATATTGAATCATTTATATTTATCATATCAATAGTATTGTTGTATTTGTGTAGTCTGGTTTATGTATTAGTATGTAGTTCCCACCTATTCGTTTTTCTTTTTAGTTTTCCTAATCTTAAGGTTGCCTGGCAGAGATTGCTACTTAGCGATAAGGCCGCCTTTTGTATCCTGCTTCATTCTTCATGTGTTTGTTTTTATTTCGTTTTTTTTCGTTAAAGAGTATAAAGAAAAAAGGATGTGACCCTAGTGCTTTTTAAAGTAAGCCAGTTTGCGGAATACCTAAAAGCCTGGCGCGATTCACCCTACAAAGTTATAACATCTACCAAATACTTATTCACTGGAGACAACTCCCAGCCTCCCAGGAGCCATTCTCGAGTGCTGATAAAAAACAGAAGGGCCGCATCTGAGGCACTCAACAGAAAAAAACCCATGCATCCTAAAGCGAGCGCATGCGGGGCACTGTAAGCTTAGAAGGCAAAAGTTCAACTTGAAGCTGCAAGACACAGATCTTTGCAGACTCTGCACGGAGGCTGCGGAAACGCCGCTGCATCTAATTCCGGTTCTAGCCCCGCGTTGATGCATAAACGTAGCAATTTTTTTGGAAAGCATTTATTGACCATTTATTGAATTTATTTTAACATAAGCCTGTGCTCCTCACCGGCCTGCACGAGACGCGCACAATTTCGTAAAAAATGAAAGAAAGACATATATTTTTTGAAACGAGGCTTCATAGCCCTACTAAATTGGTGCTAAATTTCTTCCAGCAAAGAAACTGCTGCTGTTACTGGCAACAAATACTTGCTGGGAGATTGAGACAGCGGTGTAACAATAGATCGTAACCGCTCCTCATGACACCAGGGACCAGGCGCACCTGAGCCGCAAGCAAAAGAAGAAGAAGAAGCTCACTATGCCACCATTCTATAAAAATAAATAAAGTATTACCTATTGAAATAAAACAGGTAATGCCGCAAAACATAGCTCTGGGCTTTAATTCACTAAAATTTTACAAGACAATAACAGAATACCATTGATGTCAATATTCAATATTCGAATTACAATAAACTACTGTGAAGTTCTATCAACAGTCGAACTTAATATTACAAAGGAGTTTCATATCACCTACCTTATTTCTAACAGTTATAATGGCACTTAAAAACTGACTCTGCTATAGTGAAAACTGTGCATATATGCATGTACAGCCGCTTCCCTTCTAGTTATACAAAATATCTTCCAGTAAAACAAATGATGGATGTGGAATGTGGATGTCCTATCAGTGATTGTATGAACGCTTCCGTTTGATGGTAACTCATTAACAATAGCCATGTTGTAATTTTGGTATTAACTAGCTGTTCATAGACATAGGATAGGATATTTATAAAAGAAAGAGGGGCGCATCTTATGTATTTCGCAATATTTATAGGTGGGTATATTATAAAGGTGTTTTTCTTTATCGCTTTCTGAGCTTTGGTTTCTGAATGACACTTAGTATAAAGGAACGCAACTTAATTAGTTATTCCCTACCTTTATTTTCATCATTATATATTAACCCATTACAGGGCCACCGGCCCACAATAGGGCACGGGTCTCCTCCCACAGGGCGAAGGGTTTAGGCCGTAGTTACATTAAATACTAATTCCGAAAAAAAAGACAACAGATGACATCAAACGAGGCAACCTCTGGATACAAGCAGTACAAAACCGTCTTGTGTTAAAACCCCAAAAATAAGTCCGCAGGGGACGTCCTTCCGTTGAGAAGAAGACTTATTTAAAGTACCTAGGTATTTTAAATACCAGTTACTGCCCGAGATTTTATCCGCGTTTTTTTCGGATCTCTCAAAACGTCACGGAAACCTTTAGTTTTCTCAGCAGTACACTACGGCCAACGTCCCTTGCCCAATGCACGTGTGTGCAATAAATATAATACAAAAAGCATTGTTATCGTCAGACGCACAAGTACAGTAATTATTGGCAGTGATTATAATTAGACTGCCTCGGTGGTCTAGTGATTAGCATGTTCAACTACGAATCAGGAGTTCAGGAGTCCTGGGTCAGCCCAATCATTAATAATATTAATGTGGATTGTCGGTACCAGCAGGAAGTTAGGAAATTACCAGTGTCAACTCTCGTGCCTTGAAGAAAACGTAAAGTTCGGTCCGATTATTATCACTTATTACTGATAATATTCGTTAAAACCCACAAACCCGCATTGCAGCATCATGGTGGGTCTATGTTCTACAAACCGTCATTTCTATTACCTAAAGGCGAGGCCTGTTCTCCGCAGTAAGACGTTAGTAGGCTTCATATGATTATCATGATAATAATTAGAGTTTATATAAAAAGTTTTACTTCTTTTTGCGTATACGCAGCACGTTCAATTTAACAAATGAAATAACTTGTCTTATTCTAAATCGCTGAAATGCAGGCAATACCGCGGGCCTGAGTTAATTGAACATGCAAATCCAAGCATAACCTCACTAGTCTAAAATAACCGGTAACAACGCGACAAAGTGGTGCCAAGCGACCCCTAACGCGTATCTTTTCATCCCCTAATTGCTGACTCCCCATTGGGGGAAATTTAAATTCTGACCGCGCATTCGCTTGCCATTGGTCGAAATGGGAGGCCACGCCTACAGTTTTGGGATTAGGGTGAGGATAGGGTGGGTAAGTGGACATGAATGGTGTTGATACTTTGGATTAACAATTTATTTTCCAAATTCAAAATGTCTTATATTAAATGTATAGTTCTAGAAGTATTATCGAAATATATGTAGATAAGATTAGCTTTATTTCCATTTATGCCTGATGATTTATGACTTAAACTTTGTTAAGTAGCAAGTGCAGGTCGCGCATGTAAGAGTCAAGAGATAAGTTTCATTATCAGCTTATGAAATGACACGCTATTTCAGTTTTGTTTCTATTTATTACTTAATATAAGTAATATATATTATTATCATTATCATATCAACCCATTATCAGATCACTATAGGCAGTGGCGTTCCTAGGGTTTTGAATTTGAGCAAGCCCAGTTACCTAAAGGACAAATTTAACTCGTCATGATCTCTAAGTAACCATTCTTGTTGTGCTAAATGACAAACAATATCAAGAAATCTTTGAAAAACACTACGATTAAGGTCAGCATTATGATAAAGAAGTTTCTATGCAATGTTTGCCAAACTTAAAAGGTAATCATAGAAATCCCAAGTGTTTCTTTGAGTTCTGCTCTCTTTAATTTTTATGATGCCTGGTAATTAACTGGTTTACCTATAATTATATTTTTTATTAGAGTATTTTGATAATAATATATATCTTTATATATTTATTTTTATTATTAATATTATTATTACTTTTCTTTTATTTAGCATCTTACTATGTGTGATATACTGTCGGCCTATGATGACGAATATTTTTCATGCTCTTCCTCTGATGAGTTCCAAAGTGTCACGAGCAATTTATCTTCTGATGATAGCTTCTCCCTTGATCGTAAACTAAACTCAATTTTTATTTCTGATTCACGCTGTCTTAATTTTGTTCATATAAATGCACAAAGCATTCCAGCTCATTACTCTGATTTTCTGGCATCTTTTAGCGGCGTCCTGGTTGATGGCATTCTCGTCTCGGAGTCCTGGTTGAAACCATCTCTTTCCTCTGAACTTTTTACTCTACCCGATTTTACACTGATACGCAACGATCGAACTGGCAAAGGAGGTGGCGGTGTTTACATCTATCTCCGAAACAATCTACCTTTTAAAGTTATTAGTCGATCCCCATCTGCTTACTCTGGTAGTCTAGAGCATCTTTTTCTCGAAATCTGTGTTCATAACTCCAATCTTCTTCTAGGTGTGGTATATATCCCTTCTTCTACTATCAACTATTTCGTTTCGTTTGAACAGCTCCTAGAAAATCTTACTCCTTCGTACACTGACATTATCATAATGGGTGACTTTAATACGTGTCTCCTAAAGAATGATAGTAGGTCTCAAAAATTAAGATCGTTAGTGTCTTCTATCAACTTAGATATCCTTCCTCTCTCAGAAACTCACTTCCCACCTAACTTTGATCCCTCTCTTCTTGATCTGATAATTAGCTCCAACCCTCAGAAGGTTCTTGCACACGGACAGCTCACCGCACCTTTCTCCTATCATGATCTTCTGTTTCTTCGCTATAATTTGCGTTCTCCAAAACGAAAGCATAAGGTTATTTTGCAGCGTAATTTCAAGAAAATCAATATTGAACAGCTAAATAAAGATGCGTCGAATATTGATTGGGCTAGTGTATACGAGGCTACAGATATCAATGTCAAAGTCAAACTTTTTGCTTCAATTCTTATCGGTTTATTTGACAGTCATGCTCCAGTTAGACCTGTTACTATTAAGCACTTACCAGCACCCTGGCTCACTGACACAATCAAGAAGTTAATGGCTAAGCGTAATAAAGCTAAGGCAAAATGCAAGAAAGATCCGACGGTTGAAAACGTTGCTTCCTATAAAAGGTTGCGTAATCTATGCAACAGGATGTGTAGAGATGCAAAGCGCCGCTATATTCACTCTTCAATTGAAAACTCTTCTACTACTGAGAAATGGAGATTTCTTAAGTCCTTAGGTGTGGGTAAATTTCGAAACACGTCTAATATTCCATTTGACCTAAATGCACTAAATACTCATTTTTCTACTCCTCCTGTTACGCTTTCTGATTCAAAAAAAAATTTAACTCTACAGAAATTATCCAATTTCACCCCATCTTTGTGCGAATCTTTTAGTTTCCATGAAATCACAGAGAGCGTCGTTAAGAAGAGCATTCTTTCTATCTCAACTAAAGCTATTGGAAGCGATGGCCTGAGCCGTGACATGTTAGTTCTTGTGGTGGATCATATAGTGCCTATAATCTCCCACATTCTAAATTTCTCCCTGGCCTATGAGATCTTCCCTACTGACTGGAAAATGGCTCATGTCATTCCTTTACCAAAATCTCCTAATCCAAATTCTTTTTCACAGTTTCGGCCTATTTCAATTCTACCTATACTTTCAAAAGTCATTGAGAATGCTGTATTTATACAACTGTCTTCTTTCCTTTTCACTAATAATCTTTTAAGTTCCTTTCAATCAGGTTTCCGTCCTTCCCATAGTACAGTTACTGCACTACTTAAAGTCACTGACGACATTCGGTTTGCTATGGACAACAAACAGCTTACTGTTATTACGTTGTTGGATTTTAGTAATGCGTTTAACTCAGTGGACTTTGATATACTCCTTGGTATTCTTCGCTCTCTTAACATATCGCCTTCTGTGATTAACTGGTTTCACTCTTATCTTCATGGACGCCAGCAGAGAATTCGCACGGAAGAGGCATTTTCTGACTGGGCTGACCTCTCCGCTGGTGTTCCTCAAGGTGGCGTGCTTTCTCCTCTTCTTTTCACAGTCTTCATTAACGAAATTACAAAAATTCTTACTTCTCACTACCATCTTTACGCTGATGATTTGCAGCTTTATAGGCATGCAACTTTAACGGATCTGGACGCTGCAATTTTTGCTATTAACGAGGATCTGAATGCAATTAAAGACTGGGCCGAATCGTTCGGCCTACTAGTTAACCCTAATAAGTCACAGGCTATGATCATTGGTAGTAGACAGCTAAGGAGTCGTGTGACTTTTAATGATTTGCCTCCGATTTCTTATAACGGTATACCAATTGTGTATTCGTGCACTTCAAAAAATCTAGGACTTATAATTGACAGTAATTTAACTTGGTCAGCTCATATAAACCAGGTAAGTAAACGTATGCACTATGTCGTTCACTCATTGAGGAGGCTGCAGAATTTTCTTCCGCTTCATACCAAAATTATGTTGGCCCAATCTTTATTGCTACCAATACTTGATTACGCCGACGTCTGCTATTTGGATGCCACTGAAGAGCTACTTGACAAACTTGAAAGACTTCAGAATTTGTGCATTCGCTTTATCTTCGGATTGCGCAAATTCGATCACGTTTCTGATTTTCGTCGTCAATTAAAGTGGCTGCCAATTCGTTTTCGCCGGAATGTGCATATTTTAACTGTCCTTTACAACATCCTATATAATTCTTCTTCTCCTGGATATTTGTGTGAGCGTATAAAGCTATGTCTTCCGCCTACGAGACCCTTGCGGTCTTGCGTGTCAAAAAATCCTCTTGATGTCCCCTCATATAATACTATTTTCTTCCAGAAATCTTTCTCCGTCCACGCTACACACCTTTGGAACTTACTACCAGAACATATTAGACACTGCCGATCGGTGCACTCTTTTAAACACAATGTAAAGGAGCATTATCTATCGTTGTCATAGTATATTTATAGTATATTTATCACTGTTTACTTATTATAGATATATATATATATATTTATATTATATAAATATTTATTATATTATTTTTATGTATTTTGTATATATAGTATATTCGAATGTTATTGTATTAGTATGTAGAATTTTGTTATTATTTAGATATATTAAATATACTTAGTAGTTATGAAATATATTGTACCTTTATTTGACCTATACCACAATTAAATCATCTTACTCACATCCTGGGGTAGCTGGAAGAGATCTCTTATAGAGATAAGCTTTCCTTTGTACACTTCATGTATCTTATGTTCACAATCACAATTTATGGTTCATAAATAATAAATAAATAAATAAATAATTTATGTGGTAACCAGCCGCGTTCCAACCATTATTTTCAATTGAAAAAAAATATGCAACACAAACAAACAATTTTTAAATTAAAATAATGTATCTGTTGTTCGCCAATTATTTTTTGATTTCGCCACAGAAACAACACACAATTTAAGCTCATATTTAACAATATTTACTATAATTTGTAAGAAAACAAAGCAATAAAATGCACTATTCAACTCAAAAAAACAATAAAAAACTCCTAAATAAGTAGTTACTAATCAATAATCTGTCAAGTGTCAACTAGTTGTAGCGCAAATAATAACACGCGTGAAGTTGTTTCAATTCGCTCGCTGGTCATCTTCACTAACTTCAACTCGCAACAAAGAGTATATACATTATTGAGCAAAAGTTAAAAAATTGTATTTATATCCTCATTGCTATCAAGTTTTAATTATTTTGTTAATTTCATTTCGGAATAGTCGAGAAAAATTCGAAATAGATATTTATTGTAACGCAAGCCCGGCTTTTCGGCTTGTATGGTAGTACCGCCACTGACTACAGGGTCTCCTTCCACAATTAAAAAGGGTTAGGGCCGTAGTCTACTACGCTGGACGTCCCAGTGCGGATTGATGGAGTATACATTAGCTAACGATTAATTATGGACATCTACACCCAGGCTTGACCAGGTAAGTAAAATCAAGCGAGCTCTTGTTTCCAAATAATAATCCTTGTTTTTGGGATGTCAAGTAATGTATACGCATATTATAACGAGAAAAGATTAAAGTTTTTTATGATTGTGATATGTAATATATAAACTGTAAAAAATGTACCATAAAATGTGAATGAGAACATATGATACAAGAAGTGTACAAAGGAAGACTTATCTCTATAAGAGATCTACGTCCAGCTACCCCAGGATGTGAGCAAAATGATTTAATTGTGGTATAGGTCATATAGATCAATAGTCAAAAATATGCAATACATATATACAGCAATCACACATACAAGAAAGTCAATATATACATTAATATTAAATAGATGTTAAAAGATCGGTATAAACAAAGCAAGTATCAAAACGCTTAAAGCGCAGTATCGCCACTGTGCCGGGATGATCTGCTCCATCTTACGGCAACTTAACCCGCGCGATACACGACGTTTTAAAGGCGTGTACACATAGTTGAAAAATAGGTTTACGTGCGAAAATATATGCCGCGTTTTCGAATACGTTTTTATTGTACAGTCTCGACAGTTACATTGACAATGATTGTGTGTATCTGAAGGAGGCAGATGGGCCGTGTGGTTTCGGCAGACCAGAATACCAAAACCGCAAATGTCGCCACCCTACCCGCGGGTGTCGTACGAGGCGACTAAGGGAATACGATATAACTGGCAGCAGCGTTCTCAGTGCTACTACTACCATATACTGTGATGACTGCCCAGCGTTGTGATTAGGACAAACCCTCATGTTGGGAGAAGTCTCTACTCCAGCAGTGGACTGTTATAGGCTTTTGATCATATACAGCATATACAGTACTTATATACTTGTATGTGTGCACAAACCTTTACATTATCGGAAAATATCGCTCCCAATTTGCAACTCCATTTGATTTGATTCTGATATGAGCGGCACATATTACAGCCAATACGTGCTTAGGAACCTAAAGAATATACGTCATAGAGTATAAAACTAAAAGAGAGGTATCATCTCCGTTCAATAACAGTCTTTCTTTTCAATTGGTAAAATAAAAAGTTTGGCGTATAAGTAAAATCCTATATCGATTTTCTATGGTGCGTTGCTGCGGCGGTATAAATTAAAGCAATTAAATTGATCAGCTGCTTCCAGATTTCTTTATGCAGAAATTAATGTTTAATATTTTTTGCCTGGTTTAGTAAAGCTATTTTGTAAAGTACCTACTTAATTTGATCAGCTGCTATCAAATTATTTTTTCAAGTTGTCATTAGGTAAATGAAAAATACACGATGTTACACACACTCACGATGTTAGCCTTGCCTGCAATATCACCTGGTGGTTAGCAGTGGCGTGCACTTCATACATGCACAAAAGCATTGCCTACCCTAAAATTTATATTTCAATCGTATAGGAGGAGGATTTTTGCCGTTTTACGCAATTTGTGCACTGTATGCATACCCTGGTGAAAAACTCAGTGAACGCCACTGGTGGTTAGTGATGATGCAGTCTAATTTGTCGTTGTTGTTGTTATATTAAACCTGTAATTAAAAAACCTTCCCATAATCGTCTTCTACACGGCATCGTTCCGGAACGCTGCATCCCTCATCGGTGCCTCCCAGCAAATCAGACCAGAGAAAGGTCAGAAAGTATAACTTCCTAATTTGCTCCACTCAGGGATTGAACCCGGTATCTCTCACTTGTAAAAACCACATCGCTAAAATTGTATTTCTTGATGATAATTTAATTATTAAAACCCAACTGGTACCGCTACTAAATAAGCTACTATATATATATATATATATCAATACTTATACTGCTACTATACCTCTGTTAAAAAAAGAAACTCATTAATATGAAAATTAAACTTGCTAAACTCCGCGAACGGCAGCAGGATCTGTATGGTGTAATTTATAATTGTATTATTATTAGATTTTTTTTTATAATTGCAATTAATCTTCGTCATGAAAATTATGTTTTCATATGAGGCAATGCTCGCCTGCCATACATCTTATAGTTATACTTACTACAAAACCAAGATGTAAAGAACATACCCGTTACTTATTTATGTAAAGGAAAAATAATGTGTCATAAATGCAGGCTGGGCCGAGCTAGAATTATGCTAGGATAGTTATTGTCGGCATGAAATTATTCTTTTTATGCCATGAATGTAAGCTGCGCAAAACTTAAACAGTTATAAGGTTAGAGTCGCTAGCCAGGAAAGCGAGACGTCATGTATGTTTGAAATATGCTTTAATAGTCATCATATATATGATACAGTGAGTTATATAGTAGTCTTAAACCTTGGGATGTAACATTATCATTTCAAATACAATTTAGTTCTATTTTAATGTATAATGTCATCCTTATTATATAGAGTAAAAATTTGACATTGGGTTCAAGATCTTCTCGAACTGAAAGGACCATCATCAAATTTCTTGTTAGTTTTATTTTTAACCAAAGAAATTAAATTACTATAAGTATAGATTACAGACTTCATATATTTGTCAATTTTACTTTTTAATAAATTATATTCACTACACAGTAATCGTAATTTTATGTTTAATTGCGGAAAAAATTAAAATCACGGATACTTCGATATCAATCCAATTCAGCAAATTTTCTGTCGCACCTAATTTGAAGTTTAATTATTGTCTAGCTACAAAGTTCAATATTTTTATAGGTACAAAATCTAACCCAAATTCCTAACATCTCGTAAAGCTTGGCTGGAGCGGCCCACCCCCAAATGGGCGGACCTCATCCCCAAACCAACCCCCGTAACGACAGTTTAACTCGGTCCGCGCACCAAATCGCCTCGTTTCAGCCAAACAACGAGCAAACGGATAATAATTATATCGATTTACGTTCAAAAATGAATATTTGACGTCCGCGTATTGGCGCTAATTTGGCGGTACTTAATAAATTGGAAACGAAGTTTTGTGTAAAAAGTTTATAAATAAAATTTGATACTTAAAATTAAAAGAAATATAAGAAATATTATTAAATGTTTTTTTTATAAAATAAATAATAATAATAATAGTTTACATTATCAAATTTAAAATAAATAGCCATTACCTACGCTACGTGTTTTTATTTTAATTAGAAAAAATAGAAGTGAAATTTTCATTTAGAGTTAAAAAAAGTTGCTTTGTCCAATTTTCATTTTAATCGATAACAAATAGTGACGTACGTATAAGTATTTTAAAATTTTCTTTTTAAAACTCAAAAGTGATGTTCGCGTTCGAAATTTAAAATAAAATGGATCAGGACATTCGAAGTGATTCGCCCGGTGATACGCATCGCCAGGAGCAACATTCGAAGACTTCTTTTTTAATTGAGGATATTTTGTATCGTGGGCAAAGGAATACTTTTAAACAGCCAGATCCGAGGAGATTTGATTATGAAAGGGAGCCTAAATATTTCCCAGTAGCCAATGAGGTACGGCCTGTGGCTAGGGAAGGGTCCTATTTACAAGTGGCTATGGGTGCCTTAGGAGCATATTTACACACACCGAGTACTTATAAGGCTGTGGAAACACCTTACTTCCTATCTCAAGGTACGTTAATACCCTGTAACTAATATAAATACATATTTATATGAAGTCCGGAATACAAAGGGCCAATGAATAGATCAATGCGAAATACATTTTTTTCTAAGTTAGAAGTATTATAACGACTAGGATAAATTACAATTTTTTTTTAAATTTAAAGTAATTTGATTCGATTCTAGTTTTCTGAAAGCAACGTTTATTTATGTAGTTTTTACATACATATTGCTCCTGTTATTTAACGTGGTGGTTGGGACCCCCGGCAAGCATAATAAGCATAACACTTTTTTTTGTCAATAGACGCTATGAACGTCATTTGGCCACTACGTAAGCCCATTTTGCAACAATTTGGTCAAATATATTCGTATAATTGCAGTTAATAGTTCAATTAAAAGCAAGATAACTTGATACAAAATAATTTTTACGATAATAATTTATCGACGAAGCAGATGGCCTACCTGATGGTAACTGGAAAAACATCGCAGATAAAACGAGCAATACTTCGCAGGGCGTGCAAGCAACACGTCCTGCAAACTGCTGCCATGTGTCCATCAACCTGAGGCGTAGCTGTTAAGTCTCATGTGGTAATCACACCTACAACCACGCCCTTCCCGGAGCCGAAGACTTAGCATAGCAATGCTGCTTAGCGGTAGAAATAAGCACGTAGAAGTTCACCGAACGAGGTCTGTCACAAAGATGCTACCAATTTCAGTAATACAATTAAATATAAAGAACTAGAGTGGAGGCGTAGCAGTGACTGCTACGCGACTGCTACGCCGCTAGTTTACATCATATTGAAGCCACACCTAACTAGTTAGTAGTGGTAGAGCTTTTAGTGACTCGTCTGCGATCCGCAGAAGTAATAACATGATTATTTCTGCCACTAAGCAGCATTGTTGCAATTCTTTCCGGTCTGAAGGGCGTGGTTGATGATGTAATAACGTGCACATGACGTTAAAAATAACGCTTCGATTCTGGACACACGATGCAAAATATGTTCCTTGCATGTCCTGCGAGTGTTGCTCTGTTTATTGGCGATGGTTTTCTACTTATCAACAGATGTTTCATCTGTTCGGTCCGCCAATTATTAAAAGGTGATATATAAAGACCTAATGTCCATAGTGAAAACTGATGAGTGTGTTTGGTCAGGTGTTCCGCACCCCTGTTCACCCCGCCAGATAAAAGGTGATATTGCAATCAAAAGCTAATTTTGATAGTGAAAACTGATGAGTGTTTTTGGCCAGGTGTTCCGTACCACGCCCTGTTCACTCCTTCGGAGCTTTCCCTGTCAGCGCTGAAGCACTGCCGTCGGAGGAAAGCAAGGACCGTCTTCTCTGATCCGCAGCTAACAGGTAAGCGTTATTCTGACAAATAACTTTGCACAATTCGGTTTTGCGTCCCGGTAGCTTACTACCATAAATTAAAGCAGTATTATTTATACAGTTTTATATGACATACCATGACGTCCCTAAAATAAGGATTAGGTACAAGTAAAAAACAAGAGCAACAACAAAATTATAATTTAAAACTATTTCATATTAAAAAAATGCAAGCTTTGTCCCGGAAAATTGGTAAAAATTTCATTGCTGTTCTTAACTCGTGAACGGCTGGACCGATTTGGCTAATTTAGGTCTAGACATAATCTTGGAAGTTTAGGGAAGGTATAAATAGTGAGAACAATACTTAAAACGGCATTAATATACATAATTATTGTGTACGTGGGTTTGTCACCCAAATCAGTCTACAGGTGGACCGATTTTGATGAAATATTGTGTGTGAATATCAAAGGGTTCCTGGATGGTTTGAAAATACAATAGGACCTGGTTTAATGGGCAGGACGTTGTCTGCCGGGTCCGCTAGTAATAGATAAAATTGTGTTGTTGTTGTTATTTCTTTTTTCTATATTTAATAAGGCTGATAACACTTTTAGTAGATTAAAAATAAATTCCATCTTCACGATGCAAGCTAAAAAACATCTTATAATTTAAAACGAACACGTCTTGTCATGATGTTTTGTATTTAGATACGTTTTTGCTTCTTAATTGTATGCCTTTCTTGAAAAAAAACAGCTGCAGATTGAATACAATCCATTTCAATTGAACTTAGTTCATTTATAATTCGTATTATCTAAATATCCGCAAGTAATATAAGTATCTCGACTGTCTCTGGTATCTCGAAAACAAATCTAACGATTGGAAAAAGAATGTAAAAAAAAATACACGTTTTAATTTTCAAATTGTTTACAAACAAGTAACGTCTCTATATGATTCGAATATCAAATTCTCTTATTAAAATATAATACCAAGCATAACCGTTCAAGCCATTGAAGCCGTGCATAAGTATGAGACAAAAACCAAACCAAATGATGGCAACGGTTAAAAAACCAGACTTTTAAATGTATACCAAAACGTTTATATTTGCGTTAATATTTTAATTTTGGCCAGGTCTAGAAAAGCGCTTCGAGTCTCAGCGCTATTTGTCAACTCCTGAGCGCGTGGAACTAGCCGGCGCTCTCAACTTATCTGAGACTCAGGTGAAGACCTGGTTCCAGAACCGACGAATGAAGCACAAGAAGCAGATGAGGAAACAGCAGCAACAACAAAGAGGTAGGTCCCAGCGCATGAGGATTGCGGCATGAAAAAATCATCAGCGGAATGAAGTTAAGTTTCTTATCGGCTTATTTTCGGTTGAATCTGCCTTCCGCACCAGTTACTATTTGTGGACCGTTTTAACGTTTCCTCAGAATCAGAGGCGCTCAGAATTAGGCACATCAAGAAGCCGTGTACACGACTGATATTGTAGCATCAAAAACCACTCGACTTTAGAATGGTTATCGAACAAACCTTTAGTCATTTCATAATATTTAGCAGTTGACAGTTATATTATTTTTTACCTGTAATGTTCTAAACGTTCACCATAAAATGGGAAAAAGTTTGGGAGCTAGCAACATACCGCGGGTGTAAAGTTAGACGTGCGCGTGGCGTTTTCACTGGAAATAAATACATTTAGAATTTTATGATGCTCAGTGTACAGACCGGCGGGTGTTTGCCTAGTTATCGGTTTATTAATTTGATTGATTTTCTCTGAAGCTTCAGAAGAAGGAACGAGATACGAATATTAGTATTTCAAAAAAAGTAATGTCACTCGGGTCGCAGCTGAAAATCAGCGTTATGCATAAACTTGTAATACATGGCATAGGTATCAGTCAATTTCTATTTTGATATATCGTTATTTGGAACAGTTACAATGGCACTTAAAATAAAACTGTGCTGCATGTACGAGTAATAGTACACAAATTATATAAATGTTCCACTAGATTTAGTGTATTTTATGTTTTTATTTATATTATAGATACGTACTACGGGATGTCTATGGATGTTATATATTTGATTGAATAAACTCTTCCGTTCGATCATAACTCATTTGCAGTAGCCGTGTAGTAATTTTTGTTTTAGCTAGGCTGGTCATAGGATAGATATTTAATTTTCTGTTGATCTTGTTATGTATGTAACACCAACATTAATTCTTAGCTCCCAAGAATGAATGTTGGTGTTTGAAGAAGGATGTTCGGGGCTTATGAATGATACGGCAAACAATGTCGCTTCTGCGTTTCTTAGTGGGGTATGTGGGATAACATGGATAAACGTATTTTTCTTTCTTCTTTCTTTCTTGAATAATCTTCTGATGCAAATTGCTGGAGTGTTGATTGCCCTTCTGGCATCTGTGTTCTCTATGAATAAATTAGTTACCTACCTACCTAGGAACAAGTTCTTTTTGTGTGAATGTTACTTTTGCCTTAACAATCCGCCTTGAAACCAGTCTCTATGCGATGTTTTTTAAAATTAGCAATTATAACAAATATTTATTAAAACAGGTTTGTGGTTTTCGTCCGTATTCTGCGTTGTGAAATAGAAAAATGACAGGCCAAAATTTTTACCCGTCTAGTGTTATGATTTCGGTAAAATGAACAATAATTTTCCATAAAACGGTGTAGGTCCAGTTACAGTTTTATCATATACCGCACTGATATTCTAGAATATGTTATCGAGATACGTTTTACATCGGCTTCAGAGCAATGTGGACACCGCAAGCCACGATTTCAATCTTAACAATTGTACGCACACCGTACAAACTTTTTGGATGACTGCAAAATAGCTTATGCCCGCAAGAAAGTTTCGTTTTCTTTCTCTAAAAGTAATTTTCTATCCCTCGGTTATACTTTTACCAACAGAAAAGACGCCCTATGTACCTACTTCTCTGTATTATATATTCTATATTATGAAGGACGCCTACTTGAAATAAATGAATTTTGAATTTGAATTTGATAATGTATTGATATTAAGATATTCATTATAATCGGTTAAGTATTCAAAAATTTTAAGTGTTACAGACCGTACATTGTTCATTGTATTCCTAATATTAACGATCTAACGTTAAATCATGCATTAATCATTATCTTTACAATCGAGTACAATCTATAAGGTTCATTAATCATAACATGAGTATCGAATGCCTTCCATATGATACTACCAGTTCCAAACTACTAAGAAACATAGTTTCAAATTGAAGCAGCTAAGTTAATACCCCAGGGATGGGAACTCCGGAAGGTAACTGTTAATTAGTTTTCCAAACTCGCTCCTTTGTCCCTATCGAGAAATTCCTTGGAATTAACTAAGAATATTAAAGATATTTCTGCTGTATCAAAGCAGGTTTAAGAGTTATAATGAAACTGCACTTATAGTTACGTATTTTGTATAGACAACCTAACGAATTCCTTGAACGAACTGAAGTACTGAATCGTTACACGTTAAACAACATATCGTATCGTAACTCACATTTGTTAATACTGGCTGCATGTGTTAGTAAATAGAGAATTACAGCACTATTTCTTAAATAATACCGATGATTATATTATTTATTTCAGACAACTCATATTTTGTATATTCATTGATAGTATATTCATAGTTTATTTTGTAAATAGAATATAAAGGCCTTTACTAGCCTTTACTCAAAAATTTAACAATGAGTATACAAACTGTGAACTATTTGAAATATAAAATAAAATCATTGGTATTATTTTAGATATAGTGCTGTAATTCCACGAAGTGCATGCACACGATTTGTTTATTAGTTGGGTAACAATAGGTATATCATCCAATCTCAAATTAGGGAAATATATCGAGGCGTAGCCCAAATCTAAGAACTTGGTATCCTTAAACAAGGTTAAGCGATATTACACGCTGAGACAGTTTCTTACACTGTACCACGCTCATGTCCGAACTGGCACAGAGTACTAAGTATATACCTGTGGGATGGCTCTGCTAAGCCAGCTTTAGTTTGTTACTCTACGGTTGACCAGAGATCGGCGACGAGTTGCTAGCACAGGCGAAACTACTCAGTAATACAGAACTGTTGGTTTTTTATAGGAGTGTGCTTAGGAAATTCATAATCTTGTTTCTCCAGCACCATTCTACCCAAAGCAGACTAGCTCGACTCCGTGAACGGTGGTATCATTATATGTATAATACCCCAACTACCCAACGCCTATCTACTCAGCTTCGACTCGTTCTAGATGGTTCCGATACGACTCACTATTTTTTTCTCTTTTTGTTCTACTGCAATCTCAACTGGTGAGATGAGAAAAGTGATGATGCAGTCTAAGATGATCTATGCTTACGTGTTAGGTTTCTTCTTGCAGCAACGTACCGGAACGCTTACTCGTTTAGAACGTCTTCGTTGGTACCTGTCTAGAATTGATATTCTAATTTTACTCAGCCATCATTGAATTGTAGTGATATTATGTTAACGTATTGCTTCAATTTTTTTAGGTCTGGTCACTAATTAACTATTTATTGGTAATGGTTTAAGATAATGTTAGATTGTCTATCCTATATTTTAATACACGTATCTACCTATTTTTCTATTTAATAAACCTACAGCGGCTGAGTTTGACTTACCTGGCCCGATAAGTAGATACTTACATATTCCTCAACACATTAGTAAAGTTAAATAGCACAGAATACCAAGAATTTAAATTCTAAATTCGGTTTATTTGTAGGCCCACTCTTTTTTTTTTTTTTTTTTTTAATGGCTTGCGTTTGTACCAATTGGGTACGATTTACTTCGCCAATGTCACGTGGTATGGAGGAGACACGCTTTTGAGAATGATCGGTGAAATATGAGGAAGACAGGCCCACTCTATATACACTTTTATAACGTCGAATCAGTCTTTATTTATTTCACATAGGGAAAAGGCAAAGGTTTGCATCGTACAGCCAAATCAAATCATTTAATTTATAGTGACTCTACCGCAGTCCATTAACTATAACTTGACCGATTTTTTTAAAAGTCCTCCTTATCAAGTAGAGTACGAGTTATACTGAATGAAGATGATGATGATGATGTACTTAGATGATATTAATACTTATAACATTTATTATAACATTTCAATTTTTCAATTTCATTATTCAATTTTCAACAGCCAAGCGAGTACCAAGCTTCGGTTTAGGCAGTTCTTTCGTAACTACATAGATCCTTCAAAGGTAAAAACAATTTCATCTTGACTAAAGTTAAAAATAAAATAGGCCAGAGGAGTACAGATTACTAAGGTAAGTAGGTAGGTACTCTGTGTCTTTAGGCGGAAAACACAACGTCGTATAATTTAGAGTAGCAAACCTCAAAGACGGGAAATTGAATTTGGAATTGCCGCTTTCGCGCCACAACTCAAGACGTTCCATGATTCGATTACGAGAACAAGATGGCTGACGTCTTCGTTGTCATGGAAACGGGACGTCTTGGAATTTGTGTCAAACGAATTTGTCCTTTATTGCTATTCATTACGATGGCAAATACAATGTATGGGTTATTTTCTTTGATGATTACATCGGAGTCGCTTGAAGATGCTTAGTTTATACGAAATTTAACCATATTCTGTAGTATTAAAGTTGGTCTTGGTATATTTTAGACGCGATTTCATGGTCGAAACATATTGTAGTTTTAAAAGCTTGGCTGTTAGGGGAGGACTAGATGGAATGTACCACAGGCATTTATGATTGTCTTTTGTTGATATCTATGTATTTTTGTCCATTTTAAATAAATTAACCTTACATCTTTGTTTCTAGTCACCACTTTCTTAAAGTACTTTTTGTTTCTAGGTGCCATAGCAGTAGACTTTACTACAAAGCTGTCATCGCAAACGGCAGAAAGAAAGGTAAGAAACAAAAGTATCAGAAATGAAAAGTCATAAGAACGTAATATGAAGATTTATCTATGGCAACTAAATAACAAAACCTTTTAAGATAACACAATTTATTAAATCAATAAATATTGTCAACTTAATTACGCTTTTAGCTTGACAACAAGTGCTATCTATCCCTTTACAAAGATAATATTTAACTATTTTTTTTAAACATCTGACATAGAGGCAAAGACACTAAGGGTGAGTGCCCAATTTTTCAATAAATTGCTAACAATATTATATTTATTAAGTTTATAAGTAATTAAATACCCATCCTTATTAAAATTCTTACTAATTAAAGCAAAGAGAAAATTAAATTAAAGCCCATTTCATAAGTTTAAAAATGACAATGAGAACATAATGAAATATGAGATAATCTTAAATTCTTGTAATCGTACTAAATTAACAAGAAGTAATTAAAAAAATTTGTAACTGACTCCGTAGTTTAGTAGTTAACATGGTTAAATATGTTGCATGTGGTCCTTGAATAGGTCCTAGGCCGGGAATTGCGTTTATCTGTTATGAAATTATCCGTACGCGTGCGCAAGTCCAGCTCGGCTTTATTTACGTGCGTACGTGTGTTACTGTCAATGAGTATAGAAAGAAGTATACTCACTATATACTCTTGTAACACATAATTATGGTTAAACTAGCGGTGTGTAAGCTCGGAATCCCACTCTCCTGTGAGAGCAGTAGTTGAACATTAATAGGCTGAGGATTACGAAGTCGAAATATTATTTTACAGGAGGATTCACGAATATCGACAACCCACACGTCGGACTCTGAAACGGAGCATAGTGACAGCGACATCGACATCGTAGGCGAGCCCAATTATACACAACACTATAATGGCACGTAAAGTGATTAGTAATTACGTATTTAATCATCTGTTAAAATAATCTGTAAATATTTCTATTGAATATTATATATGCTAATGGATAAATTATTATTGTCAGTTTTGCTGAAAAATACTTAGTTTTTTGTCGTCTAACAACAACCAACGCACCATAGGCACGTAAACTTATAAAAAAAGTACGGACGGACTGAGTAATTTGTGATATTTATCTGTAAATGTTGGTATCTACAGAAAAATATAACAAATATATAAATTTTAATAAAATGGCTATTTGATGAATATGCGTACGTACCGATTTTCCTTTCCACGTTGATTCATTTTTCGAGTTCCTGTATGCAAATAGGATGTTTAATGTCAAAATATTTTGACGGTATTTTCCGTCACAATATTTTGACATTAGTAATCTTATAAAAGTACTTAAGTCAACCCTTTCATTTGGATAAATTATTAATTTACAAGATATGTGAAGCAGTGCCTTGCACTTCATACATGCTTAAAAGCACTGCCTACCCTAAAATTGATATATAACTCGTATAGGAGGAGGTTTTTTGATATTTGATGCAATTTTCCTGCCTTATGCATACCCTGGTAAGAAACTCAGTGCACGCCACTGATGTGAAGGGATTTGTTTTTTATAACTTCTTAGATCAGTCTTTTCAAACTAAAATCAAAAATAGCCTCCAACTTTCAGTTCTTTTCAGTTTTAGCATCCAAACATTTTTCTTAGAAATCTTTCGGCTTAAGTAATTCTATAAAATTGTTTGGTGTTCATCAATTCATATTATAAATAATTTAATAATGCATCCCATTCAGCTTCGTGTCGAGTTGAGTGTTATTCTGTTATATTCTTAGAAATAACATGTTTTTTATTTGAAAGGTAAAGGTAAAATGGATTAAATATGTAATGACATGATATTCTTGTATATAAATAGGATTGACTTAAATCTATTGTTAGCAAATGATTTGCATTTCAGAATTATTACTACGAATCTACTCATGATTTTGGTTCATTTGATTAAAGGAAGTTTTAAGCTTTTTGTTTGTTTCTTACGCCTTAGAAATTATAGAAGTATATAATTTCTATAATTCTATTGGAGGGATAGATTATTGTATTTTAATTTATTACTTAAACATTAAGAACTAACTGCAGATTAATGTCTACTATTTCTTTTTTATTTATTTTTTCTTTAATCATTCTGAAATGCTAGAATATATCTATTTAGAAATTATGTGCAATAGTATTTAATATTAAATGTAGTAAAATTGTTTTTATATATCAAGTATTTCTAGTCATACCGAAATAATTCTAGTCAATTTAGCTAAATATGTCTAAAATTATCTTTTCAGTAAAAGGGTTTTGGTTTAAATTTAAACCTAAGAATAAACAGTTAATTGATATATATTTACTTTTAATAATACCACAGGTATACCTACCCAATACCCATAATTCGTGTGAGGTATAACATACATTAATGTGTTTATAGTTTGTATCTACGATAAGATTTTATTGAATTTTGTACATATTATATTAAATATTGCTCAATAAATAAGTTTAAAGGCAAAAGTTATTTCATTTTTGACTATCCACATTAAGGTCATAAATCTTAAATCTTTATTATCAATAATATATATAACAGTCTATAACAGTCTATAACAGCCTATAACAGTCTATAACAGTCAATAACAGCCTATAACAGTCTACTGGTGGACTGAAGACCAACCAACCTCCAGACCATTGATGGTACTATAGTCGGATAAATGTAATAGGCCCGTTTTGACATTTGTGCAAGACCATAGAATGTAACTTGGAACAAAAATGAAAGAAACAAAAAAATTAAAATCAATTACATACAGTGTTTTAAAAAATACGTAAATTTTTTTGGGACGTTAAATAATATGAAAGAATATATCGCGAGTATTCTTTTTGCGCTTACTTCATAGTATCATGCAATTTATAATTGTTGCGAAACGTTCCAAAAACAGTTACGTTCTCAGTCTTTTTTTTTTTATAATAGAGCTGTAACCATTTTTTTACTGAATATCGAAATTAAATATTGTGTAGTTATCTTTACTGCAAAGAATGAGCTTTGTTCTCAAAATGGGTTCTAAATAATGAGTCTGAGATGATGTATCTGACCAAGCGGCACATGACTGAAGCGTCCCCGCGCGCACTGAGCAGTTTTTGTTCCTCATCTTGTAAAGTTGACTGTGCGCTCGTTTAAGTTTGATATATATTGTTTACTATTACGTTAACTATGGCTCTTCTATTTTGGACATTAATTTAAACATAGTGATTTGACTCGATTTTTGTGTTTGTTGTTATATAGTACTAACTCTGTTTCAACATGTTGAAAAGTGGACGTATAATCAACAGCCAGTCACGCGTATTGGTTGTGAAGTTAAAGGAATACTTTGAACGAACGAACACTTTACAATACATAATAATATCAATCAAGTACTGATACAAACTTGAATTGATTTATCGTGAGTATCGAGTACAGAGTCTTATGGTTCAATAACTAGTTACGTCGCGATGACAAGTGTCAAAACGGGCCTATTACATTTTTACGACTATAGTAGCACAGGGGACTCTGCTACGTTGCTACGTGTTATGTTCCTTAAGTCGTCCGTATTGCCCGCGGGAAGGGGAGGAGTGGTAAGAATTGTATTATCTGCTCTCACCACACGGTAAATTAACATATACTAATATAATGAATGAGTGAATGAATGAATATACTTTTATTGCATACCACAAAAAGTACATAAAAAAGAAAAGTATAAAAAAAACGTATACAATTTGGCGGCCTTAACGCTTCATAGTGATTTCTTCCAGGCAATCAACTTATATTATGTTTCTTAAACATTGTGCGCCATTAATGCCATTGTACAGATAAACCCGACCGGGTTTTTAACTGTATTCAAGAAGGAGGAGGTTCAACTGGGGCGTTTATTTTTTTATCTATGCATTCTTACTATCGGGGCATTCATAAATTCTGTTTTTGGTTTTTTGGAAATTTTTCCATTTAAATTTCATATAGATGTGATGAAAAGCGATCATTACTTCATAGCGCTTTCTTCCAGGCTACCAATGGCGAATAAAAACAAATACAGAAAATAATCAAAATAACTATTAACGAAAATTTATTAATTATTATTTAATAAAATTATTTAATAGATTCAATTAATTTTTCGAATATTTTTCACACTACAGTAACTGCAAAACTGCTAAATGCCACTGCTATGCCGCCGCAGCTGTCACATTTGTTTTGGTATTTCTTAATGCAACGATTTATTGATATATAACCTTATAACTCATCATCAAAACCAGCCTACTCACGTCCCACTGCTGGGAACCGTCCCCCTCTCTCACAGAGAGAGGGTTTTAGAGAATATACACACCATGCTGCTTCAATGCAGTTTGGTGGGCTTAAAAGATTATAATGACATGAAAGTGATAATAACAGGCACTATTTATTAATATTTGTACGCAACTACACATTAGGAATATAAAGGATTAATAGAGAGAAACAAAAAGACTGGAGTCGAATACGAAAGGCGGCCTTATCGCTTGGAAACGATTATTATTATATTCATTTAAATATTACACGTTTAATGGACTAAATATTAGTTATGAGAACTAGAAAGCGAGGGAATCCGCAGGCAACCGCCAGTATTATATAAGCAATTATTGTTGTTGGTCATAAAAGACAACAATAAGAAATAATTACAACAATTAGGGTAGGTACACGTGAGATCAAATTGTGAAAATAACAAAGCCAATGCATAAACTAAACTGGTTACACGTGCCCGTTTTACCCTCAATCTATTATGAATAGGGCTGTAACACTTACTTATCGCATGCTCTCTCTTCTCTAGACAAATATCCCATAAAAACATTTGCTTACCTACCGCACGTCATCATCATTTATATCAACCGATTACCGGCTACTACAGGACACGGGTCTCCTCCCACAATGAGAAGGGGTTAAGGCCGTAGTCCACCCAGCTGACCCAGTGCGGAATGGTGGACTCCACACACCTTTGAGAACATTAAATAGGTTTATTATGTTAACATTATGTTCCATCACGTTACATCACGATGTTTTCCTTCACTGTTGAAGCTAGTGATTTTTTATATGCTTAAAACGCACATAACTTGGAAGAGTTAGAGATGCGTGTACGACTTCGACTTTACTTTCGGGGAGACGAGTTCAAATCCCGTCACGCTTCTCTAACTTTTCTAAGTTATGTAGTTTTATTGTGTTTTAACATGCCTCAACCTGGGAGTTCGACATAACAATCTCAAAGGTGTGTGGCGTCGATCAATCTGCAGCGGGCCAGCGCTGTAGGCTACAGCCTTAATCCCTTCTCATTGCGAGAGAAGACGAGTGCCCTGAAGTGGTGCGGTGATGGATTTTTTTTTTTTTAATTATTCTTCCTTTGGGAAAGAATAGCAGGACACCTCCGACATGGTGGTCGGAGTCCTTGTAATTCCTTGTTTAATTTTAATATACCAACTTCTTTTTAATTTAAAGTAGGATGTGATAAATAAATAGATAAGGGATGTAATAATGATTTTTTTAAGTTGTTTCATATAAACTAATGTTTTCATTATACGTATTCTGAGTCGGGCTACAGTTTCAAATGAATAGTGTTAAAATGCCAATTTCTATTCATGTTTATTTCATATATTCTTATAATATACGGTAAACATAAATCTTTATTGTACATACTGTGTATCATGATTTTAAGATAGATAGTTAGTTGGTTATTTATTAAATATTATACTGGTATGTTTTAATGTAATGTGATTATATAGTTAATAATTTGGTAAATTTGTTTATTGTTTATTTCCGATTTTATTGTATTGCTTTGTCTACTTATTTTATTATTATAATTATTTAAAGTTCCTAATTCTATCTAGTATTGCAAATATTAACCGTGTTATCTTAGTAACCCTATATTAATATTCATTCTTTTTTTTGCTTTTTTCCTATGGAAAAAAATTAAAGAATAACATACCCACGTCAATAAACTCAATACATTTTTCGCCACGCTAAACGTTATTATTGCTTTAATTCGAGCCTTTCACATTGAGTGGGGGTTGAGAATGAGTTTATATCGCCCTGTTATTATGTAGGATATTATAATTGAAGTTTATTACAAGCGCATTATTAGGGGGAATTGTTGGGATAATCTTGTTTGTTCACTTTGTTGTGATTTAGCGAGCACGAAGGTCTTTGATGTGTATGAACTGCGCATATTGGCGTTATTAGCTGCCACTTTGATATCACCTTTGACAAGCTATAAACTTAAGTGCTTTTTATGAAAGAATAGGCATGATGACAATTTTTTAAAAAACTTGCATACTTTGTTCCGACGTGACTACTATATCCAAAAAATGTAATTATGTTTTGGTTGATATAAATTGTAAATAAAATTAAAAAAAATATTTCCCGCGACCAGACTCGCTGGGTGTCATTGCCGCACTTGTGACGTTATAGGCAATATAGAGCTTTAGTCCTTGTTCCAAAGGACATACCAACTACCGGTCTTATGTTGGACTTACGTGCTGATCGGAACCCCACACTACGCTTTGTTCATATTATTTTAACTTGAGTAAGATGTATCTTAAGATTATTAACAGGCTCATATCTCATAAGAGAATCGTAAAAATATTACTTTCCGACAACATTGATCGAAAAACAACAGATTTAATATTGTTATTTATGTATATAAGATATTATGCTAGAAGATATTAGTTTTTTTTATATATTTTATCATTATGCAATCTAGTTTAAGTATTAGTATGTAGTTTTTCGTATGTTTTATTTTCTTTTTAATTATGCACAACCTGCAGTTTGTTTTCCGAGATCTCTACAAAGCGATAAGGCCGCCTTTTGTATTCTTCTTCTGTCTTTGTTTTTCCATTCCTCTTTTGTTTCTTTAACTTGTAATGTGCAGTATCGATAAATAAATGAATACTAGCCTTGTTTTGTTTAGGGAAAACGGGCTTTTTGATTTATTTTGTTTGTATTTTGTAGGATTTCCAATTGATTATGAATTCACTTATAGATAGATAGAACGAGAACGAACGCTTAGCACCAATGAGATGGATCAATGACACAGTCCATACACAGTATTATAGTAAGTCTATGCAAAAAAAGCTTTTACTAAAGCAGACGGTGTAATGTCCACAGCATGACAGGTTCGCAATGCGATTAGCGTACACGAGATTGCTTCAGCGATGCACCCACCAAAGTTCACCGAAAAAGGCGACGATATCAAATAGAGCATTGTGTGAAAGGTTGAAGAGCGTTATGCAATGTGATGCACCTATTTTATTGTTCTTCTACAACTAATTATTTTTTTTTCGACAGAATTAAGTAGTCGAGTTATCCTTGTATCTCCTGAAATCATTTGAATCAAATGATATACGTATCTATCTAACTCTATCTGGTATCAGTGTTGGTATTGAATACCAATTGAAGTTACTACAACTCTAAAATTACACTTCTTCATTACTTGTGTCAATGAATATTTTTTAATTTTATTTTTTTAAACTTTTTTAGTATCTAACGTTGCAGCTTTCAGTGTAAATTAAAATTAATCAGGATACGAAAATACGAAAATATAATAATATTATATAGGTAGGTACTATAATATATTTAGAATCAAAAAGAAAAGAAAAAAAGCTGGCACAAAGCTAGGTTTATTGTGTCAACCGAATAAGACCATCCCCTAATATAATCACCCGACGATAGGAGCTTCTGTTCGCAAAATTAAAAGAGTTGTATTCACTCGCCCCCGATCTCCCGTCGCGAGCGACAATCCAATATTGCGTTACTTGACATACAGTAATCTGCTACTAGCTAGCACAATTTTTACCTGTAATACGACTAATGCCCGTTTCTACTAAAAATAGAAAACGCTTAAATTAGATGCCTTATGATTTGGATGATGCGCAGAGAAAAAAACCGTTTCATCAACTCTTACATGTTGACTAAGGACTTAAGGCACCACCTAAAGTTACGAAAACGATTCGGCGGTTTGTAATGTGTTAGGATTTTAATTTAACTAGCGTTATAATTTCAACTTGTTTGTTTTTTTTTTTAATTTAATCTTATTTTTGATTTGGTTTACGCTGGCAGACGCATAACGCCGAGAACCCTGTGAGTTTTGCCAGTGAGTGAGTAAAAACCGACTGGCGAAAGGTAAATGTATGCCTAGGAATCTTCTTCGATTAGACGTTACTTAGGCATGTTCGTTGTTAGGGAAAACGGGAATAAGCCAATTTTACTACTCACTAGGTTGTGCTAATATAAACATCTATTTTTGTAGCTGTCTTGTTATTTATACACAGTTAAAAATTCTCAAATTGCTCCAGCCGCGAATCGAACCTGGGGCCACCACATAAAAACATTCTAGATTTTTAGAAATTACTGTCCGATTGCCTATTGTTTAGATTGATACCGTTGCTGCTGTTCATAGCGATAATGGCTTTAATATATCGGCTAAGGCCAACGTTACGGTCGACTTCAAACCATGCAAAATCGGTACTACAAAATATTGTCATATTTACGAGTCTAAGATGGAGGTACAGAGTGCCATCCTTACTAGTTAATTTGGAACAGGTATTATAATTTCTATAGGTTCTCAGGTTTCGTTTGGGGATGCCAATTTATGAAATCATAATTTATGAATTATCTCTGGTCTACTTTGTTGTTTTGTACCTACCGCCGTGCCGGTTCGGAAGGTTGATTCTGCGAGAAGCTCAGCAGTTGCTCTTTTCCAATATCAACATTTTACGGAGTTATAATTATTCTGTCGGTGTCTGTGACATGAAAGTAGAGCAGTAAGGTTTCGAAGGAACCTTGTCATTAAAAATTCTTCAATACTACCTTTATGTGCAAGTGCATTGTATATTGATCCAAAATTACCTTAGGATTCAGGTGATAAAAAAAATATGCTCAATCCGACAAATGAATTCTGTACCTAGGATAGGATATGCAGTCGTCACTTTCGTGACGTTCTTTTTCCTCATAAATACAATAAATATAAACTTTTCATTTTTGTTATATAGATTAAGGATAATAAGTTGAGGGAAAAGTTTCTTTGCATTTTATGTGAAAACTCCAGACAATTTTTTCAAAGTATTTAATTACAGTATTTGTTCGATGATTTTTTGCTATCTCTTAGATAGTGACATGATCCCGTTGCTGTTGAAATCTCTTGTCTTCTGTCAAAAAAGTTTTTTTTTGTTAACCTGTCACTGCCTAAAGAATTCTGAAAAGTTAAAATCTGAAGGTGCGAAGTCAAGGCTATATGAAAGATGCATTAGCACCTATTAGCCAAACTCTCTTATTTTTGCTGAGTGACTAATGGTCTAGCGTTGTAGTGATAAAAGACCATACTATTACAATTCCGGCCGCTTTCTTTCAACTTCTTGCTTTAATTTCATCAGTTGTTCGCAGTAGAGATCCGAACTATTTAAACACATATGACATATTTAAATTAAAGCAGGCGTTACTTTACTGAATTCCAAGTTGATTTGCTATCCTCCGCGAAAAACAGGAGAATCTGTACGTATGGTTATCTACGCACGTTGTGCTCCGAAACCGAAGCATCCCCTTAAGATGTTAACTTTACAATGAATAATTGTTAAGTCCTGTTTGTTGTCGAGTCTACCCGTCTTTTCTTAGACCAGGGCGCGTTTGGAACCCACGTAGCTTTAGGTTTAAGTTGGCGAACGAAGTTTTCATTATCCCCATACAATTATGTAGACATATATGTATGAACGCTTCATAAGTACCTGTAATAGGCATAAATGCTACATGCATGAAGAAATTCATGAATTTGAATATAAAGATTGAAGAAATTATAAATTACACCATACAGACTCTTGCTTTTCGCGGAGTATGCTTATACTTAATTAATTTAAGCGTTATTTTTATAGTATATAAATTTTCCCCCAACCTATTATAAATATAGTTTCTACCGTACTCTTCCAAAGTCCCCACTTCAAATTTATAAAACGTTTTGACTCATTACCTCGCGTTGAAGCAGCGAATTAAACCGTTTAAAGGTTAAAGAGCGGCGAGGGACCCAGTGACATTACAAAATAGCTGTCACAAGTTATAATGGATTTATTTTGGGGTCAGAGTTTGCTAGTGAAGAGTTGAATAGATTAATGTTAGTTGGTACTTGTGTGACGCCATCATCGTCATAGTGGCGCACAGTTTTGGTGAGGTAAAGGAGGAAGACGGAATTCAATATTCATAAAGGGTTGTGTAACGAATCTACCCTACACCGTACACGCTAAGTAAACAATATTTTTAACATAATATGGAGATAAAATCGGACCTCATTATTTTATTTCGTAACCAAATCCGATCAGACCTTATCAAAATTATTTCAATAAGAGGTATATACTATACTATAATGGCTCCTTCCCGTACTAAGAGGAAAGAGTGATACATAGTGAATCCACTATGCCGTTTAACGGAGATATGAATGCCTGGAGTAGGGAGATGAAATTGAATATGCTATGATGTATTGAATGATGAGGTGAAGGAGACATGATGTTGATAATGGAATCTAGTGGTTATCTAGATCCTGTTTTTATACCATTTGAGGGAATCTGGTATTGTGAACTCGTTGCTTTTGACGCTCTAAAAGTCTTGAGTGGGATAACAAGGTTGGGGTCTTAGCCTCTGGATGATCGTGTACCAGTATTATTTAATAAATTATAAAACCTTATATCTTTGATAGGACCCAGTTGGTTAAGTTACTGTAGGCAGACATAAGTAAAATATTTCGTTATTTAAATACAAAGATGGCACTCTTAATGCTTACGCGCGCGCACGTTTGTGTGTGTGTGTGTGTGTGTATGTGTGTATATGTGTGTGTGCGTGTGCGTGTGAGTATGTTAGCCTGTGGTTTCATATTTCCCTAACGGATGAAACGATTTTTAATCAGGTTTGTTTGTTTGAAAGGTGAATTAGTCGGGAGTGTTCTTAGCTCTGCTCCCTCAATATGGGTATCGAATTAAATGGCTGGACTAGTAGATTAATGAAAGTATATCAAAAGTCAGGTGTTCATTAAATTTTTTAATGTATATATTACTGGAGATGCGCCCTCCCTCATTAGGATGGTTTCAGAGCAGACACACCACGAAGCTGAAGTGCGTGTGATATGTGCTTGACCGACATTATATGTGATTATTATCACACGCTACTTGTTAGTGGTATATATTTACATTTTTTTAAGGCACTACAAGTTAGCCCTTACTGCGATTTCACCTGGTGGTAAGTGATGATGCAGTCTAACGGGCTAACCTGTTAGGGGTACCTATTTATTTATTTATTTTTATTTATTTATTTATTTGGTATCTATGACCCACCACTGCGCACTACACTATAACTAAAATAGAATAATTGAAAACTAAACTAAATAAAAAACTTACGTTAATATGCAATATAAAAAAAAAGTTACAAATTAAAATTTCTGCGTCCAGGCAGCCCTACGTGGAGTTTAATATACAACTTGTAAATTGGAGAGTCATATCGATCTATTAGTGCTTTCAGAATGCCGTTACTATTGTAGTTTTATAAAACTCATACCTCTTGTATAGGTCCACCGCCAAAGCCTCCCTCCAGACCAGACCCGGTTGTTATATGTTTATTGATATAATTAAGACGGTCGAATGGCGCAGTTGGCAGTGTCTCTGCTTTCTGAGCCGAAGGCTGTGGGTTCGATTCCTACGACTCGGAAAATGTTTCTGTGATGAACATACATGTTTTTCAGTGCTGCGTGTTTATCTGAATATTAAAGTGTTTGTGTGTATTTTCGTAATATTATTATTATTAATAACAATTTCCTAACTCGGAGCTGTGACCTCCTGAGATTTTATAGTGGCAAAATCCATTTCGAGAATACCAGTCGATGCGGGAGTCGAACCCAGAATTCGTAGTTAGACTTACTAATTACTAGTAAAAGTAAAAAAAATATATATAAAATAGTTTATTATTGTAATATTTATATTATGTATATATTTATATATTTTTTTTTTATTTGTGTATATTTTGTTTATGTATTCGTATGTAGTTATTTGAATGTAGGTTTATAACAATTTTAAATCACCTATTTGTTCTCGCTCTTGTTGTCCTTATCCTAAGGTTGCCTGGCAGAGATCGCTTTTAAGCGATAAGGCCGCCTTTTGTATTCTACTCCAGTTTGTGTGTTTCTCTCTTTATCATCCTTTATTTTCCTAACTGTGTAGTGGTGTACACATGAAGAGTTTAAATAAATAAAATTTAATTCAGCGAAGTGGTAACTCCATAACTCACAACGGGGGCTAGGATTAGACCTGTACCGCACTATATCCAAACATCGAAGTTACTAAGCTTAACCTTCTTAAGATCATTCGAACAGCGTGGTGGGTCAAAGCTCTATATTACACCCAGCGCACACCTTCTGCGCTCTGATATATAATGACATATGCCCAGTATTCTACATTAATTAGTCGGATCGTAATGATGTTAATGATGATACCACGGTTGTTAGGTAAGTACCTTTGCGATACGGTCGTTTGACATAAACGTAGGGTTGTCGACTGCTATTGAACTATTAGTAACGAGAAAACATTGTTCGGAGTATTCTTTTTTTTCATTTATTTTCTTTTGTGTGTACCAATACAATATTAGGTACATACCATAATTGAGGGCAATATTATAAAGAAAGAAAAGTGTAAGTTAATCTAATAATATCGTTTTGAACCATAATCATTCGCTGGCATAATTTAAAATAAATAAAAAAAATATTTTGATGCAACTCGACGTCGAGTTACATTACATCGTCTATGGAATAACGATCTGTCCCGATACCATCCAAATTCATTCTAATCCATTCCAACGCCAAAACTTTGGTACTTTACACAGCCGACTGGCGCAGTGGGCTGCGACCCTGCTTTCTGAGTCCGAGGCCTTGGGTTCTATTCCCACAACTGGAAAATGTTTGTGTGATGAACAAGAATGTCTTTCAGTTTCTGGGTGTTTATCTAAATTTTATAAGTATTTATGTATATTATTCATCAAAATATTCTTTAGTCGTCTTAGCACCCATGTACAAGCTACGGTTACTTTGGAGCTAGATGGCGATGTGTGATACTGTCGTAGTATATTTACTTATTTATTTTTATTTTTATAATAACACTAGCGTACCCAGCCCGCTTCGCCGGGCTAGATTTTGCTTTATTTTATTTAAACAATAAATTTACATCATTAAATTTTTAATTTAAGTCTCATAATATATTAAATCATTTATTTCTCTCCGTATTAATTCTCTTATATTTTCTTCTCGAGCGGGAGAAGATCATTATCTACACCCATGTACACCCAACAATAGAATATCATCATATTAAATAAAAGCTGTATTTGACCGTTTGACAGTTAAAAAATAGGAGTGCTCCGATCGTCACCAAACTTTATAGGATTACTCGCCAGGTCAATCCGGAGATTCCCTGAAAGTTTCATTGAAATCGGTCCAGACGTTTCGCAGTCTATACGGAACATACCCACACTATTTCTCTTTTATATATATAGATAGATATAGATATTATGTACTTTGATTATTTTTCTATTTCATACAGAATTAGGACACTCGTTGAGTAGAGTCGGATAGGATTTTGTCACACACTGGCTCAGGTATGAGACAGGTAGCTCGGTCCCCGCACTAATATTTCCCGTGGCTAAGCAAAGCAAAGCAAAGTAATGCACAAATAAAAAACATTTTATTACACGTAGCAACCCTATATCGCCTTGTTAGGATCTGTCACCGCTAACCAGCTCTTAGCCTAAAGGCCCAGTTAAACTAAACTTTAACACCCGTAAATTAAAGTTCAAAATTGCGTGTACTCCACCTCAAGAGTCACAAGAGGTGCCTTAGTTAAGAAACAATTTGTACGGGATTTTTAAAAGACCTTTTAAAAAGTCTTTTGAAGCTTGATAGAGGACTTTTAAAGAGGTCCGTGTCTGTCAGAGAGATGTAGCCGGGTTTTAGTATAGCGTCGTTAATAGTCTAATGCCCGTTTTTACAAAACTGACCAAGGTGAAAACTAAGAAAAAAAAGTTTTACAAACTCTTAGATGATGACCTACGACGTTAGGCGCCATCTAATGTTGCGTAATGTTAAGGGAACTAGTAAATTGACACTTGACAGATGAAAAAAAAAGAATTCTTTTTTTTAATAACCTTGAATCCGTACGAAATTTGATATTACAAACACATAATATCACACCTTGTGGCTAGAATCATAGGCAAGTTAGGTTATATGAGTTGCTTAGTGAAAATCGATCGGTGAAAGGTAGGTAAATAAAACTAGGAATCTTTTATTTAATATCCTTACCTACATAACATAAACCGCGTAAAGTTCATTAATTACAAATAGGCTTAGTTTATAAGCACTTTTAAAACGTCGACTCTGCCTTTTGTAATGATGCTACAACCAATAATTTGTACGATCAACCAATTCAGCACATTCAATATGTTTTCTGACTGGTTTAGTTGCCAACCTACTTCACAATCATCAACATTGGGCAGAGAAGAACTCTCCCGGGAGAGAGGGTTTACTTGAAGTGTAAGGTTAACTACCTGCAACGTCCCGCGAAAGTACTGAGCCAAATATGCTTGTAATTATAGGTAACGCCTAACGGAACACAGCCATGCGTCTAGGCGGCAGAAAAAACTATGGCGTTGGTTGGTGACGAGCTCTGTCACAATTCTGAGAGGTGATCCTTGCCTTTTAATGGGCCGATAATGGTTTGATAATGTTGAATTATAATTCTTAGTTAAAAACATACAACCATATTCCGGCAAAGATGATCTACGAATAATCTTTCAATACCAGAAGCATATGAATCTACTTTAAAGTAGAGAAACAAATATAAAAAGTAAGCGCAGTTCAATGCGTACATATTGGCGGTCTTATCGTTACGTAGCTATATTTTCCAGGCAATCATTGGCGTAAACTAGAACTACAGAAGAGAAAAGGAAATGATAAAAAATTACTATTAACTACCATACAACGATTTACCATATTACTCCTTTCAATTTTCATTGTTCAAGACGACATGAGCACGATATAAGGAAACTAAGTAATTAAAATATGGAAAACTATTTCAAATGGGGCGCAATATAATAATGACCACTTAAAATGGTCTTTAAATAAAATACCAATTAAATGAAAAGCCGATACAAGTAAATGGCATCACTTAGGGCAATTTCCCGCGTTTTGTCGTCAGCGTACGCTTAACGTCAATTACCAAGTGATTATCCTACTCGACACTAGATGGCGCGCATCGGATTACTGTCCCCACGGCCTTATTTGACTTTGCCACCCTTTCGAAAAATAATACTCTATGCTGTCGTATTGAAAAATAATCTTTATGCTCAATAACGTAAGGTGTATAATTAAATATATGTCTGAGTTGTATGCACACTCAATTTGTTTTTAATGAGCTAGATAGAACCTATCTATTGAACTATCAATATTTAAAATTGATAAAATAATTTACTTTATTTAATAATGGAAATTATAAGATTCCCCGCGGTTTCACTCGCGTTAACTTAGGGTAATAATAATGTTACCTATCTTATATTGGTCACCTTGCCTTATTTATGCCACACTTTCTGTTATTTTAAGTTATTATTGTTGGGTTCTTATAGAAGCGTTAATCAATATGTACATTTTTATCTTTTGATAACACGTCCAAGTAGTGTTGATTGATAATGAGTGAGGACAGAATTTGCGGAGCCTATGACTGCATTGATGTCTTGATGTCTAGTGCAAACGACGTATAGCAATCATTTTCACGTGGAAGGACGGCAGTTTTCAAACGATGGATCGATAGCCATATTTGAGAATTTACTACTTTTATCGTGAAGGAAAACATCGTGACGAAACCTTCCTAAGAGTTCTTCAAGGCATGGTACATGGCCAGCATGTCGTTCTACGGACAAAATCTAATTATACAAAAATTCAAATCCAAAAAACTTTATTCTTTATCAACAAACCAACGAAAAATATATTTTTCTAGGGAAATAATAATTACAAACTAAAATTAATATTTACAAAAAATATAAGCCGTCTGACTGTTCACTTATGGGCATGGTACCCAAAATGCTGGCGCTATTTCCCCTTTGAATCGCTAGACTTAACCATTGGGCTGAATAAGCGCAAGCTCTTGGGTCACCAGACGCAAGGACCAATTTTTGGGACACGATGTTAATAAATCTTTTCGTGTCCGAAGACCATGAGCCCAGAGTCTCAAACGCAAGCGCCGCCAAAACGTAGTAATTACAAATAACGGACTTTTTACGGCGCTTAAGCATTTGAGCAGATTCGGCAACTGCTGACGCTTTTTGGGACGTACTCGGCAAATGCAAAAATGTTTTATTCATGTAGACCTTATCACACATTTAACATGCTACCACTATTATTAGGTGATGGTGACAATTTCATTCGTTAATTTAAAACTAAAGCTAGGAGGAATTTTATGTGATTTTGTGTTTTACCATGTTGATGATTATGACGATACGTATAAAATTTAGTTTTAGTTTAAATGTGACAACTGATCCACATTATTCTTGATCAATTTTCATAGTCCATAACATTCGAAATAATTGGGTCATTTATAACAGTAAAATATGAATATTGTTCTGAATACGTGCTAAATAACGAATACTATGTATTGCATATATTAAAATTGGTCATATTGAGTCATCGATGAGAACCAAAACGGATACTATTGTTCTGGGAATCAGGTGTATCGTGGCAGTATCAGCGATATATGTTTTCTTTGTAAACAGTGGTGTGGCTCCACTGCGCGCGGTTTTTCGTAGGTTTTAATGTTCTTTATTATCTACCGAAATTAATAATCAATCTGATGATAGCATAGCCATTATTATCGACAGAGTAAATCAGGAAAAGGATAACACTACAAAATTAAATTTTCAAAGTTTTACTTGCATATTCTATTGTCTAAATTATTAACACTACATTCAAATATAATATTTACGCATAGGGCCAATGTAAATAATTTCTGAAATAAAAACAAAATAAATATTTGGCGGCCAAGAACTAAGACCTATGTAATAAAAACATATCGTGTGAGGGTGCTTATTTATACAATAAATTACCAAACTCCATAAAATAACATAATAACATTAACATTTTTAAAAGTCAGCTAAAGGATTATATCTCAGAAAATATTGATAAGTTAGTCATTCACTATAACTAGAATTCCTAGTTTGTAACTTCACCATGGAAATACTGTTAAAAATAATATAATACGTGCATGCGTTCTGTGTAGATTTTAAGAATTTATTGTAAACGTCTTAATCTTAATCTCTTTTAAGTGAACAGTATTTTTTTTGAGAAATAAATATCTTTACACCGAACCGATTAAGCAATATTTCTCAATTGTGAAATATTGCATGATAAATTCGTTTGGTGTATGTTTGATGTTATTATTTTAAGAAAATCATGCCGCTTTCGTGATTTTCAAATTGGTGTAAAATACGTATGTAAATAAACTGTACGCATTCAAAGAAGGTAAGGAATCATTATTTGCACCTGGAAAAATATATGTACATATACCTTTTTCGAAGTTATACTTCTTTTGGCGCGATGGAGAAAAATGATGAGAGTGAATTATTACGATGCGCGCGCACACCGACAGCTGAATTCTACACCGTAAAGTTAGTTCTAGGTGGCATGAAAACTATGTTCAAGTTGTATATTCTAGTATTTTTATATTTAGAACACGTGTTTCGCAACAGTACAAACAGTGTGAATAAATAAATATTACGTTATTAGACCTCTTTCTTCTTAATAAATCTTTTTGATTAATTTTAATATTTATCGTTAATCACTACTGCATTTTAGTTATTTTTTTTCCATACGCCAAAGAAGTATACCTTCAAACGCGTGTACATAAGTACACAAACTCTTTTTTTTTCATCCGCCTATGAGATGCCCGCTATAAGTGGCTCCTTATTTTACACAAGATAACGATATGAACCAAATGATAAAACACTGTACGATAAGATACCATACATGCCGCCATTTTGTTCTAAAACCGTGAAGGAAATCAGTTACTGTGTTTCAGTGATTTGTTTTAAAAGAATAAGTGTCAATTATCTTAATAAGTTAGTAAAGTGTTAAAGTAAGTAAAACAGCAGATATTTAAACAATCTTTCTTTATTGGCAAATACTTTATTAGCTGGAAAATACCATAATTTACGTAGTGAATAAATAAATAGGTTGTTTGACGCCTTGTATACCGCAATATTTTTACTATTTACTAGCAGCTGCCCATGACTGTAACTCCATACGATTTCTGTTAAAATTTATCTTCCCTTCTTTTACACACTATTAAGATCGTAAATTCGATTTCAGTATGCAACTTTGCAGTTTCCAATATTTTTTTGCAATAATTTTTTTTTAGGAGACGTTAAGTTTTTCAATAATGTTTCTATTTTTATTAACAGCTTTGTTACTTCACTCGGAGGAATTATTAGAATAAATTAGTAATTATGAATTTCTCATACATCATATACATATTCATGTAAAATAAGGTGTCTTTTTTTCGCTGTGAAGAACTGCATAGATTGTTAATAGTTTAAGTTCCTTAAATCTCATTCAGCAGCTTTGTTTTATCTTAAGTTTACCAAAGGTTAGATTAAATAAATGTAGTTCGTACATTATACATATATTATTTAACTGCAATAAAAAGTGCAATTTAATAGAAAAAACAAAAACTTTGACTAAGTATTTAGTGTGGGTATTATGGATTTATAATCTATTTTCTTTCAGTGGAAATGGCGCGACGTGTCATTTCCGTTCTGGTTTTCGGTATTGTTCTTGTTATCGGAGTCCACTGCCAAAGTAAGTAGCGCGATCTATAGCAATGTTATTCAATAAAAATGATACAAATAACCTTGTAGTGATTACGTGTAGGAATCTACCAACTCTGTAAACCTCATCTGCAAATAAAGAAATAATAGGTATTCATAGTTTATAATGTTTTAAAAAAAGAAGCAAATATTTTCGTAATTTTCCAAAAATCAATTCAATGTGAAACTATGAATCAATTTTAAATAAAAGCATGCTTCTGGTCGGCCTTCTTTTTAATTACTTGTAGCGCCATCTAGTATGCAATAGCATAACTAATAGTTCTATTTTCAGACGCAACGGAAGCCCCAAAAGCTGACGATACATGGAAGGAGACTGGCATTTGCAGAAAATGTATTTGCAAAGATGATAAAGTGAATTGCTTAGACCAAGGAATTGTAGAATATTTTAAAAAGGAAGAATGGGCCAGTGAGTTAATTTTTTATGAAAACATACATTAAGCAGATTGCTCAATGTCATTGCTGTCAATTAATATGATTAGGTATCAGTGAGGACTCGTTTAAAATAATAAAGATCGAAAGTCCACTCTCATCCAATCAACCTATAGAAGTCCACTTTTAGTATTTATTATTTACTACTATACCTGTAGGGAGTTTCAAAATTCCACCTTCGTGTGCGGCTTACGTCCAGCAAATTCTGCGGCTCGTTTTGTGTTGTCTGTCCTCTTACAGCTCGTTCCCACTTGTCGTCTTTCGGAACCGTATAATAATCGGATGTCGGCGCATTTGTTCACACTTTCGGTTAATAATCGTTTGTCGGCCACGGTTGAAGCTAATACCAATTTTTAGCACTCTACGCAAAGCAACTAAGTACGATGGACGTCGATGAAGTTCTCGTTTTGATGTATTATTATTTAAGAAGAAAACAAAGAAAGAGAGCCCAGAAAAGACAATACTGGGTGCACCCAATCATAAGGGAAAGATTTAATTTGGGAACATTTTAGAACTTAATAACGGAATTGAGATGTGACGAAATTAAGTTTTTCAATTATTTTAGGATGTCAATAACTACATTCAATCGAATATAAGTGAGCATAAACTACCAAAATACAAGATTATCGGCACCGATATCTGACAAACGTGAATAGCGACGAGCGAGATCCGACACGATTGTTTTCAGGGCGTAGAGGGCTGGCACAACACCCGACATTTCCAGTCGGCGCCGACACAAAATCGGTTGCTAACAAGTATAAACAGCTTCTTAGTCAAGTCTACGTCTACTGCTGCGTTTTCTGTTGCCAGCGCAGGCTCCCACTACATCCTAGATCGTTTCTCTTTATTGCCGATCTTAAAGTCAGCCCAGATAAAAAATCCACCACGTTGCAAGAAAAGAAGTTTTGGATGGGCTTGCTGAGTCAGTCAGTGAGAATGACCACCCTTTTTTAGTTAGTAATTATAACTCAGTGGGCGATGGAAAGAGCTATGATGGTATCGTACTAAAATAAGAAATAAGGAGATCCGTAGAAGTACTAGAAGTTAGGTACTGACATAGCGATAGACGTTGGGGTCTCTTAGGGCTGGAATGGAAACCCCGATCAGGTAAATGTCGACCAACCAGGTCGTTTTACGAAGGTTTTTTGAGGTTTTTTTTATGAACTCCCTAGAGCAGTCGTGGGCGCGGTGGTTTGAACCGCGAGTTGTGGATTCGATCTCCACCAGGGGCAATCAGAGAATTTATAATTTCCGAATTTTCTGGCCACCCTACAAGGACGTGCCGCAAAGCGATTTAGCATTCCAGCACGTTGTCTATGTCTGTGTCGATTGGGGGTATGGGTTTCATTATTTTCTTAGTCTGCATCATCACTTACCTACTACCAGAGTAGATAACAGACAAGGTTTATGATCATCTAGTAGTATCACTTCAATCGATTACCGGCCCACTACAGAGCACGGGTCTCCTCAAACAGTGAGAAGGCGTTAAGGCCATAGTCTATCACGCTGGCCCAGTAGCGGATTGGTGGAATCCACAGACTTTTGAGGACTTTTTTTTTTTTAATGGGTTGTCCGCAATCAATTGTTTGTTATCTTTGCACTCCAGCTAATAACTATACACTGTGACTTCGTTATTTTTATTTAAATGGCATCTATGTTAACGTGTGTCAGAGAATTAAGAGCATACGGAATCCTCATTCAAACATTATTGCATGCTGCAGTGTATTGTGTCAAAAAACAGAGAAGCCGCCTCGAGCACGTGTCACTTTACAACCGCGGTATGTTGCTAGCTCACAAACATTGTTTTGATCATTAGAGGTTAAATAATTACTGTCACCTGCTAACCGCCTAACCCAGGCGGTTAGTTCGAGAAACACTTCTAAAGTCTAATGGTTTTTGATGCTTCAATATTAGTCGTGTACACGGATTCTGTATGTTCTTTGAGTATTATGCAAATAAAAATCTATTCTATTCTATAAAGAAATACTTATTTCAAACGAGTCGCTTGAAGCCGTTGGAAACGAGTTTCCCAAGACCGTTGTGATGATAATGATGAATATGTTTCAGATTTGAAGCCTATGAAACCAGCGACCATAGACTTGAGTGATAACTTAATCAGAAACGTAACAGTTATGGCAGAGCTGCCAGTCAAAGTGCTGAACCTCTCGCGATGCTCCATCGAGTTCATAGAGAACGCGAGTTTCAAGGATTTGCAGCAGATGCAGGTTTTAGATCTAAGTCACAACAGACTTACCACAGAAAAACTGAGCCCACATGCTTTTGAGGTAATTATTTTTTAAATTTCACCCAAAAACAAAGTGGCCAAGACACCGCTGGCGCTATTTCCAATGAGATTGCTGTGCCTATAATAATCATATCAATAATTTACCGGCCCACTAGAAGGCACGGGTTAACACGGGTTAAGGTAAACCCTCCTCATTGTGGGCCGTAGTCCGCCACGCTGACCCAGTGCGGATTGGTGAACAACACCTTTGAAAACTTTATGGAGAACTCTCAGGCATGCAGGTTCCTCAGGATGTCTTCCTTCACCGTTGAAGCAAGTGATATTTTACGTAATTTAGAAGTTAGGTGCGTGCTACGATTCGAACTAGGCCCCCCGAAAGTGAAGACGTAGTCTTTCTCACTGGGCTATCAATGCAATGCTTATCATTTGGGCACAATAAACGCCGCCTTATCTGGGTCCCACTTGCATGGAGCAAATTTTGTAAAACAATACAAAAGAAAAATTTGAGTCTGACGATGGTACTAAAGTCTTAAACAAGCGCCTTAATAAATACAAAGGCCTTTCATAATATGCTCGAGTTACACTTTTTTATTTCAAACTTTTATATGGTTGAGATCACGTACATATGCATGCTGTATGGTGGAGCCGCACTACTAACAATGGCGCCTCCTCGAAAGCTTTCGTTCGAAGTTAGTAAGTTAAATAGGTCTATGATCAAGATAGCGCATAGGTTGTGTTCTGGGCACGTTCCAATAAATTTTCATTTTTAATGAGGAAATCGGATTCTCCAAATTGTGATGTATGTGGGGTAGTGGAAGATGTACACCATTTGTTGATCGAAGGGATTTAAAATTAAACCTTAGTGATATAGGTGTGTTTCATACCATCTTGTCTTCCCTAACTTCTGGGGAAGCCAAAATGATATACGATTTTTATAGAAGTAGTTATTCATAAGTTGTATAGAATAAGAATAGAATAAAATAAACCTTTAATCAATAAGAATTAAAAAAAAAAAAAAACTAACAATGCAACCCATAGTATTGTTACATAGAACGAGGACGCACGATGCGTTGCAGCACCGCACCGCAAAGGTTTCACCGTATCAGCGGGCACACGAGTGCAGCAGAGCCACAACGTTATGTTGCAAAAAATCGAAAGGAGCGAGCGTGTTCGTGCATTTATCCCTCCCCGCCTCGTCTGATCGATGGTTACAAGTCCGGTGCGGCGCCGGAGCGCATTGTGTGACATGCCACATATATTTCTTTGTAAGACTCTATAATCTTTATTTATGAGGCTCCGGCGCCGAACCGCCGCCGCAACGCTTTGTGTGTCCCCGATCTCACCCACTACTTGCTTTTTGATGACCATGCAAAAGTTTCCATGTAGATTTTCATCTATTTTCCAGGGTCGCTATGCGCCAGAGGAGTACGAGCCTCTCGCCTCCATGCGAACTCTCAACTTAGCGTACAATGAGCTGCACTCTCTCAACCAGGATCTGTTCGAGCATATGCCGGAACTGACAGAGTTGGACCTCAGTGGAAATCCACTTACTACCATCGACCACGTCACTGTCATCGCTATATCTAGCCTGCCGATGTTGAAGGTACTTCATTATAACTAACCTCTCGACTACGACGTAGGTAAGAAGGTTAGGTCTGGTGGGACTCTGGAAGGCTTTGGCCTTGGACACTACCGACAAAGACGTGCCGCTAGTTAGCGTTCCGGTACGATGTCGCGTAGAAACTGACTAGGGATATGGGTTTAAAATAACTGCCATACTCCCTACCAGCTCAGCTAGCTCGCTACCATATTAGACTTCACTTACCACCAGGTGAGATTGAAGTGAAGGGCTAACTTGTGTTGAAAAAGTATGTAATTTTCCATACCGCGGCGGCGGCCATCTTGGGCCGATTTTTATTAAACATAGCTAAGATACTGTATAATAGTCAATACCTTTCATTTGGTATACATATTGGAGTTGTAAAAAATATTTAATTCGCAGCCATCTTGGGCCGATTTCAATCAACGTCATCACCATCGCTAGTTAAATATTTGATGAAAATCGACCTAATTCACCACTCCTGACTAAGTCACCTTTCAAAAAAAAAAAAAACAAAATCAAAATAGGTTCATCGGTTCGGGAGCTACGATGCCAAAGGCAGACACACAAAGACGCATTAAACTTATGCCGTCCCGTTAGGGGTTAATAAAATAACACAAAAATTCAAAATTATTCTATTAACAGATCCTTCGCATGAGATCCTGTGGATTCTCGGATATACCGGACAAGTTCCTCCACACCCCTCGCTTTCTGGAACGCCTGGACATTAGTGACAACAAGCTGAACGCCGTCCCCCAGGAGTTAAAGGAGACCAAGAACCTAATATACTTGAACTTGAACCAGAATCCGATTAAATTATTGGATGAGTTATCTGAAGATTTTCCGTGAGTACTTTGCATCATGTAACAGTAGTAGCTGGTCTCTTTTCGCAATTAGAAGTGTTTAGGTCGTAGGTCAGATTGTTGGACTTCGCACGGCTTCGAGAACATTACGGACTTGGCATGCCAGTTTCCTCACGATGTTTACCTTCAACATTTAAGCCAGTGATATTTAATTATCTTTAAATCTCTCCGAGGTACGAAATAGGACAACGGTAATATCCTATTTCCAAGCTGGGTGCTACTGATATTTTACTGACATACCTAATGTATCGGTGCTTCGGTTTGAAGGCCGTGGTTGCCGGTGTACTTACGAGTACGAGGCCTACACCTACGACTCAGGTCGATGGACAAAAGCGACATTTTGTAGCACTTGCTGCTCGTTCTCTGTTTCTCTGTTTATAATGGTTTCATGGTCAATTATTACTAAAAAAAAACAGCTAATGTCGTAGTAACATCATCTTTCACCGATTTTCACCTTTTTCTGGGCAGGGGCTTCCCCCAACTCCGCAAGTTACGAGAACTTCACATGTGCAACATGAAGCAATTGACCCGGATCGGGCCGGGGGCATTAGCTGGGCTGCAGAACATCCAAAGTCTGCACATAAGCTTCAACCCCAAGCTCCACACAATTGACCCTCGTGCGTTGGCCAGGCCTGATGATATAGGCGAGAACTACGACTGGCCTTTGGTTAAAGAGGTAAGCCATTAACATTATTAGCTTATTTCCGACGCCCAGCACTGCTGGGTTCCGGTCTGCAGGCTGATTCTGTATTTCTGTTGATACTAAATTGCCACTGTGGAAAGTTGTCACTTGCTATCAAACAATACCCAAAACATTAGCACACATTACGTAATTATATCTGCCAATCAAGTTGAAATGAACTTTGTCGGAAAGTTAGGTTTCAGAATGCAAAATATGGATTTAACAGATTATTCGGTCGCAACTTTCCACAGTGGCTAGCTAATTTGGTGTCAATGGTAATGCTAAACGACACGGGACACGGTTACCGGTGTAGTTACGGGAACAGGCCTAGCTCCACTATACTTGCGCGCCCGTACTCTCAATGAGTATCGTAGTAAGAAGATGCCTCACCCTAAACTTATAACTTATATATGTCTTTATCAACCCATTACCGGCCCACAGGGCGCGGATCTCCTTTCAGAATGAGAAGGTTGTAGGTTCACCACACTGGTTTCTGATCGGTTTGGTAAAAACAGTCATCACATTAGGTTAATAGTAGTAAAACTTTCTGTGACAAAGCTCGTCCGGGTAAGTGCTACCGGCATGCTTTATTTCTACCGCAAAGCAGCATCGCAGTATTCGAGTCTAAAGGTCGTGGCTGACAGTTTAACTTCAGGCACTTGGGGCTTAACACCTTGACATCAGGTTGATGGACACTGTGACTCTGCCTTTAGGTTCCGCACTTTCCATCAGGTGGGCCATGTGCATATATATAGGTGCATAATTTTCCTTTCCAGCTTTACCTGCAATCCAACAACCTTACAGAGATCGACTCTCGTTTACTCTCTCGTTGGGATCTCCTAGACGCTATTGACGTCAGCAACAACCCTTATCTATGCGACTGCTCAACACAGTGGATGGTCGATATGCTGGTACCGGTGGTGGAGCATAAGGCTGTCAATGCGTCACAGAAGATGGTGTAAGTTTCTGCTGTTGTTTTTTCTTTTATAAAAAAATAAGCGCCAATTCAGTTGAACACCAAATCTCGAAACTAAATTAAGTTTAGTTTGCATAGACAACAAGGGATTTTCCTTATCGCCTGGGTATAGTTTCCACAAGGGATATTTTAGATTTTTATCTCCGGAACGCAAAGGGATTTAAAAAATAACTGTAAAATCAAATGAAGTTCAAAAGCAAATAGGATATAGCAGGCGCACTATACGAGAAATACAGACCACGTACAGTATGTGTGTGTCATTTTCCAGCTGTGAGGAGCCGATAGAGATGAAGGGTTACACGATGAAGCACCTTCATGACATCCACCGCACTATGCGCTGCGTCGACAAGTATGGTAACCGCCCAGAGAAGGACGGCGCCATTCTGCTCGGGACACTTATTGGTAAAATGAAAATATATAAATTTCAAAAACTCCTGGCTTTCGATACATTGTACTTTCATTATTAACTCTCAGCTTTCAATACAGTGTAAGTTCATTATTCTACAAGATAAGCCCTTAATAAATGTAATTCGCCATTTGGTTGTGACGGCCATCTTGAATTTGAAATTTGTCAACAAAATACTAAAATGTAACGCAGCACCTTTCAAGTTCAAGCGGTACAAAATTATGTTTTTGTCGACGTGATTCGGCGTTTCACCTGTCATGGCGGATCGCTAGATTTTGCAGTTTTATTTATTGCAAATAAATAACAATCTCTAGGAATATAAATAAAAATACGTTTTTCACAATTCATGAATATACCTGTAATTAGATTAGACGTTAATACAATATTTTAGCGATTCTTTGTTATTTCATCATGCCTATTGTGGGCTATGTTTTTTGTCTAGTGGCAACTTGATTGGTTGTTTTGTCTTAGTTACCACAAAATATAGCTTATATAAAAAGACATGAGAGTGACGGGAATTCTAAGTTTAAATATTTTCAACTTAATACCTATTAAGTCAACTATGATTGTGCTATTTTGGCACTACGAAAAGCCATAAATCAAAAGAAGAAGAAGTCAACTATGGGTGGTCAACCGTCCTATTTTTTTTGCATAAGTTGATGATAAATCGCTACAAAGCGATAAGGCCACCTTTTGTATACTTCTTCTGTGTTTTTTTTTATTCTTGTTCTGTGTTTTTATTTGTGTGCAAATAAAGAGCATAAATAAAAAAAAAAATACATGATAAACCGATTCCCTTCCCCAGGTGTCCTGTTAGCAGTGCCAATAATGTTCTCACTGATGCTGCTCTGGCGTAATGGCTATTTCGCCTGGATGGGTCTGCGCGGACCCGTTGACGTCTCCCGCGCCTTCTACAAACGTGCTCCCAACGACGACAACTATATATAAATGTTACTTATTAATTAATAATATAAGTGTTCTTAGACTGTAATATATTTTGTATAATAAAGTGAGTACCTACTAAAAATGATTGTTGTTGTTTTTAGCCTGGTAGACTGTGTGTTATAACTTGGGCGTGTCTCAGGGTGCTTGCGTGTGTCCACGAAGCTCCTACACGGATGAACTGATTTTGATTTGGTTTTTGTTTTAAAAAGTTGTATTAGTCGGGAGTGTGCTTAGATATGTTTGACGAAAATCGGTCCAAGGTGATCGTCACTATAAAATGGATATCAAATGAAAGGGCTCGACTAGTACAATAATGTATTTAAGGTTGGGGGTTTCTCAAATTTGAAAACGCCTCGCGCATGTCTCACTTTACACTCGCGTTGCTAGCTCACAAACTTTTTCCCCATTATCCCATTTTATGGTAAACGTTTAGAACAATAGAGGTAAAACAATAATACTACAATACAATAAAACTCCGAAAATGTATATAAAGTGCGGTTAAATTATCCGCGTACTAAATGTAAACAAACAAATGTAAGGACGCGGGGTAAACAACATTTTTAGTCTTCTGGAAAAATTTAAAAAATTTTAATTTTAGTCTTCTATAAAAAATACTGAATTAACCTCACCTAACGTAATCTCAAATGTTCATAACCTGTCATTTGTTTGTTTACATTTGGTCCGTGGATAGATTTTGCCACACTTTAATTCTAAACGAAATCAAAACGTATAACAGCTATAGTCATTTTTTTATTAGCCTGCACAATAAAATATCTATTGCATTTTAATAGAAATTATATTCTTCAATGTTATTTAACAATGTATCTCGATCACGCTATGGGCTGGGTACCTGTCGACTTGGTCCGCAGGCTACCGTTGACAGTATGTCTACATATTGATCATCTGGAAGAAAGTAAATTAAATTTTTTCATTCCACAACTTGAGTGCTAGACTGCAACCTCACCCGGTAGTCACTTCCAGCTGGGCTAACCGGCTAGGTTAACCCTAGCATGTCAGCCCAGTTAGCTGTTAACTGTTATTAGCAGGTTAGTTGTTATATTAAATCCCTACCCCTAATCGGCTTCTACACGAAATGGTATCGCAACGCTAAATCGCTTAGCGGCACGTATTTGTCGAAGCCTCACTGGACGCGACCAGACAGAAATCTGAAACTATAAATTTCCAAACTGCACCAGCCGGGGATCGAACTCGGGGCCTCGGTTCATAACACAACAGAGATCACCGCAAGCATCTCTTAGCTTCAAATAGTCTTATGTTATGTCCCCTTAAAAACTAACTAAGAAGGCCCAGTGCTTCGAACAGGCCTTTTCTCTAGACAAGAGAGATTTAGCTGGTGGGAGTTGGCCGAGCTGTTGACATCACATGGGTAATAGCCGAAACATAAGCTAACGTGCTCTACGAGGCACGGGGTCAGCCCCGTGAACCAATAATAAAATATAAACAATAAAGTTTCAAACTCAGGAATAATCCTGAGAGTATATTGGCAAAATAATACTTACTTACTTTTTATATAAAGCTTACTTTTTGCTATAGTCCGCGAAAACCAGGAAAATCTGCACGGTTTTTCGATATATAAGAGCCTAAATGTTAATTCAATGTTTTCAGTAGGTTTACCAAATTCCATTCAGTAGATTCTACGTGATGTGCTAACTGACTGACAGACATATTAAATGAAAATCTGCTTTCAGTTATATTGCTTCCTCCGATTTACAATTTCCAAAAATCGTCTCGTCACACGGGTGTCAAATACACTTATTAAAAAATAAAAAGCAACTTACTAAAATTTCGAAAACCTTTACACAAGTTGAGGCAGAGGGCATTTTTCAGTTTCTTTCGGAGAACTGCAAGTCTGAAAAATATAGAAATACATGTTGCAATTCTATAGATATGAAAAAATCCAGGAAAAAAGATAGATGGTAACCATATCAGACCTATCACGAACCGGGTTACGGATTCCGCAGAACAGTTTCCAGATTTACAGTGACGATGTCAATGCACGTTTATCATCAATATATTACTGGCACATTACAGGGCACGGGACTCCTCTCTAAATGAGAAGGCTCAAGGCCAAATGACCACCTTTGTGGCAAACTACGGGTTGGTAGACCCTAGAGACCGTTATGGAGAAACCTCAGGCATGCAGGTTTTCTTGATGTTCTTCTTCATCAAGAAAGCAACTTATATTAAATTGTCCCGAAAAGTTAAGGATGCGTGCCGGGGTTCAAACTCGGTCTTTAGCCTATCACCGTATCAGCTATTTATTTGAGGCATTTACTGGCTTCAGTTGATTGCACATGACACCAGAAGGCCTACTCAGTATCTCATAACCATAGTACGAAGTAACCATAATTCAGAACCTAAATGCAGTTCTTATGAATTCCTTATCATTGACGGCCGAGTGGCGCAGTGGGCAGCGACCCTGCTTTCTGAGTCCAAGGCCGTGGGTTCGATTACCACTGTATGCGCCAAGTTATATTAAGTTATTTAAGATTTTTATTTCGAATGAGTGGACTGTATTTTTTGCGGTAAATTGGTGTACAAAAGAAAGATACAAGGAATCAGAGCACAAGGAAGACAGCACTTACTTGACCTTATTTTTCATGGGTAGGAGCACGCCGTCCGTTGATCCAAATATTCCTCACGAAGTCCTCTCTTCTCGAACACCACCACTTATGTTATATTTCGGCACACACATAAATATAGGAATTATGCTTAAAAGGATCTCATTGAAACTTCTAAGGTATATTATGATATTTTATGGCTTATTTTCAGGCAGCCAGTAAACTCGTATTGCCCGTTACTTTTCGCAATCGGAAAGCAAGTCGTCCGCAAACGTCTTAATCGTTTGCTTCCGTTAATTTAAGTGACAGCTCTGCGTTCTAGTGTTTTTGAGGCGTATGAGGGCGCCAGTCTCTTCACGGAGAATCGTTCAGTGCTGTTTTAGGTTGGATATGGGAGAATAGGAACACCAATGAAATTTTAAATTATTATTTAAGACTTAATTATAACTTGGCGCAACCATCCACCCGCCCTTAAAGGGTCACCTTTAAGAAAAGCTCTCATAAGGTATGAGGTAGAATTGCCTCTTTTAAGAACGCGTATTGCGCATGGGCGTATTTCATATAAGTATGTGTATATTTACGAAAGTATATTAAAAAATATTAATTATTTGTAGAATTATTATAAAAGAGAATAAAGTCTTAACGTATGAGCTACTTAGTACTAAATTATGAAACTATAATTGTTACGCTTATTGCGTCGGAAGAGGGCATAAGCGAACGACCGGACGGACGTAAGTTCTCCCGGAAATTTTAACGGTCGCTACGCGTATGACGCCGTCTTTCGAGGGATGCACTTTCTCTACTACTGCTAGAGGCCAAGCCAGAGGCGGTACGTTGTCATTTATAACTACGACGACAGTTCCCGGCGTAATAGGTACGGAAGGCGTATTCCATTTCAAACGAACTTGCAATCCGTGCAAATATTCCATCCTCCAACGATTCCAAAACGATTGGACCATTTTATCTATTAACGAGTACCTGTCAACCAAGTTAATTTTGTCTGGATTGACATCAGGCGCAGGCAAGGAGAATAGAGGCGCAGTATGTAGGAAGTGACTTGGAGTAAGAGCCGAAGGTTCGGCAGGGTCAGAGCTTAGTATTGTTAGCGGACGCGAATTGAGAAGACATTCGACCTGAATGAGCACAGTGCAAAGTTCCTCATAAGAAAGGAGCTGTTGCCCTATGACCTTGAACAGGATCGTCTTAGTCACCTTGATCATACTTTCCCATGAACCTCCAAAGTGTGGGGAATTGGGACAGATGAATTTCCAAGTTATGCGATTTTCAGCGCATTCCTGCTCTAGCTTCGGGTAATATTCTTCTCTTAGAAATTTATAGAGGTCCCGAAGGTAAGAAGCAGCACCCTGGAAGTTTTTAGCATTGTCGCTATGCAGCACCTGAACAGGACCACGACGTGATAGGAATCTTTTAAACCCGGCGAGGAAACTGGGGGTGCTGAGTGAGGTAGCAACCTCAATGTGCGTAGATCTCGTAGTGAGACACGTGAACAGCACAATATAAGCTTTCTCGCTGTGTACGCCACGGCGGCGTACAGGAACGTATGGTATAGGACCTGCATAATCGCAGCCGGTGAAACTAAAGGCTTTCAACGCTGGACGTGTACGTATATCAGGAAGATCCGCCATCAGCGGAATGGTTGGACGCGGTTTAAATCTAAAGCAAGTATTGCACATATGTACTCTTTGCCTGACAATACGGCGTGCCGACAGAATCCAGTACCTCTGACGAAGCAGGGCCATTAGGAGTTCGGGTCCAGCATGTAAATGTTTAATGTGGTAATAATCAATGATTATATTTACCACGTGGCCATTGCGAGGCAATATAACCGGATGTATTTTTTCAAAGCTAAGTCCAGAGTTGGCGAGACGACCACCAACGCGGATAAGTCCATCATCAATAAATGGTCTTAGGCGATTAAATGCCGGTGAACATGTTTTATTATTTTTAATAAGAGAATATTCTTCAGCAAAATGCTGATTTTGCAGAGCGCGAAGCATTCTATTCTCTGCGAAATTTAAGTCGTCAGCGGTAACTGCACTAGTGCCGCGACGAGGCAGTAATTTAGCAAATCTACAAATGTATACAATTATACGTAGAAGTTTGCTCCACGAAGAAAAACGGAGAGCAAGCTCGTGTAAGTCGTTCGGGAGTATAGGTTTACACACAGTGTGTATAAGAACCTTCTTCTCGGGTACGTCTTCAATAGACTCTCCCTCTAGAGTTTTGAGTGGCCACTGAGACGGATGCATTGATGCCCATGGTGGACCATGCAGCCACAGAGGGTGTGAGAGAAGCTTCTCAGGAGTTACACCTCTCGATAGAATATCAGCAGAGTTCTCAGTGCCAGGGCAATGATAAAAGTTGTCTGGTGAGATATTCTCAGTTATCTGTACAACGCGATTCGCGACAAAAGTCTGCCATCTATGCGGTGAACTTTTTATCCAATATAGGGCGACTTTGGAATCGAGAAATGCATATGTAGCCTTGATTGGGATACGCTCAGAGTAAGTGTCATGTACTGTACGAAGCAATTTCGACAGTAGGACGCCACCTAATAGTTCGAGACGAGCAATTGAATGAGGTTTCGTCGGCGAAACTTTACTTTTCGCACAAGCAAGACGCACAGTGTTACCAGTAGGGGAGCTAACGTGTAAATAAACGACAGCACCATAGGCTGCGAGACTAGCATCTGATAGTCCCAGGAGAGTGACCTCACAGTCTGTTGTCACGCCCACATGACGCGGTATGTGTAGCTTATTTAGAGCTGGCAACTCATCGCAAAACTGTCTCCACATCTTAATGATGTGTGGTGGAGCTACAGTGTCCCAATCAAGATTTAATTGCCAAAGCATTTTAATTAATATTTTGGCATACACGACTGTGGGAGCAACGAAGCCCATTATGTCCCACAGACGGGCAACAGTCGACAAGATGGAGCGCTTAGTGCATGTCACATCGTCGGGCATAGAAATTTTAAAATAGAAAGCGTCATTTCCAGTAGACCAATGCAGACCAAGTATTTTATGGTGCATGGTTTTGTCAAACTCCACTTCAGTCGGAAGTTTGTGGGACGCAGGAAGGTTATCTAAGACCTCGCGAGAATTGCTGTTCCACTTAACTAATTCCCACTGTGCACCCTTAAAAAGATCGATCATCTGCAGCGACACAGTGACTGCCTCTAGTTCGCTTGGAAGCGAGAAAGCTACGTCATCCATATAAAGCGCGGGTAGCACAATGCTATTCGCTCGTGGATATTTTGCGCCGTCGTCATTCACCAGCTGTCTTACCGTGCGCAGTGCATGGAAGGGACTGGAAGTGAGACCGAAACAGACTCGATTGAACTGGTATAGCACAAGAGGGTCTTGTGGATTAAAGCGGTATAAGAAGCATTGATAGCGACGATCAGCTTCGCGCATAACGATTTGTAGAAACTGTTCTCGGCAGTCGGCTGTCATTGCCACTGCATGCAGACGAAAATTCAAAATTATTTTAAAAAGATCTCCCTGTAAATTTTGACCGGAATGTAGCAGATGGTTCAGTGCCTTTCCAGAACTAGAACGACAAGAAGCATCGACGACTAATCTCAGTCTCGTCGAGAGTTTGTCTTCACGTAAAATCCCCGTGTGTGGCATCACGTAAATCGGAACGGGATCTTTAGAATCATATGAAGGCGCGGGAGAAATATAATCTTTCGCGAGATAACCTTTTATGACGTCATCATATGCCGACCTCAATTTATTCGAAGCTTCAAGCTTTCTTTCGAGGCAGATGAAACGTTTCTTAGCTATGTCCAAAGAATTCCCTAGGGAATATAGATCCTCTTTAAATGGCAGGCCGACAACGTATCTGCCCGTATCGGGATCTCGGACAGTAGTCGAAGTGTAGAAGTCTTCGCATTCATTATCATCAGGATTCTGAATGGAAGCGGAAGGAAGTTCTTCAAGTTCCCAGAAACGCTTGACTAAAGAGTCAATAGCAGGAGGCTCTTGAACGAAACAACATGTCAAGGCCGTATGAGTATTTATAGTAGGTATCGTAGGCGCATTGCCCATGAACACCAGACCTAACACCGTGCGCAATGCAACGGGCACCGACGGGTCGCGACGTGACGTATGGACGTCGTCGGGGAGAAGCAAATGTGGAAATAGGGAAGCTCCTATTAAAGCATCAATTTTATCAGGTACGCCGTAACTCGCATCGGCAAGCGGAATACCTTTAAGGTGTGATAGGACTGCCGTATCTATCACAGCCGTAGGTAATTTGTCTGTCACTTTATCAACAACAAGTGGCGAGATATTAAAACTAACGTTATCATCAAAACGCGAATAAAACGTCAAGTCAACCGAGCTGGATTGTACAACCTTCTCAATTCCACCGAACCCCTTCACGATAGTACGTTCTGTGAATTTAGTTTGCAAACCCAAGCGATCACAACATTCTTTTGAGAGGAAATCGGCCTGCGAAGCAGAATCCAACAATATACGTATAACTTGCCGTTCACCATTACAGTCGTAAACAGCAACTTGTGCGGTAGCCAATAAGACAGTAGTTCGCTTGTCTTCCACACGATTCATTAAATTGCTATTATACACCTGCGTAGCGCTTGTAGACGGGCTTACGCGCGTAGCGCACAGTGCTACGTCGGCGCGATCATCCGCTACGGGCGATGACGCGGTAACGGTAGGTGCGTTCGGTGGCGGCATGACGGTATTCAACTGAGGCGCGCGGGAATGTTCCTCGCGTTGGTCAAAGTGCAGCCTTTTGTTATGTTTCTGACCACACGAACAGTGCGGGGAGACTTCACATTGCCCGACTTTATGTTTTATAGACAGGCAGTTCACACAGGCATTCTTCTCCTTGACGCACTTAAAACGTTCTTGAGGAGTTAATAATTTATTAAAGTCAACACATTTATATAAATGCGCATGTGTTATATTTCTACATAGACACTTGGACGTAGGCTTATCAACCGTGCTTATATAGGCCTGATACTTCGGCGCATTGCCAGAAGTCCCGTTATTCAAATGTTTTATATTTTTATTATGACGTGTATTAGAAGGGTTTGTGACATTCGTATTCGTACGCTCAAACACCTTCGCGCGTGTTGTGATAAATTCCACAAAGTCGTCGAAAGTAGGTATATTCTTACCGCATTTAATTTCAAACGCGCGTACACTCTCAGTATCGACCCTTTGTGTAGCTATATGTAGTATGATAAGATCAGCTAGGTTATCTAACTTTAGGTTTTTTAAAGCGCTTACTGCGCCAGCGAACCGGTCTATGAAATCTTCAAAGTTAGTCGCAGAGGGAGTCTGAAAACCCTTATAGCGAAATAATTCATGTAGGTACGCGGAAGTCAACATACGTTTATCATCGAACCTATTGACGAGTGTTTGTAAAATGAGCTGATAATTCTCAGCACACGGAGAAATTCCAGCGATTGCGCTTTTTGCCTTCCCTGTCAGCTTCGGTAACAGATAAAATAGCTTTTCTGCATCTGTGAGTGATGGATTATTATCTACTACTGACTTAAAGGTCGTATAAAACATCTGAAAAGATTTAATGTCACCATCGAATTCTAATATCGATATGGGAGCTAGCTTCGGCTTGGCTTTTAGCAGCGCGGAGGTCGCATTATGTATTTCTGGTGTCGTATTTAAAGTTGAGCATTTTGTATGAGTTCGTTTGACCCTATTATACAAAGTCTCAAAAGCATACAGACTTTTGTAATCAGGTTTTGCATCTGAATTTAAGTTTAATAAACGTGTATTATAATCGTCTACAATAGACTCGTACTTTAAACGCAATGAATCAATTTGTGAAGATTCGTCTAGAAAATGTTCTCTTTTTTCAACGTTCGTATGAACATCGGGTTCACGAGATAAGTCAAAGACATTTTGCATGATACCGAATATAGCTTCACGTTTAGCAATTAAGATAGACAGTTTAGTATCCTGAATCTCCTTATCACTTTCGCTAGTTTTAGAATCTACTTTAGGAGGCATTTTACTAAAGTGTAAGTGAGACAATTATCTAACAATCACGAAATACCTATATTTTTATGTGAGTATGATAGGTTAATAGCCAATCATATACTGGTAAATTAAGTAGGTCGCGCGGAGTGCGGATAATATGCGCAAGCGCGCTTCGTTCGATATTACGCGTGGTCGGGTTATATCGAATGTTCGATCGACCAGAGGTTCGTATAGACAAATCTCGACCTTATATGCTAGGTCTTACGACTCTTGAGTAAATGTTTCACAACCGAAGGTACTACGATAATTAATAATTGCAAGTTTTAAGATTTGTTTTAATTGTTAATTCAATTTAAATACACTAATATTTATCGAAATATACATAAATATGTGTAGATAATTAGTATGTCTAACTGGGGAAATAGCTAGCTCAATGCTATAATGCCGCTTATGCCAGTATTAAGACAAAGAAAATAGATGACGCAATGACCTATTTTATTTAAAATTATATTATTTCAATTATTAGAGCCTATAGAAGTATTCTAACAAGGAAACTAATGCTTCAATACGTTAATATGAAGGAAATGCTGTAAATATCCGTCTCGACGGAACCAAATAAATATGTATGCGCCAAGTTATATTAAGTTATTTAAGATTTTTATTTCGAATGAGTGGACTGTATTTTTTGCGGTAAATTGGTGTACAAAAGAAAGATACAAGGAATCAGAGCACAAGGAAGACAGCACTTACTTGACCTTATTTTTCATGGGTAGGAGCACGCCGTCCGTTGATCCAAATATTCCTCACGAAGTCCTCTCTTCTCGAACACCACCACTTATGTTATATTTCGGCACACACATAAATATAGGAATTATGCTTAAAAGGATCTCATTGAAACTTCTAAGGTATATTATGATATTTTATGGCTTATTTTCAGGCAGCCAGTAAACTCGTATTGCCCGTTACTTTTCGCAATCGGAAAGCAAGTCGTCCGCAAACGTCTTAATCGTTTGCTTCCGTTAATTTAAGTGACAGCTCTGCGTTCTAGTGTTTTTGAGGCGTATGAGGGCGCCAGTCTCTTCACGGAGAATCGTTCAGTGCTGTTTTAGGTTGGATATGGGAGAATAGGAACACCAATGAAATTTTAAATTATTATTTAAGACTTAATTATAACTTGGCGCAACCAACCACAACCGGAAAATGTTAGTGTGATGAACATGAATATTATTCAGTGTCTGGGTGTTTATCTGTATATTATAAGTATTTATGTATATTATTCATAAAAATATTCAACAGTCACCTTAGTGCCCATAACACAAGCTACGCTTACTTTGGGGCTAGATGGCGATGTGTGTGTCGTAGTATATTTATTTATTTATTTATCAAGTTTGTCAACTGAGGTTACAAAATTTTCATGGACCCAATAAATGTTGCTGGGGGGCAAATTGGAAGGGCATAGAGGCCGCGGACAACCTAATTGTCAGTAGAGTGATAGAGTAAAGAAGGACATAGATTTCTGGGAGTTGGGAGTTGAAAGAAAGCGGCTTCTGATCGCCTCTGATAGAGAAATTAGCCTCACCAGCCAAGGTCCATCCAGGGGTGTACGAGCTTTGGTGATGATAATGATCGATAGTTACCTGATGGTTTAAAAGTATTTAACGTTATTTTCTATCCACCTAGATAGGCACTGAATATGCCTGCTGGTGGTGGAAGCACGTCTATTTTTATCATAGTCTATGATACTTACTCGCTTCTCGTGGGCCCGGCTAGTCTCATCACTTGTGTACGCATACATCGGTAACTGTGGGACCGTTTATAATGTCTGCATCTGAAATTCAAATTGTCATAGCGGATAAACCGGAGCAGTGGGTCTGAAAGGAGTCTGTCTGTGATGGTAAAAGATGATGATCTTCATGGACCCATTACTAGCCAACACTTTGAGCAGTTCTTTCCTCAGAATGGTTTAGCCCGCAGTGGCCGACGCTAGCCAAGTGCGGATTAGTGGAGTTCACAGTTCACACGTCTATGAGAGCATTATGGAGAACTCACAGGCATGCTGGTTTCCTCACGATGTTTTCCTTCACCATTAAAGCAAAAATGATATTTAATTCTTAAAACGCATATAACTTAAAAAAGATAGAGTTTCGAGCTGGTGTTTGAACTCGACCCCTCGAAAGTAAAGCCGAAGTCTAACCAATCAATTCATTATAAGGTGATACCTAATCGAGACTAGTATTTTTGAATAGTATAACAATCGACGTACCAAACTGTTGCCATCAGTTTGCTACGAGCATTGTTTTCTGAGTATACTCTGCTGAGTGTCTCTGAGAAATAGTTAGCTATTATCTTGTACAGTAATTAGTATGTATAAATAATAAAATGAAATCTAACCTTTTTTCACGCTTTGTTATCGTGTCAGGTAACCTGTTAAGATACGTTTTTGATTAAGATACACTTTCTATGCAATCCATTTAGGATTGCAATTTGCATGGAAAGTTTATCAAGTAAAGAACTTTACTTTTTGACTTTTTTATCGGCATCCAAATACGTCGTTGGTGCGGCGATTCCCAGATAGGAATATTATAAGGACTAGGTATGTATCCTAGGTATATATATCCTATAGGTAGATAGATATCCTATAATTTTTGTTCTTTTTAATTTTTTTAAAATTCTAAATAATGCTTAAAAAAAATAAAAAACATTATTTAAAATGTATAAAAAAAAACCACCCTCCGCTTGCGGGGCTTTTGAATGCCCAAGCAACCGGTGGTCAGGGCTCTAGAGTGAGGAACCTCCTTACAATACGCGCCGTTTCAAGGACTACTGCCTTCTGTATCCGACCCTTGATCCAACAACCAAGCGAAAGCTTCTTAAGATGTTTGTCGAAGCTTTTCGCAAGAACACCATTGACTGAAACGACGATCTGGACAATAACGGTCGACTCAACATTCCACATGGCGGTAATTTCGTGAGCAAGGTCCAAGTATTTAGATACTTTTTCCTTTTATTATTATATTACTATACTAAATATAATATTATTATTAGACCAGAAGATAGACCGCCTGTTAAGGCTGTTAACAGAGCGAAATAGGACATGCAAGGACATTCTGCGAAGTGTTGCCCTGTGTCCATCAAACTGATGACTAGATGTGAACCCTCGTGTGCCTGTAATTACACCGGCAACCACGCCCTTCAGATCGGAGCACAGCGTCGCAACAATTTATTTATTTATTTATACTCTTTATTTGCACACAAATAAAAATACAGAAGAAGAATAAAAGAAAACACAGACAGAATAAGTATAAAAATGGCGGCCTTATCGCTTCGTAGCGATCTCTTCCAGGCAACCTTAGGATAAGGAAAACAAAAGGATAACATACTGCAGGTTGTGCATATTAAAAAAAAACAAAATGTTGCTTAGCGGCAGAAATAAGCATGGTGGTAGCACTACCTAGGACGAGCTCCATCACAAAAAGCTCTTCTATACTACCATAATATCATGGAGAATAATAATCGGAAGAAACTCTAAATTACTGACCTTAGTTGAGGCATTATACTGACCTTTCATTTTCTGGAATTTTATTCATCATATCGAGCCTGAAATCACGTGTATATAAGTAATGCCAAATTAACGATGCTACCTATACCAAGTACAAAGACAAGTAATTAAAGTATACCAAGTTCTGGTAAACACACTAATAAATATCATAAATTATGAAAATTAAGCTTAATTTGCTACAACTACTCCGCGAAAAGCAGGAGAATCTGTATGGTTTAATTTATAATTTCTTCAATCCTTATACTCCACACTAAAATGATCTTCGGCAATGTACCCTCTACGCACGTTTCGCCCCAAAACCGGAGCATCCTCAGGAGATGTTAACTTTATACTGAATAATTGTTACTCAATCTAAAAATACTTTACTCAGAACTCACTTTTAAATTACACAATATAGAATTAGATTTATTAGACAGTAAAGCTAGAGATTTAGCATCTTTCGAAGACTTAACAATTATTCATTTCAAAGTCACCAAATGTGTCAAACATGTTTTATTGTAATATGGATCTTTAAAGGGTAGATCGAAACTGCAATGTTTCCCACTAGATGGCGCTACAGTCGCTATAAGACTGATATAAAAGGCATATATGAATTTCGGTCCGTGATTGCCGGAGTCGCAATTTCAAATCCTGTCGGTTCCAAAAACTTTTATATGCACTTAAAATTTATAAAATTAATTAAACCGACTTCTATAAACCATGAATGTAAAAATCCGGATCACTTACCATCCAAGTTTGTACTTATCATTCCTGCGGTTTATTGTTGAAAACAGCCTTTTCAATCCTCGACCTGGGTAAAATAAAACAATAAAATATTTAAAAATAACATGAATCAGTTTAAAATAAATAGTTTTCAAGACTTTTACACACAAAGGAACAATAAAAAAAATAATTTTCTTCAGCACATAAGATTTTAATTATGGAACTTACTTATTAATAATTTCTCAACTTACGCTGGTGTTCAGTGATTTCGTGTTGGAACAGTATCCTGAATCTATTAAGAATGCATCTGAAAAATATATACATATATAGAGTAGAATGTGTGATTTTTAGAGATACGGCCGCCAATTGCAGTAGTAGTTCAATGTGTCGTTTTATATTAATATGGTACCTATGTGTTTCTTAGTGTACAATAAAGTACCTATGCTTTCTTTCTTTTTGTGGATACCTCAGACAACTTTTTCTTTCATTCAACATTACACATTTTATACATTTTTTAATTAAATTCAAGCAATTAAATTTACCTACTTACCTTACATTACGGGAAAACATAGTGAGAAACCTGAGCATGCCCGAGAATTCTCAACAATGTTCTCAATGCTCTCAAAGGCTTGTGATGTCCACCGATCTGCGCTTGGCCAGCGTGGTGGACTACAGCCTAAACCCTTCTCATTCTTAGAGTAGATAAACGAGTATAAGTACTTTTGAACGCTTTCAAAAGTAAGCCTATTTAAAATAAATGACTAGCCTGTAATGTAGATTAAGCTTTATTTACATATTTACTTACTCAGATTCCCTCTTGCTCATTATGTTGTTGATGAGAGAGCTTCGATCTAAAATGTTCCTTTTGACTGTAAATAAATGACTTTCTAATTTGAAATGTTTAAGAATCAGTTATTCTAAAACAGAGTTAAAAACCTGCCTTGAGATGACGTATACCTCTGTGATGCAAAAAATCCACACCCAAATCGGTCTACTATTTTTTGGGGAAAATGTAATGTAAGGTTGTATGCTTCCAAAATGGCGCAAAAATAAAAAAAATAATGATACGTCTGTTCTTCATTTTTAGGGCGTCATACTTTCGGTCTGGATAGAAAAAAAAGTAACGCTTTTATTGGTTGCCAAGAATCTCGAGCTTGAGGATTGGCTGGCTCTCCTTAAATCTAAATAAATTTTGAAAGTTCTACTGCCCGTTTTCACTAACGACGAACAAGGCAATGCCTAGGTATGCATCAACCTTTCACCAATTGTTATCACCTAAGAGTTAGAGAAACTTTTTTTTCTATGGACATTGCCTAAATCATTAAGCATTGATTTTAGGCGATGTCTCCTAGTCTGGAAGCCAATTTCTCATAAAATGTTTTTGGTTGGATTACTTACAACTTTTGTACGGTAGTTTTATTAGACTCCCAATGGTACGGTTTATGCAATGTCCGCTAGAATAAAAAAAAATACACAATATACCTGCATACTAGTTTGTTCGGGTATTTGTGTGAATGTATACTTATAGCTGTTGTGTAGGAAAGAAGATATAAAACGTCCGAGAGTAAAAGCCTACCTAATTTTAAGTAGCTTTAACTAAAGGAGTTTGAGTCGACCATCCGGGCGATGGGTTAAATATGACTGCCGTACCCCTTAACAATTTTTTAAGGATACTAATAATTAATTATCGTTACCTCCAGCAGGGCTAGCACACGCAGGAGAAAAAAATTATTATTTATGTACCATAAATTGTGATTGTGAACATAAGATACATGAAGTGTACAAAGGAAAGCTTATCTCTAAAAGAGATCTCTTCCAGCTACCCCAGGGTGAGAGTAAGATGATTTAATTATTTGGATATTATTTCCACGTGTCCGCCAGTGCTTTGAGAGTTGATAAAGATGTGGGAGAAGATTTACTTTTATCCTTTCCCTGGGGAGTTAACTGCCCAGGAGACAATTACATGGGCAATTAGCCTAGCCTTGCAGGTGAGATTGTTATAGTAGAATATATACAAAAAAAAGTATACTTAAGTAAAACATAATGAGTGTATTACCCTCATTACCAATATTTATGTTTAATGTCATTGTTAGTTCAATGGATGTCCCAGTAGTGGGGTTAAAATAGATAAACTCACGTATTTGTCAAACCTGAAGAGTATTCAGTATAATTGGAGCAATTTGAATCGCCTTCACCAGAACAATCTGAAAAATATCATTTTTTTCTATCCTTTATTGATCAAAATAAAGTTGAATACATAACTGAATACTATGCGCCATACTTGGAACCAAAATAATTATTTTTTTTTTTGTTACACTTAAATATATTTGACGATATTCTGCATATTGTCAATAAGATTGAGTTTGTGCGAGGCGTATTGAAGAATGAATGAAAAATATTATGAGTAATAATGATTGTGTGCGGGCAGCCTTAGGATTAGGTTACTTCAAAATAAACTTGCGCTTCACACGCACGGTACAATAGACGATAATTCCTTTAAGAGGCCTTTTTCGGCGCTAATATTACTTAAAGTGCGAATATTATTAAGAAGATAGAATTGTTATAGAATATTTATATGAAATAAAACTTACTAGATTCCTGGGTTAAGTTGGACAAGCTTTGTGTTACAGCACGCTTTAATCTGGCCCTGACAATAAGAAAATCATGAATTGTTGTTACAATAATAGTGGTAATGCAAATACCTACCCTAAGCCTAAGTAAATATGGTGAGGTTTTTGGAAAAATATACGATGCTCAATGACCTCAGTAGAGTTTCTGAACAGGTGGGCCTTATAAACCTAAGTAAGACAAAAATTATGTCTAACGCTCATGTTCCGCTCCGCGATAGTAACCAGCCTGAATACTAAAGTCTTCGAACAGTTCGTGTTGCTAGTGATGAATTACGGATCTGAAACGGGGTCGCTAAATTTGGACCTCAAAAGGAGGCTTAGAATCACAGCGGGCGATGAAAAGAGCTAAATGGTATGAGTAACTTTACGTGATCAAATCAGAAATGAGGAGATCCGTAGAAGAACTAGAGTTACTGACGCAGCTCAACGAGTCCGGAAGCTGAATTAGCAATGGGCGGGGCACATAGCTTGGAGAACCGATGGACGTTGGGATCCCAAGATGTTGGAATGGCAACCCCGCACCGGTTAACGCAGCATTTGTCGACCACCAACGTGGAAGATGCACCAAGGTGGACAGACGACATTAAACGAGCCGCGGAGAGTTCGTCGATTTTGGAACGCCCTACAAAAGACCTATGTCTAGCCGTGGACGTTAATCGGTTGAAGTGATGTTGATGATGACATCAATATTTTATTAATACTTTGTCGCGAAGACCGTCCTAATGTTATAAAAAAGATACTACTATTGCCAGCTGCAAGTCTGGGCAGATGCTTAGGTGACCGTAGTAGATGGTTGTTGTAGCGCAGACGCCCGTTCTCCGTTATATTCCCTAAGTCGTACGACACCCGCGGGATGCGGAGGGATGACTGAATTGCCGTCATCAAACGGCACTTACCCAGATTTTATTATCACAGGGACCTCAGATGGCTTTCTCAAAGCCACATGACCTATCTCGGTGGATGCACCGACATCTGAAACATGTAAATTATGAGGAATCTGGTCGATACGCTGCTCCCTGATGTTCTATTTTTAGCATCATCTATGTAACAATGGCATTTACATAATGGCAGTTGCATATTTTACTGGCCTTATAGGAAGTTTGCTTAATGTTGACCATCTTAGATACAAGGCCACTGTGCCAAAGCCCAAAATGTTCTTCCATGCCACAATATGATAACAAGTTTGGCTACTTATATGGTGACCATTTTTAGGAAAGCTATCATAATTATTTAAACCGGTGGAATTCCTTTGCGAGGGCTGGATACCCAGTCGCGTGCACTACAAGCACAAAATTACTGCCTAACTAATTTGGTGCCGAATCTCTAATTTCATGCCATCTTCCTGCTTTATGCATACTCTGGTCAGAAACCCTGTGCACACTACTCTGCATTCCTAAGTGTTGTTTGTAGGCATTTCCATTCTTGTTAGAAGTTTTTATTAATGTGAATGAGACATAGATAACACTGACCTGCAAGTCTTAAGTCGCTGCAACAGTTTTGCTGAAACAAATGATTTTACAATATTTATATTCATTAATCTGTCTTAATATCTCACAATTTATTGAATGTTGAATTACAAAATTTCGATGTTGATAATGATAAATTATTGAGGTTCTTGTCAACTTCTGTATTGTTTCATGGATTATATCATCAAATTACACTTACAAATTTTTTCTCTTGGTTACTTTTACAATTTTTTTTCGGCTTCACGGGTGTGACGATTTTGCATTCATTGCATTCACTGTTAAATATGTTATAAACTTTACTATTGGCATTAAGATACTTAAATCACTATATATCTTATAACGTTTAACGAAATATTTAAAATTTTGTAGCTACAACGCAATAAAAGAACAAAATTAATGCTCTCGTGTTTTCATACTCAAAGTGCCATTGAATGGCATACAAATTTAGTTAGGTGATGTAACCTCTCGGTGATGCCTACGGTTAGGTCTTCTGGCATAAAGCGAAGTTAGATGAAAATATTTAAATACTTACCTATCTATTCAATTTTATGGTATTAGCTGGAGGTGAGCTTTTAAATTTTTTCGAATTTTGAAAACGTGTTTGATATAATATATATATCTACCACACCCCTAACAGGTAAGCGAGCTACCATCTTAGACTGTATCATCGCTTAATATTAGGCCAAAGGGCAGGCATCAAAAAAATGGGCAGCCAAAGCCCTTAATTTACCAGATGAATAACTAAGCGAAGAAAAAAAAAATTAATTACAAAAATAAAAATATTCATCAGTCATCTTAGACTCATATCACAAGCTACGCTTACTTTGGGGCTAGATTGCGATGTGTGTATTTACGTTGTAAGTATAATATTATTATTATATATCTATATTTTTTAACCGCAAAAACTACATATATATCTTACACTTGCTCGTAATGAGAACCTTATTGCATCGATATAAGGCTCATAACAGACGTGTGGTTTATTTGAAAATTACCTTACTTGTGTTTTAATTATGATGACCCGAGTAAGTTTAGTTTGTACCTCATCTAGTTATATGTATGCAGATGGACCATTTTAAATTTAGGCGATTCCATAGATTATTACAGAGCCGGTATCACAGATTCTTTTACCAACAAAGACCACCATTCGCTTTTAGCTCGTGCGCCTAGTACCATTTCGAATGAAATACCTATTACTTGATTCAAAATCTACTGTTAATACTGTAGTGTTGATTGAATAAAGGTTATTACTTACATGTCTATAGAGTGAATGTGTTTTAGTAATTCTTTAGTGACGGTCGTAGTTGTGGCCATTTCTGTAATAAGGAAATAATACAATTACGACCTTTTATTTATGATGAAGAACGTGCTGGCCTATAACAGTCGGCTTTATATATTTCTAGATTTTTGTTTTACACTTATTTGTTTCAGATGATCCTACAGTATGATTTTTCAGTTTTATTATAATAAACAGTATATATTAAAATAAAACTGTAACAGTAAGTATATGTAGATTGTATTTATGTTGTGATTTCCACGATACATAGAATCATAGTATTATATTTTATCATCAATTAAAAAAAAATATATATATTTTATTAAATAACTCACCTGTGCTATGTTTCGTAACTTTGTAAGGTTGTTGCTGCAAAAATAAAACAGTTATAGGTAATAGCAACTAATACAGTTTAGGTAAATTAATAGTCTCTTGATAGAGTATCTAAATCTATTTCTGCTTATCAGGTTTCCTCCGTTTAGATTAGGTTAGATTATTACTTAGGTTTAGGCACAAGGACACTACTTTTGCGCAAGTTTAACTGTAGATAAAACAGTTATTGGTTTATTCCCGTGAAGTATCAAAAATTTCTTAGGGATTCAGTAGTAGTGTAACTACTTTATTATAATTATTTTTTATATTTATACATATATATTTTAAATATACATTTTAAATATATATATATATATATATATATATATACATATTAAATATATATATATATCATATATATCATATATATATATATATATATATATATATATATATATATATATATATATATATATAATATGTATATATTTAAATTGCTGCACCAACCCGTACCTTCGTCGTTCCTAACGTCAAAGGTTGCCTGGAAGAGATCGCTTTAGTGATAAGACCGCATTTACACTCTCTCTTTTATATACTCTCTCTATGTATAAAATGTGTGTGTGCACTAAAGCTTTCAAACAAACAAACATATATATATATATTTTTTTTACTTATGTTACATTAATGGCAAAAGGTACCTCACCATTTGGTATGTGTGATTCGTAAGCACCGTTGCCACCGTCGAAGGCGAAGTGCTGTTAAAACAAAAAGTTTTTACTGTTGCTTACTTGTCGATTTACGATTAAATTCGTCTCTCGCAAGAAGGAATAATAATTATAAAAAGTTGACATTGGAAAAGAGCAACTGCCGAGTTTCTTGCCTGCCTCTTTTCGGTAGAATCTGCCCTTCGAAGCGGCGTAAGTCACTAAAAACCGACAGATCTGAAGTTTCATAATTGCTTATCTTTCTTAATATATATAAATCTCCTGTCACGATGTTTGTCCGCGATGGACTCCTAAACTACTTAACCGATTTTAAATTAAATTGGCACACCGTGAGCAGTCTGCTCCAACTTAAGAGATAGGATAGCTTAGATCTTTAATTATAGTCGCAATTTTATTTTATTGCAAATTATTTGGCTTTAATTAATTGACAGTCATATGTTATACATATATATACTACTATACTCATTTAAGGCTTAACGATACTGAATACTTTAAAAACAAAATCAAACGCAGACGAAGTCGCGGGCAACAGCTAGTACATATATATACCTAAGTATTATTGGTACAATAAATACGAAATAATAAAAATATACGAACTTTATGTTTGGGTTATGGGTTATGGGTTTTGGTTTGTTGTTTGTTGTCATGTTTTTAGTTTTTTATAGATGCTTAGCGGGCGATTGAGATAGATACACACGAAGTATATTGAGGTGATCAGAGTAACCGACATAGCTTCATCATATCGAACCATTACCGGCTCACTACATGGCACGGGTTTCCTCCGACTATGAGAAGGGGTTAAGGCCGTAGTCCGCCACACTACCAGAGGGTTTGTATACCTAATCAAATCGCTGGGCAGACGGGTTGGTGATCGCAGTAGACGGTAGTAGTAGCACGGAGGACGCTTCGTTCCTAAGATAACCGCTGGTAGAGAGTGAAAAACGTATTGTGGCGCCCAGGCCAAGTGTAAGATTTTATACCAGTTAATTATTCGATCGCGTGAAATTTATCTACGATTTATATGGTATTGAAATAGCGCCATCTAGTTAAAACACTGGGAAACAGGCTTGTCACTAGATGGCACTCTTGCGATACCATATAAATCGTACTTAACATTAATGCGATCGAATAGGTAAACGTTGGCTGAAAATCTCGCACTCTTTGCTGTTACCACACGACACAACTCACCTCGTTTTATACTCCTTAGATTGCCCCGAAAGGCTCCGGCTGTCAGTAGCGGTCAGTTTTGCCAACTCCAAAACCCGATTGATGTACTTATTGTATCCCTTATCGTTTCTCCGCTTCTTCCTTTCCTTATACTCCTTACTATACGCGGGCCTCCTGGGCAGTCGAGTCTGCACCCTTCGGCGCGCAGTAGCGCACCCTTGGAATATACGATTGGAGCAACCCGAACAAAATATCACCCCTTTGAATATATCCGCATTTTGCAGGTTTGTTTCGCTGCAGACGTCTGGAATTCATATTTTTAAGAAATAGCACTTGATGCATAAACAAAAATGCTGTCTAGCCTGAAATGGTGTCAATACTACACGAATCTGTTAATTTAATGTCTAAAACAGAGAATTGAAAACATACAGAAACCACTCCACTTTAGATTGGTTTCTTGAACAAACGGTTAGACACGTTATATCATTAAGCAGTTGACAGTTTTTTTTACCGGTAATGTTCTAAGCGATCACCATAAAATGGGAAAATGAGGAATAAAGTTATGAGGATTATGTATGCCTAATTCTCTACATCTAACTTAACTGACAACCGCACTGATCGGTTTAGTTTATCTTAAATCTATCTTTGACTGAACTAAAAAAGTTTCAAAGAACAGCTAAGAAACTTCTAATCTCACTTAGCTTCTGTTTATTTATTGCAATTAAATAAAAGTAAATAGGTTAAAATAATTTTTCTTAATAACTTATTTAAAAAAAAAACTCTGTAGATTTGGTTTAATAAAAGCATTTTAATATAGAATTCTTATTAACTTATTGCCGATAAATAGTTAGTTTATTTTTTTTAACTCACAGCATTTGTGACACCTTGCATGGTAGCTGAATCCGTCTCTCACAATCGCCTCTTCGCAGTGTACCGCAGTGTTGCAATGCTCGCACACCTCGCAACTAAGTTGTGCCCAAGTTATATGTTAGTTAAGCCCAAACCAAAGCACCAAACGAGTGTCCTTGGTGGCGTGCTTTACGACCAATGGCAAGACATTCCACTTTGCGCGAGTCTCGTAAATATGTGGTCGGCTTTATGTGTTGGATTTTGACTGTAAGTAGAAATTCTCATACCTTTCCAACCTACACTTCGATAATGCGAGTCAAATTAGACTTAAATACGGGTCATACAACTCTTAATTATATTGATAGCTGACGATGTGAAGGTAAACGTTTTCACTAGCTTGCCAGACGCTACTGACACCATTTTACGAATCGCGTTTGCCGTATTCGGCCAGCAAAACACAATTTATACGCACCATTAAGAACGTAATATTGTCACAAACGGCTATGGACATTTAAGTTAAGCGTCTTTGCGATAGTAACCGACCAAATCAAAACCTTATTTACCTAATGTTTAAGCGTGGAAATAAATGGTACATCGGTACATACCAAATGGTTTTTGTTTGAACCCATTCAGTACCAGCCTGAAGTAGATGAAAGAAATTGGCGTCACTTCCGTGCTTAGAGCACGTTAAGCCACCGGTCCCGGCTATTATCACAAACATGACGGTGATAATAATTAATCGTTAAAACCCACCAACTCTACTTTTAGCAGCGACTCTCCTATGATGGCAGGAGGCCTGGGCCCAGTTGTGGGACGCGGACGTTACAAGGCTTTAGATGACGATAATAAATTCCGAATGTAAGACTTTATACCGACGACGAGACTTTAAGTTTAATACTTACCATACAACTATACTATACAATTACAATTTTGCAGTGGGCAGCGACCCTGCTTTCTGAGTCCAAGGCCGTGGGTTCGATTCCCACAACTGGAAAATGCTTGTGTGATGAACATTAATGTTTTTCAGTGTCTGGGTGTTTATCTGTATATTATAAGTATTTATGTGTATTATATTCATAAAAATATTCATCAGCTATCTTAGTACCAACGAGCTACGCTTACTTTGGGGCTAGATGGCGATGTACTACTTAAACTACGCTTAAACACTCCTCATATTGATTTTTATAATAATTCTTATCTTAATTTAAACTAAAGGGCGTCCATTGATGGACATAAGTCTTTTGCACCTATACTCAGCCGGACCCAATAGAGTTGAATGTAGTTAGGTCAGATGTAATTACTTACAAATTTGTTCTACCGAATTAAATATGTGCCGTAGATGTAAAAGAAAAAAAAATGCTTTTAAAGTCGACCAATGCTTTGACGATCTCCCTGGCGCAACGGTGAGCGCTTCGAATTTAAGTAGGAGGTCCCGGGTTTGATTCCCGACAGGGGCAATTTGAGAATTTATAATTTCTGAATTTTCTCTGGTTTGGTCTGCCGCTAAGCGATTTAGTGTTCCGGTGCGATGTCGCGTGGTAAACGATTAGGGATATGATTACCTTGCAGGCGGCCCGCTACCATTTTAGACTGCATCATGACTTACCACCAGGTGAGATTGCAGTCAAGTCTAGCCCTGTAGTAAAATAAAAAATAAAAGAATGCTAGTGGGATAAGTAAAATTAGGAATAAAAAAATACTGACCTAATTACAATTTTCTCCGCTATGGAGTCACGCTGAATATAAGTACATGGTATTTTGTAGTGGTTTCTACACGTTTTGAACCGTAGGTTTTGTGTCGCTTGTATCTATAAACTCTCTGCAACTCGTTTAATGTGCTTTTCCGTGCGGAATCGATATTCAAGAACCTTGGGACCCCAACGTGCATCGGTTCCCAGAGCTATGTATAGTTTTAAAATACTTACGCCATTTTAGTTTCTTTTTAGTATTATAATTTTGATCTTTTTACTACATTTTCAATCGTTTCTTACTGGCACTATAATTTAAAGATTTTTTTAGTTTGACATTTTTATTTTGACACGCGAGGATATTTTCTTGTCTATATTGACGTTTCAGCAACCAATTAATCACCGACATCAATAAAACCTATAAGGTAAACAAAGACGCTCCCACGTTGGTGTTCACAAATAAAACGTAGAATTTTTTTTTAATATAAATATACTACGACAAGGTACACATTGCCATCTAGCCCCAAAGTAAGCGTAGCTTCTGTTATAGGTACTAAGATTACTGTTGAATATTTTTATATGACTAATATACATAAATACTTTTTATATACAGATAAACATTCATGTTCATCACACAAACATTTTCCACTTGTGGGAATCGAACCCACGGCCTTGGACTCAGAAAGCAGGGTCGCTGCCCACTGCGCCACTTGGCCGTCAAATTATGTTTGTTCACGGAATCCATTTACTGTAACTAGTCCCCTATATTATATAGTTATCGTGACTGGAGTTGTTTCGTATATAAAATGTTTCTAAAGTGCAAGCATAAATACTTGGTATTTATTTTAATTTATATGAATTTCTTATTTTCTACCTTACTATCTAACACTGAAAAGGAATGTAAGTCTCACGATTCCGAACGTTCGCTAGCGCCATCTACCTATCAACGTTATTATCGCTAACGTACAACGCGGTGCGGTTCGCACGTCCTTGTTAATTCGGGATTTCAACACTTTTCTAAAATCCACTATCTTCGACTATCGCTGCCAGCATCTATACTTGAAACCGCTGCTGAGAACTATGGAGCCAGGAGCGGGGTACCCCACATAGGAGAATCCTGCATCGCCCGGTAAGTGGCATACGTGCATTCTTACTTTCAGTGTTAGAACTTTAATCCGTTACAAATATTCCACACAGAAGTGTACGTAACATAACGTCATAACACGCCAGCGACCACATATCTCGTACAAAAGACGCCTAGGGCCCTATAAATAAACGTAGCATAACGTCGGAATAGTTAAGCAGTATTTTGACACCCCACAACACAACAGGTCTTTCAATTGCATGAGAACATATAAATGTAAATAACGGAAATAAAACATTTTCATTTTAGGAAAAATAACTTTTTTATTAAGATTTGCGTGATACAAATTTAATTTTATTGTCATTTTCATACATTCAAAACTTTAGTCGGTCAAAACAAAAAGAGCTAACAACACAAATTCGAAAATAATTTATCTTCCAAACCATATTTGATCACGTTTAAGGTAAACGTAAACTCTAACTGTGCAGGCATGTATATAAATTATAATATATATATACAAATCTATATTTATTAAAAGAAAGTTGTTTAGTTACGCCATTTATAACTCAAAAACGGCTGGACCAATTTTTATGATATTTGATTTTTTGGATTATTCTTAGTCCAGAATAGGATACAAAGAATTACAATATATTCATAAAAAAAATGTTTGGCGGTACGAAGTTCGTCGGGACTTCAGCTAGTATATATTTTATCCAATGTTGCTTCCCAATTTCTATTATTTCTTTTTTATGAACAGTACCAGTAATATTTGTTTTGACCAACTTCCAGCTTTTGTTTGTCTTAATATAGAGTGCAAAAAATGTAAATAGGAATCTATCTTGTAATCTAAAAAAAATTTACTGGCCGGCAAAATGCTGGATAATTTTTAAATCTATTCTAAGTCTACAGGATTTCTAGAGTTACTTAATTTTAAGGCAACTTAATTCGCAAAATGTTAATCGAAAGAAAAAAGAAAGGTTTTGCAATATGTTAAGATATTTTGAATAGATAGTATTTTTTCATGAAGATAGAGATAAACAATTATAAATATAATAAATATTAAGTACAACTTTTGCATTCAACAAGTTTTTTTATGAGAAAAGAAACCTGATTAAACATTGTTGTAAAACATTTTGCAACTACGTTTATCTTCAGAGAATGCACCAGTGTGGTAAGTATATGCAATTTTTATTAGAATAATAAATAATAAATATTCAATTGAGATCAATTGTTACGAAGAGAAAGGAATATCCAATTCGAGATCAACATTATGTTTCATTTTTTTTTTCGCTTATACTAATTATACCTATCGATACGCTAAATTAAAATAATTTCAAAAAATACTGGCCCCAAATACCTTTTAATACTAAAGTTCTTACGTTTTTCTAGTATTCATATCACAAATTGTGATATTATATAAAATAACCTAACAGTGTTTGAACACAGAGAGAAACAATTTTGTAAAACATGATGCATTGCGTACACATTTAAATAATTTAAAACAGATGTAGAATAATGTTCAACTTCCGTGACAGAGCTTTAACAAAACATATTTTACATATCACACAAAATTTCTAGTTCGGTCTGAACCCACCCGTGTTGAGTGCTCTGAGCCTATTTTCGTCACATAGAAAAGAAAATAAAGTCCACACAGTATAATTTCTTATGCAACCTCTAATTTAATGAGCAAACTACAAGTGCTATAAAAACTATTACTTACTAAAGTTATCACCTATAAAGGCACACACATTTTCTATCTTACACATTTTAGATTTTAATAAGAACAATTCGTGTAAAAACTATTTCTATTGCGGTACCGAGTTTAAATAATATTAACAAATATTCGACGCTTTTAAAGCTTACCTCAATATCTTAAAATGTATAGTTTTCCAAAAACAGAGATGGTAAACCTTTTTATTAATATATTAGTTTTTTTTTACGACACATTATAATATCGATAACACGTTATCTTGGTGATTTGTGGGGACAATGTGTTTTTGTATAGTTTGTTTGGTAGTTACCTATCAAATGAAGAAAACATCAGTAAACATTTTTATTACGAGAGACAAGTTCTACTATTTTTACAGAAATGGATATAAAAAGTGTACCAACAATCAAAAACAGTAGGTGTTGTAAGGTAGAAGACAAACGGTAGTGTATTCAAGCCAAGTTCGAAAGGAAAAGGATTATGTTTACAAAATGCAATTATGTTGTAAATAAATGATATCAATTGGTTATATAAATTCTTCAATCAAAGTAACTAATATTTATATCACAGGTTCACCATCCCTGTAAAAATTATTATATTGAAATATATTAAGTACTTTCCATAAACTCTAGAAACACAACGCATTAAAATATCAAAAAACAGAACACTATACAAAATCGTCAATAACTATTTTTTGTTTGGAAATGATATGTGCAAAAAATATATGGGACAGATCGAATTTTTTTTGTTGTTATAAGAATTAGTGACCCCGGTTTAAAATTTAACCCTCAAAATTGTATAGGATATTAACTACACAAAATAAAATATATTAAAATGAGTATAATGAATTAATAAACCAATGTTGTTTCTTTTGTTTTTATTTATTCCACTGTAGTTAGCCTTTGACATTGTAACCGAGCGGACTAACTTGGTACAGGTATTGCAAATGTATTAACCCATATGAAGGGTTTCTACGCGGCTCCGTATCGGTACCCTAATAACTTGACAACACGTCTTCGCAGGGTAATTACTAACCAAGGCAGAAACCCTCCATGTGATACCCTAAAAAAATTGTTTCTGACCCAAATATTTTAGAACGTTTTTTTTTTCAAAAACGATAACACAAATTTAACCTACCGCACTAAACAAATTAAAATAAAACTAAATCTTATAACCTCGTTCAGGTTCCTTTAAAAAAAAGTAGTTTAAAAAAAAACTTATAGATAATACTTTTTTTTATCTAATATTGCCACCGTTGCCCTGTATTTTTCGTGGAACATTTTTTTGAGCATCATATTATAGTTTATTATCTAATATTAAAGTAAAATAATAATTAAGTAATCCTAAAAATTAATTCGGAGAACTATTTAATGCCACAACAATGGGAACTTTCACTTTAGTAAAAAATTAGTTCAATTTATTAACTAAAAACAGATTTTTTTATACGTCAGCCAGGTTATTGAGACTCATTATTTTACAAACTTAGAAAATGAGGCAGTGTTAAACGTGACCTGTTTGGACAAATGACATATGACAAACACAATACCGTGGTTTAATTTATTTTTTCAACTCAATAGAAAATTAGTTGCATAATGAACCATATGTGACAAGCAGTGGATATTTACCATTTCACAGATTGTAATCTTAGAAAGAGTACCTAAATTAACTGCACTGGCTCTTAGACTAATAAAACCTATGACTATTAGAAAGTAAAATAAAAACTTCAATCCTTAGATATTCTATATATATAAACTTAACGATATCCTTAAAAATTAAAATAAATGTATAGCGTTACTGGCCATTAAGTGTAAAATAATGCCACAGATTGTTTCTTAAAACAAATAAAATAATTCTAAGTAATTATTAAAAATAAGAAACTCGGTTCTGACTTTAAGTCACAGGTACGTTTAAAGTATATTTAACGGGACCTTTACAAAATGCACGATCTTACTTGATCGGCCAAAGTCGCTATTAAATTTCTTGGTGTTATCACATTGGAGATTTGCGAACGAGTTCACAGCGTGGTGATTTCGCTGTCTCAGTCGACACCGCGGTCACATATTGATTTCAATTTAGTGTAAATATCACGTGGTCGCTCATAAGATTCTTGATGTTCGAATTGTTATTATCGCAAGTCGCGCGAGACAATTCGATAAAAGGAAATGACCCAACGACTTAGATAGTGACGCTGTATTATAAACATCATGCACGTGGTCTCATCCCTAAAATATTGTGTGATGAACTGTGTAATGAACTATATATCGCGCGACGGGATCCCTAAAATAAATATTCAAATTTTGTGTAATAAATATCTCGTGGTTTCACAAGATTCTTGATGTTCGAAGTGATAATAAAGTTGAAATCGCGTCAGCCAGATCGTCAACAACGTGTATGACCAGACAACTCAGATAGTGACGCTGAACTATATATCGTGCGTGGGATCATATCTATGACCTTTTGATTCTAATTTTGAGTAATAAACTTCTCTTGGTTTCATAAGATTCTTGATGTTGAATTGACTTGATTTGACAGTGTTATTATCATTGACGACGCGCGAGCCAGGTAGATTAAAGGATGTATCACCCCAACAACTCAGATAATGATGCTCTACTATACATATTGTGACCCCGCACGATGTAAAATATGAGTTATGACCAGACGACTCAGATGATGACGCTGTACAATGAACATCGCACGGGGTCACATCTCTTAAGTATACATTACATTTTTGAGAAATAAATAATATCACGTAGTTTCATAAGATTATTGATGTTTACAGCGTTATTTGAGAGAGACAGATCAATAAAAGAAATTATAATTATGACAAGACCTCTCAGATGATGACGCTGTACTATAAACATAGCGCGGGGTCAGTCGGGGATTCTTGATGTTGACAGTGTTATTCTCATTAGTGTGGTGCGACATAAATCAGTACAAGGAATTTTAATTATTATGACCAGACGACTCAGATGTTGACGCTGTAATATAAAAATGGCGTGGGGTTACATATCTAATTTTTTTTTTTTCATTTTGAGTAATAAATTATATCACGTGGTTCTACCATATTCTTGTGTAAGACAGAGACAGATCAATAAAAGGAATTATGATTATGACGACTCAGATTATGACGTTGTACTACTTACTATAAATATAATGCGGGGTCATATCCCTGAATAAAGATTCCAATTTTGAGTAATAAATCTCACTTTGTTTCTTGATGTTCGAAGTTAATGTCGCCTCATATGGAGGGTGAGATGGTCGGACCTCGCGAAGGCTCTGCGGCAAAGAGGACAGGCGAAGGGCCGATGGCCGGTATGTTTGCGAGTATGACGAGTCAATTCATCCGATCGGGCAAATCTCCACCCACAGCCTGCCCATGCGCAACTGTAGGGCTTTTCACCTAGAACAGGATAACATATGTTTTAGCTCTATGAAATTGTTTTACTATGCAACATGCAACAGAATTATGAAATAATATTGAAGTAATATTGGAGTAAAAATATTAAATTAAAAGAAGCATATTTATTTCTCCATACAACCGAATTCAAAACATTCTTAGTGTTTACTCATAACAACCCTATTAAATATAAAAGAACGACACGCGCATAGTACCTACGCAACGCGTCGCGTACCTACTAAAGTGACAGAAGTCACATGATTTTAATTTTGCATGAGATGTCAGGGCAGTATCTGATTTCTTGCAGTAAAAACTACGGTAGTGGTTTGCTCAAAAACGATTAGGTTTTTTTGTATCACAGATAAGTCTCAGAGACAGTACAGAATGTACCTTTAAAGCTTGTGAAGTATTATCTATAATAGGATATTTGAATGCTATTATCATTTCCAATTAAACTATTTTAAACCTAAAAATATTTTTATTTCTTCACATTTTGAACTAGAAAAACAATAAATACAAAGGAACGAATAAAAATAGCGCAAAACGTCCCTTTGTGGTCACGTTACTGCCGTGTTGCTTTGTCTATAACCAATGGTTTTCCACTGACTAAAAATTGTACCACAAAGTACTAACCTGTATGCGTCCGTTTATGAGCTTTCAAATGCGAACTCTTCGTATAAACCTTCATGCAGCCGACAACATCGCATTTATGCAACCTCCTTCGATTTTGCTCTTCGTTCACAAACTCTTTATTATCTGTATCAGCTTCAGATTTTTGTGCCTCCAGTTTATATTTCCTCTGGGATAATTCACTTAGGGAGTCCGTTAGGGCGTTTTGTAGAGCGGTGTTGAGCAGGAAGTTTTTTATTTCGATATCTGCGGGTAGATTGGGTTTCATTTCGCTGGGTGGGATCGTGAAAGGCAATATTGGAGAGAAGAAAGGTTTGTTTGACAGTTCCATAGAAGCTGAGATCGCTTGCTGAGTTGGTAGCGGTGGGGGCTGTTTGTACCTGGAAATGAAGGATATTATGAAGTTAAAATACCATAGGCTTGCTTAACCAGGGGCTTATTGGCATGGTCAAATGTTGCGTATCAAAACTGGCACATTCCGCCATTTAAGCATCTTTCCCTCGCAATTAATTTTAGTTCTTAGTAATTTATTTTTTTCGATTTCTACAATTTAATATTAAATTATTTTATACAAAAAAAAATACATGTTACTTCTGTAAAGTGACATTACACTGGGAAACCAAATACATGTGAGCAGCGAAACAGATGCCATAGTCCACTGTCCCTGTTGCTAAACCGCTGCGAGCACGAAAGTCGTGGTACGCGCGCTGTTGCCGATGTTACATTACAGAGTAGAAACATGTAGAGTATATAATATTGAACATTAAGTATTTCACTAACGGGTTAAGAAAAAGTCATATAACAGAAGTAGTTAGTTTTAATAAATAACAATAAACTACGACAATACACACATCGCTATCTAGCCCCACAGTAAGCGTAGCTTGTGTTATGGGTACTAAGATAGCTGATAAATATTTTTTTTATGAATATAATACAAATAAATACTTATAATATACAGATAAACACCCAGACACTGAAAAACATTCATGTTCATCACACAAACACTTTCCAGTTGTGGGAGTCGAACCCACGGCCTTGCACTCAGAAAGCAGGGTCGCCGCCAAATGCGCCAACCGGCTGTCATAAAAACCGAGAGTTTTTTTTAATTTTTTATTTTACCCTGTATATCTTAGTAATGAGCGTTGTAGTCTTTTAAGGGCAATTTGGAAATTCATAGTTTCTGAATTTAATCCGGCATGGTCTGGTGGAATGCTTCAGCTACCACCCTACCGACAGAGCAATTTGGTATATGTAATAATTTCTGAATTTACTCATGTATGGTCAGCTACCATTCTACCGACAGAGACCCTCCGCCGAGCAATTTAGCATTCCGGTAAGATTTTGCGTTGAAACCAATAATGAGTATGGTTTAATATTACTGCAATATTATCTAATATTTCCGTGTGCTGACGGCAGATCAGAATACAGTTGTAACCACCCCAGTTGTCGGCGGGTGTCGGACGAGGCGACTAAGGGAATATACACAGAGAACGAACAGCAGCATCCTCTGTGTTACTACTACCACCAACTGTGACCGCTTAACCGTCTGCCTGAGAAGCCTTTAGTCCAGTTTATGCAGGACTGTTTATGCTGTTGATGGTGATCACCTCCACCAGGTGAGATTGGAGTAGAGTGCAAGCTCGTAATCGCAATTTGATCAAAGTAAAGTCTAAGACCTCGTTTTGTTTGCTCGCTCTTTAATAATAATTCATTAAAGTGAATGTAAATTACCTGCTAGCGTTTTTCATTTTTCTAGTGCTCCGAAGGTCGGGACCTATTTTAATTCTTGGCAGTTCGTGATTTGATCTGAAAAATAATTTCTTTTATTAAAACGATAGCTAGAGTGTAGCAAAAGTTTAACTTAAGTTTTATGAATCACTCGTTCCTTATTCAGAACATCAAAAATACAACATGCATTAATGATCGCCGACCTTCAAAAGAAGATGGCACTTTAAGAAGAAGAGGAATTCATGGTGCTATAAATTTTACGGCGCTCTTTCGATATCAAATAAATCAAAGTTAACTTCCACGCGATCGAATTGGTAAATGTAGGTAGAAAATTTCACACAACCCCTCCGATACAGTCGTAAGGTGGACATATAATCTCCACTATAGGTGAATGGGACCTACGGCGTTTGGTTCTTTAGATCAGTCTCTGATCTTTGACAAACTGAGATCATGATCTGTTCATTGAACTCTATAGAATGCTTATTAATTATATATGTATATATTTTAATACTTACTCTAAATGAATTTGAGGACTTGTCGATTCTTCGACTTTGGTAACTTTCGAAGAAGTTGGGATGTTATTACCTGTAAACAAACAAAAATGGTTTAAATAACGAAATGGCAAATGGCGAAATGCCCCCGGTCGATATATTCTTCACCACAGACATACAAGCAACCAGTATAATGTTATACAAGAAAAAAATAATAGGATTACGAAAACCAGCGGACGTGTGGACTCTTGGACAGACAGACGCTTTCCGTTAATAGGATACCGTTGGCACCCTTCGGGTACGGTACCCTAACAAGGACTTTGTCAATACAATCCAAATACTTAAATAAAATCTTATTTTACGATGATGATATTTTGATGATGAATGCAAACTGTGGCACACTTATTTTATTTTTTTTCTCCACAACAAGTAACGTCTAAATGGTCGCGGGCTAACCCATTAGGGATATATAAGTTATAATATCCGAACATCAATAGCAGAGCAACGCGCAGCATACCTTGGCTCCCCAGGATCGCTCCCTGAAGCACTTGGCGACCTGGGCGGCCTGCTAAGCTTCTGGAGTGAGCTCGGCTGCCTGGAGTGACTTAGCGGGGAGCCCTAACAGTGGCACTCCGTACAACGGAAGGTTCCGGCCTACCCAGTGCGGAGACAAGCCCAGAGAAAGAAGAAGAAGGAGATCCCAACATCAACTATCGGTTTCTACGCAATCTCTCTACGTTCGTACCGGAACTTTTGTATTTTTACTATAGTTTGTAGTGTTGTAATATCGGTAATTTTGTAGTAAATGCTGTGCACACCTTTAAGTGGCTAGTCACACGGATTAGAAACAAAATATTTGTGATTTTCCTTTACTATGTATTGTGAACAAGCTGTTGGTGTTCCTTTAAATAAATAAATCAGCGTGTTGATTATGGGCAAACCCTCCCTTTGGGAGAAGCCTTAAGTCCAGCAGTGGACTGCTAAAGGCGCTATTGATGAAATAAGTTACTGAATAAAGCAGCAAGCAATCAATTGCTGCACGTAAACCATTAATATAGTTATCAACTCATTACCGGCCCACTACAGAGCACGGGTCTCCTCCCACAATGAGAGGGGTTAAGGCCGTAGTCCACCACGCAAGAGTATTATGGAGAACTCTCAGGCATGCAGGTTTCCTTACGATGTTATCCTTCACCATTGAAGCAAGTGATATTTAAATTACTTAAAGCGCACATAACTTTGCAAAGTTAGATATGCGTGCTGGCATTCAAACTTGGCCCCCCGAAAGTGCAGTCGAGCTCCTACCTACTGGGCTAAAACCGCTTCAACCAAACTTATGCACCAAATGTATCTTAAGCATATATTTTTTAATATTCCATTTTATAAGTCGGTTAGCAAATAAATAATTACGTAATTAACAAGACACGCAAATAAGTCACGCAATTACCGAGATAGCAGTTATTAGTTAATTAATGAAGGGGTCTGTGACGTTAGAACTCAAATATAAATATACAATTAATGACGTGAACCTATAATTTACTCGGCATAACCGACGCACGAGACTCTACAGTAGCATGGTATCGGTGCCAAATACTAACTAACTAAAAGTGAAAACGTGATAAACTAAAGGAAATAAGAATACTCACCGTAGCTTTAGGATGAATTTATAATAATCTGGCATTTGTAAAACAAAACATTACAATCTACAAAAAAAAGTGGATATAGGCAATCGATTTACTAGAAATGGTAACTAGTGACATCTGCGAAAGGTGCAGAATTTATTTGTGAGGTTTATTCTATGATTTAAAGCATAGTTCCAAAGGTAATTTTGGACCTACTAACGTATAAGTATAAATAAGCTGATTTCTAAAACAAATATACCTAGTTTTACATATATAATTATACAGTTTTTGTTACGTTTGTTAGTCTCTGTATGATGTATGTACATACATCATATAGGTCTTTTTCTTAATAGTTTATATTTTTAACCCACGAGGCAAAAACGACGGGGTGTTATAAGTTTGACGTGTATGTGTTTAGTTCTGTCTGTGGCATCGTATTTCCCGACCGAAAAAACAGATTTTGATTTTGCTTTTCTGCTTGAAAGGTGAATCAGTCGAAAGTGCTCTTAGCTATGTTTGATGAAAATCGGTCAAAGATGGCCGCCGCCACAAAATGGCGGATTACATAAATTTAACACAACTCTCTCAATAAAATAAAAGGCTTGAGTAAAATATTTTAAACAAATAACAAATTTCAAATCACATTTTTTTTACAACATCCTCAAAATGTGTATGAAATGCTCGACTAGAGTACAGTATATTGACAGTCAGTGGGGTTTTATTAAAATTTTTAACTTATATATTAATAATTATAGACGAATGACGAAGGAATAACCGCTCAAGTTGCTAGTTTAATTGAGTTGAAAGACCCCCGTCGTAGGCAAAGGATTTTTTTTATCCCGATGAACGTGACACGGTTTCCAATAATGCCTGATTGAATAAATTTACATAATAAGAAGTAATTGCCGGCTTACAACATTGTATCGTACTATCACGCTAAAAACTCATTTGTTAATCAATCCTGTTTAGGCTTTATACAGCTCTTGTTACGCTATGAACTCTTGGTATTTTTTCGCAAGCACTAACTACAATATTTTGTTTTTAAATTATAAGGTTAATTTAAAAAAAATTGGCAGAGAAATGAATTTAAACGTTAATAAATTCAGTTCTCTTTCCGAAGTGACTTAAAACAATTATTAAATACTTTTTGTATTTAGTTTATGATTTGATTTTTTTAAGGTGGTGATAGCCACTTTAGGGTAGGGTTAATAGGTTAATAAAATTCTTTAGTGTTTTTTGTAACGGCCTATTGGCGCAGCCTTATTTCTGAGTCTTAGGCTGTGGGTTCGATTCCACAACTGAAAATCTGTATATTATAAGTGTTTATGTATATTATTCATAAAATATTCATCAGTCATCTTAGTACCCATTGTTATCACTGGCTACGCTTACTTTGGGGCTAGATCGCGAGGTGTGTATTGTTGTAGAATATTTATTTATTAATTTAACCTTTTTGAAAATACCTAAAAAATGTTCTCAATTCGACTTTTATTTCAATTGTAAAATCTTTCTTTATCGATTCCAAAACTCTATCTCAACTCTATATATCCATCCTGCTTCTTCACGAAACCATCAAGTGCCACGAGGTTGGCTCGGGTACTATGACCTTCGGGTTTGCCATCCAACAACTTTTTGGGAGCTTGAACATATGCAACACACGAGCACATCGCATTCATAGTTTAGACTACTATATATATTAGGGTCTTTCGAATATTCCTTTAGTTGTTCGTAGCGAATGCGCCGGCAAACACTTCCTCAACGGAAATACGAAGCTTTCTTAATTATTGATTTATCTTTTCTACAGCGCACGCAGAATAATAATTTAAATATTCTCTAATAAATAATTAATTGATTTATCGTAGTATCTCTACGCGATCGAATCAGAAATGTGGAGATTCGTAGAAGAACCAAAGTTACCGACATAGCTCAACGAGTCGCGAAGCTTAAGTGGCAATGGGCCGGGCACATAGTTCGGAGAAAGGATGGACGTTGGGGTCCCAAGGTGCTGGAATGGCAGCCCCGTACTGGTAAGCGCAGTGTTGGTCGACCCCCAACGAGGTGGACAGACGACATTAAGCTCGTCGCAGGTAGCTGTTGGATCCAAGCGGCTCAGAATCGTGGAACTTGGAACTCCCTACAAAAGACCTATGTCTAGCAGTGGACGTCTATCGGTTGATCTGATGATGATGATGATTTATTACTGACTACAGAATAGAATCAGGAATTGGATTATTACGTACGACAACAGTAATTACATTTGGAAACGTATATTACAATGAATATCACAAATACAAACTGTTTATCATTAGGATATTCATATTTTAAGGTAATTATTGATTCTATTGTGCATTTCCTATTGGTACAACACCACATACCACAAGGTTATTAACACACAATGTACAAAGTAGGCCAAATAAATAAAAAGGTTGTATTCTTATTTATGCCATTGTCTACTAGCTGTTTCTGAGGCGTCGTCGGTGTGTTTTACCTACTTTGAGTCTACTTTACATAGTGGTCACATAATTGCAGCAGGAATCCTTAGGGTTTCATATTAAAGTCCTCACGGGTATGTCGAAAGGGTGTCGACTTTTTTTTTAATTTTTCTTGACGTCAGCTCTTGACTGCTATCTCACCTGATGGTAAGTTTATATGCATTCTAAGATGGTAGCGGGCTAACCTGTTAGCGAGTATGCCAGTTATATTTAAACCACAACCCAAATCAGTCCCTACGCGATATCGTGCCCGAACTCAAAATCGTTTAGCGGCACGTTAAGTGCTTCTAAACGATTATATGGTAACTAGATGATGTGGTATGGTAACTAGCAACGGCCGAAGACTAATGCAGATAAAATTCAGAAATTATAAATTCCCAAATTGTCTCTGCCGGGGATCGAACCCGAAACCTCCAGCTTAAAACCACAGCGCTCACCGATGCGCTAGGCCGTCAGAATATGACTATGCCGAATAATGTAATAGCCACCGTATATGTACGGTTTCTTATGAGGGGAAAGTATTGAAATTATTTCAGTATTGAAATTAGTTAAGCGAACATTCTATTCCGCAAACATGACATTTAACTTCTTATCTTTTTGTGACAAACGGCTAATAGCTGACTACAGACTTCCATTTGAAAAAAAAAAACAGAAGTGTGAGAACTTCCTTTTCAGAGGTGTGATGCATCGAACCCTAACAATTAAGAGATTTATCGGCGTAGTTTCACGCGAACAAGATTTTGTTTAAATCGTATAGACCTAGATTAGTACTAAATGATGACTAAATGCAGTAATACCATTAGTTTAGTTCAAAATTATCAACAGAATTAAACCGATTCTCACACTCAGTCGACAATTACACGTTAATTTATGAACGAGAATATTCGCTCTCTGGCGAACAGGAATTGTACTTACTTATTACGACATTCAGTAGAAACTAACCGCTGATGGCTAATGGTTTTAGCACGCGCATACTCACTAAGAGGTCTACGGATAAGTGGCTACTTCTGGAGGGAAATATGAGACCGATGTCTTTATTCACTAAAGTGTTTGATAAATCAAACATGGTTTACGGTTTATAAGTTTACTAGTTGTTGCCCGCGAATTCGTCAGCGTTTGATTTTGTTTTTTGATGTGGCATTCAATTTAGTTGTAGTTCTAAAAAAAATTTAAGTATTCATTATCGCTAAGCCTTAAATGAGGGGTTTGCTGCTGTCCGCTGAGGAGTTATGTCGATGGAGATAGATCTCCATCGACATTCATCAGATCTACACAAAGTTTGGGCGGAATTAAACACATATTACAACCTCTATAGTACAAAAATAATTATTTAAATCGGTTGTACTTTGTGGGATTTATGGTGTAAAATAGACAAACACTTTCATCCCCCCCCTCTTCCAAAAGAATCGAGCTTAATGTCGGGATAAAGAGTATCCTAACTTGGAACTTCTAACACTTCCAAAAACAAAGTTTCATGAAGATCGGTTAAGTAGTTTTTGCGCGAAAGCGTAACAAACTTACATTGACGGAGGACGGAAAAAAATTATTTTTTTAAGTCGACTCATTCGCGGACGATGTCGCGCGGGTCCTCTAGTGATAATTTATATAAGGTATTGTATATTTTCTTTTCAATAATTTTCAGTGCCAGCTCGGAGTTAGGAAGTTGTCGGTGTCAGCCCCCGTGCGTCGGAGAGCACGTAAAGCCGCCGGTCCCGGTTATTATCATTTAATTGTGGTAATAGTCGTTAAAGCCTACCAACCCGCATTGGAGCAGCGTGGTGGGCTAACGCTCTAAAACCATCTCCCCTATGAGAGACGAGGCCGGTGCATAGCAGTGGGAGTTTAAAGGCTACGGATGATGATGATTACAACAACAGGGCTTTTGTTATCTAAACCTTTACCAATGTTTCCAAAATCTCTCCATATTTCAAATCCGTTTGTGTTTTCTATATAGCAGGAAAAGCGGTAGTTTTTCACTGAAAATAATAATTGCACTTGGTATTGCCTCTATTAAACGTTAGAGTTGTAACGTGGTCCCTTACTATTTGCCTCATAAAAAGGCTCATAGCCACCCAGCGGAGATTGAGAGAGCACAGAATTAAAAACATACAGAATCCGTGTACCTAAACGACTAATATTTAAGCATCAAACACCACTCCACTTCAGCAGTGTTTCTGGAACAGGCGGTTAGTCACTTCATTCATTTAGCAGTTGACAGTTATTATTTTTATGAATAATCCCTACTAATCCCTATCCCTACTTCCCTACTTTCCTACTAATATTATATATGTCAATGTAAGTTTGTTTGTTACGCTTTCACGCAAAAACCACTTAACCCATCCTCATCAAACTTTGTACACTTATTCTTGAAAGTGTTAGAAGTAATATAGGATACTTTTTATCCCGACATTAAGCTCGGCTCCTTTGGGAGAGGTGATGAAAGTGTTTGACGATTTTACACTGTAACTCCGACAAATTATAACCGACTTAAATAATTATTTTTGTACTATAGAGTTTATAATATGTGTTTAATTTTGCCCAAACTTTGTGAAGATCTGAATGTGGTTAGACGACAGAACTCCTCAGCGGACAGCAGCAAACCCCTCATTTAAGGCCTAGCGATACAGAATACTTTAATATTTTTTAGAACTACAACTTTTTCTGCGTTTGATTTTCTTTTTTGAATGCCACATCAAAAAAAAAAAAACCAAACGCAGACGAAGTCGCGGGCAACAGTTAGTATATACATAAATACTTATCATGACTGAAGATAAATGAAAATAAAGTTTTAAATAGTGCAGCTTCGATAGGAGCATAAGCATGAAATCCAGTTTCTAGATATGTATCTCAGGTGTTAGTTGGCTCATTTGTTACCTATTATGACCGCTATAATTCCCTCCTTTTATCCTTTAATGTTCTAGCGCTTATCTGGTTGAATCTACTTAATGGTAAAAGCTGCCCGTATGGTATTGCAACAATATACACAACTGTATATATTGTTAAAATTGATTTCCTAAGGCGGCGATTCAACAATTTATCTTCAAGTGTGATATTTCAAGGACACGGCACTTTTAGACACATTGCGTTACATGAGAGAGAAAAGAGAGGCGAGAGTGAGTGAGCGAGATTTTAACGTAGTAAGCTGATAAAGAAGAGAGATATAAAGTCTTATTTTATTGGTGGTCGTTTTTAATAAATCCCCTTTGCTTATCGTAACAGCCAATATTAAGAAGAAGCAATGTTTTTCGTATCTTGGAAAGGACTTAAGGACGACCGCAAGCAATACTGCTTAAAAATGCCTTCTAAAAACGAAATAACAGTATAAATATATGATACTTTACTAAGATTATAAATCTGAAAGATTGTTGGTTTGTTTGTCCTTCCTTTACGCCCTAACTAAGGAACCAATCAACTTAATTTGAACCACAAAAACCAATCAGCATAGAATTAGTTGACTGGATGCGAGACTAATATGGGCTTTTTATGCCATGAAAACTAACGATTCCCACGGATTTGCAAAAAAACCGTGGCCGAAAAACACGGACAACAGGTAGCAAAGACTTTTATAGAACTAATTACCTGAAGCAAAGATGTGCAAGAGTTAGGATTTTTTTTATTTATATAGTTACGAGCTAAGGTTCGGGGAATGGAATTACAACACGGATGGTTAAAGCCCTCGTACCTATATTAGCAAACGAACTCGCCAGAAACTCCGCGACACGTACAATCTCTACACGGTTCAGTTTTATTACATTCCTCGAGCAATACTTTCTCCTTTAAGCATTGCTCCTCTTCCGCTTATCTTTCTTCTTGGTCCTAACTGTATTGGCTTCGGTACTGAAGATGTCCTCTCGAGAAAGCTGGATCGACGTGCATCGGTTTATTTATTCCGGACTTCGAATTCCCAAAATGAATTCGTTACGTTCGTTCATTCTAAATTTTGTATATTCTTTGGATTTTTCAAATACAGGACAGTTCATCCGTCCGATTCTTAAAATTTTAAATGCAAAGAAGCAATGAGTATTGTTCTTAGGTTGTGACTCTACGCTGACGCTTTGACGCCGCGCCGGTACGAAAGTATTCACACGACATTCTGCCTTCTAAATTTAAGTTGACAGAGCCGACTTGAACTGCTAGTTCACCGATGTGACCAGTTTTTTTTTTGCCCATCCCATCGCCATCTAGCCCCAAAGTAAGCGTAGCTTGGGTACTAAGATAGCTGATTAATATTACATTTATAGACATAAATACTTATAATAGACAGACAAACACCCAGACACTGAAAAAATTCATGTTCATCACACAAACATTTTCGTGGGATGAATGTTTGTGGGAATCGAACCCATGGCCTTGGACTCACAAAGCAGGGTCGCAGCCCACTGCGCCAGTCGGCCGTCGGATGTGACCAGTGGAAAATTATAGAATGTTTTTTATTTTTTTTACCTAACGGCTAGAGCACAAAAGATCCTGGAGGGTCGTGCATCCGCTGAAGCGGGCCTCACTACAAGATACCTAACGGCTACCTTTTGGTTTAATGTACTAACGCTTGCCGTAGTTGTGATGGTCACAGAGACCTCGAACAAGCAAGCATGTGGGATGCCGTCAAGCACGATGGACTGAAGATATAAAGAGAGTTGCATAAAGGGGGTGGGAAGATGAGCAAAGCCGAGCATCGTTTTTTGGGAAAAGTTTAGGTCTGCAGGCTGAATGAATGAATGAATGGATATACTTTTATTGCACATCACAAAAAGTTCTTAAAAAAGGAAAAGTATAAATTCGCAGTCTTATCGCTTCATAGCGATTTCTCCCAGGCAACCCATAGCGAAGAAAACAAATACAGAAAATGGTTAGGTGGTGTATATATACAGATACCTATAAAAAAATGCATTACTTAAATAAATGTAAATAAAACAATATGTATTTTTAACTAATAACAAATAAATAAATAACTATTTATTTATTTGTTATTAGTACCAATATAAAAAAATTTGGAAAATCCAAAAGTGCACGCCTCATAATCTCATTTTTTTCACAATAAAATTGAATTTTTTTTAACTGAAACTTTCAATGCTCATTACAATTTTTTTTTTTCATAATAATTATTATTCATTTTTTGTAAACAAGACACGGGAATGTCATAATGATTGCACATTGAAAGTTACAATTAATATTAGCTAGAATAATTACATGGAAATTTAACGACAGTGAATTGAACGCTCATATTAACTAAGAAATTATGTCGTGTGTTACTTTAGATAATTAAAAAAAAATTATTCCGATACGATCATTTTTTCGACCAATTTTGATGCCACATACACCCGTCCATACACGGACGTCCAGAAAAGATTATGTTTAATGTTATTATTTACTATGTTAAACAAAAAAATTGTTATTGAAATGTCTTTTATGTGCCTGACAAATTATTTGACTTGATATTAGTGTACTCAAATTAACCTGTAAGTGCAATATAAATAACAAAAAATCAATTTCAGTTTCGAGAAAACTGCTTTTTTTGAAATGTCGATAGTAGAGCACAACCTCAACACTTCGCTTATGAGGCGTGCTAATATATAAAAATTACATTTACTTATAAAATTAAACTTGGTTTAGAACTATAATCTTCATTTTATGTAAAATAGACATATTATAAATAACACTGCTTCGAGCGATCAAAGAAGTAAACTTTTGCTTATGCTGTATGCGCAGGGATCTAAGCAAGTTGTATGAAAATTCATGATTCATGAAATATAAATTCAACATACTCGTATTCCTTACAGAAGTCGATAGCGATTCGAGCCAAAACTGCGCAATCGCCCGTTTAAGAGCAAATCCATGTGACAATAGCTATTATTATGTATAGTATGATTAACAGCCTTGTTAGTGTCGACTCGCAGCTTATTTATAACTTAATCCGAACTTAGAAGGGATCGGGTGAGGTTTTTGTACCGCCTAGCGATTTTGAGTTCCGTTATTGTGTTGTGTACCTACCCACTGAACTTATTTAGGGACTCGGTAAAATTTTCGAACATAAAGGCCAGAACTTAAAACATATCTGGAAATAATTTTTGATGCGAAATTTTATCGCACTTATAATGACAGTGATATTAATTTTCAAGGCATGGAACTTGGAAGTAGGCACGGAAATGGATCTTAAGAACTCGTAATCCTTGACACAAGACCCATATCCCTGTCAGGGATATGGGTCTTATGTCATTAATTTGGCCGGGAAATCGATCCCTAGACGATCCAGGTAATCCAGGTAAGGATCCAATCGCAAAAATAGTAATATTATATATGCGAAAGTATGGATGTATAATTGTTACTTAATGTTTGTGTGATGAACATTAATGTTTTTCAGTGTCTGGTGTTTATACTTAAATGTAAAGTATTTATGTATATTATTCATAACAAATATTTATCAGTCATCTTAATACCCATAACACAAGCTACGATTTCTTTCGGGTTATTTTCTCGAGTACTGTTGGCAATCCTAAAAAAAACGTGTAAAAAACGTGTTAATAATAACCGAAATTATACTTTACAGGCTTTAAAAGTACATTATGTACTGTATCTGAGACTTATCTGTGAAACGGAAAACCTTATAGTTTTTGAATAAAGTTTCTTGAGTTAAGTTTTGAGTAAGCTCTAAAAGAAATTTGATACAGCCCTAACATCACCTGCGAAATTAAAATCATGTGACTCCTGTCACTTTATTAGGTACGCGTCGCGTGGCGTAGATACTATGCGCGTGTCGGTCTTTTATCTTCAATAGGGCAGTCGTAAGTAAAAACTTAAGAATGATTTGAATTCGTTTGTATGGAATAATATATATGCTTCTTTTAAATTTATTTTTAAAACATTTTTACAGGGTTATTCCTTATGAAATATACTCATGCATCCTTCAGCGTTATTCGGTTTCACGTTGCATACATGGACATTCAAACACGCCAACGAAGTCGTGGGCTACAACTGGTTACAATAATAAACGGAAAATTGCTTACCGCTCCGCTTATCACTATCGCAGATTTCAATTTTATCCATTTAGAGTAAACGCTTAAATAACACCTAACTTACAAATAATTAGTGTCCGGGCGCTGTGACTGTTTAGTTTTGAATAATATCAAATGGACAGTTATATCGAGTGACATTGCTTACCTATTTACATTAAATTATTACGATTATAAAGAGAAAGGTGGCAGATATCGTTGACAGGTTGGCTCGACTACGATTTGGCCTGATGGTACTAAAGTAGGTAAGACCTGTAGGGCTAACATGAGCTCAATGGGATATTTGTCAATTTTGTCGTCTTATGGAATGTTGAAGGGTTTTAAGATAAATAAATATTAATAGAAATAATCAATTATTGTTTTACATGTTAAGATCAAGGCAGGTTGAGGTGGTTTTAATCTCTCTTAATAGACAAGCATCTCATAAACCAAATAATAGTCATCATACGAGCACAGCAGCCCACTGAGTCCACTGTCTGGTGACTCTGATTTAACTATTTTCGAATATATCATATTATATTTAACATCAATAATTCTTATTATTATTAGTATAATTAATACAGTTTTGTATGGTGGCAACGTGAAGCAGTTAAAATGTTGATTGTTATAGGTAGGTGTTTTATGTAATAAAAAACATTTTTTCCCCAAATGCCAATTGTCACCACAAAAAATTACGAATATGCAAGATGCATATTCGTAATTTTTCTATTCCAATATCTATACGAAAAAAAAAATTTAGAAAATCCGTGTATAAATGACGGAGTTATGCCCGACGAAAAAAAAACATCTGCAAAAATACATCCGAATTGATATCTCCTCCTTTTTGTGGGGACTCGGTTTAAAACAATGGTCTTTAGTAGATGTACAAAGGTGGGTACTGGTTCCAAACAAAATAACCATTGGTCTTTATTTTTTAATCGGAGACTACTCGTACTTGGCCACTTTTTTGAAGGAAATAGGCGGGGTCTTCTTCCTCAGGCTAAACGAACTAGCCGAGCCGCATTCGCAATAATTATAGTAGCGATCGGAGACTACAGGTTTGATTTCCGGCAGAGGCAAATCATGTTTTTATATGAAACGAAGATACTGACTGTACGATCTGCTGCCATCGCCAAATAAGTGATTAGCATTAAAGTGACACTGTGAGATGATGATAAAAATATAATAATATCAGGCTGGGTTCATTGTGGGCTTCTTCTAGACCGTAGGAGTGTTTAGAATCCTTATAGCTTTCATTTGAAATGTATGTAATAGTTTCGTTTATTTCAGTGCGCTTATAAATGAAGTAAATATATAAATTAATGCATACATATTATAATTATTATTTGTCTCAAGAAAGTTCAGACTTAGCTCTTCAAATTTTACACATGCGAAAATATGTTTTTTTTTTACTCGAACCATCATGCATGTTAGTAAAAACCTAAATGGAAGCATGTTTAAGCTTTCTAATCTACATTGGGACACTGAGAGAAGTAGCCAGTGGTTAGTATGAGTGTTAACTCGCTCTGTATAGTTCTTTGCTCTGTGCTCAGTTTCTTCCTTTATTGTTGTTATATTGAGATGCTGGTGTAGTTCTGTTATCTTAGTGATGGTGCATTTGATATGGTTTTAAGGACATTGTTTTGAAACCTTTGAAGTATTTCTAAAGTTTGAGTTTTTTGATGCGCCTCAAAGCTCAATGCCATATGTCCACACAGGTTTTATTATGGTCTTGCAGATGAGTAGTTTGTTATTGAGGGAGACACGCGAGTGCCGCTCCAAAAGCCATTTCAGATTTCTTACAATTTGATTAAGTTAAGAAATAAATGAATTTTGAATTTTAATCTTGAATTTCGAATTTGAGTTCATCGCGTTTTTTTCATTATTCGACGGCCGACTGGCGCAGTGGGCAGCGACCCTGCTTTCTGAGTCCAAGGCCGTGGGTTCGATTCCCACAACTGGAAAATGTTTGTGTGATGAGCATTAAGTGTTTTTCAGTGTCTGGGTGTTTATATGTATTTTCTATGTATATATAATTCATAAAAATATTCATCAGTCATCTTAGTACCCATAACACAAGCTACGCTTACTTTGGGGCTAGGTGGCGATGTGTGTATTGTCGTAGTATATTTATTTATTATGTGAGGCTTCCATGTTTTTCAAGGTGCATTCCAAGATATTTTGCTGTCTAACAATGAGTTATTATATCTTGTCCAAGTCTGACAGGAGTAACATGACACAAACACAAACATAGTGTAACATTATTAAGGTAAAGCAGCAGCAAAAAAACAACAAGTTACTTGTACCCGAGAGCTCCTTATATTTTGAAAGCAGGGCATGCAGGAAACACGTCCTAGAAATTGCCGCCCTTTGTTCACCAACATGCGGCGTATAGGTGTTAAGCATCATGTTTTGTAATAACATCGGCGACCAACCAGTTCAGACCGTAACACAGTAATGTTGCTTGTCGACAGAAATAAGCACGGTAGTACTTCTCCGGACGAGCTGTCACAAAAAGCTCTACCGTTACCTACTAAAACCTCCGGCTAGTGTGGATATTGCCCAATGAATAGGCGTAAGCGAAAGCGAATATGCTTTCTAACCTATATATAAACGCGTGATAGTTGAACTTTTAACGACAGGTATAAAGACTAACGGCACGGTCAAATGTTACTACGTGCTAATCACTTGGTTTACATTTCCTGAAACTGCTGCACTCATGTGAAATATCCCAGACTGATTTCGGTCACGGCGGCCAATGACCACAGAGACTTTTCATCGTACGTGGGAGATGGGTACGACGAGTATAATAACAATAGTTTCCCTGACGGATTTCGGCCAGGGTGGTCAATATCCAGAGAGATTTTCCAACTACGCGGGAGATATTATACTGCACAAGTGCATTCTCTATTTCCTCAGTCTCATGACGGAGCTGTGAATTATAACTACCTTATCTACTTACAGCAAAAAACTGAGTTAAAACTGAGTTTGAGACTTGTTCTGCATCTGCAAAAGGAGCTCTGCCCTCCTTACGATAAGTCCAATAGCTAAGTTCAATTAATTATGATGCTAAATAACAGTACGACTCACAAAGTATGACTTCTATCTATAGTAACCATAGTGATATTGTGTGGATCTTGAACAGTAATCCACAAACCCTCTGTATTGTGTCTCTAATCTGTAAAACCCGTGTACCTAAAACCAGTCTTTAGAAGACAATGATATTCTGATGATATAAGATACATACGTGTATAACTCTGATGCCCGAAACCCGATGCACTTTTCTTTAGCGCGGCAGAGCTCCATCACCTCAGTTTTAGCAAAATATCAAAAACTCGCATTTAGTTGCCAATAACAAGACAGAATAGAAATGAAATCTTAGTGTTAACATTATTAAGATAAAGCTAAAAATACCAAAAAAAAAAAATGTTACCTATACGCAGTGGCGTGCACAGGGTTTTGACCAGGGTATGCATAAAGCCGGTAAATGGCATAAAATGGAAAAATTTCCCTATGCAGTGGTATGCAGTGCTTTTGTGCATGTATGAAATGCACGTCCTATAAGGTGCCGCCCTGTGTCCATCAACCTGAGGCGTAGGTGTAAAACCTCATGTGCCCGTAATTACACCGGCAACCACGCCCGTCCGACCGGAATGTAGTATAGCTGCTTGGCAGTAGAAATAACCGTGGCTATAATTATAAAAGGCTTTGTCAGGACTGATTGACACAACTTACATACGAGACTGTTGAACGTAGAAAGTTACAAATTTTGAGAGATTATTATTTCCAACCCCAGTCGTGTAATAAATTAGATAGGTTTTTTTTTAATAATTCTACCTCTAAAGGGGTTAAAGAAGAATATTTATTCAGCACCCTAGTTATGTAATAAATAAGAAAGGATTTCTTTTATAAATCTACCTCTAAGGTCCGTGTAACACAAACTTTCTTTCCTCTAAATAAGGAAAGAAAGTTTGTGTTACACGGATTTAAAAAAAAATTCTCGCGAAGGGTTGCTTAGCTTAGTCAAACATTTTACTAAAGATTTCAAAAAAAAAAAACTGTACTGGATCTTTTATACGATCTATTGTAGAATACACCATACTGGACATAATGTGTCTAGAGAGGCAATTGAAGCGAAACTGCGTTAGACATATTAAACGTCGTAATTTAGTTCTGGATCGTAACATTCCAGCTACTGAAATTAATTTAGACCAAAGACTAAAAGTTGTTATAAAATTAGTACATGGTATACAAATAGTTGGTGACTTCTTCTAAGTTATATTGATTTTGCATGTTGTAAAGGCTCCTTTGCGTGGGTGAGATGAAGTTTTAAATCATGCGTGAAACAGGAAATAAAGAGATCCGAACATTTTCCGCGTTAGAGTTGGCGCCTTAGGAAAATGATTCTGGCACAATAATATAATGATAAGAAGTGCTTTGTTTTTAATATTATTTATGCTTTTTTTTGGTTGGTGGTTCCTTCTAATCATTTGTGGTTATATATTGTTGTTTATGTATAAATTAGTTGCGGAAAAATTTATTATTTTATACTATAGAAAGAAAGGTCTCATGTGTAAAAGTAATGTTGGTTTTCCTGGAAAAGCTTTATATAAAATAAATTAAACCTCAAGGGATATAAGAAATTCTTGGTAGAAGTTGATGCTATTCGCTGTTAGAATTATATGTGGTCAACCTGTAAGTATATTTCGCCAGTGTGCGCTGGTACACTATACGACTATTCTATACAACTAGCGGTCACATAACGGGCGTGGCAGATGTATGGCCCACTAACGTTATTTTCTTCTTGAGGTTCAATCTCCTCTGTGCAGTTTGGCTATCATTAAGGCAATCAGTATTCGGTAATCAGGTTCGGTATAATCGGTTGGAATATTTAACTTCGGATCACTAGGTACTGAGTTCGATTTCTGGATCGGGCCAAGAACTTGTGTAGAGTATTCTTTCTTTAAAAAAATTAAAAATATTAGGAAATTGGAAGGTGGCGGTGTCTTACCCTTTGCGTCATAGAGCAAGACAAGCACTCCGTCCTGATTATGGTGACTGGCATTCGTAATAAACGTTAATGTATATGTATTATGTATTTTATAATTATTTATGTATATCTATATATATAAAAGAGAAAGTGTGTATGTTCCGTATAGGCTCCGAAACGGCTGGACCGATTTCAATGAAACTTTCAGGGAATCTCCGAAATGACCTGGCGAGTAGTCCTCTAAAGTTTGGTGGCGATCGGAGCACTCCTATTTTTGAACTGTCAAACTGTCAAATACAGCTTTTATTTACTATGATGATATTCTATCGTTGGGTGTACATGGGTGTAGATAATGATCTTCTCCCGCTCGAGAAGAGAATAGAAGAGAATGAATACGGAGAGAAATAAATGATTTTATATATTATGAGACTTAAATTAAAAATTGATGTAAGTTTATTGTTTAAATAAAATCAAGCCAAATCTAGCCCGGCGAAGCGGGCTGGGTACACTAGTTATTCATAAAATTATCCATCAGTTATCTTAGAACCCATGACACAAGCTACGCTTACTTTAAGTGGTAGATGGCGATGTGTGTATTGTCGTAGTACTTATATTTATTTATTTTATAATAACCGGGGCCGACTCCTTAACATGGTGTCAAAGACCAGAGGGTGAGAATTGTTTATCAGAAAAACCCAATACCTAATGTTTTTTTCCGTCCCTTTATTTTATATATATATATACATACCTACTATATATAATATATATATAAACAAACTATATATAAAAATATGCTTATTTGAACAAAAATATTTTATCCTGAAAAGGCGTGTACGTTCACAAATATCCATAACTGTTTTAGGTAATACCCCGTATTAAAAAAGACGAGCTCAATTTCAAGGGTAATGCGTTTTTAATAAAACGCAAGCCCGACCCTGATAGTTATTGAGCTATTTGCGCGTTTGACTTCCAAATGAATATTGAAAGGTACGCGCAATTCAACGAGTTGGAACTAAATATGTGGTTCTGTGTAAAAACAATGTCAACGGTACATTACCGACGATGCAGTTTATAATTCAAGTACCTAGTCATAATGCCGTTTAAATCGATGATGTTGCAAAAACGACGGGATGTTATAAGTTTGACTTGTCCGTGCATATCTGTATGTGGCATCGTATTTCCCGAACGGTCGAACCGTTTTCACATCACATCACATCGCCATCTAGCCCCAAAGTAAGCGCAGCCTCCGTTATGGGTAATTAGATGGCTGATGAACATTTTTATGAATAATATACATAAATACTTACAATATACAGATAAACACCCAGACACTGAAAAACATTAATGTTCATCACACAAACATTTTCCACTTGAGGGAATCGAACCCACGGCCATAGACTCAGAAAGCAGGGTCGCTGCCCACTGCGCCAATCGGCTCTCTAAATGATGATATGTTATGATTTTATGTTTAATGATTAAATTGTTTTTTTCCACTACAAATATGCTGTTAATATCGTGACAAAAGGGCCCGAGAGTTAATTAATTCTGAGAGTAGACCCCCCGAGTGCCCCGTAGTGCGTAGGTGATAACAATGATGCCTCCAACCAGACAAAAATATTATAGAAAACGGAACTCTTAGTCGAACCTTATTTTTTTTTTCATTTAGCACAAAAACAAATAAAGAATACGTATAAAAGTAAGCAAGTAATACACTATGACCCTACATGTAGGGCCTGCATGTAGGGTCGAGGACGTCGAGTCCATGGAGCATTTGCTTTGTGAATGCGACGGATTGGCTAGAAAACCGTTGGACCTCTTGGGAGTGGCCTATCCACAACCAGAGGATTACTGTGCCTCCAACCTAAAAGCTTCAATCAAACTCTTAGAGTGGATATTTGAAGCTATTTAGGGTGAGGACGAGATACAAGGACGGGGCGAGCACAAAAGATCCGAAGAAGAAGGTCGAAGTGCATCCGCTGAAGCGGGCCTCATTACAAGATAGATAGATAGAAATAAGTAATAACATACTTATTACATAAATATTTATTCAATGAACCCTACATTAATGACCAAAATTTATGTGCGCATCGTAAACACCTAATGACGTTTAATTTTAAAGACTACCTGTATTGAAAAATAAAATAATTTTGCTTTAATTTAATTTTTTTGGAGGCTGTTTTTCTGATAAAACGTTTCATAAAATACTGTTTATAAATTATTTTAAACGGGTTCTTATATACGTCCTGACTCCTGAGGTAATGAAATAAGTACTTTTTCAAATTTATGAGTAGGTATAGATTCTAAAATCTATACCAACATTACAAAGAAAGTCTATCGGTACCACTCCGATTTGAAAAAAAAACATTTTTGCGTTTATATAACTTTATTAAACTTTACCTAATAACAGGAATCTATAATTGAGTGAAACAAATAGCTTTGTGAACAAAGCCTAAACATAAACAAGTTTTCAAAAGGCACCATTGTCACCATCATTATTGACGGCCGACTGGCGCAGTGGGCAGCGACCCTTCTCTCTGTCCAAGGCCGTGGGTTCGATCCCCAGAACTGGCAAATGTTTGTGTGATGAACAGGAATGTTTTTCATTGTCTGTGTGTTTATATGTATATTGTAATAATTCATAAAAATATTCATCAGTCATCTTAGTACTCATAACACAAATTACGCTTACTTTGGGGCTAGATGGCGATGTGTGTTTTGTCGTAGTATATTTATTATTATTTATTATTCTCAATCCATGAGCCGACCAACACAGGGCACTGGACTCCTCACAGAATGAGAAGAGTTTTAGCCATCATATGCATTTGAGAACGGTATGGAGTCCACAATCCACACCGGACAGTATGGAATACTCAGGTGTGCAGATTGCATCACGATGTTTTCCTTCAGCGTTAAAGCAAGTGATATTTAATTATATAATAATAATAATAACAAATTTATTTAATTCATAGTGTTGAAAACATTACAAATACTAATTTTACATAATTTATCTAAGATACAGTTTTCTTTATCAGATGATGCTAAATATAATAAATTAATTTAAAATGGTTGAACCAAAAACTAAGCTAAAATCTGGCGATTTTGTGGTATAGCTTTAGGATCTCTTCCTGATGGAAGGTATCAGTTATTGAACATAATAATTTATAACTATTAAGTGTTACAATTTCAAATAATAAATTTTTTTTTAAAAATTACTAACTATTATATTCATTTAATCAGTTTAATTTTTTATTTGAGTTAGGAGAATTGAGATAAAATATATAATTAATTGCTTGAATTACGCTGATTCAAAGATAGAGGCCGGGAATCAAACTCTGCCCATTCCAAAGCGACAACGAAGCTCTAATAAATAGGCTATTACCACTTCTGAAAAATAATAAAACAAACATCCAAAAAAGAAAACATGATTGAACGTTGATTTCATTTCTTAGTAACGATTTGAACAAGCCGAAATCTATTTTCAAATGAAGATTTGGCCTTCTCAAAACAATAATGCATCGAGTTGAAGACTGTAAGTCTTGATGATATACATGATATACTTATGTGGAATTTAACCAAATTGTCTCAAACCTGACGTCTATTAAACGAGTATCGTGCGTCGAATCGCGCGATCATTTACGTAAGTCGAACCGAATTCCGGACGTATCACGAATCGCCATCAATGTCGTATTCGCTGTAACATGCCGTAATTCAATTTAACGTTTCTAAAGACTGGCATGTGACCAGTCGGGCTGGATTAGAATTACTATTCACATGATATTTGTTGTTATAAATGAAGACCAGTGGGCTTACGAACGCTTTAAAGCAGTATTGTTTTCGGGGACTGGGCGTCTTACGGTGAACATATTATGAGGCTTAAAGGTGCAATTAAAAATCTTCGACGTGATTGTATAGAAGCAGGTGTTACTTTACTTTTTCATGATTTTTAGCAAGAGTTTCATGATTAGAATTTCATGATTTTTAGCAAGAACATTATTAAGCTTAATTTGCTATAATCCGCCAATCGAAGGAGAATCTGTATGGTGAACTTATCAATTTCTTCAATCTTTATATTCCGCACTATACAGTTTTCTTTGGAAGATTGATTTGGTATATCTTTGCTGTAAAAGAAAAATGAGGCTTTGAAAGTGGCTACACCTAAATACAAACATATGTATATAAAATAATACAAAATTAGTTTATTTTAAGTAGGCTTTCTCTATAAACACTTTAGAAACGTCAAGTACGGCGTTTGTAGTAACTCTACCACTGAGAAGAAACCGGCAAGAGATTCAGTTGCTCTTTTCCAACATCAAAAACCATTATCGTCGGTAACATGGCTTGTGAGTTGATGTTCAACCTCTGCAGGCATTTTAAACCGTTGAGCTTATTTATTTACATTTAAAAAAAAGTACGAAAAAAAACCACTTTGTAATACAACTAAAAAAAATTGAGAATCACCTCCTTTTTTGTTAGTTTTAATGAATATAAAAGCTCTACTTCTTCTTGCCCTTATCCTAACTTATGTGGGGTCTTGACATTTGGGAGTCTGCCTTAAACTAGATAATGAACTTGTTTTTTTTGTTTTGGCAAAACTATTAGGACCGACCGCCTGTCTGTCTTTAGCACTAACGATAAAAAAATTACCATCCGACAATACATTTCAAAAACTAATGGGCCACGGAAGTCCCTTTAAAAGACTGTAGAGCTAACAACTTCGTCAGGGACGTCAATAAAATCGATACCCGGATGTTCACGGGTTGGCAGCATAATGAACTTCGTAATTGTTAGATGCCATGTTTCCAATTAACGCAATTACTTCCCTATTTAATCGATCAATGTGAACTGTCGTGTAAAACTAGGCTTGCTTTCTTGCAAATAAATATGTAACATTTTTTTTTTTTAATAAGGCTAACAAGAACTATTACATTTTGGAGTCGTTTGCGAGCCTCCGATAACGAAATCCTAAGCACGTTGGCAGAGGGTCTGGACTGCTCGATTTTCAAGCTTTCAGTGCACCATGGGGCTTATAGAAAATAAACTTTAGTGATTTTGTAAAGTTTAGGTATAAGATAACCCATAAACTATGACGAGCTATGTAATTATTATGACGGACGTGAGTTTGCAATATTTTTATATTGCAATACTGTTACTTATTTTTATTATTTTGTTATTTAATTTATCTGTTTATATTTTAATAACTGGGTTTATACCTTTCAATAAAGATTATTAATGGTATATGTTTATTAATGGTAATCGGAACGACAGAATAAGAATAATATTTGAATTAATCCAAAAGTTTGGCTGATTTGTAAGGATGTTTGCCTTATGGCTTCGGCCGTGTCTTGTTACCACCTTACCGACAAAGATGTGTCGCTAAGCGATTGGGCGTTCCGGTGCGATGTCGCGTGGAAACCGATTAGGGCTACCTATGGGTTATATTTAACTGCCATACCCCCTATTAAAAGATTTGATCGCTACCACTCCGATTACTCACGTCACTGCGGAGCCCGCAGACTTTGACAATTGAAAGTGTCTGTCAAACCTTTTTTTGAAATACTAAAATGTTCACTATAGCTAACTTCAGGGTGTCGGTTTTTTGTGACGGCACATCGTAAAAATTAACGCTCCTAATTTCATCTCATTCAGCATATTGAGTAACAACAATCATTTAGCATTTTCTTGAGCCAGAATAAACTAAAGTATCAAAGAGCTATGTCGTCGCCTTTCGCATAAACATAAAACACCCAATCTTACATGCCGGCCCAGTCTACCATACCTACTAGCTGTTTCCCGCGACTTCGTTTGCGTTTTCTGTTGGTTTTTAATATCCTCCGAGAACTGTTGATTTTGTTAATCTAGAAAGTGTCAAATATAAGCCCTTACATACAAAATTTCGTCTGCATCTTTGCTCTGAAACCGTTCAAAAGTAATAAACGCATTTTTTTAATATCCTGGTTCCTATTCCCGGGGCCGTTTCCAGATTAAAAAATATCCTTTGCCCATGTTTAGGGTTCAAGTATAATATTATAGTTATCATTACGAGAGCAACTGCTGCGTTTCTTACAGACTTCTAAGCTGTACCATCTGTTTTATCCAAACTGTTGGTAGAGAGTCACTACAAACAGACTTAGCGTTACAAAAGAACTTATAATTAATATGACCTATAATATTAATACTTGAAATAAATGAGTTTTGCTTTATTTTTCTTTCTTCGTCAAGATAAAAAGTAAAACCAGAAACACTGACATGCATTTATAATATTAGCATAGTAAGTTAAGATACACAAAACAATACTAATATATTAAAAGATATAAACTTTCTAACGGTCTAAATTAAATTGCCTACGCGCTCCGTGAAATTTACTAACCGACTAGGGTTCTTATATTGCTGAACATTTCCTATACAAGGTGTACACTACTATACGGGAAAAGTCGGGCAATCTCTAGATCTAGCCAGAACTGATTTGTGTGTCGATAAACTCTAAGGGCAGGTACAAACTGTACTCTAAAATATTATATAATATAGGTAAGTGGTGATAACCTCGTAAGTACTTAGAGAAGAAGTAAGACTTCAGCTTTCCTTTTGTAGGTATTAAGATCGTTTCATCATCATCATCATCATCATTTCAACCAATTGACGTCCACTGCTCGACATAAGTCTTGTAGGGAGTTCCACAATCCACGGTCCTGGGCCGCTTGCCTCCAGCGGCTCCCAGCGACTCGCCTGATGTCGGCTGTCCACCTCGTTGGGGGCCGACCTACGCTGCGTTTACCGGTGCGGGGTCACTATTCCAGCACCTTAAGACCTTGGGGTCATGGCACAAAGCTCGGAGAACCGACTGATTTTTGCGTCAGTCCCTGCCCAGTTTGTGCCCTGCCCATTGCCACTTCAGCTTCGCGACTCGCTGAGCTATGTCGGTAACTAGTTCTTCTAAGGATCTCCTCATTTCTGATTTGATCACGTAGAGATGCTCCTAGCATAGCTCTCTCTATCGCCCGCTGAGTTACTCTGAGACTTCTTATGGCCCATAGTAAGCGACCACGTTTCGGATCCGTAAGTCATCAGATCGGAAGTTTCTACTATAAGCAAATTTTTATTTTTGCCGAAGTTAAAAGTTTTCTTGAAATAAATTTTCAATTTATATATTAAAAATATTGCCAGTCGTGTCATGGCCGCAAGCGTAAATTATATTGTATAGAAAGTCCTTGTTCCAACGAAGATTATTGATTTTTGTATTGATAACACACAACTGAGCAACTGATATTTTGTAATCAATGTGGCATAAATTATGTTTATATAGACGTGACGTCATAATTATGAATTCGGTGTTTCACCTGTCATAGCGGATCGCTAGATTTTACGGTTGAAAATAAATAACAATCTCACTGAGAATATAAATAAAACTACGTTTTTCATAATAGATAAATCATTAGATTAATACAATATTTTATTGATTCTTTGTAACAGTAATTATGCCTATTTCTTAAGTCAATCACCGTATAATCCCCACGCCTTTTTTAGTTTATCAATCGCATGTATATCAAAGAGTCATTTCAACGTATGTACCAAGCGTCATTTAAATACACCTAAGTGCCGTTTCAGTGTATCGTAGTTTAATTTCAAAGGTGCTATTTGGACGTCTAAGTGGCATTTGAATCTATTAGTGTAATATTCAAGTAAATATATTAAAACAATAATAGCTTTTCGGAGTTATGTGCGTTTTAATCATTTAAAAATCATTTGATTTTATATTTTTAAAATGCATATAAACATTTTCGGAACCGATAGGACTGCGACTCTCTGGCAATTTCTCTGGCAAATTTGGAATTATAAATTATACAAAAAACAATATGTTATCTATTGTTTCAAAGTGGACCTATAGAAAAGTAGATCGAAACTACAATGTTTCCTACTAGATGGCGCTACAGTCGCTATAAGACTTGTATATAAATGCATATACTAATTTCGGCACCGGAAGTTGGAGACAGGAGAGCCGTAGCTATGTGGTCAAAGCGCTCAGGCCGCGATTACCAGAGAAACGCAGTTTTAAACCCTGTCGGTTCCAAAATTTTTTAAATGCATTTTATTTATGTTTTATTTATTTATATTCTTATTCTAACACTATCATTACATAATACTTAAACCTAATGCGATAGTGTAGCTTTTTTTTTTACATAATCTTAACATTATAACATTTAATTACCTATTCGGGTAACAAATAACCCACATTGCGATCCTCGTGAATTCACTCAGAGCGCAACAATACAAATCACATTGCTCTGATATGACATTGAGGATGCGGAGGGCGCGCGTCATTCATTGGTGCCTCTTTTAATAAATTTTGAATTTATAAAATTAATATTTCCTCCGATTGTAGGTAAAACAATTATAAAAAATATAAATATCATTTGCTTTCACAAAGGTAAACATCGTGAGGAAACCGGCATGTCTGAGAGTCTACCAATCTCTACATGGCCATTGACCAGTCTGGTCATACGGTCTATACCATCCTCATTCTTAGAAGACTGCACTGTAGTGGGCTGGTGATGGGTTAATGATGATGAAGAGTCATATCAGAGCATTTGGTTTTATTCAGTAGGTATTAGAAATTCCCCGCAAATTCGCGTCGGTAAATGACAACGTTGCTTGGAAGCATCCGGCTCCGCTTTCATCTCTCACAAGATAGAAAAATGAATTTTGAAATGTAAAATGTAAATTGTTAATGTTGGAAAAGAGAAACTGCTGAGTTTCTTGTCGGCTTCTTCTCGGTAGAATCTGCCTTACGAACCGGTGGTAGAGTCACTACACACAGACAGAATTGACGTTTCAAAAGTGCTTATATTAGGCCTACTTGAAATAAAGGCCTACTTGAATTTTTTGAATTTTGGTATAACTGACTTCTGATAAGTTTCCCATGCAAACTTTTTTTCGCTTTGTATACCTATATTCGCCAAACGCGTCACATCGACCGCCTTTGCTTTATACTCCATCTGTTCGTCTAACAAGGGTAGCGAAGCGTGACGTAAATAGCGTGATGTAAAATGGAAAAATGTTTTTAATATCCACCTGGTTCAAACAAAACAACAAACTCTAGCTTTACTTTTAGTATAGAAAGTTTCCTTCGTAAAGATTACGCGTTCTCTTCCTAAATGGACCTAGGCTTTATGAACAACATTTTATTCTCTGCGGAGATTTATGAAGATTGTTACCGTTACTCTGAAATAAATTAACTTTGAAACAATAAATTATGCAGCAGTCAATACACTCCTAATGGAATGTCGGGTAAGCGTTAAATCTTTGTACCGGAGAGTTAGTTACGTGTACTGTATCGACAGGAACAAGCAAGACGAGTGTTACAGTACGCGTTGCGATATGGTCAAATTTAATAATGGCAAGCATTAATAAAAAATCTAATTTTAATATAATTTTACAATAACTTTCAAATAATAGCACATAATACTGTAAATAGTTAGATGGGTATATGAACATGAGCCCGTCAGGGCATTGCAGTAGGGTTCAACATTATTTTAATATTATTCCAAAATTAAAAATAATGACAAAACGCATATGTTACTTAGGTAATACATATTATCTTTTACTCGTAGTAAAACTCGAAATATTGAAGATATTAAAAAAATTAATTGTACGGCCCTCTACCGATACTGAACCCAAACCTTCTGTCGTTATTTAAAGATCTTAATTTACGTAGCAAATAAGGACATAAATGGGAAAGTGAGTTGGTTGTATTGTAAAAGCGGCAACCGAGCCACTGATTTAAGTGAATTTTGGCTTAGATACTTTATAGCATGGAGCGTGGCTAACGACGTTCAGTTTACATAGAATAGATTTTAAGCGAATCTCTGTGAAATCTATACATATAAAGCTGAAACGAATTCCGTGCTCACACACATAGTGATCTGGCATACCCTGGTTTTCTAAAAGCCACTAAAATATATAACGAATTGACATATCTAGCTGCAACACCAACACGATCCCTTTCACCGCCCCTCTGCCTTAATTAACTCAAAAACCTATTCCTATGCCGCATTACGCAAGCAACCCGCCGATAACGCACAGAAACACATTGTTATATGAGAAACGATGAATGATTGAACGTGTATTAAAATTTAAGTTACCGACACATTATTGTGTGAAAAGGCGTTCTTTGTATTTTCAGGTAACAAAATATATTTAGAAAAATAAATACACTTCTATAAAAACTTAGACAGGGTTGGCGCGTCTCGTGATTACATAAAACGAGAAAGACATACCTCAGTGCTCTGATAAACTCCGCATAAGGTACGATTTTACACAAAGCGTTTAACCATATTGCAATTCAAAACACGACATCCAAATCTGTAACAATATGGTAACAATCTAGCCACCACCATATATAACGAATTGACATATCTAGCTGCAACACGAGCACGGTCCCTTTCACCGCCCCTCTGCCTTAATTAACGCAAAACCGATTCCGATGCCGCATTACGCAAGCAAACCGGCGATAACGCACAGAAATTCATTGTTACAAGCAAAGCGGTGAATGTTTACATGTATTAACGTTTGGCGATGACTTTCAAGACCATTAAAATTGTTTTAAACCCCGGATGCAAAAACGACGGGTTGGTAAGAGTTTGACGTGTTTTGTTTGCAGAGAGCAGGTAGATGCTATAAAATTGAGAATACTCTGTGCATACTCTGTATGCACGCCACTGCCTGTGGCATTGAATTTCCAAAACGGATGAACCGATTTGGATTTGTTTTTCTTTTGCTTCCAATTGGAATTAGTCGGGAGTGTTTTCAGCTGTGTGATGGAAATTTCCACATCCCATTGTTGGGGTAGTTTTATTTTTCTTAATCTTTGTTAAAATATATTATTTATTATGGTTTTATTATTTTTATTATGAGGATGTTTTATAACTTGTAAGTGCGCCGCTGGCTTAATAGGGAAACCCCCGTGTTAACACATAAAGTATCACTTAAAATATAATGTGGTTTTAATAAATTAAAAATAAAACCGACTTCAACATATGCCCAAGAAATAAAAAGCAAAAAATAAACTTGTTTCTACCATCGATCCAATTAAATTTTAGGACACAAAAGCTACGCCATTGTGACCTAAATATGATAGTTAGATATATTCCCTCGCGGACTTTTTTGTAGGTAATAATGAGAACTTTAATCATGCAGTACATATTTTTTATGTATCATCAATACTTTTCTCAGCGCACGCCAAATAATGAACTTTATAGGCAAAATTTGGTATTTTGGCTTACATTATTGTTGATTTTTTAATAACAGCTCGACCGATTTCGATAAAATTTTAATGGGAACACCTGGAAAGTATGCCTTTTAAAACAAAAAAGAACTTATCAAATCGGTTAAAGCGTCTTCGAGTAATTGGGTAACATACATAAAAAAAAAGATTCCGACGAATTGTGAACCTTCTTCCTTTCTGAAGTCGGTTAAAAAGAAGAAATTTCAATTATTTCGGGTGTACGTATTGTAATATTCTAAGTTTTTCATATCACCAATCAAAGGTTACACATGTAGTAGTACTATCCTTGTTTAACACTTTCGGATCTGATGGTTAATAGAGAAGCATTGCATATAAACAAAGTAAAATTTCGCAGCAGGGCATGCAGGGAATATGTCCATTGAAATGTAACCATGTGTCTATCAACCTGCAGGGCTAGCACAGGCAGGAGACAAAAATTATATCCCCAGATTATATAAAGAACGGGACCAGGGAATAGAAGAAGCTTACCCCCGTTTATTATAACACAAATATTATCTTCGCCAGTGAGAGTTGATAAAGCTGTGGGAGAAGATAAAGTTTTATCCTTTCCTCCGGGATATAATTGTCTCCTGCCCATGCCAGCCGTGCTGAGGCGTATATGTTAAGCCTTTGTGGTTGTAATTACACCGGAAACCACGCCTTTTAATACGTTACACAGCATTACTGCTGGGCGGCAGAATTCAAAATAGTGGAAATACTTCCCTGGATAAACTCTGGTACCAAAAGCTCTACTACTCGTACACTTAATTATTTGATCGAAATATTTTGTATCGCCTAGATGTTTATTAACTTCATACGGATTAATCATTATGTTTACGAGTATTTACGGAAGTTTTCCATAGACCGTATACTTATACCTTACCCTTAAAAACTCACCCCAGCACGCACCTCACTTGCTTTAACGGTAAAGGAAAACATCGTGAGGAAACCTGCGTGTCTGAGAGTTCTGCATAATATTCTCCAAGGTGTGTGGAGTCCACCAATCCGCACAGAGCAAGCACGGTGGACAACGGCCTTAACACCTTCTCATTGTTGGAGGAGAACCGTGCTCTGTAGTGAGCCGGTATTGATGTGAAGATGATTGTATGAAATTTCCATTTCTATTTCTATATTCTATTCCGAAAATACATAAGAAAAACCATACTTAGCCGTTTATGTATAATAGTAGTTAAATCGAATAAAAAATATTTTTTTCCTTCTTCTATATAAATACAAATTATACCACGCAATCTAACTGGAATGTGAGTGATAATGCATTCTAAGACTTTTAGGGGTGTGGCAGTTATATTAAACCCATACTGCAAATCCGTTTCTACCTTAACCAAAAATTTGCCACGGGCGCAGTAACCACCTGATGTAGGTACCAGATCAAAGATAATAAATTCCCTTATTGCCGATGCCGGGGCTCGAACCTGGGTCCTCACACTTACGAGACCACAGAACTTAAGGACACACACACAGGGAGTAAACAAGTAAGTACCTATTTATATAAGGTACCAGCACCGTGTTATATGTTTCGAAGGCACAGTCAAAGCTATAGGCTAGTAAACGAAACAACAATCTTTAACCTTATCAACTAGATCCTGCCCCACGTCCGGATCGTCTTGACCTCGACTTTTCATGGCTTGTCCACGTTTACTGTGTAAACTGTAAACTCGTTAACGTAGCCTATAAATGATCCGCTGGTTTGCATGTTACCTTGTTCAAGTGCCTACTAGCGAAAATTAGCTATTGGGCCCTCAGCCCAAAAAATCATACCGAACACACATTGAAAAAATATATAGTATCGGTACCAACAAATATTCTCAACGGGGAACATAAAACTACTTGTATTCCGGCACTAAAGCTTACTTGATCATTGATTTCAACACATGGCTCAGTATAATTAAGTAATTTTTTATTTTTGTGTTTATCCGTAAGTATATTTATTCAAATTTCAATTCAAATATTCTTTATATGATACCCGCCTCTTCGTTCGCGTCGATTAAGGTTTTTTATTACCGCAGGAACTCCCTTGATTCCCGGGATAAAAAGTAGCCTATATTCTATTCCAGGCTACAATATATCTCTGTGACAAAGTATCATACCAAATTTCATAGCTGTCTGCCCGCGACGAAGCTCGTAAACAATTTTACTAACTAACGGAACTACGGAAACGGGATAAAAAGTAGCCTATGTTCTTTTCCAGGTCAAATGATAAATGCATGACAAATTTCATCCAAATCCGTTCAGCCGTTTTTGTGTGATTGAGTAACAAACATCCACCCTTTCACATTTATAATATTAGTAGGAGAGTAGGATTAATTTAGGCCTATCATAGGCACTTATGAAGCGTTCATACATATATGTTTACATAATTGTGTAATGGTTATAACTTCGTTCAACAACTTGAACCTAAAGCTACGAGAGGTCCAAACGCGGCCTGGTCTAAGAAGAGCTCACAACAAACTTAGCCGGGCAATTATTTTCATATCATCATCTCATAGTCAATTAATATTTAGCTATCAAATCCACACTCAAGCTTTTTATCGTTTAAGTTATCCGTAATATTATAATTGTACAGAGACACTCATTCGGTAACTTTTTATAAATAATATACAGTTTCTCTTGAATAAATTATTAATTTTAAGTAGCCTGATAGCCAGCCAGCTACTACTACTTCAGAGTTATTTCATCCAAACAAAATATTTGTTACTTCTAATCATGGTGTTGATGTTGACAACCAAGGATTATGGTACAATGTATGCATTTGCCAGAAATAACTTAGTTAAGTTAGTCATATGTCTATGACTTTTTACAGACAGCGGCCTATTATATGTCTGTGGCATGCCGGCAGCTACCTAGACATCCCGTGGCGTGCAGCTGCAAGGAGCCCACTCTCTAGCCGCTCACGACCCGATATCCCTTCATCTGGCACTAGTTATATCATACGGAATTGGGCAGTGATTGCTATCAGCCCGCCTCGGTCTATATTTATTGCAAAAAGAAGCACCCAGAAGTCACACCTATGTAAGTGTAGAAACTAAAACTTTACTCATTAGGAAATTGGGAAAATAGTTTCAGTATTTATATACGTTTGACTCACCAACATATCGTGAGCGGCGGCGTGGTATGGGCGAGCGTCGTTTCAAGCTCAGGTCCACGGGTTCCAACTGTATGGGCGGCTCGCATGCCTAGAACAAAAACATACTTTAACTAACAACAACAAACTTAGCCGGGTGTTAATTTTGTTATAACTTACATATCATCTCAAATTGTCATTTGAAAATATTTAAGAATCAACCTGGTCAGAGCAATAGTTCACACCCAACCTTTGTTATCATTTATCTAATCCTTTATACTATGATAGGAATTCTATAAAATTAGATATCAACCGGTAATTTATTGTAAAATTATATACAATGTTCTTTAAATGAATTGCTTATTTTGCGTAGTCTAGTGTATTGCACTACTATAAAATTGAATAGTATTTTTAATTTTGACCCAAAATTTAATATATAACAAAGAGAAACGTATTTCAACTTTTATTTGGACTCGAAAACATTTTACCACATAATCAAAAGCGGATAACCATGTAGTCAGAAAATTTGGCAGCACTCAATGCGTTAACTGAGGATCGTAATCCTTCTTCTCATTGGAAATATATAATAGAGTGGATAAACCTACATTTATTGCAGGAAAATAGAAATTACCGATAGAAACTTCGACGCGTTACATATTTACGCGGGCGCACCGTTATATTGTGGACATTTAATTTCAATAAACTTATCTTATTTATGGGCTTATGAAAGTTTTAATGGCGCCATAAAGTTCAATATCATGATATGGTATTTAGGACTTGAGGTATCACATAAAGTAAGTATGTCGGGAGTGTGTATGGTTTTCAAAAGATAGTAAAACTATTTATTACTAATATACAAAGTTTACTACACCATATAAAAATTAAAACATTAATTTATTCATTTAGAAATAACAATATTCAAATATTTCCTTCTGTTGCATGAATAAACCGTAATTTATTGAATTGATACAGCCGCGCCGCATCATGCCGCTGATACTAGATACAGGATATTTCTTTTACACCAAACTATTAATTTAATTTTCCTATATTTTTTACCAATAAATTGTAGCTGATTTTTGTATATTTGTATGTAATATAATGAACGAATGTCATCGGAGGGTGTTAAAAATATTAAAAATACTTAGGAAAAATATTTGCTTATGGCAGTATTTATCAATGTTTTTTTTAATTCCACAAGTTAGCCTTTGCCTGCAATCCTCGAATCGCCTTCTACGAAGCTTTGTACCTGAACATTATATCGCTTGCCAGCACGTCTTTGTCGGTGGGATGGTAACAAGCCACGACCGAAGCCTCCCAAAGGAACATACCAGAGAAAATAAAAATTTCCAAATTGTCCATGCTGTTGGAACCCAACACATAGGACCACAGCGCTCACCACTTTGCCGGAGAGTTGAATACCCGCTCCGCTTATAAAACCTATGCCTCTCGCACCATACGGTTAGTTTCAAGAAGATTATAGTGCACTCGTTTCTACATTAAGCCAAGGACGATCGTGCACCACGCCTTATAAGTCGCTTATATAGGTTAGCCAATGTTTATAAGCGCTTGTTCACATACAACTAGCGACTGCGACCGCTCGAGTTGCACGCTTTTCTGGTGTCCTAGCTGGTGTCTCCGATTTATCCGCGACTTAGCTACTGCTTAATCAAAAATCATTTCGATCCCTTGCTCAATGAAAAACACCTATCCCACCTATGCCCTATAACCGTACATTTTTCCGAAATATGTCTATGTGCCAAATATTATTCAGATACGTTCGACAGTTCAAAAGTCATACAATAAAAAAATTACTTAATATACCTATTTAATAAGAGTAATACATTATTCCTCACCTGACCGGCTTTATTTTGATGCATTTTCAACGGGAAGGACACAACTGTTGTCGTATTAAGCTAATAACAAGTAGTAGTAACCTAAATAGGTAATTATTTACGAACTGTGATCTTTTTGACCGATAAGAACATATTTTTCTGAATCTTTTTATACCTCCTTCCATGTGAAGTTTTCTTTTTTATGTGTGTTTTGTAGAGACAAAAAATTTATTTATTTGTCAATTCCACAGATGTAAGCCATTAAACAGAATTAATAAATAATATATAAGGAACAATTGCACTTCACTAGGGCATTAAAACATTCAAAAAAGGCGCGTAGAAACTTGTGAATATTAATAGAATAGAATAGAAAGGAAAATACAAAAGTTCTACTTAAAAACTGCAACAATTTTTTTTGTTGTAGTAATAATTGAAGCGGTGATTGCCCAGTGGCTAGGACTTCGAATTCACTCCCGGATCCCCGCACGCACCTCTAACTTTTTCTTTTCTTTAAAAATTTATGTGTGTTTTAAGCAATTAAAATATCACTAGCTTCAACGGTGAAGGAAAATATCGTGAGGAAACCTGCATGCCATGAGAGTTCTCCATAATGTTCTCAAAAGGTGTGTGGAGTCCGCCAATCCACACTGGGCCAGCTTGGTGGACTAGAGCCGTAATCCATTCTCACTGTAGGAGGAGACCCTTGCCCTGTAGTGGGCCGATAATGGGTTGATATGATGGTGATGAACAATTGACGGACCAAGGCTCATGTCCCAGTAATTACACTAGTAACCACGTTCTTCAGACTGCAATACAGTAATGCTGCTTGTCATCAGAAATAAGCATCGCCGTAGCATTTCCGCCTTGCCACAAATAACTCTAGTACTAAAATGACTTAAGCTAATCCGCCCCGCTTATCACTACGCTATAAAGCACACCACAAATAACTCAAATCAAGAAGAGTCGTGCAATCATTGCGCAAAGGACGATCGTGCACCACGCCTCTTACTCGTAATGCCACTTATAGCAGGTTAGTACGTTTGGAACCTTATTGACTTGGAATGGATGTGTGACGTCATTTAATCTATTGTGTACAATTTGTTCCATTTCTTATAAGGATATCGTGAGTGATCCATCAATGAAGGGAACGTTAGAGCGAATTTTAAAGATATTTCTGCGCCAAACACGAGACGCATCAAAGATGCCGCTAATTGTATTTTATTACATTTAGAACCTTATTGAATTGGAATGGACGTGTGAAATTTGTTACTTTGATCTAACGTGAACCTTTTGTTTCATCTCTTATAAGAGCAACGTTAGTGATACATCAAGGAAGTAAGCAATCTGGACTAATATCATAGGTAATTCTTTATGGTGAAGCGGTGATAGCTCAGTTATATGAGCTCGACTTCACTTTTGGGGATGCAAGTTCGAATCCCAGCACGGACCTCTAATTTTTCTAAACGCACATAGCGTTTTGATTAATTAAAAATATCACTTGCCTCGACCGTGAAGGAAAGCATCGCGTCGTAGCCTGTATGCCTGAGAGATCTACATATTGTTATTATAAATTATAAAAAAGGTAAAGATATGTGAACTCCACCAATTCGCACTGGACCAGCGTGGTGGACTACGGCCTTATCCCCTTCTCATTGTGTGAGGAGACCCATACCCTCTGGAGGGCCGGAATGGGTCGATATCATGATGATGATGATGATGATTATGGTGGTAGTAATCAAAATTTTCACAAACGAAGTCGCACTAACTAGTAATTACTTATATTATAGCTAAATGTGAAAGTATCTTAGTTTGTTTGTCCTTCCTGCACACCCTAACTAAGCAACCAATCAACTTGTTTTTTGGCATAGAATTACTTAAAAAGACGGAAAGTAACATAGGCTTATTATTATCCCCGTAAAATAAACAATTGCCATGCGATTTATAAAAACCGTGACCGGGCGCGAGCCCGGGCGACAGCTATTATTTTATATTTGCATTTAAATGCATAAACTAATCAACCAATTTATCACTCTTAACTGCGCATTAAATTAAATAATTGTTATTGTTCGGTAAACATCCCAAAAACTTTGGATTACAAAAAAGAGAGTAGTTACTTCCGTATAAATCTGTCGCAATGTTTAATAAGAGTAAGCGAATAAACAGATATAAAACATAGATGCTTTTTGCGTCATTGTTTTATGTTGTATAGAGAAGGGAAAAGATAAATGACTGAAATACCGTTTCATATTTATTTTCTTTTGCAAATATGGTTTTTTTTTTTAATTTATAATCAAGAATCGCTCATACTGATACCGCACAAAACTAATTTGAAGACGCGTTGCACATCCTTTTACGTAAGTGGTCGTGCCATAGTGCCACGCCCGAGGTTCGTTTGCATCAATAAATAATTGCAGATGCATTATAAAATAGTAGAATGTAATATGCGATTTTAATTATGAAATTATGAAAAACTAAATCGGACCATGGCTTCCTTCGCCAACTTTACTTAGATATGGGGAAAGTGAGTGAAGACACATAGATACCTAAGTAGGTACTTACCGAATATTGATACACCGCAACAATTAAATTAGTAGGTTTTAAAATAATAATGAATATAACTATATTGGTGTTTTAAATTTGTACCATACCATACACAATCTATTATTTAACTTCTATGAGAAAAAAAATCGTACGAATAATTTGCTCTGTTGCTGCTTCAAAGAAGCACAAACCAACAAACACACTTTGATTGTATAATAAAAGTAAGGATATGGATACAATCAATTTCAAATGATTAGGTGCAAAACTGCAATACAATCACACGCACACACATACATATTTTAAAACTAGAAGAGAACCGCGACTTTGTGTGGAATTGTAAGTTATCCGTGTACGATGCCCGCGTAGAATTTCTATTTCCCTGTTCGTATTCTTATCGGATTTTTTAAGGTTCGTGCAAGGACAATTTTTATACGAAACGATCATTCACAAAGTCTGGTGGGACCAAGCCTTGCCTATCTAGCGACCAAAACGTGCCTTCAAGAAATTTAGCAAAATTGCACTCAAAGGACTAACTTATATAGAATAAAAAAAAGAAAAAAAAAGTGACATTTTATCACTGACTGACAGAATCACTCGGTGTGCGTAAACTGACAGTAATACCCACCTCAACGCTTCGCTTATGAGGCGTGCAAAAACCGCTCATTATAGCACTCAACCTTTTGGAACGAGCATATTATATTACACGTAAGTTCGGATCGTGCCAAAGAAACATGCCCGAATGTGCACATCAATAAATAATTACAAACATATTATACATTTTTATTGAGTTAACTTATGCAAATGTAGCAGAGATAGATAATAATATAGCCTAGGAACCCACATAGAATAGATTTCAAAATGAAACATTAAGAAATTTATGAAAACCGTAATTAAAAGAAAAGCAGAATATAATTTTAAACAATTTCTCCACCTTTGAAAAATCTATTTCTGTTGTGATCACGGCTTTCAAACTATGCATACTAAGTATCGGTATTTTACCGTTTATCGTTTACATACAGTATTTTTAAATATTATGTAAAACATAATATGCATTCAGAAGCACTCAATGATCTTTTCCTCGGTCCTCTAGTCAGCGACTTCCTTATGACTAATTTGGATGAATTTCAATGTTAAATAAATTGTTCTTCATTTATACATAAGATAGTTTTTATTCCGGAAATCTTTACAATATTGCTGCTTTCATCTTCTTTTACGCTGCAAGAAACTATAGGAATAAATAGACAACAGTTATATAAATAAAGCTCCGTTTTGCTGTTCAGATAAAGATTACTAAAGTAGCTTCTATTATTTATACCCGCTATCACTAACACCGCACTAATGTATATCAAATGAAGGTGAGTCGTGGATCACTTACGCAATGTATCATTAGTGACGATGGAATAGTGACCACTTTTATAAATAATCTTAAATGTGAAACCTTGGTAAATCATCGACAAAAGTATTTTATTTAATTTGAGTTTATTACACCGTATAAAGCTTAAACCAATAGCCAATACATTTTAGAATTGTAAAAAATATTTAGGTATATAACTAAAACTGAACTTTCATTTTTGTATTTTAAAATCTAACTTTGCAAAATAAATATAAATTACATTACTGCCTATTTTTAGTTATGATAAATATAAATTACAGCTGCAGTAATGAAATAACTAGTACTGTTTCTACAACACGGAACATAAGGTTGAAGATGAGAGAGTGAACACATTACGTTGCGTAAACTCTGACTGGTGGCTGGCGGGCGCCACGCCTTTACTTTGACTAAATCGAGCCATTATCACCGACCGACACGTAACAAATTCTACCAATCACTTTTAGGATTTTCTTAAATAATTCTATATAACTGTGTAGCAATAAAACTGTTACTGGTCGAATTCTGTACATTGAAGATATTAAAAAAAATATGAAAGTACTCTATAAAATAAATTAGGTACAGTGTTGGTTTCAGTATCAGTGTATCATCTTGATCTCAGAGAATTTGAGGAAAAACAATTGGAAATTATTAAACATAGGAAAGGGAAGTTTGAATTGCAAGACGAACAAATCAATTTATTAACATCACCTTTAAACATATTCAGAGCTACTAATGAGGTGGGAGGGGCTTAAATGGATAAGGTCGGTAAGACAGGTATAAAAGGCGACACATTTGACGTATTTTTTGAAGGGCCCCGATTTCTGACGTCATCCGGACGTGGATCCTTACCACGGTCACGGGGGCGTTCGGACTAAACAATGATTAGTCCAAAAGTCCACCAACAGTCAGATTAACGTCGAACCGAGCCGAGGTCCGAGTCCTCGCAGGAGGCACCCTCGGGTCGACGTCTCCCATACTCCCCCCGATGTCGTCGAGCCCTGGGGCTCTTCTCATGGCGAGCTTTCGCGCTCGCCCCACTCCCCCGGTGACGCCGTAGCAACCCCTTAGGTGGTTATCGGCAAGTGTCCTTCCGAAAAAGCAAAAGCGTATTTTTTAAATTTAACATCTCCTGAGGATGCCCCGATGTCTGAGCGAAACGAGCGAGGGTACATTGTTGGTGAGGAGTATAAAGATTAAAGAAACTATAAATGACACCATACATATTCTCCTGCTTTTCGCGGAGTACAGCTAATTAAGCTTGATTTTCATAATATACCAAATTATCTTTCAAACTTTAAAAGACGAGCACGCATCCATTTACTGACTTGGGTCATAGTTTCTTACCCAGCGCTATTAACTATTACAGTGTATTATTTGTTGTAGGGAGTTCAAAGTATTTATAGGTAAAACATGAGCGAAGGTTTCATACAGGAAATAAAGGAATAGTGGTTGATTAAAGCTCCAGAGAAAGAACAGACATATTATTAGTCCACAACTCATTCGTTTGCTTAAATATGTTGAAACACTATCTGTACTTAATATAATAGGTTTCTATATTTGGCACCTGATTTACATTTACATTTACATTTGGTATCTGATTTATTAGACTAGGCAGCAGTACGCTCCGTCCCGTTATTTACGCGGGCGAATCCGCAGGGCACATCTAAATATTAAATTAAAAGTTAACATAATAATAAACCAAACTTTAAGGTATCTTTAAAATTTATTAAATAAACAATTTCCTGTAATATGTATATTTGATCTCTTACAATAGGTGTGTGGTGTCAGCTTTATATTGTTCTTGTATATTCACATGAACCCGCTCCGATTATGAAATCGTTACAACTACCACCGTACATAAAAGATTGAAGATGTTTCGTGCTTAGTTGATTGCGCAAACTTCGATCGTGTGCTGGCGCCACGCCCGTATGTCAGTTAGAAATGACTATATTGGTGCGAGAGTGGTGTAGCTAAGTTTAGAGAGCGCAAACCCTTCTATTAAAAGAAAGAAATAGTAGAGCTTTTTGTGGCAAAGCTCCTCCGAGGAAGTAATACCACCATGCTTATTTCTGCCGCCAAGGCCAACCTGATGGGCCTGGTTTCCTGTGAATTATAGACACATAAGGCTTAACACGGACACCTCAGGTTGATACACTTTGTGGGATAACACATCCTTGCATGTCCTGCGAAGTGGTGCTCTGATTTTTTCTTACCATCAGTCGGGCCATCTGCTAAGTCCCGTCAGCTATTACAAGAAAAAAAAAATATGCCACACATTACGATTTAAAAAACCTCAGGTGCCTATAATTATCAGGTGCAAACCCGGTGCTTCCACTTCTTGAGCATTGAACACAAGCGCCAGGATTACGCCAGTCATGTATGGTACAAACTGGTAAAAGTATCCGGCTCAGCATTGTTCTTCATGGGCCATCAACCATAAAAGCTTGCAGGGATAATTTTCAGTTTTGCGTTAATGAGACTTCGCTTAAATAAGTCAGTTACTGATGGATGGCATTGTAGTTCCGCAACTGGTATTTGCCTTTCCTACGTACTTCAGTGTCCAGTGGCCACATTAAGCTACTATACTGTACACTACTCTACTACAGAATAGGTACACATTAATAATATTAAAGTGTATCTATAAAATCGAATTCGTTACCCAAATTTTTATTCTGCCTGTACTTTTATTTCCCAAGAAACGGATAACCTTGACTTTTAACACCATTTAACATTAATTAAGCTAATGATTATGATACTGTATCTATGATGTGATATTTAAGTAAAATTATGAGAGTTAAGGTATCGGTACTTATCTAAAACAAAGCAAAATAGTTTGTATGAAAGCGATCATATCTGAAACTGCCAATCGGAAGTGACAAATCTTTTTATGCATTTGATAGCGCAGTTCTCTAGTGACGTTTTTTAGGCTATTAAACATTACGATTAGCGTCTGAGGATTCAACTCAAGAGCAGGCGCTATGCGATGAAACACATAGCCGTTTGGCTTGGCAGGGATTTTACACACAGTAACAAGCGGCGCTACGTTATTTTCGGAGAGAAGCCATCCGGAAGACTTTTATTGACATAAATCCGCTACGACTATGAAATCGCTTAAACTATCACCCTAGACCTCACACATAAGATAGTATTGAAGATGTTTCGTGCATAGTAGATTGCGTAAACCTCGATTTGATGCGATCGTGCGCCGGCGCCACGCCCGTATATCACTTTACTATGTTGCACGCGAAGATATAAATCGTTTTACTCGCCCTGACACCGTAAAACTATGCCAGTGCATTCGTGTTTGATGCCCATCGGTAGGTTACCCCTGCAAGACTTCATTGTGTATCTATATTTATAAAAGGAAGTTGTGTTAGTTACACCATTTATAACTCAAGAACGGCTGGACCAATTTTTATGATATTTGATTTTTTGGATTTCACTAAGAACGGAATAGGATAATAAGTATTAAAATATATATATAGTATTCATCAAAAAAAATAAGATTAGCGGTACGAAGTTCGCCGCGACAGCTGGTAATATTATAAAGAGGAAAGATTATTTTGTTTGCTTGTCTGTTTGTACCCAATAGGCTCTGAAATTATTGGTCCGATATTAACCCTTCTTCTTCGCCAAAAGAAAGCTTTACTACCACGGAGTAACAATAGCTATATTAATTATTTAAAAAAAATGGAGATCATCAAGACGATTGCAATAATGTAAAACCAAAGTAGCAAAATTTTGTCTATACAATTCATTAGGTACTTGGCGCTGAGAAAACAATTAATGATACTAAAAATTATGTACTACATGATTAAATTACTCATTATTTATTACCTACAAAAAATCGGCGAGATAATATTGTATCTACCTATCATAGTTATGTTATAATAGCAGCTTTTCTGTTCTAAAATTTTATAAGACCGCCGGTAGAAACAAAAGTGGGTTACATTATTATCTCAGAATTCATTCTTATTGAAATAAATAGCCCTATCATCAAGGGAATTTATATAGCAGTAAAATACTTTTTAATTCATTCCAATCGGCCATTTCATGTAGATCGCATTCAGCAGCGTGCATAGAGCGTATGCACAGGGTATGCAGATGATACTTATTATATAGGTATATATTAATTATTATCACTATCTATATATTTTATTGTAAGTTTGTTATATGTACATATTATATTTGTATATATAGGTTTATGCATGTTTATTTGCAACACAGTACAGTTAAATGCACCACCTACCTCTCTTCTTGAGCTGTTTTTAACGCCTTTGGTTGCCTGGAAGAGATCGCTATGTAGCGATAAGGCCGCCAAATTGTATACCTTTTGTTAAATTTTTACTGTTAATTTGTTATGTTTATGTGGTGTACAATAAAAGTGTATTAATTCATTCATTCATTCATGATATAAAATGAAGAATATTTTTAGTACGAGCTATAAAAAACTTAAGGATAGGCATTGTAAGAGCTATGAAAAGCCTACCCTTAAGTATTTACATCTCGTACTGGAGATCTTCTTCATTTTATATCATCTGCATAGCCTGTGCACGCCACTGATCGCATTGTATGTAGTATCGCGAACTTAAAAAAATTAAGGACTACACCCATATAAAAGTGTTATTTTTAGAGATAAAACTTTATTGAAGAAAAGAATTGAAAAGTTCTTTTCAAAAACAACATCCGATTTTTTTTCGCCAGAATACACAACTTGACAATATGCTTTAAAAACTAAAGCCTTTTTTTATTTTTTATTGGTCAACTTAAGAGTAAAACAATTAACGACAACTAGGTAACACAGACATCGCAAACCACACAAAGTTTATGTGACAAGGTATAGATTAGTGATATTAATTTTAAATTTTTTATTATTTAAGTTGCAATCACAACCCTGTCAGTAGTCAGTACACAACATAGCAAGTTTATGATAACAACTTGTACATAGATGACATACCAGATCCCTACCCTACGCAACATTCTCACTGATAAAGTTATTTTAGTATAAAATTCTTTAAGTCGCGGGCAACAGCTGCTTGTTAGGGCATAATGATAATTTTGAATATACCTATATGTTTTACTAGCTGTTGCCCGCGACTTCGTCTGCGTTTGATTTTGTTTTTTGATGCGGCATTTAATTTAGTTGTAGTTCTAAAAAAATTTAAAGTATTCAGTATCGCTCAGACTTAAATGAGGGGTTTGCTGTTTTCCGCTGCCGAGTTCTGTCCTCTATCTCCAACCATATTCATCAAATCTACACAAAGTTTGGACAAAATTAAACACATATTATAACCTCTATAGTACAAAAATAATTATATAAATCGGTTTGTTGGAGTTATGGTGTAAAATCGTCAAACACTTTCATCCCCTCTCCCGAAAGAACCGAGCTTAATGTCGGGATATAAAGTATCTAACACTTCCAAAAATATGTGTACAAAGTTTCATGAGGATCGGTGAAGTAGTTTTTGCGTTAAAGCGTAACAAACAAACTTACATTGACATTTATAATATTAGTAGGCATATTTACAGCGATAAAAATAAGAAGAGACGTGAACACTACCACAACAGCGTAGTAATAAAGAGGTCCGACTAGCCAGTCTAGCAAACGTGAAGTGGTTACCACAAAATTAAAGGCAAATAAAATGACCGGTTTAAATGTAGTTACATTTTTTCATATATAAGACTTTTCTTTAGTAGCTTGGAGTTACCGGGCCAACCATCCATACATCTGTTATGGATGGTAAGGTAAGTTGAAAACCATATCCTTTAAAAAGAACACCACTTCACGGGGCATCTTGCATGCGACCTACAAAGTGCCCCCTTGTATCCATCAACCAGAGGCGTAGATGTTAAACCTCATCAGAGGCGTGCACTTCAAACATTAGCACTAGTGCAACAATAGCACTGCCTACCCTAATTTTTTTATATAACTCGAATATTAGGACGTTTTTACCTTTTTGTGTATTATTCCTGCTTAAAATAAAAAAAAAATTGAAATTCATTTATTTCAAGTAGGCCTAATTTATAAGCACTTTTGAAACGTCAAGTCAGTCTGTTTGTAGTGACTCTACAACCGGTTCGGAAGGCTGATCCCACTGAGAAGAGCCGGCAAGAAACCCAGCAGATTGCTCTTTTCCAACATCATTTTATAGTTTAACAATCTTTAGAATTTTTCTGTTTTGTGAGAGATAAGAGCGGAGTGACCTGCTTCCAAGCAAAGGCCTTGTCGTTAAGGAATTCAACAATCTTGTAGTAACCACGATTTGTTAATTTTTTTTTTTTTAACGATATGCCAGCGCTTGACGACAATTATGCCCGTTAGAAAGCAATGATGAGGTCTAGGTTGGAGCACGCTTGCCTAGAAAAAGCCTATTCACTCTAGCCTTGAAGGTACTCAAATTATACGTGTCAGGAAACACAGTTGCCAAGAGGGCGTTCCACATCTTAGCGGCACGTATCAGAAACGTGGATAAAAAACGTTTAAATGTGTTTTAACATATTGTTTAAACTTAGGTAGAGGCTCTATGCTTTTCCCCTGGACAAAAACCCTTTGCACGCCACTGAACCTCATGTACCTGTTATAACATCGGCAACCACGCCCTTAATAACGGTTAACAGCAATGCTGCGAGGCAGCAGAAATAAGCATGGATTACTTCCCCGGATGAGCTGTCACAAAAAGCTCTTTTATACTAAGACTGTAATGAACATACTGTAATGTCCAGAGTGTACGTAGGTTCTATAAAAAAAATCTATTTCATACTCCACCGATCGCACGCGAGTGTTACAAGTTGTAACACTATGTAGGGATGTACGCACATAAAAACATCGATATAAATAATTCAGCGATTCCTAAACGGTACGACGATATCTATTAATTTGCTATGATACTCGTTAAATCGAAGGAAATGTTACCATATAGGTATAATTTATGCGGATGTAACAAAAAAACTTAATTTGAATCGTTAACAATATAGTTAAATGTTTACATAATTAATTAAATCGGTGTTGTACTCGTACAAGCTGAAATAGTGTTCAGACGGTTCTGTATATATTTTTTTACAAAAACTTTGATTGCCTGTCAGAAATCGCTATAAAAGTTAAAAACTGAAACTCGGCTACTGAGAAATTGAATTGGGCTACATGTCATAAGCTGATTCAGATAACAAAGATCTTTTATTTAACAATAAGGCGTGGTCGGTGGGCGTATATCGACACGCTTGGGTGCTTAATGAGAGCTTTTCTAATTCGAGTCCAAACAAATCGTAGGTAACTTTCACGCGATCGAATAAGTAAACGTAGGTAGAAAATGTCAAAATTCATCTTCAAAGACAGTTCACGTTTCTAAAAACGCATAGTAGCTATACTCTTTGTCTGTAAAGTTATATTTGGTATTTAAACTTAAGGAACCCTAGCAACAACAGGTAGGTATGTATTGCATTATTAAGAATTACATTATACGCTGAATGGAGGGCAACAATTGATTGGGGATATTTTGTAAAAAATTAACAATCAAGCATTAATGTGTTGCAAAACGGTAGAAAAAAATGCAAAGGCTATTCACAAAGAACAACCATGTGCTATGTTTGCATCATCATATCAACCCATTACCGGCCCTCTGAAGGGCACCGGTGAAGGGCACACATGAAAAGGGTTCAGGCCGTAGGCCACCTCGCTGGCCCACTGCGGATTGGTGGACTATTATGTTCGCATGGACCATCCTAAATAGTCTGTAATATTTAAAGACACTGGAAACGTTCCTAGTTATAATATTATTATTGGGTAAGTTATGTATGTACTAACAGTTTATGTAACGTTTTCAATTCAGTTAAATCCTTTCATTACATCTGAGCTTAGAGATATTATTTTCTAACGGGCATTGCATGAAGTCGGACGGGTTATGTGTGTGTATGGAAGCATGTGATTGTATATTTGTTAATAAATAATACTAATGAATTTATTATCTTTACCAAATAAATATAAGATTTTCTCAGTAATATTATTAAAATACCGAAACTAAAATGTATTCCGTAGTAGTACATATGCACTGCTGAATACAACGAATAGATTTATTTATTTATTTCATTAGATATACCAACGATACACTGTATTATCATTAATCATTTTACATTATAGTTTAATGTCCGAGTACAGTTATCACTTACAGGTAAATACACAACATTGAAGTAAGTCCGGTTAAAAATAATTAAATTAAGTCAAAACAAAAATAGTAAGATTAAACAAATGAAAATAATAATTAAAATTAAAATAAAAAAAAATTTAAAACAATTAAGAAAAAGAATTTGAAAAATATTACTCTCAAGTATAATTTCGCCTTAAAGCTAAATAAAGTGTCGTGAAAAATGTCGATGTCAGGGTTTTTAAGTTGTTAAAAAGATTAGTCATTCGGTTAATAGGTGAGCATTGTCCTAGGTTAGTATTGGAAAATTTAGGAGCGAAGGTTTTTAACTATATTTAACTATATTACACAAATAATATAGCCTACACACTAGCTAGCCTAGCCAGGGTTACTTCTGAGAACAATGGGGATAAAAATGACTAAAACCCATTATGATAGCTTAACTTTAACTAAGTTTAAGCATCATCTTAATCATCTACTACCACCGGTTAAAACAATATTATTTTAATATAGTTGACGTTTTGTTTGAGAATTACAATTCTTATTTAGAGGTAGGTATGTAATATAAACTGTAATTTTATTAAAATTCGGTTTTATGGGTCAGTCTTTAGTTTAACGCATCGGAAGGCTTACTACCATACATAGGCCCCAGATGACAAACTTAACGTAAACATACTAGTTCAGTGAGAAATGAAAAAGCTAAAGTCACATACTAAAAGTACAACTAAATCATTACAACACGCATCCCTATCCCTATCCCTACTAATATTATAAATGTCAATGTAAGTTTGTTTGTTACGCTTTCACGCAAGAACTACCAAACCGATTCTCATGAAACTTTGTAAACATATTCTTGGAAGTGTTAGGAGTAATAAAGGATACTTTTTATCCCGACATTAAGCTCGGTTCCTTTGGGAGAAGGGATGAAAGTGTTTGATGATATTACACCTTAACTTCGACAAATTATAACCGATTTAAATAATTATTTTTGTACTATAGAGGTCATAATATGTGTTTAATTTTGCCCAAACTTAGTGCAGATCTGATGAATGGAGTTGGAGATAGAGGACAGAACACCTCAGCGGACAGCAGCACACCCCTCATTTAAGGCTTAGCGATACTGAATACTTGAATGCCAATTGAATGTCACATCAAAAAACAAAATCAAACGCAGACGAAGTCGCGGGCAATAGCTAGTATTAAAATAAAGCAATGAATGCTGACTACCTGTGGATTATTCCTTACGCATCACTTTTAAGTTATGCTTTAAAATAACAACAAGAATACCAGGGTTCGTTGCGCAACTTGTGTTGCTCGCCATACTTTTTCGTTTAGTGAAAATTGCACTTAAATTTATCAATAAACCACAGATTGAAATCTGGTCTATACTGTCGATAAGCTAAGCTAAATCACATCTCTAAGGAGCGTGGCGCAGGCGCGGCACCTCGTAACTTCCGACACGTTATCCTGTTACGGTCTCTAATAGAAATCGGTACAAACAGCTAACTAATTTTAGCATTAACATTAACCAAGACTTTGCTGGAAAGAGAAATGAATGTTTTCTGTCCTCTGCATTGTTTATCTCAGGGAAGCGGCGGATATTCTAATGTAACTTTAAATGTTATACTATGATAAAAAGGTGATAGCCTTCGGCTTGGGTGATAGCCTTTAGCAAGGCTTCGGCTTTCCTTTCGTGGAGACCAAGTTCGATCCCGGCGGCACGTACGACTGACTTTTAGGAGTTAAATTCAAAATTCATTTATTTCAAGTAGGCCTTATTTATAAGCACTTTTGAAACGTCAAATGTTAAGTGTGCGCGTTCCTAATTTAACATCAAGGAAAACATCGTGAGGAAACCTGCATGCCTATGAGTATGTAAAAGAGCATATCTCTATAATGTTCTCAACGGCGTGTGAAGTCTACCAATTCGCACTTGGCCAGTGGTAGAATACGGCCTTAACCCTTCTCATTTTGGGAGGAGACCCGTGCCCTGTAGTGGGCTTTTTTAACTGTATAAGTAACTTTTCCCTTGTCCCTAGTAATATTATACTAAATGCGTGAAGTTGCAAAGTGCGTGTGTTGGTTTTTACTTCTTTTACGCAACAAAGCAACAATGGATTGACGCGGATTTTGTACAGCGATTGTTTATAGGCCGGTGACGTGTATGCCACTTTTTATCACGGAGATAATCACGTTTCCTATGGAATAGATATAAAATCGAAGCGGTGATAGCGCATTGGATAGGAGCTCGACTTCACTTTAGGGGCAAGGTTCGAATCGCACCTCCAACTTATCGAAGTTATGTGCGTTTTAAGTAATTAAATTATCACTTGCTTCGGCGGTGAAATAAATAAATATACTACGATAATACACACAGGGCCATCTAGCCCCAAAGTAAGCGTAGCTTGTGTTATGGGTGCTAAGATGAATTATGTTTTTTTTATTTAATGAAAAATATAGATAAATACTTTTAAAATACATATAAACACCCAGACACTGAAAAACATTCCTGTTCATCACACAAACATTTTCCAGTTGTGGGAATCGAACCCACGGCTTTTGACGCAAAAGCAGGGTAGCTGCCCACTGCGCCAATTGGATCCAAAAGGAAAGAAAACATCGTGAGGAAACCTGCATGTCTGAGAGTTCCACACAAAGTTATCAAAGGTGTATGGAGCCATTCTCATTGTAGGAGACCCGTGCTCCATGAAAACTATGAAATACTTCATAACACCAGAAGACAGCAAATATTATTCTGAACAGACGAAAATTAAAACTAAATTGACTTGTTCCTCAAAAAGATCAGCACTAGTACTCCGAACTAAGAGCAAAGAGCAAATCTGACAAGACAATGAACCAAAATTTTTATTTCTGTAGCAACTCAATGCGTTTTTTTATGGAAAGCTAGTTTAATCTCAATTAAAATTACAAGGGTTGCTTTTATGATGTTGCCTTTAAAACTTTTAGAAATATACTTGGACACTTTTAATCTGTCGCCATCTCAACTGATCCACGTCCCATTTAGCAATATCATAAGATCTAACCCAACAGATATCACGCCATTGTTTATACCTCAGAGCTAATTTGACGGCAGATTGTCGAGCCGATATTATTTAATTGATCTATTGATTTGTCTTTTACTTGATGTCGCGATACTATAGCAAGTCCTTTGCCATATTTGGCTTTTGTGATCTGATTATCGAATAGACATACTGCCTGCCTACCAACTTACCTTTTTTTTTACCTACTGATGAGAGTAAAGGGTGGTATAAGTTACGCGCAAACGGTTGCCACTTTTTAGATTACAGATGTTTCACTCCCGGACGTTTCATTCTCATATTGTTGTACTAATATAGGCCACAGGAGATTTTTTTGCTCCTCTCCGTTGCCCATGCTAAGAAAATAGCATGGGCAACAATTATCTCCTCGGGGAAAGGATAAAAATTTATCTTCCCCCACAGCTTTATCAACTCTCCGAGCAATGGCGCACAAGTGAAAATAATATCCAAATAATATACGTGTTATAAATAAACGGTATTCTTTGTTCCCGCGATTTAGCAGGAGGACACGTTAATTATATCCCCAATCAGGGGATATAATTGGGGTATATAATTTTTTTCTCATGCCTGTGCTAGCCCTGCTGAAGATTGTTTGAGTTGAGTTAGTTTTTTTGCATTAGGTATACAGATAATTACTAAACATAGTGCAGGTACCTACTACTTAGATCGGTTTCAAGAATATATGCTAAGAGGTCGGCAGATAACTGTCTTCGTCTGGAGAAGTTTTTGTTTAACTTAAGTATAGTATAAATACTTATTTCTAAAAACTTGGTCATCATTTTAAGTATTGGGAACAGAAGCCCTCTATTTATACAAGGCTATTTGGGAAAAGGGTACTAGGATATCATAAATTGACGTAAAAATCACTCACCTCCATTGAATTGGGCAGCACGGCACCTTCGCGGCGCCCCACGCCCTCCCGTCCATCCTGAAACAACGATTACACACTACTTAGTTAACCAAAAAATGTAACATCTTCTTTTTGTTCTCTTGTTACACTCGAGGTGTCATTAGGTCCAACGACCTCGGACGCCATAAAGGAAAATAGGGTTTAATAGTTTTTAAAACAGCTTCAATAAAGGCAAAGTTTTTTGGATTTTGCTAACCCTGTAGCACACTAATCTCTGAAACTAAACTAAATTCATAAATAGCCTATAAAAGCCCAGCGTGGTGATTATGGGAGAGTATGCCCATAATCACCACGCTGGGCAAACGGGTTGGTGATCGCATGAGAAGGTAATTGTAGCGCAGAGGGTCTCATTTTATTCCAATAGTCGCGATCCAATTCCGACAACCGCGGCAAGAAAGTGTGGTGACAATTGCATTCTGATCTGCCTTCATTAAACGGCCACTTCTGTCACTAAAACGATATTGGCAGGTCTAAACATTGTGTATAGTAACACCAATTTTAACCGTATCAATTTAATTAGATAGATAGAGTCTTTATTGCACAAATTAAAAGTGAAAACAAGAAATAACAGAAACAAAAAAAAATATTTGACGGCGCGTCAAAGTTTAGATTAAATACGGCCTGTAATTATTATTGTGATATAATACATACTACAGGATTATAATAATTTTGTGTTTGTACTGACTTGTGTTGTTATTTTAACCGCCGCATTTTATATACATATAAAATGCGGTCTTATCGCTTTAAGCGATCTTCTCTAGACAAACCTTTATGGTAGAATGAAGTTAGGTTAGGTTTGAAATTTAATCGCAACACGATTGGCACGAACGTTTTGATGGTACAGAATAATGTCCGTGAATGATCATTAATTCTGAGCCATCATATCAGAGATCCCTGCACTGTATTATAAGAACTATCAGCTAGCCTCCGCTAGTCGGAGAGGTTCCCAAAGAAGAATATGTTAAAAAGGATATCTTCTGAGTTTCACGCCGGCTTCTTATCTCAAGAACCACCCTACCGCTACCCGCACTGTTTCAAAAGTGTTTATAACGAAGACTTTTGTGATCCAAAGCAATTTGCAACCAAAAGCCAATATACATACTTTTTATATGAGGATTAACCTTGTTTGCAAGAATATTATCGCTTCTACATGGGGAGTTAGCTAAATATTCTGCTACGGCAAGCCCTTAACTACTGGTGAACGCACCATTTACTCAATTAAGTAAATAGGTACCTAGGTACTAAAATCTCGATGATAGTTTTGGGCATAGATTGCAAAACTTCGTGGGAAGCGATAGTTAAATTGTATACGCACACTGCAGTTAATCTATTTTATAAATTTGATAGGGAAAGGGAAGTATCTGACTATAGTAGCGTAGTAAAGAAATAAAGTAAATTATTTAACATGTATGGACCATTACAAGGCACTGATCTGAATCTCAATCTCATAATTAGAGGGATTTACGTCGTAGTCCACCTCGCTGCGCTGGCTAAATGTGGATTAGAACATTATAAAGAACTTTCAGTCTTGCGGGTTGTTTGTTACAATTCGGAATAATTTCCTTCATCGTCAATACAATTTATGTATATTATTCTTATAAGTCGTCTTAGTACCCATAACACAAGCTACGCTTACTTTGAGGTTAGAAATGCGTGCAGGGAACCCCTGAACAGCCTACCTCAATTTGGAAGAACTACACACAAATCTATCCGCGTTTTGTTTATAATCATATAAATATATAATCGTATGTATTTAAAGGTTTAGTCCGTAGTCCACATAAATATAGTCTCTTCTTGAGCTGTTTTTAACGCCTTTGGTTGCCTGGAAGAGATCGCTATGTAGCGATAAGGCCGCCAAATTGTATACCTTTTGTTAAATTTTTACTGTTAATTTGTTATGTTTATGTGGTGTACAATAAGTGGTGTTAAATTTTTACTGTTAATTTGTTATGTTTATGTGGTGTACAATAAAAGTGTATTCATTCATTCATTCATTCAATGAGCAAGCGCGAATTAGTAGACTTTAGACTTCAGATTTTAGAACATTATGAACTCTCAGGCACGAACGTTTCCTTACGATGTTTTCCCTAACCATTCTTCTTTACTTCCATAATATAATAAACAAATAAATATTATCTTACATTTCTTTTCCAATCAGAAACCCTAGTGCGCTCACTACCTCACAAGGATGAGGGATAAAGAGAAAGGGCGTACAAAATAGAGCAAATTGGACATCGCCCGTCCTTGTCCGCGGCACAAGATGTTGTGAAGGTGTGAAAGGGACGCAGAACTGTGCCGTGGGAACCTAGCATTTGCTTTCACTTCACTGTCCTATTAAAAATATGGCGATCGGATTTTATTATCTGTGATTTATTATCTATTTATCCTTACTTCATTTTATACTTGCTGTTGCCGCGGCTTTGCCCGCATGCAACTTCTTTGTAGGTAGATAGCATGCCATAGAAACCTTTTGTTTCACCCGGATTTTAAGTAAACAGGGTGGGAAGCCAAAATTTGATTTCTGTCCCAATAAAAAAATTAAAATTTCAGAAAGTAGCATATTGGTAGTACTTATTTTATTCGACCTTTCTACCTCATTACGTAAGCATTCCAAAAGGTAAAGCTGGATGTCTTCCAGCATTCTACATTATGTCTAGTTAAGACTAAGTGTATTTTTCATAATTAAACCAAAACTTGTTAAACGAAGATGTCCACCCTTAAAGCCGTAGCAGTGTCGCATCTGCTTATATCACCCAACCAACAATCAATTCATGAAACGCGTCTTGTGTTTGGATAGCTTTAAAACAAATTTCCTTGCTCAAAGATTTTACATCAAAAATATACGGATATATTATATAGATAATATGTATACGGTTAAGGTCAAACCGTGTGGTAAAAGCAGATCCGAATACAGTTGTCACCACCCCTCCATTTTCCGCGGGTGTCGTACGAGGCGACTAAGGGAATATAACTGAAAAACGGGCAGGAGCATCTTCTGTGCTACTACCACCATCTACTACAATCACCAACCCGTCTGCCCAGCGTGGTGGTTATGGGCATACCGTCCCGTTGGTAGAGTCCTTTAGTTCAGTAGTTGACTGTTATAGGCTGTTGATTATGATGTATATGGTTTAGGAACCGAAGAATAACGAAGGCCTCTGTAACTTGCATATGTCGTAAAATTTAAGTGACCACAAATCTACGATATTCTTTTCAGACCGATAAAACTGTATGACTACAGTCATTTGATTTACCTACTCACCATGACAACCTATCTGTGCTAACTGTGCTGTGCCTAACCTGAAATCTATCCTATTGTAACTGAAAATTTCCTCCCACCCTGCGAAGCATACATATCCAATATAACATATCTGATGGTCACCCTACAAACAAGAGATTGCAAAGACTGCAAGGTCATGAAGCTCCGGTACAGGATTAAACAGACATTTCGTTTTACCCGGGCATCGGGCACGATGCTCGTTTTTCAAACAATTGTTGCTATTTGCCAAAACAAAACATTAAATCGAAAAAAATTATTTCATTTTGTGGTCATTTTGCCGGGTGCAGTGTTTAGCGCTATTTTATAAGTGGGAGGCCCCGGGCTCGATACCTGGCAGGGACAGACTATGAAATAATATACTCTGAATTGTCTCCGGTTTAGGAGGGTCGTGCCGTCAAGCGATTTAGCGGTCAGGTGAGTTGTTATAAACCGTGGGGATAGCTTACCCCTAACAGGTTAGCCCGTTACCATCAGACTGCATCCCCAATTACAATCAGGTGAGATTGATTGATTGACTTGTAGTTACTACAAGTACTAATGGAAATTTAAAATAAACGTTGTGTTTAGTTTTAGAATATTTCAGTATTTCTGAGAATTTTCAAGGGCAAAAGAGGCTACAAGCGATACGAGGTTTATGTTTACGAACCGTTTTCATTGTTAAATGGGTCACTGGATGAATTTCATTGGCCGTTGGGCTGCTTGCGGGGAATACCCGTATGTTCTATATTAAGCGAGATATCTTGCTTGAATGAGAAAGGTATGAGGATCCATACTCGGTTGGCAAACATGGAAGCTAACGGACCAGGCATGCAAATTTGCTTCATGCCCTGCACCAACAGAATTTAGAATATACAGAACCCTCATTCAGGCATTATTGCATGCAGGGCATTGTGTCTAAAAACAGTGAAAACGCCGTGCACTGGTCTCACTTCACACCCGCGTAATGTTGCTACTTTTGCCATTTTCCCCATTTTATGGTAATCTTTTCCCATTTTCCCCATTTTATGGTAAACGTTTAGAATATTAGAAGTAAAATAATTATTGTCAACTGCTAAATTAAGGTAACTAGCCGCCTGTTCGAGAACACTACTAAAGCAAAGCGGTTTTTGATGCTTCAATTTTAATCGTGTACGCGGTTTCTTTATGTTCCTAAATATGTGCCTGCATTATGTCACGGATAGAGACGGTTATTATTATTACCGATATATTAGTATCTATCAACTACAGGGCAGTCTCCTTTCAGAATGAGAAGGTCTAGACCGTAAACCACCATGCTGGCCAAGTGCGGGAAGGTAGACTTCACACGCCCTTGAGTACATTATGGAGAACTCTCAGGCAGGCAAGTTTCCTCATTATGTTTTCGTTCACTGTTAAAAGCAAGTGTTATCTAAGATCTTATCGCTCCGACACTCAGGTGCCGGGGATTCAATCCCCCGAAACGATGAGTAAAGCTCTAACCCCTAGGATTTTTTTGTATGTAGTAATATTAAGTATTTACTCACCATGTAAACCATTAAGCGCCTTTAGTCCAAGTATCGTACGCATTTGCTGTTGTAGTTAACTGCAAGAAAACAATAAAACAAGATTTAAAACCAATCTTAACTAACCCGCCATACTTCCTATCTTAAAAGTAGGCTGCTATACTAAGAACGACAGTACATTTTGATGCAAGTGCGCAAAATATGTCAAAGTCACATAAATATCTTTGTTCAAGTAGGTGGCACTTTTGATGCGTACATTACATGAGAAGTACACGATAGTGATGATGGCGATAACCATATCCGTAAACTTAAAACTAAGCTACGAGGGTTCTAAACGCGTCCTGATCTAAGAGGAAGCCCACAACTAACTTAGGCGGGTGTTATTTTTTTGTTATCACCATCTCTCATTGTCATTTAAAATTATTAGAAGAGCAACATGGTTAGACCACTCAATTGACACCAAAGCTTTTTTATCGATTACGTAGTCCTTTGATAAAAGTACTTTTCTTTAAGCTTACGTTTAATACTAACATTGAACTTTTTATGAGACATCTCCAAGATGTCAATGTATTATGTATGTCATTTTATAAATGAAAATAACTGACCTACCTAATCACATACGACGAAAAAATGCCCTTAAATACTTTGTTCGTATTATTATTATTTTTTTATTGTCTAGCTATTGCCCGCAACTTCGTCTGCCTTTGATTATGTTTTTTGAAATGGCATTAAATTTGGTTGTTGTTCTAAAAAAAAATTCAGTATCGCTAAGCCTTAAATGAGGGGTTTGCTGCTGTCCGCTGAGGAGTTCTGTCCTCTATCTCCAACCACAGTTTGGGCAAAATTAAACACATGTTAGTACAAAAATAATTATTTAATTCGGTTATAATTGGTCGGAGTTATGGTGTAAAATCGTCAATCCCCTCTCCCAAAGGAACCCAGCTTAATGTCGGGATAAAAACTATCCTATATTACTTCTAATACTTCCAAGAATATGTGTACAAAGTTTCATGGGGGTCGGTTAAGTAGTTTTTGCGTGAAAGCGTAACAGACAAACTTACATTGACATTTATAATATTAGTAGGGAAGTAGGGATAGGGATTGGCGGACCAAGCAGGTGGGCCATCTAATGGTGAGTTAAAAACAATCGCTTATAAACAGAGCAGCATTTCGCAGGACATGCAAGAAAAACGTCCTACAAAGTGCCGTCCTGTGTCCATCAACCTAAGGCGTCGGTGTTAAGCCTCGTGTGTGCCTGTAATTACACCGGTAACCACGCCCTGCAGACCGGAACACAGCAATGCAGCTTGGCGGGAGTAGTAAGTAAAAGTATGCAATTTTAATCTTCATTATATATGTCTAGATCTTTCTTTGGTTGTGTGAGTTGGAACAACAATAAATTCAATTAGAAAAAAGCACTAGTGCGAAAAATCAAACTTTCCGCAAGATATTTATACCTACATGTATATATAATATACTTATAAAAAAATGATTATATGACACAAACTACATCATTGCATCTACTTTTATTATTTTGTGTTAAACAAAAACAAATTTATACTGAGCAGTAACAATGATATGTCAACTGTTTATTGTTATTTTATATATTTCAGCTGCTGGATTTTAAAGAATTACAATGAGATCAGTGGCGTACATTGGGTTTCTTACCAGGGTATGCATTCAACAGGAGAATTGCATAAAATGGAAAAAATCCTCCTCTAATACGGGCAATATTTCAATTTTAGGGTATGCAGTGCTTTTGTGCATGTATGAAGTGCACGCCACTGAATGAGATGCCATCGCCTTTACACATGGATGTCTGTGCGTATAATTATCAGTATGAATTTTTGGCCTAATATAATTTTTTAAGAGACTTTTTGGTTTTTTTACCCTATTCGACCTAAAATGGGAACATATCTAATTTTAAATGCTTTTATGCTGCAATAAAATTAGCTACCTAAACCAGCTATAGCAGCGGGTGTAAGTAACTTTGCACCTTGAGAGTTTCACATTTCGTCGCTTAGGTAACAATACCGCGCAATTTAAATTAGCATACTTTTTAGGAGATACAATAAACAGCTATCTTTTAATTTTATACAAAAATCACAAATATAAAGATATCTTTATTGTTAGACATAAAGGTTTCTTAGTAAGATGGTGATGGCGAAATGGGTAGAAGCTCGACTTAACTTTTGGCCGGCCGAGTTATAAGTAATTAAAAATATCACTTGCTTCGACGGTGAAGGAAAACATCGTGAGAAAACTTGCATGCCTGAAAGTTCTACATAATGTTCTCAAAAGGTTGTGGAGTCTGCCAAACCGCACTGGGCCAGCGTGGTGGACTACGGTCTTAACCCCTTCTCATTCTCTTGTGCTGTATTATTAGCTAGTGGCAATTTGAGATATACAAAAAACATTTTCTTAATATAATATAATAGTTTCACAAAATAGAAAGTAAGTTATTCTATACCCAAGTCCTACCCAACGAGCCTTGTTTGTTGAGGCTTTAATTAGATAGTAGGCAATAAAATAAAACTTTAAAAAAGTGATATAATTATACTTACACATAAACAGATCTTGTTTTCCAATTTGGTTGTAGAAGTTACACTTCATTTTATCAATAAGTATACCTAGTTAATTAATTATTTTCTAATACTGGCCGTAGAAACTAAATTATAGTTAACTTTACATATATTAACCACTACATTTATATATTTTGCTACTACATTCTTACAACTGTAAAAAATAACAGTTTTTACTACATTGTTTATCTATTACTCTCCTATTATATACATTAATTCCTCTCTTGATATTTTGCTATCTGTAACAATAGAAACACATAATGAATCAATGTGATATTGGGACTTCAAGCCTTGCATAACCTAAGGCGAGTGACATATGACACAGGTACATTATGACAGCGAGAGTATGTGATAAGTATAAACATAATTTCACTAAAAATCTACAGCTGTCTACTTGTAGCATAAACACTTAGATTGCAAGTATCTCCACTATTAAAATGGTTGTTCAGTATAATTCGGGCTAAATAGGCCTCCTTCTTGTATCTACTACAAGAAGGAGGAGAGTATATTAGAATATATACCCTATAGTAGGTATAATGATAATATGCTTGATGACAGTAACGAAGAATCAAAATAATGTATTTATCTAATGATATATGATTCATGTTTTATGAAAAATGAATTTTTATTTATATTCAAAGTGAGATTGGTGCAAAATCAAGCAATATACCATGACAGGTGAAACAATGAATTCAAAATTATAAAATCACATGTTTTTAAAGATAATTTTGTACTGCTTGAATGTCTGCGGATATCAAGTACTTTGTGATTTCAAACTATCAGTAAGTTTTAGTTATAAATACCAAAATCCTTGTTGTTTACTAAAGCTCTAATTAGCCTATGATGTCACAAGTGCGGCCATGACATCCAGCAAGCATTTTCAAGGGATTTTTTTTTCAAAATTAATCATCATGCCTTTAAACAATATGGAAAAACTATCTTTGTCACATTAATAGTGAGCAGCAGGTTATACAAAGGCTTCTATTAGAGCACTCAGAATCATGTGCAAAAGACATTTTCAACTGAGCAAGTACAGCAGTAGACAAGTCCAGGAACAGACAGCAATTCAGAATAGTTTAGCAGAGTGTAACGATCCCACGAACGAAACACATGTAAAATTAAGTCTTAAAGAGCTAACTTAATAAAATTAAAAATATTTTAAAAAATAGTAAGACTATTCGTGAGATTTGCTATTTGTAAAAGAACAGAAATCTCAGCTTATTTCAATTGCAATTAGAATAAACTGAAACTTTTTAATACAATCATACAAAGAGTTACTTTAAAGTGTCTTATATTAGTTAATTGGAAGGGAAATTTCAAGTAATTTATCTTTTTTAATTTTGTAGCAATAAAATATGATAAGAATAACATAGCCTTTTTATGTTGTGTGTATAAAGTTTTCTTTTTTACGAGCATGCAGGTAGTTTTCTAGCATGGAAGGAAACTTCACTAATTAGAAATAATTATCATGTTAAAAATAATAGGAAATGCAGACCTGAATCTTGCATACGATTATAATTGCAATTGTTTCACAATTTAATTATCACATTAATTTGAGTCACAAACAATATCACAACCTATGAAAAAAACGTCAAAACAAAACACAACCAGCCATGTAAATAAATATTTATAGCGAACTGTCAAAGTCATGCTAGTTGCTACTCCATTTTTTAGATGACCCATTAAACCTTGAAAGACACATGATGAGCACGAACTTTTTAAATTAGCCGGCTTACATTTACAGGTACAGATAATTAATATGAACGTTAGAAATCCGAAATCGAAATTTAAAAAACGCTTTTTACATAGTGAATCTATTTTAGTTAGCAAAAGCTGGATTTGTTGGAAAGTAGGCTTCGCGCGCGGCAAAGACCGCTACACGCCCGTAGCAGCCTTCTAACACTGCGTACGTAATGTGCAGTGCGATAGTAAAATATTGCGTCCGCTTACCGCGGCCGGTTTAGCTGCGAAGTACAATGCACCTACAATGCCATAATCATTACAGGGACAATTACGGATACAAAATGCGCTCCTGTTTAGAGGTCGATTTATCGCGTTCGTTTTGCTTTTTAATGGTTTAACGCTATTGTCAGAGACTGCATAAATTATACGGAATTTATCTGGTACCTACGCTCTGTACCAGATAAATAATGATTCTTCAATTCAAAGAAATTATAATTCTATAAACCTATTTAAGTATTTACATAATTTGTAATTGGCAATGGTTTAGTAGATAGTGGTTTTAACCACTGATCATAATCATTGTGAAATGGTCCTTTGAGCGGAATAGTTTTAGTCAATGATAATGAAAACTACAATCAGATGTTTGGGCTGAAGAAGTCTGGATAAGCCATCATGCAAGTACAATCCTTCAATTTCTCCATGTGGCAGCCGAGCAAACCAACGTTGAACAAGCTCAGAAGCAGTTATTTGGTAGGTATTAAATCTTTTCACCCTTGACTACAATTATTGAAACGGTTAAGTATGTCCAATTTCGAGAAAGAGATGTAGTGCCGAAGCCAATTCGGATAGGCAGCGTTCGGGAAGATTCGCGAGTGAGTTCTAAGGACCAGTCTTCGAACAGTGCACAATACATAGAATAATAGGCATTAATATTCTAAGCCGTATTGCCACTTGATATGACTCTGAAACCTGGTCGCTAACTTTATACTGTAAGCTCGAAGTCACTCAGAGGACAATGCAGATGGAGAGAGCTGTATCCAGTTTACTTTTATATCTACTCGTACCTAAGTACGTGATCAAATCAATTATAAAGAAATGCGTAGAAGAACCAGAACAATTGTAGTAGGTAACCATTGCCCGTTTAAGTAGGTTACCCATGTAAGCAAAATTGAGGCACTAGGAGCGAAGCTATGTTCGCCATAGCATTGAGGCAATTGGCGTACCTAAAGTAAGGCAGATAGCTTTGAGCACTGATAGAGTATGGACCTAAGGATCAAAATATGCCAGAATGGCGAATCCGAACCAGAATACAGCGTTAGTAGACCGTCCACAAGGTGAACATAAGAATTCTAACGAATCTCAGGCAAACCTAACCAAAAATTACCTCAGTAAGCCTACGTAATAAATGCCCATTGACTGATAATACAGTTAAGTATCAGCTAGGAATAGATTCGGTTTAGTTACAGAACGATCTGGTGGATCGTTTTATAACTTTGTTTAAACAGTCTAAGGATTGGACCCATTTGAGTTTGACGATTCAATATCCAGGGGGCGTCGCCGTCGTCGTCGTCCTACGGTCAAAAAATAGCCTTTTTTACAGTTGGCACTAACTGTTCCACACACAAATTAAAAGTAAAATTACTTTGTATAAAACAGTCGACATGGTATACCTACCGGGATAGTAAAGTTGCTACAGTCCGCATCAACCAAATGCGTAGGTATGTCTTAAGTCTGGCGGGAGGCTTCGGTCGTGGCTAGTAATAGTTCCATGCAAACTTTATGTCGTCTTCGAAGTTAGCCGGGAGTGTAGCTACGCGCAGGTAGTCAACTGTAACTTCCCGCTGATTGGCTGATACCGAATATTGAATTCTGCGTATCGAAACGCACGAAGTTCGAGAAGTTATGTAGGTAGGTACTGCGTTAGTAACGACGTGTCGACGTGAATGAATGAATGAATGAATACACTTTTATTGTACACCAAAGAAACAAAAAGTAGTTACAAAGATATAAATACAAATCAAGAGAGTACAATTTGGTGGCCTTATCGCTACATAGCGATTTCTTCCAGGCAACCAATGGCGTAAAAGGAAAAAACATAGAAAAAGAGGTAGGTGGTGCAATAAATAAGATTTTGTTTTGTTTTTTGTTCTACTACAAGTTAGCCCTTGACCGCAATCTCACCTGGTGATAAGTGAAGATGCAGTCTAAGATGGTAGCGGGCTAGCCTGTTACGGAGTTATGGTAGTCATAACTCATACGGTCATCGGTTTCTACGCGACATCGCACAGGAACACTAATTCGCTTAGCAGCACATCTTTGTCGGTAGGATGCCATGGCCAAAGCCCCCTACCAGACCAGACCAGAGAAAATTGAGAAAGTATAAGCTTACAACATGCCTCTGACGGGAATCGTACCCGGGACCTCCTACTTAAATTCACAGCGCTCACCGTTGCTCCAGGAAGGTTGTCAAAATGCCTGTAGAAACCGACTCGGGGTATTTACTGCTATATCCTAACAGATTAGCCCATGGCCATCTTAGATTAAAGCATTACTTACCATCAGTTAATTGTACACAAGGGTTTACTTGAAGCGTAATTAGAAAAAGTATATACTTAATGTATTAACCCTGAAGATCAAAGGCTTCGAACATAGCGTATTGCCAGCGACAACTTATGGCTCCGAAAAGTGGTCGCTGAGTATGGACCTTATGAGAAGACTGAAACACTCAGCGGGCGATGGCGAGAGCTATGCTAAGGAGTATCTCTACGTGATCAAATCAGAAGTGAGGAGGTGCGTAGAAGACCTATAGTTACCGATATAGCCAGTAGCGTGCATAGAGGGTATGCACAGAATGAAAAAAAACTCCAATATGATTTATAAAAAAACTTAAGGATAGACATTGTAAGAGTTATGAAAAGCCTACCCTTAAGTTTTTGTAACTGGTATTGAAGATTTTATTAATTTTATATAATATGCATACTCTCTATGCACGCGTGTGGATATAGCTAACGAGTCGCGAAGCTGAAGTGACAATGGGCAGGGCACATAGCTAGGACAACCGATGGACGTTGGGGTTATAGGTTGTGGTAAGGCGACCAGGCACTGGTAGAAACACAGCGTAGGTCGGCTCCCAACGAGGTGGACAGACGAAATCATGGGAGACTCTGTGAACTTCTGGAAACAAGCGGCCCAGGACCGTGGATTGTGGAATTCCCTACAAAAGACCTATGTCCAGCAGTGGACGTCGATCGGTTGAATTGATTATGATATGATATAAGTACTCGTATTCTTATGTGTGTGTGTGTGTGGGTGCACTTTCATATTTGCTTTGGCGCAAATGAGATGTCGGCTTACATTGAGAAATGAGATGAGGCAAAACCAGGGCATGGCTCACGCAACGGGACTTTATTTCTGCAATAAATTGACTACGCACCGACACTGAATTTTAAGTGTTAAAGCTTCTCGTTCGTCCATGCTCCATATTAAAAGTAACAAGTATAACTTCTTGACTGTGTTCGTTAGCTTTTGTTTTAATTAAAATTAACATTTAGTAAAAATTCTTTAGATTATGTTAAATTAAAATGTAATTGTTAGTTCGCACAAAAAGACAAATTTATAATAATAATTTATAATATACTATGACAATACAAACATCGTCATCTAGCCCCATGGTAAGCGTAGCTTGTGTTACAGGTAGTAATATGACTGAAGAATATTATCATGATACTTATAATATACAGACAAACACCCAGACACTGCAAACAATCATGCTCATCACACAAACATTTTCCAGTTGTGGGAATCAGTAAGCAGGGTCGCTACCCACTGCGCCAGTCGGCCGACAAACAAATTAATGGACCAAAATAATCGTTTCAAATTAACAAAAAAAAGGTTTTTGATTTAGTCAAACTTCTATAGATGATGTTAAAAAAAATTTATTGTTAGTCAGGACAAACAGACAAACATACCAAAATTTGTTTATATATTTCAACTAAGTACGTCTTTATTACTTATGCGGGATAAGTAGTATCTTAGTACTCGCTGTTGCGGTTGAAAAAGAGCTGTTTGCCCATTTTAAAATGACGCGTGAGTTTTTTCGTAAATGAAACTGTTATTTGAGTGCGACAAGTTTACTTGGCGCACGCAAATTATACTTAACACACGCAAATTATCCTTGTCGCACGCAAAATGACTGTAAAAACTGTTAAAATATACTATTTTATCATCTAAAAACTTAACAGGCCCGCTACAACTGCGGATCAAAGTACTTCATTCGTCTTTGAAAACTTAATGAACAACTCTGGGGCATGTAGGTTACCTAACAAAGTTTTCCTTTATGTTAAAGCAAGTTGATATGATATAAGGTTGTGTCTTTTTAATTTAATGGCTTAAATTAAAAAGGCACATAACTACGAAAGGTAAGAAGTCCTTGTCCGAAATCGAATTCGATCACCCCAAATGAATGAGAATACCAGAGAATAAAAAAAAATACATTTTCATTTTACTGTGACAAGAAAAACTATTAATTATTTTATAGTCTGTAGTATTTATTAAGTTTTGTTTTATGTAGGTTTGTAGAAATGTTGCACAAATTATTCCTGCAGGAACTTTTGACTTTCCCGGATAAAGTGTATCCTATCGTTTAGGGTACAAGCTAAACAGTGCATTCCCAATTCTTTCATTATCATTTTATTCCGGAAAATTCTTAACTTTTCAAATATACGGAATAAAATGTAGCATGTCTCAGTTAAGGGTAGGTATAAGCTGCCTCCTTAAAATTTCAGCGAAATCGGTTTTATTATTATCATTTTATTGAAAATTTTAAAATAAGACAACTTATTCATAGTGTCGTGAATATGTAATAAATATTCACATTTATAATAAAAAATCTGAATCTGAGAATTTCTCAAGTATTCTAAACATAAAAGTTACTGTTACGAAAAAAATATTCAGCAGGGTTACATAAGATAATAAAGGCCAGGATATTCAATATATAGACTGGTTTAATGAATAAAACACGTTTATATTTATTAAGTTATTTATTTAGAAAAGTGTTCATACTTAACAGTACGGCAATAGATTGTGTAAATTTATTCAACGATGGCAATTTTTCTTTTCTTCCTATAGTATTCTATCCTTTCATCTAATGTAGCTGTAAATGAATTAAAAAAATACGTTTAATTAATATATCGAATATAGATATATTTTTAGGTCATAAAATAATAGTAGATTGTACTACTAGTGCATAAAATGGGTCTTATAAACGAGTTATACATTCGGTTTTGCTTTTCGATCGCCAGGAAATCAAGGGCAGGAATATTGACAAGTAGTTATTTTAAAATTTCAACGACCTCCCTAGCGCAGTGGTGGGCGCTTTGGGATCATAAACGGGTAGTTCCGGGTTCGAATCCCGGGGGAAATTTCTCTGGTCTGATCTGGTGGACGTCTCTTTGCCGTGGCTAGTTACACAGACACAGGCGTACCGCCAAGCTATTAAACGTTCCGATAAAAAAAGTTATTAAAAAAAAGTTTTTGTGCTTACAACATGTGACCCGTTTCAACAATGGAGTATAATTTCTTGGTGTGACGCCTTGTAACAAACAGGTCGTGTGAGCCATCACTCTGTCTCTTTCTGATACATTCTCTTTGCTATCTGCCATCTCTTTCCCTTTTGGTAAGCTATCGAGAATCGCTTCTAAATTTAACATGCAATCTTTTATCATGGATGTTCTGTAAAAAAAAAGATATTTTAGTATTTATTTTATGTTATAGTATATTTTAGTTTACTTTTTTTTATATTTATGTATTATTATTATTTTATGTGTGTAATCTGGATAAGTATTAGCGTGTGTGTGTGTTCGTAAGTATGTATATAATAATAATACACCCCACCAATCCGTTTCCCTTGGGTTTCCTAATCCTAAAGTTGCCTGGAAGAGATCGCTACTAAGCGATAAGGCCGCCTTTTGTATCCTACTTTTAAGTTTCCTCTTGTTGTGCCCATTGTTTTTTTCTTTCTTTTTGTGGTGTACGATTAAAGTGTATAAATAAATAAAAAAAATTAACGAATTTAAATTATATTTTAATCACTTTTATTTGTTCAGTCTAAATATGGGATATTCGCATGCATTTACCTAAAGTAATTTTATACTATGAATGACATAGCATAAAATTATATACCTATATAATAATGTTTAATACAACACTTATCAGATGCATAGTATGGAAGCCTATTTAAATTTGCATGGAATGGTTAAAAATCTAAGCGTAGATAGCACAGTGGTTAGGACTTCAGACTCTCGGGGACCAAGATCGATTCCCAGTAAGCACGTCTAACTTTTCAATTATGTGCGTTTTTAATTTGAGCAATTGACTTGCTTTAACGGTGTCCGGAATAAAACGATAATTGGGGATGAACTGTATAGCTTAATGTATATCTTGCCTCAGAGTAATATCTTGTCTGAGAGTTCTCCCTAATGTACACAATGGAGGGTGAAGTGTACAAATCCGGGCTCGGCCGGCGTGGTCTACGGCCTGAACCCTACTGTACGGGAGCAATGGTGATACGCTCGGCCGTAATAATAGAAGGATCTTCCTCCGCGCGGGTGATCGTGCTTGGGGACCGAGGTCGGAACATTCATCTTTGGAACTTAATAAATTTTTGTCACCTAGTTTGGTATGGTAGGGTTTGGATGTGGAGACCGCTACACTACTATTTCTGAAAAGGCTGGTCCGTGGGCTTGAACCGCGGGATGGGGAGGGGTGGGGACTACTCTATTCTGATTTGCCTTCACCAAATTATGGAGGGTAGAGGTAAGGAGAGTCATCTTATATGGGAGAAAAGTTGAAAAAGTGTCCAGTGTATGCGCTAAATAACAGTTCAAAAATCCTCCACAATGGCGCTGGTGGATGCACAGGATATGAATGTAGCAATCGTAGATGAATTGAAGTATGCCGAGTTAAAAAATTTAATGTCATTATCGACTAAAGTAGTTAATTATTGAGAATTTCAACAACTTACGTTGTACAAAATATTGTGGTAAATATAACCTTACTTCCTTGTATCTCCATACTTCCTTGTTTATTTTTCAAGTCTACTCTAACAATATTTATATTTGGCGCTTCTTTTAAGAGTTACCCAGATGCAAATGTGGCGCCATCCTAATTTAATACATTTTGACGACACTTTTTCATATACACAGATGACTCTCCTTACCTCTACCCTCCATACACCAAATATAGAGCATATTACGTCAAACAATACAACTTACAATTTTATAATATACGTGTTCGTGTACGTGTGCGACGCACGTGTGCGTGTGTTTGTGTGTGTGTATGTGAGTGTGGGTGAGTGTTCGTGCGTCTATGTGCGTGTGAGTGTTGAGTGTTTTTGAGTATGTTTTGCAAGCAAGATCTGCAAGAGATCTTTAGACTCTAACCATTGGCATTGGCCACAGTTTTCTTAGTTACTTACTTCACACTATGCATCGTCCAATCACTCTGTAAATGAGCAATAACAGTTCTCAGTTCCTCTTCATCATAAACCCAATCTTTGTCCACATCGTAAGTACAGTGGAATAAGTTAAGGGGAACGTCAAGCGCCATGGTGTACTGAGGTTTTCTGTAAATAATAATAAATGCTTTTGATTCGGGCCAAAATTAAAACAAAAATACAAAAAATACGATCAAGATCGTAGTCTGTACATATTTGAATATATATTTAAATCAAATTAAAATTGCTATTAATACAAAACAAAAAAAAAATTAAAAGCAATATTAAAATTTAAATAAATATCAATCTACAATTACAAATTTAATTACTAAAAAAAAAAATAATAGTAATTAAAACAAAAAAAAATAAAGTTTATTTCCGATTCGCACTGCGATGTTGTTTCAACCAATGCCGCAAGAAGGCGACATCCAAGTGCTCGAACATTGCCCGGAGAATCTCATTATTATTGTAAAGATTTATTAGACAGTTAAATCATCATCATATCACGACGGCCGATTGGCGCAGTGGGCAGTGACTGAAAAATTAATTTCCAAATTGCCCGCGCCTGGGAAACCTGGACCTCCCACTCGGTGGCGTACATGGGGGGTTCAACGAAGTTGGGCATAAGATTGGAAAGTTCTCCTTCTATTCGAGCTGTATGAATTTTTTTAGGGTAGGCCGTGCTTTCGTGTTTGTATGAAGTGCACGCCACTGATCCCACTTATAAATCGCAGCACGAACCACTGCGCCAGGCAGGTCGTCAAGTTTTGTTAACTTCAACAAAACTTGACAACCTTTACAACAGAATTAGAACCATTATCACAATAATAGCATTCAATTCGCATCCGCATCCAGCCTTTCGAATTACTGACACCGAAGGTTGTCTAGGAGAGATCAGACTACCTTTGCACGCCTAAGCTATTTGTCAAGTTTCTCTTTAGTTTTTTTTTTTTTTGCTTGTACTATAAAGAGTTCACACAAACAAACAAAAATACTAACCTTGGATTAGTCTCCACATCTAGCAACTCCTTAATAACAGTTGGCGATTCTCTTCCTTGCCCAATTAATAACAGCAATCCCATTATACACCTGATTTGATGCCAGAGGAAAGCGTTTCCTGCTATCATCAGCATATACATCGATGTGGCTGAAAAAATAATAAATAATAACAATAATAACTAGTAAGTAAGTAAGTACTTAGTAACTCAGATCGTGTGGCGGTAAGGACTAGTAAGGAGTTGCATGGCAGATTCAAACCTAGCTAAGTTTGTTGTGGGCTCTTCTTAGACCAGGGTGCGTTTGGAACCCTCCTAGCTTTAGTTTTAAGTTAACGAATGCAGTTATCACCATCACTAACATTAGTGTAACATATTAATTGTAGGAACGCTTCGTAAGTGCCTGTAATAAGGTCTACATGAATAAAATATTTTTACATTTGAATTTGATTCTACAAGGTCCTGACCGCCGGTTGCTTGGGCATTCAAAAGCCCCGCAAGCGGAGGGTGGATGTTTTTTCTATTAATTTTTAATAGTGTTTTTTTTTTTAAGCATGGTTAGGAATAAAAGAAAAAAAATGAAAAAGAATAAATGATAGAAAATAATAATAATTTTATTTCGAGCATTTTATATAAGCTCAATTTGTTAGTATTACAACTTACTTTCTATGTTATTACTAAAAAATAAACATACACAATTTAATTAATATTATAACTACCTATAGATTATACTGAATGTACGCGAGTCAAAGCTGCCCCATTCCATTTGAAATGGCAAAGCAATGACCCACGTACCTGCAGTCTAACTTACTCGCAATCATTTTCAGATTGCTGTTAGTGCTGCTCCGCAATCTTCGCACTAGGGACACACACCTTTTGCGCATAGTGGCGTAAAAATAAAGAATTACGAAAAAAAAATTACGGCCTTTTTTTGTAATATCGCAAATTTTCTACAGCGTAAGGCGCGGGTTATATTTATCAGCATTGATTCGCATTTAGCTAGATGTAACACACTTGTACGCATCGTGTAGTTATCGCATATTTTCAGCTGCTAGAGGGATCTCTAATATGCTGCAAAGCGTAGTTAACCTATTTATTGGCTTGTTCTGCTTTGTGTTGCGATCGCAGAAGCAGTTTCCTGCGTTAACATGTTTTGGTATGCCAACTGTTGGCTTCATCATTGGTTTTTGACGGCCGAGTGGCGCAGTGGGCAGCGGAACGGTTCCACAACTGGAAAGTATTTGTGTGATGAACATGAATGTTTTTCAGTGTCTGGGTGTTTATCTGTATATTATAAGTATTTATGTGTATTATATTTATAAAAAAATATTCATCAGCTATCTACCCATAACACAAGCTACGCTTACTTTGGGGTTAGATGGCGATGTGTGTATTGTCGTATTATATTTACTTATTATTTATTTATTTTATTTATTAAGCATACTTTCATATAAGTGTTATAAGTATACTTGAGGATATAAAAATCGAGTGGCTACGCTTATTTAATATGAAAAAAAATAAATTTATAAATAGCTGAAAATGAAACTTCATTCGATTCTGCTAAATGTGATTAAGGCTAACATGTATTTCATACAACTTTAAACAATTATTTCTCTAAAAGTATTGATCTCGGGATATAAGAACTAAAGTTATTCATTATTATGTATTGTTTCCCGTGCATTGTAGTATTTACCATACTCCACCGGATTACTACCCCCATTTCTTCTAGCCTTGTATAAATCGCTTGTATAAATTTATAACAACTTTGAACTATTATTATTTAAGTAAAGTATTGATCTTTAAAGTTATTCATTAATAAGTATGTATTGTGCCCTGTGCATCTTGGTATTTACTATTCCCCGTCGGACTAGCACCGTTTATCACCATTCCCTCTAGCCTTGTATAAACCGCGCGTAACAATCCCACTTACCATTATCAGAATCCTTTTCGTCCAAAGCGCCGACATCCGCCTCCAATATTTGCCGGCGGAACTCCGTGACGTTGTTCCCGACGTCCATTTTGCAAAAATGGCGGAAGTCGTGCGAGCCAATCAGGTAACGACACGCGTCCCTCATTGCGTTGATATCGAGGGAGGATTTTGGAAAGTAGTATTTGTATAGACGTTTCTTGCAATCGAATCTGTAAGGGAGATTATTTAAGTATGTCTACTTTATTTTACTAACTGACTATTCTGTTGTTGTGGTGGGATATTCTAACGGTGGTGACGGCAAATCAGAGTAGGTATAGTCAACTCCTCTCTCCTTCTCGCGGATATCGCACGAGGCAACTAAATAACGAACGAAATATAACAGAGAACGGGTAGCAACGTCCTCTGACATTGCTACCCGACACCCAGCGTAGTTATTATGAGCAAATCCTTCCCTTGGGAGATTAAAGTTGTGTTTTGTCAAAATCTCGGAACCGGTGGGATTTTAACCAGCAACACTACGGCTTTCACCTCGGCCTGTATTGTTTGCCAAAATGCCAGGTCACTTTTAATCAGCCTTCAAAGACTGATAGCGCCATCTAGTAGAAGCCATTGCTGTTTCGGTCTATTCTCCAAAAGCCCATATGGGACTTTGGACATGTAATGGCGCATAGCTTTTTTATAATTGCCGATTTTTTTTTAAATTTCATTAATTCTCCTGTAAAATACCTTTATCCATACTAGTCCATACTAATATTATAAACCAGCTGCGTCGTACGTAGTTTATTGTTTTGCATGAATGAAATGAAATGAAGTCCTGCGGGGACCGTACATTTTGCCGGAATAAAGAGCTGTGTTATTTCAGGGTAGAATCTATCTACATTCCAAAATGATCTCATATTGGTTCAGTAGTTTATCCAACCTTCCATCCTCACAAACTTTCGAATGTATAATATTCGTACTCAAATTCTATGTCAAAATTTTTCACACATGTACCTCGTATCTTGGAGATGGGTATGGGATAATAATAATCCCGGTAAAGCGGCTGGTAAAAAAAAAAAACATTCGGTAGCCTTGTATAGATACATACTTGAGGGTCAATTAAAGTCTCTGTGACTTTTGCATAGAATTAGTTTGCACGCTGGAGATGGTCATACAAGATTCCTGTGGCATTTAAAAACACCGGACAAAATAAACGCGGGCACTGTAAACAGCTAGTATAAATATGACATTATAACCTTGCACTAAATTCTGGACTTTCATCAGTTATCGGCATCCAGGCGACCGCGCGGATTTCTTTCGGCAGCAGTCTGTTCAAGACTTTGCAGTAAGGCAACTCTGAGGATATGGAGCTAGTGCGGTTTTGCTCAGATAGCGCATGTTTGCTTCGTACCGTTATTGATATCACCTGAAATAAAATTACAGATATAAATAAATATACTACGTTAATACACACATCGCCATCTAGCCCCATAGTAAGCGTAGCTTGTGTAATGGGTGCTAAAACGGCTGATGAATATTCTTATGAAAAATTAGCATACATAAATACTTATAATATGAACAGAAAAACACCCAGACACTGAAAAACATTCATGTTCAACCCACAAACATTCTCCAGTTGTAGGAATCGAACCCACAGCCTTGGACTCAGAAAGCAAGGTCGCTGCCCCATTGCGTCAAGGAGGGATACGACAAATAATACGAAAGCAGCTTAGCTTTTGTCAAATTACTGCAACTGTGCACTAAACTTTTGTTTTCATACCATAGCACCCAGATTTTGTTCAGATATTAGCTATGACTAATATACTTTTAATCTAATATCAGCTGTATTAAAGATTATTATGGTATAATAATACATAAAAAAAATAGGTATGTGTAATAATATTGTATAAGACAGACACAAAAAAACAACCTACTCTATATCACAAAGAATCCACACAACACATATTAACTGGGTGTAATTAAATGAAAAGAATCTTCTTGAGTAGTTGAGGTCTAATGTTGAAGTAGTTTTAATGCTGTATGAATAAATGTGGCAGAACATTGGAATAGTTATGCAGTTATGTTTTTTCCATTTCAAAAGTAGTGTCTATTGGTATGTTATGCAACTTCTATTTATAAGGCCTTATACATATGGAGGGTAGAGGTAAGGAGGATCATCTGTGTATATGAAAAAGTGTCGTCAAAATGTATTAAATTAGGATGGCGCCACATTTGCATCAGGGTAACTCTTAAAAGAAGCGCCAAATATAAATATTGTTAGAGTAGACTTGAAAAATAAACAAGGAAGTATGGAGATACAAGGAAGTAAGGTTATATTTACCACAATATTTTGTACAACGTAAGTTGTTGAAATTCTCAATAATTAACTACTTTAGTCGATAATGACATTAAATTTTTTAACTCGGCATACTTCAATTCATCTACGATTGCTACATTCATACCATACCCTGTGCATCCACCAGCGCCATTGTGGAGGATTTTTGAACTGTTATTTAGCGCATACAACTGGACACTTTTTCAACTTTTCTCCCATATAAGATGACTCTTCTTACCTCTACCCTCCATACTACCGACAACAGAAAACCACCTTGATGTGGGTTCAACCCTTTTTGTTTAGCTAACAATTAGTCCTCAGCTTTATACTACAGATAAATAATAAATCAAAAATCGACTCATACCTACCTGTCCATAAGCGCTGACTCCTTTATCAGTCCTCCCACATCTATGATATTGAGACGTTTCTCTACTTTCTATTAAACATGTTTTTTTTAATGCGTGAAAGAGATGGTGCTCTATAGTCTGAGTTGAGTCTTCCTGTACTGCCAGACCTTGGTAGTTCCATCCAAAATAAAGGATTCGCAGGAGTATTCGACGGTAGTGACATCTAGTAAAGCAAAGAGTAAATAACTTTTAACAAGTTAATAACTTTAAATAGTTGGAAAATCTAAAAGTGTACGCCACATAATCTTATTCATTACAATAAAATTGAGATTATTTGTAAATTTGCAAAAGTATTTATTAAATAATATTTAAACTACATCTAATTATACTGTGAAAAGTAATAGGCTTCTATTCTTCAAAATACTGAAGCCTATGCAAAAAAACCAACTTGATATGTGAAGTATTTTGCTTGTTATAGTGACCAAAAGATACGGGATCCGCACATACAGACACACGGATGTCCAAGACAGAACTTTTTTAAACCATGTTTTAATTAGTTTAAATAATAAAAAGAGATTTAAAATATCATGTTTTTTCTTAACATTTGTCTATTTATACATAAAAAGATATTCACTTATAAAAGAAATAAAGAACAAAAAAAGTGACATTTTAAGTTGGAGAATAAACTGACAGTAAACTGACAGTAATACCCACCTCAAAGCTTCACTTATGAGGCGTGCAAAATAGTGAATTTTTAAAGTTATTCTTCTTCAAGCATGTGTTAATATGCATATTATAATTGCTCAAAACCTGCTTATTTATATAAGACTTTTCCCCCAAAACTTATTAAAAATGTTGCCTATATAACATAGTTGTTTTTTAATTTGTCCCCTTCAGGACAGGCAAAGACCAATGACCATTTAGCCTATTCAGTTGTATAATTTATGCTTGGGTTTTGTAGCATACATTATAAATAAATTACAACACAAGACACCAGTTTAGAAAGTAAAACATTTAAATGTTATATAAAATAATTATAAATTATTCTGATACCCAACACAATATATTAATTTTATAATTTAATAAAACCATCAAAATGAAAAGGGTAACTTTTAGTATTTGTGTATATTTTATGTTTTGGTTTTGGTATAATTTTTTATGACCAACCACCTGTCTGACTTTTAAGATCCTTTCAGAATATTTTTTTATAATAACTCTCTTATTATTTTTATTTATGTACATAATAATTTTTTTTAAATTTACTTACTTATTAAAATCAAACTTTCTGTCAGCCACACTCGGTTCTTTGGCACTATTATTCTCTCCTAAACCTTTATTTATAATGTTTTTCAACTGTTCATTGTGAGCTTCTAATTGTATTATCTTTTCTACTAAGTCCTGTAGAGTTTATATATAAGTAAAGTTAAAATGTATATTTAAAAAAGCAGCTTCCTTATGTGCATAACTCTAAAGTAGTCAATGGATTTGTAGTGTTGGTGTATCTACCTATATGACAACATTGTCTCAAGCAAATGGGTTGGGAGACTACTCTCTACTCACGTGGGAGGCTCTTCAGAGAGCAGACAATTACTGATACTGGTGTGCCACTGAGCCAATCATAGAACCACAGTACTAGGAAGTACTACAGGATTGACTTTAATTGTTACAAAAGGTTGCAATTTTATATATATTTTTACCAATGAATATCAGACAGCTAATGCAAACTGAAGTGGTGATAGCCTAGTGGTGGAAGCTATGGCCTGCCTATCAGGATGACCAAATTCAAACATTGCCTTAACTTTTTGGAGTGTGCTTTTCTAATTTAAGCAATTAAATATCACTTGCTTTAACAGTGAAAGAAAACATTGTGAGTAAAACTGTGCCTGAGAGTTCGCCATACTCCAAATTTTCGGAAGCCTATCTATCTGCATTTGGCCAGCGTGGTTAACTATGGCACCGGGCTCGGGTCCCTTCTCACTCTGGGAGGAGACCCGTGCCCTTGTTTAAGGATCACTAATAGGTGATCCCCACCAAAGGCATTCAAGGCCTAGATTCAGCGCTATCATCATTATCCTATGAATCTAGGCTAATGCTTTTACATCTATTAGTAATACTTATAAGCTTTCTATCCCTGAGGACTTCGAAATTTATGTGGGAAAGTTGTTATTAGGTTATGTCACGTCTAACATAAAACATCGTTGATAGTTACGTTTTTGTCCATAGCTAACAGTTCTTCCCTCTTTAGTCCTTTTATTTTTCTTTGTTTGAACAGCATTTTTCCATTTTTTTCTGCCATTATTTTAATAAGAGCTCGGTTTCACTAATAAATATTTTTATAGTAAACATGCAACAAATAACAAATTACAAACTGACATTAGTGTTCCGACATTGCAATAGGGTGGTTGAAAACCTATCGATGAATCGATTCTTTTTTGCGAATCCTCTATGTGTGTGACAAAGCTCTATTTGATCACTCACAACATGCAATTGGTCACTGTGATTCGGAACGAGACGTAGCAGCATAGAAAGCTCGTGCAAGTAGAAAGCAACAGTCAGTAAGATGTGAAAATAATAAGTATGCACATATCGTTTGCACCAGTAACTTAGGTAAGCCTTACTCGAGTGTACTTGCATATTGAATCGAACTTATGTCAATGGCCCAACAACTGTGAAATTTTTCCAACGGAAGTGAAAATTTTGCTTCTATCCTAAACCGCGTGTATCCTAAGCGGTGAAAAGAGTACGGTTGTTTCGTGTCAATTCATTTTGATTTTAGACATTAACTGCCCTAATGCTGGTTGCTTGCTATTTTGTAAAATAATATCACACGCTTCTTTATACATGCTGATATTGCGATCGATTTTATTATTACATTAAACTGTATAGTATAACAAATAAGATATGACTTGTATCGATACTTTTTCACACTTCCGACATCCTTATGCAATGAAGTTACACTTTTTGACATTGACAACTGACATACCCTGTTGAACTTTATATTTTTTATTTTAACTATGGAGGGTAGAGGTAAGGAGAGTCATCTTATATGGGAGAAAAGTTGAAAAAGTGTCCAGTGTATGCGCTAAATAACAGTTCAAAAATCCTCCACAATGGCGCTGGTGGATGCACAGGGTATGGTATGAATGTAGCAATCGTAGATGAATTGAAGTATGCCGAGTTAAAAAATTTAATGTCATTATCGACTAAAGTAGTTAATTATTGAGAATTTCAACAACTTACGTTGTACAAAATATTGTGGTAAATATAACCTTACTTCCTTGTATCTCCATACTTCCTTGTTTATTTTTCAAGCCTACTCTAACAATATTTATATTTGGCGCTTCTTTTAAGAGTTACCCTGATGCAAATGTGGCGCCATCCTAATTTAATACATTTTGACGACACTTTTTCATATACACAGATGACTCTCCTTACCTCTACCCTCCATAATTTTAACATAAAACATCGGCTCTGAACACGGCTTTTTAATTAAAAGTTTTGACCGACTTAGAAAAAGTTCGATTTAGTGTTGTAGTGTACTTATTTTTTCATATTTTCCGATTTCAGTTTTACATGCTTGGTATTAAAAGCCTTATTACAATATAAAGGGATAATTAATTTAAAAATTAAATCCCAAACATTATGATAACATTTTCAGCGATTTAAAACGAAAAAGAACCATTTAAAATTTTCACTGTCTATGTAGTTCAAAGGCGACAAACGATACTAATTACCTGAAACCGAACTAAGTCTTTTGTTCTCAATAATTTTATAATCTCAAATCATTCTCAAATATAAAAAAATCATAAAATTCAGTTATTTTATCATGACAAAATATTACATGGGCTGTGTTAAACTTTTGGCCATTTATTTTGTCTATTGATTGCGTGTCATTCATAATGACAAGAAAAAAAACGCAAATGTTTATCTTGGGTGACCCTTCTCCCCTAAGAGTGGTGTTAAGGGTTAAAAATAAAAACCAAAAAATATGAAGAGCCTCCTTTTGAAATATTTTTTATTCACTAATATAAGTAATAATTTCTTAGGAACAAAAATATTATGACATTACCCGATTCTTATCCGGTAATAATAAAGTTCAGTTAAATTAAAAAAACTACTGCAATACACTCACCTAGCCCCGAAAATAATAATAAGCGGTAGTAAGAAGCTTGTGTTATACTAAGATGACTGATGAATATTTTGACGACTATAATACATAAATACTAAAGATGCGTCGAATGTTCGGCCGAATATCTGTATGTTTGTTTTCGGCATATATTTTTTCCATCTTCGTATTCCGCGGAATATTCGGTTGATTTGCCGAATAATTACCGAATATTTAAATTATTTTAACATAAAAAAAATAACATTTTATTAAACAGTAAGGTTATTTAATTACAAAAGAAGTGTGGTTTGTTCCGAAAGTTGTACATAGTTTTTTATAAATGAAAGAAACACCTTTGTACCAATTATTTATTGACAACATAAAAAAGATTAATTTTGACAATCAAATCAAACAAAATTTTAATCAAATATACCTATTTCTGCTTTTTTCTTACAAATGATATAGTGAACTAAATAAAATTTCTATGAAATTGACAATTTTTACGAACACTGCTTTGAGTAACAACTTTTTTCAGAAAATAATTCGGCCGAATCATTCGGTTCTTTTTTTTATTTTTTTTTATTTATTGAGCACACAAAACAGATCATGACAAAACATAAACATAAGAAAAACAACCAATAAAGATAAAAACTAGCCATTCTCCACCACATGCATGTATAAATGCAGCCAATAGATGGGACGGAAAATATCCAAGAATTTGGATATCTACTTATAAAAAAAAAAATCGGTTCGGTATATTTTGGACCCAATATTCGGCCGAAACTACATTCGGCGCATCTCTAATAAAAACGATATACAATAATATACAGATAAACTACCATTGAAAAACATTCATGTTCATCACACAAACACAGCTGTGGGAATCGAAGCCACGGTCTTGGACTCAGAAAGCAGAGTCGCTGCAAACGCCAATCGGCGGTCAGGTATTATAGTAATGTCATATTATATTAGATAACAGTAAATTGTATGTACCTAAGCGTAGTTACGATCGAATTCGATATTAAGAAATGAAACTATGCTGTTTGGTGTTTTTAAGTTTACTGAAAATAGACAATGTGGCTGAGTTATTATGTATTTATACCTAAGCGTCGCGCTACGTACCAATTTAAAACAAAGTAGGTTCACAACATGATAGGAAGAAGATCGTAATCTACGAAGTCGATCGAAAGTAGGTACTAACTACTTCTCGTGGGTCTAAATGCACAGAATTAAGAAGATACAGAAACCGTGTACACGACTAATATTGAAGTATCAAAAACCACTCCACTTTTGTATTGTTTCTCGAACAAATGGTTGGTCACTTTATACCATTTAGCCATTATTATTTTACCTCTAATGTTCTAAACGTACAGCAAATTGGAAAATGGGAAAAGTTTGTGAGCTGCTAGCTTAACATTAAGCGGGCGTAAAGTCAGCGTTCACTGTTTTTGGATACAATGCACTGCATATTATGAAAATTAAGCTTAATTTGCTACACTCCGCGAACAGCAGCAGAATCTGTTTGGTGCAATGTATAATTACTGCAATCCGTATACTCAACACCAAACAAATCCTCGGCAATGTACCCTCTACGCACGTTTCTCTCCGAAACCGGAGCATCCCCAGCAGATACTGGCCTCACAATGAATAATTGCCAAAAAAATATTTGGCATTATTCTTGCCCCATCTCACTGAGAATTATAAATAAACATACGTTTTTCATAATACATTACTAATATTGTAAAGGTGAATGTAAGTTTGTTTGTTACGCTTTCGCGCGAAAGCTACTTTACCGATCATCATGAGACTTTGTACACGTATTCTTAGAGGTCAAAAGTAATATAAAATACTTTTTATTAAAAAAAAATTATTTTTTTCGAAAGATAAAAAAATGTTTGTCGAAAATCTCATGTGTAGACTATGTACGCTGCGTCCCGAAATTTAGGCGGGCGAAGCCGTAGGGAATATCTAGTTAATCATATATCCCTATCCCTACAAATATTATAAATTTCAATGTAAGTTTGTTTGTTACGCTTTCACTACTTAACCGATCCTCATGAAACTTTATACACATATTCTTGGAAGTGTAAGAAGTAATATAGGATACTTTTTATCCCGCCATTAAGCTCGGTTCCTTTGGGAGAGGGGATGAAAGTGTTTGACGATTTTACACCATAACTCTGATTAATTACGAGTATAACCGATTTAAATAATTATTTTTGTACTATAGAGGTTATAATATGTGTTTAATTTTGCCCAAACTTTGTGTAGATCTGAATGTGGTTGCAGATAGAGGACAGAACTCCTCAGCGGACAGCAGCAAACCCCTAATTTAAGGCTTAGCGATACTGAATACTTTTATTTTTTTAGACTTGCAACTAAATTGAATGCTTGAAATCAAAAAACAAAATCAATCGCAGACGAAGTCGCGGGCAACAGCTAGTCATTAGATAAATTAATAACTTTAACTTGTTACTGTCATCATGCCTATTGAGATATTTACAGTTAGGTACACAAAAAGATTAATTTAGATTCTTAGCCCTCTTAGAGGTTCTATTTTAGAGCAGAGGGCTGTGCACAGCAGTGGGAGTTCAGTTGCTTCTGGATATTGTCGACAGAAGCGCGGGAATTATATTACCAACTTGATCAGTACAGTTCAAAAAGTCCGAATGTATGCTCCGGTCATACAAAATGGTACATGGCCAAAACACGTCACTTACCAGGGAGGCGTTTTCAATAATAGATAAGCGGCGGTATGGAGCGTGTGTGAGTGACGTCAACGTCTTCGTGACGTCAAGCTACATCACGAAATTTATGAATTTTACATGACCACTTTAAATTTATAAGAGCGTAGGATCATAAATAGGCTGACAATGTTTCTAGCTTAGGTATAACATAACACAAAAAACAATATAATATTTCTAAATTTACTTTGTATTCTTTTTAATCATAGTAACTTTTCTCAAGACTCAAAATAGGACTATTTTCATCATGAGTCCTTACGAGAATTTTTTCTCCACTACAAGCTGTTGACTGCAATCTAACCTGATTGCAATCTAAGACTGTAATGGACTAACCTGTTAGGGCGTATGGCAGTTAATAGTATATTGTGCAACTAGTGCGGCAAGTTGTCGATTGCTTACGAAAGCGAAGTTGAACGCACGAGAGAAGCGAGTGCGGTCACTCGCTTGAGTTGTGAATAATAAGCCCATACGCTTAATAACTTCGCGACACTTCTTTGCGTTGGTAAGCCACGACCGAAGCTTCCTACTAAATCAGACCAGAGAAAATTCAGAAATTATAAATTCCCAAATTGCTCCTACCGGGGATCGAATTCGGGTTCTGCTATTTAAAACCACAGCTGCGCTGCGCCAGGAAGGTCGTCAGTAGAACCTAATGTTGCAACTTGTACATATGAATAACCCACTGGTTATATATTGTTATATATAATGACGGCCGATTGGCGCAGTTTGCAGCAACCCTGATTCCCACAACTGGAAAATGTTTATGTGATGTGCATGAATATTTGTCAGTGCTGGGTGTTTCTATGTATATTCTTAGTATTTATGTATATTATTCATAAAAATATTCATCAGCCTTCTTAGTACCCATAACACAAGCTACGCGTACTTCGGGGCTAGATGGCGGTGTGTGAATTGTCGTAGTATATTTATTTATTTATTATTTATAGTGTATTTATTCTAAGGATGCTGTAATAAGAGTGATCAAAGACTAATCACTATACGATGAATTCCACAGACACTCTTGTCTCTTATGTCACATTATTGGATCGCTGCATCGAAGTATCAAAAGTTTCTAAAACATCATAATAGTAGTTGTAGGTAATACTTACATAGAATAAACGTTACACTTAAATACAATAGTTAAAATTTTAAAAACGGTTGTATTAGTGTAAGTTTTTGTAAGTAAACCTAATAAATAAAATAAAATAAAACTAAAATAAAATACTTCTTCGTTGGTCTGATGATTAACATGTTAAGGGCCACGGGGTAGTTAGGAAATGGGCGTTTTCAACCCTCGAGCTTCGAAGAGTCTATAATCACTTACCTGTGATAGTCGTCGCCCACCGACCCGCTTTAAAACAGCATGGTGGGTCTATGGTCTAAAACCCTCACTTATGAAAGACGAAGCCAGTGCCCAGCAGCTGCGCAAACATCATCATGATGAGTAGTAGGTAATGTTAAATTCTATACAATAACCTACCTTTAGGAATATTATTTGAAGTAGGTACTTGTACCTACATTATATGCATATTTGTGAAGTCAAAGCTAAAGTCAATATATATAAATTCAAACACAACACACAACAGTGTATTTTACCAATCCACACTTAGGCAGCATGGCGGACTACGGCCTTTTGTCTAAACCCTTTTAAGCCTTCTCTTTCTGAAAGGAGACCCGCTCTGATAATAAAATGTGCTGATAATAAAAATGATGATAAACCAAATTTGTCAATTTTATTTCACTGGAATCATTAGGACGATGTTTCGGTCGCTGCCGCTGACGGACGTTTGGACAAATTTGATTGAGTTGGTTTAATAATGAGGTACTTATTTTAAGAACTACTACTTACCACACCCTTTTTTAATTAGGAACCTAGAATTCAAAGAAAATCGTATAATATTCGCAAATAACCAATGAATTAAATTTTCATCAATAAATTATTTTAACATACCATGGGAAAACACATCATGGTATTCATGTATCGAGTCACCGAATTACATGCTACAGGCTTATATAGTGATGTAACTGAGGAAAATTATTGAATTATCGATATTAGATGTATCGATCTGATTTGTTTATGAATACTTAGGTAGGTATATCAAAAAAATATTACGTAAATCTTTTCTTATAACTAATCATTTCAGCCAATTAATGTCCCACTGCAGGGAACAGGCTTCGCCTTGCAAAGCAGACAGAATATTAGACCATTTCCTATACCAGTTCGTGGCCTTGAACCATCATTATAACATTTGTGATTACAACCGGGATCGATGACTTAAAGTGCTTTCTAAGAAAAGGGTTAGGGCAATACTTAATTTCCACTGTCCTAGCTTCACGCTGGTGCAAATAAATCTAGACAGAAGAAATTAATAATTAACTATTACTGCCCAACGTGGGATTTGGACCCAGAACCTTGCTTCACACTAGACTAACATGCAAATTTTAATTAACAATACCAGACAATAATTACTTATTAAATATAAAGGACTCAACGGATATTTATTTAAAAGAAGTTCGTAAGTGACACTTATTAATAATGATTTAAATAAACAGGTGCGGTAGTAATATAACTTGTATAGTAGGTATTATTTCACTTAGAGGCCTGGGAAAACCCAAATATTTTAGAGAAATTTTCTTCGTCAAATATTTTGTAACTTAGTAGTTAGTACCTTTCTACTTTTAGTCTGTAGCAGAAATTGTCTCATCAATCGTCGCACCTAAAATGAAAATGGGTTAGGTAAAGTGAAATGTGTCACTCACCACTACTAAGAATACGCTATTGCAAAAACATCAGACAAAATTGAAAACTTTTCTCTATTCGCCCCTACCTTTTTTATGTATTCGTGCCAAATGCCAATAGTGAATTATAATTATAATCTATAAACATCGATACTATAAAAAATAAAGAAATAATATCACTTCCCCAATTTCCTGAGATTGGATGATTATGATCACTGTTATTAAATTATGTCTGCCAATAGACCTTTCCCTCAGCTGCGAACAGGAAGCAGTAGTACCTATCTATAAGAGACGTCAGAAATAGGAAACGGAAATGAGAAGTTTCCTCCATACGGAAGTCTAACCATTCGGTTGCAAAAACCATTATGCAACAAATGGATTTGTGTCATATATTTTATATTTTAATAGTACTTAAAGAATTTAAAAAATAAGCTTCACATAAATCTGCAAGCTACGTAAAAAATTATGTTGTAAGGACTTAACACTCACAACCGCTGAAATAGCGAATGGGCACATAAGCGTAATCCACTCGTAAAACCTGAAAAAAGCAATGTATTTTCTCATAAGTGTTCATCGATATTTATAGCGCGGCTACCATCACTACGATGTCAATCAGCGGCCATCTTGGATAGTTTATTTGAAAAACGAATGCCGGCGGAAACGCGCGCAATTATTGCGCGGGAAATATTCGTTCAAGAACAATTAATTATATTAATAACGTGTAATCCTGTAGTTCACGTTTGAATCGAAGGAGGTTTTTGTTGATTGTGATTGTGCTTTTTTTTAAAATTTTATTAAAAATGGCAGCGTGATGGCAGCTGGTTTATAGGTGAGTTTGTGTATACGTTAAAAATGCATTTGTTTTGGCTTTCACGGCGCGACTCTCGTTTATTTACGGAGAATGTGACTAATGTTGTGAATATGTTCAATGCCTAAGAGGATAGTTAGGCATTTTAATGCATTCAGCTGTTTAAACACCGATTAAATGATCTTAATAGATTTAATAGTCCGTATAAGTTAAATAGTCTCCCATAGCTAGGTTACCGTGTGCTAGCATTTTACCGACACTCACTTACCAAGAGGTCAGATTGTAATTTGACTAGCCATCCAATGAAATCCTTACTTATGTTGTAAATGCGAAAGTTCGTTTGTTTGTTTGTTTGTCCATCGTTTACGCCCAAACTATGCAACCAATCAACTTGATTTTTTGCATAAAGAAAGAACTGAAAATTTAAAGGACTTTTTATTCCAGAAAAACAAACTGTTATCACGGGAATTTATAAAACTCGATACTAGCTCGTATGAGGAACGCAGGCAACCGCTAGTAAATTATAATAATAAAAAAAACTTTTTTTTCATTTAACTAATGTTTTAAGACTGGACAAAAATATACTACATAATACCTTAATCTAAAATGAATATCTAACAATCATGTCAATATTAATAATATCCCCCCTAAACGGCTAGCATGGGTAGGGGACAATTATATGCCCGGGGAAAGGATAAATATTTATGTATATATTTATTCGTGGAAATAATATCCAAATAATATATGTGTATAACATAAATGGGGGTAAACTTCTCCAATTCCATATTTCACGGTAAATATATTCCTTGTAAGGCGATATAATCGGGGATATAATTTTTGTCTTCTGCCTGTGCTAGCCCTGCAGCACGGCTAGCATGGGCAGGAGGTAATTATCTCCCCGGGGAAAGGATACAAATTTACCTTCTCATCTCTCACAGCTCAGAGCACTGGCGCACAAGACGTGGAAATAATATCCAAATAATATATGTGTAATAATAAACGGGGGTAAACTTCTCCTATTCCATATTCCAGTGATCTAGCAGGTGGACACGGTAATTATATCCCCTGTGAGGGGATATATTGCTATTGGAATCATTCTTATGAGCTCTATCACGTTTTCATTTATAATTTATTATTGATGGACCAAGCATTATTCGTTTGGAAGCATCGATGCAACAGATAGACACAGTTATAAACATGTAACAACACCCCTCTTTTTACATCGTTAACATTGTGAATTTAAAATTCAAACAGAATACGCTCCTCCTTAAAATCGGTCGAATTATAATTGTAGACTCAACGGTTTTATATGCGTGCAAAATTTCGAATAAGTTATCCGGACGCGTGAAGATATGCTATAATTATTTATATACAAAGAAAAACTCATAAAGACACGTACCTACAATACCACAATAATATTTGCCATTTGGCAATATTCAGTCGCGTCTATCACGTCGTGAGACGCGACTGATAAGATCCTTGTTTCATTATCTTCACTGACAAGGGATATTATACTTATTCACCTACCAAAGACCAGCAACAAGGAAAAGGGGAAATTAAATCTCATTTCATATTACACGTATATTATTTGGATAAAGTGGATATAATAAATATAATTTTTTTTTCGATTAATACTTCTAGAGACATAACTGTTCAAAGTATTACAACAAAATACGATTCTGCTTAAACGACATTTATAACAAAGAAATCAAAATAATACCTTGTAAGTATAAAGATTTATGTGGGACACTCGTTTTTTGATGGCCTCGAAACCCTCGTTGGTTGTGGAGTCGGTTTAAAGCCCTACGCGATGAACGATTTTAAACCATTATTTACCCTCGTTAAAATACCATTAGACACAGTAACAATTCTGAAGAAGTTGTGATGGTGGTTAACCTAAGCTCCTTACGTAATAATATGTATCTAATAGTAAATACGTAAATATCCTTACGTAATAAAGGATTGATTGTAGTAATCCTTTTAGTTTTCGTATACTAGTATCTTACTAGTAGTAATCTACTTCGCTTACAACGCTCTCAAAATATTACTTAACGCATGTTTGCGGACAAAACTCACGAAAAATGAAACGAGCGAGGGAACCAAATGACAATATTGCGTTAGACTTTTCCTACCGGCTTTCTATGCCTCTAAAAGTCCACTGCTGGACTAAACCTCCCGTACCACGCTTGGAAGACCTCCCTGTGTGATTTTAAGGTAAACCTCCCGTAGCGAGAGGTTTACCTTAAAATCACCACGCTTGGAAGATGGGTTGGTTATCGCAGTATATACATATAATTTGTGTAATCGCGCATCAAAAGTACCATCTACGTGCCTATTTGAATAAAGAAATGTTTAACTTTGACTTTGAGTAGATGGTAGTAGTAGCGCAGAGGAGGCTGCTAGCCGTTCTCCGTTATAATCTCTTAGTCACCTCGTACGACACCCGTCGGAAAAAGATGGTTGGTGACGATTGTATTCTGATCAGCTGTCAGCACACTACTCTCTTATGAGAGGGAAGTCCTCGGCCCATAAGTGTAAGTGGGACATGTTGGTCTGTGCAGAAGATAATAATCTGGTTCTAATATATATGCTGCAGAATAATATATGCGTGCAGTAGATAATAATCGGGTTCTAATATTATGCTGCAAAGTAATATATGCGTGCAGAAGATAAAAATCGGGTTCTAAGATATATGCTCTAAAGCCACCAGCAGGAGAAAATTATCTCCCCGGGGAAAGGATAAAAATGTATCTTTTCCCACAGATTTATCAACTCTCAGAGCACTGGCGCACAAGTGGAAATAATATCCAAATAATATATGTGTAATAATAAACGGGGGCTAACTTCTCCTATTCCATGTTCCCCTGCTTTAGCAGATGGACACGTTAATTTTATCCCCTATCAGGGGATATAATCGCGTGATAAAATTTTGGTCTCCTGCCTGTGCTAGCCCTGCTGGTTGTTTTATTTAGTACTACTCATGACTTCGTCCGCGTTTTTGTAAAGCATCGAATAAGAACAGTTTATTTAAGCATTTAAGAGCAGCAGTAGAAGCAGTACAAAATAGTTGCTCGCGGTGCATAATCAATGTTAACTGACGTCAGTAAATAAATACGCCTTTAAAGGAGAGTTCATTGTCGGTCGGTTGTAACACTAACAATAAACCAACATATAATAATTGTTGAATTAAAGACAACATTGTACTTCAAGTTGATTCAAAAAAATCAACCTATTAAAATACGTATTCGGTAAAAAGCATTTAATTTAGGTGTATATTATAGACATTTTAAGATGTATATTCTTGGAAAAAAAATCGGGTGGAGTATTTAAAAAGAACTTTAACAATTATATGTAACTGTTTTGTTTAGGTGTAAGGTAGGTACACCTAATCCTAAAAAATTGTTAACTAAATTTCGATTATAATAAATTAAAAATTATTTTACTGCTAGATAAATAACCTTGAGGTAAAACCATTTATTTGAATAAGAATTAATACGGCGATACTAATCTAACCCACTTTTATTTCTACCAGCGCTATTGACACTTAACTATGGTACTTAGATATCTTTCAATAATGAGTACTTTGATCATATACCTAATAAATCATTTTTCTGTATAATCAATAGTTTTCTCAGTGCACGCCACGTAATGAATTTTATAGGCAACATGTTGCTACTTTGGATTACATTATTGCAATAAATAAATAAATAAATAATGATAAAATTTCAATTTCATTTTTCAAATAATATGATATTTTTCAATAATATTAAAATTGCAATTTTCTTAGGGATCTCCAATTTTTTTGACAATAAATTATAGCCTATATTATCTACTTCGTGATAGTTTCGCTTTCTTTGTGTGAAGAAATGGCTGAAATCGGTCGAGTACTTTCGGAGCCTGTTGGGTACAAACAAACAAGCTAACATAAAAATCTTTCCTCTTTATAATATTAGTATAGATTAAATTTAGCTTTGATACTGGTGTTTATAATAAATAAACTGCGAAGTTTATACGCAAAATCAAGAGCTTATAATATAATTTCTCTAATAAGGTAAGTGTGTTAACGAGTTCGGTAACCTCCTTTTCCATATAATATTTACGATATATATAATTACGAATGTTACAAAATTCACCCTTAGTATGAAACAATTCAGGTGACCTACTTATTAAAGAATAGTTGATACATTCTTGAGATTCAAATTCGTGACCTCTTTTATAAGGGTTCCTGTAACCCTAATGTTCAGCAAACCCTCGCTAAGGGTCAGTTCAGACAGAGTGTTAAAATGCTCGAGCAATTAAAGTACAAAATTGTATTAATATCGACCTAAACTGCCTAAGTCAATATTTATACAATTTTCTCCTTTATATAAAGGTTATATGGTCCTTTTTTCAATCGGGCTAGTAAATTGCTCAAGCATTTTCCGTTCTGTCTGAAGTATTGCAGTTTCCTTTCAATTTCAGACTAGCGGCTCCTAAAACTATACTTTTTAATATACTTGAGGTATATTAAGAAGTATAGTTGTGGGCGAGCGATGGGTTGCCCACTGCATCCCATCGCTCGATGCTAACCGTAGAATTCCATCTAGGGAAAGAAAAAATTCAAATCCTACAAGTACTTCCAGCGATGAGCACTAACAAGAAGAATATCTATTTATAAAAGAAAGTTGTGCTAGTTACACCATTTATAAATCAAGAACAGCTGGACCATGATATTTGATTTTTGGGTTCCTCAAGACCAGAATAGGATAATAAGTAATAAAATATAACATTCATCAAAAACAAAAAATGATCCGCGGTACGAAGTTCGCCGGGACAGCTAGTTCGAAATAAGTAAGTGTAGTTGGTGGCCTAATACTTATTCCATTAAGCTCATACGATGTCAATGCTTATACGCGATCAGAATTGGCAGTGTTGGAAAGGCACCGCATTACAATCAACACCAGTAAGGTGGCCACCAGCAACGCCTTTTGTTAAATATAAAATCTTTGTTATTAATTCATGGTTCAAAACGTTTCTTATCTTCTACCTCAGGTATCTTCTACCCTTCTTGTTTTCGTTTTCGTTAGTAGCCCAGTTTTACATTTCCTTAAAAATTTAATTTGGCCGTAGTCGGGTTGAACTTTTCTTTTATTATTTTTTAAATTCTGCTAACAAAAGTAACGATTAAGCCAATAACAGATAGACGGGCGTAGATAAATGTGTCTATTAACACTTTATCTATCCATTTCCACTTTCCAGACAAGTTATGAGTTGTTTTGATGTTTACTAATGGTTTCCTGGAAACACGCGTGTCTGGAGTTCTAAATCCAGACATTTCAATAAATGCCAGCTGTGAAGTGGTAGTTAGGGTTACGAGTATATTATAGAATAGGATATTATTATCCGTCCAAAACGCAGAACGAAACAGATCTGTACTTTATCATCATCATAATGACAACCAATGGACGTCCGCTGCTGGACATATTTTGTAAGGAGTTTTAAATACCACGGTCTTGTGCCGCTTGGGTCCAGCGGCTCCCTGCGGCTCGTTATGTCTGCCCGCCGCATGGGGGGTCGGCTGTACTCAGTGGCGTGCACTTCATACAAGCACAAAAGCACTACCTACGCTAACATTTTTGCATAACTCATAAAGAGAAAGGATGTTTCTATCTAATGCTATCTACCTTCTTTATGCATACCTAGGTCAAAAATCCTGGGCACGTCACTGGCTGTACTTAATTTGTGATAAAGTAAATTATAATCATCTCAACAGAAAGACGTCAAAATTTTGAAAATAGGATTTTTTTTAGATTTTTGTACCACATGTATCCAGCGACCCCCGGGACTTTTTTTTTCTTTATTTGCATCAAGATGAATATAAAGCACTTCAAGTACTATACAAAAGCAAAAGATTTTAAAATACGAAAAAAAATATAAATAAAAATTACTCTTTCCACTCTGAGGCAAACGATATTAAAATACGAAAAATAAAAAAAAAAAATTGCTCTGTCCACTCTGAGGGGGGTCTTCCTGTTTCCAACACGATGCGCTCAGACAACGGAGAGTCCTCAGGAAATGTTGACTTTACAATTAATAATAGCTAACAGTTTGGAGGCTTTTGAGCACAATGAGTGAAGAAATTATAAAAACAGTACAGGTTTTCCAGGTATTCGCGGTTTACAGCAAATTTAGCTTAATGGTCATTATATATCATGGTATTCCGCAAAGTAACGCCTGCTTCTACCTATTATTTAAAAACATGTTTATTCACGTAACACTGAATTTCTAACGGTGATCTTGTATAACCGACGATGTGACCTCGTATCCCATCGCGCAATTTGGAAAACAAAGCGACAACCTTAATTTATTGCTACCTAGTTATAATACTTATTATTTAAGCTCTAACGATACAAGAAACTAAATTATACATATTATGAATGCCCATCGACCAAAAAATACACGAATAGAAACATACAAGCAAAAAATTGTTAAAGTTACAGAAACAGTAAAAACGGTGAAATCTCACATAATTTAGAGGACCTTTTTTATATGACACTAGCTGTTGCCCGCGACTTCGTCTGCGTCTGTTTTTGTTTTTCGAAAGACATGTGGCATTTGATTTAGGTGTAATTCTGCGGACTTTATGTATTTAGGATAGCTAAGCCTTAAATGGCGGGTTGGCTGCCGTCTGCTGAGGAGTTGCGTCCTCTATCTCCAATCCCATTCATCAGATCTACACGAAATTTGGGCAAAATTAAACAGACATTATAACCTCTAAAGGACAAAAGTAATTATTTAAATAGGTTATCATTTGACGGCGTTATGGTGTAAACTCGTCAAACACCTTCTACCCCTCTCCCAAAAGAACTGAGCACAATTTAAGGATAAAACGCATCCTATATTAAATATTAGATTTAATATAGGATGCTGGACCTTCAGAAATATGTGTGCAAAGTTTCATGATGATCGGTTTAGTAGTTTTTGCGTGAAAGCGTAACAAACAAACTTACATTCACATTTATAATTTTAGTAGGGAAGTAGGGATGTAGGGATAGGGATAAGGATAGGGATAGCTGAGTCTAGGTTAAGCGTGGTGAATCAGTTATTTGGTTGCTTTGTTTGGACGTAAGAAAGTAACATATTTGGTGTTATAATACAAATGTAGCATCGCATGTCCTGTAAGTGTTTCACAAATTGGGAGTTAGATGTTTCTCTATGTCCAAACGTAGCCTAGTAGATAGGGCGTGAAGGAAGGACAAACAAATAAACAAATGCGCTTTCGAAGTTATAATTTTAGTTTAGACGGCCGATTGGTCCAGTGGGCAGCGACGTACGACGAGGTATTATGGGCTTAATATAAATAGATAAATATACTACGTCAACACACATCGCCATCTAGCCCCAAAGTACGCGTAGCTTGTTATGGTTACTAAGATGAATACTGAATATTTTCATGAATATAATCTACGGATAACTATAATATACAGATAAACACCCAGACACTGAAAATCATTCATGTTCATTACCAGTTGTGGGAACCGAACCCACAGCCTTGGACTCAAAAAGCAGGGTCGCTGCCCACTGCGCCAATCGGCCATCAGTGCCTACCATACCCTCTAACATTTACCATCCATGCCCCGTTATCATCGTACACTGCCCATTACTTAACACCAGATGAGATTACTGGGCTAACTTGAAGTGTAATTGAAATATATATCAAGGTATATATTATATCTCTCGGTAAACTAAAAATGAAACCGATTATATCTTTATATTCCAACTACATATAATGTTTTGATTGGCACGAGTGTCTTATATCAGTGATAGCATCGAAGCCAAGAATGCAGTTTTTAGAATACGTCTCTACATCATTTAATTATACCTTAATTTCTGACGCCATTCGGACGTGGGTCTGTCACGGGGGCGTTCGGGCTAAACCATAGTCCGAAAGCCCACTCAGTCGAAACCTTCGAACCGAGGCACCAGCTCCGCAGAAGGCACCCCCGGGTCAACGTCCCCCCTTCTTCAGAATACGCACTGGGCTCTTCTCATCTTGAGCCGCGCTCGCCCCAAAGCCCTAGTAACGCTATGGGGAAGGAAATCCCCTTCTGAGATACCTGGCTTCCTGGGGGGTAACTCGGGTAATATAGGAATTCTTAACTATTCAAACCCCCTCGGTTGCAGCCCTCCGCCCAAATTGGGAAGCTCCGGGATCAAGAACACACCTTGGAAGGTGGTTATTGCCTATATTAAATGAAACTTCATTTAATATAGGCAATCATAAAGATATCTATATAAAAAATAACTCGACTCTCGATAATATAAAACGAAGTAGTTTTTCGCGTCAGTGTTTTAATCCGCTCGCTCCTCTTTGCAACCATGCAACGAATTCGTATCGTAAAAATAATTTTTCACGGATGGTTTACATTATATAATGAAGCTTATATTATATAATCATTGTGTTTAGAAAATAAAAATAAAATATTTGAACTTGGTTCCAAAATAAATCATACGATAAACGAACGTATGTGAAATTATACGACTTTTTTATTCAATCGCACCTCCGCGTTCAATTATTTACAAAACACAAAGAAAACCACATGGTTAGTAATGTTTATTGTTCTAAGAAGTGAATAAAACTCACCAATTGTTTCACCGACAGTATGCAGGCGATTGTAAAACACTTTTGTTTATATTTACCACAGCTTTGAAGTTCCCCATTTACATTGCTATTCCGTATTTGACGTTATTGCCGTCTCACCTCTTCTCTTCCCGGGGTGTAGGTAATGTAGAAGTTACCGTTTGTTTTAATATGGTCATACACGCACACATAATAACATGATACTTATCCTTCCAAAACTTCCTGTCCCTCTCTCACATACCCAGGAACAGTGAAGAAGACGCTAATCGCCCGTCGCGGCGCCGCCGACAGTAAGTCGACTTCCGATCGTGTTGATAGAAAAACTTTAGTTCCGCAGGGACAATTTGGGAATTTATAATTTCTTCATTTTCTCTGGTTTTGTCTGGTGGGAGGCTATTGACGTGCCGCCAAGCGATTTTGCGATCCGTTTTTTTAGTTGAATTTACATTTAGTTGGATCGTTTTTCATCTAATTTCTTTATTGACTGTCAATTTCAAATTTAGTTTCATTAAGAGACTTAAGTACAACAGAACTAAAACTATTACGTAGACTTGAAGGCTTCTCGCCGATTACGTTACTCTAACCTCATTAAACAAAAACTGTAATTAAACTGATAATGTGCAACACATGTTTAGAATTCAGCATGGATGTAGAAACTAGGGTAACTCACAATCTAATCTAACAAGGATACATCATTAAAAGTTTTTTTTTTGACAAATAAAGAACCGACTTTGTTATACATCTAAAAATCAAGAAATAAATAAATAAATATTTTCTACAACATATTAAGGCGAGCAATTCTTGTATTAATTGGAATCTCGGAATCGGCTCCAACGATTTTCATGACATGATATTTGTGTTTTCCGGTAGTAACCGATTTGGTGCAGACGAAGTTGCACGGGTCAGCTAGTCTAAGTAATAATAGCTAAATGTGTAATGCTCATAACAACAGGGGTAATATGGGTATTTATCTATAATAGTATACTTAATTTATTTTTTGATCTGGTGGGAGGCTTCGGTCTGGGCAACTTACTATCCTAACGACAAAGATATGCCTGCAAGCTATTTAGCATTCCGGCATGTACACCGGTAACCGGTTTACATGCCGGAATGCTTGATATGGGTTTACTAGAAAAATCCTATTATAATATTAGGGAAAGTAATTCTTAATATTTTAATAGGATTTTTCTTAACGATAAAAAAGCTTGGGTGTGAATTGCTTTTATTCGTTGTCTGGGGATATAATCTGGGAATACAAATTGTCTCCTGCCCTCCCGTTCCTAGCCCTGCTGGATGGCCCGCTAACTACCCGCCATGCTTGAAATCCTAGGACCAAAAGGGCCATGGCCCGGGGCAAGCAGAAGTCTGAGTGAATGCACTGAGTCTTCATTCCAGAAAAATGCATAGGTAGTTCTTTTGGGATTCTGCTATAATTAAAATCGCTCCACGCATGAACGCTTTTGCATTCATAGCTTTAGTGGGGAAATAAGTACACAGTATATGCGAATGGTACCTAACTACAGCGGACAAAGCCGCCTGGTATGGAATAAATGTTTTTAGTTTCTTCTATTATTTTTTTATACCTTTTTGCCTTAATTTATTGAGCTGCCAACCTTTCCGGCCCAGCAGGGCTAAATACAGGCAGGAGACAAAAATTATATCCCTCGATTATATCCACTGACAGGCGATATAATTAACGTAAAATATAATTAGCAGGTGGCTAAAGCACGGGAACATGGAATAGGAGAAGTTATACCCGTTTTATTATTACACATACATTATTTATATATTAAGTATATCTACTTGTGCGCCAATGATCTGAAAGTTGATAAAGCTGTGGGAGAAGATAAATTGTTATCCTTTCCCCGGGGAGATAATTGTCTCCGGCCCATGCTGAATGCGCTGAATCTTAAAGTAGGCCACTTTGACTGACACAGTTGAGATTGTAATGAGATAGCTTGTAGTGTAACAGAGAGTTGAGTTTATGTTTATCCATTCATCATCATCATAAACGCGTTACACGCCCTCTACAGGGCACGGGTCGTCACTTAGAATGAGAAGGGTTTGTCGTAGTGTACCACGCTGGCCAAATGGTAGACAGATACCAATCTGACGCCGTTGAGAACATTGTGAACTTTTAGACTCGGTTTTCATTACGATGTTTTCCTGCACCGTTTAAAGCAAGTGATATTTAAATTTCGAACGTTCGAAGTTCGAACTCGGTCTCCACGAAACGAAATCCGAAGCCTTACCCTCTTGGCTATTGACGCTTTATTTATCCATTAGTCGCTGACTATTATAATTTATAGCTGCACCTACTACAATCGAAGCTAATGTAACCTCGCGTGACCATCGTGTAGTTAAAATGAAACTAGATTATATGCTTCCGATTGTTTTTGCTGCGATCGGCTGTATCTCATGTAAGGTTAACATTAATTAAAGTAAGTAGAACGCACTGTTTTTAAATATATATTTAGTACTAAATAGCCCAGTGAACTTTGTACTGCCTAAAGAACGCCATCTATTGAAAGTAATCCAAAGTAGCATTTAACCATACAAAATTATCCACCAACCGATCAGTTTTCTTGTCAAGAAAGCAAAAACAAAATAAAAAATAAATCGGTTGTGCCATTTTCGAGGACATTTAGACTCCCAGGGCAATTGGTTTTTATATAATTATACTTATAACTAGAACATTTTAGATAACCTCAGTAGCTCCGTGGCTGTAACGGTGACGAGAAAACTTGCATGCCTGAGAGTTCTCCATAATGTTCTTAAAGACGTGTGAAGTCCACCAATCCGCTATGCTACGGCCAGTGGCGTGCACTGAGTTTCTTACCAGGGTATGCATACAGCAGAAAAATTGCATAAACCAGCAAAAATCCTCCTGCTATACGAGTTATATATCAATTTTAGGGTAGGCAGTGCTTTTGTGCATGTATGAAGTGCACGCCACTAGCTACGTTCTGAACTTCTTCTCACTCTAGAAGGAGACGTGGTGTACCCTGTAGTGGGCTGGGAATAGATTGATGATGATCAAAATTTCAAGTCGATCGTCGTACCATAAAAGTCCATTTTTACCATTAAAGTACCTACTGAAAACGTACCTACAACTCTTGCATAAAAAACTAAACAAGAAAGTTAAAAAAACCCGCTTAATCCAGCCCCAGTAATCAGTATATGAATAATTAATTCATCAAACAACGTAATGAGTTTGAACTGGGTATTATGCATAAAGACTTGCGGGAAATTATGTCTATAAAAGTCATAATTTCTCAGGAAACGGTATACTTGTATGAAGAACTCGACATTTTATTCGATACATATTAAGTCAATTTACATGTAGAGTGCAAAGTTAATGCAACGTTAAAGAGGAAAATGCTTTCTTCAGCTGACTGATACTTTCATACTCAATTCATTAAATGCATAAATGAATAATTTGTTAATGTTATAAATGCGAAAGTGTCTTTTAGATTGAGTATTTTACAAGTACATAATTGAAATTTACTGTCGTTGTAGAACAAGCTATTTACTGTCTTTAAGACTTATATGTAAAACCGAAACGCTAAAAGTTTTTGAGTCAACCACTGCCATAGTTTTTACTAAAAGGAATCAGTTACAGCCCGTATATCACATGCCTAATTAAAATCAAGTAACTCCTGTAACTTTATTAGTTACGCGTCGCGTAGCCTAGGGACTATGCGCGTGTCAATCTTTGATCTAAAACAGGGTTGTCATACGTAAAAACTTAGAATGTTGTGAATTCGTTAGTATGGAAAAATATGCTTCTTTTGATCTACCCTTTTTACAGGGTGGTTCGTTATGTAATATCCTATTGCACGTTGTATACACTGCTTAGCAGCTAAACGGATCTTGTGAATTTTTGAGATTGATGTGAACAGATTGTGCTTATTGATAAGGACAAAGGACACTTTACTCCGTAAAAGTTTTTTAACAACCGAAACATTCGCGAATGAAACCGCAGGCTATTAATGTATAATCGTTCAGCTCACAAAGGAAATCGTTATTTTTAATTTGTGTGCGTATTATATTTACTTTTTTCTCTTACTCATAGCTTCTGCCCGCGACTTCGTCTGATTGGACTGCAGAATTGGGTCTAAAGCTTCGCTCGTTAACAATTTTCATTCTTACAACAGGAACTATTTGAGAGATCGGTATACAAAGTATGTCGTTTTCCATAACAAAGGTGACATGCATACCAAATTTCAAAGCACTCTGCCCGCGGCTTGTCTCGTAAACAATTTAAAATTTTCCCTCGGGGACTACTTAAGGAATCGGGATAACAGGTAGCCTTTGATCTTTTCCATGTATTATTTTATATGTATTTCTTTAGCTACATGCATGGCAAATTTCATCTAAATCCGTTCAGCTGTTTTTGCGTCATTGAGAAAGTAAAAAACATCCACACTTTGACATTTATAATATAGGATAGTGGATTTGTTTTTACGAATGTTTGTATGGATGTTTGTGTCTTGATCACGCCTAACGGTTCCTATGATATATTTATTTTTTGCATACTGGTAGCTCAGAGGTCAGAAATTATAAATGCGCAGTGGGCAGCGACCCTGCTTTCTGAGTCCAAGACCGTGGGATCGATTCCCACAACTGGACAATATTTGTGTGATGAACATGAATGTTTTCCAGTGTCTCGATGTTTATCTATCTTAATATATATAAATCTCCTTTCACGATGTTTGTCCGCGATGGACTCCTAAACTACTGAACCGATTTTAAATTAAATTGGCACACCGTGAGCAGTCTGGTCCTACTTAAGAGATAGGATAGCTTAGATCTTTAAGTAAAGTCACAATTTTATTTTATTGCAAATTATTTGTCTATAATTAATTAACAGTCACATGTTATATGTATATACAACTATACTCATTTAAGGCTTAGCGATACTGAATACTTTAAAAATAAAATCAAACGCAGACGAAGTCGCGGGCAACAGCTAGTATATTATAAGTATTTATGAATATTATTCATAAAAATTATTCATCAGTTATCTTAGTACCCATAACACCAAGCTACGTTTACTTTGGGACTAGATGACGTTGTGTGTATTGTCGTAGTTTATTTATTCGTATTCGTATTTTTAAAAGTGTTATAGTTTGTTAGTCCTTCCTTGTCGCCCTAACTAACCAACTAATAAACTTGATCCAGAGTTAGTTGAAAGTAAGTATAGGAGGAGACATAGGCTACTATTTATCCCAGAAAACCAAACGGTTCCCACGGGATTTGTAAGAAACAGTAATAAACGTGGAAGAAAAACGCAGGCAATAGCCATTAAAGAATAAAGCCTTTTTGTCACCTGATGTTAACACATGTATTATATTGACCTAATAACATACGGCCCATGTCCATCCATGTCTAATAGAATCGCGCACTATACTCGTAGGTTGACCCGCCTCGTATATGTCCAATCAATATTGTCACAATTTGATACACTATTTATAGAAAACGTGGTTGCCAGCCAACTTTGTTGCTGGACATGTCAGCTTTTCGATAGTTTACGTATGTACTTTTATTTTATTCCACTAGTAGTTAGCTCTTGACTGCAATATCTAATATAACATAAATACATTTTATTGTACACCACACACAGAAAATTCACTAAGTACAAATATAATATAGCGTTAAGGTACAATTTGGCGGCATTATCAACCTATTTCCGACCACCACAAGACACGGGTCTTGGGAGAAAAGTTTAGTCCATAATCCAACACTCTGCCAAATCCGGATTCCTAGACTTCACACGACTCTGAGAACATTACGGAGAATTCTCAAGCATGCAGGTTTACTCACAATGTTTAACATTTTAAGTGATATTTTTATGTTTTAAGTGGTATTTAAATGTCTCAAACGCACATACCTTTGAAAAGTTAGAGGTGCTTGTCGTGATCGAATCTGATCGATAAAGCTGAAGCCCAAACGACTAGGCTATCAGCGCTTTCCATAATGTTAAAAAAAACTAAAACCCAATTGATTATTTTAAAAATAAAACGACGGAAAAACGATTAGAAGAAAATTCAACTTGCCATTAGGCATCAAGGGAAACTCGACAGGACAACGGTCGATACTCCATCTATAATTCACAGGCCAAGCGCGTTTTCACAGTATGTGTCAATTTCACACGGCTACCCGTTACAATGTTCAATTATAGCCGCCCGTATTAAATGGCAAGTAATAGTAGGTTTTTCAACAAGGGGATAAAGCAGTGTCGTACGGGCGTCGGGATCCCAAGCAAACAAGGGATTTTAGAGTAACTCCCGAACATAGCGAGGTTGTTGCATTCAGAATTCTGAGTGTAACGAGGGTTTTAGGGGTGCCCAAAGTGACGGTGCCCAAAGTGGCGGTAGCTTTAGCCTTGGGGTGAATAATCTATTTTTCACACCTCGCGTAGCAATACAATCAAGTTTTGTAGGGATTTTTTTTTCTCAATGATTCGCGCTTCACAGGTTCTGGCGAGTGTCAGGGACGCCATCATAAGTTAGAGCGAGATAGCTATATTAGAATTAACCTATTTTGTTTAGATAAGCCGTGCGCAATGTTCCTTATTAGAATCATAAAAACCCCTAGGGACTCTAGTACAACATTACTTGCCCGCTAAGCCTACGTACGTGGTAAGTCAATACAGGGTGTATTGACGTACTTGACCTTTTAATACTAGGCTATGTTATAAGGCATTGTCGAGAGAGTGGTGTCAAAAAGTTTGTATGCAGCTACAAACGTTATTAATTCATCATATCAACCGATTACCGACCCACTACAGGGTACGGGTCTCCTACTACAATGAGAAGAGTTTAGGTTGCAACCATGCTGGCCCAGTGCTGATTGGTAGACTTCACACGACTTTGAGACCAATACGGAGAACGCTAAAGCATGGAGGTTTCCTCACGATGTTTTTCCGATAATTAAAGATTTAAAATAATACATAAATAAATATACTACGACAATACACACATCGCCATCTAGTCAAAAAGTAAGCGTAGCTTGTGTTATGGGTACATTGATAACTGATGAATATTTTTTATGAATAATATACATAAAAATACATATAATATATAGATAAACACCCAGACACTGAAAAACATTCGCTTCATCACACAAATATTGTCCAGTAGTGGGAATCGAACCCACGGTCTTGGACTCAGAAAGCAGGGTCGCTGCCCACGGCGCCAATCGGCCGTCAAAGATTTAAAAACGCACATAGCTTCTTAAAGTAAGAGGTAAGTGCCAGGATCAGATCCGACCAACTATATAGCAGTCACTTTCTCTGTAAAATATTCTCTCTGTAGATATTGAGTACTACGTACCGATTTGCGTCAGCATTTGTTATTATTTGTTCTAGTTCCAATCAATGCTTATTTCGTATGGACGTCAAATTCGTTATAAACGTTCAATAGTTAAGTATAGCTTTCCATCTGGATGCCCGATTTTCATCTACTACAACTTCTACCCGATCTTTCACCTGCGTGCTAGCAAATCGTTTAGCAGTCTACCAGTCCAAGCTTCTAAACTCCCTCATTATTATCATTTAGAATAGTTACGTCCGTAAATAAGTATAGTACACTAAACAGCGTGGTGGACAACGACCTAAATCCTTTTCACTGTGGGAAGAGACCCGTGCGCTGTAGTGGGCCGGTTATGGGTAAATGGAGAAAGTAAAGCTTTTACATATTTTATTGCCAAGCAGAATCGTTCACTAGCATGTTATTAAACGATGATTGTATTGAAAAAGAAGATGATGATTGTATTGAAAAAATTAATACCATGTTCTTCATCCTTAACATGCGCAAATTCAGGTTCATCTCGACCGGTATGGTATTCTGCTACTAGAATTTCTAGTCGATATCCAGCGCACTAGCAGGTTGGTTTATTACTGTCTCCCAGTCAAATCTTCTATATATATAAAAGAAAAAGTGTGTGAGTATGTTCCGTATAGGCTCTGGAACGGCTGGACCGATTTCAATGAAACTTTCAGGGAATCTCCGCATTGACCTGGCGAGTAATCCTGTAAAGTTTCGTGACGATCGGAGCACTCCTATTTTTGAACTGTCAAACTGTCAAATACAGCTTTGATGCTGATGATTTGATCAGCTATGATGATATTCTATTGTTGGGTGTACAACTACATGGGTGTAGATAATGATCTCCACCCGCTCGAGAAGAGAATATAAGAGAATGAATACGGAGAGAAATAAATGATTTAATATATTATGAGACTTAAATTAAAAATTGAATGATGTAAGTTTATTGTTTAAATAAAAAAAAGCAAAATCTAGCCCGGAGAAGCGGGCTGGGTACGCTAGTCTACTATACTTCCTGAATACTTTAATATGGGGTTGTTCAAGGAGTGATCAAACGCATTTCCTTCCTTCCTTGAAACAGGTAACGATTGGTGGCTCCTCTGGTAATGTTTATGGGCGTGGTAACCCCTATTTTTGCTCGCTATTTATATTTTGAAAAAAATCATAAGATAAAATAATCATAAGATAAATAGCCAAGCAGAATCGTTCACTAGCATGTTATTAAACGATGATTTTATTGAAAAAGAAGATGATGATTGTATTGAAAAAGTTACGTAAAGTAGTTGTAGATTGAAATCTATAAAGGATTATTTTAAATATACTAGTGTTACATCCCAAACTAAGACATCGGGTTTTAAAAAAAATGCTATTTAATAGTCCTTTAAGTCTAAAATCTTGACTGAGCTGATTCTACACATTTACTTTTATGTATTTTATTTCATTAAAAATTAAATTAAAAAAATTAGTACCCTGTACAAATAACACAATCAGGTACGCTTTATCATCGATTAAGCCTATCTATATTTGTTTGATACCAGTAACAACAAATATTTCACAGTCAAGTAGCTTGGGATTCAGCAAACTTGACCTCCAGCCGATAACACTTGGCATAATGATGAGGAAGTTACATCTCATACAATATAGCTTAGACGGAAGTTAACGCTTCAAACATCATTGCCACTCAAAAAAAAAACATTGTCATCTTACAGAAAACAATGGAAAATGGCCGTGAACCATACGAAGAGATCGCATCCATGAATATATTGCATAAACTCAGCCAACGTTTACCAAAAAAATCCGAAAATTTAACAGTAAATCTAGAAAAGATTGACGATATTTCAGTCGGTACATCAGAGCCAAGTCTTTTGGACCGAATAACATTCGAAAGTGAGAGGCTTAAAGTGAGTCAGAGCGAGTCTTCATCAAGAAGAAATAGCCATGATGGGGGTAGGAGTAAAAAGGAAACATTTAGAGAAGGTAAGAAGTCACAACGGATGAGAGAAGATTGTGTGTACAAACTTAAACTGATAATATAATTACAAATGATTCTAGAATTCTAAGTATAACTATAAAGTTCGAGCTAAAATTACACACCATTTGCAGATGGAACAAGTTCCGAACCCCCAACAGCACATGTAACAAATTATAATGCATGGAATGACCTTGCCAGTTCCACTTCTACCACGCGCACTGAACTAAGTACTTCCGATGGTCCTGTAGATGATCAGGTATAGTCATTCATATATCCTTATGTGCTCAAGTTGAACTGCCAACATTGTAGGTGATTCTTTGTCTTGTGTTCAGCATATTACCGGTTATCTCAAGACGGCGTTTTACACTACATTTTACTGACTGGTGGAAACGCTTCCACATTCCGAAACCACTTCTGATAACTCATTTATTAATTCTGTATTTTTATATTTTAATGCAATAAAGTGTTTCTTCTCCGTAATCTAAAATATTTGTAGATGCAAACCCGTCGTCGCAGCCACGATTCAGCAATACCCAATACTCCAACCCAACGCTCTACGTGGAGATCTGCAGACAGTCTTGCACCAGATTCAGCGTTCGGAACCTCGCTAGCTGATATTATAGAGAGTCCTACGAATAAGGTATCTACTATTTTAGGGCCTCTCTGGAACACGGAAGTGTATTCTGCTTTAATGACACTGACAGTGGAGCTATTTTTTTTTCATATTAGTGTTTTTACCGGTTTTTACCTACACCGCACTTGGAGGAAATACCAATTTTATAAATCTTTTAGAATTTGAATTTGAACCTGCGACTCTGGCAATCGCGGCCTGAGCGCTTTGACCAGTAAGCTAGAGCTCTCCTACCACCGATGCCTAAATTAATATATGCCTTTTAATATCGATGGCGACCCAGTCCCTATAAGATTATAGGGACTGGGTCGCCATCAAGTAAAAAACATTGTAGTTTCAATCTACTTTCCAAACTTCTATATTACAATGAGACACTTTTGAAACAAGATAACACATTGATTATGTATAATTTTACACATATCATTTGGAGGAAATATAAATCTTATAGTTTTTTAATATATAATTTTAATTTTTCATGTTCAATCAATAATTTTACGCGATATTGCTCGCTGTTATTTTCCCAATCTAGGAGCAGCACTACTATCATACCTTTTTAATTTTACAAACAAAAACGCCAAGCGAAGGTCTGTCGCCAAGGTACTATAATATTATACTTCTTTTCTTCTTATTTTAACATAATTCTATAAAGATCTATCGAATGTAAATCGGGATATAAAGGTTTTATAAAAACCAACCTATTTACCAAATGTAAATACAAAAACCTCTATTTTTTCTACTTTAACTTAATTTTATTTACTTTGCTTTGTAACTAGATTTATCTTCGAGAGGACTTGAACTCTTCAAGGGATAGTTCAGAGGAACGCAAAGCTAAAAAAAACTGGAATCTGATAAGGAATGCAACCACAGCAACAGGCATGTTTAGTAAAAAAGATGCAGCGTTACCGGGTACGCCTTTGCCGAGTTTACAGGTATAGCTATTGAAAGATATAAACATAGACTTGGGTCTATGTTTAAATCTATCTATCTTTATTGCACACAGCAGAAGAAGAATAAAGTCAACAAAAACATAACTATAATAATTAGCGTATCATCATCATCATCATATCAACCGATAGACGTCCATTGCTGGATATAGTATTTTGTAGGGAGTTCCAAATTCCACGGTTCTGTGCCGCTTGAATCCAGCGGCTACCTGCGACGCGCCTAGTTTCGTCTGTCCATCTCGTTGGGGGTGGACCAACGCTGCGCTTACCAGTTTGGGGCTGCCATTCCAGCACCTTGGGACCCCATCGTCCATCCTTTCTCCGAACTATGTGCGCGGTCCATTGCCACTTAAGCTTTGCGACTGGTTGAGCTATGTCGGTAATTAAATAAAACGGTCGTATTTTATTAAACGATCTTTACCAAACGATCTCAACCGACCCGAAGAAACAGAGCAACTCCTCTCAGGGCATGCAAGGAACATTTCCTAGAAAGTGCCGCCCTGTGTCTATAACCTGAGGCGTGTTAAGCCTCTGATCAATAACACTGGCAACCACGCCATTCGGACTGGAAAATAGCATAGCAACAATAGGTACTGTGTAGCGGCTGAAAGCATGGTTGTACTACTTCCCCGGACGGCTCTGCGAAAAAAAGCTGTTGTAACTAGCGAAAGCGTCAGACAAATTTCAATCACATAACCATCTAGTATGACTTAATTTCCAAAACAAAACCTATGAGAGATAAGATTTTCACGAAAGAAGTTATTATATATATTATACCTCTAAGTATTATCCATTTCTTTCAGTCAAAACGGAATAGCCAAACATCTAACTTTGCAAGAGATGAACGAACGCCCTCTGTACCAAACAGTGGTTCAAGGGAACAAGAAGAAATCTTTGGAGAAACTAGTTCGGAGGTAAGCATGTTTCTTATGTACGTAAAAATTGTAAAGTGAGAGTCAGACTCGCGTGGATACGGTTACGCACTTTAAATTATTGTTCGGTGAAAATAAGGAATTACCTATCTTGTTATTATATTCCTTTAAACTTTGAATGAGTACTGAAGTAACGTATGTTTCCCAAAATTAAATGTTATTTTCTTAATTACACCGAAGTAAACGCCATTTTACAATCAGTTTTAATAAAAATTGTACCATATATCAACATGTTCGACCTTATAAATTCGAAGAAAATGTTATTGGATAGTCGGATAGAAGAAATGTAGACAAAACCAAAAGTTGTCTTATATATATGTACATATACTGTTGTATTACAAAATTTTAAGCCATTTAAACTGTATTGAATTTTGTTTAAGCCTGATATAATTTCAGGGTTTGGACCCAGATTCTTTAATGTTTCGAGATGGAAGACGTCGAATAGATATGGTTCTCGCATATGAAGAAGAAGATTATGGTGTGATGACAGAGGTTGAGGCACGGAAGAAAGAATCCAGGCGGATATTCCAAGTATGTTCATGCCCCAAACATTGCTAATTACAATACGTATTGTAATTTGCAAGTTTTTGTTAATTATTTCCTCTGAAATATCGATCGCCTTATTTTGCGTGTTCGCCAACGGATTTTATTTCAAGAAATACATGTAAGGAGTAACAAACTCCTGATTCCTTTTATTAAGTTAAATAAGTTCTTCTTGCTTTTCTTGCCCATATTTTACCCTATGGGGGGGTCAACGATATGTCTTATTTAAATTTGAGGATAGGGTTGTTTTTGGGTTTTGGAATATTTTTATACCGTTTTCTTGACATGTCCGTCCGTCGAAACTTAACAGTTAACTAGACCAGAATACCAGAATAGCAAAGTCAATCAGTCTTCCTGATAATCGACTCGATATAATTCCAGACCGGATCATTCTCACTTACATGTGATAATTATCATAAAAACGCTGAGTTTACGCTCTTAATTTCTTGTTCCAAAATAACCGATGGCTTATACCCATCCATTTAATCGGCGAAGTAATAGCTAAGTATTAGTGAAATTTTGTTTTATAAAAAAAGGAACTAGAAATTTTTAAAAAGGGTTAGTATTAAAATCTGTTTAACGAGGAGCTATTCTTTTCTTTTAATATTTCTTATTTTCTGGCCCTTAATAAATATAGGAACAATTCAGTCCAAAGCCCATTATTCCTAGTTAACAACTTTCAGGAAAACCTAATAAAAGAAGGTCTAGAACTAGAACTGGAAAACAAATGCCTGTCATTCGATGGCAAAACTTGGTTTCTCAAAATACACATTCCTTGGAAGACCGAAGTGCGGCTGGCTGAAGTTTTGAGCATGAAATTACCTACGAAAAGGTTCATCAGTCTATCTGTTAAAGCTTGGGTGAGGACACTTCCTAATCATGATTGTGCAAAAACTAAGTGCACCAATAGAATTATTATATTCTGAGGGTTGCACCTAATTATTTTTTAACCCCTAACGCAAAATGTTTTAACTTACTTTTTACTTCCAAAGAGTGACGAAGTTGAAACTGAATCAGATAAACATTGGTACATAAAATGGCGACACAAATGGAAGAATCTATTCGAATATGGACACGAAAGAATCGAACCTGAACCTTCATTTTACTCCGCAACTGACAAGCCTGATCTTAAGAGAGAAGAACAGTAAGTTTTAGATCTTGCACCTAATTGTGTATTATTTTTATAGACGAAAAGATTGCGAATACATTTGAGTCTCTAATGTCTATCATCTAAAAACTTCCTTGGTTAATACACTTTAATATTTCGAAATATAATGTACGGTTCTATTCACGAGTTCCATTTCACAAATAAACTTTAAAATTCATGAAAAGTATGAATGAAATATACACCGTGCGACCTAAAAGTCGTTAAACCCTTATTACGTAAAGTATAACGATGAAAATGTATGTAGAGACAAGGAACCTATGTTGACCATTTAAAATTGTAATAGAGAATATCAAAATGGAAATAACTCCGCTGATCTGCACAATCACTCTGTCTCTGGCTCTAGTACACTACAACCCTAGAGAAATACTCTAACCTATGAAAGGATTGGCAATCCCACAGATCCATACCATCATCCCATCATGACTAATTGTAAGAGGTTGTATTACTTGTTAGTTGTACCTGATCAACACACGTGGCATTTCTCAGCCTTTGTGTATGAAAAAGTTTTCATTTCATTTTTATTCTCATACCGTTTGTAATCTTATTCTTAACAATTCATTTCTTTCAGGTTCCTAGTAAAAGATAGATTTACACAATTATCTCCAGCTCAACGTAGTTTACTAGTCATGCAAATATTACTTAGGGCAAAATATGACAATAATGACACAAAGGTTAGTAGCATAAGTGAAATTATCTAATTTTCTTAAGAATACTTCTGATTCTATGTTTTTTTAACCCTCGCTCCTTTGGGAGAGGAGGCCTGTACTCAGCAGTACGAATTCAACAGTCTGATTGATGATGGAGATACTTTTCATTCACATAATTTCTATTTTTAAACTTGATAAAGATTATAAATAGTTATTATGAAACACAGAACTTTTCTGCATTCAATTAAACGATAAAAGGCAATTCAGATAACAATATTATGTTTTGTTGGCAACATAAATGACTTTAAAATAAAATAGTATAAAGAACTATCAAGACATAGCTGCGGCATTGTTTTTATTAATTTAAATCTAGCTTTAATGAATTATAACGTTACAGATAGTCAAAAGCGGGAATTTATTGCAAGGAATAAAATATTTTTAGCATGCAATTGTATGATCCTAGATTTTTATAGATGGAAACAATATTTATATATTTTATAATCAAAATATGCATTATATTTTTTTATTATATTAAAATAGGAAATTTTATTTCGGTTAATTTTTATTTTTTAGTTGGGCATCCGACGGCTTCTTAACGACGGCACCTATTTAGCATGTTTTCCTTTACACGAAGGCAGATATGATTTGGATATGGATGACAAAACTCAAACAGATAGACGGGTGATTATAAACTACAATTTAGTTATATGCCGGTCAGATCAAGCTTCATACTACAAATTGAGGAAAGAACTTAAAGTGACAAATGGCCCACGAATGGCCCACGGGTCGAATTTGGATTCTGATAACTTATGTTCCTCGTATCAGTAATTACACACAAATAAAATTAACTTTTGTGAAACTCATATCCCTATCTCTACTTTCCTGTCCTATCCTATCGTATCCTACTTCCTACTTCCTATCCTATCCTATCCTATCCTACTAATATTATAAATGTCAATGTAAGTTTGTTTGTTACGCTTTCACGCAAAAACTACTCAACCGATCCTCATGAAACTTTGTACACATATTCTTGAAAGTGTTAGAAGTAATAAAGGATACTTTTTATCCCGACATTAAGCTCGGTTCCTTTGGGAGAGAGGATGAGTGTTTGACGATTTTACACCATAACTCCGACAAAATATAACCGATTTAAATAATTATTTTTGTACTATAGAGGTTATAATATGGGTTTAATTTTGCTCAAACTGTGATTGGAGATAGAGTACAGAACTCCTCAGCGGACAGCAGCAAACCCCTCATTTAAAGCGTAGCGATACTGAATCCTTTAATTTCTTTTAGATCTACAACTAAATTTAGTGCCACATCAAAAACAAAATCAAACGCAGACGAAGTCGCGGGCAACAGCTAGTTTATAATATTTTTTCATTAAAAGCTTAGTCTAATATAGTTATTCACGATTCTCCTACAGCTATTATACCTGGAATGGGCACGTCCTTGTAAATGGTATAAAAAGCAACCACTATGGCTGATCAAAAAATATTTCGGAGAGAAGATCGGCCTTTACTTCTGCTGGCTCGGCTTCTACACCAAGATGCTATACGCACCTGCGATTGTTGGGACGCTGTGCTTCTTATACGGCCTTGCTAGCATGCACTCCAGCGATAACATTCCCAGGTGAGCATAACTAACCATTTTGAAATGAATTCGTTTATTTATTATTTAATTCTAATTTTCCGTACATCCTTGTCAAGTTCACTTCGCATCTACATAATCTTTTCCCACCAAATCCGTGACGCAAAACGCCATTTTATTCAGTTTATTTATTAGATTCTGCCATGTTAACCATGTCCATATCCAGACAAACTCAATGGAATTTCAGGACATCAAGTATTATGTATAACCTACTGATTTTAAGAAATAAATAAATAACCATTTTGCTATTAATATCTTCACTAGAAATGAGATGCCGCGTTTTGGCAATGCCCACATAATTTACTATTACAGATTACTGTTTCCATGCCGACATCATTCACATATTAATTAATATTATTTTTCTTTCATGTCTTTACTTTCCAACTACTTAATATACTCGTGATTAGATTAGATTATTTGTTTTAAAATGTATCCGCCTATCACAATCTGTTTGACTACTGCGATCTTCTTAATACTATCAAAATAATGGAATCTGAAAATGCCAGATAATTGCGATACTGAACTCCACATTACCTGTGATATAACAAAACAACGCACGAATACCACGTTTGCTATTAAGAATTTCGCAGTGATTTGGAATCCAAATCGAACTGTTTTTGTAAGATTTAATTTCCGTTGATATTACAAAAATATAATAAACATAGTTCCTTTCTTTATGTTTTCCTATTCACTTCCAATGAAATAAGAAACATCTTGAAAATATGCTTATTAAAAAAAGTTATTTTATTCAGTTAATTTTAGCTATGTAGCTTAGCTTTTATTTAGCTTTTATAGCTTTTATTTTCTTCTTCTATAAAGATTAATTATTCAGAAAGACAATGCCGCTTACAGAATTATAGGTCGTCTAGTTTTTATTCCATTGGCATTCCAGTTTTATTCACTGAAAATTTACGTGAATATACTTAGGCGCGAAATGATGGCTCGCGTAATAGGAACTTGCACTTGCACTTTAAATAATATTAAGTTTAAATAATGCTCACTTTAAAGGTAAATCCATATTTTACAGTAAAGAAATCTGCGATGGCAATGGTCCGGGCAATACTACACTGTGTCCACTATGTGACAAGGCCTGCCAGTATCAACTTCTCTCAGACTCCTGTCTTTTCGCCAAGTTAACGTATCTTTTCGATAACCCGGCAACTGTGTTCTTTGCTATTTTCATGTCTTTTTGGGGTGAGTTTATGTTAACCTTGAATTTCACTTAGTTATATCTGGTTATTATTGTTTCTTGTCATATTCATTTGTATATTTCTTTTATAGCGACTACATTCCTTGAGTTGTGGAAACGTAAACAATCTGTTCTAAGATGGGAGTGGGACTTAGGAGGCGTCGATCAAGTATGTTATTTTTGCGTACAAAAGTTGTAAGGTGTTTTATTTAACTAAGGCTTAGTTAAACAAAAGTTTCTCGTTTATTTATAATCAATTTATGTAGTTTCTTAATCCACTTGTGTTATCCTTATGACGCTTTAAGGATTGTATACTTTCGCAGGGCTGTATTTGATATACCTAATCATTATTATAAAGTTTCTGATACAAACTTCTAACTAAGCCTTACTTGTAATATGCTAATGTCCACGAGTTCAACTGCGTACGGGACGATTTTCCAAATTCCGCGGGAACGGTTTGCTTTCCCAGGATAATATAGTATTCTATAAGCAAGCTTTCTCGCAATGTGGACACGATTTGCGGAATTATGCTAAAATTTATTTTTTTATCCTGCAAGAACCTGGCTGATTTTCCGGGACAAAAGTGTCTTTTGTCCTATATACCTACGATGTGCCAAATTTTATCAAGATCCTGCAGTGGTTGAACCGAACGTAGTTAAAGAACAAACATGTTAGAATTATCTAAATAATGTATTTAATGCGCCACGCTACTAGCGCTATCTCTTGTTTACTAATATAATTGTGTAGCTAACCGGCTTTGTGCTACCTACTTAAAAAAAAATAGCCAGTCTATGCAAAGCCACTACGTGTTTCATTAGGTTACGGGCCCAGTACTTATTTTCTTACTTATTACCAGTACAAGTTCATTTATAATATTAGAATGGATGCAAAATTGCTTAGTAAATTAAAGATTTAATTATTTGACGTTATATTTCAAGGGTAGTTATAAATTTACTAACATTTACTTTAATTTTGTAGGACGAAGACCCACGGCCAGAATTCGAAACCTCCGTGAAAACATTCCGGACAAATCCAGTTTCTAGAGAAAAGGAGCCATACTTACCCACTTGGCAAAAGACTATGCGATATGTCGCCACTAGCTCAGCTGTTCTGTTCATGGTGACATATATTACTTCTTGACTTCTTTATATCAGTTTTCAGTTTTAGCACATAAGTATTCAATGTTCAAAACGATCAAAACAAAACAACGAAACAATTTATTAATTTCACACTCAAACTCAAAAAAAATTTTTCAATCAATGTCAAACTCTACTCGTTTTTAAAGCCTACTGACTGACTATCTCGTATGAAATGGCTTCTTTTAGTCCCTTGTTGAATAAACTACTATTGTGTTTGTTGTCAAGCAATAATGCTATTGTGTGATCGGCGAAGATTTAATCTCCTTTATTGTAATTTCGCTATATTCATGTCGCGCTATTTTCATTCCGCGAAGACCTTCACCTGTTAATATAACAAAAATGAGATCACTGGAAACCTTAAGAGTACTTAGACTTTTTTTTATTTCTTTATTTAAATGACTTTTATAGATAGCCTCTATGTATTAAGCTACAAAAAATTCAAAGAATCCCCTTTCATTGCCGAAATGCTCACAAGTTTGCTAATAATAGAGTTAAAAATGCCATTATTCTTAAAAGTCATATATTTAGTTCATACGTTAGTGTTTCTTGCAAACTGTGATTCCGAACACACGACAAAAAATCATCTACCTCACCGCATACCTAGATTTGAAAACGCTAACGATATTGTTACTTTGATTTATATTTCCTTATTTGGTAAGTACTTTTTGTTTCAACAGATAGCAGTTGTAATGGGTGCGGTCTTGGGAACGATAATCTACAGAATTTCCATGGTCTCAGTTATCTACGGTGGCAGTGGTTTCTTCTTGAAGAGGCACGCAAAGATCTTTACGGCCATGACAGCGGCGCTGATAAACTTGACCATGATTATGATTCTTACTCGGGTAATTACTTATTGATTTATCGTATGAATTAATAATTACACTTATTGTACACCATATACATAATTTACAAAAACGCCAGTACAATAGTTCTTTAAGATAGAAGGTTAGCTCAAATTGCTCTAAAGCGATCTCTTCTAGGTAACCAAAGGTGTAAAAGAAAATTCATTTTCTTCCTTATTTCATAAATTGCTTTTAGTGGCACCAATTAACTTTGTCAGTTTGTTTAAAAAATTTATATTTGAATAATAAATTTTCCATCATTTACACACATCATTTATACTTCACAATACTTAAAAATATAAAAAACACTTAAAAATTTATAAGAAAAAATATCCACCTTCCGCTTTCGGGGCTTTTGGATGCCCAAGCAACCGGCGGTCAGGGCTCCAGAGTGAGGAACCTCCTCACAATACGCGCCGTTTCAAGGACTACTGCCTTCTGTATCCGACCTTTGATCCAACAACCAAGCGAAAGCTTATTATATTTTACTAGTATTTAATTGTTTTCAGATTTATGCTAAAGTAGCAGTATTTCTAACAAACATAGAAAACCCGCGCACGCAGACTGAATACGAAGATTCTTATACGTTCAAAATATTCTTCTTCGAATTTATTAACTTTTACTCATCACTAATCTATATCGCTTTCTTCAAGGTATGTTGATTTTAATTTTTAAAAGTAAATGTAGGTATGTAGTAAATTATAATTTTTCTTGTAGAGACTTTATTATAAGGATCCTAATTCTTCTTTTTCTTCTTCTTCTTGGCCATATCCTATGCTTAGTAGCATGCAACACAAAATTTCCGTATCCATTTTCCCCTATTAGCCGACTTCTCTCAATCCACTCCTTTTACACTGTCCAGTTTTTTACATATTCTTTGTTGTCTTTGCTTCTTTGTCCTTTCCCATAAATACCAATAGGCATGAATTAATTCGTTTAGATTTATAGGTTTCTATTATTATATTATGAAGAACATCTATAGTTTCTCCATGTGTATCGGTTAGTTTGTTTCTATATAACATCTACATATATTATGCAAGGCGCTATGTAACTAAGACTAGGAAATGTAGGCACTGAAAATATTCAGTATCTTTAACTTACTAAATTTGTTACATGGATCGTGGTCGTCGTGACCATGCTCCATGTAACTGGGTCGGAATATCGACAAATTTCAAGATATCGGGTACTTTGACTATTTTTAGACATATTTCTACGCTGTCACTTCTAATATCAATAGTTTACTTACTTAATTTTTAATAGTTTACTTACTTTGAAATGCTCATTACTAATTTCTTACACGTTCTAGGGTCGCTTTTTTGACTATCCAGGGGACGATCAGGCTCGGAAATCGGAGTTTTTCAAACTTAAAGGAGATATCTGTGACCCAGCCGGTTGCCTTTCTGAACTGTGTATTCAGCTAGCTATCATTATGATTGGAAAGCAGTGCTTTAATAACTTCGTTGAGCTTGGATATCCGTGAGTTATGATTACAGCTTAAGTCTATTATTATTTAATATTGTCAATCGGTGAACTATGTTGATCTTTTAAAGACGAACCTTTTTCTATCATACCAACCATCCAACCTATGTTCCATAGAAATTAATAAACTTCTATTTTGGAATATTTTTTTATCAAAAGATCAATCAAACAATAATTTTAAATATTTTTCGGATACAAATAATGATAAGGACATGAGATCCAAAAATATTTATCCCTTGTGAAAATGAAAGAGCAATTCTTAAGTTATTCGTAACTAATATGATACAATTTTTGCTAACACAGATATTATTTCAATTTTATTGCCCTTCTTCGTTTTATGGCTTTTTAGATTCTTAGGTGCATTTACCGTATCACTTAGGTTCCTATTTAAAAAGTTGTTGTGTGTCAATTCTTAAAAAAAGTAGTGCTCTACCCCTGTTATTTGGTGATTGACAGATGGTAAATATATTGCATCGTAAATTCCTAATATTTATTAATGTAGGTACTAGCCGATCGATCCCCACGTTGATATAAACAGTTGAAAGCAGAAAAGAAAAAAGAATAGACATCCGTTATATTTACTAAACAGCAGATGGCGATGTGTATATAAAAAAAAGTAGATGCGACAGTCTTTTTAGGAATAGTCTAATAGTGAACACCTTGAATAACATCTAAGAAAGTTTCTTAAAGTAATACAGTTAAATGTTTTCTAGAAAATTCCACAATTGGTGGCGTCAGCGGTCACACCGTGCTGTCACTCGGGACCCCAGCAAACCGCATATGGCGTGGGAGCAGGATTATCATCTACAGGATCCAGGAAGATTGGCACTCTTCGATGAATACCTAGAGATGAGTAAGTTATATTATCACCGTCGTTATCCAACTGTAGAACAAAAATCTCATCTTTTCGACCGATTTAAAAAAAGGAGGAGGTTCTCAATTTGATTGTTTTTTTTTAAATATTTGTACTCGATTACTCCACCAATTATAAACCGATTTTCTAGATTCTTGATCAGGAGTTTAATTTGAGAAATTATTTTTGTCCTACAGTCCTACAATACGGCTTCGTCACGTTATTTGTGGCAGCGTTTCCTCTGGCTCCGCTTTTCGCCCTCCTGAACAATATCGCCGAAATACGCCTCGATGCTTATAAAATGGTCACTCAAGCTAGAAGACCATTAGCAGAACGTGTTGAAGATATAGGAGCTTGGTTAGTATTAAACATCGTACTTCCATATATTGACAGCCGAATGGCACAGTGGGCAGCGACCCTGCTTTCGGAGTCCAAGGCCGTGGGTTCGATTCCCACAACTGGAAAATGCTTGTGTGATGAACATGATTGTTTTTCAGTGTCTGGGTGTTTATTATAAGTATTTATGTGTATTATATTCATAAAAATATTCATCAGCTATCTTAGTACCCATAACACAAGCTATGCTTACTTTGGGGCTAGATGGCGATGTGTGTATTGTCGTAGTATATATTTATTTATATTTATATTTATATGTAGTTTGAGAATATTATTGAAAGCATAAAAGTTTTTTACATTTATGACATTTTGTTTTTCAGGTATGGCATTTTAAGGGGCATCACATACGCCGCTGTAGTTTCTAACGTAAGTTCACCCTATATTTATAACTGACACTACGTATTATTGAGCACGTTGAAAGTGTTTACTCGCAATTATGGATGTTTAAATCTAATAAATTTCTTGAATCATCAGTAATGTCTATCTTAGAAGTAGCAACTTTAAAACCTACCACTGGCAGTAAATAAAAATACATAACTGATTATTTTTTCAGGCATTTGTGATAGCGTACACTAGTGATTTCATACCTCGCATGGTATACAAATACGTTTACTCCCCGGACAACACCCTTGCTGGATACATTGACCACTCACTCTCACGTAAGTGAAATAAAAGTAAAGCATATAACATCTGTCTAAATAATAATATAACTAATAGGACTTTACATAAACACAAGATTTAAGAGTTCATAAAAATCTAATCTTTATCACTGGTGTAAAATAGTATCAGATAAACTTGGAACATAATACCAGAGTATTAAAATTGTTACAGTATTCAATACGTCTGATTATCGCGAGGAATGGGGGGCAGATGAGAACGAAGTTGACCCTCCTGTGTGTGCATACAGAGGGTACCGCAACCCACCTGATCACGCCGACCCTTACGGACTCTCACCACACTACTGGCATGTGTTTGCTGCTAGACTCGCTTTTGTTGTCGTTTTTGAGGTAAGTTTAATTTATTCATCAGAAGTATTTAGTTCTCTGTGCAAGCTAAGCATAAATTTACGTTACATAATTGTTAAATACTCATAGTTTTTTTTATCATCCAAGGAATTTAAAAAAAATATGCTTGTTATTAGATTTTCTTTGGCAGTTCCGAACTCACTCAAACTCATAGAAATATTTATTACTCACTTGATATTTCAACAATTATACGTCTGCTTGGATTGCATTTTCTAGAACAAGTGGTACCAAAATTTCCTCAGTTGGACAGAATTGCTATTAATTTTCATGATAGTTTAGTGTTTAATTGCGATCACACCTAAAATCTGGAAGAGGTCATCTTTATCATAGTACCAACTGAAGGTTTTTTTTTGGGATTTCCAAATTTCATAGTTTTGAATGTTGCCTTCCTAAATAGTCCCGAATTGTGGTTACTTCGAACTATTTAGGTCAGAAACTTGAGGCCACAACATTCATCGGACCGCCGCCGACGATCATCCGGCGTCTTCCGCAACTTGGTCAATTCAGTTTCACAGCTCGCGCAGCTTTATGGGTGACTCTGGTTCTATTACGGATTCTGAGATTTCTTATCAGGCTAATAGTTACCTTGTTTAAAGTTTAGCAACGCAAATCCCTTGATAGTAAACTGATGGTAACCAGTTGAAAAGGAACTCTCCAGCTCAAAAAATTCAGAACTTAGGTTGAAGTTTATGTGCACAACTTTAATCTTTAGGTAGCCAATGAAAAAGTTAATACTAATATGTTTGCAGCACGTAGTTTTCGGTCTTACGGGGCTAATGCAGCTCCTTATTCCCGATGTGCCAGCTGAACTGCGCACGCAGATGCAAAGAGAAACTCTACTTTCCAAAGAAGCGAAGTATGACTACGGGAGGCGGAGGCTGTCTACTGAGCACGAAGAATTGAATAAGCAGAATAGTGATAGTGGTGGTAAGTTCTTAAGTTACTACAAATTTATATTATCATCATTATATCAAACGACAGACGTCGACTGATCGATATAGGTGTTTTGTGAGGACTTCCACACTTCTAACGTCATGTGCCACATGTGTTCAGCGACTCCCTGCGTCTCCCTTAATATCGTCTGCGGTCTGACCCCTAATGGGTCTACCAATACTGCGATCTACAGTGCTAGGTCATAACTCAAGGACCTCGGGACCCAAACCCAGTTCAGCTATGTTGGTAACTCTAGTTGTTCTACGGACGGTCTGCTTTGGTTTAAATATGAAAAAACCAAAACAACAAGAATGTATTCAATTTTAAAGAATTCATTTTGTGCCGATTCCATGGAATGAGGACAAACAGAAGAATACGTATATATCATCTCAGGCTATCATTTTAATGCAAGACTTTTAGTTTCAGAAAGGCAGCCGACTCTATGGATGCGCCGACAATCGCGAGTGTCCAACGGCATAGACGCGCACGTCGCAATCTCGACAAGACCGTCTTAGTCGGAATTCATAAATAGCAGTATAATAAATGTTCTATAAACTACAAAAATATCATCTTGCTGTAAATTTTGCTGTCTGAACTCTGCCTTCTGAATCTCCAGTGTTTTTTCAAGCTACGCTTTGATCTAAGACATTGTAATCGGGCGGTACTTGCGGCAGTTGTAGTAAACGAAGGTCACTCAAACGTCAGCCATCGAAGCTCTTCATTTTTTGTTTACACTTAGGCGCTTAAACATGGTTTTCTGACGTAATTTCGGTGGCTTATCGACATTACGGAAGTAATTTTATAGCTAGATGATTAACACTTAGCATAACGAAAAGCTCACTTTGTTGGCCACCCAAATACGCAATAACCCTTAGCCCAAAAAAAACAAAAGTACGATGCGATACGAACAGCGAGCAATAATATCACACTCTTACTCGCTTCGCCTTGTTTCGTGTCAGTTCTGGATATTATGCATCCGAATGATTGACAACATAGTGACTAGGCAATTCCACATTGCTGAAAAATAGCCAGTTTGTGAACATCTTTAGTATCTATAATATAAATTTACTTAGGTAATAAATTGAATCCTAATCACAATTTATGATATTTGCTAAAAAAGTCTTTAACAAGCAACCTTGTGGATTAAAAATCAGCGTAGATTTAATTAGATCTAAGCCTAGCTAGTACTATAAGCATTATCAAAACATGTATCTCTATCTGCATCTCTATAAATTGTCAAGGAGACTGCAAGTTTATTATGTTCTTCGGTAACGTAAGAAAGTATTGTTTTTAGGCAAAGAATTTTGAACCTTGGGTCCAATTTGTCTTTAAGTTTTCTGTTATCTCATACTTCTAGTCATCCTTTATATAGTCTGTATGTACCCTTAGTAAAAGCTTTATAAGTTCGCAAGCGCAGTATTTATCGAGTACCTATCAAAGTATTGAAACGTGTTGAAAGCCATAATAGAAACATAATAGAAAGTTTTAGTTTTTATAAAAAAAGTTACCTAACAGTTTTCATAAAAAAATGTTAATCCTAAAAATCCTAAAGCAGACTCTTCCGAAAAGAGCCAGCATTTGCTATTTTTCGAAACTCGGCAATTGCTATTTTCCAACGTCATCATTTTACAATAATTTTTCTATCTTTTAGGAGATGAGAACAGAGCTGACAACTTGCAAGCAACCTTGTCATTAAACAATTGTATCTATCCCGCTGTAATAATTTTGTTTTAACACATTTTTTGAACTCTTGCATTAGTAAATCCAGATTTACTTTCGGAATCATGTAATAATTTAATAAATGTAATTAAAAAAAATCATCTTAAAACTAAACTAAACTAACTGACACAAAATGTAAACATACGTTTACATATTAACCGAAATCAGTATATATTTTCTTGGTATTTATATTTATATTTACGTCGTTACCAATAGCGTGAATTTGTTTCACTGCCGTTGTCGATTACGTATTTTTTGTTTTTAATTTTGGAGTCTGGTGACCCGCGCCGAACAGTCTTCTGACTACTCGACTTATATATTCTTGTTATTTTTATATGATTTTTAATAGATTTGTCAGTGAACAGTAAAGTTAAAGATATTTATGGTTACCTACCTACATTTAACATGGTGCGGGAGCACCATAAAGAAAGTGTTTGTCCTAAAATGTGATATTAGTTAATGTTGCACATTAGACTATAAAGAAGACTAAACTCTTAAGAATTTAAGTTAGAACAATAATTATATTAACTATTTAATGGGGTGTTTGTTTTTGTTTAAATTCTTTAATGTTGATTAAGCTGAAATCCTAACTAGTCCGAATCCTGAAATCCTTCATTTACGCATTTATCCTTATTTAACTAAGCAATCAATGCACTTGTTTTTGGCATAGAGTTAGTTGAAGCAACGGAGAGTAACATTATCTTTTTTTAGCCCTGGAAAAACATCGAATTTCTTGAATTATAGGAAAATTATCCAAGATTACAGGTAATTTTGCTAGAAAACCCGTCCTTTCGTTTACGTCCTATCGAAAATCGACTTTTTTATTTTTTGACATAAAGGACGGAGAGTAACATAGGCTACTTTTGGTCCTGGAAATGATTCATTTTTTATTATTACAATGAGGTATGTGTACAGACGAATTCATTGCAAGTTCATTCAAGCCGCGAGGCGCAGCTAAGTTTATCATAGTAACATAAAATTTCAATTTACAACACATTTATCTGCAAAAAATATTCATAAAAAAACTTTAAAACATTTTTTGTCGGTCACGCTAAGTCGGCAGTAATGGCTCGATTTGTACTTCTAAATAATTAAGACAATTATAACCAACCAAGCGTTCCACGTATGACTACCATTTTGTCAGCTGGAGCAATTTATACGATTAAAAATTGGAATTTACACTGGAGTTTTTAAAATAAGTGTTCAGCTAGTTGTTTGTGATATAATTAATAATTACGTATAATTAATACGTATTCAAGTAACATCGTCCGAAGCCTCAACATCATATATTTTTTCCTTTGATGTTGTCGGTTGTGTACCTTCAACATCTAAAGAAAATAAAATAACTTTAATAGCGAAGTGTTTTAAGATAATATGTTATAATTAAGTTCTAATACATGTCTTTTCAAACTCTTATAATAAAATAGGCATGATGACAGTAACAATGCATCGCAAAAATATTGTATTTATCAAATGATATATGATTAAATTATTATGGAAAACGTATCTGTATTTATATTGGAAGTGAAATTGGTATTTATTTTCAATAAACGAAACTGTAAAATCTAGCGATCTGGCATTACAGGTGAAACGCTAATTCAAAATTATGACGTTACGTCTATATAAGCTTATTTTTTTTTAATTTTATGGTGAACGTTTAGAATATTAGAGGTAAAATAATTGACTAACCGTTTCTTAGAGAAACCATTCTAAAGTGGAGTGCTTTTGATACTTCAATATAAGTCGTGTACACGGTTTCTGTATGTCCTTTATTCTGTGCTTTGTGTATAAGTTCAAGAACTTCAAAAATCTCTGCCTATATCGAGTATTTTGTGATTTCGAACTATCAGTGGCTAAGTTTATTGTTTTCAATACCAAAAATTATTAATCTTTAGCTATAGAACAAGGACTTACCAAAGCACTAATTTGCCTACTACGTCACGAGTGCGGGTACCTGAATTCGTGTTGAGAATCTTAGTTTTCATATATTGCTGGAACTAGCTGAAGAGTTTAAGATCGCTGCACTAAACAGTTGATTATCTCATGTCCTTATATAAGGGTCTATTTTTTTATAGTAATAAATAATTGACGGCCCAAGAAGAATGAAACGCTTCGCATTGCATGCAAGGAATACGTTCTGCTACGTGCCACCCTGTGTCCATGTCCAACTTGAAGGGTAGGTGTTAAACCTCTAACGCATATAATTTCATAAAAAGAACAGCATTTATTTATGTATTTATTCAGAATAATGGTAAAGGTACAGAATTGATCCAATAACTGTTGCACGTAACTGTTGCAGTAGTATAAACTGTGTCGCAATAATTAACGCCCACCTCCAACAATAAATGTATAGTACCAATAAAAAAAAAGTAGAACATAGTAAATGCCTATAAAAAAATTAATTAATTAATATACGGTACATTGTGAAAATATCGTTTAGCAATCATAGTGCAGCATGGTTTTATCTAACTATATTCAAATAGACTATATTAAACTACTAACTAAGACTATATTAAAAGATAATAAAATGATGCTTCCTACTTATTTTAATATTGAATTTATATTGAAATAGTAACCAACTTCGTTTGCTCTTATCTACTCTTCACCAGTTTTCCGTGGTCTAACAGGTCTGAGTCCAATTCCTATGCTATAGAAAAAATGCTCCTCCGCTGCCAGTTATATGAAAATGTTAGGGTATGCAGCGCTATCCGCTCAGGCGTAGACGAGTGGGAAGATTTGCCGTTCGCCAGCTTCTTTTGGGCGTCGCATAGCTATTGGGCTAGCTACCCGTCACTACACAAGCCTCTCTACGGTCTGAGGGAGGGTTTAAGCTGTTCCTATCCCCTCCTCGTTAGCGCGGGAGCCCCAACAATTAATTGGGGTGGTTGGTAGACGTCCAGGAGGCATGCAACGGGTTCCCCGGGCGTCTAACAAAGCCAAAAGGAGGGACATGCTGTGGTGGTTTTTAGTTTAGGTATACCCCTTTAGAGGGGGGAGTCCCACATAACCTCCGTCCTGCTTAAGGGTCGGAGGTAGCAATAAAGCTTTCCCACCAAGCCAAAAAAAAAAGATAGTATGCAGCGCTTTTGTGCATGTATGAAGTGCCAGCCACTGTGGATACACTACATGTGCTCTGTGATTAGACTAGTTTTAAAATTATACTGTTCAATAAATGCCTTCACAACGCAATCATTCATTGACTTTTAACCTAGGAAGATCATACGCAATTTGTTGTAATAAATCTAGTACACAATACGTACCGACTTGATAACGAGAATAAAAAAGTAGCCTTAGTACAAGATTTGATCGCTCGCAATTGAGGAGTGGACAATCGTTTTCTTATACAAACTAATAAAACTGTTCACAGTACACCCGTTTTAGAGTTACAAATCCTGTATTTCTGATTTTTGAAGTTATACTTCTTTAGGCGCATCAGGGAAAAATGGTGAGAGTAAACTTTAACGACGCGCGCGCACAAAAACGTCACAAAAAACTGACACCATGAAGTTAGCTACAGTCAACATTTTAGTTTTTCTGAAAAAGGTTTGACAGTTGACTTTCAATAATTCAAACAATACCTTCTTTCTATTGTTATTTTCTCTACAAACGTCGAATAAGGCGTAAGATACAATTTTTGAAAACATTTTTATCTTGTTACGCTAAAGAAATATAACTTCTAACGCGTGTACACACACGTTTTTTTTTTTTGTTTTACAAACGTTCCGTAAAACGCCCGAGCTAAAGAATTGTGCCAAATATGAGCTTGAATGAAATCGAAATAAGATTTAGTAATAGTAGAGCTTTTGGTGACAGCTCGTCCGGGAAGTACTACTACCATGTTTATTTCTGCCGCTAAGTATCATTATTGCAATTCTGCCGGTATAATAAGGGGGCACATGAAGCTTAACACCTACGCCTCAGATTGATGGTCACAGGGCAGCACGTTGCAGGATGAGTGCCTTGTCTGCCCTGCGAAGTATTGCTTTGTTTATGGGCGATGGTTATCCACTTACCATCAGGTGAGCCATCTGCTTGTTCAACTCGTCAATTGTTACAAGATCCATTTTTCTCCCATATTCAAGTATTTCGATACTCGAAAACGACTCCGCGCTTACGACGGAGCAAATTTTGTACTAAGGCTACAGACCGCAGACCGTGGATAGTGTCGTTGTATAGTACCGTGAAGCACTAAATATCGGCTAAAAAGTTTCAATAACATCAGAACCAACCTTTTGTTGTAATATCTATATTCGACTACTGCTCATGAAGTCCATGGTTCGATTTTGATTAGAGCAAAAATTATTTTGGTTAGCTATTGAGATTTTCTATCAAGAAATTATTTATCTTTACTAACCGGAGTTTTTCTAATGTTATAATTGACGGACCAAGATGGCTCACGTGATGGTAAACCATCGCCTATGATTAGATCAACACGGAAAACATCCTATGGAATGCCGTCCTGTGTCCATCAACTAAAGGTTTCGGTTCTCTTCTGAGCCTCATGTCACTGACCTGTGCAATTTCAGTCACATGACATTAACAGATCGATTTGATTTTTTGGTTGCAAAGTAACTTATGTTACTACGTCATCATCATCATCACATACAGCACACGGGTCTCCTCCCACAATGAGAAGGGGTTGAGGCCCACCACGCTAGCCCAGTGCGGATTGGTGCACTCCACACACTGGAGTGATCATTATGTAGAACTCTCACGCATGCAAGTTTCCTCACGATGTTTTCCTTCACAATTGAAGCAAGTGATATTTTAATTACTTAAAACGCACATAATTTAGAGAAGTAGGATTCTAACTCAGCTTCCCGAAAGTGAAGTTGAGGTCCTACCCAATGCCCTGTCACCGCTATGTTACTATGTGGTCCTGGACAAATATATAATTCCAAGAGTTATGCAAATTAATCTTAATTTGCCTCCCTCTACGCACGTTTCACTTTATAATGAATAATTGTTATGAAAATTAACAATTATTCATTGTAAAGTCAACATCTCCTTAGGATTGGCGAAGATCTGTTTGGTGTGGAGTATAAGGATTGAAGAGATTATAAATTACACCATACAGATTATCCTGCTTTTCGCGTACTATATCTGCTTATCATGGATTTCCGCAAAGTAACGCCTGCTTCCATCCAAAATTCCAAGAGTAGTTAAATGGAACATTCGTAGTTTTATATCGTCCTTCCTTAACGTCCTAACAAAGCAACAAAACGACTTATTCACACTAACAACACTGCGGAGTGCAGTTACAAACATATACACATGTATATATGTAAATATATATATATATATATTGTCGGGCTGAATTGTGATAGATTCACTATCCAGGGTGCCACCCAAACGCATACCAAAAAATTCATTTAAATCGGTCCAGCCGTTTAGGAGGAGTTCAGTGACATACACACGCACACAAGAAATATATATATAAAGATGTATATGTACATATGTATGTATAATGAAATCATTTCGACAAGTTAATATATTTTGTCTGAGCATCGATCTCAAATGACTGCGGTACGTAGAATTATGAATTGAGTGCAATTGGAGTTTCATATGTAAGTATCGGCTTTCTTTCCACTAACTATATGCATATGAGACGCCTACTTGAGTACGACAAACGCGCCACTAAAATCAAACCATCGTTTTAGTTGACCAAGACGTGGCGCTAATCGTCCCAGATTTCACGTGGAAACCAATTACCTGCTAAATCACTGGAACTTGGAGTAGGAGAAGTTTACCTCGGTTTATTAATAAGTACACATATATTATTTGGATATTATTTCCACTTATGCGCCAGTGCTCTGAGAGGTGATAAAGCTGTGGGAGAAGATAACTTTATATCCTTTCCCCGGGTATATAATTGTCTCCATGCTAGCCGTGCAGGTAAGCCCGCTAGCATCTTAGACTGCATCATCGCTTGCCATCAGTGATAGCAGTTTAGGGCTAGCATTAGAATAAATCGGAAGAGCATCGAAATTTTCAATTCTGATGCCAACAAGTCTTGTTGCGCTATGGAGACATAAGTCATCACTGAAGCACTATTAAAATACCGGCCAAGAGTCGGACTAGCACTTGAAAGGTTCCGTACAATATCTATAAAATCAGCAGAAAAATCATGTCTGTTGTATTGGAAACCCTTTAAATAGGTATGTTATTATGCTTTTTAGTATTTGTTTTTGTAGCGGCAACAGAAATAGGTACATCATCTGTGAAAATTTCAACTGTCTAACTATCACGGTTCTACCCCGTGGAAAAACGGACAGGCAGACATACATACAGCGGAATCATAGTATTACCTTTCGAGTAAAACGTGACGTTATAATATCAACTTCATATAAACTGATGGTTTTTCCACCGTTAAACAATGGCATTTTGTAAAAACTTCCAAATTTCACCGTTTACCTCCAGTGACTCCTTGCGACTCACTCGAGATCATCCATTAACCTGGAGGGCCTCACAACGCTGCGTTTTCCGGTGCAGGATAGACAGTCCAGCATTTTATGAGCTGAACGTCCCTCTGTCCACCCCTCCACTAGGCTAGCCTAGTGCGGTTCGGATGACATCACACGCCATTTAAGAACTTTATGCAGAGGCTCTTAGATATGCAGGTTTCCTAACGATGTTTCCTTCACCGTTGAAGCAAGCGATATTTTAATTGTTTAAATCAAAGCGTACATAACCCCGAAAAGGTCTGGGTTCGAACTCGGAACCCCCGAGGCTCTAACCGCTAGACTGACACCGCTGTATTACAGAATGTAGGTACGACATTAAAACGAGGACTTTGCATTTTATTTTGTCAATAAAGAATTTCGGTACTGGCTCTCTTGCGAATCTATACCTGCTCTAAGGTCATTTTTTTCTATTATATTATATTTATTTATATTTTGGAAAAACCAAACCAACTCTCGTACGTCATAAATCTTCTTAAATGGCTACATTAATTGTACATAGGTACCACCAAAAAGTTGATAACACACATTTTTAAATATCAATTTTAAGATTGACATATATTTATTGTAGTCTGATTTCCGTATATGTATTTCGCACTTTAATAACCTAAAACCATTTTAAAACAATATAGGAACAGATATTATATTTTGTATTGGCAATTTGTATGAAAATGGACAAAGTCATACAACTCCATTAATTACCTACTTTTTTTCATTACATTAATCTACGTTTCTTATCGGTACGTTTTGTAACGTCAGTGTCACGAGATGAGCTGGGTTGGTGGAATCGGACGAGATAACGATAGATAAAAGAAACCATTATGTCGCCGACATGCAACAAAGTGTCTGATTTATTATTTAGTTAAAATTATTCTACAACAACAACATTGCTTTTGTTATAGTATAGATATCTTCAGCGATAGCATACCTAGTTCTAAGCTTAAATAAAGAAGTAGTTAATTGTTTAAGTATTTTTATTCCCGCAATTTCTTTCCTTTTTTAATTATTTTAATATTTTTTTTAGCTATGTGCAGCGGCCGTATGTACCCAGCGGATTTTGCTATGTTCGCATCAAGAAGGCACATTTGTATACACATGCCAAATTGTGCTATGGTGTATATTAGAGTAAACAATTGATTATTTATTTCTTTGCGAATTTGGGTTTTCAGTTTTGCAAACTGAATTAAAAAAAAAATATCTATATTTAAATATAGCCTATACCAGTGCACTGGTGGACTAAAGGCCTCTCCCAACGAGATGGTTTGCCCATAATCACCACGCTGGGGAAATCAGACGGGTTGGTGATCGCAGTATAGTAGTAGTAGCACAGAGGACGCCGCTGCCCGTTCTCCGTTACCCCTTAGTCACCTCGTACGACACCAGCGCGTAGAGGAGGGGTATTGACCACTTTATTCTGTCATGAGTTGTATTTGAGGCGGAGGCGACGGCTGTCACTTCTGGAAATACGGATTGGACGGACAAATTTATTAAAAGAGGCACCAATGACGCGCGCCCTCCGCTTCCTCAATGTCATATCAGAGCAATGTGATTTATATTGTTGCGCTCTGAGTGAATTCACAAGGATCGCAATGTGGGTTATTAGTTACGGGAATAGATAATTAAATAGCATCATCATCATCATCAGGATCTTAAGATTATAGTTAGAATAAAGCCTATCTTACCTATTCTAGTAACCATGGAAACTAAATAATAAAAATTACATTTATCCTAATAGTTCAGATACTCTACATCCTCCTCAATCTCTCGTGGGCTACTTTTAAGAAGTTACACTTACGCCGGGTGTGAATAAATTTCACAGGATTTTTAATTTACCCTTTCATATGGTATTAATCTTTATTCAGTTAAATAAACTCTTTTTGTGTATGTTTCGACAATCGTACTTACGGAGTAAACTCCAGTCGTGCTTCGGAGCTGACACATACTTTTTTCTCACCATTACAGCAAGTGATACTTTGATTGCTTTATCGGTTAGAAAACACACATATCTCCGAAAAGTATAAGTGCGTGCCGTGGATCGAACTCGGTACCCCTGAAATACCGAAGCTTTTACCACTAAGCTATCACCGCTTATTAACTTGTAATAGGATTTAAATCAAAAGTAGCTCAACGGATCAAATAACCCACTTTTGATGTGATTTAAATATCGTGAGACATTTCGATCGTTACCACACGTTGGCAGCAACAAAAGGGTCAAGTCAATCGGCCTTAGGTATGAATTAATGCATTTAACACCGGTCAACGCTCCCTCTGTGACACGTTCATTGAATATAGGGCTGGAGTTTCGCAACTTCTATTAAATCTGTGGTTATTAAGCATAACCACTGGAGATATCTATGCCAGGAAAACTACAAGCACAGCTCCTCTTCATGGTCAAATGACAAATATAAGATATCCTTATAACTACCAGAATTACCGACATAGCTCAACGAGTCGTGAAGCCAGCTACTTTAGCTATGAGCGGGGAACATATTATTATGCCTCAAAGTGCTGGAGTGTCGTCCCCGTACTGAAAAGCGCAATGTTGATAGACACCCCCTGACAGGTAAGACGATATAATATTGCGTGACAAAAACAGCACGAAACTCTAGAATTTGTAAATTCTTACAAATCCAAGATACAATATAGTACGAAACTCTAGAGAAGAGAGAAGAGAAAATCTAAGTGTCTATTGTGGTGGGGATTCATTTGATTATTTATGGTAGGGGTACCGTTTTTGGAAAATTATAGAAAGCTTTATTTTCAGCGAGTCGTAAAGGTTATATAGAAAGGTTAGTATTTTAAATCATATATTGGCGTTACTTTGCGGAATTCCGTGATATATTATGAAAATGCGAAAATCAGGGGAATCTGAATGGTATAAATAAAGGGTATAAAGATTGAATAAATTTTAAATTATTCCATACAAATTATCCTGCTTTTCGCGGAGTGAGAAAGAGCTTACTTAAGTAAAACTAATATTCCAGCCTGAAATAATGATATATTTTGTAAAGCCAGTAGAAACTACGTCATGCGCGTGCTCTAACTAAATGGGGTGTAATATAAAAACGCTATGTACAACAAAAATATGGATTTCTTATAAGTTATCATGATTGGTAGGCATAGAAAATGTATCCTTAAAATATATATTTAGTTTATTCAAAAAAATCTAAATTCATTTATTTTAAGTAGGCATAATATAAGCACTTTTGAAACGGCAAGTCTGTCTGTTTGTAGTGACTCTACCACCGGTTCGGAAGGCAGATTCTACCGAGAAGAAGCCGGCAAGAAACTCAGCAGTTGCTCTTTTCCAACATCAACAATTTACATTTTACATTTCAACATTCATTTTTCTATCTTGTGAGAGAAGATTTTGTATTATTGAGACTATCTTAAATAGGTAAACTTTTACCCTTTATAGCAAGATTAACACCGACATAGCTCAACGAAGTAATGTGAAATTTAAATATACTAGTACGCCTGAACGATAAAATATTTGTATTGGCGTTCCATTAAAAAAACTTATATGCCTTGACTCTTACAGCCCTAAGCAAATTGAATCACTTCGTATAAATTGTAGCTTCCTGCCAGTTTAAGTCTAGATCCAGCCAGATTTGTAATACTTATAGGTACGTAAGGCGACTGACAATGTTGACCATGATTTATCCTACTATCCTACTAATATTTGTGAAAGTGTGGATGTTTGTTACTAAATCACACACACATAAAAACCACTGAACGGATTTGGATGGAATTTTGTATGCATGTAGCCTTTGACACGGAAAAGAACATAGGCTACATTTTATCCCGATTCTTCAAGTAGAAACTTCGAGGGAAAATTGAAAATTGTTTACGATCTAAGCTTTGAAATTTGGTATACATGTTACCTATGCTATGGAAAGGACATGTACTTTTTATACCGATCTCTCAAATAGTTCCCATGGTAGGATTAAAAATTGTTAACGAACGAAGCTATACAAACAATTCTGAAGTCCACGCAGAACTTTCTGTGACAGAGGTCGTCGGGGAAGTACTACTGCTTATTTCTGCCGCGAAGCAGCATTGTTGTTTTCTGGTCTTTAAGGCATAGTTGTTGGTGCCGATTATCATCTACGCCCGAGGCTGAAGGACACGGGCACTTTCTAGGACGTTTTCGTAGCTTGCTATACGATGCTCTCTTTAGAGCCATGGTTTTCCACGTAACATCAACAAGTGTATCTTCAGTTAGAACTATAAAAAACACCTGAGATCGGATTATGGATTTTTAATATCATCAACATCGTCATCCCCAGTGGCGTGCACTTCATATATGAACAAAAGCACTGCATACCCAAATTACCTCATATAACTCGTATTGCAGGGGATTTTTTTCCATTTTATGCCATGTACCTGCTTTATGCATACCCTGGTCACAAACATCCCACTTCTGAGCAGTGGCTTTCTCTCGCTATAAATCTGGCTTGCTTTGCAAATAACAAATAATTTCAGGAATATCAACTTTAAATTAAAAAAATTAAAAGACACCCGACACAAAAAAAAGAAATGTATTTCACGTTTTTGTCGTGGCGGCTATCTTGGACATGAAATTTGTCAGTGTGTAGTGTGTTGGCGGCTATCTTGGATTTAACATTTGTCATCTTGGATTTGAAATTTGTCATGGGTATCCAATGCAAGGACTTGACTTGTATTCTAACATCATCATTATCCATCATCATCAAACGATAAAGTGCGATATGTGGAACTGGTTGAAACGCGATCATTATTTTTTTATATTTTTTTTAAAAGTACCCGTCATATTTTGTACGTAGCTTTAAAATACTTTACCTACTTATAATTCCGAGCGCTGAACGATGAATACCGGTGTACGGATAAACCCGATTGGGTTTTTGTTACGCCGTACCAGATATTATTATGTTAACATAAAAATGCATATTTTTCATTAAATAATAAATAAATAAATAAATAATAATAATCATCCGTAGCCTATTAAAGTGCCACTGCTGGATACAGGCCTCGCCTCAGTAGAGACGGTTCTACAGCATAGACGCACAACGTTACTCCAAATCAGGTTGGTGGTGGCCCACCAGTCAGCGCCTAGTCACTGGTATTATATACTACTTATAGTACTTGTGATAAGTTACTCACTTTAATAACAGATGCGATAAAGGTAAATATTCTAATACAAGCGGATGCGGAAAAATTACAACAACTAAAGTACTCAGAAATGTCTACATACATTACTGATTACTTTGGTTGTTTTAATGTTTTTTTAATTACTAATAAAGTAAAGTATTATTACAAAAGCGTTTTTCCCTCCAAGAATAGGAACAACACTTTTAATAAAAATAAAAACTTTAGTTTATGATGAAATCGACGACAATGCATTAAAAATTGCAATTATAAAAAATGCATAAAACATATTTCCAAGATGCAACGTAAAAAAAAGCAGGAAACTTAACTTATTACGTTGATGTCTTTTGCTCTTGTTTGAAGCTATTACAAATTTGGTTTATTAATATTTTACAGGTATTGTATAAAATATAAATTTAACTATTAAACTCGATAAGAAAAGGTCATTTAAATGGTCACTAAAATACATCTACTTATATACATAATTCACGCCAAATAATATGTATGTAACTGAAATAACTGGCATAATTTGAAAAATACCCCTTGTTTTTTTCAAATTAAGCCAGTGTCTTACTCTTTATAACTAAAGTGCGGCCAATCTATCCGCGGATCAAATGTAAAGAAACAAATGACAGGTCGTGAACGTTTTAGATGATGTTAGGTTAATTAAGTATTTTATTGATAAAATGTTCTTTGTATATTGTAGACGATATCATAAAAATAGCAGGTCCTCATTGGTTACAAGCGGCAGAGAATAGAGAGTACTGGTCTTCTCTGGAGGAGGCCTTTACCTTTCATGGAGAGGGTTCTTGCTAAAAAAACATTAAATTGATTACTGTAAAGATGTTATGCAAATTATAACACTAACTTAAATCAACAACTAATGAATTTACTTATACATTTTTAAATGAAACTACAAAAATAAAATGGATTTGAATATATTATTATTACATTGTAATTATTTGCTAATCATAATCACATTAATTTTAATTTATTTATTTCTAATCTATTCTATATGCACACTGTAAATGAAATTGTACTATGGAATGCAAGAAATAAAAGGCTTTTTATTTTATTATTTATTTATTTATATATTGTTAGCGAACGAACTGTCATTTGTTGGTGTACATTGAGTACGCGGATAAATTGGCCGCACTTTAGTCTGGGTAGGTTTGGTCATCAACAAAACTCAAATTCAAAAAATTTGTACCTACGGAAAATAAATCGCTTAAGTTAAAGTGTAACGTTTATAGTCTTGGTTTGGTACTTATGCAAAATTATGTGATATGAATTAATGTGATTTTTAGGGTTCCGTTCAGTAATAAGAATAGAACTATTGGGATTCACATACAATTTAGAATAATTATACCCCTATATATGTAACTAGTAACATACAATATAGCATAATTTATAAGAGCTTTACTTGTTCATTATAAACAGATATTTATTTGTTTATAAAAAAAATTGATTAGATGTGAAAAAAATACATATCAAAAATAAACCTTTATAATACAAAATCAGTTTAACGTTTAAGGTCGTTAAGAATAATAATTTAATTAATGAAATAATTTTTGTAGTAGGGTGCACTTATGTATTCTCAAACCAAAATGGCATACTTTTTCACCTAGAAATGTCGTTAAATAAAATAGTTTCGATTTTCATTACTGTTTATTGTTTAAAGCTGCAGTAAAAAGCAATAAAAATAAAACTTTTTTTTTCAGGTCGGGGACATATACAAAATTGAGAGGTTAACATAAAATAAATATAAAAGACAGATTAAAAAAAAACAGTAATTAATTCAATATTAATAAAATAATATCTAGAATTAAAATTAGAATAAATTAAATTTTGAAATAATTGTTTTATAAATATAACCTAAAATAAACTATTTAAAACTAAATAAAATCTAAAACGTCCTCGAAACAACCGCAGCGAGGCACAGTTCCTAAGATGCTAGCAGCATTGCCCCTTTGGATGGCCAAACTAATTCGTTGGCCAAGGTAACTGCCCGCTCTAGGATCACCGGTAGACTCGATAACCCTTTTCGATAATTCTTTGAAAAGGGCTCTTGCCTCCGGACCCCACGGTCCCAAAGTCTCTACTCCAAATTTTGAATAGATATACTGCGGCAATTCTAAATGTTTACACTTAACGCTGCAAGTGGTCAACGAACGGTGCCTGATCAACTATAGGGTTAACTACCATAGTTAAGTGTAACTTTAAACTTGTTTTGACTCACAGATACCAAAGTTTCAATTCTATTATTAATTTTTGTCCTTTGTGCGGAACTATCGATGCACAAGTATGACTCGTACTTGTCCGGTTTTTCAATAATTTAATTCATAATTTATCGTTTAAGTACGTATGATAATATATGTGCGATGGCACGTTAATAAACAATAGTATATTATATGTGCGAAAGTGTGTCTGTTTGTGTATTTGTTTGTTACCTATATTCGGCTGAAACTCTGCATCGATCTCAACGAAATTTTCTAGCTTGCATTGTTTAGAGATCTAAGATACTTTTGTTCTGGAAAATACATCTGGGACCGTTCCCGAAGAATTAAAAAAAATAAACTTTGTTTTCTATATAATACCAATAGCGTAACAGCTTGCATGATGCATGGCTATCTTCATGAAAATTTTGTTAAGGTTTTCATCCTGGAAACTTAGAGAGGACACTTTTAGTCGCGGGAAAATATTTTTTTTCTACGGATTTGTCGTGAAACTGAAACAAACTGAAATGTACGAAGTCGCGAGCAACCGCTATAAGGTATTCGCAACCTAATTCTAGATTCGTGACTTCATATACATATATGTATTACAATTTTAGCTTAGTATAAGCAATTATTAGTCTATCAATCCGCACTTGGCCAGCATGGTGTATTACGGCCTTACTCCTTTTTATTCTGAGAGTATTTCGACATAGTACTAAAATCATTGACATATATAAAAATACTTCAATGTGACGAAATTATCTTTTAACTGCGACCCTAAAGAATGCCCTTATGAACGTGTCTGGAGATAAAGTTTTATTTACAGTAAACAGAACTTCGTAATAAAAAAAATGTTTCTCTTTTTTTTTAAAGGCTGTAGTCCCGTATTTTTAATGTTTGAACTAGTCATAGAAGTTTTGTCTTTATTAAAGATTTAAAAATAAGATTTTCTTAAAATAGTTCGTCGGGTACATACCACGATAATATTATGGGATTTACCGATATTACGGCGGGACTGCGGATGTGCAAGATGTCAATTTGGATGTCTCAGGCAGAATCTATGTAGAACAGTTCGTGAAACCACGATCCATGCAACTGGGTCGAAATATCGACAAATCTCATACTCTCATTTATCGAGGAAGGTCATCATGCAAAAACCAATAGGAGCATAGCAACAATGAAAAATGTTTCAAAATCGGGGATCTTTTCTTTTTAGAGCTTCAGATGAAGTTTCGATAAAATCGTGTATGACAAAAGATCTTAAAAAAAGTTCGCGACAACATATGTCTATCTATTATGGTTGACTTATACGCGAACGAAGTCGCGTGGTAGGCTTGTACTTGTTGAACGCTTTTAGTCGTTATTGTTACAGTAATCTCCACCAAGGTTAACCTTGAATTGAATGCCTTTATAGCCCTTATAGTATCAGAAATGAGGAGATCCGTATAGGAACTAGTGTTACCAATACAGCTCAACTTATAATGCTTTATAATTACATAGTAGTAGACGGTTTTTGGCGTCACAAAGTTTTATACATAAAATATAAATTGTAGGTATATTGTCGTCTTAGATAGTTTTTACGTATATACGTAAAGACGTAAAGAGGACAATGTACATGATAGTTTTTTCGCAGATACGTAAACACTACCGAAGAAGACAATGTACAGCTTCTTTTTGTGATTTCAGACATTTAAGTATAAAACTTTGTGACGCCCAAACAAACTGGTATTTTTACTAAGTATGAATAAATAAATTTAATCCGCACTTATCTTAAGGAAGTCAAAAAAATATCTATCATAGACAAATCTGCAGGTTTGATGACATTATAAGAGCTTCAAGGTTTCTGTCTTCGTCATGGAAACCCTAAAAACCAGTTCACGCGTATTCTGATTATAATCACATTAATTATTATTAAGTAATTTATATTACCGCGAATAAAACATTAATTAATAGTGATTAAATATGCTAACTTTAGTAATGAAGAGGTGATAGCTTTGGTGGCTTGGACTTCGGCTTCACTTTCATTGTAACAGAGTTTGAGTCCCTGCACGCCCGTCTGACTTGTCGAAGGTACGTTTTATGCATTGACATTACTTATCACTTGCTTTAAAGGTGTATAAAACAATAGAGGGTATGCACAGGGTATGCAGATGACATAAAATGAAGCAAATCTCTAGTACGAGTTATAAAAAACTTAAGGATAGGCATTGTAATGGTTATAAAAAGTCTACCCTTAAGTATTTGTAACTCATTCTGGAGATTTTCTTCATTTTTTATCATCTGCAATAATAATAATATAATATTTATTTATTTGCCAAATTGTGGGTACATAACAAGTACACATTTCATTAAACAGACCCTTCACAATCGAGTGTTACGGACAGTGTGCATATGTTTATAAAAATAAAAAATAAAATATAAATTACATTACAATTTAAAGAATAAAAATACAATAATCAGAAATAAGTAATAATGTCATTTTAAATCTCGCGCCATTCATACGTTATTGCTATTGCGTTATGCCGCACTGTAAAGAAATTATCAAGCGAGCGAGCATCGCTGAACGAGAATTGCTAAGCGAGTTTATTGCTAAAAGCTCGTAGCTTATCGACAAAACTAGTAAGGCGATTCATCGCCGGCAGTGTAAACAGTCAGACAGCAACTTTTAATATATGCATCTCTTTCACGGAACACGGAATGTCGGACCACTGCCTTAGCAACCAACTTAACTGCCAATAAACTTGATGTTCATGATGTGCCTTGAAGTTACTTGGAAGGACGGAGAGCTATGCATTTATAGTATAGCCTGCATAGCATATGCATACTTTTTAGCTCTTTAAAAAAGAGAGTTCCCAAGCTAATCGTAAAAAATCGTTAAAAACGCGAACGAAGAACTATTAGTATAACAAATTTAAAATTAAAAGCTATAAGAATTCCATTTTTTTCATGCTGTACCCTAAAAATAAGTTTAGGCTTTCATACATAGATTATAATTAATTAACACATATTAGTTTAATTAATGATTTATTTATCCAGCAGTATAGGTATAGCCTGTAGGTATAAAAAGTATAGATATATCGTGGTGATAATATATATACTTCTGTCTGTACCTACATAGTACAAAACAAAGTCGCTCCCTCTATTTCTACTCTGAGATCTTTTAAATTACGAGATGGATTTAAAAGAAGTTTTAAGCAATAGATATAGAGATTCAAGAGGAAGGTTTATACGTAGGAATTTTGTTTATTTTTTATTTTTTATTGATCTACTAAGGGTAAAACAATTAACGAAAACTCGAAACTCACCTTGTCGCAAACCAAACAAGCCGGTTTGCGAAGCCGGTTCACGTGTGGTGTGGTATTTTTTACTCCCCTACAAGCAATTGCAATATTTCCTGCTGGTAAATGATTATGCATTCTTAGATGGTAACGGACTAACCTGTCATTATTAAGTAATTTTGAATTTTTGGAATTTCGGTGCCAAGTAAAATGAACTTAAAATTACTAGATACTATACAAAATACATAAATTTTACTTGGCACCGACTTAAAAACATTTACTTCTTTTTAGTTGTTGTCTGGCTCGTTTGTCCGCTATTAATATAAAAAAAAATCCTGTGCAATTTATTCACACACGGCAGAAGTGTTACTTCTGAAAAGTAGCCTACGAGAGATTGAGTTGTATGTAGAGTATCAGAACTATTAGGATAAATGTAAGGTTTATTATTTAGTTTCCATGGTAACTAGACTGGGTAAAAAAATGTATAATGTTTTCTATATCACTCTGTCCTATACATTTACGTGTTTGTTTCTTTATCTAGATATTATTCGGTTTTCTTGGTAATTTAAATAGGAAACAAAATGTGTACTGTATTCTATCTCATTCCCTCGCCGCGCCGGCTGAATCCTATAAATTTTGTCTCTATGGAGTTCGTTACATCGAGTTTGAAATCACAACGATTCTAAAGAAGTTTCACTTCAAGAAAGAAACCTGCATACCTAAGAGTCCTCCAAGGCTCCTTATTGTTCTTAGAGGACGGAGAGGACTGCGACCTAAACTCTTGAGAGGAGATCCGTGCTCCGTTGTGGGCCGGGAATGATAACGATGATAAAGATAATGATGATTATAAAACACAGACAAAGACACAATATCTGTGTCAATATCTGTAACACGGTCTCTGTCGCGGAATCTACACGGAGTCTCATTAAAAATCTTGCAACACTCAAGTAGTTATCTGTTTACCTATTAATAACGGAGACTAGTGATTATCCTAATTATTCTGAGATAATCGTCACGCGTTAAAAAGTTAATAAAGAAATCACTCAATGTCTTTATCTAATTATAATTTACTGCTAATAAAGTTTTTTTTACTATTGTTATTTGCTGCTACTTCACTGATTACTTCAGATAAATCATGAGATCCCTCCGACCCGATACCAAATTATTATGTACTAGCTTTCCCCGCGAATTTCATTTCGCCTTAATATTTTTTACATCACAATGTCTTTGTAAAGTACAATACGTACTTACTCCGGATCATTGTAACTCTCCAACGGTCACATCAATCTTTCAACGTTTATAGACAACATGACGTGCGCTGGCAGTTGTGTTTTATTACTAATGAACGGCTAGATGTGTTTTGATTTTAATTTGTTTTTTTTTATTAATATTATATTTTAATACTTGTTATCCTATTCCGGACTCACAGGAATCAAACTAATTAAAAATAATGAAAATCGGTCCATCCGTTCTCAAGTTATAAATGGTGTAACTAACACGACTTTCTTTTATAAATATAGATATATTGTATTAATATTACAAAAAATCTCGTCTGGAGGCTTTGGCTCTGGTTGGCTACCACCCTACCGAAAAAGACGTACAGCAAAACGATTTAACGTTCCGGTACGATGCTGGGTTCACGGGTATGGGTTTAATCAACATCTAAATCAACTCATTACCGTCCCACTACAGGGCACGGGTCTAATCTGAGAATGAAAGCGTTTAGACCGTAGTCTACCTAGCTGGCCAAGTGTGGATTGGTAGACTTCACACGCCTTGGAGAACATTATGGACAACTCTCAGGCATGCAGGTTTCCTCACGACGTTTCCCTTCACCTTTAAAGCAAGTGATATTTAAATTGCTTGATTTAAAAACTCACATAACTCCGTAAAACCAGTGGTGCGCGTCGGAACTCGAACTCGGTCTCAACGAAATATATATAAATATTTATATATAGCACAAAAAAAAAAGTCTAAGTCTTACGCCCTAGGCTTTTACTGCTTAGGAGTTTTATACTATACTACGACGATGCACCGCCATCTAGCCCCAAAGTAAGCGTAGCTTGTTTTATGCGTACTAAGATGACTGATGAATATTTTTAAGAATAATCTTATGAGTTTTATAAATTAGACAGCTTAACGATGTTGAAACAACTAGGCTTGTTTATTTCGCATACTTTTATAGTATTATGTCCTATGGGATTAATATATGTGTAATAATAAACGGGGGTAAACTTTTCCAATTCCTTGTGTGATTTGGCAAGTGGATACGTTAATTATATCTCTTGTCAGGGGATATAATCGGGGGATACAATTTGTGTTACTACTACTACGTACTAACTTGTAGAAGAATAAAATGAAAATAAATCATTTCTTCGAAACACCACAGTAAAGTTCGAAAAAAACCAAAATTTATTCGTCACTTCTCAGAAAAGACATTTAAATTAGAATCGCGTAAGTATTGTAAGCAAACCTGAAAAACTTGAAAGTATATATTTATCTGAGCAACTTTTTTTAATAATAGATAGTGTTAACAAAAAAATTACCCGGCTAAGTTTGTTGTGGGCTTCTATGTAGACCAGGTCGCGTTTGGAACGCAGCTTTAGTTTTAAGTTTACGAATACGGTTATCGACATCATCTCACTACCGTGTACTTCTCATGTATGAAGATATTTTTAACTTTGACTTTATGGATGGTTCGGTAACATAACTTAGCATGTAGGTAAAGTAAGTTTAAAAAAAATCTTAAATACGTCCATAATCTAAAACTTTAAATTATGGATGTAAATGTGTTAAAGTCAATTACCTACTTAAAGCGTACAAAACCAGAAACTGTGCTAAAATTATACGATAATGGTGTTTTATTTTCGTGTTTAACATTTTTAAATAATAACTGTTAATTAACCGGAACTAAGTATTTGGAGTATTACCGAGTTAATGATTAAATGGAAAAACAACCGGGAGTAATTTTTTAGAATAAGAAAAAAGTGTTTTAACTTTTTCTGTAAAATGAATGAATATAAATTATGAATATATAAATATTTATATAAAAATGAATGAATATACTTTTATTGCACACCACAAAAAGTACATAGAACAAAAAGAAAAGTATATCAAAACATCGTATACAATTTGGCGGTAAAATGAAGGTTCAACGGAATCTTTTGTTTTAATATTGTTGTAAAATTGTGGTTGTTCCTGTGTAAAAACCCCTGGGAATTGCTAAAAGATGCTTTTCCAGGACTAAGAGTAGTCTATGTTACTCTGCGTCAATTTATATAACACTATCATCATCATCATATCAACCCATTACCGACCCACTGCAGGGCCCAGGTCTCCTCCCAAAGCGAGAAGGGGTTAAGGCCATAGTCCACCACGTTGGCCTAGTGCGGATTGGTGGACTCCACACGCCTTTGAGAACATTATGGAGAACTCTCATGCAGGTTTTCTCACGATGTTCCTTCACCGTTGAAGCAAGTTATAATTTAATTGCTTAAAACGCACGGAGAAAAGTTAGACGTGCTGGGATTCGAACTCGGCCCCCCGAAAGTGAAGTCGAGCTATCACCGCTTCCCAATAACCATCACATCAACCGATAGACGTCCACTGCTGGACATAGGTCTTTTGTAGGGAGTTCCAAGTTCCACGGTTCTGAGCCGCTTGGATCCAGCGGCTACCTGCGACGCGCTTAATGTCGTCTGTCCACCTCGTTGGGGGCCGACACACTATACCCAAAAACACTAAAATCCTAAAATCAAATCGATTGGTTGCTTAGTTAGAGCGTGAAGGAAAGACGATATTTGGTGTAAAAATTTGAATGTTCCTGTGAAACACCTTTGGGAATTTGATGTTTTTCCAGAACTAAAAGTAATCTACGTTACTCTCCGTCCTTTCAACTAACTCTATGCGAAAAATTAAGGTTGCTTGGTTAGGGCGGGAAAGACAAACAAACAAACAAACATAGTGTCACATTCATAATATCATTATATTAATACGTGAAGCATAAACTTTGTACCCTTGTTTACGTAAATGGCGCGCACGAAGGAGTTTGAAACTTCCCATACTTATAGTTTCCATAGAGAAGGAGTGCAGAATACAATTTTTTTTAAATAATAAATAAAATCAACAAAAAAAACAATACACACACTACTTGACAAACATTAAAATTTGTTTAAAAAAAATAGTAAAACTTAAAATAGTTTCAGAGTCATTGCCTTGGCAAAATCTGTGATAATAGAAGTATATAAAGTCTTTGACAATAAAACCATAATAATGTTCAAATTTATTATTTAAATTAATTATGGCCGAAATTTTACCACTGCGGTACCAAGTTAGGTTAATTTAATACATTCATATGTTTATTTTAACTAGTTAGAATTAAGATAATAATGATTTGATATATGAATTATGATAGGTATATTATTAATTACCACAAAGTATAAGTGCGTTATAAGTAATTAAAATATTACTTACTTCGACGGTGAAGGAGAACATCGTGAGGAATCCTGCATGCCTGAGAGATCTCCATAATGTTCTCAAAGGTTTGTGCAGTCCACATGGAATACGCACTGGGCTAGCGTTGTGGACGACCGCTTAACCCCCTCTCATTGTGGGAGGAGACCGATGCCCTGTTGTGGGCCGGTGAATGGGTTGATATGACGATGATGATAATGAGTGCGTTATGCCTGCAGTATAAGGCGGTTATGATACCTTATACGTTTGATTGGAGTTTGAATCACTTCACGTCACTCGATGTTTATTTCGCGTATCAGCAATCAAAGTACAAACGCATCCACATGTCGTTATCAGCTGCTATTGTGCCAGCTGCTACACATCACCATTTCCAACAATTGAGTACGACATATTATTACATATTTATTACATTTTTATTACATATTTATTACATTTATGTTTAATGTATACTAAGGTACCTTAGTATACATTAAACATAGTATAAAAGGAGGTGGTTCCCAATAATTTGACTGCATGTTTTGTTTTATTTGTATAAGTATTTGTTACTCGATGACTTCGCCAATAATAAACCGATTTTGGTGATTCTTTTTTTACTCGGTACGTTATACTCAGAGGTGGTCCATTATCCTCAGAGGGATCCTGGAGAAATCGAGGCCAAGAGATCTTAAAATATTATAGTAGTTTAAAAAATAAACAAATTGCTATAGTATATTTCGTAAAGTGTGTATTTTTTAAAGGAACCTGTGCAAATTCTTTTTTAAAGCACTTTTTAGCAGTTGGTACCGACTTAAAAATGTTGTAGAAAATATTTATTTCTTGCTTTTTAGTTGTATAACAATATCGGATCTTTTTGTTTAAAAAAAAATCTTATATTTTTACGCCGATTTAGCGTTCCGGCATCAAACCGATTAGTAGTTTGAGTTTAATTAATTAATAGTTAGCCCGTTACCATTTTAGACTGCATCATCGTTTCCCAGCAGGTGAGATTGCAGTGCAAGCCGCAAGGGGTAACTTATAGCAGAATAAAAATACAATAAAAAACGTGTGCGTGCTTATGTACTCGCGTTAGAAGTTATAGGTAAGGCTTAACATGATAAAAATCTTTCGAATTTTTTTATCTTTCGCCTTATTCTACGTTTGTGGAAAAAACGACACTAATAATAGAAAAAGGGTATTGTTTGAATTATAGAAAGTCAATATTTAACTTCATGGTGTCGGTTTTTTGTGACGATGTGCGTGCGCATCGTAAAAATTTACTGTCACCATTTTGTGCCAAAAGAAGTATAACTTAAAAAAAAAAGCGGATGACATGACTTTAATTTTTGTTTTATATAAAATGACCCAAATGTCAATAACTCATAAGTGACTGAGTGGGCCGAGTCCTTTCTGGCTAAACTACGTCCAATTGGTCTCGTTAAAAGGTGGAGTTCGTATCCGCGACTCAATTGATGGAACACGTCGGATGCGTTTGTAAGCAGGTCCAAGCTGACACTCCTGTGAGTTAAAGCAAACGGTTGAGTCACTATTTCCCTCTGACGTTACATTACTTTTAATAACTCTCCTAACTGTGACATATTTGCAGATGACTGGAATAAATTACTACGCCAGTTACTTCCGTTTTCTGAAAGAATGTAACTGACTGCCTACTTTTATTGATTTTATTTATTTTTCCAGTTTATTTTTGAAGTGAAAACTTCTTTAGAGGCGTTGAGCACTTTTTCTGTAATGGGTATAAAATCTTAAACTCGCGTCAGGACACGTGACCTGATCGAAAAAGCGTAAGACGGATTTGTCTAAACTACTATTGATGCGGTCTTTATTAGACATTTAAATAGGTTCGAATCAAAACTGTTCGTTTCTTACTTCAGCTACCATAAACCTATCGTATCAGTTTTAGAGATTGGCGATGATAGTTCTGGTAATGATGATGGTGAAAAAGTCGTTGAAATTATGGATAAAAGTTGATTTTTCGGAGAGATAAACTTTTTAATGTAAAATAATTGTAATAGTTTTAAAGTGTTAAATTTTTAATGTAATATAAATCGTCATGTTTGTGTACGATAGCGCAATAAATGAATATTGTATTCTACCACATAAATGATAGTACTTTTATACTGATAAAGCAATTGGTGCAAAATTATTCCCTAACCATTCCAAAATATCAAACATGCTCAACGTTAATTAATAATCAAGTTTTCACTTCTGCCGGCACTCCCGGAGTGCAACCCGTATTTTTTTTTATGAATTTTTTGTTTGTTTTCTTTTTATTGTTATTAGCATTTCTCTTTTCTATTTTTGTAACCTTATTTAAAAAAAAATACATATTGTTCGTGTAGCTCATAAGTATATCTAATGAGAATAATAATATAATAATGTAATTGCTAATTAGTGTAAGTGGATTTGTCCGTACTAATTGATTGATAATAAATAAATCGCAGCTGTTATATATATGTTAACTATACCCCATATCGGTTTCCAAGCAGCGCCGTACCGTTACGCTAAATCGCTACGCGGCGTTTCTTGGTCGATAGGGTACTAACTAGCCACGGTTGAAGCCTCCCACCAAACCATAGAAAAAATCAGAAAAAATGATGATTTTACAGCCGATTGGTGCAGTGGGCAGCGACCCTGCTTTCTGAGTCCAAGGCCTGGAAAATGTTTGTGTCATGAACATGAATGATTTTCAGTGTCTGGGCGTTTATATATGTATATTATAAGTATTTATGTACATTACTCATAAAAATATTCATCAGTTATCTTAGTATCCATAATACAAGCTACGCTTAATTTGGGTCTAGATGGCGGTGTGTGTATTGTCGTAGTATATTTATTTATTTATTTATAATGAATTCCAAATTGCTCTGACGAGGAGATAAGCCGGTACCTCCGCTTACATAGACCGTAGCTACATTGTATCGCAACTAATCCCTAAATCGCTTTGCGGCTTGTCTACGTCGGTAGGATTCTAACAAGCCCCGGCCGAATCCTCCCACCGACCAGAGAAAGTTGAGATATTATAAATTCCAAATTGCCACTGCAAAATAACCCGTGACCTCCAATTGTAAGACCACAGCGCTTATAACTGCGTCAGGGAGGTCGGAATCAGTTTAACTTTAAAAACTATCAGCAGCTTGCTGAACCGAAGCTCGGCAGGGTGATTACGTATCTCGCGGCAGGCTTGCGACAGGCGTGAATCTTGCAATCACTGCTGTCAAACGTCACTTTTCCATACAATAAATAAACAAAAGTGACGTTTGGCAGGGTGATTACGTATCTCGCGACAGGTTTGCGACAGGCGTAAATCTTGCAATCACTGCTGTCAAACGTCACTTTTCCATACAATAAATATACAAAAGTGACGTTTGACAGCAGTGATTGCAAGATTTACGCCTGTCGCAAGCCTGTCGCGAGATACGTTATCACCCTGCGGGACTACTTTGTTTCTGCGACATATAGATGCATCATCATCATCATTATGCCAACTAATGGACGTTCACTGCTGTAGATAGGTCTTATGTAGGAGTTATATCTACTTGGGTCCAGGGGCTCTCTGCTACTCGCTTGAAGTCATCCTTCCTGCACTTGGGGGGTATACCAACGCTGCGTTTACCGGATCGAGGTCGCCAAACCAGCACCTTGGGACCCCAACGTCCATCGGTTCTCCCTCCCCTGCCCACTGCCATCGTGCAATGGATAAATTGCAATAATTTATTAAATAATTTTATTAATTTTTTTACCAACACTTGTAGGATAGCCGTAGTCTATGTGGTTAAAGCGCTCAGGCCGCGATTGCCAGGGAGTCGCAGGGTCAAATCCTGTCGGTTCCAATATTCTTATAAGCATTTTAAATTTATAGAATCGATAATTACTTTAGGTTTAATTCGTTCGGCCTACATTTATACCTACCTATGTTGCAAAATAAATACAGATGTTTTCTTTCTTTCGATTGTTATAGAGGTTATGGGGACAACCAGACCTTTTCCGCGGTCTGTCCTATAAGATGAAGTTCCAAAGAAAAATCTATTTTATCAATAACTATATAAAATTACTAACAGACAACCTACAGCCCTAAAATAGATTCTAAGGAAATACTTTTAAAAACTCTGTTGGGGCAATAAACGTGTCATTTTACGCGTGTGTGTGTGTAACTATGTGTTTGTTTGTCTGCCTGTGAACAGATTTCGATTTTGTTTTTATTGTTTGAAAGTTAATATAGTCGGGAGTGTTCTTAGCTACGTAAGATAAAAATCGGTCCACGATGGCCGCCGCCACAACATGGCGGATTACTTATTTAACCGATCCCTCAATATGGGCATATAAAAGGGACCGTACCGGCTTAATTTATTTATTATTTAAGGTATTTTTCAAAATAAATCCACGAGGCAATCCTTTTATTCCCTGTTCCCGATAGCATAATTTTGTAATCTCATTGATTTGACACCCACTTGGTCCGCTGACTGCTCGGTCGCTTAATTTTTATTTTATTCCCCAATCGAACTGTTCCCCAAAGTCCGAATGTCCTACAACTATGTTCAGAAAATGCTTAAAGCATCTTCTAAACATAGTTGTAGGATATAAAAGAAAATTCGGAATGGCCCAAAACGACTAAATACAAGGTAAATAGCGATTACTGATCTGTTAAATGATAGAGTTAACAAAAATCTGTTTGCGTTCTCTTTGAATGACTCGTCGAAAAACCCAAAACGGTATCAAACCATTACCTGACAAAAATAAAAAGTCTCTATCACTGTTTTAGCTAAAATATTTTTATCCGATATGCTTTGTTTTTAAGTTCGTACCTGCTCGACGCTTTAAGTTTCTAGCTTTGGAATATTGAAAGGATTCGTTAGCCCGTTTTCCGAGACACCACCTTAACTAAACGTAACTAGTTCGGAAAACCGGTGCACTTTGTATTAATGCACAAAATCAATTTTTTTTTATAATATGACAATATATACACTGAAACAATAAAAATTTCATTCTTCATTTGCAAAATGAAGAAATGTAGTACATTTTCAAGGTCAAGCATGGCTTAAATGCCATCAGTAACTAAAACTATTTTGATTATTAAATAAATATCTATAAACTAAACATTTTCCACAAAAAGTTTATGATTTCGATAAAAAAAAAAAACGTTTTAAAATTATATTGTAGATAAACATACGGTTAACTTATCAGGAATTAGTAAAAAACCAAATAGATTAAAAAATATTCGTTATTCTTTTTAACCTAACAAAAACGAACTGTTTTAAAATAATAAAGTCATCATCGTAGCGTAGATACCTATTTATTGCGTGAGTGTAGATCTGAATATACAAAAGTATATCAAGTTATATCATATTAAAATTCATTATTATTTATTGTTAGCTAAAACCGGCCGTACTTATTAGTAATAGAATCCCCCGAATAATTAATTAAAGAAACACACAATGCATTATGCAACGCTGTGTAAAAATTTCAAGCCAAACATATTATATGTATATCAACTACATACGTGTCGTGTTCGCGTATATACGGAAGCTGGATTTTTATTTATTATGAATAAGATTATATACTACAGCATAAACGTGAAGCGGTGAAAGCCCAGTGGGTAGGAGCTCGACTTCACTTTGAGGGGCCGAGTTCGAATCCCAGCACGCACCTCAAACTTTTCTAAGTTATGTGGGTTTTAAGTAATTGAAATCTCACTTGCTTCACCGGTAAAGGAAAACATCGTGAGGAAACCTGCATTCCTGAGAGTTCTCCATAATGTTCTCCAAAGGTGTGTGGAGTCAACCGTGGGCCAGCGCGGTGAACTACAGTCTTAACCCCTTTTCATTCTGGGAGGAGACCCGTGGCCTGTAGTGGGCATGACAAAGCATGTATTCATGTAACCCAGCAATGGATTAGTAATGTTATTAATCAAAAAACACAAAAACTATCCCAACAATAACATCAAAAGGTTTCCTCAAAATCTCAACATCATACAGAGACGACATGACTGATAAACTAAATGTATAAAAAACATGTGATAAACGATTGACCTAAGGGTATACACAACAATCCATTCAGTCTATCACAACCCGTTACGGAGAACGGACGTCGGATCTTAAAAAGTATGTCATAGTGAACAAGAATATTACAAAAAAAATGGATCACCAAAATTTGGATAAAACTTCCTCCATATACCCAATGCTACCAAAGGGGGAGGACAACACAATTATTCTGACCCAGAGAAACGGGCCCAGAATCTTGATTAGGGAAGACACGATATTGCAAGGCTGCGCCGGTTGTGGTAGAGCTCAGTTCGCTTGCTCGGGCATGAAAAAAAAATGGACGGCTCTGTGTTGGGGAAAGCAGTCGGATAAGAAATATTATTGTTGTAAGTACATTTTCTCATATATATAGCATAATACAGTCGCTATCCGTGTATACCAAATTTTCAGCTATCTGCTACAACACGCAACGAATTTTGAAGCGGTTTACATCATAGTATAGATAATTTTTCACAGATGGTTTATGTGTTTATTACTACTTAAGTTTTTACTACGTAGAAAAAAAGATTATCTACCAAGTCGCTAAAAAATATCTTTTTCCAGGGGATACAGTTTGATAAGTATAGCTTTTAAAGCTGTCAATTTAGTTTGGTTTTTAGATATGTTTACTTTTATTGTTGTTTATAATCGGAACCAACTATATAATAAATGCAGTTCAAAGATTTTATTTAAAATAAAGTCAATAAGATAAAAGAAAAACTTCTAAAGCAAACGCAAAAACACTTATTATTGAAATTTATTTATTTAATTCATCGAACAATATTTCAATATTCAAAATAAAATAATAAACTAGGCCTTGACTAATTAGCAGTCTACCAACGTGCCGCCAAGTTAATCAGCGTTCCAGTACCGCGTTCCAGTATCCAGTACGCGCCATATCCAGTTTAGCCAGCTACCATCTTAGACTGCTTAATCTTACCACCAGGAGAGATTGCATTAAATAAAATAATAAATATATTTTTTATTCTTAGCCCCGTAAATAAGCTAACTCATTACCCACTGAGTGTCTACGTACATAACAACATAAGTACATCTTATTTCTTTAATTGGAATGATGTAATATGTAATAACGGACTAATATTTGAAGATTGTTTTTTAGCTTGAGACGTGTTGGTATGCTTTTTTTGCAATGTCACTACACAAACTAGGTCTTTGGCTTAAAATGAAATCTTTATATATTTTCTTCTTTTTCCATAATAAGATTTGTGGTGTTTCTGATAAAAAAACAACTGCCCTGCGGCTGATCGTAAAAATTTAAAATTTTAAGATAATATTTTTTGAGCACTGATAAAGAGAGATTATTGTACTGAGAAATATTTTTTTTTTCATTCTAAGGGTTCAGACTAGACAGGAGAGCAAACCTTTTATAAAAGTATTTATACTTAATTATTTTAGTATTGGTTACAAAATATAAAACACGTGTTTCACATTTATTGATAATACTACCCCCCAAAGGAGCGAAATGGGGAATGAAAGTCCATAATTTGCCTATACCTAATCGAGGCCTCTCTACATTGGACGAGTGGCGACGGATTGTAATGCGAGCCACAGCACCCAGTCAAGACTGAAACGCACGGTCCTCGAAGACTTTAGGCCGTAGTCTGTCGCTGCGCTGCCCAAGAACAGTAAACTTCACTCACACTTGAGGGCGTTATGAATAACACTCAGACATGCAGAGTACCTTACGATGATTTCCTTCACTGCTAAAACGCACACAACTTCCAAAAATCAAGAGGTGCGCTCGGGGTTATTGTCTTCGGCTTCATTTGTGGATGGACCGATCACCCGAAAGTGAAGCCGAAGTCAAGGAGTTTGACCATGATGGATTACTATTCCAGCTGGGCTAGCACAGGCAGGAGACAACAACTATATCCCCCGATTATATCCCCTGACAAGGGATTTTAATAACGTGTCCACCTGCTAAAGCACGGGAAAAGACAATAGAAAAAGTTTACCCCCGTTTATTATTACACATATATTATTTGGATACTTGTGCGCCAGTTCTCTGAGAGATGACGGAGAAGATTAATTTTTATCCTTTCCCCGAGGAGAGAATTGTCTGGACAAATTAGTTTTTCTATTCAGTTTGACTGAGTACTACACAAAGGTTCTGACAACTAGGCTATCATCTGATTATTAATCTCGTCAGATATCAGATATTCTACCCACGAAGTAGCTTGTATCCGCTAGTTACGGATACTTATTTAGTAGCAGAGTTTTTTGCGACGGAGGTCTCCGGGGCTCGACGGGTAGCGTCCAGAAATAAGCCAGTGATAGATAGTACTTACCATCGCCGTGCTTGTGTCTAGCGCTACGCAGCATGGTAACAAAGCTGTGTTCCGGTCTGATGGGCTTGGTTGCCGGTGTAATTACAGGCAAATGAGGCTTAACACCAACGACTAAAATTGATCACAGAGCGGCATGTTGCAGGACGTGTTCCTTGAATTCCCAGTGAACCTTTGCTCTGTTTATAGGCACTTAACATCAGCTTGATCCATAAATTTTTACTATAAAAAAGTGTAGTGGCGATTTTTACAAGTAGCCATTCAAGGGTCTATACAATGAGCAACTAAATAACTACAGCCGCTTTAACACACCTTTTTTTATTAAAATCTAAGTTTGCTGTACTATATGAAACTCATCGTTAAAGGTTAAATGGGAAAAAAATTAGCATGTCATGCCTAAATACTATTTGCAAATTTAATAGACTATAATTTTTTTTTTCTTTGTACTGCGCTGTCATGATGAATTGAACTTGGTTATAATTATGTCAGGCTAATAGGTATCTTGGGACTTACTACTCAGCGTTACTACCTTGTCACTGCCATTGCCTAAAGCAGACATATTATAAAATGAAATGAAAATTAAATTAAAGTTCACTTTACTTTCCACCAAAACATAACAAAAAGAAAAACAACAAATATTGAATAGGACGTCCCTAAAAAAAGGATTGTAATTCTGTAACTGCGTTGACAATATTAAAATAATACTGTTTTTATTCTAAACGATTATAGTAAGGTGCCTAGATGCAATCAAGAGATTCGTAAACACAACATTTCCATAACACGAAAAACAACAACGTGTAAATCATAAAGTGAATTAAATAATAATTATATTATACATTTATTAAAAAATATTATATTATTATGCGCATGACGCATTTGCTTAATTTCTTTGTCCTTATTTGCAATATTTTTATTGCAAATTGCATTATTTTTATAAATCAATATTATAAAGAGGAAAGATTTGTGTATGTTTTTGTTTGAACCCAAAAGGTTTCAAGACTATTGGACCGTTTTAAGCCATTTTTTTATAAATAGAACGCCAAACTATCACGAAGTAACAAAAGCGATAATGTTTTTTCAAAAAAAAATAAGTGATCCTTAAGAACATTGCAATAATGTAATCAGAAGTAGCAAAATCTTGCCTATAAAATTTTATTACTTTTAAACTATTGATGATATATAAAAGTTATGTACTATATGATCAAAGGAGTTATTATTCCGTACAAAAAATCTCCGGGAAAACTGACAATTCCCGCGGATTCGTAAAAAATCGTTGAGTTAGATATTTTTAACTAAACTTTCTATAGAGGTCTGATTTAATGTGTTATTATCGTGTTTACGGTTTGTATCGGTCTTACAACAATTTCAGCTAACCAGCTAATAATAACACCTAATATGATGTTCCATAATAAGTAAAAATATTATTTAATATGTACTTGTAAATATATAATATCTATGAAATTTATCTTTAAATTATTTTTGTAACAGAATGTAGAATCTTGTTAAAATTCAAAATTCAAAAAATTCAAAATTCAAAATTCATTTATTTCAAGTAGGCCTAATACAAGCACTTTTGAAACGTCAAGTCTGTCCGTGTGTAGTGACTCTACCACCGGTTCGGAAGGCAGATTCTACCGAGAAGAAGCCGGCAAGAAACTCAGCAGTTGCTCTTTTCCAACATCAAAAATTTACATTTTACATTTTAACATTCATTTTTCTATCTTGTGAGAGATGAAAGCGGAGCCGGATGCTTCCAAGCAACCTTGTCATTAAGAAACTCATCAATTGTGTAATAACCTCGCTGTAATAAATGTGTTTTAACATGTGTTAATATTTAAATATAATGTATATTTTTAGTAGTTACACTTTCAACCAGAGCACATTATAAAATCATCATGCTCAGATCCTGGGGTAGCTGGAAAAGATCTCATAAGCTTTCCTTTTTTTACTTAATATATTTATGTTTAAATCACAATTTATGGTACATAAATAATAAATAAATAAGTGTTAATAATTTATTCAGTCCTTCATTCATTTATTTTTTGCTTTCTTGTATAGCATATTGGGTAAATAGGTATATGAGCATGGTCATTAAATCTTTCCTATAGAATAGACCTAGCTCTTTTTATAGGTACTTGTCATTATAGATTAGTATCTCGACTTATGCAACATTAACTACATTAACAGAGGATGTAATTTTTTTTTTAATTTAATCTCACTTCGCTTAAATGAAACCTATCGATAAAGTGTATCCAGGAAATATAACCACATGCATGCCATGACTCTGGTCGGTCATGTTGAGTAGAAATTGGCTATTATCACGCCAGTCAACTAACTATTAAATACGAATCAAATCCAATTAAGCATTAATTCAAACACGTCTTAGATTAAGCGAACAATAGCGATGTGTAAATCATGAATGCGAAATAAAAAATATATATTGTTCATTCGCCAGGCGCCGACTTCTTTGTAAAAGGTTTCAAGATTCTATAATCTATAGAGAGGGATTAGTAGCCTCTTTAACGGGATATGCTACGACAAAAAATTTCGTGCATCTGAGTCATATAACCCCTGAATTTCTGATGACATACCTAGTAAGTTTGAGAACGGGCAATTTGAGAATTCACTGGTCGTTTGGAGTCTTCGCTGTGCGATTGATGTGCGTGCTGGCAAAGACGTGCCATCAGGCGGTTTAGCGTTCCGGTACGACGAATACGTGCGTACGCGTACTTAGTAACCGATTAAGGTATGCGTTTACCCTTCACAAGTTACTAACAGAGACAGGCATAGGCTAACTAGCGGTGGAAGAAAAAAAAATCTTATACCTTATTGTTTAAAAAATGCCTGAAAGTATGTATAAACTATCAAAGAGCTGTGTCGTTAAAGGAAATTCACAAGTCAATGGGAGAATGTTACGAAATACCTGCGAGGCGAAAAGGTATTTTTTAAGGTTTTATCAAGGGCCTTGGGACGTGCTTATCTTACGTATTTCAAACGCAAATTTTATTCATAAATAAAAATATCATTTTGATTTTATAAAATGTTTGTATGCACATGGGAGAAGGGAAGAAATGGTTTGTCAGGCAAATTAGGAATATGGAATAATCGGAGGTTTTAACATATGCTGACCTTCAAACTTGACCTGTTGATATTGGCTATCAGAGAATATGCCAATGATTCCGATCCTAAATGAAAATTTTAACATTCCGTAAAGTGGTATATTGTAAATTTGGAAGGAAACTCAGTTTCTTATTGAAAATTAACCTCCACCTTATTTATGGTTGTTTTTTTTTTGTTTGATAGGTGAATTAGTCGGAAGTGTCTTTGAGTATGTTTGATGAAAATCGGTCCTACATGGCGGCCGCGACAAAATAACGGAAAACATATTTTTCACAACTCCCACAATATAGTTATAAAATGCAATGGCTTGAGTAGTAGAATAATATAAACTACGACAAATCCCTAATCCGAAACGGCTGCCAGCATAAAATGGTGAATCACATTTTTTACCACAACTCCCTCAATATGGCTATCAAATGAAAAGGCATGACTAGTACATTAATGTACGCTATATAGATAGTCAGGCGGTTTTTATATTTTTCATTTATATTTTGATTCTTGTGAGGTGATCAAGGCCAAATATAAATATAACCTACGGTTAAAGCTCCCCGTAGCTCCAAACACGTTACAGCCTATAAAATTTCACATGTACTCGTAACTCAGTAAACGATTTTATAGTATCATTTAGTCGAATGATGATAAAGATATTTACATATTATAAATTGAAGACTGATATTATTATCACAGAAAGTTTATAATAACAAAATGTCGTATGATTATTGCTATGTAGGTAAACAAAAAAAAAATTTAATAGGGGGTACAGTGATCGCTGTGTCAGTAGTAATAATAATAATAATTGTTGACATTACTATTCTACATGAAGATAATCTGGTGAAAGCTGAAAAGGAAAAAGTATCTAATTACTTGAACCTTGCTCACGAGATTACCGTTTTGTGGCTTGGTTGTTGGATCAAAGCTCGGTAAACCGTTTGGCAGTAGGTACTCCTTTATCGGTAGGGTGATAACTACTAGCCACGGATACAAAAGCGGGCAATTCATCATCAGAAAGTGTGTGGGTATGTTCCGTATAGGCTCCGAAACGGCTGGACCGATTTCAATGAAACTCAGGGAATCTCCGGATTGACCTGGCGAGTAATCCTGTAAAGTTTGGTGATGATCGGAGCACTCGTATTTTTGAACTGTCAAACTGTCAGATACAGCTTTTATTTTTACTATGATGATATTCAAAATTCAAAATTCAAAATTCATTTATTTCATATAGGCCTAATACAAGCACTTTTGAAACGTCAAGTCTGTCCGTGTGTAGTGACTCTACCACCGGTTCGGAAGGCAGATTCTACCGAGAAGAAGCCGGCAAGAAACTCAGCAGTTGCTCTTTTCCAACATCAAAAATTTACATTTTATATTTTAACATTCATTTTTCTATCTTGTGAGAGATGAAAGCGGAGCCGGATGCTTCCAAGCAACCTTGTCATTAAGAAACTCATCCATTGTATACAATTGATGAGTTTCTTCTCGTCTCGTCTTCATCGTCAGAGTTGTCTCTACCTCTATCAGTTTTAAAAATTAGATTTATAAAATACTAGCGTACCCAGCCCGCTTCACCGGGCTAGATTTTGCTTTATTTTATTTAAACAATTAACTCACATCATTAAATTTTTAATTTAAGTGTCATAATATATTAAATCATTTATTTCTCTCCGTATTCATTCTCTTCTATTCTCTTCTCGAGCGGGTGAAAATCATTATCTAAACCCATGAACACCCAACAATAGAATATTTTACGCTTTTATAATAATATGATTCCTAAGGTAATTTTGGACCTACCAATCCATAAGTTTAAAGAATGTGTTAAAACACATTTATTACAGCGAGGTTATTATACAATTGATGAGTTTCTTAATGACAAGGTTGCTTGGAAGCATCCGGCTCCGCTTTCATCTCTCACAAGATAGAAAAATGAATGTTAAAATATAAAATGTAAATTTTTGATGTTGGAAAAGAGCAACTGCTGAGTTTCTTGCCGGCTTCTTCTCGGTAGAATCTGCCTTCCGAACCGGTGGTAGAGTCACTACACACGGACAGACTTGACGTTTCAAAAGTGCTTGTATTAGGCCTACTTGAAATAAATGAATTTTGAATTTTTGAATTTTTAAAAATTAAGCTTAATCTGCTATACTCAGCGAAAAGCAGAATAAACAGTTATATTATTATTAAGTAACAATTACTCTTCTGAAGATGCTCCGGTGTCGGAGCGAAACGTGCGTAGAAGATACATTGGCGAAGATCTGTTTGGTGTGGAGTAAGAAGATTGAAGAAAATTATTAACTACACCGTAGAGTCTCCTGCTTTTCGCAGAGTGTAGGAAATTAAGCTTAATTTTCATAATATAGTGTACTATCGACTTTATAATCGGGAGTGTTCTGATGAGTTGTTCGAATTAATACCACATTCCTTTACTCTCTTCGTGCATCACGTCGAATAACCAAACTCATTCACACCATGTAACATCCGTAATACCAGATTACTTCTGCCGCGCTCTTAAAAAACTTTAGAACAAACTACGAAAAATTGCAGTCAAGGGCCTAAAATGATGAACATCTCATTTTGCTTTAATAAACGAATACTTTTGAAGTTATACTTCTTAAGCGGCATTAGAAAAAAATCATGGGAGTTAAATTATACAATGTAATGAAATGCGCGCGAACATGGTTACTCGATTTTAACAGAATGAAGGTAGTTGCGAAACCGAGGGAAAGGGGTATACATCGCCCGCCAGCTCACTTTTTTCGATTCGCTCGCAAACCGTCACAAAAAAACTGGCACCCTGAAGGTGATTTAATTGATTCAATTGTACAAAAACCTCAAATTTTAATATCCAGTGAAACTTGGTGGTCCGATAATGAGATAACTAGATAATGCGTTATAATAAAACTTTCAATATATTAAATACCTTTTTTCTATTGTTAGTGTCGTTTTCTCTACAAACGTAGAATAAGACGTAAGATAACATTTTTGAAAAGATTTTTATCTTGTTACTCCAAAGAAGTATAACTTCTAACTCGTGTACATAAGTACACTCACGTTTTATTTTTCAATTATCTGTGTGTTCAGTTTTTAAAAAGTTTCAGCGGTAACTGTAAAATTTTATTTACCGTGAAGTGTGATTATTTTCGTTCATGTTTGATAAAAGAAAAAGTTTCATGAACGTTTATATAAGGCCTGTTTCAATTGTTTCAGCTCTGGTGCTGCTGTCCGCCACTTTCGCGCTCAGTCTCCTCGGCACGATATTCTTCTGCTTCACCAACATCATCAATGATGCTATATTATCGGTATGTAAACTTATATCTTAGTATACTCCTAATTTTAGTTCAGTTTACACAAAATTGGTAATTCATTCAAGGGACACTGTTTATTATTTTATAACAAACTACCGGTCTCTCGCGACTTCTTCAGCGTATAAGCCAACCTTGAAAGATAGACATATGCTTTTTTTAGAACTTTTAAGGGGAAAAAATTTGTCATATATAATTTCATCGAAACTTTAACCGTTTACGTAGCCCGCGAAGCGGAAGCTCTTAAAATGAGCTTCATCGGGGCTATGCTCCTATTGATCTTAACGTGATGACATAATATAGCCTTCCTCGATAAATGGGCTTTCCAACACTGAAAGAATTTTCCAATCTGATCTGTAGTTCCTGAGATCACGTTCAAGTAAACAAACAAACAAAGAAACTCGTCAGCTTTATGTGTTACTATAAGATCACTTGTAGTTATCCAACGAAACCTTTGTGATGCCTCTCAATTAGTTCGAAGTTTATATAAAACGTTCATGACCAGTCCATTAAATCATGCGTATGCAAATAAACGATACTAAGCATAAATTACTTATATAATAATAATAAGCGTGAAAAATATTACGGCACGTTCATTCATTCATCAATATTTCAACTTAAATTTCCCATAACGATGACGTGTTTTAAAATTATACATAGCAAATTTCCGGTTTAAGCTCGAAGATGTTCAAATAACAATATAGAATATATTCAAAATTAATTGCGATTAACTTAGTAATAAAAATATATTAATGAACTTGTTTTCCTATCGATTTTGTGCTCATTTTGAATAGAAAAATAGTTGACATTAAAAATGGGAGATTTCAGATTTTTTCCTTTTTTTATGCAACTCTAAGTGATGTTAAATTCCCATATCAATTGATTATAATACAAACTATAAGAAAATGTACCTATTTCATCAATATTTCAACTTAAATTTCCCATAACGATGACGTGTTTTAAAATTATACATAGCAAATTTCCGGTTTAAGCTCGAAGATGTTCAAATAACAATATAGAATTCTAAGGATCAGCAGAGGATTTAAAATTAAAAATAAAAAGAATCACGATCAGCCTAACTTTAATTTACAAATTTCAATTTTAACAAAAAAAATAAACATAACCAAAATAAAAACAGATCCATTAAATAAGCACACAATAACACGCAAATTATCACAAAAAATAACAATTAAGTAATACAAGAAAAATGGCTCACGTGACCCGATATGCACAGCACACACAATGTTCTTCATTGAGATCCAACGAACAAATGAATTTATGACGGTACTGTGCTTGGTTTTATAGGAGGGTCGGTATCGGTGGGGGATGCGGCTAACACGGCCTCTCCTGACGAAGGGTCGTCCCTGACCCGTTGATATGGTGTGGTGCTGGGGGCAGCATCAGCCAACGCCGATGGTCCTGCCTAAGGATCAAAATCCAACAGAGGCATGGAGGATCCGGTGCCCGATCCCGGTGCTGCGGGGTCTGACGGACTTTCTTCAGTTTCGTCATCTGTAGGGAAACCAACATGTTAGAAAGAAGATCCAGCGTACCAGAAGTTATCACAATCAGCTCAGTCTTCTTTCACTATGACGCTTTCACACAATCCATACGTCACGCAACTCAGATCATCTTAAACACAGTCTTACAAACATCACCTCAGAGACGTCTCAAAATAAGAAAATAGGGCCCTGTTACTCTTATCCTTGTTCTTCGTTGACACCTCCAGGCGGCAGCCGTCTGCCAAACACTGACCGCTTCGTCGACCGCCCCATGACTGGTTGCAGATGTCATCTCCAACGCGCTCACGCGTTCACCCAATCAAGGGTCTACTGTCCGACTGAGTGCTTAGCACTGCTGACTACGGACCAGTCCACACAACTTGGACGTCCGACTGAGTGCTTAGCACTGCTGACTACGGACCAGTCCACACAACTTGGACTTCGCGTTAACACACATGCGTGCCTTCACGCCGACGGTTACTCTTAACCGTCTACCCGACTAGGTGCCTCGCACCCCTCACGGGTCTGCCAACCGAGCCATTTACCTTAACCCACCACCACTACCTACGACGCTGTCGATCGCCATCCACTATCCTAACACAGCTTAAGCTAACCTTTGAAATTTACTAACCGTGTTTTAAATTGAGTTTACTACTTTTAATTTGTCCTATTCCGCTAAGAGGTCTTTCTATGAGAGAGAGAGAGAGAACCTACCTACCTACCTACCTATACATGTGGGAAAATAGGTCTTGTTCATTTTTGTTACTAAATAGGATAGCGACAAACAGAGCCACAAGCAGTGTTTAAATGCGATTAAGATAAAATCGGTTGCATTCTTATTGCCAAAGAACGCAGCACACGTCTCCGGACACCACTCGCCCGCCAAGGCACCATGTATTGCGCAGCCGCTTGCGTCGTTTTCCCATAGCTGCCGCTCAACAGCTTGAGCTCGTAACGACCGCTCGGCAGTGCGCCGACCACTCTATACGGACCGCGCATCCCAGGATCTTTTTTTACTGTCGACTGAGAAATTTTATCACAAACACAAGATCCCCAACCGCATACTGACGAGGTGGATGCCTATGCCGATTCGCATACTCGTCCTGGCGACCTTGGTTTTCTCGAAGGAGTGGTCTCGTTCTGTGCCTCATAACCGATGCTACTGGCGTCTGTGTGAACCGCGGTGGGTAATTTATGATCAAAGATAGCCAAGATTGGCTCGCTGGTCAAGTGTCGGATGAGGTCTTGGCGTACCTTTTCTTGTTCGTCTCCCCAGTGAAATGATACCCCTTTTCATGTCACATAGGCGATGCACCCAGTCTTGGTTGCATCATGGTAACGGCAAAAATAGCCAGCGAGACCTAGGAATTGCCTTACCTGTTTGACATTCCCTGGTGGTGGAATCTTCGCCAGTGCTTCCACTTTTCTGGGGCTCGGCTTAACCTGACCTTGACTCACTATTCTACCAAGATATTCAACCTCGGTAGTAAGGAAGTCGCATTTTCGAAGGTTGATTGAGAACCCCGCAAACGTGAGAGTATTCAGTACACGGCGCAGCAGCTCAATGCCTTCAGGAACAGAGTTGCTAAGGAGCAAGACATCGTCGACATAAACTAACACCTTACCTTCATCTATGAGAGCGCGACCTACGATTACGTCGATCAACACTAGTCGAACGTGACAGAGTCCTATCACGGGAATTTGCCCTATCGCTATAATGGCGTAGTGGTGTTAGACTTCTCTAATAGCTACGCAAATGTGATCGTGATCTACTTCGCGTTTTACCACGCTTACTTGTGCGCAAAGGGCTCCGCGAGCGGTGAGCCCGGCCACGTGAGCCACTGATCAAGCGATCCCTTGATCGACCACGTGGCATTATACCAATCCGATTAAAAGGGTTAGTTATACACAAAACAATTTTTTTTTTTTCTAAGACGCGGGTAGATCTGTTTCGCTCCTGGTTTTGTTTATGTGGGCTCTTTAGCAGGACTTTATCCCACTTCTGATCTAAGGATCAGCAGAGGATTTAAAATTAAAAATAAAAAGAATCACGATCAGCCTAACTTTAATTTACAAATTTCAATTTTAACAAAAAAAATAAACATAACCAAAATAAAAACAGATCCATTAAATAAGCACACAATAACACGCAAATTATCACAAAAAATAACAATTAAGTAATACAAGAAAAATGGCTCACGTGACCCGATATGCACAGCACACACAATGTTCTTCATTGAGATCCAACGAACAAATGAATTTATGACGGTACTGTGCTTGGTTTTATAGGAGGGTCGGTATCGGTGGGGGATGCGGCTAACAGAATATATTCAAAATTAATTGCGATTAACTTAGTAATAAAAATATATTAATGAACTTGTTTTCCTATCGATTTTGTGCTCATTTTGAATAGAAAAATAGTTGACATTAAAAATGGGAGATTTCAGATTTTTTCCTTTTTTTATGCAACTCTAAGTGATGTTAAATTCCCATATCAATTGATTATAATACAAACTATAAGAAAATGTACCTATTTTATTTACATCACGAAATCTTGGGTAGAGATCTATGCCCAATTTAACCAGAGAAACTTCATAAGATGAGAAACTTCATTTATTATTGCTAATGAAAGCACAAAATACTCAAGTTTTAGTGTCTTTGAGTATGCTGAGACTTAAGGAACAGTTAAACGTGTCAAAATACTTTATGTGCCCGAAATAATTCTGATCTCATTTAAACACCAACTTTGACTGAACAGAGTAAAAGTAAGCAATATGTTATTGTAGTTGCAGGTATTACTGCCAATCTTTGCTATAGATCTTGACATTGGGTCGGGGAAAGCAGCTAGTAAGTATACAGGGTTAAATCAAAATACCAGTAAGCTCTCATCTCATATTAGTTTGCATTATTGAAACTAACAACTTTTGTTCTACGACTTTTCAAAATTCAGTATTAATTTACTTCATACAAAAAAGCAATAAATCATGTTATTTCTGTACAGTGAGTGACATTACACTGTGAAACCAAATACACGTGATTCGACAACGGGTCAGTGACCGCACGATAGAGTCATGTTTCGCGTGCTGTAGCCAATGTTACATTACAGAGTAGTAACAAGTAGAGTGTCTATATAAAAAATGTAAAATATTAAATATGTCACAAACTATCGAGTTGAAAAAAAAGTCCTTCAGCTACAGGCCGAGCTTTCTGGTATTTTTTATTTAATCCTGTATAACGTAGTTACGTTTTTTTTGGACAGGACAAGACAATAATTTGCCTAGTTAAAGTAAGAAATTCTTTGACACCATTAAATGTCTTCAATTTAATGGTGTCAAAGAATTATTGAGAAGCGATTACGTCAAAGCCTATGAACGCGTTTAAGCATTCATAGGCCCTCTGACGTCCAGCCCCGCGTCTTATCCATGCCCAGGACGTAAGCTACATGTATGCCGAATATCATCAAGATCGGTTGAAAGGTTGAACTGAACAACAAACAAACAGACCCACTTCCGCATTTATAATATTATGTATTTAAAATAGATATCATGTTATAATTTGTATATTGGGCACCTGTTATTATAATTTATATAATTATAGTAGATTAATACTAAGCGTTTCGACATTCCCGGCGGGGATCAATTTAAGAATTTAGAATTAATAATATCTTTACGTTCCCCAACAGAGAATAGGCAGCAGCTTTTTCAGTGCTACTACTACCAATGCTCTAACTTCATAGCTGATGGTGATAATATCAAAATACCCGGATACATTTGTTGTGGGCTCTTGTTGTGGGTTCAGGGCGCGTTAAGAACCCTCGAAACTTTAGGTTTAAGTTGGCGAAAACAGTTATCACCATAACCTCACAATAATTATGTAAACATAGTTTTATAAACGCTTCACAAGTGACTGTGATAGGCCTAAGTATAAGTATAAGAATTTTTAAATTTGTAATTCCAATAGATCCGATTGGGCTCTTTATTTGGCACATAATATATAGCCTGCATGCTGGAGATGGGCGGGGTATTGTGTGATGTTGGTGGACTTTTTTATATCTCTTAAAATAAAAAAGCGTTCATTACACATGTACGTAGTATCAGATAAACCGATTCATTATGTTATACAAATGAGTTGTTCCTGCGGGATTTTAAAAGAACTAGAGAAAACCAGTATTAATACCTATTTGGCTTTATGTGATGACATTACGTAAATAATAGTTAGAAGTAATAATCGCAACGATCAATCGAGTTTTATGCAACAGTTTTTTGACAGTATGAAATGATGCGACGCATCCACGAATCGTTCCGTGTATGAGACCTACGAGTACAATAGCCATGATGACAGTAACATCGAATCGCTAAATCATATTACGAGTATATCTTACGATATACTCGTAATATGATATTTAATTTATTACGAAAAACGTATTTCAATTTATATTCGAAGTGAGATTGGTATTTATTTTAAATAATATATAAATAAAACTCACAAACAAAATCTATCAAAACGCCGCGCTGCCGAATTGAAAATTATGTAAATATAATTTTGTACCGCTTATATTTGGAAAATCCCTGCGTAAATCAAGTATTTTGTGTTAATGTCTCAGTTGCTAATTTTTTTGATATTAATACCAAAATCAATAATCTTTAGCTACGGAACAAGGACTTACTTAAGCCTCTAATTTGCGCATGTCACCTGGCAAGTGTTTTCGCAGGAAATATTCATTTTAAACAAAATTTGCAATTTGTATCACCAAAATTTCTCATTCCTCAAAAATCACCTTTAATTTCTGCAAAAGCAAGATAAATTATGAAAATTAAGCTTGTGAGCTACGAAACGGAGCAAGGGTCGGGGATACGGGATTATAAGACACGTGTGAAGAATAAACTTATATTCAGAGTTCACTTAGAACAACGTGACAGTCAAAATAGTCTCTGGCTAACGACCCACGCAGTGAAAGCGATATCTGGAAGCGTCCTTTTGGATTGACTAGCAAGGTAACCACAGCGTCTGGCAAGTGTCTTCGAGAGGAAAGCGTTTGTAGAATCATTTTTTTTAATTTTTCGGATGGACACTTGCCGCTAACCACCTGAGGGGCGCGTCAATATTGCGTTTTATTGTAATACTAGCTGTTGCCCGCGACTTCGTCTGCGTTTGATTTTGTTTTTTGATGTGGTATTTAATTTAGTTATAGTTCTAAAAAAATTTAAAATTTTCATGCTAAGCCTTAAATGAGGGGTTTGCTGCTGTCCGCTGAGGAGTTCTGTCCTCTTTCTCCAACCACTTTCATCAGATATACACAAAGATTGGGAAAAATTAAACACATATTACAACCTCTATAGTACAAAAATAATTATTTAAATCGCTTATAATTTGTCAGAGTTATGGTGTAAAATCTTCAAACACTTTGATCCCCTCTCCCAAAGGAACCGAGCGGGATAAAAAATATCCTATATTACTTCTAACACTTCCAAGAATATGTGTACAAAGTTTCATGAGGTTCGGTTAAGTAGTTTTTGCGTGAAAGCGTAACAAACAAACTTACATTGACATTTATAATATTGAGTAGGGAAGTAGGGATTACAAGCTTAATTGGGTACACTCCGCGAAAAGCAGGAGAATCTGTATGGTGTGATTTATAATTTCTTCAATCCTTATACTCCACACCATACAGACTATCGGCAATGTACCTATACGTACTCTACGCACGATTCCCTGCGAAACCGGAGCATCCTCAGGAGATGTTGACTTTACAATATACTTCCGTATATCTTAGAGCAGTTTTTCAAAGTAGGCATCATGTATAGTGGCTAAACTGGTTTTGGATATAACTAACATACAATCCCCCCCCCCCCTTATACAGGTTAGCCCAGTTCTATATAGGACTGCATTATACACTAGTTAGGATTGCAGTCAGGGGCAAAAAAAAACCCACAAAGGTTCTCTACTCCTGATATATAAAAGTCAAGGACTTTTCGAAACTACAAATTACAGTAATTTCTCACATAGCACTTATAGGATAATATTACCATATATATATCAAGAAAAAACACACAAAAACCCACAAAGGTTCTCTACTCCTTATATATGAAAGTCAAGGACTTTTCGAAAACCCACAAAGATATGCCATCAACCATTCACTTCATTACATTACTTTGTAAGCTCACTGCCATCGACTATAAAAGCCATCCTTATTTCTTTAACCTTCAAATCAAAAGTGAATAGGCATTTACTAAGTAAATTCATTTAACCTTAAACCGCATCATCGTATACGGTCCGATGTGATTGCGGCAAAGCTTTTCTAACACAGCTAAACTGCTGAATCGATTTTGATGTATTTATACCAAAAAAATTGTGTCCAATTTTAGACACCGCACATTCTGTGCAGTTTGGTTGCCTTGCAGGGATCGCTTTTAAGCCATAAGGCCTCCAATTTCAATGTGTCGTTATTATTCTGTGTTTCTTGATAAATAATACATTACACATTTTTTTAGTTACCATGGAAACTCAATAATATGTAATATAATATTTTACATTAAAATATTCAATAATTTTGAAGCCTGGCATAATATAATAAACCTTACATTTATCCTTTATCAAATCTCAGAGCTATGGTGCAAAAGTCTAAATAATATCCAAATAATATATGTGTAATAATAAACTGAGATAAACTTCTCCTATTCCATGTTCCCGGGCTTTAGGCGATGGACACGTTAATTATATCAATTGTTAAGGGATATAATCGGTGGATATAATTTTCATCTCCTACCCGTGCTAGCACTGCTGATAAGCTTTCTGCTTAATTAATAATAATAAAATAAATAATAGTTGAAAAAAAAACTAAAAAAAACGCTTTTTATAGAAAACCGAACTAAAAAATAGAACATAAATTTTAATGAATTTAAATTAAAAATAGTGTTAAAAATTTCAATAAATATAAATTAATAATAGTGTGAATAAAAAAAAAATTATTGTAAAAAAAGCGTGGGGTGCATGGTGTCAATAGTTATAAATATTTTATTGACAGATATGAGTAGAGTGATTATTATTTTGATAATATCTTAAAAAGCACCCACACTTTTTTTAAATAATTTTTTTTTTATTCACACTATTATTAATTTATATTTATTGAAATTTGTAACACTATTCTTAATTTAAATTTATTAAAATGTACTTTCTATTTTTTAGTTCGGTTTTCTATAAAAAGCGTGTTTTTAGTTTTTTTTAAACTATTATTTATTTTCTACTATTTAGTTTGGTTTATTTTAAACTGTTATTTGATCTAATCTACTATCAATTCCGTGATAACTTATTTAAAACAGCCCATTAAAAAGTAACAGCTAACGCCCTCTACCATCTAGTAGTTTAATGCTTAACGCCATCTGTTGGAAACGCCGTAGGTTTTTTACATTTGGGTCTAGGGTTTTTTACATTTGGGTCTAGATGGTGCTGTAGTAATTTGTAATTAATAGTTCGAAAAAACTAAAAAATCTTGTTTTTTATATTGAAAATTGGAATAATCTTCTCAGATTAGAGTATTGTCATCGGTCCTCGATATGTCTACAAAGTTTGAATCAAATCTGATCGTTCAAAGTGGGTCTAAATCGCGCCCAAAGAAGTCGGTTACAAACATACAAACATACATACAAGTAAAGCTAATAAAAAGCGTGTAAAAAGAAACATCTGTCGTAGGCTACTATTCGGAATTTACACTTCTGTCCAAGGTGAATTGCACAGAATTTTGTTTTTTAATTATATAATCACTAAAGTTATGAATGGGTACGTAAATCTAACTATGTTAATATGTTTGCTTGAGACACTGACCACTTAAAACTAAGTAAAGACACGTACGATGAGTATTATTTTTAGATTAGCAAACTCATAAATATTTATTGTCATTTTGTACGTCACTAAGATATATCAAGCTGTTAAAATGCCACACCTGTGTATGCAATGGAATTCGATAATAAATAATCGTATTTTACGGTCTTCCTTACTCGAAAATTTATTAGTTGTGTAGCAAATTGCGTCACGAGAAAGAAAAAATTAAATTGGCTTAAACACCCTTTATACCTATAGCTTCGAAGCAACAAAGTTTATGTTGCAGGCGTCATAAATAAAATAAAAACTGCAATGATCCTCTTTGGTTTTTTTAATTGTTCTTTTATGACTGATTTTTGATATATAAAAATTTGGCGTTGTCCACCACGTAGTGTTTATATATTTTTTGTTGTCCACCGCATCGGCTGTGTATATCTGTACATGCACCTGAGTTATGCACATGCCTTGGGCATATAATTATAATCTCAATTAATTTAATTCGATTTTTAAATTAAATTATTTCGTACTCAGATAAATAGCTTCTCTCGTAATTAGCCTTAATCTGAGATTACACACAATAGAAGTGAGTGTATAAGTTTAATTTCTTGTTTTTGATATTATTACTGTAATTGTTTATGTCTAAAGCAATATTATAAATAAATATAAAATATAAATAAATAAACTATGACAATACACAAATCGCCATCTAGCCCCAAAGTAAGCGTAATTTGTGTTATGGGTACTAAGATAACTGATGAATATTTTAATTACTTAAAACGCACATAACTTAAAAAAGTTAGAGATGCGTACTGGAATTCGAACTCGGCCCCCCGAAAGTGAAGTCGAGCTCCTACCCAATGCGCTATCACCGCTTACTGATAGCTTAATAAATGTGTATTGTACACGACAGATAAAATAATTTATATAAATACTATTGATTGAATATTTCACTATCTCTTATGCGGAAATGTCTTTATTTTGTAAGTGTGCTACTCATACACGAAGGATACTTTTTATCCTGCAAAACAAAATATTTATTACCTTTACCAAAGATAATATGAATACGGAGCTTGGAAAAACAAACCGATAAAGTAAGTGTGTTTAAAAAAAAATTATGATTTTTCTTGTAGAGCATGGTCCTGAAAAACAACTCTCTCGCGTTTTCAATGTGGAGGCGACCAACGGTGCACCCCTTGATGAAAGTCCACCTATTCAACTACACCAACTGGCAGCGGGTCAAAGACGGCCTGGACACCAAGTTACACGTTGAGGACGTCGGGCCCTACGTTTACTCGTAAGTTGATTTTCAACCTTATATTACAAGCACGAAGAGTCACATCAGTGTGTAGGTCCCAAGACGTCTTGACTCTCGAAGCCTCGGGACTTCAGAATAACTTGCGTTAACGGTAAACATCGTGCGGAAACCTGCATACCTGAGAGCTCGGCTCCGTAATGCTCTCAAGGACGTGTGGAGTCTACCAATCTGCACTTGGCCAGCGTGGTGGACCAAATCCGGTTGTGGATTGAATAGGTCGATGATTATGACCCCCTGAAATCTAGCCTTCAATACAATATCATTCATCATTGGTGGATCTGGCGGTGCTCGGAGTTCATAAGCTCGCTCGTTTGCCCGCTCTTATATAAAATGTAAAACTACATATCCAATTCGAGTTATGATCGTTATGATAAAACATTAGGCTGGGCATTGTTTCAACGCATGCATGAGGTGCACTCTACTATCCAGTAGAGAGCACCTCATGCATTCGTTACGACGCACAACCAACGACCCCACTTTTTATCTGAGTGCCAGGTGTTAGTGTACCCAGGTTTACTTATTCGATCGCGTGAAAGTTATATACGTTTTATATGTTATAGAAATAGCGCCATCTAATGACAGTATGATTTCACAGTTTTGTCACTGGATGGCACTGCTTAAAAACCATATAAATCGTAGTAAACTTTTACGTGACCGAATAAGTCAATGTAAGTAGAAAATATCACACCTGGCACTCGCATCTCGCGACGGATTTTAACTTAAATACCTTCGTAGCGGATGGCTACGGCGTAGAGGCCTGGAATGTTTCAAGGTTGAAAGATCACCAGACTTACTTGTATTTATAATGGTATTCACTGTTCAACCTCAAAGGCATCGAACTTCCTCGCGATAAAAAAAAAAGAAATTTTTCTGGGTATTGAATATAGAACACGTGTTCCGAAGACGGAAAATGTTAATAGGCTCGTCATAAATTAAGTATTATGTAATTTCAATATTTATGAGAGGTTCAAACGAGTTCGTTATCAGCTATTTTTTCAAATAAAAGCAGCTGTTCAACCATCTCTCTAGGTAAGTAAAAAGTATTGATTTATTTGTGTGAACTAAACGTATCCTTTTGAAATTTCACGTTCCCCGCTTCTTGGTCCGTGTACACTTTTTGATTAGTGTATTATTCCATTAGAAACTTTTACTCGCTATTCCGACCCACTGCGTCACATGGCCTTTGCACTCTAATACTTCGTTTTCACATAATACGTTTTAAATAAAATTCCATAAGGATCGAGATGGACAATAAAAAACAGATTTTTTTAATCCCACTAAGTCGTTTAAAGATCAGCGCATTAAAACTAAAAAAATCCTGATCAATTTATTCACACACGGCAGAAGTGTAACTTCTGAAAAGTAGCCTACGATTGAGGTGGATGCAGAGTATCAGTCAGACCTATCAGATAAATGTAAGGTTTATTATTTAGTTTCCATGGTAACTAGAATAGGTTAAAAAAATGTATAATGTTTTCTATCTCATTCTGTCCTATACATCTATGAGTTTGTTTCTTTATCTAGATATTATTCGGTTTCCTTGGTAACTTAAATAGGAGACAAAATGTATAATGTATTCTATCTCATTCCGTCGCCGACTGAATCCTATACGTTTATGTGTTTTTGTCTCTATGTACTTATTTTTTCGTTTCATCGAGTTCGAAATCACAACGATTCTAAAGAAGTTTCACTTCAAAAGAACTGTTTATACCATGATTATTGATTTATATGAAGCAATAAAAGTTTTAGTCCCTAACCCTAACTAATTTAAAGGATAGTTTGCGAAAAAACGCATATACAATTCATTTGGTAAATTAATTAATATAATTGAATTTTATTTGCACAAGCATCTTTTAGATAGCTCATGTTGCGAAGGTTAAATTAAATTGATAGTGTTATCTCCAAGAAAAGCAATAAAAAGTTATAACAAAGGTGACTTTATTAATTGATTTGTATACTTATAAGTAGTTTAATATAAATCATAAGTGCGTTAACTCTTTTAAGTGATCTCTTTTATTTTTAAATAAGCTTCTAGATAAGACTGTCGTTCTACCAAACTATTTTTTATTTATCTCCTTAATTATGCATCCAGATAATTGTCTTGATTTTCTATATATATTATTTTTAAACTATATCTTCTTCTATATATACAAGCAAAGGCAAAGGTGACTGACTGACTGATCTATCAACGTACAGCTCTAACCACTTGACGGATCGGGCTGAAATTTTGCACACAGACAGTTATTACAATGTAGGATACCGCTAAGAGAGGATTTTTGAAAATTCTAACCCTGAGAGGGTTAAATGCAGTGGCGTGCACTGGGTTTCTTACTAGGTTATGAATACAGAAGGAAAATCGCATAAAACGGCAAAAATCGTCCTCCTATACGAGTTATATATCAATTTTAGGGTAGGCAGTGCTTTCACGCATGTATGAAATGCACGCCACTGGTTAAATGGGGGTTAATAGTTTGTATAAAAATACTTCATTTATCAAATAATTTTTCAAGTTAATTCCATGAAACTTTGATTTTAGGTTTGACGATTAAAAATAAAGAAATACGTGTTTCACATATTTTAAAAAATTCCAACTCCAAAGGCATCAAATAGGGGATGAAAATTTAAATGAAAGTTTCTGATTTTTTAAGTAATTTACGTTCATTATTTTTCTATTAGCAGCAAGACATATTTTTAAACCTTTGTAGTTAAAAATTACCAAATAAGTATGTATACTCTCCGTCCTTTTTACTAACTCTATGCCAAAAATCAACTAGATTGTTCGTTTAGTTAGGTCATAAAGGAAGAACAAGCAAACAAACAATTAAACACACTTTCGCTTATATAATATTAATATCTAAGGATGTGAGCTGAGAATAAGTTTTCTATGAGCGATTATATAAGTATTTTTTCAGTATATCCGTTACATACAAACCAATTATCTAATCCTTATTTATTAACTCTTTTAGATTAGTACAGAGAAAAGGATGTAGAAGTTATATTATTAGACAATCTTTTCCGAAAAACTGCTATGGTGATTTTTGTGTTTTGGTTTTATGGTATGATACCTGTATGTATCAAGGTATATATAAGTTGGTTTTCGTCATGAATTAGGTAGGCAATTAAAATTCTTATTTTTTTTTTAGTAAATGTTAACCCTTGACTGCCATCTCACCTGATGGTAAGTGATTATGCAGTCTAAGATGGTAGCGGGCTAACCTTTTAATTAATCCATTAATCGTTTCTACGCGACATTATACCGAAATGCCAAACTAACTAGCCCCGGCCGAAACCTCCCACCAAATCAGACCAGAGAAAATTCATAAATATAAAACTCCCAAATTGCTCCTGCCTGATTCGATCCCGGGACCTCTAACTTAAAGCCACAGCCCTCACCGCTACGCCGGGCAAGTTATTTTAGTATTCAACTTACGGGTTAACAAAACTCGCTTAGCTGTGCTCTTTTAAAAATGAATAATATCTCTTCTGAATCACATCGGAAGCTTTGAGATAGTAAATTATTATTTGAATATAACCAATATATTGGCGTTTCGTCGGAAAATGGGTTTTACGTCCAACAGGATAAGGTTTATATTCATACGACTAATTCTGGTGGTGATAAACTAGATAACAACTGAATTTAGTGTCATTTTATATGCGGAGGGTAACATTGAAGTTACTGTCATTACATAATAGCTGTTATTGATATTCTAATACTATTACAATAGCGTTAAAACGATAAAACAATAACAAGTAACAAACAGGGTGGATTTGCGACTCCTTTTAAATTTCTTTTTAAGTTTTCATCATCTTCAAGTAGTCATAAAATGTGTTAGAATAACAATAACCTATTGCTATGAATAATAGTAAAAAAAAAAATCTTTTTAGTTATTATTGACGGACCAATTGGGCCACCTGTATCTGGTAAACCATCGCCTATACCAGAGCAACATATCGTAGAGCAGGCACGTCCTAGTGGGAGCACGTCCTACGAAGCACATCCTACAAGGCGACAGCCCTGTATACATCAACCTAAGTCCCCTTTAGACCGGAACACAATGCTTCTTTGCGACAGAAATAATCATGGTGGTCCGGGCTATTTCCCCGGACGCTCTCTTAAAAAAGTTCCACTTCTACTACTATATACTACGTGTAAATGAAAACCGAAATAATACTTCAGAGGCTTCAGGGCCTTCAAAGGTACATTATATACTGCCTCTGTGACTTATCTATGAAAACGGAACGCTAATAGTTTTTAAGTAAACCATTGCCATAGTTTTTACTAAAGGAAATCGATACAGCCCTAACATCACATGCAAAAGTAAAATCGTGACCCCTGCCACTTTTTTAAGGTACGCATCACGTAGTGTTGGTCCTTTGGCTTCAATAGGGCTGTCATAAGTAAACACTAGAATGTTTGAATTAGTTTGCATGGAATAATAAATATGCTTCTTTTATATTAATATTTTCACAGGGTGATTCCTTACGAAATATACTTATGCAAACTTCAACAGTATTTTGTAATTCCGTTACACGTTGTATATTATGCCGTCCTTTTGACGTGACAACGTCTTATAAATTGGTTTGCCGGGTGACACTTCAAGAAACTGTGTTACGCTCCGCGCACGTTATGCGCTCACAATGAGAGCGAGTGAGAGGCACGCGTCCCTTCCACTCGGGCATGGTTAGCCCGCCTAAGAGCGAGAGAGACAGACATAAAAAGTGAAAGGCACGCGTCCCTTTGTAGTAAACGCTGTTTCATTGTACGCAAATGTATTGCAAGTTATTGTATGTATATTTGTATATAAATACGTATGTATGTGTAAAGGTAAAAATAAAATTTTGTTAATATGAAATTCAGTGCGAGATTCTTTGTATAAATTAATGTTTTAAATATAATTCTTTGTATAAATAAATGTTTTAAATTGTTACTACTATTTCATCCTTCTTCCTACTATACGAATGAATATTCACATTAAAATTATTTAAAAACACTCAAAGTCGTTGTCACGTAAAACTTTCGCCCGTATACCGACTTTACAGGCAACCAATTTTTTAATAACGGGCATTGCTGGACGTAGCCGTTCGGTTCAATACACAGCTCTTGAGTTTTGTGTCACCAGAAATTGGGTCCCGCCATTAATACAATATCATTAATTAGGGGTGTGGCAGTTACAGTCCCCCTAATGGGTTTCTGCGCAACTTCGTACCGGAACGCTCAATGATTAAGAGGCACGTCTTTGACGGTAGGGCAGTCACTAGCCACGGCCTTAAACTCCCCCACCAGAGCAGACCAGATAAATTCTTTTATAAATTATCAAATAGCCGCGGCCCGAACCTGGGACCTTCTGCTTATAAGACCACAGCACTCATCACTTCACGCCACAATGAAAATCATATTTTAGTTTTTATCTTTTCCTCATTCATCTCTAAACATCCATTAATATTTTACGTCTTTATTTACGAAAACGTACCTACGTAAGTAAACAAACATGTTACGTGCAACGGTACAAGTCTAGTCTAAGGTCTAATACTTAGGTATTTGATTGATACTTAATACGTAGAACATGACGGCACTCCTAGACTCAAGTTTAGTGATATCTTTGATAACCTTTGCGCGTTTTCTCTGCACATATTATTCTACCTAATAAGTTAGGAATGTACACTTAATTAAACTATGTATAAATTATAGTTTATATATCATCATTATCCTCTGCTGAGTTTGTTGCCGGCTCTTCTCAGTGGAATCTGCATTCCGAACCGATGGTAGAGTCACTGCAAACAGACTGACTTGACGTTATGAATTTGAATTTTGAATATCCATTATCAATCCATTATCGCTACAAGGCACGGGTATCCTCTCATAATGCGAAGGGATTAGGCATACAACGCTGACCAAGTGCGGTTTGGTAGACTTTATGCGCCTTTAAGAACATTATGGATAACTCTCAGGCATGCAGGTTTCCTCACGATGTTTTCCTTCACGTTTAAAGCCAGTGATCCTATATAGATATAGTTATATATAGTTATATATAACTATATATAACTATATCTATATAGGATCATTATATATAACAATATAATTATATAACTATATATATATATATATATATAATGTTATAAATGTGAAAGTGTGCAGGTCAGCCTTTGACATGAAAAAGACCATAGGCTTCCGATTCCTAACGTAGTTCCCGAGGGAAAATTGAAAATAGTTTACGAGCCGCGTAAGCCGCGGGCAGACAGCTTTGAAATTTGGTCTGTCTATGCAATCGAAAAGGATATACTGATCTCTCAAATAGTTATCGTAGTAAGATTTAGAATTGTTAACGAGCGAAGCTTTAGACCCAATTCTGACGTCACGCAGACGAAGTCGCGGGAAGAAGCTAGTATTACATAATGCTTAGAATAATAACACACATAACTCCGACAAATTTGAGATGCGTGCCGGGATTCGAACTTGGTTCCCACCGAAAATGAGGCCTAAGCTGTAACCATTTACAGTTTTGATTACAGTATAGTTTTTTTTTCTTTCCAGGCAACATCTAGAACGAGTGAACATCGTATTTGATAACGACCAGTTGACCTTTCAAGAGCGAAACAATTTCAAGTTCATTCCCGAAGCCAGCGCCGGTGCCCACTTCGATCAAGTATTTGTGCCGAATCTACCGCTATTGGTGAGTTAAACGGAAACCGCCTTTTTACTGACAATCTAATCCAAAAGCTTTAGATAGTAGACTGAATTTAGTACTGCTACGTATCCTTAATGCCGTGTGGTTACAGATCAGAATACATAATAGTACAGAATATCATTTTAATAGTCGTAAAGATTTTTGTGACAGAGCTCGTCTACAACCATGCTTATTTCTGCCGCTAAGCAGCATTGTTCCAATACTGTGTTCCGGTCTGAAGGGCGTGGATGCGGGTGTTACTGCAGGCACATATGACTTAACGCCCACGTCTAAAATTGCTGGGTATTGGACGGCATGTTGCAGGACGTGCTCCTTGCATGCCCTGTGATGTATTGCTCTGTTTATAGGCGACGCTTTTCCTCTAACCAGCAGGTGGCTGATCTGCTTGGCTCGTCAATTATAACGATCAAAAAAAAACAAATACAGTTCAACTGAAATCGGTGACATATTGTAGGTTACCGCCAAATTGTACGTTGTATTTGTATCTCTGTAATTTTTTTCTGTGGTGTACAATAAAAGTGTATTCATTCATTAATTCATTCATACGTTATGATCATAAAAACCCGACAAGTAAAGTCGGACTCGCATACTACGATAGAATAAGACCCATCGTGCAAGGTCTATCACTTTAATAGGCCTATCAAATATTTTAGTAAGACGCCGTAGAAATACGTAGCTGTTTTCTTTAATAACACGTCTGTCTATCCAGGTCTTTCTAATTTCAAAATGACATGGCAGTCATTTTGAAATTCACCATCTTACGTTTTGTGTTTTAATTTTCGTATATTCGAATAAAAGAGATTGAGATAGTCTAAGTTGTTCTTAAAATTTAAAGTCGAATTCTATTCTATGTAGACGAACTATAGCAACATCTCTATATACCAAAGATGAAATATTTTATTCCATTTTGTATATTACTCTGACATTTTCACTTCCCCCCAATTCTGAAGTCTGACTGCGTCATTCACGTCGCTAGCACAAGTTAATATAAACAATATTTTATGTATTATTTGTATGTAAAACATTAATTATGTAATTTATTCAATACTAGTGACCTATTGCAGTATCCAATTTTCCTTACTTTATTCTACCACAAAGGTTGTCTGGAGGAAATCGACAGATAATGAATACATATACACATTTTATCCTTTGTCCAAATCTATTTTAATTAAGTGCATTATACCTAGTTTTTAAAAATTTCAATACCAAAAACTGTGAATTCATAATAAAAGCATCTTGCTTTAGCGATGTAGGGATGTAGGAAAACATCGTTAGAAAAATTGAATGCCTAACAGTTTTCCATCGTGTTCTTAAAGCCGTGTCAAGTCTAGAAATCCGCAATTTAGCATCGTGGTATATTGCAGCCTACATCCCTAATTTAATTTGTAATGAATGTGTTGGTATAGATATTTTCCCAAATTTAATGAAACGTGATGAACTCATTCCTCTATTTAAATCTGGTAATCAAGCTGACCTAAATAATAACAGGACTATTTCAATCTTACCTTCTCTCAGATAGAAAATATTTGAAAAAAATCATACTCACCAAGTCTTACAATATTTGTATTTTAATAACCTTCTTCGCCAAGATCAGTTTGGCTTTACTAAAGGTTATAGAACAACGGATGCCGGTGTTTAATAATTGATAAAACATACTGACGATGCCTGGACGTGGACAGTCACAAAACGCTATTGATGATTTTTTTTGTGACCTATCCAAAGCATTCGATTGCGTTGAACATAAAACCTTGTTGCTTAAACGAAGACATTACGGTATCAAAGTCTAAAATTGCACTTAATTTGATTGTCTCTTATCACAGGGATAGAACCCAAAAGGTATGCATAAAAAACATAAAGTTTCAGGGTTCGCCTGTCTTAATGGGTGTCCCACAGGACTCAATTTTGGGTCCCTTTCTATTTTTAGTGTAGATAAATGATCTACCACATAACACTTGTGACATTATACTGTTTGCAGATGATACATCAATCATTTTTAAGACGGATAGAAGTAAAGAAAATTCCGACGATTTAAACCGTACTATGTCACATTTGCTCACTGGTTTACTGTAAATAACTGACTTTTAAATGATAAAAAACTAAGTGTGTGGAATTAATTTTACCAAATGTGAGGAAGATTGATAAAAATATAATGATTAAAGAAGAATTGATAAAAATTGAGAGTTCCACAGTTTTTCTAGAAGTGACCTTGGATTGTAATCTTCAGTGGGGTGACCATATAGAGACATTAGCGGGTAAACTTAGCTCAGACGACATTTTGCATACGTTGAAACTGCTAGGCTTGCCTAATTTGCGTACTTTAACAGTGCTATGTCCTACAGGATCTTGCTATGGGCAGCTGATATAGATACTATATTTATATTACAAAAGAGAGCTGTCGGATCAATATATTATCTTAAATGACGCGAATCCCTCCAAGAAAAATTTAAAGAAATAGTTATACTTACAGTAGCTAATAGCAGATAAACAAATTCCTTAAAAGCTGGCAACGCATCGGTGGCTCCTCTGGTGCTGCAGATGTTTATGGGCGGCGGTGATCACTAAACATCAGGGAACCCCCTAGCTATAAAAAAAATTACCGCTATTAATATATTAGTCTTCATAAAAAAAACTACTTACTAGAAACGGACATAAATTGGTGATATCAGCAACTTCATCAACAAAACCATTGTGGGGGTTGATTTTTTTTAAACGAGTAATATAAAAAATAAGGCACTTTACATTCTTCACCGCTCTTGTGCATGTATGAAGGCCTTGCCACTGCCTATGCCGTTATATGTAAACATGCCCACATTTGCTTGGGTTGAAAACTTATGGAAAGTTTACCTCGAGCTCGCAACAAGCGTAAATTAATATGTCACATACATATAATTACAGAAAGTATACACTTATTTATTACTTAGTAAATGAGTTCTCATAATTCGTAGATGGCCATTTTTTTTATCTATCAGGTCTCGGTGAGGTCAGCACGAGCAATTGACTCTCATTATGTTTTCAAAACATCCATTTAGTGATAATAAGTAACCTACCAACACGAATAGTATGGGCAGCAGACAAATATTATATCCCCCTTTTTTATCCCCGGACAAAACGGCGACAGGAAACGTTTATTATTTGTATATTATTTCGACTTGTGGGCAAATGCTCGATGAGTTGACAAAGCAGTGGAAGAAAATATGAGAGAAAAATGTCTCTTGCCGTGCACAGAGGGTGCATATTTGTACTTTTTAAATATTTTTGTAAAAGAAACGAGAGAGAAGCTATAAAAATTCGTAATTACATCTGTCCATCCAGGTAAATGGCAGCTATTTTGAAATTCGCCATTTTGATTTTGTGTTTCGATTTTCGTTTATGCATTTGTTTATAAGGGATGTCTGTGTGTCTGTCTATCTTTAAAAAAGTTAACCTACCAGAGGGTGAATATTTTAGGAAAGTCATTATTTAGTGGTGTTTTGACACCAGTAAAAAATTAGCACATGGTGTAAAAAAATTGGACTTGTACTCGAAATTTACTTGTATTAGAATTTTTACCCTGATATATTATTAATCAAGTATACGAGGCGTTCAGTAATAATACCTTTTTAATCATTGTCATCATCATCAGTGCATGTGACGGCAGCAGAGGTATATAAGCCTATCATGATTTTGTTACCACAAACGGTGATATCAAACACAAAAACGATAAAGAAAGCTTGGGTGTGAATTACTCTAACGTTAACGCTAAAAACGGCTTACTTGTTGCTGGGCAAAAGATGAAAATGAACAAAAGATGGCTGGCTGGATCAGAACTTATTTAAACCACAAAATTTTCTGTTCAGGGTGTGTCGGCGAAGGCTGCAAGCGCAAATGCTTTTAGCCGGTTCGGCATAATCACCGCAGTGAACACATTCGGCAATCATAAGGAAGCGTTTCTGAAGCTGCCCGTGCAAAGGTAAATGAAATATCTATATGTATTCTTTTATCGTGTTTAGGTAATTTAAAAAATATTATACTAAATGTGCATTAAAAACGATTTTTAATATTGTTAAATTTCAACTTTAACAAAGTAAGTTATCTCAGTGTAAAGAGCCTAAAAAGTGTAAAGAGTCTTATTAAAAATGACCTGTCTAAGAAGGGCTCAGCAAAAAGCAAGCGTTTTTTTAGCTTTAATGTTAGAGTAATTCACACCCAAGCTTTCTTTATCGTTTATGTGTTTGTTATCAATATACCTAATTCGAAAGTTTCTTGGTTATGACGAAACATGATAGTCAATTCTACTATGATTATTACTAAAATCTTCAAATGTATTACATTTATAAAACAAGTATTCTAAACATCAATTTAAATGAATGCCGATACTTATGTGCTTTAAAATGGTTTTTCTGTTTTTTTTTGCCACAAGGACGTACAAACTAAGCAAGATAAATAAACTTTGCAAATCAAATCAAATCAAAATTCATTAATTTCAAGTAGGCCTAATATAAGCACTTTTGAAACGTCAAGTCTGTCTGTTTGTAGTGACTTTACCACCGGTTCGGAAGGCAGACTCTACCGAGAAGAATTCGGGAAGAACTCAGCAGCTGCTTTTTTCCAACATCAGCTATTCACATTTTTCATTTTGTCATTAATTTTTCTATCGTGTAAGAGATGAAAGGGGAGCCGGATGCTTCCAAGTAACCTTGTCATTGCGTTGAACTATTTAGGATTTAGTTAAATTCCTTAAAAAAGTATAGATAAGTATATATTTGTGTATAACGTCCAATGTAAATTTACCATTAGAAAAATGTTTAGGTAAAGCAAATATGACTCGTCTCATAGAAACTATTTACTTATTACTAATTCCACTTAGGGTTATGTATATTTAAGTTTTTTGGATGTTTATCTATTCCTTTTATAGACTTATTGATTACTTACTTGAAGGTTGAGTTCCTTTTGATATTGGTTCTCGGAAGAATCATACCGACAGGGCATTCAATAGCTTAAAAATGTTCCGCAAGTTTTGACGTAAAAATATCAAAATAAAATTACCAAATCTTATTATCAGAACCGTTAGCAGATAGGTAGCTTTATTATCTTACCAGCTATGTCAATAATATGTATTAATTGTTAATTTTCAGATTCCTCTGGGGCTACGATGATAATATCATCAATGTAGCAAAACCATATTTGAGTTTAAAAGGACAATTGAACTTTGATAATTTTGGACTTTTGGTGACGGTAAGTTCCTTATTTATATTTTTATTTCCTACTTGTTAGTATCGAAAACAAATCTGCGATGATCTTATCTCCGTCCAGAAGCTTAAGTCCCAAAGATTCATTAAGAGTCAAAAAAGTAACACTGCCAGACTCTTTTCCGTGGGAGATCAGTCGTTTATGAAGTCATTAAGTGCTAATATTAATAAAGGTATTTGTAGCGAATCTTAAAATAATCTCTGTGGAGTTATATAGTTCCATCCATCGGTTCAAAATAAGTCACAATAATGCATTGTATGACGAAAATAGCCGAACGAAGTAATGTGGTGATAGGATTAACGAAGGCTGGCGAATTCGACTCGAGGTATTTTGTGTAGAATAGCGAATAAGAGTGTGTATCGTAATAATATACTTAGGTATACCTACGTAGAGTCAAATTTAAAGAACGAAAACCTAGTTGTTCATACGTAATTTACATTCATTTTACAGAAAAATGGCACGTCTTCTGACATTTTCACGATCAACACTGGAGAGCGTGACATAAACAGAATGAATATTTTAGAGAAATTCAAAGGAGAAACTACTTTGCCTTTCTGGGGAAGCCCCGAGTGCAATTCGTAAGTACTTTTCTACTAAGTACATCATACATTGTCCGTTTTACTGATAGCTTTTTACGCTTAGTCTTGCATGTATGTATACTATGTACTTTTGTCTTTGTTTTTCTTTGTATTGTTTCTTTGTGTTTTGTTGCAATTAACTTATTTTATCTATATTTCTATCTAAGTACCTATTTAAGTCTTAGCATTACTTTTACTTGGCGTTTAATTTTCCTAATTACGTTCTACGCGGCATCGGAATCTTATCATGCATACTTATTTACCGCTACGCGTGTTGAGTGGTATAAAACCGTAGTATATCACTCCTTGTCGGACTGCTCTCAATGAACACTTTTTGGTTATACTAGAGCCTTCCTTTCTCCTCCCTTCATTCCAGTGCAGTTTTCTGAATAACGATTCATGTTGTACACAATCAAACGCCATGCACAAATCACAGAACTCGCCAAGCGCGTCACGTGACTCGCACTGGCTACAAATATATTTTGTTTTGCTATGTTGGTTCTCATCGTAACTAGCAGCGCGTGTGTTTTGCCTCACTAAACACGTGTGGCGTTGCGATACAGCTCTTGCGATGTTAAAAATATGTTTCCGGCCTAATAGTATAGATAAAGTATTAACGGGTAAAAAGTATCATGTAATCTGTGCAGTATACATGAGGCGCTAACTACGGGCAATAATAATTATCAGCGCCGATAACCTTTGTACCCTGATAGTAAGTAGCTCGCCCCATTCATATGTGTGCCGTGGTGACATAAGAAATAACAAACTAATAAGTTTTGTGTGCGATTCCAAAGATTTTGCCTTGTGTATTGTGGTTCTCTCATATAAAAATCCACTGCTGAACTAAAGGCCCGAAGGGAAGGATAGCACATAAACACGACGTTGCACGTTGTGTGTAATCGATAAAAAAGCTTGGGTGTAATTTATTGCCTTAACGAGGTAGGTCTTCTAATACGCGAAAAAACACCCGGCTAAGTTAAGAGCAAAACCTTTTAATTAATATGAATACTCTACGAAAGCGGACGGAACAGGAGATAGGAAACCATGAATGTACTATCCACCATTAATTTCTTTCTATTCCGGTGTACGGTACCACTGAGTCTGATGACTGATCCACAAAACAGATAAAATATTTATCCGATTCAATTTAGCCCCTCTGATTTGTTCACAGATCGGCCAATCAGAGAGCCTGTTTTATTTCTGGTATTATTTCTTTTCAGCATAGAAGCGTCTGACGGCTCCATATTCCCGCCATCACTTTTGGATAGAAACCAAACCCTAAAAGTCTTCTTCCCAAACCTGTGCAGGAGGCTACCTTTCAATTATGTGAAGGATGTTGAAGTAAGTCCATTTCTATTTATCATTAATATATTCTCACTATTAATAGATATACTCCTATACATACATTATTATTTGTTGTACATCAGTATGTAATCATCGTCATAATAAATTGGTTGACTCCTTATACCTTTGAGAACATTATGTAGAACTCTCAGGCACACAATCTATTCTCATGACGTTTTACTTCACCGTCGAAACAAGTGACATTTTTGATAACTTAAAACGCACATAACTAAGAAATGGGATTCGAACTCGACCCCCCGAAAGTAAAGTCGAGCTCCTACCCACTGCGTAATCACCGCTTATTGTATTTAATAAATAATGCGCAAAGACAGTCTTATTGCTAAAGTGGTCTCCTTCAGACAACCTTTAGTGAAAGAATCAAGTGAATTAAGAAAAAATGGAAACCTACATTTTATTTCGACAAAGTTTGAAATTTCACTGCATATTGTGATATTAAAATTCAACCATTTTTTTATTTATGTATCTATCTATGCCTATCACATGCACTTATGAAGCGATCATACATATACATTTCCATAACTGTAAGATGATGGGGACGCCGAGTTTTTTTTGTTATCACCATCGCACTGCCATCTACCTATTATATCCCTTCACAGATGGACGGTGTGAAACTGCTCCGATACGCGATGCCTAACAACGTGTTCGACGACCGTGAACACAACCCCGCAAACCAGTGCTACTGTCAAGTCGATACCGGAACTTGTCCCCCGCGAGGCGTTATTGACGTCACCCAGTGTGCAATGGGTAAGTTTTTATAGACTATTACTTTTTATAAATTTAAAATGCATTTAAACATTTTCGGAACCGACAGGATTTGAACCTGCGACTCTCTGGCAATCGCGGCCTGAGCGCTTTCTCCAATAGAGCTACGGCTCTCCTACCGTCGATGCCGAAATTAGTATTTATGCCTTTCACATCAGTCTTATAGCGACTGTAGCGTCATCTAGCAGGAAACGTTGCAGTTTCGATCTACTTTTTCAAAGGTCCATATTACAATGAGACATTTGAATCGAGAGATGACACATTGCTTTTTTATAATTTTAAGTGTTTTTACCATTGCTTTTTTATAATTTTTATAATTATCATCATCTCTTGTTTCAAACGTGTCTCAATGTAATATGGACCGTTGAAAATGTACTCTGGATAATATTTTTTTTAAATTCTCCCCAAGATATCCCTTAACTGGCTAACCTTTTAGGAGAATGGCAATTATGGTGAACCCATACCCCTTTATTGCTGTCTATGTAACTTCGTAGTTTAGTACGTCTTAGTCAAATGTAAATATAATAAAAATAGGTATACTATTAAACTCATCTGAATCTGAATCCTACGAATCACGTCGCACCAATCTGCGGGTCTACAGTACGAGCCGAGTGTTTGAAGTAGCCGACGCCTTCATTGTGAGCTGGTGGCTGTCGAACGAACTTAACGATAATAAAAAAAAATGTTACAGGAGCCCCAGCGCTCGCCTCGTTCCCCCACTTCCACCTCGGCGATCCAGCACTACGAGAGCACTTTGAGGGCATCAACCCGGACCCGGATCGTTACCAGTCGTTCCTGGACATACATCCCACACTTGGCATCGCTTTAAGTGGAAAGTCTAAGTGAGTATGAACCACGGCTATCAACCAATCCAAGTATTATATGTGACGTACAGTGAGATAAATCCAATGACAATGTTTATGTATGGTGTTTTAATAGAAGGCAATGAAGATACAAACGTTCGTACACTTTTCAGCTTGCAACTGAACATCCAAGTGCAGAAACCGCCATCATTCGCCGCTGTCGACTACTTGCAACAAGGACTTATACTGCCCATCGCTTGGATTGAAATGGTATGTTATTGTTTATTCAGCTAAAGCTAAACCAAAATGATATGCTGCGGCCACAGAATTCTGTATGCTCTTAACATACAGAACCCTCACTTAACCGTTTTGCATGCAGTGCATTTTGTCTAAAAACAGTGAAAACCCATTCACGTCTCACTTCAAGCTCGCGGAATGTTGCTAGCTCTCAAACTTTTTCCCATTTTCTCCATTTTATGGTAAACGTTTAGAACTTCATTATTATTGCTCCTTATTTGTGCACCATATCAAGAATTATACAAGAAAAAAGAAACATAAATATAGAAGCAGAATACAAAAGGCGGCCTTATCGCTTAGTAGCAATCTCTGCCAGGCAACCTTAGAATTAGGAAAAAAAAACTTTAGAGGTGACTAACCGCCTAGCGCCTGTTCAAGAAACACTACTAAAGTGGAGTGGCTTGTGATGCTTACACGGTTTCCGTATGTTCTTCATTCTGCGGCTTTGGGGTTTAATAGAGAATGCTCAGTCCATAGAAAAAAAAACGGCCATAGAAATACGGTTAAGTTTTAAGCACCATGTAAAATTCTTTCTCCTTTCTCCCCTTGTATGTTGTTTACTAAAAATTAGGAACTGAACGCAGGCAGATCAGATCAGGCAGATATTGACCGTTTGAGTTTGAAGTATGAGTGAGCGTCCAGCCTACCCTATGTCATTTTTTATTCATTATAATTGATAGACCAAGTAGACCAAGTGCCTATCAATCTGAGTTTTAGGTGTTAAACCTCAAGTGCCTGCAACCATGCCCTTCGACACAAAAGTATAACTATAATGGAGTATAACTCACTAATATGGTCACCGTATTATACCATTCATTGCGATCGTTTAGAAGCTGTTCAAAAAAAATTTTTACGAATATTGTCGTATCGACATCACTTCGGCCATAAACGTACAACTTACCATGACAGGCTTGTACACTTTGGGATGCAAAGCTTGCAATTTCGTCGAAAATACTTTCATTTGATCTTCTTATTTAAGCTCATTAACTCCGTCTTGCTCTCGCTCATTACTATAAATACTCGCGTTAATCCCAGATTAAAATATTTTAAACCATTTTCCCTAAGTGTCTACAAGAACAATACTTCCTTTTACAATCCCATCGTTCGCATGTGCCGCCTTTATAATGATTTAGTATCAAGTAATCATAATATTGTCATTTTTAACAAAAGGATAAATATTTTTAAAAATCAAATTATTAAGCACTATTCCACATAATCTTTAGGGAAATAATATATATATTATTATTTAAGTGTTTCTTTTTTGTTTCAACTTTAATTTTATCTTTACTTTCTGTTTAATTTAATTCCAAGTTGTGTACACATACTTTGTGTTGTAGCTTAGAACAAAACTTGTTATTACTTATATTTAGATCTACTTTTAGTTATTACCTGTTTTGTGTACCTAATAACAATAAACAATAAAAAAAAGTAATTTTGCTTGGCAACAGAAATAAGTATGACAGTAATGGTTACTTCCCCGGACGCGTCACAATAAATTAATAGTTTAAATAACTCAAAAACACGCTTGGTATAAAAAAAACTAAACAAATTTCTACCTTTTAGTTTATTAACGAAAGCGTGATTTTTAGTTTTTCCTAAACTAATATTTTTATTAGAGTTAAAATTATCGTTCACCATCAAATTTGTTAATATTAGAGAATTTGCCTAAAGATAATGGTTGGAAATTTAAATAAACATCATTTCTGCCTAAAGATCTACATCGGATTAGGTACTCCGGACTTTTTCTATATTTTGTTTTATTTTATATTGAAATCACATTTTAATTTGGCTTACTTTATAAGAAAATTAAACACAACTTCTGATATAAATTACCAATATTAATACAATTTTTTCTGAGTGTAACGCACACAAATTACACTAAGGTGACGAACCTTTTCATTCCGTGACTGTAAATTAGCATTATGTACTACATGATCAAGACACTCATTATAACATAAAAAATTACATACCTTAAAGTCCATGACGTCCCTAAAATAAGAATTACAATGACAAGAGCGTAAAAAAATATTAAAATGTTAATAACGGCGCATTCTTTAAAAATTCTGAAGTCACCTTTAAATTGCTAAGTTAATTCTTTATATTAAAAAATATGCCCCGGGTGAGGATCGAACTCACGACCTTAAGATTATGAGACTTACGCGCTGCCTACTGCGCCACCGAGGCTTATTATTACGTCCTAAAAATAGTTATGTGTTACATAATATAATAACATACATGCAGTTGTTATAAAATGAGTTTTCTGATTGTATCCATGTCTTAGTTCAATAGATTCAACCCTACTAATATCTCAGAATAAACAACAGTACGAGTAGGTGCCAAGTGTTCTATACAAAAATCACTAAACTTTTATAACTGACATGTTGAAAATAGCGCTAACCTTTTCCAGTGGATAGAGTGTGAAAAGGACAGCAGTCCCTTTAGATCCGTCAATTCAGTTTCGCATAGTGATTTGCGTACAACACCAATAGTACTCTAAAATTATGAATACGGAAGTGTGTATGTGGTCTTTGCTACATTCCACGCCTTAAAGTGTATACGGACTTAGCTTGTAGGAACAAACCAAAACTGATCTCGCGTTCTACTACAGAACAGCGAGATGCCATGAGCAGTGACACCCTAATGTGATTGATAGGTATACAATCTACACGAACAAAACATTTCCATACGGTACGTACGGAAAGTTTTGGCTAAGGTGTGACCTGTGGAAGTTGGAACGCGCGCCGCGCCCTACCGCGACAACTGTTTTCTTATCTGATGAACTGATGAATTAAAAAACCAAAATTGCAAAATTAAAAAAAAAAAAAAACTCACATCTCAGGTCTGCGTGTTATAACTTATAAGAATTAATTCTTTATAAATTTGCGAGTGGCGAATGATTAAGGTACCTACTTTTTCTGTTGCCTAGTTTAACAGGGCTAGCATGCACACCACGAGAAAATTATGTGTAACCATGTATTATATTCACCTCATATATCCGTACAGATATAAAATCAAGTAACGGTGAGACATAATAAAGCATGCATACAGAATGCGTTAGGTAATACCAAAGGTAAGAACCGATAATATGGACAGACGACATAAATAAGTAGAGTAGATAACCTGTATTTTTTTATACGGTTAACAATCATAATTTACCGATTGTTACAGTCAGTAGAAGACCTACCGGAGAGCCTGCAATCACTGGTGTATCACGGCACGTACTCCACCGCAGCAGCTAAGCTTGGGCTGGCGGCCTTCTTCATAGCATCCCTCGCCGTGTCGACCATATGCCTACTCGTCATGCTGGTGAGGAGGCGGCAGAAACCCTGCGCCATTGTCAAGATCATCTCTTCAGATACAGAGTTGAAAACTCAGTTAGGTTAAGAGTGCGTGTGTTGTGGAACTAGAGTGTTAACTCTTTTTGGTTACCCATGACATTTGGAAAGATTGTGGACAGCGTTGATTACGGACCTCTTAAATACTGGCCTGGATGTCAATAAACTAATGATAGCTTAAATTTTGTCCCGAATTAAAGCGCCATATGTATACACATACGTGTGTCTCTGCACAGCTAAAGTCCATTCGCAATGATTTTACCTCTAGCAGTAAGATTGGTTATGAACACTTATCTCACAGGTAAAATAACTGTGCAACGACTTTAGCATATAGCAGGAGATATTTTATTCCACGGGGAAAATACATTTTTACCTTCTACAAGTTTTGTCCACTCTGCTATTAAAGGCTTACCTACGGGCAGAAATAATATACCTACAAGTAGGTGTAATAAACCTGTCACAAAATATCAAACGAAGATAAACTTATCCTTTTCCGTGTTGCTGTGTTATTGGTAGGTGGACAAGTAAATTTAAGCGGGATAAAATTTTTGTCTCCTAAATATAAGTACTATACTGGAACTGATAATAATAATTGGTGATATAGTTCCTTTGATACTTAAAATGAAATGGCTTGAATTAGAGCGAAAAACAAAGCGACAGCAGCCTGTGCAGTTGTACGTAATAGAGGTCAGTGATGTTCATGAATGGATAGTAAAATGAGTGGAACAGCGTATTTACGCTTAAGATCTATTGTGTTTATTTGTATGAGTGTCCCTTACCTTATTCGATTGAATTTTGTTGTGTAAAATTGCGCACGCGCAGGACTGCCTCCATTTTTCACCGTTAGAAAATTCTATAATAGTTAGGTACCTACCTCGTGATCCGACACGATGTTTCTTTTAATGCCATATGCAAATCTGCCCGATTTTTTTGGGAATGACCATGGGAATGTATGACTGGTATGAGTATGTATACATCTATACTTATAATATTGTGTAATAAAAGAGTGCTTTAACTTACTCTATTAGTAATTCCAGATTATGAAGTACTCCTACACCTACAAGAAAAAGAGTACGATTTTCTATCTAGAGTACGATTGGCAACCCTCAAACCCTCCCAACCCTAGTTGAGTTTATTGAACACCATTGACTTAAGGAAACGGTTCGGATCGATCATACTTTTATCAATTCATTAAAGTAACAGAGAATAATTCGAATTTAGTGAATTTTGTTTTAACTGTTAATAATTACCTAAGCTAATAATGTAACACCTAAGTACTAAGTAAGTTAGCTACGTATGACGAATAATTTAGATATGAATAAACTAAAAAAATATTATATACAACGTGCAACAAAACTACGAAATAATATTGAAGGATGCACAAGTATATTTCATAAGTAATCACCCTGTGGAAATATTAAATCAAAAGAAGCATATTTATTTTTCCATACAAACGAATTCAAAACATTCTAAGTGTTTTCTTATGACAACCCTATTGAAGATTCTTATGACAAGGGTTGTCATTGAAGATAAAATACCGACACAGGTATAGTAACTACGCTACGCGACGCGTACCTAATAGTGTCAGGAGTCACATGATTTTAATATTGCATGTGCTGTATCCAATTCCTCAAAAGATTTTCGGTTTCACTGATAAGTCTCAGAGACAGTACATAATGTACCTCTAAAGCTTGTAGTTTTATTTCGGTTTTCATTTACACGTTGCATATTTAGGTTAAGAATTACCAAAATGATTGTTTTTATGTAACACAGATTTTTTTATGTAAAAGGTTTTTTTTGTATGTAACAAAAATATTCATTGTGTAATGTCTTTTGTAAAAGTTATAGCCGGTGGTTATAGTTAAAAATCCAGTAATGATTCTTATAGTACAGGTTACAGGCACGGCAGCCAAAAATTGGGAATAATTCTTGAGACTGTATTTAAATGTCGGTCGTATCTACTAGACAGTATGCGCTGACATGTCGCATGTGTTCACAGCGCCGCTAACGTTGGGTTCCGTGCAATTACGTTGAATTGTAGGACCTACGGCCTCTATACCTAAGTAATGTATAAATTTGTCAAAATACATCTGTGTGTAAAATTTTGTAGTCAATCTCATGTTTCTTGGGGCAAGCCGGCTTGTCTTAATATAGTAGTTAGCATGAATGACGAAAAAAAAATATTTTATTATAATTAGAGTTGTTAAATTAATATTAATTATTACATCCGCTAGGTGTCGCTAGTATAATTTTGTAAGTCACGTTTCATAGCTAATTTTTTTTTTTTATTATGTTTTAGTTTAAAGACTTGAAATAAACTTGGCTCAAAAGCTTTTTGTGATTATAATATAATAATTGAATCCTAACTAATCTCTCTGCATAGATATATTTACTTATTATGATAAAAGCTGAATTTTGTATGTTCGAACGCCCTAATCTCAGGAAATTGCAAACCAGTGGTCCTATTCTGTAACTTTTCTGACAAACGCTAATGACAGTTTTCATCTCCATAACCAATTTGCGAATTGCGATGGATATAATACTGCAGCCGCTGTTAAATGATGCACAAGTTATTTTTGCGATCATTAAAGACTGATGGAAAAGTGAAGAGAATCGCACAGCAGTCCGATTTAAGAAATATGTTTTGGGTTAAATAGTCCTATTTTATTCAAGGCGATATTTTTATAAGGTTAGATATTTTACTTTGGACAGGTATATTTTATAAGATACAGTATCGTTTAAGAAGTATTAGAACATGATATTCTTGCTTGAAATCGAGAAGTCGTTTTCGCATATCAAACCCGGCATCGTTGTAAAATTGGCCTTGTTTTTTACAAACATTCTGTGAAAAGTCCCAGCTAAAGAATTGTAAGCAAATTTGAGCTTTAATTCAACTACTCGAAAACCACTCCTAGATTGCGAGCGATCAAATCTTGTACTAACGCTATAAATTAATTAATATAGTAGGTAGTAATTAATTTGTTGCAGGGAAACGAAGTCCCTGCTCCTGCGACACATTGCCAAGTTGCACAATGCAAATTTAGGTAGGTTCATATTTAAAAAAAATTGTACAAAATTTTAAATTGTACACTGGTTTCAGTATGTACATCATGAAATTATTTTGTAATGTTGTTAAATAGCTATAAGGTATCTATTTCATAAAGTTAGTTTGTAATCATTAAAAAAACGAAGTACGCTCTATTCGAATTTGTATTAATAAAAGGATTTAAAGAATTAATATTTTTTTGTTTTAAATCGTCTGTAGCTTGCCAAAAACCATGATCTTAATGTCTATAGAAAAACCAGAATCTTGAAGAAATATTACGAATGTTACGGACATGCACTGGACTATAAACTTTCTCTACCCCATTTTAACATTTTTGTAATGAGACAAAATCAACTTTTACTAATAACTTCTAAAGTTATAGTGCATGCTTGCATTGGTTAGGAAATAGCCTTGTTTGGACCGCTCGAAGGAAACACTTATCAAAAAAAAAAAAATACTAAGGCTGCCCAAACACTTAACTATTATTGACAATATTCTTGATAATCCTAACTAATGCCCTTTTGAAAAGGTAGAGTATTTTCCCTTAACCTGCCTGCACCTAGTCAATAATATTAATTAGGCAGGCTAAGGGGAATTCTAAGTAACAATGAAACAAGTAATAATTTTTTAACGTATATTAAAATTATACACTTTCTTGTACGGGCGGTTCGTAGCCTTCGGGCCGCTCAGACTTGTCGCCGACCTCGCCTCGCTTGCCGCCGCCACCTTCTCCATGAAGTTCCATCAACTTGGCAATTTCGAAACGCGGTCTCTTCAATACTTTTACCTGGCAAAAGAAGAGCTTTGCGTTAATATGGCCATAGTGGATAAATTACATTTACTTTATTTGATTTTCAAGTCAGGTTGTAAATCAAAAGGGAACATGAGTTTTCATCATGTAATGTGTCATTGCGAGCTAGGTGTATCATCATTCAGGTTTTTTTTTTATTAAAAAAGACTATCAATTTGATGATTGATTGATGAAGATGTTAAGGAGTAAGAGTATTATATAATTTTTTTTAAGTTTTTTATTATTTCAGTATGCCTGTTTCCACTAAATGAGTGGTGGTAGTGTTAGACCAATAAGATAGGGGGAAGTAACATGGCTTGGTATCATAATCAATGGATAGTCTTTCCAATATTATTACCAAAAAGCAAGATTCTACATACCTTTCTTATACAAACATCACGGAGAGGGTAGATGCTGTGGCAGGCCTTCTCAATGTCCTTAGCAATGGAGTCTGGGATGAGCTTGTTGACCACTTCGCGCAATTCAGAATTAGTGACATCGCGGGTGATGATCTCGCACATCTTCTTTCTTATTGCACGGACCTGAAGAAGAAAACTATTCTTATAGATTTTTACTAAATAATAAGATTCAGGAAATTATAGGATCCTTCTAAAATGAAAGCATTGTTCTTATTGAACCTGCCTAATATTTATTAATTTTTATTCTTGTTAAACTACATATTTATAATGATTACATTTTCAATACAGTTACATTTATAAAGTTATATCTGTTGAATTTAATTGACTTCTAATCAAGTGCTTCTTTCTAACTCATGTGGCAAAGAAAGCATGAACTCAAACTAGTTTGAAAAAAAATTACCAGTGAAGTTTAAATATAGCAAAATTAGAGTTAAATGTTTGTAGCAACAACATGAAAGACCTTCACAAGGGATAGTAATGGCACTATATCATGTGGTAGCATTTGATATTTGCAGTTTGAAACGCTATAAAGGTTATGCAGAACATTTTATAGAGCTGGACTGCAGTGTTGAAATCAATATTGGTTCCCATAGATGTTGTTATCTACTAGCACATAATATTTTGCAGGCATAAGCTGCATGAAGCAAGATTGCACTGAAAACTATGAATGTGTGTATACATGGAAGAAAGCTTTGTAGTACCAGAATGAGAAAAGGGCTTACTTTGTACAGTGTTTAGTGTGAATACTTTTATGTATATTTACTTGAACTTTGAATTTACATGAAAGTTATCTAGTTAAAATGCTAGGAGACAGTATTTTCACTAGACCGTGCTCTTAAATAAAGGTAGGCTCTCACACTTTGCACCCTGGTATTTCAATAACTAACTACATGGGTAACACCAATAAATAAATAGTACTTTACCTGAGTATGTTGAGCATAGCAGGTCTTGCGCTGACTAAGGGAATCCTTGTTTGTGAAACCAATACAGAAGACTCTCAACAGGTATCCATCGGTGGTCTTCACGTCAATGTTGGCCTCCACAAGAGTCTGCCATTTCTTGACCATCCATCTAGGAATGGATAAAACAAATTGTTAGCTATTAAATGCAAGCTTTCGTAAATGTTTACTTAGTTCCTCTGGTGACTACTTCAAAGAACAGAATGGGAAAACTATTCTGTTCCAAATACTTGGTGAATTTAATATTTGATGCAAAGCTTTCGTTATTTCTTCTATTGCACCCAATAATAAACGGTTTGTATTACTGAAACTTATTTCTAGTTGACTTCAGATAAAATTCCAAAAAGGGACGGACCAAGTGAAAAGCTGTTGTCTATAACAGGGCTACACTTTGCAGGGTTTGCAATGAATACATCCAGCATCGTGCCACCCTGTGTCCAGTAACCTGAGGTATAGGTGTTATGCCTCAAGTGCCTGTAATTACCAGAACACAGCATTGCAACAACTCTGCTGAGATAGTAACGGAAATAAGCATAGCAATAGTACTTCCCTAGATGTGCTGTCACAAAAAGCTCTACTACTCCTAAGTATTTTTCATATGTTGCAACGATACAAAAGGCCTTTGCAGATGGCTGTGAAGGCACTGTATTATATGGCAGCTTTTAATATTTGCAGTTTGAAACGATATAAGGTTGATGGATGCAACATTATATAGCTGGACTGCAACAGCATGGCTTGCAAAGGCAGGAGACAAAAATTATACCCTGACAATGGATATAATTACCATGTCTACCTTCGGCAACAGGGAAAAGTCCACCAGTGTTTATAAATACATGTATAATATTCAGATAATATATCCACTTTAGAAGATAAAATTTTATCCTTTCCCCAGGGAGAAAAACTTTTCCACGCATGCAAGTCATGCTGTAGTCAAGAATAAAACCCTAACTTGCATAGTCATTGAAACAGAGCACAGATCCCACTGACTAAGGTGCTAAGGTGCTGCTAAATGAGGTTTAAAAACATACAATTAATAATCAATAGAAAATTAGATGTTATTCTTGATTGTTCACTCTTTGTTGTGTTAAAAACTTAAAACCAATTCTAATGAGCAACTTATAAATCTCACCTGAGCTTGTCAGTGGTGAGGTCCATACCATGGAAATTGCAGAGGACATTGCGGCCCTGTACATCCTCAGCAATCAGACGGAACTTGCGGAAAGACCTGGAACATGTAGACTTCTATAAAGATCCCATATGAAAACTAGATGCTAATTAGAGAAGTATTATTTCCGAGATTGTGAAAACTAACTTCTCTAAATGGGACAATAATTAAAAACTAGTCAATAGCAGATCTTCTTTGTGCAGATTACATTCTACATATGAACATAATATAAGTTTTACCCAGGGAAACTTATGTTCAGTGTAGAACATACATTTAGGATGTATGAGTAGCATGCTTCTAAACTATATGCCATGACAAAGTTCTTCACATGAATATGAAAACTCATATGAATATATACAATCACTAGCTAATTTGCTAAATGTTTAAATTTTCGTCATCCATGTTGCCATCAATGTATGTAGATATTGAAACTCACTAATACCCTATCCTTCATCAATCAATCATAGTAACAGTCCACTGCTGCACTGAAGGAGGGTTTGTTCATAATCACAATGCTCGGCACACAAGTTGGTGATTGCAGTAAATAATGGTAGCAGCACTAAAGATGCTGCTTCCCATTCTGTTATATTCCCTTAGTGTCCTCATATGACACTGAGGGGATATAGGATGGATGGTGATATCTGTATTCTGATGTCCTTTCACCTCACAGTATATTCATTAAATAGTGTTTAGTAATATTTTCATACCCTCTCACAAATAATAAATAAGAAGTAACTCACCTTTCCGCATCAGTGTCAGCTTGAAGATCAGCAAGAGACACTTCAAAGACACGTCCCTTCAAGCCTTCAGAGGCAATTTTAGTTCCCTACAACAAAAACTTCAATATAGAGCTATGTTTATAGAATATTTAGTTTGTTTATTGTAATAAAATAATAATCAGATGGTAAATCAAAAGGGAACAAATGTTTTCATCAGTTCTGTAATCATTGCGAGCTGAGTGGATCATCATTTCAATACTATAGCACTGCTATTTTGATATGTTGACTGTATGCAAATCTAAAACTAAAAAGTCTTAAAGTATTGCCATCCTTTGCAAACTGTATTGTCAGGATAACTTAAGTGAGCAAATAATGCCTTCATTAAACTTATCTCTAAAGTTTGTAGAGGTTAGATTGTTAATTTAAACCGTTTTCTCATTTCAATAGTTTAATTATTCAGTTTGAATATAAATTGCGAACGGGTTTTTCTGACAGTTCCCAGCCCAGAAATGGCATTGTACACGCCTGTACTATAAAGAGCGTGTTAAGCTAAGAACAGGTGTACCAGCAGTTAGGGTGCCTGCAGTATACTAACATGAGGTAAATATAAGTTCCACATAAGCTTTTGGAAGCTCCATAGAAGTAGTGTGGAAGATCTATACTACAAGACTCCTATTCTGCATGTAAGAGGGGCCTGTGCTCAGGCACCAGGTGAAACATGAGGATATAGTCAAAACTTAAGAAATCAACACGAGGTTAGCGGTAACCTAGCAATAATAAAAAATCTCACGAACCTGAGTACGGTTGACAAGGGTGGTGCCGACTTGTCTTTTGGTGAACATCGACGGCGCCTTGACATCGTACCAGTCTTTACGCGTGAACGGATCGACACTGAAAATAAATAAAGGGTTAAAATAACCTAACAAAAAACACTTACCATACCGCTAGGTTTAACTCTAAGAACATAGAACAAACATAGGAGTTAACTCAGTTTACTTTAAAACCCAAAGGATCACGAAAAATTAACACAATTTTATCTGCAAGTTAAAAATGCAACTATCGACACGAGTCATGTTTTACCCATAAATATTTTGGACATCACAATAAGGGTGGCGATTTAAAGAGTTTAAATAAAAAGAATGTTGATTAACCAAGAGTTTTGCAAGTATATTCCGAACTTACATCTTCTTTTTAACGCCCTTTTTACCGCCTTTCGAGAGGCCTTTATTTTTACCGACCGCCATGTTCAAACTCAAACTTGAGAAAGGATAATTTTTGTTTATGGACAGAAGAACTGTCAAGTGTCAAATCTCAAATTCAAAGAAATTTGCTTATGGTAGACACAGGTAAGAAATATCACAGATTTGCTTAAAGTTAAATTCGATAAAGGACATTTCCATTATTGCATTACACAATATTTCATATCTGAATCAGTATAGTTTTTATTGCATTAAGACTGATTTATATCAGACGAACGAATGCTTCCACTCATGTAGAGAACTTATGCACGATTTAGAGCATTATTTTGTTATTCTGCTAGCATTCGATAGATTCTATGAAATATTCTTTATTATGTAAGTGACATTAGAATGTGCTATTATACCAGTTAACTAGAGCAGTCTTGTTTATTCGGACTCGCTCGGTGCTCGCTCCCTGATATTTTTTCAAAGTGGTGTTGTCATTACTAACAAGTAATGAGCATTCGTTCTGCTAAAGCCCGATTTACATCAAACGAGAAAATGCTTATTCCATCCCCAATCTAATAAATTCTCTTAGTGTAAACAGATCACAGACGTAGAGCATTCTGTCTTTGTTATGTCTGCATCCGCAAGATTCTATGGAATATTCTAAGAATGCCCGCATACTTGAAGTAAACGGAATAAGAGCGAGCGTCGCACGAACAATTGCATTGAGCGTTCTTGCTTGTACTTGTGTGCTCGCTCCCCGGAGCGATCTCTTCACAGCATTTTTACGTTCTAGCAGTAAGCATTCGTTCGGCTGATCTAAACATTGGTCCAAGAAAAGAGAATAGCAGTTTTTTTCAATTTGTTTTAAGTTTATAATGGAATTATATATTTTTTTAGTATATAATGTAATTATATATTTTTTTTATTTATAATTTATAATGTTAAAATATGTATAAAATACATTCTATATTTTTTTAATTGCCGCGTAAACGGTCTCATCAAACAGAATGAACTGATTGCTTTTTAAAATCTTCTAAATAATGGAAATTAATAAAACCTATATCGGTGGTGCTAAGTACCGCAAATATGAAAAAAATGGTTCAACTTGGAATGTCTGTATTTCGCCGTATCATTTGGATTTTAATATAATAATAATAACCTTTATTTTGGATAAAATTACATAGCTTGTGATTGCAATAAGATTATAACATTACTTAATCTTAGTAACAATAATTTAATTAATAATTTTACAAATTAAAAATGGCCTAACATTGTCTCCTAATAATTAAGGTTATTACCCTCTTGAGCCCTTGGTGTTTGAGTGTGTACCAACCCAGTGCTCCAGGCTCCTTAAAGGGATTTCGCCATTTATTGCTTAATGTTTTCAAAATACTGTTGTACGCATCCTTGTTGATTTAAAATTATGAATAAATATTATTTTTTACCAATACTTAAATTATTCAATACACACCGCTACAATATGTATTATTATTGACAATACCATATGCAATATGATATTGTCAATAATTATATTAACGTTCAATTCAATTCAATTCAATTCTTGTTTATGGCTTTTGTCTGCGCCAACTGGGCACAAGGTATTTCGCCAATGTCTTGTAGATGAAGAAGGCACGAAGGAGATTGATCGGTGAAACTAATGAAAAGTTAATTTTGAATTTGTACCAAGAAATAGTTGTTATTAGCTAGTTAGCTCTTTAACCTAAGGACACAGACAACACATGCATATATATCTTACACGGATATTTTTTGTACATTATACTTTAATTTTATTACTTACTATATATTTACATAAAAATCTACAATAAGGACTGAAAACAAACATTAAAAAACATTTAACACTCAAAGGACGGGGGACTTTGGGAGGAAGAATGGTGGGATTATGAAGGTTAACTCATGTTTCTTGGGACGTAAACTTTTACAGTTCCACTGTAGCAGGGTTATTGGGCCCATTTTGGAGTAGTTTAAAAAGTTGGCTTAAGTTTTTGGCAACGTTGGGCGGTAAGGGAATTTCACTACATGGAGCGACAATACTAAGTAGAAATTCGGAGATAAACTCAAGCATTTTACCTTGGGAGGGAGGGTTCTCAACATTGTTGTTGAGAGCGCATCCATTAGGAAGGGATGAGGAGTAATCACCGACAATAGTCTGAACAGCTTTTTTATCGTAGCCCTTTGCTAGAGGAGCTCGGGGACGAGGAGAGCGGAAAACTGTTTGCCGGTAGGAGGTTTTGGAGGAAGTTACATTAGTAGGAGTAAACATTTCTTTTGTTATCTCAGCATAGGACCTGCGGACAGGAGGAAACTGAGATGATGCTTCAATGTAAGATTTATTATTCTGAGACATGACCATTTTAATAGATTGCTGCCTGGAGAATTCTGGGCAGTCTTTATCAGTAGCAAAATGACTACCAGAGCAGTGTAAACATGTAGATAATTCCTTGATGACCAAACATGAGTCACCTGTATGGGGCTGAGCACATCTGTAGCATCTGGGCTTAGATCTGCAGATTGTTTTAATGTGGCCAAAACGGCAGCAGTTCTGGCACTGTATTGTTGGAAGTTTATATGTTTCAACTGGCAGTGAGGTGTGGTATGAATATACCTTAGCAGGAAGCATTTGCCCCCTGAAGGTTAGGACAACAGATTGGGTAGGCACCCAAGTGATGACACCCTCTGTGACAGATTTTCTGTTCAGTCGCCTTGATTTCAGAACCTCACCACAGCCAGGCGGGAGCTCTAGCGAATCAACAAGCTCGTCCATCGACCAGTCCACGGGAACTCCTTTCACCAGCCCCATTCTGGTTATGTTGTATGTGGGAATTATAGCTCTATATTTGCATAACTTCAAAACTGGACTAACCAGAAAGTTGTTGGCAGCTTGGGCAGAAGTAAACTCTACAGTAATTTTGTTGCGGCCTATATTTTTGACGCCGTCGTGGATAATTGAACCAATTTTGTGTTTGTGCAAGAATTGACCGAAATTTATAGCCCGTAATGACGCTCCAGAGGATGGGTCCTCCACTTCCCGTGAGACTTGGACGATAAAAGGCCCATTATCATCGTCAGAGTATGACTTGGCGCCTTCGGTGAAGGAAGGATGTATGTAAAGGCTTTGAACGGATGGGTTTACCTGAGTAGGATCAGTTATAGTTTTTTTGGCCGCATATACGTTGGTATCCTCTCCTTGTCGTTTGCGAGACGAGGCTGATGCCCCCGGGTCGGGCGGCTCAGGAGGTGTATCTAGATCCATTTTACTGGAAACACTATAACTACAGACACATAATAAATATTTAACCAACACCAAATACGGTTAGATTTATACGAATATCACCAATAACAACTATTTCTGCTGCTGTGTAAATTCACATAAAACACCGAAATTACACCGGAATCTCACTAACACGTGTGCACAAATTGACAGGCCAAGTTACAGTTCAATATAAACAACACCAAATCCTTTTCAAGACGAGTTTACAGTAAAATCAAAGAAAAATTTGAGAAAACCGCGTCCGCCATGTACGAAGTTTCCCGCCGAAAAAAAAAAACTATATTAACGTTATTCCGAACGAAATGCAACTGAGAAAATAATGTCAATGTCATTAAGGCTGCACGGTGATATACCCTTGCTTTTTCCTTTGGAAAGAAAAAAATAATTTTTTTTTTCTAAAAATAATTTAGTAATAATTATGGAGGGTAGAGGTAAGGAGAGTCATCTGTGTATATGAAAAAGTGTCGTCAAAATGTATTAAATTAGGATGGCGCCACATTTGCATCAGGGTAACTCTTAAAAGAAGCGCCAAATATAAATATTGTTAGAGTAGGCTTGAAAAATAAACAAGGAAGTATGGAGATACAAGGAAGTAAGGTTATATTTACCACAATATTTTGTACAACGTAAGTTGTTGAAATTTTCAATAATTAACTACTTTAGTCGATAATGACATTAAATTTTTTAACTCGGCATACTTCAATTCATCTACGATTGCTACATTCATACCATACCCTGTGCATCCACCAGCGCCATTGTGGAGGATTTTTGAACTGTTATTTAGCGCATACACTGGACACTTTTTCAACTTTTCTCCCATATAAGATGACTCTCCTTACCTCTACCCTCCATAGTAATAATAAAGAAAAAAATGTCAATGTCATCGACTGTCAAGTATCAATGTCATCATGACATTGACATCATGGCTGTCGTCAAATATTTCATATTATTTTAGAAGTCAATTGTATATCTTACCGGTCGGTAGTAAATTGTGATTTCGTATAACGCTTTTTAGGGCGTATTGTAGTGATATTTTACAGACCGGTATAAAAACCACCGCGCGTACATAAATGTAGTTTATATAGTACAGGGAAAGTAGGTAGTTAGTACTCTCGAATTGTGTCTTGTAACTCTGGAAGATGGGTGCTCATGTGTCTAGAAACGATTTCGAGTGGGTTCTCACGGAGGAGCCGCATGCGTCTCGCCGGAAAATCATCTTAGGTAGGTATATGACGTCACGTATTATTTACATAAAATTTGGTACTTGGCTGCTATGTTACGGAACGCATTACAATATCACTGCATTGATACTAAGTTGACTGGAGGGGTGACAGGTCCCTTCTTTATGACCACTTTTTTAGTCGTATTGTAGTTACTTTGCATTTTATTCTAAAATCTAATTTATGTGGGTTAAATGGTAATTAGACGATTGTTTATAAATATTTTAGAGACATTAAAATTCAGAAAGTTCCTTTGGTGAAGGCAACATTTTTTTTGCATACGAAAGTTTTTTTGCAAATATTATCTAACCAAAGGGGTAAAAGTGTTTGAATATCATACATAAAAGTTTTGATATTCCAACACTTTATTATGCGTTGAAATCTAAAGTTAGATTTGTAGTTTAAAGTAAAATACTTTAAGAATACTTTTTTCTAAAGAAATTAACCTTAACTCTAAAATCAACGCTTTTATGGGGAAACCTAATCCTTAATGGGAGAAAAGAATTCTACTTTTAGAAGTTAGAGGCATTCAAAACATAGTTAGATTTGTAGTTTAAAATAAAGTTACTTCCTGAAACTTAATCTTACTCAAAATAATGAAAGTTTGTATGGGCAATTTTACAAAGAAATTGCATATCAAAACATGCTTGCAACTGCTAGTTAAGAATTTTAAACTATTTTCAGATAAAATAATCTTTCAGTTATAAGTTTTCATCTTTTTGGCCCTACAAACAAATTTAAATTAACAAATGGTTCACCGCAAACTTTTCCCCTATTTTTTGAGCAAGATAGAACTACCTTGTAAGTTTTCATATTCTTTTTATTTTAATCATCTTGAGTATAATAACTAGCGCTCATTTAAATACAGGATAAGATTTAAATTAATAAGAGGTTACAGTATTTCGGGCAACCCCATTTTTGTAAAATAGGTTGTGATGATTCCAGTAATATATATACTCTGTTGAACCATAAATTAAAATCTAAATGTACATATTCCTTGAGAGAATATAAATGGAGATAATATAATTTTTTTAAGTCTAATAAGCAACCATTCTATCGAGAAGATTATTTTATTTGCATTTGTTTATTTCTATTGGTAGTTCCTATTCTAATATAGTAAGGAAACTTACTCTTTTTCACTGATTCTTTTTTTTATATATTGATTTGTTTAAATGTTTTTCAGTTAAAAGTTAGTTAGGATTATTCCCATGATGTCATGATTTACATACTTGGTGCTTTTTTTTATGTCAAGTATATTTACATGTCACTCACATGTCTTGTAAACAGTACAAATGATATGCTATTATTAGATTTTGGGTCAAATAATTTTCTAGCATTTCATATTTGTGTACTTCTGTCATTTCTGAATGCAGCCTGTCCAGTGGCAGCTGTTAAATTACAAAGCTGTGATGCATTCAGGCCTATTTCAAAATATACTTAAGCCCAGAGTTTACCCAAACACTGAAGTCCAAACAGCATCCATACAGTTCTGTTTTTTTATTTTATTATTTTTAACATTATGCTGTCATGACTGTGAAGGTCAGATTGTGCAACAATAGATGACTGTTCAACCACAAAACCACAGACTTTTTGCTAAATAGATACAAAAAAAATTATGTAATCTGATAATTTGTGTCAACAGCAAATTGAAATGCTAAGAAACATTTTTTTTCCATAAAAGTTTATGTTGTCATAAAAACAAAGATGAATCTTACTTCTATTATAAATGCGAAAGTTTGGATGGAAGTTGAAGAACTCAACCATGTCAGAACAGTTAGTCATATCTAGATGAAAATTGGCACAGCAATAGATTATAGTTTGGAATAGCACACAGGCTAATGTTTATCCTGGGAAAACTAATAGTTCCTGCAGGATTCTAAAAATTGAATAAACAAGGACAAAGTCACAGGCAAAAGCTCATTTTTTATAAAATAAGTTTTATGTACAGACTTCTAAATTATTATGTTGAATGTCTAACAATGGCTCTGGATGACTTGTCCTCTATCATTGATCGTCCACCTAGTAGGGGCTACTGTCTCAGCATTTTGGTATCTATTGTCTATTGATCATCATCCATCTCTAGGCGATCAAGGGAGTATCCAAAGAAGAACCAGAGTTACTGTTTTCGAATCACAATGTGGAAATTCTGGTGTAAATAGGTATCTAAACTAAACTAGCAAGCAACAGGAGAAATTGTCAAATCAGCAGTACTAGAGCTTTTTGACACAGAGCTTTCCCAGGAAAGTTCTACTGCTATGATTATATTGATTGGATAAAAGCACTTTATACACTATATATACCATGATATATTATGAAAACTAAGCTTAATTTGCTTACTCCGCGATGTCTCATCAATGTTTAATATTCAACATAAAAAGATCTTCGGCAATGTACTGTCTATGCTTGTTTCCGTTTGCCACCAGAGCATCCTCAGGGAATGTTAACTTTACAATGACAATTATTTTATTTAACAATTATTCATCTTCGGATCAGTTTGGTGTGGAGTATAAAGATTGAAGTGATTATAAATTACCCTAAACAGATTCCGATGCTTTTTGCGGACAATAGCAAATCAAGCTTCATTTTCATAATGATTATATCTGTTTCCGGTTGTTTGACAGTGGCCTTTGCAGGATATATTCCTTGCATTGCTATGAAATATTGTCTATTTATAAGCAATAGTTTTATACTTACAATCAGGCCATCTTCTTGGTATGCCTGTGTCAATACTTTATACTGAGAAAATCTGAACAAAATACTCCAATTGTTTTCTAATTCAGTTATGATGTATATATGGTTAAAGTAGCCATGCCTCATATTATGCCAAGAATGATTACCCAAGAAGTTTACATTAGTTTATGCTACATAGTATGTCATTTTTTGATATGTACAGTGGGGAGTTGTTTTGTTTACGTCTTTTCGTCATTATCACTACAAATTTTACCCTTCATCTACTTAGTCCATTACCCTAAAGTTTCACATGCAGATGACTTGTAACATCTCCAGTCTTCTCCATCCATTGAGCTGATCAACCATAAGTTTGGTTGCTGCTTGCTTTATACAATGTAAAACAGTGACCCCGTTAACCTGTCCAATGACTACTATTCGTTGATGAATAAATAAGAAAATCGATTTCAGTTAAAGTCTAAGTCAAATATTTCTTTATTCAAATAGGCACATAGATGGCACTTTTGATGCGTACATTACATGTAAAATATGACATAGGAGTGAGTTGATGGCGATAAATAAATTCGTCATCTTAAAACTAAAGCGACGAGGGTTCCAAACGCGCCCTGGTCTAAGAAGAAGCCCACAACAAACTTAGCCGGTTGTTATTTTTTTTGTTATCACCATCTCACATTGTCCTTTAAAAACTAATGAAAGAAGCAACCTGGTTAGAGCAATAACTTACACCCAAGCATTTATATCGTTGACGTAGCCCTTATACTATAATAGGACTTTTCTATAAGCTTACGTTTAAATTACAGTCAATTATGGTCGTTTTATGCAGTAGAAATAGGTACTTAATTGGATCAGCTGCTTCCATATTTCTAAATGCAGCTATTGAAACACCGAGGTGTAGAAAACTTCAATAATTTTAATTGTCTTGATATGGATGACAGATAAATAAATATACCGAGACAATTACACGCACTTCGCCATCTAGTCCCAAAGTAAGCATAGCTTGTTTTACGGGTACTAAGATAACTGATGAATAATTTTATGAATAATATACATATATACTTATAATATACAGATAACATACACAAACATTTTCCATTTGTGGGAATCTAACTCACTGTCTTTGACTCAGAAAACAGGATCACTGCGCACGTCGGCCGTTAAATATAAAGGGCTGGGGTTTTCGACTATAAAAATAGTCCTAACCAGACCAAAATCAATAGATTGCGGCTCAGGTCTCTTTTTTACTGGGCGAGACAGAAATAACTCAGCCCTCTACAATGTTTAAACGCTGAATGGAAGACTTTATCAATTATTAACACACGTTAGTGAAACAACCGGGATAGAAGACTGTTTAAAGTACATAGGCATGAGAAATGAACAGCGCCAATCTTAACTGAGAACTACTTAACAGAAAACGCTAATTCCTTTTATAAGAAAGCTATTTTTTGTAGGGAATTAACTCCGAACTTTGCTTTCCCTAAATCCTAATCAAACTAACTAACTACTAGACCAAAGAGGCGAAGCAACGAGGAGAAAATCAATACCGGATTGTTAAGTCACAATTGCTCAGAACGGCTTGTTAGAGTATGACTAAACGTTAAATTAACGGTTCATCACAAAGTGGGTACCTACCTACATAGTTCTAATTAAGGGAATTAGTAACATTTATTGAAAGACTAACGTGAGAACGCTTATTCCAGCTGTTAATTAGGCGCTAAGTTTTCGACAAACCTTTCATCCATCAGCACGCAGGGCCTAGTTCGAATCCCAGCACGCCCATTATGAAAATTAAACTTAATTTGCCATACTGGACGAAAAGCAGGAGATTCTGTATGGTTTAATTAATAATTTCTTCAATCATTATACTCGACACCAAACAGATCGTCAATCGCAATGTACCTTGTAATGAAGTCCCGTGAAGGAGTGATAAAGTGGAGTTGTTTTAAATGCTTCAATAAATTTGTCGTGTACACGGTTTCTGTACGTTCCGAATTTTATGAGCCCTTACCCAACATTATTGGACCCGACTGACCCGGGAATAGAACTGAGGATCATCTTGGCAGGATTAGAAATCATTGTCATCATTTTCCGTTGAATAATTTGTTCATCTAGTGATGATGATGATGATGATTTATTAAGTTACGTAAGTAGGCGACCTTGGCTATGTCATAATAATTATAATATCGGTCAGACCGTATCGATACGCGAATTTGGCGATTACTTGATAAGAGATAAGCGCGATCATCTGTTGTTTAACGTCCGAAACTAAAGATTTTGGATTATTGTCAATCTAATCCATAATCTTTAAATGACAGATTGTATTTAGTAGTGCTATCCTTATCTACAGGTTAGAGCACTTCTGGATTTCATTTATACTGAAAATTTTAATGGGGAAATCTAAGATCTATTAACTCTTAAACTACTCAGCAGATTGCAATAATTCTTGTACCATTAGAAAGTATCACATGGTATTATTTTGTTTCAGTAATTAGAAGCTTGAAATGATATTAGTTATAAAGCAATCCAAAAGAAAACTAGCCATCGCGTTATTTGATGGCATTGTCGTCAAGCGAGAATGTTCTAGATCAATTGAAAGCAGCGCAACATTAAATTAATAACATTATCGCGTTGTTGCTTTCCTCCAATTTCAGTATTTATAGGTAGGTACTATTTTTTAACAATGTATTTCCACTGGTCAGATTATGATATAACTATAGTACCTACTAGTGGCGTGCACTGTATATATGTACAAATGCACTGCCTACCCTAAATATTTTATACAACTTGTATAGAAGGAGATCTTTCCCATTTTATGCTAACTTTCTGCCTTATGCATACCCTTGTTAAAACCCTAATGAACGCCATCCACCTACCCGGGATACCTCGCATTGCATCGGCAATAAACAAGGCAACATTAAGCAGGGCCTGCAAGGAACTCGTCCTGCAACATGCAGCTCTGTATCCATCAACCTGAGGCGTGGGTCTTTTAATAATTATAGGGTCGTACGGTGATACACCTTTGCCTTTTCCCTCTGGGAAAAAATAAAGAAAAAAAAAATTGTCTCTTAATTCTAAAATACCTAACTGCCGCATTTTGGATTCAATTCAAAATGCGGCAAGTTAGAAATCCTAGACAAGAATATATTACCGTCTTTCCGTTCGTATGGTCCATTCTTCAACAGATGCTGATTTTATTTCGGCTACTTCACAGACTTCCTTCTGCCAGAGGTTGCCTGTAAGAGATTGCTTGCAGCAATAAGGCCGCCTTTGCATGCCTGCAATTTTTGTTCTTTTGTATTTTTTTTTTTTTTTTTATATTTATAGACGAGCGCTTGACTGCAATCACACCTGATAGTAAGCGATGATGCAGCCTAAGGTGGAGCGCGCTTGCCTAGAAGATGCCTATTCACTCTTGATTTGAAGGTACTAATGTTGTAAGAACTGGGGAAAATGGAAGCTGCCAGATCCTAGCGGTGCGAATTAGAAACGAAGATGCGAAGCGCTTCGTACGCGTCCGCGGTATATCTACCACGTAGGGATGCAGATCCTTCCGACATCCGAAAAACGGTATATTTTTAATTTTGTGTATGTTTTGATGTTTGTGTGAAATAAAGTATTGCACGCCTCATAAGCGAAGCGTTGAGGTTGTGCTCTACTCTCGACATTTCAAAAAAAGCAGTTTTCTCGAAACTGAAATTGATTTTTTGTTATTTATATTGCACTTACAGGTTAATTTGAGTACACTAATAATCATCGTCAAATAATTTGTCAGGCACATAAAATACATTTCAATAACAATTTTTTTGTTTAACATAGTAAATAATAACATTAAACATAATCTTTTCTGGACGTCCGTGTATGGACGGGTGTATGTGGCATCAAAATTGGTCGAAAAAATGATCGTATCGGAATAATTTTTTTTTAATTATCTAAAGTAACACACGACATAATTTCTTAGTTAATATGAGCGTTCAATTCACTGTCGTTAAATTTTCATGTAATTATTGTAGCTAATATTAATTGTAACTTTCAATGTGCAATCATTATGACATTCCCGTGTCTTGTTTACAAAAAATGAATAATAATTAATATGAAAAAAAAAAATTGTAATGAGCATCGAAAGTTTCAGTTAAAAAAAATTCAATTTTATTGTGAAAAAAATTAGATTATGAGGCGTGCACTTTTGGATTTTCCAAATTTTTGTACTTCTTCTTCACAGATTATGAATGTTCAAAAATTAGCCTAGCGTCCAGCGGCTTTACCCGCTTTAATTTAGATTATGTAGGAATATCGGAAAAATATTTTCTATTTCTATTAAAGGAACACAAAAGCTGCTATTGTGACTTTTAACAATGATAGTGACATAATATTGTTTGCTTGATATGAGAACTTCAGTCACATAGTACACAGAATTAAGAATAAACAAAACCCTCACTACCCTAAAAAATTATATCACGAATATAAAGATTACTTTAATAGTACAAATAAGATTATTTTTTCTATTTTCTGCCAAGTTTCTGATTTATGCCTACCCTGGTCTAAAATCTTGTGCACGCTACTGTGTAGCATGCTTATTAAAAGACCAGCATGGCAGTTTAGCCTTAATGCTTGATGGAGTTTATGAAAATTAAGCTTAATTCGCTATAGTCCGCGATAAGCAGGAGAATCTGTATGGTGTAATTTATAATTTCTTCAATCCTTTTACTCACACCAAACAGATCTTCGGCAATGTACCATCTACGCACGTTTCGCTCCGAAACCGGAACATACTCAGGAGACATTGACTTTACAATGAAAGTCAAAACTTAAATTACACCACCACGATCCATAAAACTGGGTCGTAGTCGTTTTATTGTTCGTGGTCACGACGGGTCTACGATCCATGCAACTGGCTCGAAATATCGACAAATCCAAAAATATTATCGTGTTATGTACCCGTTGAACTATTTTTAAGAAATGTTGATAAACCACGAAAATCTTATTTTAAAATCTTTAATTATATTACACCATGCAGATTCTCCTGCTTTTCGCGGAGTACCTATAGCAAATTAAGCTTAATTTTCATAAATAAGGATTTTCGCAAAGTAACGCCTGCTTCTATTCAATAGGAGTTAAAATATCTTCCTTCCTTTCCAGAGAAATATCCAGAGATCAAGAAGCTCTACGGCTACGACCCAATGTTCAAATGGGTGGTATTGCTGATGGTGCTAACGCAGTTCGCAATGCTGCCAATAGTCCAGCATATGAGCTGGCCAGTGCTTCTGGTAGTTGCTTACTGCTTCGGCGGAGTTATTAACCACTCTCTTATGTTGGGTAGGTATTTATTTTTTCTTAATTCTTTACATAATATTTTTTGCACGCCTCACAAGCAACGCGTTGATGTGGGTATTACTGTCAGTTTACGCACACCGAGTGATTCTACAACTTAAAATGTCACTTTTTTTTTCTCTTTATTGCTTTTATAAGTGTATAAGCGTACCCAGCCCGCTTCGCCGGGCTAGATTTTGCTTTATTTTATTTAAACAATAAACTTACATTATTAAATTTTTAATTTAAGTCCCCTAATATATTAAATCATTTATTTCTCTCTTTATTCATTCTCTTCCATTCTCTTCTCGAGCGGGTGAAGATCATTATCTACACCCATCTACACCCAACAATGGAATATCATCATAGTTAATAAAAGCTGTATTTGTCAGTTTGACAGTTCAAAAATAGGAGTGCTCCGATCTTCACCAACTTTACAGGATTACTCGCCAGGTCAATCCGGAGATTCCCTAAAAGTTTCATTGAAATCGGTGCAGCCATATCGGAACCTATACGGAACATACCCACACACTTTCTCTTTTATATATATACATAGATAGATTGCTTTTTTAAGTGAATATAAATAGACAAACGTTGAGAAAAAACACTATTTTTAACACTCATGATATTTTTAAATCTCTTTTTATTATTTAAACGAATTAAAAAATTGTTTAAAAAAGTTCTGTCTTGGACGTCCGTGTGTCTGGATGTGCGGATCCCGTATCTTGTGGTCACGATAACGAGCGAAAGTAGCTTATCGAGTTGTTTTTTTTTTATAGGCTTCAGTATTTTGAGGAATAGAAGCCTATTACTTTTCACGGTATAATTAGATGTAGTTTAATTATTATTTACAAATAATCTCAATTTTATTGTAATGAGTGCACGCAAAAAAAAAACTTTTTATTCGACTACAAGTTTGCCCTCGGCTGCAATCTTACATGCGATGATGCAGTCTAAGATCGTAGCGGGCTAACCTGCTAGGGAGTATGGTAGCTTTAACCCTAATCGGTATTTACACGACATCGCACCGGACATCTCGAACCCAACAGGTGGGCCTTGCGCTTGGTGTTTTTTTTTATTTGTATAATTATCGGCTATTTAGAACCGACTTCAAGCTCTGCTATCTCGATGCAAGATGGTAGAGAGGGCATAGGATTAAATGATTGAATCGGCTCGTTATTCATACATTACACTCGAATCACTGATAAAATACTCGTAACTTATCGCTAAGTAGAAACACAATAGCCAAACAAGTTTATTGCAACAAGTGTAAACGATAAGATAATGCCATAGGTACCTAATTTACTAGTTTATTATTGGGGATTAAGAACTTTTACATGTTATGTTATGATGTATTAATGTTTTTAGCCGACTTAAAAAAAAAGGAAGATTTTTTATGTATGTTACCTGATTACTCGAAGACGCACCGATTTAAAAATTCTTTTTTGTTTTTAAGGGCTTACTTTCCAGTTGGTCCTTTTTACATTTTATCGAAATCGGTCGAACTGTTATTAAAAAATCAACAATAATGTAACATAGCAAAATAGAAAATTTTTGCCTATAAAGTTTATTATTTGGCGTGCACTGAGAAAAGTATTGATGATACATAAAAGATATGTACTACATGATTAAAGTACTCATTGTTACCTACAAAAAAGTCCTCGAGGGAATATATCTAACTATAACATGTAGGTCACAATAATAGCGTTTGGGTTCTAAAATTTAAATTGATCGCCGTAGAAGCAAGTATATTTTGCTTTTTGATATCTGGGCGTGTGTTAAAGTCGTTTTTTTTTTTTTATAAATTCTGTTATTAGGGTTCCGTATCCGAAGGTTGATAGCGAAGCGGTGAAAGGACAAAATGTATTATATCCCCTCCCAGTTTCAGTCCCTTAGCGAACATGGGCGCACGGGTGGAAATAATACCCAAACAATATACCTACCTACTTATAATGTCAAACGCGTGCTAACCAGTGGTATGATATAAAATGAAGAAAATCTCCAGTACAACTGATAAAAAACATAAGGATAGGCATTGTACGAGTAAGTGTTATAAAAGCCTACTCTTAAGTATTTTCAACTCTTACTGGAGATTTTCTGCATTTTATGCCACCTGCATACCCTGTGCATACCCTTTTTGCAAGCCACTGGTGCTAACTTCTTCTTTCCTCTGTTGCCATGCTTTAGCAAGTAGACAAGTAAATTGTTAACACTTTATACATAAAGGAAAACTAAAAAAAATTATGTGATAAAAGGCTCATGGCATGTTTTTCTCAGCTTCGACAAATCGTAGATTCAATCCAGTAGCATTTTTTGTGATCAATTTTGTCAAATGACTCATCGTGTCTATACTTTTAGCCCAGAGACAATAACATCTCACTGAGTGTGTAGGTATCGAATAAAAGCAACAGTTTTTCACGCTTTCTTGTTTACGACAACAAACAAAATTTACGATAAGGATTTCGATTAGATTGCGCCTGCCGAAGCGGAATTTTTATGAATGGCGACCGATTTGGCAATATTTTTGGTTACTTCATCGTATCATCATCGGCCACGAAGTCAACTGCTGGACATAGGTCTTTTGTGGGTATTTTCAAAATATACGAACTTGGGCGCCGTGTGTCCAGCGGCTCCCAGCTACACGTTTGATGTCGTCTGTCCACCTCGTTGGGGGCCGACCCCAGGCAATAATATCCAAATAATATTGTGTAATAATAAACGGGGCTAAACTTCTCCCATTCCATGTTCTCGTACTTTAGCAGGAGGACATGTTAATGATATCCCTTATAAGGTGATATAATCGGGGGATATAACTTTTATCTTCTGCCTGTGATAACCCTGAAGGTGATCATTTTATACCTTGTTTTATCCCTTGTTTGGATACAATCATCATATCAACCCATTCCCGGCCCACTACGGTCTTTAGCTACACGGCACGGGTCTCCTTCCACAGTGAGAAGGGGTTAAGGCCGTAGTCCACCACGCTAGCACATTGCGGATTGGTAGACTTCACACACCTTTGAGAACATTATGGAGAACTCTCAGGTATGCAGGTTTCCTCACGATGTTTTCCTTCAAAGTTGAAGCAAGTGATATTTTTATTGCTTAAAACGCACATAACTTATAAAAGGTACAGGTGGGGCCGGGATCCGAACTCGTTCCCACGAAATTGAAGTCGAAGTCCTACCCACTGGGCTATCACTATTTACATAAGCATTATATGATAAAGTATGTATAGAATCTAGTGCATCGGTACGATTTAAATACCAATTGAGATCAATAATTACAATAGAGCTCGGACATGCGATTTAACGTTCCGAATGCCGCATAGAAAAGTCGATTACAAATGTTAACATAGTATACGTCATAGAACTCACACAAACATTTGTTTATAAACATGTGTGTTTATTCGCGGTCGATTCACTTTCTCAGCACTGATAAGACATTCTATTAATTAACCATTAGAAATAATATATTAGGTTGGGAGAAAAGTTTATTCGCGTTCATTTAAGAAATTTCTATTTTATTTTTTTTATAGTTTATTTATATTTAACTAGAGTACGTAGGTACCATTTTGTTCGATAACTTTTTGCAATCTTGTAGGCAGGGACATAATCCCATTGCTATAGAAATTTTGGGGCTTCTGATCAAAAAACCGCGACATGTAGTTTTGGCAGTCCTCTCGTGATATCAACCTAAGCCTACAGAATTCTGAGGAGACCGGAACAGATGGAAATCTGAAGATGCAAGTTCAGGAATATACGGCGGATTCATTAACACCTCTCAGCCAAATTCTCGTTATTTTTGCTGAGTGGCTAAAGAGGTGTGAGGTCTATCGCTATCATGATGAAAATACACCCCTTCTGTTAATTAATTCCGACCGCTTTCTGTCAACTTCTTGCTTTAATCTCATCAGTAGAGTTCAGAATGAATAATGCCCTTCCAATCCCACCACACACACAGCATCACCTTGTTGCGAGTTAACTCGGGTTTCGCCACCGTCTGTGAAGCCTGACCGGCCTTTGACCACGACCTTTTTCGCACGTACATGTTCCACTTCTCATCGAAAGGTATCAGCTTCTTCAAAAATGGTTCGGTTTCATTACGTCGTAATAAAGAATCAAAAATGAGTTCACGGTTCATTAGGTTTCTTTCAGTGAGCTCGTGAGGGTAAAAATTATAGGTACCCAAATATCCAGCTTTTTTGTGTACCCAGTTTATTTCAAATGCGCCAAAACTGTTTTGTGGCCAATTCCCAGTTCTTCAGCTACGTTGTAACTACTGATATGCCGATGATGCTCCACTTTTTCAAAAAGGGCTTCGATTTTATCCGTAATAGGGGGACCAGAGCGAGGTGCATCTTTGACATCAAAATTTCGGATTAAAAACGCCTAAACCAAATTTGTGCTACTCTCACAGACCTTGCACTAGGTCCATAACCATAGCAAATTTTTTTCGCGGCTTGCGTTGCATTTTTACCCTTTTTGTAGTAAAATTTAAAATGTATCGAATTTCTTAATTAGATTCACTCATCTTCATAGTACGAAAAACAAATAAAAATCACATATTTATCTACTTTTACTTTTAAATTATTTTCTTGAAAATTTAATCTTTTAATGATACCAAAGAGATTTATTACAAGCTCATATATACTTTAATGCGAAAAGACTTTTTCCCCTACCTGTTGTTTATCAATAGTATTCGTATGTATGTTCTAAATAGTGTACCCCACCTCTTTGTTTTTCTTTTTAATTTTCCTAACCCTAAGGTCGCCTGGTAGAGATCGATACTTAGCGATAAGGCCACCTATTGTATCTTGCTTCATTTTTGAAGTGTTCGTTCTTTTTTTATGTTTTATGTATATAAATAAATAAATAATAAACATTTCCAATACGATTTGTTTAAAATAAACGATTATTTTATTTTTCGCAGCAATCCACGAAATTGCGCACAACTTAGCGTTCGGGCACAATCGGCCGCTGCACAACCGTCTGTTCGGCTTCTTCGCGAACCTGCCCATCGGTATACCTATCTCTATCAGCTTCAAGAAGTACCACTTGGAACACCATAGAGTAAGTTTACTTATACTTTAGTATACCATATCTACAGTGGCGTGCACTTCAAACATAGACAAAGCATTGCCTACCCTTAAAAAAATTAAACAACTTGTATTAAACGGGACTATTTCTATTTTATAATTTCCTGCATCATGTAGAACCCCTGTTCACGCCACTGTAACTCTAACGTGAGCTTACGTCCCATTTTCAAGCTGTTTGTCTCGCGTGAGTAGTCGTCGCGTACGCGCGTCGCCGCGGGATAAAAGGTCATTTTGATTACCAGAACTTATTAATTCTCCTACCCTTATTACACATAAAAAATTTAATGTCAGAGTCAAATGGAACTATGCTAATTGCTTTAAAGAAGCAATTGCATTAAAGCCTAAATTTGCGTCGCATCAACAGCGCGTAAATAATTTACTCTGCTTCTAAAGGTCATATTATGTTAAATTGTTTTGAACCTTCCTCTAGAGTTTTCAGAACATGGTTGCTAAATATCGGGTATGCATATTATGCTTATATTTGGTTGTTTCCAACGCACAGAACTTTGAAATGTAAGAGGTTCGTGTCGGATACGAAATCTGCCCGACTTTAAGGCTGGAGTCCTAGTAACTGGGCTATCACCGCTATAAAAAGATATAAAGTTATTTCGAATATCCAATTAAATTTTCAAGCAATCCTAACACCTAATATCATTTCGGCAAGGTAATAAAACAATGTTATCGACACCATTTACAAGCGAAATAAAACTTATACAAGTAGATAGATAATATTAGATATACATAGCAGAAAACTTTAGTTATTTATTATCTAGGAGAAGCGGTTAAGTTTACGTGTCGAGTACTTATATTGTATATGTACCTAATGGGAAAATACTCGTGATAACTATTTTAGGTATTTTTCTAGTGCTCATGAATCACGTTGAAGTGTAATAAGTATTTTTGTATTTAGTGCTCATGAATGACACGCACTATGATTTTGATCTTCCATTCTTAATTATTGTTGTGAAAGAGCACGTCTCATCAATGTAAATTGTTGATGTTGGAAAAGAGCAACTGCTGAGTTTCTTGCCGGTTTATGCTCGGTAGAATCTGCTTTCCGAACCGGCGTTAGAGTCACTACACAGAAAGATTTAACGCTTCAAAAGTGCTTTCATATTAGGCCTACTTGAAATAAATGACTTTTTAAAAAAAACAACACACTTTTGCATATAAAATGTTAAAGTATGAATGAATGGACGGCCCCTAATTGCTAAAACTTTTGGAAAACGGTTGAATTTAAAGTGGTGTTTAAGTTATTTAGTGTGTGTTTAAGTCTTATATTTGTATGTTTGTAGTACCAGGGCGACGAGGTGATAGACGTCGATCTTCCCACGTTGGTGGAAGCGAAGCTGTTCTGTACAACGGGCGGCAAGCTTGTATGGTTGATACTGCAGCCGTTGTTCTACTCACTTCGACCGCTCGTGGTTAGGCCGAAGCCACCTAATCCTTTGGAGGTCGTTAATCTCATCATACAACTGTTCTTTGATGCAATAGTTGTAAAGCTTTTTGGTAAGTAGCCCATATACTTCTAATCTTTTATAGTTTTACCCTAATATATTTGCTATGTTTTAACAGTTTATGTGTAGGTATCCCACTTCTGATTTTGGCCATTATAAATAAATAAATAAATATACTACGACAATACACACATCGTCATCTAGCCCCAAAGTAAGCTTAGCTTGTGTTATGGGTACTAAGACGACTGATGAATATTTTTATGAATAATATACTTAAATACTTAGAATATATGTTTAAACACCCAGACACTGAAAAATATTCACGCTCATCACACAAACATTTTCCAGTTGTGGGAATCGAACCCACGGCCTTGGACTCAGAAAGCAGGGTCGCTGCAAACTGCGCCAATCGGCCGTCAAATGAAACGTCAACATTATGAGAGCCATATTTTGCTGGAAACTCATCGAGCGATCATTTGGAGCGAAATGTCATACTTCTATAAATGTCGGAGCGAGTGAAGAATCTATCAACGTGTAATAAATTTGACAAATGCATTAGTATATTTCGTAAGGAATCACATTGTCAAAATATTAAACCAAAAGAAGCATATTAATTTTTGCCACAAACAAATTCAGAACATTCTAATTGTTAACTTATGACAAACCTATTAAAGATAAAAGACCGACACGCGCATAATACCAATGCTACGCAACGCGTTTAGGGCTGTATCTGATAAATTTCAGTAAAAACGATGGCAGTAGTTTACTCAAACTATTAAGTTTTCAGTTTCACAGTTAAGTCTCAGAGTCAGTTCATAAAGTACCTCTAAAGCCTGTGAAATATTATCCCGGTTTTCATTCACACGTTGTATACGCTTGGCCTTTTTTGATAATCAAAATGATAATCTATTCGACCTTTCGCCGTGACACCATTGGGTATGTTCGTGTCACGAATCCAGTTTATCGGATCTGACGGCTTCCAAATGAAGATCCTCAATGTGTACATTCCAGGATATACCTATGATATTGAAAGGGAGAAAAATATCCTTCCGTGGGTGGTGATATTTTTAAAGTCAGTTTTGTGTTTGTTTTCTGATGTCTAATTAGATTCTGTTGAATCAGTTATCCTTTGCTTCCTCAATGTACCGTAAAGCTGTATTATTTTTTTCATTAATTTCCGTTCTGCCATTCGTTCTGTAACTTATTTTATTATTTGTCGCAGGTTGGAAGGTACTTGGTTACCTACTTTTTGGGTCTTTTCTATCTATGGGAGTTCATCCTGTAGCAGGTAAATATATAATTATATTCTGTATTGTAACATTGTATTCAATAGGTTGACTTCGGGGATCGCCTAACGCCTTGGGGAGTGTGGATTAATCATAATCTAATTAACTTAATACTAAAAGTAGTTCAACACATTCTTTCCTCGTTTGCTTCATCAAATGTAGTACAGACCGTACGACATTATAAAAACTATTTTCAAAAAACCGATTTTATCTGACTATAAACTTTGTATAATTATCTGCAAAATAAAAAAAAAATGGGCATCAGAAAAGACAGTAAATCTATAGAGATCTAGACTCAAGAATGAATCAAGGTCAACAATCGGAGAAATGGGTTTCGGTTTATATGGCGTACTTATGTAAGTATTTTCAGTATCTACGCTTAGTATAAGATTTGCATGACACCAATTGAAACAGTAACGACAAAGCAAAATGGACCTGATGGTAATCGTGTTCGCGTTGCCAATTCTGTCATACAGTTTTTGACGTGACAACGTCTTATAATTCGATGGTGCCGGCTGCACGCACGCACGCATGACGTATGCGGCGTTACCTCGCTCTGAGGCGTTCCATTCAAGGCTTGAAGTGCAAGCGAGAGCGCGGAACGAGCGACAAAGAGGCACAGTCGGCCTCCGCGTTCGACATTGTCTCTCTCCTACTTGAGTGAGCGATGCGTCCGCGTGGACAGCTTCCATACAATAATACATTTACATGTTTTCGGCAAGGATGAAGTGCAGTGAAAAGTGAATGTGGTGTCAATTGTTTATAGCAACGATAATATCTATCAAACAAATAAAATTAAAATTTTCTATTGAAAAATGCAACCATTCCATCAGTATTTTCTTACGACGTTGTCACGTTCAACTATCGTCAGTAAGCAGACTTTACAGACAACCAATTTTTATTTTATTTCGCCAAAAGCCCTTACCGCTTGGACGAATTTGAGCTTTAAAACAAGTATACAAATTCCATTTTACTCTGATATTACAGAATGTCAACTATCGAAACCGATCATCGATTCAGAGCGTGCAAATCGGATACTTATGCCCTTTTTCACTAACGAAGAACAAGGCTATGCCTGTCACGGCTAATCTGATGAGATTCATAGGTATATATCAACCGTAACTGGCTTAATAAGGTTGGCAACCCCTGGCTTATATCATTTGGCATTCTATTTAGGCGATGTCTAGGTTTAGTGAAAACGGGCATCAGAGTAGGGTTGCGATTTAGACATAAAAGAAATCGTATCCAAATAATATGATGCTTTCAGGCCATTTCATATCCGAGCACTACATGTTCCGGAAAGGCTTCGAAACATACTCCTACTACGGGCCGCTTAATTGGATCACCTTCAACGTGGGATACCACAACGAGCATCACGATTTCCCCGCAGTACCCGGGAGTCGACTTCCAGAGGTGAGTTCTGATCGCTATTAGAGTAGTTTTTGTAGTACATGTTCTGAAAGGCTTAGCTAGATACTCCCTTCTGGAACAACCTTAACTTGTTGCCAAGTCAACTTCTTGAGGTGAGTATTTATTGCTATTAGTTGGGTCGCTTCATAACCTAGCACAACATATTCCAAAAGGCTCCGTGACATTCTCTCCTCTGGAACAACCATAACCTATTGCCAAGTCAACTTCTTAAGGTGAGTATTTATTACTATTAGTTGAGTCGCTTCATATCGTAGCACTACATGTTCCAAAAGGCTTCGTGACATTCTCTCCTCCCGAACAACCATAACTTGTTGCCAAGTTAACTTCTTGAGGTGAGCATTTATTGCTCTTAGTTTAGTCGCGCAACATGTTCCAAAAGATTTCATGACATTCTCTCCTCTCGAAAAACTATAACTTGTTGCCAAGTCAACTTTTTGAGGTGAGTATTTATTGCTGTTAGTTTAGTCGCACAACGTGTTCCAAAAGGCTTCGTGACATTCTCTCCCCTGGAACAGCCGTAACTTGATGCCAAAGTCAAATATCCTAGCACTAAATATTTCAAAATGCTTCGTGTCATTCTGTCTTCTGTCAACCATAACCTATGTAATTAAGCTTAATTTGCTGTACTCTGCGAAAGACAGGAGAATCTGTATCGAGTAATTTATAATTTCTCCAATCTTTATACTCCACCTCACAAATCTTCGGCAATGTACCCTCTACGCACGTTCCGCTCCGACATCCGAAGAATTCTCAGGCAAAATTGGCTTTATAATAAATAACTGTTAAATGACTTTAACAATTATTCATTCTTAAGTCAACTTCTCCTCAAACAGACAGGCCCACTTTTGTGCATTGTATTTAAAACATTTTTTGTGCTATGTTACACCCTCAAAAATATGCCGTGAACTAAAGCAACAAGTATGTTTGTTTTCAAGTTTGTCATATAAATGTTGTATGAACCCCACATAACGTGGGATAAAGGTAAGAAGAAAAAGAACATTTTTGCACACTTGGGCTTAAATATTACAATGTCATGGTTTATCGGCCACAGATAAGGTATGTCTACGAGTGGTCTGCATTACTTTCGAGATACTTAGAGCTCGCTTCCATAGCACTTGAAAGTGTCCAGATAGTATCCTATCTTATGAATGCGAAAGTGTGTTTGTTAGTCGGTCTTTTACACCCTAACTAAGCAACCAACGGAATTGATATAGAAATATAGTTGAAAGGCAGGAGAGTAACTTAGAGTACCTATAGCTACTTTTGGTCTGAAAAACATCAAATTCTCGAGGTTGGTTCACGGAATTTGTGTTTTTACACAAAATATCCTCCTTCCTTCTACGCCGCGATGAAATAGTAATTACTAGTTTAGTACTAGTACTATTTTTATTTTATAGCAACTACGTGAACAAACTTATACACCTGGGGTAAAACCGCGGAATGCAGCTAGTTATAAGTAAATAGAGGTTTCGACTGTTTGAATGGGTGTACTGAACGTAGGTAAACGTGGAAAGTATTTTTTTTATGAACACGGTAAGGTATTATTGTTTCAAATTCGTCACATAAAATTACGTAGTGATAACCATAAAATTACACGATGAGGAATTATTGCATTCTTAACAAAAACTCTACATTGCGTCACATTAAATTACGCAGTGACAACCATAACAGCAGCTTTGTGCACATTTTAAAGCCAAATTACTACCTATACATACATTAGGTACACAGATTAGTTAACAGAGAAAAAACAATTTTAATAGGACAGGAACAACACAGCCATTTTCCTCATTGTCAATGAAGGTATATTATCGGTTGTATTAGTTATACTTCCAGGTAAACAGTTGTTTAGTCTGTTATCTTTTATTTGTTTATTGCACGCTTATCTTTATCTATTGCGTGTTAATACACCTTCACCATTGATAACCAAGTATATTACTCACCATAAGTACCTACGTGATGCCATATTCATTGAAAGACTATTTTTTTAAAGTCTGTCTGTTTGAATCGGATTTTTTTGTTAAACCCGCGGGAATCGATTTGTTTTCAGGAGATAAAGATTACTTCGAAGCATTCCGCTACGCTTTGGTCTCTAAACAAAGACAACAAAAGACAAGCGTTGCTCTGTTTAAGGCAATGGTTCCCACTTACCCTGCTTTCTGAGTCCAAGGCCGTGGGCTCGATTCCCACAACTGGACAATGTTTGTGTGATGAACATGAATGTTTTTCAATGTCTGTGTATTTATCTGTATATTATAATTATTAAGTATATTGTTCATAAAAATATTCATCAGTTATCTTAGTTTCCATAACACATGCTACTCTTGCTTTGGGACTGGATGACGATGCGTATGTATTGTCTAAGTAAAAAAAAACAAAAACCTTTATAAAAATGATGGAATGATTATTTTTAGTTTAAAAGTAACATATTACTCATACGTTATTTATTGTTTTTCTCAGGTGAGACGCATAGCCCCAGAGTTCTACGACAATCTGCCCCAGCACCACAGTTGGTCGTCTGTTTTGTACGACTTCGTAATGGATCCCGAAATAGGGCCATACGCTAGGATTAAACGCAAACACGCTGGGTTGAAAACTTAAGAAAATAGTATCCCGGGCACACCTTCAGCTTCTTCATCACGCTACGCGACGCATGTTGAGACAAATCAAATCGGCACAAGTTAATTATTGATAGAACAGAGACGGAGAATGAGCCTTTTGTGTCCTACTACGTACTTGAAGTGTCCGTTCTTTTTTATGTTTTTCTAAACTTTATGTGGCATACAAATAAAGAAATAAATCAATAAATAATGCGTTTTAAATGCATTTATATTTATTACATTTTATGTAAACTCGTTGCAATTTTGTCTGTATATCGGTATACTACAAGACGTATATCAGAGAGCGCTCACTTACTTTAACCTTGATATATAAGGCTATTGTCGTTTCCAGCGCATGTGCATTAAACCCTAAAAAAAAATTCGATATGATTTGACTCAACAAACATTGCGTCGCGTGGCCATGGCGTGGGATTGTTCCGGCTGTAAACTTATTGCACTTCACACTACGCACCGCAAGCAACGAATAGTCCGTACTGGCATACAGTGGCGTGCATAGGATTTTTGACCAGGGTACGCATAAAGAAGGTTAATGGCATAAAATCCTGCCCTTTTATGAGTTACACAATTTTTTTAGGGTAGGCAGCGCTTTTGTACATGTATGATGTGCACGTCACTGCTAACATATATATAATGACGTCATTCAGCAAATGCCTATAACAGTGTGCCCCTAATCACCACCCTTGGCAGTGGTTTAGTTTATTAGGGCGCTGCTGACCGTTCTCCGTTCCAATCCCTTAATCGCCTCGTGCGACGTCCGCGGGGAGAGGTTAATGACGTCATTCGTAAACTGCAGATGACGCATTGCAATCTGCAGTGTCAACAATACCTTGTTCCCATATTTAAGATTCAGCGTTTTTATAATATACATATTGATCCGGTGATCTTCGTACCAACTAAAGAACGTAGATATGAAAACATCGGAAATTATATGTTTTACTGTCTTTAGATTGTGCCACAATAAAAATAAAATTCAAAATGTTGAGTATCCCAATTCAATATGTTCCTATATTTCAAAAAGCCTTGGAAAATAATAGAGGACGCCTCATTTGCGCGCGCGGGTAGACGAGGGGTGGTGACAACTGTATGTATCGTCCCTCTTCACCCGGCATTTATTTCCCTAGATCATATGATCTAATTAAAAAAAAATAGAACACTACTATAAATACCTACGTTGCTTGCGGCGCACGCTATATGTGCGATCACTATTATAATATTGTATTTCGTATGACTTTAACTTTGGGATCTGAAATTGGAGATCCTGTTTAGGGAGGAGTTGAATGTAAGTTACATTATTTTTTATTAAGAATTATATTTTGTTTTTTAATTTTAAAGTGGTGAAACATCTCTTCCACACAAATCTCTAAACGAAACCAAATTGGCAAGTCAAGTAGTGCATTCCCTTCATTGTTTTCCTTCCGGATAAGGATACTACTATTTTTACACTTGTCAGTTTAGTTTTGTTTAGACATTTGTGTAAAACAGAATTTGCTCCATATAACCTAGGTTACAGTATAGATTTTTTCTAAATGGTATATTACTATGGTATTTTTTATATAAAATTTAAAATTGGTTTCATTTATAATAGTTAAAATCTTAATACAATACAAAAAAAAGCAAATCAGAGAAAATATAAAACATTTAAAATACTGAATTTATGTACTATATTGTTTTGTCTACTAATGTATAAAAACACTTATTTACGGGTAAATGAATATTAATTATTTGAAGGGTAATAGAAGCAAAAGTTAGACAGTCAGACTCAATTTTGTTAGTAATTTTTCTTCAGTCACAAGTACTTTAGGTTATTGCCTCAGGACCTCGTGCCCATATCGGTCTTGGTGGAGAAAGTTCTGTTGAACTCAGAACATAGCAAGCTTTTTTTCTCTCCCCTCGCTCAAGTTATAGAAACACCCCGTTTATCTAACTCAAAATTTTTGGTTTTTTTTTTTTAAATTAATTCAGCGGAAGGCTGATGATGTCTACATATTAGCTACTTTAAACATTTGATATATTATATATAAGCGTTATTTAAAACTGCGATATATATACCGGTTTGCTAGTATACCGGCAATCGATATTTTAACCGGCCGCTTACCAAAAGTTACGGGAAATTAAAAACCGTTTCTAAGCCCTGTGTTTTAATATGTTTACTGTGGAACACATAAGGCATTTGGAGTTAGTTTACGAATTTGGTCTTCACGCGGAAAACGACTATACTCAACTTTAAATAAGTGTCTAAGTACGCAAGTTTAAAGTGTTTTTTTTTTGTTTAAAAACGATTGCACACACTCATTTTATACAAAGTAAACACATTTACTGAAAAAACTTAGAATAGAAAATAGGCGGTCTTATCGCTAAAGCGAAGGTGTGTTAACCCTATAACCAAAAAAAACAGAAAAAAGTGTTAAATTTTATTTATTACCAACACAGTTAACGACATAACTCATATCTGGATTTCATGTGAAATTCCTTGATTTATTATTACCCTTCATACTATAAATGTTTAATCCAAATGGATATAATCGTAAAGTATTATATGCTTTTAGTATATATGTATAAAGAGGTGAGTCCCAAAAAGTAGTCTTAAATGTTACATGTACCTACCCTTGCTACGAAATTGCTCAGCTCGAAACATTAGTCGGTTTCGGCAAGTATTGGATAGAAGCACAGGTTACTTTGCGGAATTCCACGATATACAATGCGAGCTAAATTTGTTATACTCCGCGAAATAAAGGAAAATCTGTTACGGTGTAAGTAATAATTGCTTTATCCTCCACACCACTAAAATGGTTAACAATAATTCTCTGATGTTAGATGCTTTTGTGTTAGAGAAAACAAAACGTGCGTAGGGAGTACATTGCCGCAGATCTGTTTCTTGTGGAGTATAAAGATTGCAGAAGTTATAAATAACTCGAGTTTACAGATAAATGGTCATTAAAATCCGTGTCATACTTTTTACCACGTTTTTGACGACCTCCCTGGCGTAACGGTGAGCGCTGTGAATTTTAAATTTCCGGTGCAATGTCGCGTAGATACCGATAAGGGTCATACCCATACTCCCTAACAGGTTAGCCCGCTACCACCTTAGACTGCATCACTCACAACCAGGTGAGATTGCAGTCAAGGGCTAAGGTGAAGTGGAATAAAAAAAAATAAAAAACCGCCGATTTTTTTATCACATAGTTTTCACTAGCTGTAGATGTATGCAGAATTAATGCATCGAATTCCGTACTGAGGGTAGTCCGTTTAATTGTTTACTATGTAATTATTTATTGAGACAGATTGTTTAGTTTACAAAATATTGACTAAATTAGATAGTTAGACTAAAAGTCAAGCCCTTCTTCTATAAAAGGGACACCAGTCTATTTATTATAGTTTAGTTAATGTTTTACCCTAAGATTATTGGTATCAAATGAATTTTGATATTGTCAGTTTAAATTTTAGTTAATGTTTGTAAAGCGGTAACGAAAGTATTCATGTGTTGGTTTTTCGAGTATTTTATTCGTTAAAATAATTGCATTTAATGCAGGGGTGATAACTAGATATTATTAATTTTTAATAATATTGACCTTTTCTCTTTTTTTTTACATTAAATTAAGCCCTTAGGTAACGATATCGGTGTGATTGACAAAATTATTTTGCGCTGTTTATAAAAAAATTGTTAAAATTATGTATGTCAATATTTCACAAGTTTACTTGATAACTCACACTAGGGGCATTGTAAGATGAACTTTTCAGGAAGTGCCGTCAAAAAGCATTTAATTTTTCTATTGAATGTACAAAGATGTTTTATAAAATATACTCAGTAATATATAAACACATAATACATACATATATATGGAAATAATTTATTCGAAAAATTGTTATGGATTTATATAACAACCAACTATCCGAATACTGAAAGCCACTTGTTTAAATGCACTTAAAATAATTGAAAATAAGTAGAAGAGAGATGTTTTGCAGACTTCTCATCATCACAGAGTTTTATGTGAAATGTTCACAAAATTAGGTTGAAATCTATTTTTTAATGTGTATAATGTAATTACTAGATTCTAGGAGATTGATAAACTTCCATAAATTTTTAGAGGTCACCATAGCATATGACAGGTTAATGTTTAATGTAACACCAACTTGTAAACTGAGTATTACAAACGATTAGTCTTTTGCTGACATCTATAAGGCTTTAATTTTGCTTACGAAAAATTAGCATAGCGGTGAGTTCTGTGGTTTTAAGTTGAAGGTCCCGGGTTCCAACTCCGGCAAGGGCAATTTTGGAGTTTTTCCGGTACGGTATGGGTTTTATATAACTGTCATACCCCTATCAGGTTAGCCCACTACAATCTAAGAATGCATCGTTACTTTTCATAACCCAACCTACCAGATGTTAAATGTCTGAGAGACTCATATTCCTTAAAAAAAAAGTTATATAAAACCGGCCGCACATAATTGATGAGCGAGATATTGTTAAAATACTATACGAAACTTTTCTGTAAAAATACTATACGGTTTGTCTCCGAACGTGCATTTTATAAGTTATTTTGATATTTCTCACTTTGAGTGGAAAGCATATACTTTTGTCACTACTATCATTAGCAATGGACTTTGCAGTCCTATTATATTCATCGTTTGAAGTTATCGCTGTTAAAAAAAACCATTCATATTGTTTATGGACAATAATCGCATATCAGTTATGTCGCCGATAAAGTAGCATCGAAAACTACAGTTAATGTCTTAGGACGTCTTCCTTACACATGTTATTTCACCGATCACTAACGTGAATAGTTTCAAGGGATAATTGTATCTGGAGATCGATCTGACTGTTGCTTATATCTTAATTTCAGTCGTTAGATGGTAATAATCCACGGAGTACAAATAAAACATAGTTTTTTGGTTTTATCTAACTTATAGAAGAAGTATTTCTAAAAGATCTGGTTTCGTGTTTGATTTGTACTTCAGTGTGGACACGAGACAAGGTCACATACAGGATGTATCGGCGTAATGTACAAAGCTATACGTTTGTATATGTATAAATATAATGTTTTAATAAACTGTTTAAAAATTATTGTTTTTTTTATCTACGACGGACGTTATGTGTCTGACTTCAAAACAAAAACCCCATTTTATGAGTGCGAGTACCTACTACAAAGCTCTTATTTAGATCGACAAATGCATATTTTTATTTATTCCTTGAGAAAATCGTTTTACTTTAAACAAATCATGTTCTAATTTATATTTGTTCTATGGCTATCCACGAAATGGCGTCCGCTTATTTCGTATCTAGAATAGATAGCAATAATCGATCCCTGTGCAAGTTCAACGTAATACTCGGTCAGTCATTACAAACTTTCGCAAGCCTTAAAAATCACATCAATGCTATGTATTTTTGGATGAACGGACTAAAGTGCCGAGCCCTACATTACTAACGTAGTTTAAATTATAATATCACGCTATTTTAGCGTACCTACTATACAAAATGTAGAGAAAATAAATTAAAAAATTAAAATTCCATCAGTAAGTATACAAAAATTTATTAATCGTAATAATTTGGACGGATCATATTTTACATGCAAGATGTATACTAAATTAGGTACATCTTTTAAAACGATTATTTTTATTCTAGTTCCAACACATTTCTACTCCTTAAACTAGTAAAAATATTCTTAAACAACATCTTAATTTAACTTCTAGGGTTCAATGACCCTATGAATAAACGATTGACATGATTATTTTCAGTATTCAATATAAAAATGTATTTATAGAAATGATGATAATTTGCAACACTCGATGTGAGTCAAATCATGATTCAATTTTGAATATGCCCGAAATACATCTCATTATATCTCAGAAAGAGCAAATCAGGTCATAATAATGATTTTAACATTGAAATACTTAAAACTTTATTTAGCTTAACACACGTGGGGTTGCGTTTTTGTAGTGTACCCCGCTAAGATCTTTTAAAACTTGCTAATTATGGCATGCAGTTAATTAGTTCTCTTTTTCAAGGAAATAAATCATTATCAAATTTATATAACTTTAAAATTTGAAGTTACACATATTTGGGATTTATAAGGCACATCATTAAGTAACAGTGTTATAGACCCAAAAGTAATAAATAATGCAATCTTATTCAAAATCTTCAGAGTACAGATTAAACTAAAACCTGTTGTACTTTTCTACAGGAAAAACTATGGAAAAGGTAGCACTACTAAATTAAATTTGCAATCTGAAAATTTTGAAGTAGTTTCGTTATTTTTGGGCGATAGTAGTTATGGCGAATAATTAATCATCATCATCATATCAACCCTTTACCGGCCAACTACAGGGCACGGGTCTCCTCTCAAAATGAGAAGGGGTTAAGGCCGTAGTCCACCACGCTGGCCCAGTGCAGATTGGTGGACTCCACACACCTTTGAGAACATTATGTAGAACTCTCAGGCATAAAGGTTTCCTCACGATATTTCCTTCATCGTTGAAGCAAATGATATTTTAATTAGGTAGGTTTCGAACTCGGCCCCCCGAAGGTGAAGTCGATTTCAGTGGGTAGCACTGGGCTATCACCGCTTCATAATTAATCATTGAAGTACTATTATCGTTCACAAACGCACTGCCAAAAAGGATGTTTACGCTTTTATTATATAGATAGTTAATATATAAAATGTTTTATAATTAGTTAAGGCACATATAAGTCTCAGTTCCTATGTAACTTCATAAAGACTAATAAAAGTCCTCTTTTAAAGGAGACTAAGTTCATAGGCTTTTATTTAGTGATAGCGGTTGCAAGCATTTTTTGCCAGACCCGTTAAATAAGGCAGTTAAATATTAATTTGAAATGTTATTGGGTTTACGATTAAATACTTAAAGCTAAATCATAAAAATAATTATCCTTATTAACAAAATTATACATAACAATATATTTGATTTAAGTATAAAATGTGTATAACACAAAAACGTATAAAATGTATATTTATTTGAGATTCAATATTGAAATTAGTTTAAATATATTTCTGTAACAAATATACACACGAAAAGTATATTAAGAAATATGCTTATCCATAAACCATTGGACGGAGTTAAAAAATACAAATAAGGGCATTTATAATTTTAAAAGTATAGAAATATTAATAAAATATTATTTGCATTGCCTAGATAGACACTCCTAATAAGATACACAGACAATTTAGCCTTTTGCTCATTTATCTACTCAACACTGTTAGAACTCACATTCTTGGTTCTGGTACAGTTAACTTAAGACTGAAAATGTGTTGCGTAACAAAAGTGTAAACCCCTATTTTAATAGCATAATATTTATGTATTCAAGCAATAAAAAATTGCATTTCAAAACAATATATTTTAAAATGTGCGAAACACTGCCGAAAGATATAAAAAATTGCAGTACAACAGAAATAACAATCTCAGATGCACTACATGCAAAAGGAATGTTTGATAGCTTAAATAGTAATCAAAAGAAGTTAATGAAGTATACAATTTTGAGCTTTTTAACTGTTTTTACGATTTTGAGACCTATTCCTTCTAATATGGCATTATTTACCCGCAGACAAAACACAACTATCTGAACAGAACCCTTTTAGTTCCGACATATCCATCGCAGACACAAAAAAGTAATACTTACATAATAAATGCAACACATTAGTTATTCGTAACACTCTTATAACACACAACGCGAAGTTAATTATTAAATTTTAGGCAGTATTCGTAATATTGATCAAAGTAATTTTAGTTTTGCCCCCAAATTCAATATTATTTTACATAAATATTGTTTCCAAGTTTGTCAAACAGTAACAAATGAAAATATAAAAAATCAAAATTGATTTATGTTAGAAAATACTCCATATTCAGGCACAGTGGGTGAGAAGTATTTCTAGGGTTAAAGTTTATACAGACTTTGATATAAAGTAGGTTAAAATATCATACAGTAGTTTCAAGACCACCCTCAGTTAAGGGCACTGCCTCCTCATCCAAGGGTAATGGCTCCTCTTTCGCCAGGGGAACGCACTCCTCGCTGAGAGGTGCAGACTTCAGATTCGGGGCGGTCTTGACATCGCATCAAATCTGCGAGGCGGGCATTGTCGAGACTGTTGAATGTGGTGTGGTGGGTCGCGAACCGGCGAGCGATGCGTTGAGAGATGCCATCGTGCCCATCTGAGGAAATGAGAAATTTGATAGCAATATTCTTCTTCATCGTCATCAATCGATCAACCGATGATCTCTACTGCTAGACGTAGATAGACCGTTTTGGTTCTCAGTTTGTTTCTAAGCCAGCTCAACACATATTATTACTTCTAGTTTACAAATAGAGACTCAAAGACCTATATTAACAGGTTTAAACAGGTTCGCATGTCTGGTCTTATGTATCTGTTCTTAGGGGGTGGGGGCTTTTTGAAGCCTATTTTACTTTTAGTTTTTATTTGTATTATTTTTATTGAAGTTGACAGATAAATTTGTATGTAGTTGTAATTAAGATTAATATGTTAATTTAATATGGTTGACAATAATAATTATGAATGTTGTTGTACAATAAAACAATGAATTTGAACAGACATGATGTATTAAAACTGCTTTAAATGACATGCGGAGGAATTCTTCACCATTAAGGTATGTAAGGAACTAACATTCACTTACACACAATGGTGAAAGGAAACATAGTGAAGAAACCTGCAGGCCTTCTCCATAACATTCTAAAAGGTATGTAAATTCTACCAGAGTATTTTTTTTAATCACAAGTTAGCCCTTGACTGCACTCTCACCTGATGGTAAGTTATAGGGTCTAAGATTGTAGCGGGCTAACCTGTTATGCTTGTAGTATGGCAGTCATACCCCTAATCGGTTTATACGCGACATCGCACCGGAACACTATATCGCTTAGCGGCACTTCTTTGCCGGTAGAGTGGTAACTAGCCACGGCCAAAGCCTCACGCTAGACCAGACCAGAGTAAATTCGGAAATTATAAATTCCCAAATTGCCAAAGTCGGGGAATCTAACCCGGGACTTCGACATAAATTCACAGCGATCACCTTTGCACCAGGGAGGTTTAGGCCATTCTCGTCATTCTGTGAGGAGACCCCGTGGTCTGGTAAGGCCGAAAATGGGATAACAATAATGATGATGAAATATAAATAGGTCTGTTAGTGATAATACCACTAGCTTATGTTTTCTGATGAACAGGTTGAGACAATACAAAAGCATACATACCCTCAAATGAGCCAAATCCTCCAGCTTAGTCAAATCGGACAATTCCAAGTACAGGCTATATACCAATAACCATCCGTACATGCCGGTAACACAGAACACGATCCAACACAGGCACATAAAGATGTTGTAAGCGAATATCATATCGTTCACTATAGCCGCAAATATGAACGCTATGGTGCGGAATGATATAAATACCCCAAATGAGTACAGCCATGGGACAACGCGTTTCTCGTACTCCTGGAGACAATTAAATTATTTGGATTATTATGACATGTAATTAACAGGACATCGTTTAACATGCTCTCCAAGGCACGCGGATACAAAGAATTCGTAAACTCCAAGCTGGTACGGAACTTATAATTCGTTAATTTAATTTTTGAAGTTATACTTCTTTAGCGGCGTTAGGAAAAATCATGGGAGTAAAATTATTCCTTTAACGAAATGCGCGCGCACATGTTTACACGATTTTAATAATAATAAATCTTTATTTGGAACAGTTACAATGGCACTTAAAATACTAGCAAGGGTGGCACTGCAATAGTAAAAACTGTGCTGCATGTACCACCCCATTAATAGGATGAAGGTAGTTGCGAAACCAAGTGAGAGGGGAATCGTCCGCCGGCTGACTTTTTAAGAGACGCGCGCACACCGTCACAAAAAAACCGAACCCTGAAGTTAGCTATAAGCTATAACAGTGTACACTTTTAATTGTCAAGTCTGCGGGCTCATATCCTGTGATTTAATTGATTCAATTGTACAAAAATATCAAATTTTAATGTTCAGTGAAACTTGGTGGTATATAAAGAGATAACTAGATAATGCGTTATAATAAAACTTTCAATGTATTAAATACCTTATTGCTAATGTTAATGTCGTTTTCTTTAACGTAGATTAAGAAGGAGTTAGATAAAATTTTTGAAAAGATTTTTGTCTTGTTACGCCGAAGAAGTATAACTTCTAACCCGTGTACATAAGTACAAACACGTGTTTTGCAATATGTGCATTATTATATTACAATATCAACCAATACGAGAACAATATAACAAAAAAGTAATGTAAAACTTCATCAACATAAGCAATGTAATGGTGCCAATCATCTCTGTACAAAACTTAATTGAAGCCTAAAAGTGGAACACGCAATAGCAATATTTTTGAGAGAGAGAAATATTACTAAAACTATAGAAATCAGAAGAGGTGAAAAAATTCGTCACATCCACGTTCATCACGATTATAATTGAGAAAAAGATTCGAAGTGGATAGCAAATGTGGTCTTAACTTTGTGGTGAAAGAGCAGGTAATGGGCAGGAAAGGTCTCAGAGGGTTCCACCAACAAGAGCTCTTTAAGTTAAAGAAGATTTTTGGTCCAACAATATTTTTGTTTAGTTTAAACATATGTGGACAGCAGAATTGGGACATAGACCTTATACTCCTATATATATAACTCAATCTCAGTGCAAGCAACCAAATAATAATTAAGATATAACTATGATATACATAATTAATACAACAACTATGATATACAATCTTTTCCTTTTGCATCTTTGGTTGCCTGGAAGAAATCGCTATGAAGCGATAAAGCCACCAAATTGTACTACCTTGCTCTATGTGTATATATTATCTGTAACTACTTTGTTCTTTGGTGTACAATAAAAGTGCATTCATTCATTAACAACTAAAAAATATGAAGCTCACTCCAAATAGCATTTTTTTAAAATGATCTACCTTATTTTTTCCCGTTAGCACTAACTAATGATGGTTAGCATAAAAAATAAGAAAATAATTAAAAGTTTTATCAAAGGCTTATTTAAATTCAAAATCAGTTTTTTAGTTTATTTTTCTTCAACTGTAAAATAGGACACGTTGACACATGTCCTATTTTTCTTCAACTGTAAAACAGGACATGTTTACACATGTCCTTTTTTATTTATAGATAGGTAAACAGGAGAATGGCATAGGCTATCTCTTTTTATACCAGAAAAAAAAGGTGATAAATAATGATGAATAATGAACTTGGTAATAAATACTATTAACATCAAATAACTGTACGCTTTCCAAACGACATACATATTTTTCATTATTATTGGCGTTAATTTTAATGGACGGAAGGGTAAATTGGGATAGTTTGTACTTGAAAGAGGTAGCAGCTTGCCTTAAGAATCAGTTCACACAAACAATTTTTTTATACATTATTTCTATGTGTCATTGGCTCTGCCAGCCATAATCAGATTGCATGTTTTATTGTTTTAATTTTGAGGGGTATTCCAGTAAATAAGGTACCCTATAGAGTTAATTATGGTCCGGTGAGTTTAACTTTATCTAACGCCAAACTCCAGTATTTGCCATGTATTCAGGTGTTTAGTATTTGTGTCTGTAAGCAATCACCGTGCCAAGGTGTTCAAATGTTTCTCGAGTCTGATCTTATGTTTCTTGGAGTATTTGTTTGCTTCCTCTTTGATGGTTTTTCCAAATATATGTGAATTTCCTCATTCCTTGTGACACAAACATATACGAATTATTTTTCTGCATTTACATAATTTCTCCTCTTATTATGTGGTAGAACAAAGAAGAACCAAACACAAACATATCAACAAATATAAGTCTATAAATGTATTACTAATTGGCGGATGTATTTCTGCAGTGTAAAGAATTGAGTATAAAGATTTGTATAAACGAAAAATAATTACCTTTCTCAATGCAATGATCAGTATAATGCTTGTAATCAGGACGACAACTGAACCAATCCAAGAGAACAGAGAAAACACTATCAGCACATTACGAACTGAAAAATGAATAAATATTAATAAAGTCTTTATATCTAGACAAAACAAACTTATGTTAATATGTGACAAATTAGTTCTACCAACCAATGTAGGACTTTCTATAAGAAACCAGCAACTTTACCATAAGATACAAAACAGCAATTTACTGCCTTCCTGGCACAGTTGTAAGCAACGTGGTCTCGGGTTTGATACCCTGAAGGAGCAAAGAAGTGATTCCCCCACCTACTGACAAAGAAGTGCCGTGAAATGATTCAGCGTAATGCCATTTAGGTACCTTACCGTATGGATTCAAATTAACAGTCATACCTCTAACAGGTTACCATCAGGTGAGATTGTAGTCAACTTGCCTAAAGGGCTACCTTATATTAAGGGCTAATTCAATAAACAGTTATCAACTGTAATATGATTTTGAAAAAAATTATTCACTTCAAAGTTACCACATATATTAAATCTTGCCCTATTGTGAATGCATTATTTAACTAGCTGCATATTAGTTATAATTTATGCTATGTAGAAGGATTTTCAAACAGAACTGTTGAGCACCTTTATGGAAAAATATAGTCATCATAATCATCAACCCATTATAAGGGCACGACTGTCCTCTCAGAATGAGAAGGGTTTAGGCAGTAGGCTGTAGTCTACCACGCTTGTCAAGTGCGTATTGGTAGACTTGACACACCGTTGAACATTTTTGGAGAAATCTCAGGCATACAGGTTTCCTCACGATGTTTTCCTTCACCGATCAAAGAAAGTGATGTTTAAATTGCTTATATTAAAATGCATATAACTCTGAAAAGTAAGTCAGTAGTACCAGGGCTTGGACTTGGTCACCACGAAAGGAAAAATATTAATTTTTCATTTAGCTTAACATTAAGTTTTTTGATGCTGGAAGATTCTAGCATAAATGGGATGAAACAGTTAAATGTTGAACAGATCCAGAATTAAAATCACACTAATATTATTAAGATGAAAGTTTTCATATAACTGTGTATGTTTGTTACTTCTTCATGCGACAACTACTGGACCAATGTGACAGAAATTTTGAATGGAGATGGATCAACTCATAGGCTACATTTACCCTTGACAAATCAACTGTTCCCGGGTCAATTGTGCAAAACACAATTGCATGTTAATGAGATATAACTATATATATAGTTAGCCATAGAAAACCCATAGTACTGGCTGCACTGTGTAGTGTTTGCCCCAATGATTAAGTTTGTGGAAGTAATTGCAAAAAATATAACATGTATTATTGACGGCTGATTGGCGCAGTGGGCAGCAACCCTGCTTTCCGAGTCCAAGGCTGTGGGTTTGATTCCCATAACTGGAAAAGGTTTATGCAATAAACATGAATGTTTTTCTTTGTCTGGGTGTTTACCTGCATGATAAAAGTATTTATATATATTATTTATAGAAATATTCATGCTTACTTTGGGACTAGATGGCAATGTGTGTATTGTTGTAGTATATAAATTATTTATACGCTGCTGAGAATGCCACAGGGCACAGCAAGTAATTAATATTTTAAACTCTCCCATCCTAGATATATTGGCCACTTCATGAAAATCCGCATTGTAGGAACAGTACACATTACTTATATTTATTATTTTACTCAAATGTAACTAACCTGGTGCACTGCCAACATAGACAAACTGAAAACTTATAACATAATATCCATAATGCACAGACCCTGGTGCTGCCATGCCCAGACAGTAGAGATCGAATATGCTTTGTGCAAAGGTGAACAAGGCAATGAACTGTAAAAGAAAAGTTATTACTGAATAATCAAATTATTAACTTTGAATCTCTTCTAAAAATGTGTATCTTTATAGATTAACATAACAAAGTGTGATTTTGTGATTTTTTGTCTAGTTTTTAATCTAGAAGCTACTGTTTACTTCTGAAAAATGCATGGGATAGATTTAAGTTACAATTTAGTTATAAGACCTTTAATCTTAATTGCCAAACCAATTTTGATGCAATTTATTTAATATAATTATCAATATAGATATGATGAAGTTTTGTTAATTTGTGCTTCTTTCACTTTGTTATACTATTTCACAAGATTACTGATTGACTTACTGACTGCAGATTTAATTTTTTTCTGCTTCTTGTTTGAATCCACCTGCCTAACTGGTAGAAATGTAACTATAAAATAACAGTCTTGAAGTTTCTAAAGTGCTTATAAAGTAAACTTGACAGAATTTTTTTTCTTTATAGGGAGGTATGTTTGTGTTGTACTATAGCGTTATTAATTTACTTGCATAATTTCTTACCACAGAAATGAAACCTGTAAGCAGGGATCCCCTCTGCAGGTCCAATACGAATGCATCATGTAATATAGGTTTTTGATACCATGGGGCTCTAAGAGAGCGTACTGATTTTGATGACCTTAGATTTGTTGATGATCTGAAATAATAAAATCAATATTGAAACTAAGCAAAATAGATATTTTCCACATTTTTATGTGGATGCAGCACTAATGGGCAAATGCCCATGCTCTAATAGGAAAGATGGCTTAAGAGCATACCAACCACACAGCTATGGTTGGTGAGGCTTAAAAACTATTATCACAAAGCCAGTAACCGAGTATAGAGTATTATAACAGAGAAGTCTAGAATCTGATTTCCAAACCTAAGGTAGTCATTACAAACAGAAATACCTGATGTTTCAAAAGTGCTTATAAAGTAGGCCTACTCGAATTTTGTGACCAACCATGAATGGCCACACCCGGGATTCAAACCCAGGACCTTGTGATTTGAAGATGAACATATTTACCACTAGACCAACGAGGCAGAATAGGTAATGTATGTATTCAATAAGATGTAACAGAAATAATGAGAGAGAATTCTTCCCTAGCGATAATAATAAAATTTATACATTGGAGATTACTTACTTGCCAGTGTAATGAGAATACACAGACGGCGTTGAACGGTATGTAGACGGAGTTTTACGGCCGTACATTATGTGGACTTTACTTCAAAACGGTTGACGCCCTGTGTATCATGCAGATTTGAGGCACAATGAAGTATAAACTTTGTGAAGTTAAACACCAGGGTTCAATAACAGATTACTATTAGTATGATTATATCACAAGTTTTGCATCTTTGTTGTTATAAAATGTTATTTTTCTTGTTTTTATTTAGAAAAGCCACACCTGTAAATAAATATTTAAAAATGGGACGCGGTCATAGAGTACATTTTTGACATAAATTAACGAGTCAAAAGATGTTGATTTTAATCTGTGGTTTTCAGAAAACAGAAGTTAAAACTCTACAATAAAGTCTAGAAACTGAATGATTTTTTTTAGCTGTCACAACGTTCTCAACAATATTTTAGCGAAAACTCAAAACTCACAGAAATTCCTTAAGGATAAAGGACGAGAACTTTCGGAACCGCCAGAATCTGAACCTTTGGAAGCAATGTATTATGTGTCATCTCTTGTTTCAAACGTCTCTGGTCTCATTGTAATATGGACATTTGATAAAGTAGATCGTAACTGCAATGTTTCCTACGACACTTTTTCATATACACAGATAACTCTCCTTACCTCTACCCTCCATAATTCATGCCATACCCTGTGCATCCACCAGCGCCATTGTGGAGGATTTTTAAACTGTTATTTAGCGCATACAACTGGACACTTTTTCAACTTTTCTCCCATATAAGATGACTCTCCTTACCTCTACCCTCCATACTCATGTGAAAAGGCTTATCCAGAAACACGGCAGAATGTATGAACCAAGTTCCAGCCAAGAATTAGGGACTAGCAACGCAGCTACAGTGTGTACTATTACACGAACCACATTACGATTTGGTAGAAAATAATTTTAAAACCTTGCGCCTGTCAAAGTCTCATAGCAAATACGTACTTGTTTTGCTATACTCGTTTCTTACATTTATATATAATTGACTATAATCGCATTTTGTCCATCTGTCCGTCCCGTGTGTCAGAGCCCTTATAACACCCGAATTAAGAAACGTAATAACACCGAAATCACAAATATGTAAATTCAAAGTAAGTCAGAAAAATCTGCCATCTAAGCTATCTTGCAGTACGCCCAAATAATGGGATTGTTACCCTAAAAGAAACAGTTCTTTAAAAAAGATCGCGACCGCATATTATATCTATCTTTGATGAAGGAGCCATACAACGACATAATAAGACATACTAAATGAGAGACACTACGTGTTATTTAATCATCAAACTTCTTTTTCAATATATTCACTTTTTACATAAATAGGTCCACATTGCCACAAACATCTAGGACATTCTCGATTAGTTTTTTTGTCATGTAAATCTAGCCAACCAAAGCAGGAATCAGCTATGGAAGGCTCGTTTTCGAGAAATTTCCATTTTTTGTCATAATTTTGCAGTTCGACTCTTTCGTGCAGATATTTTGTGAGCTTTTCTATTTTTTCAGCTGCGACCACAGTCAAATTTTCTTGTTTTGCTGATTCTTCGTTCGATTCTTGTATGGAGACTTCAGTGCGATTCTCAAAAGAAAGATCCCAGCTTTGGGAATCATCACCCAAGGAGATAGTAACCGGTGTTGCAGCTGTAACATTTTCTCTATTACGAACCTACGAAACAAAATCATTTTCAGATTTAATCTTAAATAAATACATGTATTCCAATTTGTTAATGATAGAGTCATATAAAGATTATAAAAAGTACATGTGGCAACAATAGGTGACTACTCCAAGAAGCTAAGTGGAGATAATTACATTTTCTAGTTTCAGCCTTAGTCTCGTTGCTTTGGAAAAAGTTCTGGGGGCCCGTGCCACATCTGCAGAACGGTGCCTGTTGCCCCTGCATCATGAATATGAATGGTGAAGTCTCCTGGCTGGAATTCATGAAATTCCTCATGTTCTCCGCAAACTGCGTGCTATTCTGCCTATATTTTTGTAAAAAAAAATGGCAGAATTACTGTTAAAGGCCCTGGCAGTAATGGCAATTTGTATTAATGTAGTAAGTTCTAGATATTAAGTAAAAATTATATTCATAAGATTTTTAATAATTTTTGGTAATAAAAATTATATTGGCAGATCAGAATTACGTTTGTCAGTTACAGTTACACGTGGCGACATGGGCAAACCCTTCCGTTGGAAGAGGCCTTTAGTCCAGCAGTGGACTGTTCAAGTCTATTGGTTAATGAATAAAAATAAAACATTTATATTATTTCTTTTGATCTGCAATCTAGCTGGAATCTGGCTTCTTGGTCATATGTTTATATCATAAACTACGTGTAAGATTAGAAAGTACTTTCATTTTCATCAATACATACTTCAACTTTAATATAACTTACCATTGTTCGAAACAGTTCTTGAAAAACTCAGAAGGGTTGTCTTTGTTTCGGTTGAGGACGTGACAATGGAAGCACTCATCACAGAACACTTGCCCGTAGTAAATCTTTGGATTCTTCGATGGTACTTTATGGCAGAAGTCTTGAAAAACAGTTGTAGTTTAAATTTAAACCTTACTAACGGTAACACGATACAGATTCCAATGTTAGTAATCAACAACTAGGAATCAAAGGGGATTTCTTGGGAATAGAATACACCTAAAGCATAAGTAAACAATGCCATTTCCAACTGGTTACTTAAAACAATCAGATCTTTCATCTAATAGAGGATTGGTAAATTATAAACATTTTGTAGCTTTATTAGCTTATGAAAAAGAGGAATTACAGACTTTTTTGCAGACTTTTTCTTCGTACGTTTTTCGTTTTACGTTGACAATTATCACTATGTTCTAAAGCAATTTCAGGGTTCAGTCATTCAGAATTGTTTCAGTAAGTGTATAAAATTATAAAGCAGTAATTTGACAGACAACGAAAATCTCAAGCCGGTGGTTCTAGAAGCATCACATTTCATACAAATTCCACCCTAATGGTTGTGTAATATAAGATGCAAATTTGTTCCTATTGTCGTAGGACTAATGGACAATTTTTTTTTTTCATTTTGATTTTCGTTGTCTGTCATCAAGGTAAATAATTTTAACTTACAACACTGCCCGCATTGCTCATGGAAGCTTTGGTCACCAATTGTCACCCGGTCATTCTCGTCCACCGGTTGGAGGCAGCGTGCGCATACGAAACGCTTTGGCTGATCTTCAGATTGATTTTCGTATTCCTTATCTAAATTTTTATAATACGTTTTAAAACCATCCATTCAACGAAACCTAACTTCCTTAGCGTGGGCTGGGGAAGCTGGGTTTCGTTACCAATGGTCGGTCGGACGTTACTAATCGTCTGTAACAATAAATGATCTACGTTTTTAATCTCAGTAGCCTTTATTCAAGATTTGCTTATTCGTAATCGAAGTGTCGTTTTCTCAACACCGTCCAAGAAAAGTAATTTTCCAGAGTCGAAAATTCTGTACTTCTGGTTTTCATTTCCGCTCTGTCGAAAACTAAAGAATCAAAGCTCAGTAGTTTTAAAAACGTTCCATCTTAGAGAAAAGGTTATGGAAGGCATTAAGTCCCATTGTTATGTCAATTATTAACGATCTACTGTGATCGCGACTATTTAGTATGACTATTGCTACCAGAATGAACAGCACTTGTGTTGCGAGAAACTAACAAATAAACCTCTGTTTCATTGCAGCATCGAAAATCACCGGATTTTTTTACTATTTGAGAGCATGGAAATGAGACGAACGCAACATCGATGAATATGGAAATCAGGGAATTTTTCTCATTGCATTTACGTACGTTCAGTACGATCTTTACATACTTTGACAAATGCTCTGTGAAAGATTTTATTTATTTACTTTCTTCCATTTCTGAACTGATCAATGAGCATCATTTGCTGTACAGTAGCATACAGAAATTTTCACTATTTTCGATTTTGCGCAATCTGGGTTTAGGGATCCTGAGCACCTCGCATAATATAGCTAAATCACCTAAAGCCCTCTAATTTACTAAACCAACATCTTCCAGCGCAGGGTTTTAACTCAAGGTATATGTACAGCATTTATTGCCACTCCAACTTTGTTATAATTCGATCTATGGTTACAGATCTGGTCGACAATGACCACAATCAAAGGCTTCCCTAGGTATGTCGATAACATGTATATAATACCCGTATGTTTCTTTTCTTGAGAAGTAGCTCCAGGCCCCCATTGCAACCACCAGCTGTTTGAGTGGAGGCGCGGACTGTCTCCCTTAAACCTCGTCATTACGTGGGTCTTGAAGCAATCGTTGCAAAACACGTGGCCGTAAAACATTTTCAATGAGGTTGGTATCGTCCGGCAGATGCCTATAATTATTTGATTTCCGATTTTAATGGTGACAAATTAAGTTTTAAAGTAGGTATCTATTTTATGTTGATCTAGCAAGAAATAGCAAATTGGATTTCACTAACAATACTTCAAGAATAAACAAAGATCATCAACTAATTTCATCAACAAATAAAAATATCATAAACTACCTATTACGGGCTACGACTGAGTCTAATGAAAGGCTTATAATCCTATAAGTCCTATGCTTACAACACATGCTGCAAATTCTGTGAAAGTTTTGATTTTCAATGTTGACGTTGTCTTCGGATTCAATTGGCAAGAAGCATCTTGCACAAAAATATTTCTTGTATTTTTGTGTTCTCTCCATTTCAGCTGCTAAAATTTCAAATTTATAAAAAAAAAATTCAGATTGTTTTAAATTATGGTTTCAGCAAATAATTTCCATGGCTTTGTGTCAGATAAAGATAGTAATTGGACTTAAAAACAAAACTGGGACTTCTATTATTTAAAAATAGAAAAATGTACAAATTCTTCTTAAAATGTTTCTAAGGAAAGTATAGGTAGCTTCTTGGCACTGACCTTTATTATACTATAGTACCTTCTTGGTGCTATGACTTAATTTGTAACTTTAAGGTCTAATAAAAATGTTAAAAAAATTTCCTTGTTCATCAATATATTATAGTGTACCTGGTACCTGATAAAAGCTATTGACCGATGTGCCCTTTTTAAACTGTTAACCGGTTTTTATTTTCATGTAAAGCACATCACTACAAGTGACGAATCATGACGGGAATCGTTAAAGAAAATTTTGACATCACTAGTTATACTTGTGTGTTATTCAACCGTTGTTTGTGTTATCTATCATGTTTTTATCAAAAAAGCGATGTTTGTGAAGTATTTTAGAGTTCAATCAACATAAATTTAGTGGTAAAGTACATAAATTATCTTATCTTTAATTCCTTGCATGATAAGAACACCGTACAACAAAGTTTATTTAGGTTATGAGTGAGATCTGCTGAAGCCAATATGAAGTCATGTTTTTTAGTTTTTATAATAGAAAAGCTGGCGTAAATATGCTGGCGAGGTCGTTAATTGATAGCAGACCCGTATAGTTACCTCTTAAACTAGTTTTACTGATGAAATAGCTAATTTTCTTTGAAATAAAGACTTATTTCGAGACAGTACAGTGCAAACTTTTCGTATTATGGTCGACCTCGATTTTGATGTACAGAAAAGACATTTGGCGGGCTAGCCTATGCATTATGATTACGAAAAACTAGTGAAGTAATACATAGCATGTTTATTCAATTTGTTGCAAAACTTTATTTGTCGACGTTACTAAAATTAATAAACAAACATTAAATTAATAAATTACTTGGTCTTATCACTATACATTGTCATTATAATTTACATTAGAATAATTATTAAATAATAAATAGTTATGTTAAAGTATATAGAAACTTCCTTTTCTATTCCTGCTAATATAAAATTGTTATATAGAAAAAATATTTTGTTTGTATTGTACTGAATAAAAAAAAAACATGATAATAACTAAATTGTTTACTGTTTGAACACATTTATTTGTTATCATTGCTGCTCAAACGGCAAGCTTAGCAGTTATATTCATATTTAAGCAGCATCTCTCTTAAGGATGTTGATATTTATATTGAAAAAATCATCCATGGAGGCCTATCATACATGCATATGAAATTGATACGTATTTTTCTAAATAACTGTGATTTGATGGGGATAACTACATTTGTTAACTTAATAGTAACAAATACAAACTCACCCAAGTCTAAGTAGAAGTCCATAATAAACTTCGCAGCTATTTTTATAATCCTACTACAAGGTGCCCTTGATTGCACTGTTAGTGGTATGGCAGTTATATTAAATCCATACCTATAGTCAGTTGTCTACCCTGCATCATACTGGAATTCTTAATTGCTTGGTATAATTTATCCCTCGTTTTTACCAATTTATCACATTAGTTAGTTTAGTAATTTATCCCACCAATCATTAAAAGTTTATTTCAGACCTGGTTTGAAATTTCTGAAAGCGAACCCCATAAAAAACCATTTTACCAACTTTATTATATTCGGATAACAAGGACCGATCCTTGTTATCCAAATATAATAAAGTTTCCCTGATCGATGTCCACAACTGTGGTCAATCTCCAAAGATATTTTCTGGCTAAACACAAGATATGATAGTGCACAAAAATAGATGCACAGTCTATTTCCTCACTTTCATAGTCCAATGAGATGGCAGTGTTGGTGAAATTGATAGAGATTAGGTGCAGGTTCGAAAGCTTGATGTAAAGAGCGGGGGTCTTTCTTTTCCTGGGATCTGTCTCCTGAACTGTATGTTGTATGTGGGGGGTAAATCAGAACCAATTTGCAAACTCTGGGCTGCTACTATGAATTTATTGAGGGCAAAGTAAAATACTATTCACTTGCCAAACGCGATCTGCAGTTGTGACATGCTAACCACTAGACCAACAAAATAGTCAATCAATACTTAGGATTAATTGTATTCTTCTATTTGTTTTAGAATGGTGCACCTGAATGTCCACAAGAGAAAAATGTCCCGCCATGAGAAAGCGAAAAGTGGCTTTGTAAGTACTTTTACACTTACTATGCAGTATGACAATTTCAGTGCTAGTAATTTCTGATTATCAAAACTTTTTCGACGGCCGAGTGGCGCAGTGGGCAGCGACCCTGCTTTCTGAGCCCAAGGTCGTGGATCGATTCCCACAACTGGAAAATGTTTGTGTGATGAACATGAATGTTTTTCAGTGTCTGAAAACTAAGAAGCGTTATATATTATAGTTTGTAAGAAGTTTGTGACTGAGTGAGGGAAACGATAGGAATAAATTTCTACTTTCCAACACCCCACCCGACACGTGATTTTGTTTTCGGTATATTGTAAGTATTTATGTGTATTATATTAATAAAAAAAAAATATTCATCAGCTAACTTAGTACCCATAACACAAGCTACGCTTACTTTGGGGCTAGATGGCGATGTGTGTGTATTGTCGTAGTATATTTGTAGTATATTCGTAGTATATTTTATACAAAGTAAAATATATCTTACAGCCTTAAGTTGTACATTCCATATTCAATAAATTAATCATGATCATTACTGGCCCACTACAGGGTACAGGTCTATCAGAATGAGGAGGAAAACCCTCCATAGGCCACCATGCTGCATGCATGCAGGCATGGTCTTGCCAGTGTGGATTGGTAGACTTTACACACCATTGAGAATGTTATGGAGAACTCTCTGACATGCAGGTTTTCTGACAATGTTTTTCTTCACAGTTAAAGCAGGTGACTTATTTGAAGTTCTTGAAATTAAAAACGCAGTCTAACTTTTGCGAGGCAGGGATCGAACTCAGTGATCCCGGAAGTTAAAGGCGGAAGCTCTAACCACTAGGCTATCACCACATTTCGTATCACTAATTATTAATTTCTGAACTTACCTTTAGAAGCACTGGCTGTAGGAATATGTACAAAGTTAAGCTTTAAGACATAAGTGGATAAAATTTATTTAACTCTTTCATGATATATCAGGTACATAATAATTAAAGTGTCAAATATTACATATCTTGATGCTCAAAAACGAATATACGATTGAGAATCGTTAAAATTCTAAAGGATATGGGTAACGTGAGCGTACTGTCAGTAAAATACTTTAACAATTTTAAGATTCCGAGATATTCATTATTTATACCTCCACTGACGCCACGGCAAATTTTTGAGTAAAATTAAATACGGGATACCTACCTACCTAATTTCCTATAACTACCTTATTTTTTATAACAAGTCCATTTGGAATGAGGCACTTAATTTAAGATTCGCACTTGGCTAGTTTTTTATACTGATCGATAGTCAGTATAATTCTTGAAGTCAGTACAATGCCTGAAGACTTCGAACAATGTGTGTTGCCAGTGATTACTTATGGATCTGAATCGTAGTCGTTTACTATGGGTCTCATAAGAAGACTCAGTGTCACTGAGCGGCCGATGGAGGGAACTATCCTGGGAGTATCTCGACGTGATCAAGTCAGATCTGAGGAGATCCGTAGAAGAAATAGATTAACAGACATAACTCAGCAAGTCGCGAAGTTGAAGTGAAGTGGCTATGAGCGGGGTACATAGCTCTGAGAGTTGTTGAACCCCCCGAAGAAGTGGACAGACGACATAAAACGAGTCGCTTAGAACTTCCTACAAAAGACCTATGTCCAGCAGAAAACGTCAATCGGTTGAAGTGTTGATGATAATTAGTCAATATTAATTTCGAGTTCGTGTACATACAATCAATGTTAGCCATTAATTAACCTTTATATACACACACGCTTTCAGTGTTCCTATTACGAGAGTCGTCGCAAGCCCGATAATCGTTTTTGATTAACGAACCATTCACCTCATAGTAAATTTAGCAGTTCTCTTTGTTTCATACGTGTATTCCGTGTTCCGTACTAGGTAGGGGCTCGTATTGATGTACGGACGAAATCGAGCTTCAAAAGAAGTCCATTAAACTTGGACATCATCGATTTAATGTTTCGATAATAGGATTAAAAATGAAAACGTTAGGTCTATGGTAGGCGAGACAGATTTAGAGATTAGAGTCATTACTACGGCTCGTTGACGATTTTAATTCAGGTGTTAGTGGTAATGAACGCGATAGTTTAGCGTGCACTGTCTTGAAAGTCGTATTTTGGACTTGAATCAACCATCACAATATTGTATATATTTATGTATTATTGATATTAATTACATAGGTATAAATTCATTATTATCAGTATCTATATATTTTATTGTAAGTTTATTATATGTATATATTATCCTCTTCCCCCCGGACCTCGATTGCGAGTGAACGTGTCCACAGTGTGTTTTAGTATTTCTCATTAATTAATATAAAATAAATTAAATCTTTAATTCATTTCATAATATTAGGACTACATAAACGAGCTGGAGGTTAAAGACAATTTAAACAATTGCGCGTGTGTGTGCAACCAGTGCGAAAATAACGAATCAGTTAAACCTATGTGTGAGAGTGATAACTAATATTTCATAGTGTTTGTGTGCAACAAACGGATGCTAGGTGTAAGTGAGAAGCAAAGCGAGAAGACATTTACATTTTTGTATGCATATGAAACTGCCTATGGTAGTGTGCTGATTGGCATTGATTGCAACTTACTTTGCAAACTTTATGCTACCCTAGTACATCTGAACAGAATATACGAAATAAAAATATCTATCTAAACGCAAGGAGTTTTTATATGAAAAGAAGTTAAATGAAAACAATTCATCGGACTAATTAAATGATTTATAATTAAACTGATATCGCTCTTTGAATAAACTTGCTATGTGGTTATGCGATCCTGGTACTCGCAAGCAAAATAAATTAAATATCTGCATTCCCAAGCAACTTGCACGGATCGCTGAAAGATGGCTACTTACTTCTACTAACTTTATACTATCCTGGTACATCTGAACAAACTGAAAGACTACGAACCTGTACTTACCATTGAATACAAACGAATGAACTTGTTTTGTGCTCATATAATCCTGGTACTTTTACGTAAAATATTTGAAAACTATAAATCTTTGATTAGGCTAAATTATTACTTGCGCACGTTGGTATCTCAACTTACCTCTCTCTAAGTCGCTGCTTCTAAGTATATGTTGATTGATTTAATCTTTTACATTTTACTCCTTTATACCTCTGATACCCTAATACTATGGAAGCTAACAAAATGGATAAATCCTTATCGGAGACGGATTTAAATCAATTGTCTTATCATACTAAGACGCCACCAAACTTCGTTAGTACACGGGCTAAAAGGAGGAGGGAAGAAGATGAAGGTTGTGATATTAAAAGCTTTATATCTAATCTTATGACGGAACAACAAAAGGAGATACAAAAGATTAGACTAGTACTGACAGAAATTAGAGAATCTAACACGAACATCGAGAATTCTGTGGCATTTTTGTCAGCACAAAATGAAGAGTTCAAAAATAAAATCGAGCAGTTAGAAATACAGGCTAAAAAAGATAGAGGATACATAACTATTCTGGAAAATAAAATTGAAGACCTTCAAATTTCTAGTCGTAAAGCTAATTTTGAGATTAAAAACGTGCCGAAGATGAATGGAGAAACTAAAGAGGAATTGGTCGAGATGGTGCTGTGTTTATCAAATACCATAAACTGTAAGATGGTGAAAAATGATATTAAAGATGTGTACCGAATAAAAGGCAAGAGGGAAGACACTAATACCCCTATAATAGTAGAAACTTCGTCTACTCTCATAAAAACTGATGTCTTAAAGATGTGTAAGGGTTTCAACATTAAACATAAAACTAAGCTTGCCGCCAAACATTTGGGATTTCGGACCAATACAGATACCCCCATTTTTGTGTCGGAGCAACTGACAGCGAGGAACTCCCGCCTCTTTTTTCTGGCGCGTGATCTTGTAAAGGCTAAGAAATTTAAATTCTGCTGGACAGCTTATGGCAAAGTCTACCTAAGAAAGGATGAAAATACTCAAATTCTTACAGTGAAATCTGAGGAGCAAATACATCAACTTTCTCAAGGAGCATGACTAGATTTATCAGAACAAAATGAACTGAAATTCACCTGTTGTAGCTTTATGCCTACGACCCTTTTTTATCTTTTATTACAAATTATTTTAAGTCTCTTAATAAATGCACACATAATACATTCCGCAAACAAAATTTACATTCACACTAACATTACACTACACACACTTATTGACTTCCTATACTTAATGATTATACATCGTACGTTATACATTTTACAAATAAATATATTGATTTGCCAATTAGACATGTTTTTACCAGAAAAATACAAATTAGTGACGATATTCAAGTTTATTTACACGTCAAATGGATAGTTCGCTTAAAAATTTGAACGAAATAGACAATGTTAATATAGCAAAAGCAATAAATTGTAATGTTGAAGATCTATTCAACTATATTCATGTCCAAAAGAATGACCTAAAAATTTTTACCCAAAATATAAGAAGCGTGTATAATAACATCAATGATTTGGAAGTGACCTTAGCTAGTCTAAATTTTGATCCTGATATATTGATATTGACTGAATGCCATCTAAATATAAATAAACCGGTACCTACAATTCCAAATTACACAATGTTTCAAACCACAAATCACATCAATAAAAATGACGGTGTTGTAGTTTATGTGACAAAAAATATTCAAGCAAACTTAAAAGAAATTATGTTAACTCACGCATCTTGCTTAGAAATTAAAGTAAATAATCATGTAATTCTGGGTATTTATAGGTCTCCGTCAATTACCAATGCGGACCATTTCATCAACTCTCTAAATTCTTACTTAGAATCCATTGAGTCTTCTAATAGTATTATTTTAACTGGGGATATTAATATAAACCTTTTACCAGCTATAAATGAGCAATCTTATGAATATAATAATAGACAAAACTACACATCTATGTTATCTATGCATGGATTGATGACAGGACATACTTTACCTACTAGGCTAAATAATTGCTTGGATCACTTTATGTTGAAACTAAATAGGAAAACCGCTTCTGCTCATATAGCCGTGTTAAACACGTCTATAACTGACCACGCACTTTTATTTTTAAATCTGTCACAAGTTAAAATAACTTATAAGGCTCAGGCTACGAAAGTAGTAACAGACTTTAATGCAGCTCTCAAAAACTTAATAGATAAAAACCTGAGTCAATTGTTATTTTGTCAGGACCCTAATGTTTTAGTAGAATTTTTAATCAATAAAATATCGAACGCCTTAAAGGAAAACACAAATACTATATGTATACCAAAAAAAAAAAGGACCATAAAACCTTGGATAACTCCTGGAATTTTAAGATGCATCAAAAATAGGAACAAATTACAAAAATCCTCTACACGCGATCCCTACAATATAATTATTAGCCTTAGTTATAAAAGATACAGAAACTATTGTAATAATTTAATTAAAAAACTCAAACACAACTATGAGAGAGAACAATTGGCAAATTCAACTAAAAACAGTAAAAATTTATGGGATAATATTAAAAATATAACACATATCAAACAAACTAAAACAGATAATACTATTCTCTTAAATCTTAAATCAACCCCCGACGATGCAGTTAATCATGTGAATAACCATTTTGCTGGCATAGGTAGTAAGCTAGCAGAAAAGATTTTATCTCAAACTAACATAGACGCTTCTAATGCATTTCATGGTTGTAACTCCTACTTAACATCATTTGTTCTCCTTGAGACTGACATGGATGAGGTACATGATATACTCATGAACCTGAAGTCCAATAGCGCTACTGGCTGGGACAATATCCCAACCAGCTTTCTCAAGTTAGCTAAACAAGAAGTTGTCCCAATTATTGTCCATTTAGCGAATTTATGCTTTAATAAGGGAGTTTTTCCATCACTTTTAAAGAAATCTGTTATAACTCCGGTGTATAAGGATGGGGATAGAGATGATGTCAATAATTATAGGCCTATATCAGTTTTACCTTCTTTATCAAAAATTTTAGAAAAACTCCTTTATATTCGGTTAATAAAATTCTTGAATAAATATCAAATACTATCAAATTCACAATTCGGATTCAGACAGGGAAGATCAACTGAAGATGCAGTAACTGCTATTACGTCTTTTATTACAGAGCAAGTTGATTTAGGTAAAAAATGCGTCTCAGTTTTTCTTGATCTCAAAAAAGCCTTCGACACTGTCTCTATCCCGATTCTTGTGCGAAAATTGGAATTGATCGGAATAAGAGGAATAACGCTGGAGCTATTCAAAAATTATCTTTCAGTTCGTACTCAGAGAGTTAAAATTGATCGACACGTTAGTACGGATTTAGACATTACATACGGAGTCCCACAGGGAAGTGTCCTTGGCCCTACTTTGTTTCTAATATACATAAACGATCTGTGTGAATTGGAGAAAAGTGGAGCCCGTATTTTTTCATACGCCGATGACACAGCAGTCGTATTCACTGGCAATGACTGGGAATCTGTACGACGGGATTCGGAATTAGGAATGTCGCGTATTGCTCTTTGGTTGAATAATAATTTGCTAACAATTAATACTCAGAAAACAAATTATATGTGCTATTCTTTAACCAAAAGGACAGAACCTAATATTAGCTTCTCTGTCAAAATTCATAAATACAGTTGTAGCGGTGATTGCGATTGCAGTTGTTCGGTTATCCAAAAAGTGGAAAAAGCTAAATATTTGGGTATAGTTTTAGATCAGCGACTCTCATGGCATAATCATATTGATTTAGTAAGTACGCGTATTAGAAAACTTATTTGGATTTTTAAGAAATTAAGGCATGTTGCATCAACTAACATACTTAAGACAATTTACCTTGCTTTAGCTCAATCTATTATAACCTATTGCATCCCCGTTTGGGGTGGTGCTACTAAAGTAAAGTTTTTAAATGTAGAAAGGGCCCAACGTGCCTTACTTAAAACCATGTATTTTAAGCGTTATCATTTCTCCACTGATAATCTTTATAAGCTTTGTGACCTATTAACTGTCAGAAAATTGTATATCTTAAACTCTATTTTGAAAATGCATAAAACAACAAAGTTTGATACTAGTCGACTAAGTGGGAATAGAAGAATATGCAATGTTTTACTCAGTCATAGAACAAGGACTGCTTTTGCTCGTCGACAATACGTCACGCAAGCCACCACTCTTTACAATAAAATAAACAAAGAATTAGCTATATACCAAAAAACGTTTTTTGAATGTAACAAAACATTGACAGCCTGGCTGAAGACACTAACCTATGAAGAAACTGAGGTGCTTCTTCAGTTTATTTCTACTTAAAATGTAATGGATATAGACGCACTTAATAACATGTACACACACACTCACACACAAACACACACTCACACGCGCACACACACACAAACATAAACACACCATACACACCAAGACACACTACTCAATCGTTTTATTTTAATTTTATCTTGTTTTTGCTATGGAAGAGTAAGGCCTCCTGACACAGGTATTTTGATGCTTACTAGGAGGTCTTTACAACATGTATCATTTACAATGTAAGAAACGAAATAAACGATTTTTATTTTTTTTTTTATTTATTTTTATATTATATATGTTTATATAGGTATATATGCGTGTTTATTTAAATGCACCACCTACCTCTCTTCTTGAGCTGTGTTTAACGCCTTTGGTTGCCTGGAAGAGATCGCTATGTAGAGATAAGGCCGCCAAATTGTATACTTTTTGTCAAATTTTTATTTATAATTTTACTATATGTTTATGTCGTGTACAATAAAAGTGTATTCATTCATTCACATTCGACAAAATTACCTTCATGCTTATTTCTGCCGCTAAGCAGCATTGTCGCAATGCTGTGTTATGGTCTGTACACCGTTGGTGTAATTACAGGCACATGAGGCCAAAACAACTACGAAAGTGTTGCTCGGTTTATAGACGATCGACCACCAGGTGTGCTATCCTCTTGGTTCATCGATTGTTACATAATTTAAAAAAAAAGCGCGTTCGCAGTTTTTAAATAAATAATGCCTCAAACTTTTTTTAATTAATCATCTAAGTTGGTTTCAATTTTACAGACTTATTTGGTGTAAGAACTATTGAAATCTTTTTGATAACAACCTCCCTAAGAGTTTGTTGGAAAATGCCGAGATATTCTATCGCGTACTAGTCGTTTTGTTTTGTGTTTTCAGTTATTCAGTTGTCAAGCGTTTAACTATAAAAATATATAACATCAATGGTTTAACAAATGCGCATAATTTGAACTAAACACCCATGACATGTGTAGACAAGTAGCACCTTTAAAATAAAAAATACCAAAACTTTCGGTTCCTATTGATTAATTCTCCTTTAGGCTATTAATGCCCTACTTCTGGTCATAAGCTGTTCCGATGCGGGTTAGTGGCCTTTAAAGTGTATAATCACAAGTTAGTGATAAAAACCGGTCGATTGCTTAACTTGCTCTACAAGGCACGGGGGTTGTCACCGCCAGTTTCCTAAATCCGGACTGGTAATGAAAATTCTTTAACAGAAAATTCCAATAACATAAAAGCTTTTACCCGACACGGGATTGGAATCCAGGATCTCGAGAAGCGTAGTTCAGCATGCTTACGACTAGACCAAAGAGTCGGTTGTAATTATGATAAATTCGTAGTATCACCAAGAAAAAAATATCATTATCATCGACCTGTTAAACACCTTTTAGATGACAGTTAGAAACTATCGACATTTGCGAGGAGTGATTAGTGATACTACGTACTAGGTGTCCAGTTATTGTTATGTGGTCACCTTATCTCACAAGGTTTTCAGTTGTCACGCGTTATCCGATGAATGTGCGCGTATTTCTCGTGTTCATGTTTCAAACTGAATGTTTCCAACGCAAACGTTTTTGTGATTTAGTGAAGTGAACGATAGGAATTTGTTAACAACATCCCACCCGACACGTGTGCATTTGATTTTCTTTTGTCGCAGATGTGCTACCACCTTCTTTTATTATAGTTTGTAAGAAGCGTTATATATTATAGTTTGTAAGAAGTTTGTGACTGAGTGAGGAAAACGATAGGAATAAATTTCTACTTTCCAACACCCCACCCGACACGTGATTTTGTTTTATTTGGATTCATTTGAATGATAATTTTGTTAGTAAATCTACATAAAAGTAGGCTAGAAAACCTGTTCGAAATTTGATTGGACGCTATCGCCCGTCCGTAGTGCTTTGATCAGTGTTGCTACTAAGCTAACCTAACCTAAAGAGAAATGAAAATAGCGATCAAGTCATCTGTTTTAGCTGTCCACGAAGACAATGACTGTACAGCTTGAAGTGACCCGTACCAATAAATATCCAATACCCCACCAGGCGCGAATTGCGAAACGTGAACCGTGCACGTAGACACAACCTTATTTCTTTTTTAAAGTATCCTATATTATATCTAACACTTCCAAGAATATGTGTACAAAGTTTCATGAGGATCGGTTAAGTAGTTTTTGCGTGAAGCGTAACAAACAAACTTACATTGAAATTTATAATATTAGTAGGGAGGATAGAGATTGGGATAGTGATTAGTAGGGAAGTAGGGATTACTATTAGCTATAATATGAAGTGAGAGTTGTTATGTTTTTAAAATCCTTACTTCCAGTGTTGTTAAAAATCAATTAGAAAACCATTTTGTAATTTCGTTTTTAATAACGACAATGGTAATTACCTATGCATTAATTGATAAAAAATCCTTAGATTACCTGCCACTGTTATGTACCGTTTAAAATCCGCCTACTAATAAAATAGGTTTTTAAATTAAACCCTAAAGAGTTTTGGGATTTTTGAAAACCTACGAAATCGTCTGTTTTATCGTGATAAATGATTGTATCAAGTGCCATCTAGTTACAACAACTAGATGGCACTCTCTCGATACCACATACATCGTTCGCGCGATCGAATAAGTACCCTTAGTGTAAGTTCACATGAGAAACTCATCACATCTACGTTAGCGTTAATCAGTCATTTTATTCGGAGTTCCAAATGTCACAATGTGAACGCCATAAAAATGCTAGATTCACTTTACTCCACAGTTGCACTCCATTATGCACTTCGTACATTCCCAAAAGCCTACCCTAAAATTGATATATAGCTCGTATAACAGGAGGATTATTGGCGTTTTTGGCACTACTCCCTCTGTATGCATACCCTGGCAAGGAGCCCAATGCTTACTCTCTAGTTACTCTTTGTACCTTCAACTAACCGTATGCCCAAAATCAATTCGCTTGGTTGCTTAATTAGGAAAGTAAGGACAAACAAACAACACACGCATTTATAATATTAGTACGGATTATTATATTAGTATGTGTTGTTTAACTTAAACAAAAGGTAGTACGAGATGGCTGTTCAATTTGTTTACTAAACAAAATGCTCTCACTCCATAGAGTCATCTGTGCGAATTGCGTAATTGCGACGAGCCTACGAACGTTATGTTTGTTAACACAAACAAACACAAAATCGTTTAGTACTATCTAAGTGGCAGTAGGCGACGGTAGTAAAGTATTATTAGTGATCGGTATCTATACAAAAACTGAATTGTATACCTACATACAGATTGGTATAGACACAACAGAGTAATTAAAAGATTTGTTTATTTCGATTATCCGTGAATATCGATCTATCCCTCATGCTTAAGCCCTAAGTGGACAACTTCCCTCGTACTTGTAGTTTGTACTAGCTATACCCGGACATCCATTATGATGATTAGTTGTTTACCTTCGCCGTTGAAATTAAAATGGTACATGCAATTAACCCAGTAATTAAGCGTTTGAACGTAATAACAGAACAGATAATACATAGTACCACATAATAAATAATTAGTTCTAAGAGTCCTTAACAGTACATTTAAAAGCGTTAATCTGATAGCTACTCTAATAGCGCGACAATAAGCTGAAATCTACTCGCAGCCACGCTACAATATACTAAAATCTACACTTAAATAGTGCGAGCCAAATTCTACCTCAACAACATTAGGATAATTCATAATATTGATTAAATTGGATAACGCTAGGTGATTATTTGGGCTTACTCACGCAAGACGCTGCTGACACCATTTAACGTTCCGCGCTGGTTTCCTGAAGGTCGGTCTTTATTTTGGGACCAAATTGTAGAAAAAATCTGATGAATCTAACTACACGTGCTTCATTGTGAGTAACCGACACAAAACCATAATCCCAACGATATCAGGCTCAAATAAAATTTCGTAAAGTGCACCGGCCTTCTATAACGGTGTCAACTTAATTTTCGAACATATGTAGCACAATTACGGGGTTAGCCTTTAAAATAAACTTTTATAAAAAAAATAGTACTTCAAAGATGTAATGTCAATTATCGAAGAAGTTCATAAATTAAGGCTTGAAATGACTAATGTTCCAAAACACTAACAAAATATTTAATACCGTAAACGCTGAAGAATTTCTATATTTATCAACATTATCTTGTTATCTTTCAAGATAGTGGTTATAGCTTCGGACAATAGATCCAAATTTATCTTTAGTACAATATTGTTTTTTGTTATAAGTGCAACGGGGATTAATATTTTAATTAGGTAAATGTGTTACAAATTTTCGATTTGCATTCACACTCAAATTTCGCTTATCATTCTAAGTTTGTAATATTTTACTTTCGTACGTAACTGAGTAGGTTCTTAGATATAATATGTTTTATCACACTCCTTTTGCTTCAGTTTCATTTTCAGATCTGGACGGAATAATACTTTCGGTCTTTGTTATCGCCAGCTTGTTATTATATGATACAAGCATTCTATTGTGGCTCATACAGATGATTACAAAATAGTTTTTCTTAATATGTGAAAATTTATTTTTCGACTCGAAACAATTTCGATAGAAGGGTTCGTGATGATAATAGTTCCTAACTTATTTAAAAATAAGCCTGTTATTTTCCAAAAATCAAGTTGATTGTTTGCTTAGTTAGGGCGTAAAGAAAGGATAAACAAACAAACATACTTTCGCATTTATAATATTAGTAAGGATTTTTTTGGCACTAACGGGGACCTAGGGCATAGGGTGCTCTCCTAAGCACAAAAGTCTATAAGAGCCAATTTTCTGATTCCAGACCGATACAGATACAGTTTTTCAACTGAAAATACTAGTACATTACATATTTGTTTCCAATCGCGTCTCAAAAATCCAGTCCAGGACTTCGTGAGCCACTATATCGACAAAGCATACTATGTATCAAAACTTATCGTGCAATGTTCAGATTCCTTTGTGTATATGTATACTGTTTGTGAAATAAATAACTAACGCTTACGATGACAAATGTGTTAATTAAAAATGTAAACACTTACGGTATGTGTTACCATGATAAATCATTGTGAAGTGAAGTGAAGTGAGGTGAAGTGAAAGCGATTATATATCACAATGTACAACAGTTTGCCAAGGTTAAAACGTAAAGAGACGTGGAAAAGAAAGAGCGGGGTAAGTTGTTAAAATTGACGCTAACTTTATTAAATGCCGATTTATAAGGTTTTATAAGTTTCACCGCTCTGTCTGTTTGACTTCGTGTCCTAACACCACTGCATAGTAATAAATTATAGTCCCGTTTCTATTTACCTGTCTTATATTAATTTGATAAATCTTATGTTAGTTTTTGGTGTAAATTATGATTTGAAAATGTAAAAAATAAATACATTTATGTAGGTATAAGGAAAATTAAGCCATATTATTTTATGAGGATAATTCAAAATAAACTTAGTAAACTTTATAAACTTAGTTTTAGGGCTAGCTCGTGCCAGACACTGCTGATACCATTTAACGTGCCGCGCTGACCGGTACTCGAAAGACTGGTTTTGTTTTGTAACCAAATTGTTAAAAAAATCACTGAAAAAGAAAAATAGGTTGTTGAAACTATATATATACTGGCTTTTGCCCGCGACTTCGCCTGCGTATGATTTTGTTTTTTGATCTGGCATTCAATTTATTGTAATTCTAAAAAAAAAATAAAGTATTCAGCCTAAGCCTTAAATTAGGGATTTGCTGCTGTCCGCTGAGGAGTTCTGTCCTCTATCTCCAACCACATTCATCAGATCTACACAAAGTTTGGGAGAAATTAGACACATATTATAACATCTTTAGTACAAAAATAATTATTTAAATCGGTTATCATTTGACGGCATTATGGTGTAAATCGTCAATCACTTCCCTTCTCCCAAAAGAACTGAGCTTAATTTCGGGATGAAAGCATCCTATATTACTTCTAATACCTTCAGGAATATGTGTACAAAGTTTCATGATGATCGGTCATGTAGTTTTTGCGTGAAGCGTAACAAAAAAACTTAAATTCACATTTACAATATTAGTAGGGATTAGTAGTGATAGTTGTGTCAATCTACATTGTTTATTTCACCTAAGTACTCCTCTAATCAAATCCAGCCAAATCTTCGACACTAGGTACATAATTTTCCTCCCACATATTGTAAGATCATCTTTATATTATTTGCTATTGATGACATCATTATGAGATCACGAAGGTGAACACATTTTTATGTACATAGGAATTATCACCTTGCGGTACATACTGCACTTGCAAAGGACATGTCCTTTGTGTAATTATAGCAATATTGTCTCTCGATTTAACTTCTTAGGGTTCCCGTACCAAATGTAAAAACTAACCGTTATTATTTTTTTGACAGACACAAATGCAGTAACTTCTAATGAGCGACATCTTTTAATTCCATATTTCGATATGGAATCAAAAAAATATGTCTAACATTATTGCTGTTGCCCGTGATTTCGTCCGCGCTTATTTATTTTAGGATATTATAAGGAAACATTATGGGTATAACTTTGCAAAATTTCCCTACGATTTAAGTAAAGCTCTCAAGCCATGCATGGAAAACGAATGCATTATTTAAATCACGCGTCGCGGTTACTTTTAACAGCAGATTTTCTTTTTATTATCCTATGTCCATCTCCAGGATTCAAACTACGCGTGTCCAAAATTTCATTTTATAATCGGTTCGACGGTTGAGCATAGAACAAATAAACAAAAAAATAAAAAGAGCACATTCGCATTTCTATAAAATAACTAAAATAAATCTTATTTTCATTCAAAAAATGGTGTGTTAAAAACTACTGTCCTGTAGAAACAGCTTAGTTATGCTGTTTTAGAAGCAGTCGCATATTTTTTTTCCCATACAAGTTAGCCCTTGACTGCAATCTCCAGGTGGTAAACGTTGATGCAGTCTAAGATGGTAGAGGGATAACCTGTCAGGGAGTATGAAAGTCATACCCCTAATTTGTTTCTACGCGACATCGCACCGGAACACTAAACCGATTAGCGGTTCCATCTTTTTCGGTAGGTTGGTAACTAGCCACGACCAAAGCCTCCCAGCAGACCAGACCATAGAAAATTCAGAAACTATAAATTCCCAAATTGCCCCCACCGGGAATCGAACCCGGGACCTCCTATTTAAATTCATAGAGCTCACCGTTGCGCCAAGGAGGTCGCCAACAATTATGGGAAAATGATTATCAAATATCTGTATATATGTCGCCTTCCAACAACCAGGGTTCCGTATCTTGGTCGGTTTTTTTCTCTATTATTACTTGATTTAATATCCCAAGTAGTTTTCCTTGGCTTATCTCTCATAAAATATGGTTTATTACTAAGGGAAAACAAAACCAACGATATTAACCTATATCCTTCTCCCTCGATTGTAATACGAAGCGCTTTGCTCTTCGTTTCTGATCCGGACCGCAAGGATCTGGAATGCTCTACCAGCTTCGATTTACATCACAGAAAGAACTGGTCCGATTTGAAAAATTATTTGTGTTGGATAGCCCATTTATTTAGGCTAAGATATCACGCTAAGACCAATAGGAGCATAGCAATAAAGAAGAATGTTTCTGTTTTGAAAAAAAAAAAAACTGTTTTTTTTTCCTTTTGAGAGCTTCCGCTGCGTGCTTACGCACGGTTAAAATCATGTATGAAAAAGTTTTTCCCCTTTAAAAGTTCTAAAAAAAAAAGGTTGAGTTATACGCAGACGAAGTCGCGAGGGACCGCTTGTAAAACGGCGAAAAAGGTGTGTATGTATAAAAACGCATCGAAATACTACCGCCTTTTTATGAAGTCGATTAAAAAGTATCTGTTTCCTCAACCCGACGACCTCGGTTCCGGGCTCGGTATTGACCATGTGAGTAATCTGTAGGTTATGGCTTAAACGTTAATTACGTCATAATGGGGCGCACCTTTCTGTTCTAATACTTTTTTGGTTAACCAATAAGAATATGTTTCTGTTGTAATTGCGCGCCTCATAAGCGAATCGTTGAGGTCCATAAAATTACATTGTGAGATGGTGATAACAAAAAAAAATAACACCCGGCTAAGTTTGTTGTGGGCTTATTCTTAGACCTGGACGCGTTTGGAACCCTTGTAGCTTTAGTTTTAAGTTTACGAATGTGGTTATCGCCATGATCTCACTACCGTGTAATTCTTATGTACGCATCAAAAGTGCCACCTATGGGCCTACTTGAATAAAGATATTTTTGACTTTGACTTTGACCTTAGCGTTACGTATCAGAAACTTAGATGAAAACAGCTTCGTTCTTTTTTATTATATAATTAATAATTGATAGAGCAAGCATATAAATTTGTAAATGCTCAGGTTCATAAGTTAGGTTCTCATTAATTTGATCAAAGATCTTACTTACTACCAACTGATGCAAATGTTCTCTGTTATACCTATTTTTATGGCAATAACTGACCTTAAACCTGAGGCGTAGATGTTAAGCCTCATATTCCTGTAATTACACCAGCAACCACGCCCTTCAGAGCAGAACACAGCATTGCATTGCGGCAATGCTTCTTAGCGGCAGAAATAAGCATGGTTGTAGTACTTCCCCGGACAAGCTCTGCCACAAAAAGCTTTACTACGACTACTGTACTGCTGTACTGTACCTACTATACTTCGTACGTATTGATTGAATATCAACCACATAAGGTTGCCACCGTTCACGGCGTCTCGCTGTACTGTGGTAGAATGGTGCCCTAGGAACAAGATAGGTATTTAATGGACATTATTCTACCTTTTCGCTATTTATTAATTAATTTCCGACAGCTGGTTTACCCAGCAGCCTCCTCGCTTCTATGAGCGAGAGGGCTTTTACCTATGTAAGCAGTGGGTATGCAGATGATGTAACGTGAAGAAAATCTCCAGTACGAGTTAGAAATGCTTAAGGGTAGGCCATTTATAACTGTTACAATGCTAATCCTTAAGTTTTTTATAAGTCGTACTGGAGATTTTCTACATTTTGTATCATCTGCATACCCTGTGCAAACCCTCTATGCTCGCCACTGTAAGTTGTGTTGCCCAAGAGCTATATCATCCTGCCCTAATGCTTGTTTGTGCGCTTTAATTTGCTCTTCGCGGCACGGGGTGGACAACTCTACTATCCTAACTTCGGGATGGTAATGAGAATTTCTTGACAGAAATAACAATGCAATTACTTGGTCCGATATAGGAATTGAAACCAGGTCACCAGAGCTTCCAATAAAACAATAGGGGGGGTTTACCCAACTATGAATAATATAAAACAGGTCGCGACGAATTTGAAGCCAGAATGGGTTAATCAGCTGGATATTTCCGACTCCCTCGCACACATGTTAAACTCTCGAGATGCCTTTGTCTCCCTCGCACAGATCCTCGATGAAAACGCGGGAGGTGCTGTCATTAACTTCATGATCAATTTATGTTGTATGAAGTCATATGGCGCCGGAGCCGTATCTATACTGGAGTCCTTATAATTTGCTCTTTTCTATTTTGTGACGACGAAACGGTGACGATGTTATATTAAAAATAATAATAATAAATAAATAAATATACTTCTACAATACACACATCGCCATCTAGCCCCAAAGTAAGCGTAGCTTGTGTTATGGGTACTAAGATGACTGATGAATATTTTTATGAATAATATACATAAATACTTATAATATACAGATGACACTGAAAAACATTCATGTTCATCACACAAACATCTTCCAGTTGTGGGAATCGAACCCACGGCCATGTACTCAGAAAGCAGGGTCGCTGCCTACTGCGCCAGCCGGCCGTCAAATTTATATGCGTTTGGTATTAGAAGTAGAATTGCGATCGGATTATGATCTTTAGGAATGAGTTCGGTTCCATTATGGGTATTTTTTATTTACCTGCCTATGTGCGAACGAGGAGAGTTGCGGGGGGCTAGACGAGTCGACGGGTACATCGCACGGTCGCGGCGGCGAACGGCACTCGCAAACGGACCACCGACGACGCGATCAACGATTTAATAGACAATTGTTACCAGCGTTGATATTCTTATTATAATCAGCTTAAATACAGTCCACTTAGTTTCATTTTATAATACAACATCAAAGCGGCCTTGAGGACGCCAACATGCCGCTATACTTGTTTACAAAATGTATTGGTTAAATGTGCCAAAGTTACGAAGGCAATTATAGTCCTTTAAAGTAAAAATAAAGCCTTTGCCTATGCGACATAGTACCGGAACGCTAAATTTGTTGGCAGCATTTCTTTATCGGTAGAGTATCGCAAGCCAAGACCGAAGCCTCACACTAAATATGACTACATAGAATAGAGAAATTTCCATTGGGTATTATTAAAACCCCATAATTCTTATCTTATGTCTTAAGTAATATTTAATGTCTTGCGTCAAAAGAGAAGCTTGAATTCTGATCTAAGCACAGGAGTAGACTATGAATGTCGTACCGTATAATCGACGGAACCGCATAATAATTTACATGTTTGCGAATGCAGCAGTACTCATTTATTACTCACAATTGACGCTCGCGTGTTAAATATAATATATATGGAGAAAAAGTTTCGAAAAATAAATGAATACAATTCTTAAAAGTGATGAATGTGCGAAAGTGACATATTTTTACCCTTAGTTTGCTATATCGCCCTGGATACATGGATACGATTTGGGACATGCTTACTGTGAGTTATCCGCTTATACTTTCTTTTTAATCTCCGAAGCTAATTTATATATTACTTTGGAAGACATTAGCTGTCAGTCCGTCCGGGGCATTGTTGTGCAGGACGTAATACATAGGTCACATTTATTATATTTGTACTAAGTTAAGTATTTTGAAGACTAGTAGTCGTTGATTCCGTCGTTTCGAAGAGTTCAGGCATACGCTATGGACGTGTGGTCAGTTTACTTGAAAATTAAATAAAAATAAATATATCTAGCCCCAAAGTAAGCGTAAGCCTGTGTTAGATGACTGATGAATAATTTTTATGAATAATATAAATAAAAACTTATAACAAACATATAAATACCAAGTCACTGAAAAACATTCATGTTCATCACACGAACTTTCGATTCGAAAGCAGGCTCGCTGCCCCAAACGGCAATCGGCCGTTAAAATTCACTATGTACTTAATCATTTTCATTACCTGACCAAAGAGTGTATACGTCTCCCCTCCGAATGAGGAGGGTAGCCGTAATCCGCCACACTGGCCGAGCGCGGATTGGTAGAGTTCACACGCCTGAACATTATGGAGACCTCTCAGGCTTGCAGGTTTCCTCACGATGTTTTCATTCACCGTTGAAGCAAGTGTCATCTTATTGCCACGATGTTTTTCTTCACCTAAAACATACCTAAATGCTCAAAACGCATATGAATTTGAAAGATAGAGTATGTGCCAGGTATGGAACTCGGTTCCCCCGAAAGGAAGGCCGAAGTGTTAGCCACTAAGCTATCAACGCTGCACTATACTTAAGGCACTTTAACATTAACAAAACAGTGACTTTCGTGTAGAGAACATTCACATAATGACAAGCTTGGAATGTATCCAAACCATATAGATACGGCGGTGCACGTGTATTCCGTTTGACGTAATACCCACTATTGTTGAAGCACTGACAAAAGATTTTTACTCTTTATACGGGTTGTTAGCTATTGAGGAGCTGTTTAAATTAGTGACTGTTGAATACACAAACGTCAGCAATGCATTCAACATAATCATTTATCATCATCATCATACAGCAAGACAAATTAAAAAGATAAAAAGCAGCCTGTGTGTGCCACATCCAGGTTATATACCTATCTCCATTCAAAAATTCAGTCTAATTTTTTCAGTAGTTTTTGCGAGAAATATCGACTAACATCCATCCATCCATCCATACAAACTTTCGCATTTATAATATTAGTAGGATATACACTCTAGACATTTCAAATTCCCCTAGGAAAATGCTTGAAAAAGATAGTCTAGAAATATATAAATTATAAACGAGGAGTAAGCTACCTTTTCAAACACCTTGAAGGAAAGTGAAACCAAATTAATAAAAACAATCGAAAAACTCGTGTGCTATGATATTTCAGCCATTATTACGAGGCACGAAGGCATGGATTCATTTTGTTATCACGAGGAAAGGAAAATTGGCATAGGTAGTCTCAAGATTTCCTTGTCAGAGGAGATTGATCATTATTCCGTTGGATTAAGAGTGTATTAGCTGAGGAGTCTAATGTTTTGTCACCGCTTTGTATGCTGAGCTGAATATATTTGATGATGACATCGATTTGAAGGTCGTTAACATTGACCCAAATGATGCGTAAACTATTGTATATACTACAACGCGCCTTCGTTCGTTTTAGTTCTTAAAATTCTTGCGGGAATCGTTAGTATTTAGGGATGAAAAGTTTTCTTTGTCTCTGGACGCAAGCTATATTCTATATGCCAAATCTCGAAATCGATCAAGCTGTTAAGTCCAAAATAGATAGCATATTCCTTGAATCACACAGGAATTTCGCCCGATTTTTTTTCGGGATAATAAGTATATCGTGGCGCGCATGTTAGCCCTAAAGCACACCTTATATAACAGTTCCTATAATTTTGCGTTTCTAATACCGAAATTTCAAAGGGAATTGCTATATGACTTTATTTTATAGACTTTATATTATATATTACTATGACTTTATTTATGAGCATATCTCATATAAATGCGTCATCCAACGCACACATATCGCTTTATTTTCAAAGCTGTGGTGGAAATAGAATAATCGTTTTACAGCTTCTCTCCTCTTTCTCACCACTTCACTAAACCCGCAACACCAGATACCATCTGACTTCCCGTAGTTGTGTAAATTTCAGGAAATACTTTAAAACTATCCGCAAATTTTGAATTGGTATGACTTTTAAATATATATAAAGAGGTAAGGCCGCCAAATTGCATGCGTTGTTTTATTATACTTTTCTTTTTTATGTACTTTTTGTTGTGTGCAATAAAAAGTATATTCATTCATACCTAGGTACCTGGAAAGCTATAAATTAATATTAAAATTTGAATTATTGCTATGCTGGTAAACTCTTTCCATCAATGAAAACATAAACAAAAAAAGCACGTGTGACAGAATCGTCGTGATTCATAGGTACCTATTTATGCAAAACTTTGTCGCTAGATTTACCCTGCCAAGAAAAGATTTACAAAAATAATTTGCATATAAAAACAGTAATAGAGATGACAACACTATGTAGGTCCAAAAATAAGCTTTACTGCTCTTAGCAGAAAATGTTTCTTATTAAATTTATTCAGTAGCACACCTTCATTTTGAATCGCCGCGTCTATGCGGAATATTTAAAATTAATTTTCGTGATTCCGATCGTTATTGGAAACAGTATTTTACGTCATCTTGCTATTATTATATTATTGTTAATTAACTGGCGAGAAAAGTAGGAATTGAGACTAGATGATGTGTTATTGGTTTAGTGAGTGTGAATTAACGCGATTTGTTTACATTACGAAATGGATACAATAAAAGTCGTTGGAGATTATGTGAGAGAGAAATCTCCTTTTTCGGTAAGTTTCGGAGAGTTTGGAATATAGAAGAGAGCGAACTGGATGCAGAAGGACCATCCTTCGTTCGGCACTTTCGAATCAGATAGTAATAGGATACCACAGGATAAGTTAGGATCTTGCTTATAAGACCTTTACTGCGCTGCGCTAGACATCGATTCGGGCGGTAGAAATCACATATATACAAAGCATATCAAATATATAAATAATGTTTTCCAGAAATAGTTGTTCAAAGATGCGGAAAAATACGCGGTGACAACCATAACGGCAGCATGGTTTGTTATATTTAGGGTAAAAAGGGGCTACGAATATTACTTTCTCTAGTAGTCGTTGGAAACTTCTACCGTGCTAGTTACAGAAATCGAGGTGCCGTGAAGCGATTCAGCGTTCCTGTACGATACCCCGTAGAAAATTAGTAATGAATATTGAATTATTTGCTTTTTGAAGTGAAACTTCTTTAGAATTGTTTTGATTTCAAACTCGATAAAACGAAAAAATAAGTCCATAGAGACACAAACACATAAATGTATAGATGATTGCGGCTAGACTAGACTGTCGTTGCCTCCGGCATTGTTGTGATTACTTTTATGCGTGTATTGCTTTGCAATACCAATGCCGGTTACACAGTATTGAGGGAATATTATTCTTCTTTAAGTTTTAATTTTGATTTGGTTTAGTGGATTTGATTTAATTTAGTTTCTAATTTACTTTTGACATGTATATATTTTAATTGCATTTAATTTAATTTTGTAACTGATGTGCTATGTTAAATTTTTATGGGTAAAGCCTGAATTAAATGATTATTATTATTTATTATTATTATAGGACATAGTGAGATAGAAAACATTATACATTTTTTATCTATTCTAGTTACCATGGAAACTAAATGATCAACCTTATATTTATCCTAATAGTTCTGATACTCTGCATCCACCTCAATCTCTCGTAGGCTACTTTTCAGAAGTTACACTCCTGCCGTGTGTGAATAAATTGCACAGGATTTTTTTTAAACAACCTTATCCCTAACAGTTTGGACCGTTGCCATAACTACCAGTTGAGATTGCAGTAGAATGCTAACTTGTAGCAGATTAAAAGAACAGATGTGGTTTACCAGCTGGACACATGGTTCGGGCGGCCGAAGAAGGCGGGCGCGGGGCTGGAGCGCGGTTACGACACTGTGCCGCGCGCGGAGCCCCGCGCCGACGACGACGAGCCCGCGCACGAATACACCAGCAAGATCGACGCGCTGGACGACGCTCAGCTCGAGCGACGCTTCGAGGAGATGCTGGTACCTCATACTATTTATCTATTATTTAATTTATTGTGGTCGGAAATTGGCGTTCATTATCTAAATCACTGCATTTCTTTACCGCGGGTTATATATGTCATTTTAAAATAGAACAGTCAGAATAGCTTCTCATCTCATAAATTACAATTTTTTTATGTTGTTATTTTTTAATTTGTCCCCTTTAGGACAGGCAATGATGATTGACCATACATCCATACAGCTTATTCATAGAAAATTGACGTCTATCAATAAAATTAAGGGCGATAATGCAGGCACGTAAATAAACTTTTTGGTTTAATACATTTTATATTTATTTAAAGTTTTAAGCTTAAATCCTTACTTAATAGTATAAATGCGAAAGTGTATTTCACCATCATCATCATCTTCATTATGTCAACCTATCAACGTCCACTGCTGGACATAGGTCTTTCGCAGGAAGTTCCATATACCATAGTCTCCGGCCTGCGTATCGCTTGATGTCTTCTATGGCGGGGTGCGAGGTCGCCATTCCACCACCTTGGGACCCCTATGTCCATCGGTTTTCCGAGCTCTGCCCCGCCCAATGCCACTCTAGCAGTTTAACAGGATTAACATGAATGTCCTTACAGCATAATGCAGTCTCAGTTTTTACAATCTAAAATCCACAAATAATAATTCGTTTCCAGACTGATATGAACATCGGTGAAAAGAAGAAGGAGCCGCTTCGGAAATACTCAAGAGATCAGAAGAAGAAGATGCTAGTCGCCTATAAATTTGTAAATGCTCAGGTTCGTAAGTTATCTTCTCATTAATCAATTCAAGGTCAATCTTACTACCAACTGATGTAACAATCCTCTGTTGTATCTCTTTTTTATAGTAATCATTGACAGACCAATCAAGCCGCCCTGTGTCATGCAATTTTTCTGTTTGTTTAAATGGTGTACAATAAACGTGTTTATTGATTCATTCATTCATTCAATGTTTCTCTGTATTGTAACTAGATGGCGCTCTTTTAATTCCACACAAAGTTTTGATTTTGACGCGATCGAATGCGTAAACGCAGGTAGACAATCTCACACAAGGCACTCTGATGGTAATCGGAAAACCATCGCCTATAAACATATCAGCAGTTCGCAAGGCATGCAAGGAACACGACCAAGGATTTGCCTGTAATTTTTTGGGCAACACTTCAGATTGGTAAACAACAATGCTGGCGGCAGTAATATGATAGGTGGTGACTTATAAAGCTCTAATACTTCTAAGTTATTTTTAAATCCATAGAACTTTAATTCAAAGTTAAAATTAAAAATAATTTTAATTTTTTATTGAAGAAGGCCGTCATAGTTTACATAATTGTATGACGTTGATAAATTCGTTCGATCATCATTCACGTTCACCATCTCACAGTCAATTAATATTTAGCTATGAAGTTGGAGCAGTTCACACCAAAGCTTTTTATCGTTTAAGTAATCCTTAATATTATAATAGGATTTTTCTATAAGCTTACGTTTAATATATATATATATATTTTATTGAATTTATCTGGAAAGATACAAATGTCAAATAGATAAAATAATTTTATCACCCGCCTTTTCCAGGAAGGTCGCTCAAAATTTGAAAAGCCGTCCGATTACGTATCCTACCTCAACCAGCCTGAGCTTTCTGTGGGCAAACTGCACAGCTGTCTCGAGAACCTGAGGATAGCGTTAACGAACAACCCCCTGTCGTGGATCGAGGACTTCGGCGCGAAAGGGATCGAGAGCTTGCTGACTACCCTCAATGTTTGTTATATCAAGTGAGTTCATAATCCCTACAGTTTTATCGATGTATCATACGGTCTCAATTCTTTACGAAACTAGATGTCGCCACTTACAATGTGGTTTTAATACAACCTCCCAGCAGGGCTTGGACAGACAGTAGACAAAAACTATATCCCCCGATTATATCCTCTGAAAAGGGATATAATTAATGTTTCCACCTGCTAAAGCTCGGGAACATGGAATAGGAGAAGTTTACCCCCGTTTATTATCACACATATATTCATCAATCATCAAATAAACCGATAGACGTCAACTGCTGGACATAGGTCTTTTGTAGGGAGTTCCAAATTCCACGGGTTTGTGCCGCTTGACTCCAGCGGCTACCTGCGACGCGCCTAATGTCGTCCGTCCACCTCGTCGGGGTCGACCAACGCTGCGTTTACCAGTACGGGTCTGCCATTCCAGCACCTTGGGACCCCAACGTCCATCCCTCCTCCGAACTATGTGCCCCGCCCATTGCCACTTCAGCTTCGCGACTCGTTGAGCTATGTCGGTAACTTTGGTTCTCCTACGGATCTCCACATTTTTGATTTTATTTCGTAGAGATACTCCGAGCATAGCTCTTTCCATCGCCCGCTGAGTGACTATATTATTTCCACTATTGCGCAAATGCTCTGAGAGTTGATAAAGCTGCGGTAGAAGATAAATTGATATCCTTTCCCCGGGGAGATAATTGTGTCCTGTCCATGCTAGCCGTGCTGTTCATAAGTCAGCGCAATTTGGGACTTCATTATAATATTAAATTAATCATAAAGAGTAAAATTTGAAGTGTGAGCAGTTAGTTACAATTGATAAATTTGACTTTGTAAACTGATTTTAATTTTACATGCCATCAGTGGAAGTGGATTTTATCGGTAAGATTTTGTCGTTCTTTCATTTTAATAATATATTTATTTCTTAATTAAGGATCAGGATCAGCACTCATAACAATTCGTCGTGTTTATTTTTGCATCATTGTTTTATAATTTAAACAATATATATTTATTTTTAATGGTTTATTGTGGGTACCAACAAGTTTAAAAATAGGTACAATATAGTATTTATAAAAACGGTCAGCGTTTAGAACTAGGCCACTTATATGAAAATGGCTTAGACTAAATATTGTAGAACAGACACAGTAGGTTTGTATAAGAAACTTTGCAGAAGTTATACCCGGTCGAAGTCGCGGGGCATTGCTAGCTAACCAAATATCCTACAATTATGATGACCATGTGAGAAAGTTATAGCCTACCAAATGTGCAAATACACATTATGTACTGTACGCATCATAAGTGCCCTCTATGTGCCTATCTTTATATAGAAATATTTGACTTTAACTTGACGTGGTAAGCATGAAATGGGGAATCCTTTTACTATAAGAGTTATTTAAAATTGAATGCACGGCTCTGGCAACCACTTGTATAATATATGACGTGTACATTGTGCATAAATTATTCTATGCGATTTATAAAAAAAAAAAAAAAAAATGTATGGTAGCCTGTGTTTTTGCATATAGGCCACTGGCAATCACACGTCTAATATATCGAATGAACATTCTTTCCAGTGACTCCCGCTACGACCGTGTGCAATATGAGTGTATTAGATGTTTGTCCGCAATACTCAACAACACAGTCGGCATCCGAGCGGTGTTCGAATGCAGGGAGGCTTTGCCAGTCCTCGCTAGAAGTCTCGACGCTAGGAAACCCCATTGCGCGTTGGAGGCAGCCAAGGTACGATATTGGTATACTACGTGTAACCGAATTACGAAATACTGTTCAAGGGTACGTATATTTCATAAGCAATAGAACCCAAAGAGTTTGCATAAATGCTGCAAAGTATCAGGGTTCAAATACCTCAATGGGTGTCCCACAAGGCTCGATTTAGGGTCCTTTTCTATTTTTAGTGCATATTAATGATCTACCATACCATGTCAGTGAAACATGCGACGTTGTATTGTTTGCTTTATTGTTTTATTTATTTCTTTAAACTTGAAAGTCTTTAAAATTAGAGATGTATGATCTGATACATCTCTCATTTTCAAGACTGACAGGAGTAAAGATAACACTGACGATGTAAACCGTGTTATGTCGCATGTGTCGCACTGGTTTACAGTCAACAACTTATTTTTAATGCAAAAAAAAAACAAAGTGAGTCGAATTTATCTCACCAAATGTAAAGAAAATTAATAAAAACATAATGAATAATGGTGAATCACTAAAAATGGAGACTACCACAGTTTTTCTGGGCGTGACCTTGGATAATAAGCATCAGTGGGATGCTCATATAAATATACTAGCGGGTAAACTAAGCTCGGCTGCCTACGCAGTCAGAAAAATTAGACAGATTACTGACGTTGAAATAGCTAGGCTTGTTTATTTTGCGTTCTTTCATAGTGTTATGTTATACGGAATCTTGTTATGGGGTAAAGCTGCTGATATCGAAACTATATTTATATTGCAGAAAAGAGCTGTACGATGGAGTGATTCACGTGATTTAAATTTATTTATTGACCGTACAGCTCTTTTCTGCAATATGAATATAGTTTCTATATCAGCAGCTTTGCCCCAAAATAAGATCCCGTAAATCCTAAAGTAACCATTCAAGTACTATTCAATGACCAATATAATATATTGAAGGATCTAACGAACAAATAGACGCCCTGTCTGACTCTCAATAAGAAAAATAGCTGAACTGTTTTCATATTCATTAGTTATAATCATTATTGCAGGTCCTTGCAGCAATATGTCTCATACCAAATGGCCACGAGAAAGTGCTAGAAGCTATAACAATGGCGGGTGAATCGAGTCGGAAGGCGCGATTGGTTCCCATTATCGAGGGTTTAGAAGCTAAGGCACCGGAAAGTTTGAAGGTACGTACTCAATAAATTTTTGTTCGTTTGTGTATACCGCTGTATAATTGTAAGAAAATATTCAATGCCAAAAAATATTGTCAAGTAATGTATGTTAAAGATAATAAGAACAAGCTGATACAATAATTTTTTTAATAGCGCTTAAACCAGCGTTCGAGTATAGCTCTCTTCAACGTACACTTAGTACTTTCTGTTGAGGATTTAAGTTTGAGTCCATTCGAGTATTGACTTGGAGAAAGCGTAGAACGCCAAAATGAAGGTTTAAAACGAAAAGTCAGCCTATTATCTCCCATTGGTTTCGGCCGATTGGCGCAGTTTGCAGCAACTGCTTTCTGAGTCTGGAACTACTACTGGAAAATGTTTGGGTGATGAGCATGAATGTTTTTCAGTGTCTGGGTGTTTATATGTATATTGCTATTTATTTATGTATATTATTCATTCATTAATTATTATTCAAAAATATTTATCAGTCATCTTAGTACTCATAACACAAGCTACGCTTACTTTGGGGCTAGATGGCGATGTGTGTATCGTCGTGGTATATTTATATTAAATTTATTTATTTCGAGTTTGATTTCTTTTTTATGCTAAAGTTACTGGAATAATAAAGTTTGTAGTATAAAGTATAAGACTCATGTTTCGGAGTCCTCATAATAGGTTCTACTATTATTTTAAACATACTGTATGTAAGTCCTTAGGATGCTCCGGTGTTTTGGAGCGAATCGTGCGTAGAGACAACATAAAGTCCATTCGAGTATTGACTAGACAACATAGAAAGCCAAAATGAAGTTTAAAATTTCGAGTTTGATCCCAATTCTGTGCTAAAGCTCATATGTACTGTTTGTTTCCCTTGAAAAGCTAATAAATAAAGCTTGATTTTGCATTGCATTTTATGGAATTCCGCAACGTAATGCAACATTGTATGTTTCAGAACGGATGTATGCAACTGATGAACGCGATCATCACGGAACCGGAGGAATTGGAGTTCCGCATGCACTTGCGGAGCGAGTTCATGAGAACGGGACTCTGTGATTTAATAGGTACGGTCACATTACTTCACCTGACAATATATGTCCAATATAGTCCGGGGAACTAAGTATCTTTCAGACTATGACTTAATATGAATAATGACTTTCAGCAAGTATACAGGAATTAAAGTTTTCTATCAGATCTGAGGTTGATTGCCCCGGGGCACTTCGGATAAGTGTTGTCCTATTATTAGGGGATCGTGTTTAACCACGTTGTACCATCGGGTGGGCTTGGTACGTCAATTACTACTGTAAAAAACTATATTAACAGAAATGCGACGTGCTTGAACGTGTATGTTTGTTACCTATGTAAGGCATATAACCACGCATGGCATCGGAACCGATTTTGACAAAATTTCTTATACAAATAGTTTGCATCCTGGATACAAACAACCTCTTTTTAAACCGGTCTGTATGTTGTTTTTAACATTAAAAACAACTGGACTGTTTAAGTTGGGGTTGTTGTATAACATAAATGTCGTCTAAAATCAAGATTTCAGATTGCGAAACGTATTTCTTATGATTTATTTTTATTTATTACTTGAATGTCAAATAGATGAACTGCGAGCGGGCGCGGAAAATGGCGATCGTAAAATACAAATGAACGTATTCGATACCCACGCGGCGGCTGATCAAGATGAGTACTTGGCAAAGTTCGATGATGTCAGGTAAGAGCCCATTTTACATCATGTCATAATAACCCTTCGAATGGTATGTTTTTATAATATTCAAATAGCCTATACTTAAGCTAAATAAAAAAGAGAATGTATAAAAAAAATGCGTTGCCTAGCAACCGACGCGACGCGTCGAGGGGTATATATTAGTAAACTTTCTTTATCAGAAAACGTAACAGCTTTGCTTAAAAATTGAGTAATTATTTAAAGAAATATCATAGCTATATATCTCCTAATCATCGCAGTATTTGCTTGAATCTAATTAGAAGTGGTTTTTCTATTTAACCGGTTAAATGAAGTTTAACCTAAATATTTCCGAAACCAGGTTAAATGACCGAAACAGGTTAGAAATGTTCACCGGTTAAACCTTGCCCATCTCTGTCAATAACTGGGGCTAGATCTTTGCTAAATGTGACAAATTATATATTACTAGCTGTTACCCGCGACTTCGTCTGCGTTTGATTTTGTTTTTTGATGTGGCATTAAATTTAGTTGTAGATCTAAAATAATTTAAAGTATTCAGTATCGCTAAGCCTTAAATGAGGGGTTGGCTGCCTTCCGCTGAGGAGTTCTGTCCTCTATCTCCAACCACAGTTTGGGCAAAATTAAACACATATCATAACCTCTATAGTACAAAAATAATTATTTAAATCGTTTATAATTTGTCGAAGTTATGGTGTAAAATCGTCAAACACTCATCCCCTCTCCCATAGAAACCGAGCCGAGCCGAGCCGAGCCGAGCTAAAATAAAAAGTATCCAATATTACTTCTAACACTTCCAAGAATATGTGTACAAAGTTTCATGAGGATCGGTTAAGTAGTTTTTGCGTGAAAGCGTAACAAACAAACTTACATTGACATTTATAATATAAGTAGAGATAGGGATTCATGATTTTTTTTTTAGTAAGATTGGCAATATTGTGTACTATTCTAAACTGCAAAAGCATTTTTTTGTTTCTAACACTATACTGTTGATTTAGCTTATTAATGGTAAATTTCTTATCTTTCAGAGTCGATTTCAACGATGTCAATGAGTGCTTCGAGCTTGTTAAGAACCTTGTAGTAGACTCGCCAGCAGAGCCGTATCTACTGTCGATATTGCAACACTTGTTGTTTATAAGAGACGACGAGGAGATAAGGTATGTTCTGTATTCTTTTTTCTCCATAACTTTGAAGTCTAAATAGTTAGCGAATATACTGTATGGTAACAAGCTTTTCATTTATTTTCTGTGTTCATTACGTTTTAAAAATTAATAAAGTAAAATAAAAACATTAAGTGAAACACTTTTCTAATTAAAGAAATACAATGTAATAATTAGTCATTACACCGCGGTGGATTGCATCCTCATCCTGCGACAGAACGGATGGCTTATTTTTTGCGCAAAGGATCAGTTCAGCTTGAAATGCAGCCATCATTCTTAGCACCACGCGAGCATGACTTTTACCGCACCATGACGTATTTAGTTTAAAGTTTTATTGTTCTTAATAAAAAAGCGTATTATGTACTTACTATAAGAGCGTTAGTGGAATAATATTGACTTTAATAAAAACTCAAAATAAAGAAAAGATTCTGTACATAATAATACAAGTAAAATAAAGTAACTGAATTTGGTTGCTGTTTTCAGGCCAGCGTACTACAAATTAGTAGAAGAATGTATAACCCAAATTGTTTTACACAAAAACGGCTACGACCCGGACTTTAGACTTACGCAGCGCTTTAACATTGACGTGCAGCCGCTAATAGACGGGTTAATAGGTAAGTTTCACTATTTCAAAAGATAGCTTAGCCGGGCTTATCTCTATACAGAATCGAAGCTATTTTTTAATGCAAGAGGCTCTGAATTAGTTTCGATGGAAACTTTCATTTAGGTACAAAAGGGATTTTGTTTTGTACCATACAATTCTTATTTTACTCCTATAAGAGAAGGATTTTTCCATTTTATAACATCTTCGTGCTTTATACCTGCCAAGTTTTTGACAAAAACCCTGTGCACGCCACCGCGTGTAGCCACTTATGTGTGATAATAGCTGACAAAGATCGCCAACCCGCATTAGAGCTGTGTTTTGGGTGAATGCTCTATAACTCTGCTGTCTTGTGATAGAGGAGGTCCATGTTCAGTAGTGGGACATTAGGATGGGGTATGGTCTACGCTCTGAATCCCGTTCTCCGGTGGCATGCACTTCATACATGCGGAAATGCACTGCCTACCCTACATTTTTAAATTTTTTATTGAAACTATATATAAATAAGAAATATATAAAATATAACTTATACATTTTAAGTTCTTCGCAACCTTAAGCCTTGTCATAACTCGTATGAGGAGGTTTTTTTACATTTCATGCCATCTTTCTGCATTATGCCTAACCTGGTTAAAACTCAGCACACACCATTGCCGTTCACTTAGAAAGGGAAGATTTTGCTCAACTAGGAACCAATAGTCTGATAGGGAACATTGAATTAACAAAAATAGAATGTTCCAGAGAAATCACGGGCCGAAGAAGAACGCAAAGTGGATGAGCTGAAGTCCAAGTTGGAAGCTGCTATTTCGGCGAGACAGGAAGCGGAAGCGAGGGCCGCCCACCTCGAGGACAGGTTGAAGCAAGCCAGTACCCCTACTGGCCCGGGTGGGGTCACACAAGGGAATATAGCTGCGATTGCTAAGGTAAGAGTTTATGCATTCTGAATATTATTGATCCCACACCGGTAAACGCAGCGTAGGTCGGCCCCCAACAGGAACGTGGATTCTGGCACTCACTACAAAAGCTCTATTTTCAGTTGTGGAGGTCAATTGGTTGAATTGATGATGATGATGATGAATATTATTAATGCAAAAGTGTGTCTGTTTGTTGGTTTACTATGCTCGGCTCGACCGCTGAACCGATCTCGACGAAACTAAGCACATATATTATACAAATATTGCTTGCTTACCAGAGACGGTCATATGACTTAGCCTGGGAAAACAAACGGTTCCCGGGAGATTTTTAAAACAGCAAATAAAATAAATACGGATAACATCGCGGGCATTTAGATATCATCATTTTCCGCTACTTTTCGGATTCTTAGACTTCGCACGCCCTTGAGAACATTATGGAGAACTCTCAGGCATGCACGTTTCCTCACGATGTTTCCCCTGACCGTTGAAGCTAGTCAAAAATCAAAACGCACATAACTCCGAAAAGTTAGAGTTGCATTCCGGGAAACAACCTCGGGCCCCTTGAAAGAGAACCCGAAGCCTTTCCCACTGAGCTATCACCGCTTATAATTTAGATGTAGGCCCTACTAAATTTGAAACACCAGTAGATAATCGTGCTACAATAATTTAGTGTGCTACCTTTTATTTGATATATTATCATACATATCATCATACTCAACACATCGTACGATTTGGTTGTACACGTACTTTTACGTAACATGCGCGGTGTGTCGTGAAGTTAGATGTTGTTTAATTCATCCATGCTTCAATTTTTGAATCCCCATTGTAATATGTCTGTACCTGTACTGTTAGTTTAAGAGTTGCATGATCGTAATTGTAGAATCGTTTATGAACGTTAAACTGGCGTACTCGTACGTTAAATCTCAAGACTAAAGTGCGGCCAATATTAAGATGAACAAAAGTTCATTAATGCACCTCTACTACGTAATCCTCACGAAGCATACTAACTGCGAAAAATGTATATCTGTCTCTCTCTCAATAAGGGGAAGACGCACTTTCGTGACGTCACAGCGGGAAAATTTCGGTATAATTAACATTTAATGCGTCGTTCCATTAAATATCATATCACATTGAATTTTGCTACTAATGGCCTCAAAAAAGTGTGGCTAGTCTATCTAAAAACATATATACTACGTAGTATACGTAACCATCGTAATATATAATACGTACACTTCAAAGTACATCCGACTCAAACTCCTCCTTTTTTAAGTTTGTTAAAAATAAGAAGAAGAAAAATTCTTTATTGCGCATACAAATAGAAGGCCAGGTTAACAAAAAAACAAAACCGATAGTATACATATGCACAAAGGCGGGCTTATCGCTTGAAGCGATCTCCTCCAGACAACCTTTTACAACATATTACAGAAAACGGGATAGTGCAATACCCAAATTGTGCTAATTAAATAAATTATTACAGTTTAAGAAAATAGTTATAGGTTCCTGATATCGACCATCAATTATATTATTTTTTACAGAAGAGTAAAGTGTTCTTCATCCTTTCATTAGGCGAGAGTTCTCGTTTATTTGTGCACATTTGGTTCGCGGTTAATTTGGCCGCACTTTAGACTAAACCAGACAAGACAGCTTGGTCGCCGCGTTTTGACTTTGCCCTAACTATTCGGTCACTGATCAGCCACCGATTAGCCACATTAATCACCCATCGGTCACTGGCTTATATTAGTAATTTTTTTTTTAACAGTCGATAGGTAGCCCTGGCGGACCACCCCCACCACCGCCCCCACCAATGCCTGGAGGTAAGTCCAACTTGATATCAATTGAATCGCACAAAAGGTGTAAGTGCATGTAGCTTTTGCTTAAATTAAATCTACAACGTGTAACTGAATTACGAAATACTGTTGAAGGTTGTATAAGGAATCGCCCTGTATAAATATTAAAACAAAACAAGCATATGTATTTTCCATACAAACGAATTCAAAACTATTATTTATGACAACCCTATTGAAGATAAAATACCGACACGCGCATAGTACTTACGCTACGCAAAGCGTACCTAATAAAGTGACAGGAGTCACTTGATTTTCATTTTGCATGTGAAGTTTGCGCTGTATCTGATTTCTTTCAGTAAAAACTGTGGCAGTGGTTTACTCAAAATTATTAGGTTTTTGGTTTTACATAATAGATCTCAAGCCTGTGAAGTAATATTTCGGTTTTCATTTACACGTTGTTATACAGGATGTTTGGTGCATCGTGTGCCAAATCGAATCTGATGATTGGAGGGGTCTTTGGCTATCTCTTCAGCCCTCGTAAAAAAATCTTGCTCAAACGGTTTTTTTTATACTGATTTTAAATTGTTTTTTTAAAAATTGTAAAAATTCTACATTTAAATTTTAATAAAAAATAAAGTTGTTAAGTATTAATTAATTTTCTTTTTAATCTTTAATTTGTAACGTTTTACGCTTCTTTTGAAACTAGAATTACACGCCAGCAACATCTAGTTTTTGTTTTACAGCCCCGCAAAGTTTTTTTTACGTAAAAAAATAAGCTTGAACGTCAACTTTCGGTTTTAATAAAAAAAAAACTAAAAGTGATCATGTTCTTCCAATTTTTTTAAAACATCTCTGGACTGTCCCCTTTCTAATGGTGTGCAATATGCCATGAAAAGTAATTAGTAACATCACTAATTTTCAAATTTTCTAAACTTGGTCGCAATTTTCTAATATTCAACAGGTGAAAGAAAAACAAGGGTTTGCGTAAATAACACTCACAATTCACAAGGCAGATGACATTTTCTGTCTCTTTCATAAAGTTATACGCCCGTTGTTCGTTTAAACAGGCAAAAATAGTTTTTTCACTCTAGTGAAGCGAAATCTATCTTCTATTCCTTTCTTGCATAGTGCAAACCTGTTTGAACCAATCGCGAACGGGCCCCGCGTCGCGTCGACACGGCGGCCATCTTATTTTTTAGTCGAGACATCACTGCCTCTGCTGCCTAACGTGTGTGCTAGCTTACTGTACTCCACGATTCTTTTATTTAGTTTTCGTTAAGTTTTGTTGTTTTTTGTTACGTTTTATTTACTTTTGGTGTTATTGTTAAACTTTGTTGACTTTTTTGTTGTTGCAATGACGACATACTCTAACGAGGAATATGCGGACATCATAATGGTTTATGGTGCAGCCCGTGGTGTCGCTCGTGCAGCGCAACGACTTTACCAGGAACGCTTTCCTGGTCGACGATTACCTGGCCGCAGAGTCTTCCAAGACACATACCGACGTTTACGCGAGACTGGGAGTGTCAATTTTCATGAACCAAGGGGACATGTTGTGCGACATAATGTTGAAGTGGACGAGAGAATACTGGCACTTTTTGAGGAAGACGACACAAGAAGCATTAGATATGTGGCGGCACAACTTGATATTTCAATATGGAAAGTGTGGAAAGTCCTTCGACAAAACGAAAAATATCCATTCCACGAGACTCCGGTTCAAGGTACGTAATTTAAAACCTTTGTTTGACGTTGCCTTTGTTTAGCAGGTATCCATAATCTTCTAGTGCAATTAATTACTGCTCAAGGGGAATTAAAAAGATTTTTGGTTGTTGCAGGTCTTGAGGGTGGCGACTTTGACAGACGAATGCACTTTTGTCGGTTTTTGTTACACACAGATGTGGATAATCCTGATTTTTTAAAAAGAATACTGTGGACTGACGAATCCAAATTTACCAGAGAAGGGATTCTTAACTTGCACAATTTACACCATTGGGCACCGAAACGGCAAAACCCACATGCCAAAAGACAGCAATCTTTTCAAAGACGGTTTAGTGTGAACGTTTGGGCAGGAGTGATTGGGAATCAGGTAATTGGACCGCACTACCTGCCTGATAACTTAAATGGCGATAATTATTTAGAGTTCCTGCAAAATGATCTGCCGGAATTATTGGCCGAGGTGCCCGTGTTTAATGAAGATGTGCCCATAGTATTTCAAAATGACGGCTGTCCCGCGCATTGGCGTTTAACTGTGAGGGAATACCTCGATAATGTGTTCCCCAATTCGTGGATTGGGCGCGATGGGCCTATTGCATGGCCTCCACGTTCCCCAGACTTAACTCCGTTAGATTTTTATGTCTGGGGACGTGCCAAAGAGCTAGTATACGCCACAGAAGTCCCAACGAGGGAGGTACTAATACAACGCATAGAAGCGGCCTTCGGTACAATTAAGAACGAAATACGGCTTCGGACTACAACTGTAACAATACGTCAAAGATGTCGGGCCTGCATTCGAAACAGGGGTGAACAATTTGAGCAGAATTTGTAAAAATTATGAAATAAATGTTTCAAATGCAATGTATTATTTTTATTTCAAGTAAAACCTACGAAATTTAAAAATTTTACCTGCTTGTGAGTTTTATTTACGCAAAAACTTGTTTTTCTTTCATCTGTTGAATATTAGAAAATTGTGACTAAGTTTAGAAAATTTGAAAATTAGTGATGTTACTAATTACTTTTCATGGCATATTGCACACCATTAGAAAGGGGACAGTCCAGAGATGTTTTAAAAAAATTGGAAGAACATGATCACTTTTAGTTTTTTTTTTATTAAAACCGAAAGTTGACGTTCAAGCTTATTTTTTTACGTAAAAAAAACTTTGCGGGGCTGTAAAACAAAAACTAGATGTTGCTGGCGTGTAATTCTAGTTTCAAAAGAAGCGTAAAACGTTACAAATTAAAGATTAAAAAGAAAATTAATTAATACTTAACAACTTTATTTTTTATTAAAATTTAAATGTAGAATTTTTACAATTTTTAAAAAAACAATTTAAAATCAGTATAAAAAAAACCGTTTGAGCAAGATTTTTTTACGAGGGCTGAAGAGATAGCCAAAGACCCCTCCAATCATCAGATTCGATTTGGCACACGATGCACCAAACATCCGGTATACAACGTGTAAATGAAAACCGAAATATTAGTAGTAATAGAGTACATTAATAATTTGTATACATTTTAATATGTTTTAGCTTTATTCCCCGTAAAAAACAGTTGAAAAAGTAAAGGTTTTTTTCTTTTTAACTGTCGAGTATTTAAAACAACGTGTAAATGAAAACCGAAATATTAGTAGTAATAGAGTACATTAATAATTTGTATACATTTTAATATGTTTTAGCTTTATTCCCCGTAAAAAACAGTTGAAAAAGTAAAGGTTTTTTGTTTTTAACTGTCGAGTATTTAAAAATATTCAATACAAGCTGCGCCCCGCAGTGTTACCAGCGGTAAACAAGTAGTTTGTTTGCTTTATGAAGGAAGGACGATATTTGGTGCAAAATACGAATGTTCGTGTTTCCTACGGAATTTGATATTTTTCCGTAACAATAAAATATCTAAAATAGCTTGATACTCTCCGTCCTCTCAACCAATTCTATGCCAAAAATCAAGCCAATCGGTTGCTAAGTTAGGACGTGAAGGAAGGACAAACAAACAAACACACTTTCGCATTTATAATATTAGTATGGAAAACTGCTATAATGTCTGTACTATGAACTTAGTTAAACTTTAATATTCCGTCGCTTTTATTGGTTTATCGCACGATTAGAACGTACACATTGAATTTTTTCACAATCAAATTAAAGAAAATAGCTCCTAATACGCAAGTAAAAACGTTTAATGACCCTTTTGAAGACTAGTATATTATTGATCGAAGTTTACATCCCAACAAATTGGTACGAAATTTCTCACGAAATAGCGCAGTTTTTATGTCAAAATGGGCATTCTTAATAACGCTTGAAAAAGGCGCCAAACTTTAACAATTGTTAAACAAATTTTTGCTAATTAGGTCACTTAAATTTTGGGTATCGAAACTATTTGATTAGCAAACAGTTACTATTCTGCGGGAATTTTTTATTTGATATACTATGTTTTTAAATCTAAATGCTATTTTGGTTATATATTTATAAATGTATTGTAAAATCATAATATACAGTTTAGTTATATCACGATAACAGCATGTGGCACTACAATTTTGTCTCGGTGTATCTTTGCAGGAGGAGGGGGACCTCCCCCACCGCCCCCGCCGCCAATGATGCCAGGTGGGTTTTCTTATGTACCTTTTTAGCTGACTTCGAGTAAGGTTCACGATTTTAAACTACTCTTTTAGATTTTGCAATCTTCCGAGACGCCGTTAGCGTCCGAAATATTTTTCACCCCCATTTTGATATGAACTGCTACAGTCATCTGAGTTTCCTGGCATGTATGTAACCTTCTGCGTGAGGGTGAGCAGGCATTTTCTAGGCTATTAAAAACATCGAAATATAGCGTATAATTATTGTTCTAATACAGGTGGGGGTTTACCAGTGCCGCCTCCGCCGCCAATGCCGGGCGGCCCAAGAGCTCCGCCACCACCCCCTATGCCGGGCATGGGCCCCCCGCCTCCTCCGCCCATGATGGGCATGGGCCCTCGGCCGCCCCCTCCACCGGGCATGATGGGTCCCATGGCGCCTAGGATGGTGAGAATAGTGGTTCTTACTTAACAATTATAAATTACTATTATTTCAGAACAAATACACCGAACGTGTGATTATCATCATCTTCATTAACCCATTACCAGCCCACTACAGGGCACGGGTCTCCCTTAGAATGAGAAAAGCTAAGGTCATAGTCCACAACGCTGGCCAAGTGTGAATTGGTAGATTTCAAAAGTCCTTGAACGTCCTTGAAAACATTATATAGGATGTCCCGTGTGATTATACTCTATCAATACTTCAATACTACTTATATTATAAATACGGAGAATACTAACTTATTTTATAAATATGGAGATGTCTCTTAAAGAGTTCAAAGTTCGTATTAAATGTAAGCTTATAGAAAAGTCCTATTATAGTATAAAGGACTACGTAATCGATAAAAAAGCTTGGGTGTAAATTATTGCTCTAATCAGCTCTTCTAATAATTTAAAATGACATTGTGAGATGGTGATAACAAAAAAAAACACCCGGCTAAGTTTCTTCTTCTTAGACCAGGACGCGTTTGGAACCCTCGTAGCTTTAGTTTTAAGTTTTCGAATGTGGTTATCGCCATCTTGAATAAAGATATTTTTGACTTTGACTTTGACTTACGAAAGTTTGAATTGATGTTTGTTACATAATAACACCAGAGCAGCTGAACATCTGGATGAAATTAAACCGAAAGATGGGGTACAGCGCATAAGCTACTTTTTATCCCGGAAAAATGTACGGTTCCTGTGGGATAAATTTGTTTTAGAAGGACATGTTTTTGCTGTTTTAATAAGAATTTTCATGAAATCACTGTCAATAACTGGTAGTTATATAATAGTAACGAATTTTTATAAAATGTTGGAAAAAAGTCTTTTCGCATTATAGTATTTCTGAACTTGTAATAAAATCTCTTTGTATAACTATTAATTAGCAATACTATTTGTATCTGGCTGGTTTTGGTATCATTAGAAGTTTAAATTTTAAAGAATATAATTCCAAATTCAAATTAGGAAAATGTGAGATTTTTGTTTGTTTTTCGTACCGTGAAGATGAGATTTACTAAAATTTTAAAATTTTACTACAAAAAAGGTAAAAATGCAACGCAAGTCGTGAAAAAAATTTGCGATGTTTATGGTCCTAGTGTAGCGTATGTGAGAGTAACACAAATTTGGTTTAAGCGTTTTCAATCCGGAAATTTTGATGAAAAAGATGCACCTCGATCTGGTCGCCCTATTACGGATAAAATGGATGGCATTTTTGAAAATCTGGAGCAAGATCAGCATATCAGTAGTTACAACGTAGCTGAAGAACTGGGAATTGACCACAAAACAGTTTTGGCGCATTTGAAAAAAACTGGGTACACACAAAAGCTGGATATTTGGTTACCTCTGGGAAGGGCTTTGTTCAATATGAGCTGTTACCACCAGGCAGGTCCTTCGTTTCTGAACTCTACTGCAAACAACTGATGATATTAAAGCTAGAAGTTGAGTGAAAGCGGCCGGAATTAATCAACAGAAGGGGTGTGATTTTTCATAATGATAAAGCTAGACCTCACACATCTTTAGCGATTCAGTAAAAATTAAGAGAGTTTGGCTGGGAGGTGTTAATGCATCCGCTGTATAGTTACACCTTCAGATTTCCACCTGTTTCGGTCTCTTCAGAGTTCTTTAGGCAGTGTCAGGTTAACATCACGAGAGGACTGCCAAGTAGTTTTACTTGTCGCGGTTTTTTTGATAAGAAGCCCCAAAACTTTCTTTAGCAATATCGCAAAAAGTTATCGAACAAAATTGTACCGACATACTCTAGTTAAATGTAAATAAACTATATTAAAAAAATGATTTGAATTTTCTTAAAAAATGCGAAGAAACATTTTCCCCAACCTAATATTTATATTTGCTATCGGCACATGCAATCCAAATAATTTAATTGCATAGAAAAAAGGTATATATGATAATGATTTAAAGTTGTAGCAATATTGGGTTCATTCTTATGCAACACTGAAAAAATCGTTTTATTATCTGCTTTTGCGGCAGGTTGCGATCACGTTATTACTGTCACGATAATATGTTCTTTTTGCAGCCCCAACCAGACATCCTGCCGTACGGTCTCAAACCGAAAAAGAAGTGGGAAGTGGAAGGTCCACTCAAACGTGCCAATTGGAAGAATATTGTGCCACAGAAGATGTCAGAAAAAGCTTTCTGGGTTACGGTGAGAAAAATATTGATTAGATAAAATATAAAATGAAATTTGACAATTTAGATTTACTCATGTATTATTCTTAGGTACAAGAAGACAAGCTCGCGTCTCCGGATATACTCACTGGCTTAGCGGCGAAGTTCTCAAGTAAACCGGTCGCTAAGAGGAACGAGGACTCAGTCGATAGGTAAGTTTTATAGCTCAAGATTAGGTATTGCTTTTTTTTTATTGCTGTCATGTGCACTTTATAACATACATTTCAAGAAATTGATGGTTAAAAGATGTATTTAAAAAAAAGTTTTATGTCTTCACATTTGAAATCTCATAAGCTATCGCAAACTGAAAGTTTTGAACATTAAAAAAAACAGTTACGGAATTCGGAAGTCGAATTTTCTACGAACTTAATTTGCGAGACTTTCGTTTTCTAATTTTTGCGTCCTAGTATATAGTCTTGGGACGCAATTACTGAGAATTACTTATTCTAAAAATTATCACGAATCTTCATTGGTCAATGTTTAATCTGATCTTATTTATCGAATATTATTTATTTTTGCTGTACTAAAGTTTTTGATTTGTTTCAGAGTTCACACATTAAAAAAAGTGAAAGACCTCAAGGTCCTAGACAGCAAAGCTGCGCAGAACCTATCAATCCTTCTGGGTGGGTCCCTCAAACATATGTCTTACGAACATATACGATCATGTGTACTGCGCTGCGACACTACTGTACTTACTGCCAATGTACTGGATTTATTGATACAGGTGAATCATTACAATGTTATTTAATTTTGGGCAAGAAAGCGCTATGGTTTTATAAGTGAGAGTTCACGGATTCCCAGCGAGGAGGAAATTTGGAAATTAATAATTTCTGAATGTTTTTACGTCCGGTCTGGTGGGTGGGTCCATTGGATGTGATTTGTCGTCACCCCACTGAAAAAATATGATGTCAAGCGATATAACGTAATATCTTATATAGCCTCATCATTTATTACCAGGTGAGATTGCAGTTGAGGCCTAACTTGTGGAAAAATAACCATTCATCCACCCCAAACATTTCAATGTTAGAAAGCTTTAGCGCATTCAGTGAAATTCGTATCCTATCGACTGCGCCACATTTATGAAAACGTAGGTAGCTAGCGTAGAAAGCAGTGGCCATGTTACGTTTTTTTTTTCAAATCGCTGCCGGAGCACTTTACCTTATTTTTACTTCAATATTACATATTGATATTTTCACACCAAATGTCATAGTAAACTAAGGACCTCTTTTCTTAGCGGAAACTCAGGCCAAAAAAGTAGTCCTTTATGAAATAGCTCGACAGTTATTTAACAGTTATTTTTCTTTGTTCCCCAGTACCTTCCACCGGCGGATCAACTGAAAAAGCTTGCTGATCTGAAATGCAAGAGCGAGGAGTTGACCGAAGCGGAGCAATTCGCAGCGACTGTCGCCGACATAAAACGCTTAGTGCCTAGATTAAGGAGTTTAGCCTTCCGGGAGCACTATAGCGAGATCATTTCAGAACTTAAACCGGTGAGACGTAAAATTTTATTATACATTGTATAAAAGTAAATTTATTAAATGTGTCTGAAAGTATTTCTGTTTGTTTCACAAGGTGGTTCCAATATGCATTCCAATATTATAATTTCGGTTTAAAGAACCTAACTGAAACGTATATATTTGACAGTAGCATATTGTTTAAATACTCATTGGTTGACAAAAGTTTTAAATCTTTGAAACCAAAGAGGATACAAACACTACGTAAATAGCTTCAAACCACAATATCTTTATTTCTAGACTTTAATTGTGAGTTTTTAAAAAAAATAATGTTAAAGAACTCATATTCACCACAATAATTTTTTTTTCATTAGTAGACGCAAAAAGAAAAACTCAACAAAGATTTGTTTGGGAGTTCGCTATTGTTCTTTTATAAAAACTTGTTTGCGAAGAAGAGGTCGAATATCAAAATGATTATAGTTTGTTTGGACGAGAATGAATAAAGAAAAAAAGTTTGCTTTATTGTACACTAAGAAAAACATAGAATAATAACTTCTAATGACACTGAAATAAAAGTTGAATATGACGAGGTATTACGGTACAAAAGTAAAACACATGTTCTAAACATTTATTTTTATTCTTTAGGACATAGTTTCCGGCACGGCTGCGTGTGAAGAAGTGATATCAAGTCGAAAGTTCGCCAAGATTCTTGAACTCTTACTACTGCTTGGAAATTATATGAACACTGGGTCGAACAACGCAGGGGCATACGGTTTCGAAATCAGTTTTCTCACTAAGGTTAGTAGGATATTAATTGTCTATTATTGTAAGGTGTCTGGTGGGAGGCTTTGGCCGTGGCTTCTTACTACCCTACCGATTAAGACGTGCCGCTAAGCGATTTAGCGTTCCGGTATGATGTGACGTATAAACCGCAGTTATTTTTAACCCATACCCCTATATGGGTTGAAAATAACTGCCGTACTCTCTAACAGGTTAGCCCGCTACCACCTTGGACTGCATCATCACTTACCACCAGGTGAAATTGCAGTCAAAGGCTAACTTGTAGAACAATAAGATAAAAAAAAGTCATACATCGCTATTTAAAGTTGCTTAAGTAGACTACCATAAAAATCGGGGTGAAAAGCTTTAACTGGTTGCTACAATTCCCTTCTGGGTTTGCTGCAACCAGGGAACTATGAAAAAATTACTTTAGCCGAGTTGGAGCGCTCGGGTAGAATATGCCTATTAAACCCTAATTCGAGGAACTCCTATTATGTGTATCGGGGAAGACGTAAACTAGAAGGGCATTCCAGTAGTCCTTGAAATATTTCTAACAATTCGTAATAAAGATCGATTTAACCGGTTAACATTCGGGTTTCGCTGTGTGAGAGTTGACCAAGTTGATTGACCGCTCGTGTTTGGTCTCACAGTGCGGGATTATTAATTTCTATCACATGTTACAAGAAAAAAGTTAAAAAGCGTTTAGAAAACGCGTATTCTTTCAATACGCCAGAAAAGAGACAATTAACATTTAATAATAAATGAATAATTGATTTCACTAATAAATAATTTGACAGTATTCAAACTAACCTAGTCTAGCTTAAAACGAACCCAAATTAATATGGTTATAAAATGTCATTGTTACAGTTAACGGCAACAAAAGATCTGGAAAACAAACAAACACTGTTACATTATTTAGTAGATACGATAGAGGGCAAATTCCCAGATGTGCTTGCGTTCGCCGAGGAGATGCCACATATAGACAGGTATGTGTTAACTTCTTTTTACCAAATATTTAATTTATAAATGCATATTCTTTATATTGGCTGCCTCTATTATTATATCTTTGTTTATGTATAGGATTATTTGGTAAGAAGTACCTACTAGCTGTCCAGCTCCGCGCCGGAGCTTTTTTCTATTCTGCCTGAATGTCCCTAAGCGGTCGATACTAGTTTATTATAAATATCATGTGTGTGTTTATCAGCAATAGAGTTATACAAATGTGGAATGCCTTGCCTGAAGATGTAGTGACTGCAGAATCACTGAATCAGTTTAAGAATAGACTGGATAAACATCAAAAAGACAAAGAGCGAAAGAAATGATATAGACGCATCAGCGAAAGCTGCTTAGTCTATTATATAATAATAATAATAATAATCATCTGCTCTCTGAGAGAGGAAGCTTGTGCCCAGCGGTAGGATTTTAATAGGCTGCAGCTAATGATGAAATAAAATAAAGTAATTAATTAATTTTGAAGACCTCCCAGCACGGCTAGAATGTGCAGGAGAAAATTATCGCCCCGGGGAAAGGATGAAACTTAATCTTCTCCCACAGTTTTATCAGATCCCGTGCTTTAGCAGGTGGACGTTAATTATATTCCTTATCAGGGGATATAAATTTTGTCTCCTGCCTGTGCTAGCCATGCTGGAGTTGAATACTGTGATCTTATAAGTTTGGGACTCTCTCTCCGGTAGGGCCAGTCAAAGAATTTTTAATTTATGTCTGTCGAGTTTTTATTTTAATTTTTTAACAGATGTCATTATTTCCACAGAGCAGCACGCGTTTCCATGGAGAATCTCCAGAAAGCTCTAAAGAAGATGGACAACGATATAAAGGCTTTAGAGACTGACCTCAACAATTCGCGAGTGCCCCAGAGCCCTGAAGATCTGTTCCATGAGACTATGAGTGTATCCTTTTATATTTTATTTATTTTATGACGACGAATGTTTTATGAACAATTAAAAAAAATGAGCATTTTGCACTCCTCTATATATACTATAAGTGTGGGAAATTTCATACTCCTCCGTCCGCGCAATTATCGTACAAAGTTTTCGCTTTACGTATTAATATATAGATTCGCTTTACGTATTAATACATAGAATTTTGCGTAACTAACATCAATTAAAAAAAAAAACTTATAAAACTGAAACATTTTACTAAAAAAAAATTGTTTTTATTGGACAGCCGGTTGGCGCAGAGGGCGGCAACCCTGCTTTCTGAGCTCGATGCCGTGGGTTCGATTCCCACAACTGGAAAATGTTTGTGTGATGTACCTGGATGCTTTTAAGTGTCTGGGTGTTTATCTGTATATTATAAGTATTTATGTGTATTATATTCATAAAAATATTCATCTGCTATCTTAGTACCCATGACACAAGCTACGCTTAGTTTGGGCTAGATGGTCATGTGTGTATTGTCGTAGTATATTTATTTATTTACGAAACGGTGTGAGTTAGAATTTGTATCCTTAACGGAAGCACAGAATTTCGCCAAAGAGGCCCGCGAGCAGTGCGACCTCCTACACTCAATGTTCAGGAAAATGGAGGCCCTGTACTCCGAGCTTGCCGAGTACTACGTGTTCGACCCACACAAGTATACCCTGGAGGAGTTCTTCTCAGACATTAAAACCTTCAAAGACGCATTTGCGGTTAGTATTTTTTTTTTTAGTTGCCAGTGATGTCATAATATAGCTTCGGAAATCCTCATGGATATCCGCGCCACGAAAATTTTATGTTAGACATTGACTCAGTGGCGTGCACTTATACATGCGCAAAAGCATTGCCTACCCTAATTTTTTGATATAATTACATTTTATGCGATCTTCCTGCTTTATCAACACCCTGGTCAAAAGCTATATGCACGCACTGACTTAAACCCTACAGTGTTTCAACTCGTCGCCATCAATCGCAATCTACGCCGTATCTTCGCACTGCGGCCAACTGGACAACTTTATTCTTTTTATATAATAATTGATTGATAGCTCAACTGATGGTGAATGGAAAAACCATTGCCTATAAACAGAACAACACTTCCCAGGTCAAGCAAGGATCAAATCCTGTAAAGTATTTTTCAGTGTCTGTGCGTTTATTATAAGTATTTATAATAATATAATAATCTCTTTGTTTCAGGCAAAGCCCATATTAATAAATTTAAAACAACAATTAGTATTAGCTTATATACAATTACAGTATAAATTGATTGAAAAGGCATGTCATAAATATAAAATTAAAAAGACAAAATAATAAAATAAAAAATTATTTGTATATATTCATACAAATATTCATCAGCTATCTTAGTAGCCATAACACAAGCTACGCTTACTTTGGGGCTAGATGGCGATGTGTGTGTTGTCGTAGTATATTTATGTTTATTTATATTTATTACCCGGACGAGCTCTGCCACAAAAATTTTCAAAGAAGCTGTGCCCTTGAAGAGTCTTTGCAAGGCTCTTCCAGAGCTTACTCTGCGTTCTCTGCTGAAAGATTATGCTGGATTATTGACTAACCCTGTCATTGGGAGAGGCCTTTAGTCCAGCAGTGGAGTGTCATAGGCTATCGATGTCACCTGGCGGGCGGGTCTAGTCTAGTAATTACATTTTTTCGTGGTTAGCAACTAGGTCGAAATCCCATAATATTAAGAATTATAATGGGATTTTTATATTTAAGAAATATATTTGTAATCTTTTATTTTATGCAGACCGCTCACCAAGAGAACGTCGTGGCCCGAGAGACTGAGGAGCGAGCGAGGAGAGCGCGCGAGGCACGGGCCACGGCTGAGCGTGAAAGGCGGGACAGGCAACATCGGTACAAGCAGTTTGTTGACATGGAACAAGCGCAGGATGGTGTAATGGACAGGTATGTATTGGTTATTTATTTATTTATATTCTTTATTTGCGCACTACAAACTTAGAAAAGTTAGAGTTGCGTGCGGTAATTCGAACTCGGCCCCCGAAAATGAAGTCGAAGTCCTACCCACTGGGCTATCGCCGCATGTTTGTATTATACTATGCAGAAATAACTGTTATGTTCGTTGTATGAAATGTACATCCACAAAGTAACTTCTGCTTATATCAAATCTTATGTGAACATTTTTGTTACTAAAAACTTTACTTGTTACAGTTTGATGGAAGCCCTACAAAGCGGTTCGGCTTTCAGTCGAGAACGACCACGGAAAAAGGCGAATCCCAGAGTAGCGGGAGGTAAGACAGCAATTTATTTATTATTATTATTATTATAATAGTAACACCAATAGCTAATACTTGAATTAAATGATTTCGGATACTTTGTGTTAAATGTACGAACCGTTGTTTTTAAAATAAAAAAAATAATGATCCTTTGCAATTGACGGTCCATTTATTGCACCAGTTTCTAGACGGTTCGATTCCCACAACTGGAAAATGTTTGTGTGATGAACATGATTGTTTTACAGTGTCTGAGCGTTTATCAGAATATTTTAAATATTTATGAAACATTTATCATTTATCTTAGTACCCATAAGACAAGCTAGGCCTACTTTGATGCTAGATGGCGATGTGTGAATTGTCGTAATATATTTATTATTATTCATTATCCAATCGCTGAAAACGTGCGTTCATGACTCGTGTCGGTTATTATTACCATAACATACTTCAGTGCAAATAAATAAAAAAAATCATAGTGGTAAAAATAACCTCTATGCCTTAGAAGTTTAAGTATAGACATTGCATCTACACTTGAGAACTTGTTCTTAGCTCGATGATAAATACGGACCTTAGTCTCACAACGAAAGTTGAGACAACTACATCGGTGACCACCAATACTGATATAGTCTCCGATTATATGTCAGCCATCCATAGACATTAGATGAAAAAATTTAATCTATGGAAATCTTTTCTTTTTACCTGCGTAAAATGTACCTTGGCGGTCATGCTAGGTCGGTTTTTCGTGAGAGAACTTTACGTGAACACCAAAACACTATATCGTTAGATTATTGTATGTGTACACAAAATCATAGGGTTGAATGTTGCACGCACTTCATTTAGAGGATAGTGAAGAAGACCAGGGTTTGGTGCAAGCGATTTTGCACCGTATTGCAGGTACGAAAATCACTAGTAACGTAGAAATGCACAGTTTATAATTAATTAGTATCACATTAAATTTTTTTTTGTATTTTTTTATTTTGCTGATTAATCTTTCCATGGAGGTACGTCAGTACTTATTTTGTTTTATGATGCTTATTTTTACTATTCTGAATACTTTATTTCCCATTTATATAATAAATAATGATACACAAATATAGAAGTTTGCAAAGTCAGTATTATATCTAGAGCCATATTTAAAGACAAACTTGCAGCAAGAAAAATCTGCTTCAGATAGCTAAAGCTGCACTTATTCCTAAAGCAAATATTCAAATGAAATATAGGCGGTGTCATTGTTCCAACAATCTCAAGCTGACAGCCAATGACGATCTTATTGCGAGAGGAATCTCTTGTCTGAAAGTAGGATTTTCGAGGATGGATGTGTGCCCCCTTAAATATATTTTAATAAAATTATTTACTTTAAAAGTAGATAATATAACTCAATATTCTGTGAATATTTCAAGGTCTACCGGTAACTGTTATTAATATCAAGCAAAAACGATCAAAAATAATCATTGTTGTATTGGAGCCCCCTTAAATATTCATTTTATTCTGTTATTTAGTATTGGTTGTCAGTGGCAACCGAAATTAATTATCTTTGAGAATTTCTAACTATCACGGTTCCTGAGAAACAGTCTGGCGACAGACGGACGGACAGTGGGGTAGAAGTGATAGGGTCCCGTTTTGGGTACAGAACTTAATTAAAACAAAATTTAATTCCAAAAAGCAAGAATACGCCAAACTTTTCGTGACTTGAATTGAAATGAATATGTATATTTCACCACCAGTCAATAAGATTAAGACTATGTATCAAAAATGAATTTTGACCGTGATATTAGGAAATCCTTAGTAGACGTCCATCGGTCGATATATGATAATATTGTGTAGTAAAATAATTGTAAATGTTAAAAATTTAACAAAGCTTGCGCTAGCAAACTCTTGCTATTATTATATGCACAACTTACATTATTTTCAAATAACAGAGTCTGCCTCGTCCATGCGCTGCGGCCGACGCCGTTTGAAACGCACTTCGTCTCCAAAATTAGAACATTATAGACAAGTTTTTACATTTATAATTAAGCTTTTGTTGTCTTTAACATTATAGTATTATAGTATTATAACCTGTTTTCTATTTACTTTATCTTAATACTATAAAGAATCTAGGTAGGTTCTATATTACCAAATTAAAAATAAATGCTTGAATAAGATAAGATAAGATTTATTGGAGCTTTTTGAGACAGAGCTCGTTCCGGAAGTTCTACCGCCATGCTTATTTCTGCCGCCAAGTAGCATTGTTGCAATGCTTTGTTCCGGTCTGAAAGGCGTTGTTGCCGGTGAAATTACTAGCACATGAGTTTTAACATCTACACCTCATGTTGATGGGCACATGGCGAATTGTGGCTCTGTTTATAGGCCAGTGGGCCATCTGCTTTGTTCACCAATTATTATTATTAAGAAGAGCCCCCTGTTTATACATTAATAAACTATTTTTCAAGAACTGAAATTTCCTACAAATTTTTCGTATTATGAACATCTAGCTAAATTGGCTATACTCCGCGAAAAGCAGGAGAATCTGTTTCGGTTAATTACAATATCTTCAATCCTAATACTCAACACCAAACAGATCTTCGGCAATGTACCCTGTGAGATGTTGACTTAACAATCTCCTGAGGATGCTCCGGATTCGGAGTGAAGCATGCGTATAGGGTACATTGCCGAAGATCTGTTTGGTGTGGATTATAAGGATTGAAGAAATTATAAATTACACCATGCAGATTCTCCTGCATTTCGCGGAGTATAGCCAATTTAGCTAGATTTTCATAATGTATTATGGAATTCCGCAAAGTAACGCCTGCTTCTATCGTATCGTATCGTAATAAAATTAGCTTAAATCCCGTAGAACTGTAGTATCCTGTTTCCGGCTTTTGGTGTTGTTATGTTATTGTGTTTTTCCATGTACTTATCATAGACTCCATACTTCATGTAGCATGTTCCAGCAACTTTGTCAGCAATAATATGATTGTAATGGCGCTCTTAGTCCAGTACTCAGTAAAATTACCTCCAATTAGCTATGGTACAATTTGTGGTTGGTCTTAATTGCAATTTGCACATGGTCCGAAATTAATTAATAAATTCAATGAAGCTAAGTGATTATTTTACATAAACAAATATTTGTTTAAATTAATTTTGGAACATATGCGAGATGGTCCAGCCATTGGGCCAACCGTTAATTGGACCTATGATTCGCGGTTCGGACTTGAATGAGATAAGAATTGGGATAATCGCATATAAACACGTCAACCATTACTATACTCTCTACTTGAATTTTGTTTACTAAGACAGCTTTATTGCACATAACAGAAAAGCTATTAGAAAGAGAAACTTCTTAAATCTTGAATTAAAAAAAATGTCACGTTACATTTCACACTTTAACTTTAATTATGAGTTCATTAAGAAATAGTTAAGAACATAATAGATTTGATTACAAAACACGCGGTTCCTCTAGTGACGCTGACCACGCGTCTTGTATTAGTCTCTTTACGTTTTATCTTTCTTTCTTTCACAAAACGAAAACTGGCTTTAGTATTAACAAAATCGCTCATTAATTGACACCCAAAAATTTAACGAATCGCTTATGAGAAGTTTCACTTTAAAACAATAGAACATCACATGCAAAAAGTGACTTACCTTGTCACTAAAAGTGACCAAAGGCAATCCGTGCCTATGAGTCACGTTTAGTGATAAGCTCAGTACAAGATGTGCTCGCGCGCTTCTTCTACGTGTATCGAAATACTTGCACATTAGAGTAAAATGGATATTATTCAAACTGTATTAAAGCATAAATTTGCTTGCGTTGGTAAACTGTAAATCAGAAGTATAGGATTTGCAACTCAAAAACGCGAGACATTAGGCCCTTTTTACTTTGACTGTAAAGAGTTTGATATGCGAAAACGATTGCGAGCGAGCTAATCATGTACTAAGTTTATAGGACAAAATACATTCAGTATAGTATACATGCATATGATTACCCCACCAAAAAACGTTATATATTTTCTTTCAGCTGAACGAAGAGCACAGCTGAACAGGTCAAGGTCGCGGTCGGGGCTGACCGGACTACTTACGACTCGGGAACTGACCAAGTAAGTTGCATTGAATATGCCGGCATGAACCACCGATTTCAGAAGTGTGATCCTATATATGTAGGATCCCACTTCTGACATCGGTCTAATTATGATACCCGATCAGATTATTGCTTTAGCCAGGTTTAGGATAGCATCATACCCGCAAGCTATATCCTAGTCGGGAGATATATGTCAATGATAGAAAGAGAGACTGCTCTCTGACTGTTTACTTAGTCGACGGTGTGAATGTTAACTTTTATTTATATGGTATCGACTCAGCGCCATCTAATTACAATACTGGGAAACCGCACTGTTACTAGATCTTTTCATATCATATAAATTTTAGTTAACTTAATTAGTAAAATAAGGTAGAAAATATCTCTTGCCACTCTGATGTGCCCCGTCCCAACTCCTGCCGTGTAAGAATACGGTACTCATCACTGTGCCAGGAAGGTTGTGAAATGATTTTAATACTATGCCAGTTTAGCTATTCCATAAATTTAATTGTGCTGAATAAAATTAAACAATTTGACAGTTGCTTTACTAATTTAATTAGATAGAAAAATTCTATTATAATAATAAGGATTACAAAAGCTTGGGTATGAATTGCTCTAACTTCATAGCTAAACATTAAGTCGAATGTAAGATGGTGATAACAAAAAAAACCTGGCTAAGTTTGTTGTGGGCTCTTTTTAGACCAGAGCGCGTTCGGAACCTTCCTAGCTTTCGTTTTAAGTTAACGAATGCAGTTATCACCATTACCTAACATTAGTGTTAAATTGTTAATGTTTGAAAGTGCCTTTAATAAGGTCTACATGAATAAAACATTTTTGAATTTTGTTATTTTTTTTTCCAGTGAGTTGCTGAGTAACGCGTGATGGCTTTAACAGTGATATTAGTGCGATATACTTTAGTTTATAAGTTATTTTATTATACACGGCGACATTTTTTTTTACTTAGTATGGCAACCCGGCTTACTGCTTTAGTCTAATACCAAGTTAAATAAATTAGTTTTTAATAACACATATCATAGGAATGTTTATTCGGTGCATTAAGAAACACCCTGTTGGGAATTGCGACTGCAATGGACAGTAGCTATCACTGTTCTCATATTTAATGTAGCGATAAAGTATATACACGATACGTTCTTTATTCGACGATTAGCTGCTTTGCTTATAAATTCCAACCTGCAATGTATTTAAGACATATGTTTTTAAAATATTTAAAAAATAGTAAAAACAAACAATCCTAAAGAAAATATTTTTTAAATTGTTTTTATTTCTTATAAAACCGTTCTAACCTTAAAACATACTTAAACTTATAACACCCTTCCCCCCATACCCTACGTTTTTTTCTAACTGTTCTTATAGCCAGGTCTGGTAGCCAATCTAAGGCGAATGAAATGTCACCGTACTCGTATACCTTTACGAGAAAAAACATACGGCCTATTTCGTGATTTGTATAAAATGTATTCAATAAAAGGAAAGGCGTTTTTATACGAGGCCTTATGAAACAATTAATTATTATTAACCGACATAGAAAAAAATGCTTCTAGTGCATTAGATCGAGTGATTTGAAAGTGACAAAAAAATTTATGGGTTCCACGATCCAATTGCAAAATTAAAGAGGCGTGGGGCACATAGTTACGAGATCCGAAGGACTGGGATGCGTATTTAATTTCCGTTCATTTAGATGTATTTTATGTGGCAATTTCAATAGAAAAATTAGAAGTAAACTTCGTATACAAATGCCTAAAACAATACTTACTAATGGAAAATGCAGGCTATTAACCGAGCAGAACGCATTTTCTACGTTGTAAGAGGCGAACGGAACGTAGTTCTAATAATGCAAACAGTGTTAGTTGTATAAAATCTGTTTACACTGGGTTACGCAAGTTAGTGAATTAGAAAAGCCTATCGGATCCATATATTTTGTAAAGAAGCGTGCACACTAGACTAACCTAAAGTGGGGTGTTGTACAATAAATGTATGAATCCGATAGATTTCTGATGTACCTACCCTCCAGTCACGACTCTTTTAAGTCTTATGTGAACCCGGATTAAAACTCCTGCTAATGCTATCTGTATTTCAGGAGCTATGAAATGCATTGCACTCAGCGATCGCGCTGCGTGCGATAATCGTTAGGGTATAATCACAAATGTCCGCATCGATTCGCATTTTATCTATTGAAACTGGTTATTTTGAATACACTTTCTTAATTATTGCTTTCTGGTTTCTTCACCACAGAGTGTGCATTCAAAACCGCTTTAAAGATCCCACAACAAACATACTGACTTGATTTCTCAAAATATCTTGTACTATGGCGACTAAAGCGTTATACATTTAACGACTAGGTTGCTTTCTAAATAAGCTGAAAGCATGCTATAGCGTTCCACTAAAGTTAAAGTAAGCTGTAGCATCCTAACTAAATTGAAAGCTTATAGCATCCTCTCCAAACTGCTGTCATGGCTGGTTATGCCTATAACCAACTACGGAAGGTTTTGACCTACCATGCGTATAGGTGTAACCTCTAAAACACTTACTGACTGCGATTCGACGCTAACATGTGTGATTTCACCCTACACCTCAACGATATTAATTGTATAAAAAGCTTTTCCTTGGGAAAGGATGTTTTTGTTATATGCTAATTTATAATATTTTGTACAAATAACAGATTTTAAATGTTGTTTTTGCACAAACTTTTAAATCTATTATGAGGTTATAAATCTCGAGAACTGGAAACGTTTCAATTAAATTGTTTACTTTTACACGAACAGTATTTTGAATTGTTTCAGGACGTTATAGTAAAACGTTCAGTATTTTAAAGAAAATAAACGGAAGGAAACCTTGCCGGACCGAAAAAACGTTATCACATGATATTTAAAGGTGTTTTATTAGACCTGAAGTTCATCGGAACGCCAAATCCTATCGCATTTTAAATTCCATATATTTATAACGTCGTACTCTGCCAAGCTAAGAGTAGCCGCGTGTATATATTTTTAAAGTGAAAACTTCTTTTGGCGCACCGCTCACAGATTTTTCCCAATGTAGTAAGTTAGGCTGAACCGTCACGCTCTGAGGTGAAAGACTCGGTCGGGTGAACTCGGGACCGCCGAGTGTACCCGAGCGATAAAGATACAGTCGGCTGCTCTCTTCGCTGTTCTGTCGCTGTGTTTAGTATATTCAATTCATACATAATAATTGGCTTTGTGAATTTAATAGTTATTATTGGCACGTAATGGTGGTTTACATTGTGAGATGTGTCAAGTTAGCGGTTTTTACTTCTGCCTTGCGGTCTTAAGCATATGCTATTTTCTATATCTATCTATCTATCTATAGAATAATAAAGCCGAAGAGTTGTTTTGTTTTGTTTAAGAGCCGGGAAAACTCAGTATATGCGAAATGGTGTGTCAGGGTATATGTAATAGAATAACTGATGAACTTTTGTATCAGAAGTTGAACTTATCAGAATATGTACAATTAACCGGTATAATAATAATATATGGAAGTCGAATGAATGCTATTCGATTTGGCAAACTAATCGATGTCACCTCAATGTGAGCCTTATAGACGTTAGGCGATCCAGTGAATCTGGATCCTTTTCCCCGTACCTACAGCAGTCGACAGAAAAAAGGATATTTAACTTTTGCTTGAAAACGAATGCAAAAGTATTATTAAGTATAAAGTACTTATCTTTAAATTTCTTTCTTACTTTTGTGTCCATTTTCTATAAGGCTTATTAGAAAGGGGGAACTAAGCCAGGTTATTATAATAATGTATTAAGAGATTTATAATAATGAAAAATTTTGGTTCTACAATTTTTTCCTGAGATCAAATACTTCAAGATAAATAATTACAAAGTTGTCATAAAGATGTACTGACAACCATTAAATCAGCTGATTACTTTTAGTAATCCTGAAATGTGGTCACAGATTACCATGGCAGCCGCAAAAAGGGTTATGTTTTAGACAAAAATAAAACAATATATAGATAAACAATATATATACAGCCAGCATAGAAACACTAACGTTTTGACGTACAAGGTCATCTATACAAAGAAACACGTAAATGCAATTTCGCATCATTTACAAACAATTAATTGGGATTGTCAATTTTTTTTTTGGTTTACTTTAAAACGATGATAACTGAAAAATTAAAACCTCTTTTTATTTATTTATAATCATTATGGAGGGTAGAGGTAAGGAGAGTCATCTGTGTATATGAAAAAGTGTCGTCAAAATGTATTAAATTAGGATGGCGCCACATTTTCATCAGGGTAACTCTTAAAAGAAGCGCCAAATATAAATATTGTTAGAGTAGGCTTGAAAAATAAACAAGGAAGTATGGAGATACAAGGAAGTAAGGTTATATTTACCACAATATTTTGTACAACGTAAGTTGTTGAAATTCTCAATAATTAACTACTTTAGTCGATAATGACATTACATTTTTTAACTCGGCATACTTCAATTCATCTACGATTGCTACATTCATACCATACCCTGTGCATCCACCAGCGCCATTGTGGAGGATTTTTGAACTGTTATTTAGCGCATACACTGGACACTTTTTCAACTTTTCTCCCATATAAGATGACTCTCCTTACCTCTACCCTCCATAATAATCATTTACATAAATCATTTAAAACAAGGTTGGCAGTTCTCCAAGATCACAGATATATGACCTATCTGTGATAGATTTTTGATTGACAAATAAAGAACACAGAGAGCAGTCATGACTTTGAATTTTGTGTCCTTGGTAGTGTCCCCCTTTCTTACGAACCTTGTAAAAACAATATGACCCCTACTAAACTAAACGCTAGACTAAGTTAAGATTGTACCGCGTTTGTCAAGCCACCTAAGCTTAATATCAGAGTAATCATTACGTATTGCAATAGCTAGATATGTATCTAGCCGTTGCAAATGTTATCTTATTGTCTTATTAGTAGAGTTCAAAATAGAATGCGTCCACATTTTACCTCTTTATATGCACGCACAATCGCAAACCAGGCACGATTTTTTTGTTTCCTTTTTTATATTTACAAAAAAATATAAGCATAAACATGAATAGGGCACTTATAAAGTGACTGTATCTTTTTCAAGACTATAAAACGTAGTATGCATTAATTATAAATAATAAAATTCTTGCCTACGGACCTAAATTTGCGCTTTGGCTTTAATCTTTGTACTTGTATCATAAATAACTATACTCATGGAAAAAAAAATCGTGTCTGGCTTAATGTTACTTACAATTTTACATAGATAATTTAAATTGTTCTAAGTAAGCATCCATGCTCTTTCACAGATAAATAATATGAAGAATGTATGTATAGTCTATTAGTTTCCATTCGAAATTAAGTTTTTAAATATTGGAATTTTAGTCTGTACGTCGATATACATAATATTGCTATAAATGTAAATATATTTTTGTAAAATGTTACATTTTGATTAATTACAATGTTTTTTAAATTTTTCTCTTGTATTATTTGTGAGTTCCCACAAATATTATATCAAACCTACTTCGAATACTCAGCATGGTACAAAAAAATTTAATAATTTTTCGGCACGTATTTGACGGTAGGTGACGAAGGGTGAATTTAGCCACGGAAACTATAAATTACGAAATTGTTCATTACGGGGATCGAACCTGGGATCTCCCACAGCAATCATCAATCTCTAAACCCTTAGATCGTAGTCCACCGCACTGGCCCAGTACGGATTGGTGGACGCGTTCGGAGGTGTATGCATGCTGTACCTTATGCGTGCGTGGACACCTTTATTCCGGAAAATCATTCCGAAACCGTTTCTGCGGGATTAACGGACTCGAAAATAACTTAAAAGTTATATCTATGTCAAATTATATACATCAAGCTATACATCAAGGTAGGGCTAAAGCCCTGCGTCCTGTTAATGTACCTGTATAAAATAGGTAAGTCATAAATCAATAAATGAATATTTATATCAGAAGTCTAATAGTCAGAGAAAACAAATGTCTCGCAAGATTTTCCAATAACCTCGAGTTACCCCCTCGGTGATTATGGTGGATAACAACTACAGACTATATAAAAAAAACGACCGATTGAAGACACGTAATTTGCCACGACCGCGACAGCGGCCACGCACTGATCCCTGGGAGGGTCTCGAAGCACATAAAGACGCTTTTAATATGCGCATGCGCAAGGCAGCTCGTGGTTCGCGACACATATCTCAATATAGGCATCGTTCTATCAACGCCCATCATATTAAAAGCCCTCTAAAATCTAGTAGGTACTAGTATTTGAGGCCATCTTCTTAAACTCCCGATCCAAAAGTCATTCTTGTCAGGAGACGCCCCAAATACTTTATTTTGCGACCCGCTCAAATAAAGACAAGGCACATCACAATAACGAAACCACAAAGATATAAACTCAGTGAGACCATCGACCTAATCTAATGAACCCAACAGTCCATCGTAGCCTTTAGTAGAAGTCCTAGTTGAACCTCATAAGAGGCGCCCTTCCCTTACCTTCTAATGTCAACTGGCGATCTTCGCGCTCGCTTCCGCCCCTGTCAATGCTGTGGCAACCCTCAAGGTGGTTATCAGCTACTGACAATCCGAAACAACACATTTTATATGCGCAAGCAACGCATGTTTTACTAGAGCGTCACATCTGCGCCTATCAATAATCTAAAGCAATTTGTCCACCTTTCACTCGTCAGATGTCAATGTGGTCGGACATTCAGCGCTCGTACGTCCGAGGGCGGAGTTTGGCAGACTCCACGTCCCGCCCTATTCAATTCATACTCGCAACTATTTATATGTACCTACTATATTGAATGAACGTTTCTATATTCTATTTCCGGACGCAACTAAATAAAGGCCTTCTGACCTACCGGGGGTTGAAATCTGTTGCTATAAAAAGTAGGTACCTACCCTTTCGAAAGGTACCTACAGTAGCTAAGTATTGTTAAGGCCAGTGCACATCAGCGAGGTAATGGCAGGGCAAGGACATTTATCTTTACTTAAAGTATATTAATGGTTACAAAATTGGTACAGATTACAATGTTATAATAGACATGATGACATCAAAACGAATATCCCTTATTTCTGCGTCGGGATGCAATGGCATGTGACGGGACGCAGCGAGAGGTATCAGCATGCCGTTATACGATTATAAGGCTGCAAAATCACCTGGGTCACCAAATTTATAAAAAGTTCAGTGCATTATGCTTAATCTCAATCAAATCAACATGCGTAACTGAAATCTAGAGTATACTTGTGACTGCACAGACTTAAGATCGATTTATTAAGAGACAAAGATACTGGATTACTAATTACCACTAGAGTAGCTATCCTTTTACAGATGACAGCTGACATCGTGTCCTCATTTGAATCGTCACATTTGACATACGGAGTACTTTGGAAATTATATTAGTTAATGTAGCTCGTTTTTTAAAATTCAAAGTTTAGTTCTTGGACACTCGTTCACACACACAACTTACACTTCACAACTTACAGCGCCAAAATAACGTCAATCAATTGAAGACAAAGAGACAACAGTCTGTCTCGTGAAAATACAACGATCCGAGGTTTGACGTAAATCTGTCTCATTTTTACGCTAAGTACAAGTATGCCTACTGCCACTTAGATTTCAGTCTTACAAGTAGTTATTTCAAAATCTGTGTTGTGACTTTCAGACTTCCAGCCTCAGAGGTAGTTTTTTCATAGTCTACACAGACACGGGCACTTTAATTTCATTTATGAGTGTAGACATAAATAGGAATATCAAATAGATACTACTCACTTATGAAATAGAAATTTAACCCCTCCTATTTCATGTCGGTGCCAAATCGTTTAGAAGCGACTATTGGATTTGATTTATTTGCATTGGACGTGGTCTATTCCCGTGCCGCCCACAAAACGAATCCGGCGCAGCGGTGCGCTATCGAAGTCAATATCATCAAAATCATTCGATTATAATAAACCCTTTTAATTGCAAAAGTAATAATGTCACGGAAGTGCTTTAACTTCTCTAAGTTATGGCACACGTTGAGCTAGTGAAATATTTCAGCTTGCATTGTTAAATTAAGTAGGTAATTAAATATAAAACATAACGTTGTTTTTATATTTTCATTGACTAAAATACACCTCGAATCTTTTGTCTCTGGGATCTAATAATAATTTTCAGGTGACTCTTTTTGCTGACCGTAAACATCTGCTAATAACACTTGGTTGATCTTCTTGATTGGGTTAAAATGAGATTCGAATCTCAATTTAAATAAAGAATATTACTTACCTATATGCACAGAATTAGGAGCATACAGAAACCGTGCACACGACTAATATTGAAACACCAAAAACCACTCCACTTTAGTAGTGCTTCTAAAACAAACGGTTAGCCACATAGTAGTTGACAGTAATAAATTTATCTACCTATTATTTTATTCACGCTTATCATAAAATGGGAATATGAGAAAAAGTTTGTGAGCTAGCAACATTCTGCGAATGTAAAGTGAGACGTGCGCGGGACGTTTTCACTGCTTTTGCACACAATGCACTGCATACAATAATGACTGAAAGAGGATTTTGTATGTTCTTAATTTAATGCCTATTTATATTATTAGATTTTCGGCCTTTGGGAAAGTCAAAAAAGATTATTACAACCAGCGAACGATAAAAGTCGCTGAATAGAACTCTATTCAGAGAAATATAGCGCGATCAGTTACTGTACATTCACTTTGTAAAGCCTTACTTCAGCAGAGTTTCACAACAGGTGGGCCTACCAATGAACAAGACAAAGATCCTATAAGATATATGCACATGTTCCGCTTCATCCGGTAATCGTTGAGAGCATAGATAGATATCATAGATAGCGTGATGGGGATATTGATGATGAATAAAACAATTTAATATAAATAAATATTAATTATAATTGAGCACCAGTAATTCTGAGATCTATTTAGGTATTGGCTATAGCTAAGGGTTGTCCTTCGCTAATGCTTGCACTATACACCGAAGGCGCGCTAAACTGTTCAGTCCACAAGGCGTCGACTCACCTAAAACAAAATAAAAGCAAACATTTAACTCCAGGACCCAGGGTTGAAAAATGATTTTAGTTTACCGGTTAATCTTTTTTAAAAACCGGTTGAAATATTGCTTTTTTTAGCGGTTAATTCATGGAAATAGAAACCGAAATGATAAGTAAATAAAAAATTTACGAGACGACGCGACGGTTCGTATTCCCCTGTTTGTCAAAACTGAAGCCCAGGGGGATTACGTATCTTACTTACGTGTTACTTACTGTCAAACGTTGATGCTTGACAGCAGTGATCGCGAGATTTACGCCTGTCGCGACATACGTAATCCCTGCAGATTCTTTTATGTTTTGCATGAAAAATTTAAGACATCTAAATTTCTCTTACTTTCTTCCATGTTATTTTTTAAAAAAATTGTCTTTAAGTCCTCTGAACGTAACGGTAAAATAGGTGAATTTTGGTCACTATAGAAGGTCACAATAGACTGTGATTGTACGAAAAAAAAATATTGCCTTATCCAGAGAGTAAATAAGGAAATACATTAAAAAGGAGAAACCGTGCCTTTACGATTCTCTTATGCATTTAATCTAACCGCTTACCGTTTATAAATGGTTTTTCCTTGTCTGTCTTTGTGTCTCGCGAATCAATTTGCGTTTTCGTTGTCGGCGGCTCCACGTAGCTTTTACAACTGTCTGACTCCAACTACGAAATGAAAAAGACATCATAATCAGCCTAATCGTAATTAAATAAAAAGGATTTTGTTCTTCTTCTTAGAGTGCCGTCTCCTTACGAAGGCTGGCAATCATTAGGGCTTTCTCAACTTTGGACACCGCTGCTCTAAATAATGATTTGGTGCTCTTTCCAAACCATTGTCGTAGATTTTTGAGCCATGATATTCTTCTCCGGCCACTGGCCAGGCCGTCTCCTGTCTGCCACTTTGCCTAAGGATTTTGTTAATGCAAGTTAATAAAAAGTGGAGTAGTTCGCGACTAGCGCGTCGCGTCGCGTCGGACGTGGGGCTTTCTGTAACACGGCAGATGTGAAACATCGACACACTATCGTATAGAAAATATAATGCATGAAATAATGGGCTATTTAAAGGAGATACATAATATGGCATAATAAAAATACAATATTCAGTTTTAATAAGAAACATTAATCAGATATAATTAAATTTAGTAAAATGTCCAAATAAACATTTTCTTTTAAAAAAATTACTGAATTCGAAAGCATCGAATTTTGGGAATCGACGCTTTAGATTTTTTCGGACTGATTAAAATAAAAGATAGACAACAGAGTAATTCTATAAGTCCCAAGGTGCTGCAATGGCGCCCACGATCCGGTAAACGCAGCGTTGGTAGACCACGTGGTGGACATGCCGTCAAATAAGTCACAGGGACCTGGACCCAAGCGGCACAAGACCCCGGTATTTGGATCTTCCTATGAATGACCTATTATTTACCTATATTTATTCTATTTGTTGACACTATGTTATCATAAAGGTACAGAAACCTGAAAATAAAGAGGCCAAATCTCATCAAAAACCTTTTTTAAATTATAACAGCTCCCTACACAGTTCCTTATTTTACGACACATCACAAACTTGCCCAGTTATTTTAAATTACGAGAAGAGTAAGCCATGCTTAGGCTACCGAAGCATGGTCTTACTTCTAAGCAGTTTATTTCTATTTTGTAGTTATTCTCGATCTGAGAATATCAAATGCGTTTCAAACTGCAAAGACACAGCGGCGCGACGGGGTGTGACGAATGCGCGGACATACCGACGCACATACACGACTAAAGTTCATTGCACATTACAAGATACCAAATCTCATCTATTCCGGATTAGGAGGGGTGCCGTCAACTGTATTCTGATCTGCCGTCACCAACTAGCAAAGTACCTAATAACTTTTCTAAGTTACTCTAAAGTGGATGAAAAGCAGAGAACGTATTGTGAATACACCGACCTTATTGCTGGCACAGGTCACTCAATTTAATTGTAACAACTTAATTGTACCTATCTGCATATTTGTGAATGAAATTAGTGATGCATTTTGAAAACGAATGAACAATAATTTTATAGTAAACATTCATTCATTCGTAGACCAACTCGTGCGTTTCACCTCGTAATGTGCGAGCAACTTAACAAGACCAACATGAGCAGAACACGATGATATCAAATGGTATTTTATTGCGCAGTGATCACTGATGGACGCATTACTTACTTGCATATATTTTTTATGTTATTGATGACAAGTTTCTCACTTTACTGCAGACAGAAATAAATGTTTTATCGAGTGAGCCATATTTAGTGAAAGATCCTGTTCTGCTGTCTTTGATATATTATCAGTATTAGAGGTATTAGCAGGTACTTAGTTATTAAGTAGTATGTATTTTTTTTAATTATGCAAAACCTGACGTCTGTTATCCTTTTCTTTTCCTTATCCTAAGGTTTCCTGGCAGAAATCGCTACTAAGCGATAAGGCCGCCTTTTGTATACTGCTTATGTCTGTGTTTTGAAGTAAAACTTATTTAGGCGCGCTTAGGGAGCTCACAATTTTTTCGAACGGAAGTAACGCTTAGTTGGTCTTAAAAAGACGTCGGTGTAGTTTTTGCTATTTAAAAATAATAATTTGGATTGGTCATTGTCATATACTCCACGCTTCTTGACTTATACGCCAGCTAGTGGCAAATATCATAATCAATTAGGATTATTTATTTCCAATATATTCAATGAAATAAATAATCCTAATTGATTGTATAATTGTTTTATAAATATAACATAAAATAAACTATTTAAAACGAAATAAACTCTAAAACGTCCTCGAAACCACCGCAGCGAGGCACAGTTCCTAAGATGCTGGCAGCATTGCCCCTTTGGATGGCCAAACTAATTCGTTGGCCAAGGTAACTGCCCGCTCTAGGATCACCGGTAGACTCGATAACCCTTTTCTATAATTCTTTGAAAAGAGCTCTTGCCTCCGGACCCCACTCTCCCAAAGTCTCTACTCCAAAAGGCACAAAAATGAAGCTGCTATCCAGGTTTTCATATTTACGCCTCTTGGCCTGCTCGGCATTGATTATGATATTTGTATTATATTATATTTGTAGTGAATATTAAATGAAATGGCGGAGTCCCAGGTACATTTTACTCTTTGATCAATAAATAATAATAAAAGTTTAAATTCAATCGCGCGTAAAGGTTACACCACCTATTTTTTTTTTATTCTTCTTCTGCATTTTTGTGTGCAAATTAAGAGATTTTATTTATAATAAAAATTAATAAATAGATATTACTACTAAGTATTAAAAAAACACCACTTTTGTCTACAGTCCTGTGGTTAGAACGTACCCATCGCCTTTATAACGAGTTAGTTTCCGCCTCCGATCTTGACATCTGTTTCTTTCATAATATCTCTGCATAGTTGCAGCACTCTGCTTGTGCAAATGTAAAAAAAAATTTGGAAAATCCAAAAGTGCACGCCTCATAATCTCATTTTTTTCACAATAAAATTGAAATTTTTTTAACTGAAACTTTCAATGCTATTACAATTTTTTTTTTTCATATTAATTATTATTAATTTTTTGTAAACAAGACACGGGAATGTCATAATGATTGCACATTGAAAGTTACAATTAATATTAGCTAGAATAATTACATGAAAATTTAACGACAGTGAATTGAACGCTCATATTAACTAAGAAATTATGTCGTGTGTTACTTTAGATAATTAAAAAAAAATTATTCCGATACGATCATATTTTCGACCAATTTTGATGCCACATACACCCGTCCATACACGGACGTACAGAAAAGATTATGTTTAATGTTATTATTTACTATGTTAAACAAAAAAAATATTATTGAAATGTATTTTATGTGCCTGACAAATTATTTGACTTGATATTAGTGTACTCAAATTAACCTGTAAGTGCAATATAAATAACAAAAAATCAATTTCAGTTTCGAGAAAACTGCTTTTTTTGAAATGTCGAGAGTAGAGCACAACCTCAACGCTTCGCTTATGAGGCGTGCAATAAAATAATTTTTCATAATTTAACTCGACACTGTATTCTCTTACTCTATTATATTATTTTATATGATTTTAGGTAAATATCCTAGAACGTAAGTCTGTCACATCTATTGGCTGCATTTATACACGCATGTGGTGGAGAATGGATAGTTTTATTTTTATTGGTGTTTGTGTTTTATTTTGTTGTTCTTATGTGTGTTAAATAATAAAAAAAAAAGGCGTTAGATAAAAAATTATAAAGACATGACAAAATCAGTTACGAAAAGTTATTACACAAACAAATACCTAAAGTAAAATACTTAATATAATATTTATCCGTTCTTAGTAATAATAAAGCCATGGATGTGGTTTAAAGTTATCTATCTATCTATCTAAATAAAACGGAAGAGTTTTTTTTAGTACGCTAATCTCTCGAAGAGTTTTTTTTTAATACGCTCGAACTTCCAGTCGGATTAAAAAAAAATGCTTTTAATAGCCTTCTCCAGCAAGCTTATCGGCTAATTAACATCACGCTACCTTTATTAAGAGCAGAGCGATTGAAGTAATATAGCATGTTATGTTTAACATCTTTATCTTTAAAGTTATGGTTTTTATCTTGAAAGTGTAGATGTGGTCTAAGATGGGACGCGCTTGCCTAGAAGATGCCTATTCCTCCTGCTTCTCAAATTCAAATTCAAATTCAAAATTCATTTGTATAAGTGACGGCCGACTGGCGCAGTGGGCAGCGACCCTGCTTTCTGAGTTCAAGGCCGTGGGTTCGATTCCCACAACTGGAAAATGTTTGTGTGATGAGCATTAAGTGTTTTTCAGTGTCTAGGTGTTTATATGTATTTTCTAAGTATTTATGTATATATCATTCATAAAAATATTCATCAGTCATCTTAGTACCCATAACACAAGCTACGCTTACTTAGGGGCTAGGTGGCGATGTGTGTATTGCCGTAGTATATTTATTTATATTTATTTATTTATAAGTAGGCCTATTATAAGCACTTAAGAAACGTCAAGTCTGTCTGTTTGTAGTGACTCTACCACCGGTTCGGAAGGCAGATTTTACCGAGAAGAAGCCGGCAAGAAACTCAGTTGCTCTTTTCCAACATCTCAGGCAGGCACACGATGTTTTCCTTCACCGTTAAAGTAAGTGCAATATTTAATTGCTTAAAAGTTAAAACGTAGCTTAGAAAAGTTTAAGGCACGTGTCGCAAGTATACTTAGATATAATTTTCCAACACCTCAGCGGTCATGCTTAGGGATTTCTTTAATAATAAAATGAAATGGTCTGTCGTTGTTTTAAGGCGTGAAAAATATAACTTTAATTACAAGTACCTTAATAGGTAGCACGTTGTAGTAAATATAGGATTATGTATGCCAGTGAAGATATTTCAGCCTTTTATAAAATAGCCTTTGACTGCAATCTCTCCGGGTGGAAATTGAAGATGGTGGCGGGCTAGCCTGTTAGGTTATTGAGTATGGCGCCCGTATCCCTAATCGGTTTCTACGCGATATCGTACCGGAACGCTAAATCACTTAGCGGCACGTCTTTGTCGTCGGGTGGTAACTAGCCACGGTCGAAGTCTCCCACCTGACCAGACAGAAAATTTCGTAATAATAAATTCCCAAATTGGCCTTACCGGGAATCGAACCAGGGAGCTCTAACTTAAAACCACAGCGCTCACCACTGCACCAGGGGGTCGTTGGTAACAGGCAAAGACCGATTAGCGTTTCGCAAGGCCTTTCGTTTGATACCATAAACTTAGTTACAGCGACGCGTTCTGTTTCTGAACCGTCGACGTATCTAGGTTTCAAATTAGACACCAGTTTATTTCTAGGACTCCTAATCCCGGTGATACACCTACTTATCCGACGTGCGTCGTTGGGACGTGGACACGCGCGACGGGGTGGAACGAACGTACGGATACGTATTATATCGGTACAAGACTAATGTCTTGAGTATACTCTATTTGTTCTTAGTTGTCTGAATATGTAAATAGTAATTTCAAGACTTCTTGGTTTATCTATTATGTGAATCAAAGGACGTCCACTGCTTGTATTTTTAAGGGAGTTCGAAATACCACGGTTTCGTGCCCCTTGAGTCCAGCGGTTCCCTGCCACTCGATTGAAGTCATCCATCCATCTCGTCGACAGTTCTACTGGTGAGAGGTCGCCATTCCAGCACCTTGGGACCCCAACGTCCATTGGTTCTCCGAGCTATATGCTCCGGCCATTGCCACTTTAGTTTCGCGACCTATTGAGTAGTAAGTTAAGTGAACTCTGGTTCTGCTACGGATCTCCCCATTTCTGATTTGATCACGATGAAGTCAAAAGTCAAAGTCAAATATTTCGTTATTCAAATAGGCACATAGGTGGCACTTTTGATGCGTCGATTACATACAAAATTTGTACATAGTTGTGAGTAGTAATGGCGATAACTACATTCGTAAACATAAAACTAAAGCTACGAGGGTTCCAAACGCGCCCTGGTCTAAGAAGAAGCGCACAACAAAATGTTCTTTTTGTTATCACAGTCTGTCATTTGAAAATATTTAAGAAGCCTGGTTAGAGCAATAGTTCACACCCAAGCTTTATTATCGTTTACGTAATCCTTAATACTATACTAGGAAATATACTACTTATATTGTATACACTCCGAGCTCTCCGTCACCTACTGACCCTGGGCCTTTCTTGGTTAAGGAGGAGTGTGTGTACTTATGTACACGCGTTAGAGGCTATACTTCTTTGACCTTTTTTGGAAAAACTAAAATGTTGACTAACTAGCTAACTTCATGGTGTCGGTTTTTTGTGACGGTGTACGCGCGCATCGTAATAATTTACTCTCACCATTTTTCCCTAACGCGCCAATAGAAGTATAACTTCAAAAATAAAACAAATTAAGTAAGGTCGCCTGTCTGACTTGAAAAAAAATCTTATAAATGTAAATGCAAAAGAAGTATCTAACTTTATTTTTACTGGGCGCAGCCGGGGCAACACGGCATTAGAAAGCGTTATACCGTTTGTCGTAGCGGCGTAGCTGGGGTGAAATTAAGAGGGCTATGGCAGCCCACTGTTCGTATTTTACGTTGCTCCGGGAAAATTTGCTTGACGTAGCTTCCTCACAATGTTTTCACCGTTAAATTAAAAAATATTTTAAAAATTTTTCATTAAAAATCGCACAGTCTGAAAATTAAGAGGTGTGTGCCGAGGATCAAAATTGGTTCCCCTAGATATTAACCCTATTCACCCGCGTCGTTGCTACACAATGTAGCGTACGTGCTTCGGAAGTATACAGTCCACTCATAGCTACGACAACAAATAATAATTTACCTGCGACGAGTTGCTGTTGATTTCGAAATATAGTGTACGAAGGTTTTCACGGTATGAAATATTTACTTTCAATTTTTAAGAAAAATAAATAACAGTTTTTATAACACGCCGAAACTCGGTTGGTCATCAAACAAGAAGTGTACAAGATGTGTAAAATTTATAAAACCTATTAAAATAACCCGATATCAGCTTCCCGTAATCTATTTTTGGGCTAATATTGGGATCGAAATATAATGTGCGAAGGTTTTTACTTTGTGACCTCTTTGTTGACAACTTTTCAAGAAAACTAATTTTAAAAAAAACAAGATTTCATAACACGCCAAATCTGGGATGGGTATCAAACAAGAAGTGTACAAAATGTGAAGCCAATTAAAATAATCCGATCTCGGTTCCCCGTATTCTATTTCTCGGCGTCCCGCGCGCACGTGTACAGATAAATAATGTCCGACGTGAATTAATGGCGATTTAACATCGCGACATGCCGTTTTCCGCGGTTACGCGCTATATTTAAACAGAATGACGGACTTTTTTTGAACTTTTTTCTTCTATCTAACTTTCGCGTAACAAAATTCAATCAATATTTACAGAAGCTGCAAAATTATATGCTTATTAGAAAGCCTCTGACTGCCTCGTAGTCTAGTTAGCATGTTGTTTGTGCGTATCACCTAAATACTGGCTTCGATACCGGAATCTGGCCGGGAATTGTTAGATATTGCGTTCTTCTTGGCCGATTGGCGCAGTTTGCAACGACCCTGCTTTCTAAGTCCAAGGCCGTGGGTTCGATTCCCACTACTGGAAAATGTTTGTGTGATGAGCGTGAATATTTTTCAGTGTCTGGGTGTTTATATGTATATTCTAAGTATTTATGTATATTACTCATAAAAATATTCGTCAGTCATCTTAGTTCCCATAACACAAGCTAAGCTTACTTAGGAGCTAGGTGGCGATGTGTGTATTGTCGTAGTATATTTATTTTATTTATATTCTGTGTTGGGAAAGCAGCAGATGCCTGAGCAATCTAGTGAAACTACCATGGAGGCGAGGCGCGGCTTCGTGGGAACGGTTGATTGGGAATAATCATGGCAAAGTGGCAATAATAACAAAGCGGAGAGCGAAGACTTGGGAAGCGGAGTAGAGGAAAGGTTGTCTGTTCTTCGCAGCTTGTTTATATGTTCTAGATGGGTACTCACTGCAGCCGCAGCTCTTAAGGCAGCCTGCAGCCTTTCGATGTGTTGTATGGCCGCTCGCAGGATCTCCAGTTTCGGCAGGCGACCGCTACCGGCTCTGGCACGTATACGAAGTTCTTCGAATGCTGCGTTTACCTGAAACACAAGCGTTTATAAGTTATCACTGCTTGCTTATATCGGCACCAGTCCAGTGTTAACCGTGACACACAGATGTCGCGCATATTGCAAATTGTTGCAATTGTCGACGACCACCCTGGAACATTCGTGAGCGCTGTGGTTTTAAGTTGGAGATTCCGGGTTCAATTCTCAACAGGTGCAATTTGGGAACTTTTAATTTCTGAATTTTCTCTGGTCTAGGCTACTAACAGACTGACTTGACGTTTCAAAAGTGCTTATTAACTGGGCCTACTTGAAATAAATGAATTTTGAATTTTATTGGTTCGAATCGGAAAAATCCTTTTGGCTTGGCTATTACCTATTCAGATTTCTATGACTATATTACATCACGCTTCCTTTTGAGAGATTTCGATGCGTGCGATTTATGCTAAAATAATGTATCACGGAATTGTTCCTCAAAAGTCCACAACAAAGTTGAAAAAACGCGAACGAAGTCGACCAGTTATATATATAGCAAAGCTATAATTTGCATATTTTTTATTGCAAATTATACTTTTGCTTTATTCTACATTATTTTAGTCTAATCCGGGGCTGAACATCGTTTTAAAGAAAGATTTCTCAGTCCATCCCCAAGAAAATTCCTAATCAAAATAACTCGAGTCTTTCACAAATTCAGCGTTATTAGTTCCGAGACATTACGCGCGCGACACGAGCGGGATCAAATAAAAATTGTTTTGACAACTATAAAACTGAAGGACGAGGCACCCTTCCTTGCCTTTGATATATTTTATAAGAATGTATCTTTTTTGTAACTAAAGTTGATTGCAATGCAATCATGGAAGTCTATGATGGTAGCGGGCTAACCTGTGGAGTATAGAACCCCTAAACAGTTTATTCGCGGCATCGTACAGAAATGCTAATTCAATTTCAAATTCGTTTCAAGTAGGCCTCAAAATTTATTTCAAGTAGGCCTGAAATGTCAAGTTCGTCTGTTTGTAGTGACTGTACTACCGGTTCGGAAGGCAGATTCTATCGAGAAGTAGTCGGCAAGAAACTGAGCAGTCGCTGTTTTCCAACATCATTTTACAATTTAACAATCATTCTATCATGTGTGAGATTAAAGCGGAGCGGCTTGTTTCCAAATAACCTTGTCATTAGGAAATTCATCAATAGTAACCTCGATTTATTGGTATTGTTTTCTTCGTTATGTTATAAAAGCATATAGTCAGACCCACAAAGGTTTACAGCACTTTACCAAGACGATATGCTGATATCACCAATTTACGACCGTTTCTAGTAAGTCGATTGTTTATATCAACTTTTTTTTACAACGCTAATGTTTCGTTTTACAACAATTAAATTATTATAAATATATTGCGAAGCTACTGTAAGTATACCTTTTTCTTTACAATTTACACGGAGGGATTCGCATGACCTAATCTATATTTCGTTCATCAACTGCTTTGGCCCATAGCAAGTACGTAAAATAGACAAGCCTAGCAGTTTCAACGTCTGTACACTGTCCTAAAACTATCTCCTTTTTCTGACTATGCAGTCAGACAGAATAATTAGACAGTTTATTTCTAATTATTCTGACTGCTAAATCGCTAGAAAACTGTCGATTAAAAATCTGCTATATTCATGTATGTTTTAAAGTTTAGCAAATTATGTGACACACAGTAAGTACTCCTATGACTAGACATGTCAAAGTCCAATATAACTTAGTTAACACCATGTGACATCGCCCTTAGAACATTAAAAATAGCGCCTAATAAACCGTAAAATATATGGGGGACATCTTAATTTCACATAAAAATAAATTTATCGCGCTGTTCAAAGCGATACAATTTATTTTTATTCTGAAACTCTTGTACCGTTTTGTAAGCCTCTTCAAATATTATGATCGTTTGAAATAAATCTGTCAAAGTGCGCACGAGACGCCAAAGTGGGGGTTAATTTATCGTAAGGGAATCAGGGAATTTGTGCTTCTAGTTAATGTTACAGGGATTTTATTGATTTACTGTGCTAATAAATTAATTATATTATAAGAATTGTGTGATTTATATGAAAGTTATTTTATTTATGATAAAATGATTTTCATGTTCTGATTATCTAAATCTAAGTTGCTGGTAACGATTAAATAATTTGATTTTAAAATTTGAGGGTGTATTTTAAAGTAACGTCCCTAAAGGCTGTTTTTAGGAAATATACGTTTACTGTTAAATTAATATTATTTTATAGTCGCGTCGCGTCAGTGCGTTTTAATCCACTAATGCCTTCAAATCGTTTTTACACGTGTGCGTATGAACTTTTTCCATAGTAATCTTGACTCCAAAAACTATATGGTCAAATAGTAGATTGTTTAACGAGATGGGAAACACCCTCAAACAATAAACGCCCTTGATACGCTCGTACGTACGAAATAAGTTTTTCATCGGGTCATTTCATTCAATATTAGCTGTTCATTTTTATTAAATTTTTAATTCCGGAAGTTGGAGATTACCAGTACTTTTATGGAATTCGGTCTTAAATAAGCTCAAAAGTCACTTCATGAACAAATCATTAATAAACGAATAGATACTTTGTTTTGAACTATCAGTGAGACCTATTAAACTAAGTAGGTAATAGCCGGGAAACATGTGTATATTATATGGATAGTGTTTTCTTTGTGACTCTGAAGCAGTTTTCATTATAATACTACTATAAAATAAAAAGTTAAAAAACCGCCGCCTTCCAATAGGTTGCACATTGTTCTACTAGTCAAGCCCTTTCATTTGTCACCCACGACTACCAATATGATAGTCGTGAAAAAATGTAATCCGCCATTTTGTGGCGCCGGCAACCGGTTTTCATCATACATACTCCCTATAACTAAAAACACTCCTGATTTTACTTTTTATTTTTCCAACCTTTCAAAAAAACGAAAACAAAATTGGTCCCTCCTTTTGGGAAATAATATTATGCCACAGCAACGAAAATATAGGTAACAAACAGTCCATCAAATATGAATTCTAAATAGCAAGAAGACCCTGCTAAGTTAACTTCTCGATCATGTGTCACTCCAGTTAATGGTGTTTTAAACACTCCTGTCTCCTCGGGAGGAATCTGTCACCTCAAATTAACTAAGTATACCACTTTAGGGATAGTTTATTCGATTTTATTTTTAACTCGCGTTAAGTACCTCCTAACTTAGTTACATTTAAATAACGGTCTGTTTAAATCACGGAATTTTAGTTTGACTTTAAAAAAGGAGGAGGTCCTATAATAATCGACGTGTGTGTATTTACTTGGTGAAAGTTATCTTAGTATAAACTTTTAGGTATCTCCTTAAAGAAACCCCAACTTTCAATAGTTGCACATTAATCTACTAGTCAAGCCCTTTCATTTGTCGCAAACGACTACCTATATGGTAGTCGTGAAAAGTATGACGGCCAAACATTGACGGCCGATTGGCGCAGTGGGTGACCCTGCTTACTGAGTCCAAGGCCGTGGGTTCGATTCCCCCTGGGACTGAGTCGACATCAGTACCTAGGTAATTTGCTTCCACAACTAGTTAACCTTTGACTGCATGGTAAGTGATGGAACAGAGATGGTTGGAGGCTCGCTTTATCACAATCACTTATATTGTTTTTTCGTTTGCTGCATCAAACCCAAACCTCCAAACGGTTTTAAGTGACATTGTACTTTAATGCTAAATCGCTTGTCGGTACAGTATATGTACAACGGGCAAGTACGGAGATAGGCTCAGGAACAGAAGAAGAAGGCCGAAGCCTGCCTATCCTACCGGAGAAGAACAGAGAGAATTCAGAAATTATAAATTCCCAAATTGGCTCTACCGGGTTTAAGCCGAGACCTCTCATACACAGACCATAGTGCATAAATAAATTGAGTCTGTTAATTATAAATTACGTTATTAGAAACTAAAGAATTTATTTATTTTGCACTGCGTTTGCGCAGTTGTCAATCGAGATTACCTCTATGATGACTTATATAATAAAACTGTAACTGGAAAATTTCTGTACATTTAATATATTTCGAAAATGTTGACCGGGAGATACTTTATAATCAAAAATAGATTTTTATTTAATTTCTGTCTGTCTTACTTCATAGGTCCGTTAAATTTGAACCGATTTCACTATGCGTATACTATCAAATATGTAGTGTCTTATTTTAATGAAGATCTGATAAATACTGTCGGAGATAAAGGACATAACTCTTCACAAATAACAGCAAGTACTTAATATTAAAAAGAAAATTTGCGAGTATGGATGGATGTATGTATGTATGTATCAACTAAAAAAATGACAAGTTACTAACTCAGTATACCACGTAAAATAATAGTAGGTGCATAGATAGATAGCCACGATGATTATGATATTAGCATCAGATCTATTCTAGCTTACCCCGAAGTTGGACCGGTTATTTCATGCCAACTTTCCATAGTAATTATTGATGGACCAAGCACATGGCCATTGCCCATCCGATGGAAAGAGGATTTTTTTTTAATACAACTATAAACGGAGCAACACTTCGCAGGGCTTGCAAGGAACACATCCTTTGTCCATCAACCTGAGGTGTTACGCCTCATGTGCCTATTATGACACCAGCAACCAAGCCCTTCAGCAATGCTGTTTGGGGGCAGAATAAAATTCGGTGGTAGAACAAAGCCGGACTACCTCTCACTATCTTTTAATACTCAATTTCATATAAGGAACTACCGAGATACAGGCAAAGAAGAAGCAATCGAAATAGTTAGCCGGGTATTTGTTTTCTTCTTAATTTAAAACATAATCGACGCACGTAATCCTTTCATTTTGTCACAACTCTTACACGAACAATTTAAATAGATGAAGAAATGGTCTTCAGATCACGTATCACGGATTACAGGATTACAGGGACATTTTAGGATGCGTCCTGTAGCGCGCGTTCAAAGGATTAACATTTTGAAGGTAGGTACGTCAAGTTAGAGCGCAAAGTTCGGTGTTTATAAAAAACACCAATACTTTATAAAATTCAAAAATTCGAATTCTAATTCTTTATTTGGAAAAAATATGTTAGGTACTAAACCTTTAGGTATACATTTGTTATCATTTTGTATTTCACGCATATTTTATCGCTCACATCGACGCGACGCGACGTTCAGTCGCGTCGCGTCGATGAGGTTAATTAAAAAGCACAATATTAAGTATAATTTAGTATAGGTAATTAGGTATATATATTTCTAGTCAAATATTTTTGTGCACTAAAAATTCCTTGACTGAATAAAACGAATTTTGTAAGAGTCATTTCTTCAAAGCTGGTTTGAATATGCTCAGTGGTAAAATCTGTATATTTAAATATTTATGTCTCTGTACAATAAGTTTTGATTATTTACTTAGATTATAATGTATCGCGGAATGCAGGTTTATTGCAAAAGGCCGAACGGCAGGCAGAAACCAAGGTACGTAGTTTTGCAGCAATTCGACTGAAGTGTAAGAACTTGCTGGATTTGGCGGAAAGTATTTACGATTTTATAGGCCTACTAGCTGACATCAAACTATAAAATACGCGGCCGGGCGGCCCTCGGCATAGGTATTTCCTGCTTTTAGCATTTCTATACCCGTCGTAACTTCTAAACTCCGTTGAGCAAATGTTGATTATATTTAATCTATTGTTTTTTCTTTTTTGTTTAGTCAATTTTGTGCTAATATATAGGTAAAGACCTATCGATCTAAATATATATCTACGAGTTTGTTCTACTACAGAAAATATTTTATCAGGCTGGAATATTGATATCTAATTAGGCTGGAATATCCAAGCAAAATTATTTCATCAAAACGGCTTCTTCTGAAGCTGAAATAATTTCACGCGTTCAAAAAACTCAGTGTTATCGAATTCTTTCAAAAAATTTTAAGTGCCTGTGGTTGACCCATGCGAATAAAAAAAATTATTTGATTTTATGATAATCTACGTCGTCATATTCACAACTAATAAAGTAGGTACTGTTTAACTGCTGCGCACAAAACTTTATATTCCTTAAGTCAGGGTTTCATTTTCGATGTTTCTTTTTAAGTGAAACCTGCATTGAAACTTTCAATTCAGGATTCAATTTGTTTAAGAGGCATTATTAATTAATTTCCAAAATGTTTTGATTAAGGTCACCGTTACAGGTATTTCGGTAATAATTAGTAAATTTATGTACTTATTGTTTATTGTAATTGCGATTTCCCGTCTCTCATGTATATTCATATCGTTAAGGTTACCTGGCAGAGATCACTTTTAATGACAAGGTCGCCTTTTGCTTCTATTTTTTTTAAGTATATTTTTAATTTCTCCTTTACTACGCAATAAAGATGTTTAAAAAAATAACTAACTGGTTATTTTCCGGTTTTTAAGGTAAAGGTAGTTAAGCGATGACCCAAAATGCTGCGAAAAAAAAATTGTGGTCGTTAAAAAGTCCCATGTTTTGGTCTCTGTTCCTCGAAGTAAAGGTAAACATTCTCTACCTATCATGGTCACCGGTAACAACTCATGCTACAGCTAAAATAAATAAACCGCAAACAATCGCCTAAGTATACTAAAGCTTTAAAGCGCTTAAAATACTCAGACGTCTATTAACAACCTACTTTCCGTAATCTCCTCCTTTCGCGCAACGTCGCCGCTTTTCTTCTGTCCACAGCCGCCGTTTTCCTTTTACAAGCTTTGCAAGCCCAAGCTAAACACCGCCTACTGGGCCCTAAAACATGCTGTATGTGTTCCTCCTTTGCCTCACTTTCATTCTTTTCTTTTTTCATTCCATCAAAGCACTCTTTGTCGTTCACTTTTTGAAATTCGAATCCGCAATCATAGACACTATAGCTCATTTTGACATTGACAGTTATTTTTTTAAACTCCGAGCGCCGCGCGCAACGATTCGCGCCATACTGATTTTAGAGGGGTGTCTTCGGATTTACAAAATATGTCTATTAATAAACCCCAGTAATAAACTGTCTAGCGACGTCGTTGAGAGATGCCAATTTATTGGTGTTTGGATTGAAATTGATGCGGGTGATATTTTTCCTTTGAATTTGCGTTGAAAGCTTTCCGACGTTATGCCATGTAGTTCTCGAGAGTCATTTTTTACGTCCAGCTCCTGTAACAACTTTATTTAAAAAAGGATAAACTTAGATCGATGTCATATAACTATGATTTTTTTATTTCGTGGACTAATACTTATTAAATATAACCTTAAATAAACTATTTAAAACAAAATAAAATCTAAAACGTCCTCGAAACCACCGCAGCGAGGCACAGTTCCTAAAATGCTGGCAGCATTGCCCCTTTGGATGGCCAAACTGACATATGAATTTCGTTTTATTTCAAACTATGAAACATGAAAGTTTATAACTGAAGTTCAGCCATAATGTGCCCCGGGCTTTAGCTTTTATTTATTCTTTTTATAACGAATATAAGGAAATAATTATTATAAAACCATTTCACAAAATTATGAAATAAAGGCTAATCGAGTCGATCGATACAGTCGAGACTTTAGAATATTATTATTGTGCTCAATTTTAACATTTGGAAATGACGCTATGCAGCATCCGTATTGCACTTTTTTAGTTTTTTTAGAAATTCCGCTAGAACCTGTGGTTTTAATTCTTGGATATTTTTTATCCAATGTCAATCTACAGGATGCCAGCTATACCTATATGTGCTAAATTTTAACTAAGATACAAGCAGTGGTTGAGCCAAACAGATAGAAAACAATCACACTATCCCAGTTGTAGTATACTTACTTAAATTTGGATTAAGCTTAATTTTCCTTGGTGAAATAAGAGCCAATAATGTATTCTCAACCGGCTGAAGACTGAAGTATTCAAAATTATTTAATGAACGTTATTATTTTGATGAAATATATTTCATACGTATTATTAATGATTGTGAACTAACTAAATTGATTAATAAATAAGCGATATCGCAGCCATTTGTTACGAATACGCGTAATTTGGTACGATGAATGGGCAATTTATTTAGTTACACCGCCACTATGTTTGGTATATGAATTATAACTATATACGTAACTACTAACTTGTATTTATATATAATATATTTATATATATATTATAGTTATATTTATATATATATATATATATATATATATATATTATTTATATTTATATATTTGTATAATTTTTAAATCTTATTTATTGCACCACCTACCTCTTTTCTACGTCATTTCCTTTTACGCCATTGGTTGCCTGGAAGAAATCGCTATGTAGCGATAAGGCCACCAAATTGTACTCTCTTGATTGTATTTATATCTTTGTAACTACTTTTTGTTTCTTTGGTGTACAATAAAAGTGTATTCATTCATTCATTCATACTAATAAATAACAAGGTTTTTATAAGTGTTTGGCCGTCCGACTATGGGACGGCTACTTTTACAGACTAATAGAGTCTATCACAGGCGGTGAACTTTAAAGTTACAGCTTAGTTGGATTAGGGTAATTTTTTTTTGACCACTCATTCTTCACGGTTCACAAGGAGATGATAGCCCAGGAGTTAGGATTACGGCTGGACGCTCTGGCACGCTCCCCTAACTTTAATGAGCTTCGTGCGTCTTAAGCAATTGAACTTCCTTGAGGAAACCTTCATGCGTTAAAGTTCTCCATAATGTTCTAAAATAAAATGTAAAGTCTACCAATCCGCCGCGAATGAAAAAGTCACCCGTGGTGGACAAGGGCCTTAACCTTTCTCATTCTTTCAGGAGACACGTGCCATGTATTCGGCTGGAAATAAGTTGATAACGATGATACATTGGATTTACGTGTTTGTACATACAACGTGTAACATGAAGTACTGTTGAAGGTATCATTAGTATATTTCCTAAGGAATCACCCTGTAATTAGTGATATTAAATCAGAAGAAGCATATTTATTTTTCCATACAAACTAATCCAAAACATTGGAAGTGTTTACTTATGACAACCCTATTGAAGATAAAAGACCAACACGTGCATTGTACTTATGCTACGTGACGCGTACCTGATAAAGTGAGAGGAGTCACTTGATTTTAGTTTTGCATGAGATGTTAGGGCTGTATCTAATTTCGTACAGTAAAAACTATGTCAACAGTTTGCCCAAAAACTATTTCGGTTTCGTTTCGGTTTCACAGATAAGTCTCAGAGACAGTAAATGAAGTACCTCTAAAGCCTCTTAAGTATTATTTCGGTTTTCATTTACACTAACCTAACCTAACCTAACCTACACTCCATTTTTTCTAACTTGTCTTGTAATTTTTATTCATTAACTAAGTAACTAGCGATAATATAGGCCTTTTAAGCTAATAAGAAGCTGACTTCGCCACATCAAAATCGGTCTCTGTGTCGATGTCGGTGACTCGATGTTATAACAATTTTATATAGAAGTGACATACACAGTGTAGGAATTCTGCTAGTTGGAAAACAAATGCGGTGTCGATTTGAGTTCGACGCATGCGCGCTGTAGGATTGGAAATGAGATGGAGGGATGCTGTGTTGGAACAGGGAATGATATGGAGAGGACTTGTTTGTAGAGGTTTACGGGGATCACTTATTCGTATTCGGTTAATATTTATTCGGATCTTAACCAGGTTTCTTTCATCCGCACTTTAGATACGAAATCTTACGTGCAGTAACGTAAGTGCTAAGTGCTTAGTGACGTCTCAATTAGATACTCACATTGAGCACGCGTTTCTTGTAAATTTACTATGTCTGTTTAAGCTTTCAATTGTCAGTGATTTGTTTGCGATATTACCACATTTTAATGAATTTCATCAATGCTAACCGAGTTCAGAGTAACTTTTAGCGCGTTGTGAGATTGCCCTTTATCTAGCTAGTTTAGTATAAAATAAGACTGCTATTGTATTCAGATAAAATTCGAATTGCACTATCATGGTAAACGTAAATAAACGGTATAGCTCAATGAGAGTTAATTTAACCTTTTGCCACGCTTTTCAGTAGCTTCTGAAAACCGTGGCAAAAGGTTAAATTATATAGCTTATATTATGTGTTGACTAAAATAAACTTCTGAACTTTGAAGGGTAAGAAAGTTTAGTTAGACATTCCTTGCCCACTAAGTTAAAATTTAACCCATAATTTAGGATTTTAGTAATTTATCATTCTGTCATCATACTGAACAAAAAAATTACACAACTCTATCGGCTCTATACATTTCTCTGTTCCCCTACACAACATACCAACCGGGGTGTGATCCACAAAGGACACTTGCGCTATAAAATTAACAATAAAATCTTGAAAAACAACCTCGTAAAAACCGACACATCCAAAAAAACTGGTAAAATTGTGTGCCAAACGCAGACAAATGTTTCAGTGATCGAAAACATATAAAACTTTCATTCTCGCCGATGCAAGTAAGTAACGATTTTTCGTAACCTTTTTAATCTACTATTACCTATTCTATTTTTAAACTTGGTGCAGTGTAAAAATAAATTAATAACGTTATTTTTATTTCACGCTATGTAACACTTAATTCACTCTATATTATGCAATTTTACCCAATATTTTGAAAAATTGAATTAAATAATACATGTAAAAAAGTGAGTACAGATATTTTCGGCAAAATCAGGTAAGGTCTTATTGGATTTACTTATAATTATTTATTTGTAAAGAAATATGTTTACATAGTTTATTAGATTTTATTTGATTGGTTAGGACGTTTTAAGGGAAAGTGTTGGCCCATACCTTACCTTTACGGTTACGCTTTCATTAATTAAAAATGCTTTATTCTATCGAGTGATTAATTAAGTTGTGTTTTTATTTTAAGATTTATTGGGTAAAAATCGAAGTTGACCTAATTCCGTGCAAGATGACATTTACCTAGATAGGTACCCACGGTTGACCTAGGTCATGAGAATAGTCCGGGATAATTTAAATAGAGTGTGTATTTAATAAGTATTCAGTTGTAACATTATATACTATTGGTATATAATATAATGAAATGGAAACCTGGGTACCTACCTACTCTAGGTGTTCAAGAAAGACACTATAATTTTAAATTAGGTAAATTTTCTCAGTTCGGTTCGGTTCGGTTTGTAAGTATGTTGTTTTAGCGATGTTCACGCATGATTTTTTTGTACAGGCGATGATAATTAAAGCGGTACAATTCTTAGGTTTAGTAGGCAGTTCAATAGTGCATTAAATTACTGACTTATTTTTGTCCTTTTTTTTTTTTAATAAAGATTGAAATAAGCTGTGAAATATGAATTTTTTGATAAGAAAGAAAATATATGTTATTCTAAACAAATATATAACTATATAGCCTGTACACGATTAAGTAGAACTTTATCGAAAGAAAAAAACCTCAAACCCAAATTTGCAAATTTGCATTTGAGTGGGATAAAATAAAAATTACCATGAACTCATGAATATTGATTATTTAGTTTATAAATAAGTATTAAATAGCAAATAGTGAAAATTGCAAAGTTCACTGAGCCTCGTAGCATTTAAGTTCACGTTTTAATTTAAAAATGGAAATCGAATTTCTTAAGCAATCTAACATAGATGTAGAACTAAAGGAAATTCCTTGGTGTTCCCTTCCCGGCTTCCTTTTAGACCACAGCTTGATATGAGTGGTGCTGAAAGTGGGATGCAAGTTTGCGTCCTCAACATATCAACCCATTACCGACCCACTACACAGCACGGGTCTCATCCCACAATTAGAAGAGTTTAGGCCAGTAGTAACCCACCATTCTGACCTAGTGCGGATTGGTGAACTTCACACGCCTTTGAGAACATTATGGAAAAGGTTTCCTCATGATGTTTTCCTTCACCGTTAAAGCAGGTGATATTTAATTGCATAACATTGTTAAGTAAGAGGTGCGTGCCGGATTTCGAACTCCTACTTGTAATCAGTCACAAGGCTCTGGGTCCAAACGAGGAGTCTTGTGGGTGGTCATTACGCCATCGCGGACGTTGGTTTAACGACATTGCTTGGGAACTTCCGTCAAGGCGTCCAAGCTGTTTTTACGGTGACGTGTAAATTAGTATCCTATGAAGAAAACATTCAAAAACGAGGTTTGAAGAAGTCTTTTAATGTACTGTAGTATTTTGATCTGTACCTATATGTTTCATCATCATCAACTTATAAATATAATAGTTTTCAACAAATATTTAATTATGAGTACGACACGTTGAACTCGGTTTAATTTAATTTTCAGGATGGCATCTTAAATAATGGACGAAAGCACATGTAAAATGGCACTCAAAATCATTCACTATATCGAAATTGTTTGAGTTGGGTAAGTACCTAATAAAAATGCACATTTTAAGTAGACAATACTAGTATAGTAGGTAATATAGTTGCTACTATATAGAATCCTATTACCAACTTTTTTACTACTGACTATTTTGGTAGGTGAGTTACAAATTTTTCTCAATAACCAGAACCAAAAGTTTAATCAGAGGACATCTCAGAATTTGGAAAACATGTCCTATTGAAGTTCTATTTTAATTTTAGAGAAGGAAACATAAATATCATGTGATCTATAATATGAGAGGTAGTAGAGCTTTTTGAACAGAACTCGTCTGGAAAAGTACTACCTACTGTCATGCCTATTTCTGCATTTTAGAACTGGTCTGGAGAGCGTGGAAACTGTTTTTTTTATTAAAAGTACCTAAGCCCCAGGTTTATGGACACAGGGCGGATTTTTCAGGAAGTGTTCCTGGCATGTCCGCTGTTCTGTTTATAGGCGATGGTTTTTCTGGCAATCTGATTGGTCCGCCAAGTATTACTATAAAAATAAATATCTCTTTTACACACATTTTCCTTACAGATAGCTCCGTGGTGCGCGAAGAAGAAGACGCGATGCACCCATCCGCCAGGTGACCCTGCCGATTACACCCGCGGAACATGTCATGGGACTCAATCGAGTCGCGCGACTTCCTCGGGTAAGTTGGGAAAATTTTGTTCGCTTTGATTCTGTAGTTGTAGAGAGTATAGGTTCGTGAAAAAGAAGACGATATGCATCTCACAGCCAGGTGACTCTACAGCTTACATCCGCAGAATTGGGATTCACTTAAGTCACGCGACTTTCTCGACTGTTTGCTTAATCCAGTCCCAAGGATTTACAACCGCGAAATATGTCATGGGACTCAATCGAGTCGGGCGACTTCATCGGGTAGTTTGGCCGATTCTTATGAGTCCCCTTTATATAGTTCTAGCAGTTTGTTGGTGCGTTAAGAGGATGACTATATGCACCTAGCAGTCACAGACCCTGTTTGGTGCTTAAACCTCAAACCTCACACCCGCTGAAAAATTCATGGGACTCAATCAAATCGCGTTACTTCCCGGGTAAGTTTACAGAATCTTATTAGTGGCATGTGGTGACAGCTGATCAGAATACAACTGTCACCGCCCCTCCTCCCGTGGGGGTGACATAGGGAATATAGCCTTTCAGTTTACAATGAAGTCATCGACTTCTTCAGGGTTGTTTGCTATGGATTCTTGCTCCAAAAATATCTCCCATGGAATTCCATTAACCAAAGTACAAAAGAAGATATACACTTAGTGCGCTTTAATTTGAAGAAAATAAAACTACGTGGACTGTATTTGCATATACTTTATGTATTGTATTCAAAAAATTACGATACTAGCAACTAGTTAAATATAAAGTTAGTGCATCCGTTCGCGAGTGCCTTTCGCCGAGGCGTTCTAGAGATGTTTTGTACAGTGGAATTTTTTCCTTTTATACAAATTTTACCAACCATCGCCATTTCAAAGGCTCATCGTTTATTTTATATTTTATAGCGGGGTGCCGGCGCACCAACTGTCGGCTACGCGGCTGCTCAGCTCCCCTGATCCGTCGCGTCATCACATTGAAGATCCACCTGGTGAGATACAACCACACCCTAGCACCACACAAAGAACTTAGCTCTGATACCTCTAACCAGTCAATCCCCAGACATGTTATTTAGTGCAACATTTATCAATGGATTAACAGACTATTGAAAACGTACACAAAATAAGAAAATTGAGCTGGCGGACGATGTATTCCCCTCTCACTCGGTTTCGCAACTACCTTCATCCTGTTAAAACCTTGTAACCATGTGCGCGCATTTCGTTACATCGTATAATTTCACTCCCATGATTTTTTCCTAACGCCGCTAATGAAAACTTCAAAATGAATCCTACTCACTTTCAAGAAACAAGTAACAGTAATAATGCTTATTACCAAGACAAGATTATTTTCGCTGATGCATTAATAAACATTTTTAAGAGAAATTTTGGAGGTTATTTTGTTTGACATCAATTTTAAAGCCTATTCTTGCAGAATTATTACTACCCAATTATATCTACTCATAAGGGATAAAATTAATGAATATGGTATCCACCCGTGCACGCATGCTCGGAGATTAATCTGTGGGAGGGGATTTAAAGTATTTTGTCCTTTTTCCGTGGACGAAAGTTCTCCTGTCCATCTCCCGTTCTCCAATCGATCGCTTATAATAAATTTAATTTGATAGAAAGTCCCGTAAACCTTAATTATTTGTAATCTAAATTCAAATCCATATTTTATTACTAATATGAAAATATAAGACGGTTTAAGAAGTGCGAAAGAGGCGTGGTTCTTGCGACGATAGTAAGCGAATGGCGCCAGCTGTCGTTATAATTGAAACCAGTGCGACCATTCGCCAGTTTGTTTCAGTTCGCTAAAAGCTCCACGAAACCGTCAAAACATATCGTTCTGTGGCAATAACCCACAAAACTGAGAGCCATTTTAGAAGAAGAAGAAGAAGAAGAAACACTTTATTGCACGTATAACATACAGGAAAAGAAACAGTAAGGAGTATACAGTACACAATGTAGGCATGCAAAGGCTGCAAGCAATCTCTTACAGGCAACCTTTGTAGATAGGACTTACAGCAAGAGAACGGGATAGTGCCAAGAGTGTTGATAGATATACATAAATACCAAAATGTAAAGATACAAATACATATATAATTTTAATAAATATACGTAATATATAAATATAAAATATACATAATATATATAAATATATAACAAACATAATATATATAAGTAGATTTTCACACAAAACCGATATCCTTGAATTTTTCCAGAACTATTTCCGTTCTCAGAGGAGTATCCGACGGAAGGGCGCAATGGTGCGATCCGTTGGGGCTCTCGCTTCGGCCCGGCGCACCGGCCGTCTGCCGGCGTGCTAGAGTGCTTCCGAGTCTGCAGATCGCGTATCGACCAGTATCTGGCCAGACGAAAGGTAAACTTTGAGTCAAGGAATAATCTATACAGTGAATATAGCAATAAGTTAAGAGAAACAAAACATATGTAATTGGGACATCATCCATGGTCATGCTTTTTGCGGCTGACCTCAGAGCTTCAATTTAAAGATGGTACCTGTCCTCTTAATACCATCGCTTAAAGCATGAGGTACAATTTGATAATTATAGTTCATATGACATCCCTTGATGTTTTATCTATAAGAAATACATTCTGGATGAATTATCTTCTTCTCCGCAGCAAAAGAAGGCATATTATTATTCTGAAACTAAACGTTCATATTTTCAAGTAATGAAGCTTATGGCGATAGAAGTTTGCCTTGTATGCGGTGTAAAGGTCCGATTTTAGTTAATTTTGTTTTCATTAAACCGTTTAATTTCTATAAAAATAGTCAATACGTTTTTTTTTAAATAAGTACCGATTTTGTTGAACTGAATTAAGCTTATATTAACGGTGAAACATAACATCATAAGGCAACCTTCATCTATTAGGGTTTTTCATAATGTTCTGAAGAGAGTGTGAAGTCTTCGGCCTTCTCTTTCTCAGGTGGTGACCTTTACTGGGCCTGTATGTCTGTATGTAATAACTTGAAAAAAGACATTAAAGTAAAAAATGCTCTTGTCCAGCTTTATATAATGCTAATAATTTAATTATTCAGATCGAACGTGGTGTCCGCCTATACGGGCAGAACGAACAACGCCTGGCGGTGAAGGTATGGCTCTCAGCTCTCCGCGGTGTGCGACATCGGAGCGACAAGTTCTCTTTATTGGGACATTTATATCAAGCTTATATGGACTTTGGGAAATACAGGTAAGGAGTAAGAGAGATTATGCAAATTACAAGTGTTGGAAACGAAGACAGCTGAACTTGTAATAGACTAAGAGATCAGACTCACTTCGGAAAACGCGTCTAAATCATGGTCTTTTGCCATCGGTCGACGCTGGAAAAGATCGCTATGTAGCGATACGGCTGCGAAATTGTATGCATGTTACTGTATTTTTATGTGGTGTACAGTAAAAGTGTCATTCAGTCTATACAGGTAAGAAGAAAGAAATTAACTCAATAGCCTATAGCAGTACACTGCTGGACTAAAAGCCTCTCCCAATGAGAGGGTTTCGCCGCCCGATATTTCCCTTAGTTGCCTGGTACGACACAAACTGCAAGAGGAGATATAATGACGGATGAGGTGACAACCATATTCTGATCTGCCAGCACCACACGGCAAGATGAAAAATATAAGTAAGAGGACAGCTGGGGACTGAGAGTTTCAGAGAATTCAAATAAAATTCAAGCAGATCGCTTAATATCCCATACAAAAGAAAAGACCGAATTTCAGAATGGAATTGATAAATCCGATGGAATAAACTTGTTCCTAAAAACGTCATAACTGTTATCTTCATTCATAGTATTCATAGATTTTTAAAAAAAATTGCATTAATGTCTTGTTGTCATGCTCATGTTTATGGTTTTAGAGAATCCCTGGAATTCGCAAACAGACAGCTGGGCATATCAGAGGAGCTGGATTCTGCCCCGATGAGAGCCGAGGCTTATCTTAACCTTGCGCGCACTCATCAGACTTTAGGTGGACTTGACAGGTATAATACTTTCTTTTCGTCTGCCTTCTCAGAACTTCCTAGAAAAGTGCAGTGTTACGTAAAACACAAGGCAATAGTCCTGGATTCTAATGATCTAACTTAATTGACTGATTTATTTTTTTCTCTCTATTCCATCTCCTTCTTATATCTATTATATAAGAAAAATGGAGAGAATGAAATGTTTATTTTATACAAGTACTGTTTTTTTAATTATGAATATGTATGTATATTCTTAGAGTTTAGCGCACCGCTATAAGGATTCATATTTGGGTCAATTCCCCATAATGGTTGCCAGGAAGAAATCACTATAAGTCATATACAGCCTTCTTGTTACACAAATTTAAATGAACTGTACCTTTGTTCTCTTTTATTTATTTCAAAATTCAAAATTCATTTATTTCAAGTAGGCCTAATACAAGCACTTTTGAAACGTCAAGTCTGTCCGTGTGTAGTGACTCTACCACCGGTTCGGAAGGCAGATTCTACCGAGAAGAAGCCGGCAAGAAACTCAGCAGTTGCTCTTTTCCAACATCAAAAATTTACATTTTATATTTTAACATTCATTTTTCTATCTTGTGAGAGATGAAAGCGGAGCCGGATGCTTCCAAGCAACCTTGTCATTAAGAAACTCATCAATTGTATAATAACCTCGCTGTAATAAATGTGTTTTAACACATTCTTTAAACTTATGGATTGGTAGGTCCAAAATTACCTTAGGAATCATATTATAAAAGCGTATACTCAATCCCACAAATGACTTCTGCACCTTTCGCAGACGATATGCAGATGTCACTAATTTATGACCATTTCTTGTAAGTCGACTGTTTATATCCACTTTTTGTTTATAAAGACTAATATGTTGTCTTACAAATACTATATTGTTATAAATGTATTGTGAGGCTACCGTAAGTATACCAATTTCTTTAAATTTTTCACGGAGGGATTCACGTGATTTAAGTTTATATATTGACCGTACAGCTCTTTTCTGCAATATGAATATAGTTTCAATATCAGCAGCTTTGCCCCATAATAAGATCCCGTAAGACATCACACTATGAAAGTACGCGAAGTAAACAAGTCTTGCTGTTTCTACGTCAGTAATCTGTCTAATTTTCCTGACGGCGTAGGCAGCCGAGCTTAGTTTACCTGCTAGTGTATCTATATGGGTACCCCACTGAAGCTTACAATCCAAGGTCATGCCCAGAAAAACTGTGGAATCTTCCATTTTTAGTGATTCTCCATTTATTATTATATTTTTATTAACTTTCTTTACATTTGGTTTTGTTCTTGTGTGCAATAAAGTATTTTTGATTGATTAATTCATTGATTGATTTCTTGGGCTTTCTTATAGATATCTGAAGCACCAGAGAAATTTCAAATAGAATTTGTTAATATAGTGTATCAAGTAACCGTAAAAGGTAATGTAAAAAAGAGGATATAAGAAAGTTTTAAGACACTCTGGAATATTCTCTATAATTTTGCAGGGCACTCTCCTACGCTCGTCATGCTTTATACAACGACTGCGGCGGTGGTTCCACGGCAGGGTGTGTACACCTCACAGTTGCTGCAGTGAGCTTGGAGCTAGGTGCCTTCTCCAAGGCAATGGATGGCTTTCAGAAGGCTCTGGCCGTGGCTCAGGCACAGAATGACAACACGCTTTTATTACAGGTAACCCATTTAATGTTTTGAGCGCAAAAGATCCTGGAGGCTCGAAGTGCATCCGCTGAAGCGGGCCTCGCTACAAGATAGAACCCATTTAAAAGTTACTTTAATAGCCTGAGGATGATGACGAAGATTAAAAGTTCTCTTCATTTTATAGTCATATCTATTTTTTATTCCTTATTTTCATTATTTCCTTATTTGCTCTGTTCAATTATTCTTTTGTATAAATTGGCTAAAGTATGGTAATTTTAAATAGCCACAGAAATTTTAGGATTATTACTTAATTTCTACTCATTAGATAAAACTTGATTTGTTTGATTTTACTTTTAGTTCTCCAAGGTAATTTAATAACATACGAGCTCTGGGCTTACACTGATGAGGATAAACAGGCAGCCAGGCTTCGCTTTTGGGTAATTTGGCAGATAACTTAGGGACAAGATTTTACTAACCAAGTTTATGTATGTTGTTTAAATTAAGCTATTGATTACCTACTTCTTCCAATTTCAGAAAGACATGCCGTTTTTAATCTGAAATCTTTACAGGTTATTTTAAATTCAGTTATTCTTTTATTCTTATTCTTTTATCCATGTAAGTGACGTGTGTCTTTATGTAAATAAATATCTTGAAACAAGCAATTTTAGGACACTCGGTTACCTAATTGTTAGATATACCTCGTTTTGATTGCTTTTACTTTTAGATAATTTAATTAACGAGATCTGTGCTTACGCGTTTTGATGGAAGTCATCAGGCATTCACGCTTTGCTTTTGGGTAACTTAACAGATAATTTAGGGACAAGATTCTACTAAGCAAATAATAATGTATGAATTATCATGTTTTAATGAAGGAAAGGACTACATCTAACTTCTGAAATCTCTGTTAGTTCTTTTAAATATGATTAATTCTTCTGCCAGGTGTACGTCGGCTTATCAGAATTATGGCGACGCCTCCGCGATACTGAACGTGCTGTGGCGTGTGCTGCTCGTGCATGTGACCTTGGCCGTGGTCCGCGATCGACTGATCTGAACACGCGGCATCATCGCACAGCCTTATTGCAAATGGCGGCTGCTCTGCGCGCGAGGGGAGAGTTGGGAGATGCGCACGATTACTGTAATGTAAGTTACCCCTTTTTATTTTATTATGTCTGTGCTATCTGCAGTGCCTGGTTAAGCAAGCGCAAGGCCTGTTGCAAATTCTTTAAAAGAGTCCTTGATCTGCTATGGTTTCTTAAGTATAAAGTGGTAAAAACACGATTTAATACTCAATACGTATCTTAAATACGTATAAACGTATCTTAAATACAATACGTATTTGTTATCTATGGGTTTCAATTTTGTGGGTAATTAATAGTGTAGTAAATTATAATAGGCGATGTCTGTATGCGTGTCTGTCAGGCAGTCAGTCAGTCAGACAAAGTTGAGCGGTATTTAATATGCGGGGCCCCCTTTCGTGCTGGGCCCCTAGCACTAGACTATCTGACCTGTCTCTGAATGTCTTGTATTGAAATTATTGTAAACTAAACGTATTCTTACTCTGTGTAAAAATATTGTGTTTTACTTATTGTATTTAAACTGATAAATGTATTTTTAAGTAGTAACTTTTCGTGACAAAACTCGTACGGGGAAGTACTCCGGCCATGCTTATTTCTGCCGCACAGCAGCATTGTTGCAATGCTGAAGAGCGTGGTTGCTAGTGTATTTACAGGCCCAAGAGGCTTAACGCTGCAGGACGAGTTTCTTGCATGCCATGCTCAGTGTTGCCTGTTTATAGGCGATGGTTTTCCACTAACCATCAGTTTTCATTATTAATTATTTAAAAAAAAACATTAAAAAAAGTAACATAATGTTTCAGGAAGCCCTGCGCTTAGCTGCAGTGGCAGGTGACCAAGGTTGCTACGTACGCGCTGTGAGGATAGCTGGCGATGTGTATAGAAGGAAATGTGATTATGGGAAGGCGCTTAGGTAAGTCATCTTAAATGTATATTTTAGTTTTAGCTTCTTTGGTTTTCTGGAATGCCTTTCCGTCTTCCATTTTCCCCAGTACCTACAATATGAGTACTATCAAATCAAGAGGTCGGCGCTCCACCTTAGGCTGCATCATCACTTACCACCAGGTGTGATTGCAGTCAAGCGCGCTATAAAAAAAAAAAAAAAGACATTGTTCTACCACAGGAAGATAACAGCGTCTTGACGCACATGCTACTGTGTCTACGAGGCGTATGAGGTTAAGGAAACTGTTCTCGCTGGATAAACCTTTTGGGCGTCGCATAACGGAGTCGAGAGATTAAGGCGATATCTATAGAAAAAAAGTTTCACCGAGACTTAGATGATAACTATTGGTGTACGGTTGACGTAAGCCTAGGAATTTCCTTAGATTAGGCGTTACTTATTGAGGCATTGCCTTGTTCATCGTTAGTGTAAACGGGCAAAAGAATCCCAAATTTTCTACTTCCTGGGTTGAGGAAAACTCGGAGTTCTTCTTCCAGGAAGTTGGTTATCTCACCAGCAGATTCTCACAAGTAACTAAACAAAACGAAGGAAGTTCGTTCGTTCGTTCGTTTTTAGCCTATGCTGTACTGGCTGTGGAGCCTGCTGGTCACTAAACCAATTCAGATATTATTAAGACTATCGATAAAGCGCATGTTTTGTAAAATTATAACGTCATTGTTATTGACGAAAAATTGCATTATATAGCCTTCCACAGGAACATTTTGTGTTTAAAATTAGTTTTAATTGGTAGTACTGCTACCTACAAATAGAGTTTATGCTTTGAAATCAGTTTACGATTTTCAAAATTTTTGCAGCAGCGCATACCTGTTTGTACCTGGAAAAAATGGTACAAACCACGTTCCAGGTTGGAAAGCGTAGATTATATTGTACTACTTTAAAAAAAAAAATTGTTTTAGAAACTATGAGGTCGCTATGGGAGCTACGCAGACACTGGGAGACCGTTTAGCCCAAATGGAGGCGATGGATGGAGCCGCGAGATGTTTGGAGGCATTGAGGCTGCAAGGACGCATCTGTAACTGTCGGCCGTTGGAGTTCAATACGAGGTTGTTAGAGGTCGCTACATCCGTTGGATCGAAGGTATGGGCTTTGTTTCTGATATAATCGTTCTCAAGGGCTTACCCAAGGGGGGCAGTGGAGGGCAGGTACCCTCCCTTTCTGGAAATCTAGCAAAAAATGTAAGAACTCTCTAACAAAGAACTTACTAAAAAAATACAGTTTTGACTGCAGTATCAACTATATAGGGCCCTTTAATTTTTTTTAGGGAGAACTGACTCAAAAAAAAATCTCACTTGCAAAGGCTATATATCAGCACGCTAAGACCATTATAGGAGCATAGCAATAATAAAGAATTATTCAAAATCGGGTTTTTTTTCCTCTTTTTAGAGCTTCCGCTGCGTAAACAGTTAACGTTTCGATAAAATCATGTATGACAAAGTTGTTACCTTACCTTTCAAAAGTTAAAAAAAAAAGTCCAGGACAGCATATGTCTATCTTTTAAGGTTGACTTATGAGCTAAATATAAAATATAAAGCACAGTTGCTCTCGCCGTTTGTACGCTTAGATCTTTTAAAATACGTAAAGGATTGTAGTGCAGTTTTTAGCATAAATAGTACAGAAAACAATATAGCTAGATAAACTCATTTATGAGCGCTTACGATAGAGATCAAACGAATGTCCTACGTAATTTAATATTTTACAAAAATATGGGTTATTTATTTATGGGTTTTTTGGTGGATTTACTGGTTGATTTCTATAAAATAACTGCATTGTAATAACTTATGAATCACATAAATTATATAATAGGTACTTTTGAAAAAATATTCCTCTGTATTTTGCATTGAGCAAAAGATCAAGAAAAATCTATGTTGGTCAAAATAAGTTGTATATGTACAATATCTGGAATTACAAGGATTATACGTATACAACTTAGAACATTACAAGAAATTTTAGATTATATATAAAGTATTATCAAAATTAAGCTTAATTTGCTATACTCCGCGAAAAGCAACAAAGAATTGTTAAGATCTTAACAATTATTCATTGTAAAGTCAACATCTCCTGATGATGCTCCGGTTTCGGAGCGAAACGTGCGTAGAGGGTGTATTGCCGAGGATCTGTGTGGTGTGGAGTATAAGGATTGAAGAAATTATAAATTACACCACACAGATTCTCCTGCTTTTCGCGGAGTATAGCAAATTAAGCTTAATTTTGATAATATATCATGGATTTCCGCAAAGTAACGCCTGCTTCTATACAATATATATATATATAAAGAGCAAGGACCAACCATACTGCATTGCAGCAGCATGGTTGGTCCTTGCTCTCAAAACCTCTTTCCTATGAAAGATAATTTTTATAGTTCACTTAACTAAAACGATATTAAATGCTTAGATGCTAGTGCGCCGTGTGAGACTTCGGCTGGCAGAAATCTACACAGCTTTGGGGGATAACAACGCGGCGGCTAGACAGAAACGCGCCGCTGCCGCCTGGGCCGCACCCACTTGTGCCAGGTGTAGGGAACCGCTCGCCGAACGAGCTGAACCCCTCGCCTCACTGCCTTGCGCGCATATTGTCCACCACGCGTAAGTAGAGTACTCTAGCTACATAATCAGGATCATCATTTCAGCCGTCACTTAACAACATCTAGCGGCTCCGAGTTACTGGCTTGATGCCGTCTGTCCACCTCGTTGGGGATCGACCAACGCTGCGTTTACCGGTGCGGTGCTCAACGTCCATCGGTTCTCTGAGATATGCATCCTGCCCATTGCAACTTCAGTTTTGCGACAAGCTCAGCTGTAATTCTAGTTCTTCCACGGATCTCCTCATCTCTTATATTCCTTGTGTAGCGCTCTCCGACGCCCGCTGAGTGACTGATCCCTCTTATGAGGCCCATAGTGACCCGCACACGATATCGGGCTAAGAATAGTTAGGTATTGAAATAAGAAAGCACGTTTAGCCATCATGGTTATTGCCACAGAGTCATCAATAGCCTATGAAAGTCTTAATCGCCGCGCTGGGAAGATGGGTTGGTGATCGCAATAGATGTTTGGAGTAGCACAGAGAACGCTGCAGCCCGTACTACGTAATATTTCCTTAGTCGCCTCGTACGACACCCGCGGGAAACTGTATTCTGATCTGATCCGTCACCTTACGGCACTATTAATAAGTAGGGGGAGAGATTTTAAAAGCAGAGCACGTCCGGGTAAGTACTACTACTGGCATGCTTATTTCTGCCGCCCGAATTGCTGCGTTTCGGTCTGATCCGCAGGGCGTAAATCTTGCGATCACTGCTGTCAAACTTCGCTTTTGTCTATTTATTGTACGGAAGAGTGACGTTTGGCAGCAGTGATTGCAAGATTTACGCCTGTCGCAAGCCTGTCGCGAGATACGTAATCACCCAACCGAAGATAAACTTCTTCGGAAGAGTTCGAAATGTGTTCAGAGACTCTGACCTTGCGATGAAAAAGAAATCAAAGCTAAACCCTTTGAAAGGAAAGGAAGCTGCAATTTCGCCAACAAAAAATTTCCAATGAGGGTTGTCATCAGACAGGCAAACGGTCTGAATAAATAATCCGAAACCAAAACAGTTCCAAAAGTCTGCGTGTATCTTTAACTCGTTAAGTTTGAAGAAGACATGATGTGCAGAGTGCAGACACCACATAAATTGAGTAAAGGGCAGAAAGGAGAAAAGTAGGTCTAACCTCTAAAACTCTCCTCTAAACCCCTCCTACTGGGCTAAGGCCCCTTTATCAAATAAAGTTATAGTTGGCCATATTAATGAGGATGATCTAATTCTTACACATCCGTACACTATACAGACCAATAAGATGCAAATTGCAAATCTAATAGTGCTTTATGTTTGTTATTTAAATTGTTACCACTCATCATGATCATTATCAACCAATAAAGGGCCCACTAAAAGGCACAGGTCTCCAGGACGTAGTCCACCACGCGCGCTGGCCAAGTACAAATAGGTAGACGTCACACGCATTTAAAAAAAAAATAACGCAGATCATTCGGGCGAGCAGGATTTACTCGCGATGTAATCCTTCACCGTTTGACGTGAAGGATAACATCGCGAGGAAATGCGATTTTGAAGTTTTCACGAAATTTACATGATTTTTTGTGTTTTTTTTTCAGTATGGCTCGTTTTATCTGAACAACTTCTTCTCTTCCGAACGACTTTTGAAACGTCAAGTATTTCTGTCTGTAGTGACTCTACCACCAGTTCGGAAGGCGATTTATCACTATTATCAAAATTAAGCTTAATTTGCTATAGTCTGCGAAAAGCAGGAGAATCTGTATGGTGTAATTTATAATTTCTTCAATCCTTATAATCCACACTAAACAGATCTTCGGCAATGTACTCTACCCACGTTTCGCTCCGAAACCGGAGCATCCTCAGGATATGTTGAAACAATGAATAATTGTTAAGTTAGCAAATGAAGCTTAATTTTCATAATATATCATGGATTTCCGCAAAGTAACGCCTGCTTCTATCCAAATCCAATTATTATTATTATTAAATAATCTTCAACTATCCAGTTGTATGCCCGAGTCGTGGTCAAGGCGTTCGACACGAAGCTCTGGAGGCGCGGAGTGTTTGGAGTGTGCATCCCCACGCGCACCTCGCGTCCCGCCACCCGCTCCCCCCGCTCCTCGAAGCTTACCGTCACAGGTTGTAAGTGCTCCGACCGCTTTAGAGATTTTTCTCCTAAGTTTATTTATTCGATCTCTTGCCAGTTAACTACGCTGCGGAGAGAGCGCCATCTAGTGACAGACAGACAGTATAGTCAATAGATGGCGCTCGCGTCGATGATTCAGTTGAACCTAGAATACATATCCCATGAAAACAAACAGTTTCCACGGGATTTGTAAAAAATAATAAGTAACGCGGACCAAGACAACAGCTAGTTAAGGAAGGGAACAACAGGAAGTAACTACATATACCGACCTAAAATTGCTAAGTCTTGCTAAAGAAGATTAAAAGAACTGAAACAAAGTAGGTAAGTATTAATAAAGTCTGTAGGTAGTTATTCACAGCGAAATTACTGGACTGTTTTAGTTCTTATTAAATATATAGCACAGTAAATTTATAAAAGCTAAAGTATTAACGTGGTTTTAGTTAGATAAAGACATTGATTTAATGTTACTTTCGTGACAAAGACAGTACACTCTAAAGGAAAACTGTTATTTAATTTATATTTTTGAGGTCTAGTTGACATGTAATTTAATTCCAATAAGATATTGTGTTTAGATGCAACGTACAAGCAGTGGAATATTAATCATTAATATAAATACAAAAAAGACTTAATTGACAATAAATATTCAAAGATGAAAAAAACTTCACTCCGTGACTGAGCTCGATTGCTTTTTATGTATATCTTCATTTTACTTATTTAACGAATATAACAATTCAAAATTTTTAACATTTTCAGGATTTCCCATTCGGCACACCACCAACTTTGCGCGATTCGGATTTGAACTCTGTACTCTCCGATCACAGCAGTCAGCAAGCCACGTCCAGCGTTTAATTTAATTTTAACTCTATTTTTATACACATGAAGATCTTATTCTATTACTTACTATTTTCCGTATGGATTTTCACTGTAGTTTGCTACTCTATACAAATTGAAAGTACGCTTAAATTTTAGAGCAATCACTACGAGGAGTTATATTTTTTTTGTATCGTTATTCAGTAAGTTAGCCTTCTTCAAGAGTAATTTTTAATAAGATAAGTGCCGGCGATATTTCATATTCAACATAACCTGAAAATGTTATATGAATCCTGATGGTCTCATAAAATGTCTCACGATGACCAACACGTCTAAAAAAATGAAAAGTGGACACTTACAGTGGATTTGCAATAACTTAAGATGTTCTTAAAATAAAAAAAAAATGAATTAACTGTTATTTATACCTACTGAATATTTAATTTATATCGCGAAAATATGACGAACATGGAGTACTTATAAAAAGGGAAGGGAAGTCCATATCTAATAATCATTCCTGAAATGTGTGTTTGAGAAATAAGACATTTTAAAATACGCTTTATCGAATTAACTATTTGATTTTGATGAAATGTTTATGTCACAAATATAATGATATATTATATATTTGTCGTATACATGTCTTAATTTAAGATAAAATAAAACATATAGTTATTAAGTTTTGTGAAATTTAATGACGCTTGTATCGTGATATATATTTGTTGCTATAAATAACTATTAATAATTGAATTACGTTATAGTTGGTAAATCGTAAACCATCGAGTTTGCGATCCTTATCAAGAGTAATCAACATAATACTTTAAATTAAATATAACACTCTAATAGGATATCTATCAATTATATTACAACGGTTGTTGAAATATAGAAAACATTTTTAAACTACGAACTGCCAATCTATTTCTTGTGGTCAATTAATGACAAAAAATAAAAGTATAACATATAACAAAGGGATGCACTGGTTTGGTAAACACTTATTAAATGTTAAAGATTAAACTGTATAAATGTTGACTTGCATTTTGTCTTACACACACCTATTACACATAAACCTAGTATCCTGCTTTCAATAGAACATTAAAAATTTGTATATATACTAATATATTCTAAATAAATAAATGTTATTATTGTATCTGTTGATGTGTAAAGTGATGTATGTTACGAAATAAAACGTAAAAAAAAATTAAGGCCATTTTGGGGTTTTCCGTATGGTCTATGGAAACCATCGGTCTTTTTTTCACATTAGTTAAATAAGAGTTTTTTATTGGTTCATTATAGTTTCTGCTTAAAAGAAGTTTCATTTAATTATTTAAGTATATTTTACTAACTTATTTAAATGTAAGCGTTATACCTTAATGAAAAGATATTAAAAGATACCTTAAAAATAAATACTATTTATTATAATAAAAATAATTGAATTGAATATTGATATTTATGAGATATAGATAGAAGGCAATATAAATATTTAATTTATTCTTGTATAAAATATACCTCTAATAAACATCTTCTACATGATATATTATGTGTAAAACAATATTTCTGTCAACTTAAATTCCTGACAAGCTAGTTAAATTAAATTTCTTACTATAGAAACTTCTGACTTAAGGTGACAAAAGGACATCCAGAAAAAAGGTGAAGCAATAAAAACAAATTATAGACCTCATAAGTATTGGTTATTTTCTATATTTTGTATAAATTGTTTTTAGGCAGTGAAAACAGTTGTTTCCTTAATTGTGAATGTAAGTAACTGAAGGGAAATAGGTGTTAAACTTATTGATAGGTTTATTTTCTCTCTGCATTAATAAAAAGCTTATGTGAAACGTTTAATAATAAATTCAAAATAATATTTACAGTAGGTACTTATGTATATTTTAAGCAACTTTTTACACTTATCATTTAATAACTAAAATCTATCTCAACGTAACTCTAATGAATCTATATTATAGAAACAAAAAAATACTATTTAATAGTAAAAAAATAATTGTAAATAATAAAGTCTAAATTCCTTCTTTAAACTTATTATGTACCTGAGGAAATAAAAGTTTTATTCAATCATTTATTTTGTTACTTTAACATATGTATGTATAAAAAAACACATATATATATATACTTAGTTTAGCTTATCATTATTCATGGCAACAGGCTAATTCGAATGTTATGCTTGCCTTTATATCTGGCTACGTATTACCAATTTCATAAAAAAAAACTCGTTAGCATGTATAATTTCTAAATTCTGTAATAATTCGCACAATTTCAATTATTGTAGACTGTCACACTGTGTGTAATAGCAATCAAGCATTAATAATTTTTGTATGTTCAATTCATCAAATGTTATGTTTTTTTTCCATTAAATGCCCTTAAGTTATTATTTTTTAAAATGATGACGCTTAAGTAAAGAAATGAAAAGAATAATTTAAAAATCCTAATATTTAATTGAGAATAATTATTTTACACTGTCGTTAAATAATACATATTATGAAGAATAAGTATTACATATTAAGAAGAAGAGTAATTACTTAAAAATATATTATTTACTTTATAAAAGTATGTTATAAGTTAAATATAGATTATATCTACTAATAAAATTTACTAAGTCCAACACATTCCAATTAAAAAAATTGTTAAATAAAACATGTAGTTGTGAATTTGGCGTTGTGTTTATCTATCATTTTAGATAAAATATAAGAGTAAAAAATATAATTGTTCGTTATATTTTAAATTTTAATTGAAAATATATGAATAGAAAAACCTATATGATAAGTTTTATTTCATATCCTAATTTCGATTTTTAATTCTTAACAACTTACCAAAAAGGAAATGGAGGTACTTCATCCTATTCCAATGCTTACAGTTCACTTTAAAATGGATTGCTAAATTATTTTGAACATAGTTGTTAAAAAGTGGTAATTTTAGTAGCAGCTTTATTCAAAAGACGGAAAGTTGGATTTTTCGCACTAGCGCTTTCTAATACTCTTTTAATTAATGGTGATATATAATAATTGCATTTTTTCGCAAATTTATTAAAAACCGTCGTTTGTAACGTATCATATTTTCGGCCCTTGCATTAAATTTACTCATGAGTAATTTAAACATATTACATATTATTTAGGAAAATATAGATACCTATATATTAAATTAATTTCCACTGAGAATTTTTATTGAACAAAACTGCATTACTTGGTGGTCTTAATATATCCATTAAAATTTCAAAAAATAGAAATTGAACAAAAGATTTTAAAAATCAAATTTTTCTTACGCGACAGTACGCTGAAGTAAAATATTTAAAATTTTAAAATTGGCGCTAAAACGGCTTCCATATTCCATTTTCTGCATGTGTTGCCTTATGTTGTTTTAGTACTTGCATTATGTTAGGAAGTGGTATATGTCTAAATTTGTGTTTCAATTAAAGGTAAATAATTCAAAGTTACAACCAAACATTTATTTTACTGAGTCATAATTATATTTGAATAAAGTACTTAAACATTTGACGTGCATACATGTTGCCATACTAAAAAATAACAATACTTGTTTATAAAAAAAAAACTTGTATCATTTGTATTGATTTTTCGTCGCTTTTCTCGTTATTGAGTTTCTCTACTGAAAAACAATTAATTTATTTATAAACCCACTCTGTACAGTTGGATTAAAGTTCAAGATATTAATAACCAGGTGATAATTTCCTCCAAAGAGCTTAATGTGTAAATTTTGCTTTGTTTATCGACCCGTAACGGAGTGAAAGAAATTGTGAATTTAAAGGTGTATTTTCTGATTTATACTAAGAGAGTTCGTGATTTTCAGGTAAAATGAGTGCCATTGCTCAGCAAGAGTGCCTGGTGAAGGAGAGTTTATTTCAGTTTATTAATAAAAACATCCCTTCTGCGGACGTCAGTGTTATAGACGACATAGTGCTCGCATACGTTATTTCCATTCTGGAAGAAGCTTCCCAGGACCCATGCTTTGATTTGGATGGTAAGAATTGTCTTCACATTAAACTGCAAGATTGAACTAAAGTTACATTTCCACAATATGTATCTCACATTGTTTGAAAATTCTGTTTTAAGTACGACGGAATTCGTCTTACTTTGTTTGCAGGATTATTTTCGGGAGTGGCTAGCTTGCAATGTTTGCAAATACAGGCTCGGTAAATTATTTACCTATATAAACCCACACTTTCATTTATAATTTAGCTGTAATTTTATAATTTTTTATTGGAACATCAAATCAAAATGGCATATATTGATTTTCTTCCAGTACAGTAAGGTCGGATTTTCTGAAAAAAGAAGTATCCTTTGTGTTAATCCAGGATTTGGTCTAACTATACGGAAATTTTATTTTTAAATTCATTCAGCAGTTTTTACAAGATTGAGTAAGAAACAGATATGAGCTCTATAACTTACTGTAATGTTAAAAATATTTCATTTCCTTCTAATGGAATGTGACATATGTTTAAAAATGAAAAAATTAAGTGCTTTTATATAAATAAATGAAAAGAGGATGATGGAAAGGATGTTTGATATTTTTGAATATTTATAATGAAAAAATAAATTATATATAGGATGTTGCTCCTAGCTTATTGCTCTTCGCACAGGATGTCTCTCATAAGACAAAGGGTTGCAGAGTTAAAACTCACCACATTGATCTAATGTGGCTTGTTGGGCTTGAAGATTTTTATTAATGACAAGACTAGATTTTCATCTTTTTGTAATTGAATTGAATCTTTATTCAAATAGGCCTGTAGAAGAAACTTTAGTGTGATGATGGTGACTGTATGAAATGAATATTACCACCATTATATTTCATATTTTTACCATTATATCATAATATCAACCTGTTATGGCACAATCGAAAGCATGGGTCTCCTCCGACAATGCTAAGGCCAACACACCTGCATTCGATTAGATTTTTATATAAATAGGGTGGGCCCTTTATTTTTACCACTGACATCTATGCAGAGTTACATGCTGATCGGTTGAATAGTTAAGGTGTGAAAGCGTAACAATAAAACTAACTCACATTCGCATTTTTATTAATAATGAAGAGGTTACTTATATTAACTGGAACTGGATTAAACATAGTTTGATCTATTTAACAACTCTAGCGGAGCAAATTTAATATGTACAATAGATTCTCGCAATTGCCTCGCTCTGTTTCAAAGCACTTCTTAAATTACATGGTCTCCATTACACTAAACTTTCTCTATTCAAATAAGACAATTAAAAAAAATTGTTTAACCCCATAACTATCTATAACATTTCTATTGTTGCGAGATGATGGTAATTATATTTTTTAAACTTTAAACTAAATCTTCATTGGCTCTTTTTAACCATAGTGGTCTTCTAGCCCACATAATACTCATTCTGGTATTCTTTTTGCTTTAACTTTGTTTTTTTATTATTTTCACATTAGAATCATGTTGGTAGTTAGGATCGTCATAAATGGATAATCATCGAAAGTTTCAAATTGTGGTTTATAAGATCAAGGTCTAATATGGTTGCACTGGTGACTGGGTATATATCTCAATCACGCCTAAACCACTGATCGTATCGACATGAAACTACCACCATTCGATGCGAAATTTTTCCTAGATGGTTTATGGCTATCTATTTTTTGAATTCCAACATTCCTTCATTTTTTTATTGCTGTTTTACTTTTATGAACATTTATCCCGCTAATAAAAACAAAAGATAAGCATTTTCTCTTGATTCTTTTGTTTTCATGGATTTCAACAGAGTGTATTAAACGGATTATGGTTTTTTACATTCAGCTAAGAATCTACTCACGGTAGTGGAGAACGGCTGGACCAATTGGGCTTTTTTTTATCTTCAGAATTGTCAGGAGAAAGTTTTGTGTGTAATAAATTTTAAAAAAGCCCGATAAAAAGTTAAAAATTTCGATGATAATCGAAGAATTCCCATCTATATAGTCACTCACCACGAAATCTCGGGAACCATAAGACTTAGAAACGTGAAACTTGGTAGGAATATTACTTTTGCTATGTAGAGGTCAGCTATGAATAGATTTTAAGAAATTCATTCCCCAAAGGGGATTGCGGGGGCGTTAACAATGAACAATTCCCGTTTTTAAACTATAGCTTCTATAGACTTCAAATTTGGTAGGAATCTTCTGTAAGAGGTGTAGAAATAGGCTATGAACGAATTTTGCGGGGGTGGGTATTAACAATTAATATTTTTAATTTTCCAGCTAAAGCTCCTGAAAGCTCCAAATTTTGTAGGAATTTTCTATAAGCGATGTAAAAATGATTTATGAACAAATTTTACGATATCCCACCCCAAAGAAGATTGCGGGGGCGTTAACAATGAAAATTTTCAATTTCCAAGCGATAGCTCCTATAGACTCCAAATTTAGTGAGAGTGTTCTATATGTAATATAAAAATGATCTTCGAGCGGATTTTACAATGAATCACCTCCAATAAGGTTCGCGGGGGTGGGTGTTAACAATAAAAAATTTCAATTCCGAAATATAGCTTCTAAAAATTCTAAATATGGTAGGAATCTTTTATTATTCACATAAAGAACATCTCAAAATGGATTTCAATAAAGTCTACTTCCGACAGGAATTGCGGGGGTGGGTGTTAAAATCTAAAATTTTTATTTCTAACCTGTAACTTCTACAGACTCCAAATTTGGTGGGGATCTTCGTGTATGTAGGGATATTGGTGTATTTCCTTACAACAATCGTCTTTTTGGCAGCGGAGAAAAAGTCATTGAGAGGTTTCAAAAACTTAACTTTACATGTAGCTATCCAATCAACGGACTAAGAATTTTACATTCATTTTACTTTTGCAGACTACATAACCGACGAATTCTTTTATTGCGGGATCGCGGAAATGTAACAGATTAAAATGAATGCATTTTCCAAGCACATGAGATGTGGAAAAGAAATTTAGTTACTTATTCCAATAGAATTCATAAAAAACATGCACAATTAATTTTCTATAAAAAATTGATGTCACGGAGAAAACTTTAGTTAACAGAAAATTCGGCGCACTTGAACCTAGACAGATTTCAACTTCACATATGAGACTTGCAATGACTTTAACTTAAACTTTCAATGCTCATTTCAAATTTTTTTCTTCATGTCAATTATTATTAATTTTTGGAAGAAAGGCACGGAAATGTTATAATGATTGCACATTGAAAGTTACAATGAATATTAGTGAGAAAAATCACCTGGATGAAAGATACAGGCTAAATCGATGGAATTTGGAATTTGAGTAAGTCTAAACAATATCGATGCTTACAGTTCTATCCGCGGGGCCTATTTATGTTCATACAAAAATAAAAAAAAAGGAGAATAATAAAAATGTGAAAAAAATAAATAAAAATGAAACATAAAATGTAATTTACTTCCTTTTTCAATTCGCCCAGCGAAGCGGGCGGGAAACGGCTAGTGGTAATATATCGTAGGTTGTTTTAAATATTATATCCAGTAAACTGCAGTTTCACATACATTTGCTTAATGTTTACTGATATCAAGGACTTCAGCAAATTATGACCTGTAAAAAACCTATTTTGTATCAACATTATCTATTGCCGTAGGTTTCATAGAAATGATGGCAGCATACATCCCCAAGTTTGCAAGCATTGATTCAAGCCTGGTTTGCTCCTGGGTCCTCGAGTTGGAAGCTGAGCTGTCACGCCGTGATGTTTCCGATACTTTGTCTAATCACGGTAAATTACCTTACTAAATATATACATATTATGTGTTTTATAAAAATTCTTTTCTCTTTCATATTAAAAAAAAAATAGGTTTTACTTAATTATTTCATGATAACTTAAACTAGGCTTAGTTTGCTGAGAACTCATCTGATGGCTAGTGCAGATCCAGTTGCTTTCTACCTGCATGTTTGGATAATTTTACATTGTAACTGTACTGTACAGCAAAAATGCTCGGTCGCAGTAATTATTTTTTAGATTTGGGCAGATATCATTAACAAAAATACTTTGGGCCGCTCCACTATGATATAAAGTATATTGCAGTGCACATCCAGCTGTTGTGATGATTTATATCATTCAAATAAAAAAATATATACAACATTCATCTAAAAGTAAAGCTACAATTAAACCAGCCCAGATCTAAGAAGAAGCTCTCAACATATTCAGCCAGGTGATGGTTACGTTAATTAGGCACTATTCTTCTCTATACTGGACAAAAACTGGAAGTTATAAGCTGCAGAAGACTAGAAACTCGTTGCAAAAACAAAACATTGAAATTATGATGAAATTATACTTCTTTTGGCGCATTAGGAAAAAATTATAAAAGTAAATTTTTACTATGAGGGCGCACACCGTCACAAGAAAACGACACCCTGAAGTTAGCTCAATTCAATTCAATTCTTGTTTATGGCTGAAGTTAGCTATAGTCAACACTTTAGTTTGACTTTAAAAAGGTTTGACAGTGTACACTTTCAATTGTCAAATTCTGCTGGCTCATTCTGGTGATTTAATTGATTCAATTGTACAAAAATGTCAAATTTAAATGTTCACTGAAACTTGGTAGTCCGATAATGATGATAAGATAACTACATCATGCGTTATAATACAACTTTCAATGTATTAAATACCTTTTTTTCTATTGTTATAGTCGTAAAAAAGTAAAAGGCCCGTTTTGACATTTGTCATCGCGACGTAACTTGTTATGGAACTATAAGACTCTGTACTCGATACTCACGATAAATCAATTCAAGTTTGTATCAGTACTTGATTAATATTATTATGTATTGTAAAGTGTTCGTTCGTTCAAAGTATTCCTTTAACTTCACAACCAATACGCGTGACTGGCTGTTGATTATACGTACACTTTTCAACATGTTGAAACAGAGTTAGTACTATATAACAACGAACACAAAAATCGAGTCAAATCACTATGTTTAAATGAATGTCCAAAATAGAAGAGCCATAGTTAACGTAATAGTAAACAATATATATCAAACTTAAACGAGCGCACAGTCAACTTTACAAGATGAGGAACGAAAAACTGCGCAGTGCGCGCGGGGACGCTTCAGTCATGTGCCGCTTGGTCAGAAACATCAACTCAGACACATTATTAAGAACCCAGTGTCGTCAATTCAAAATTTTATTTGCGGCTTTAAGAACCCAGGTCATTCTTTGCAGTAAAGATTACTACACAATATTTAATTTCGATATTCAGTAAAAAAAAATGGTTACAACTCTAGAATAAAAAAAAAAGACTGAGAACGTAACTGTTTTCGAAACGTTTCGCAACAATTATAAATTGCATGCTACTTATATGCTATAAAGTAGTTTAGTGCATGCTAAAAAGGAAGCGAAAAAAGCATACTCGCGATATATTCTTTCATATTATTTAACGTCCCAAAAAAATTTACGTATTTTTTAAAACACTGTATGTAATTGATTTTTATTTTATTGTTTCTTTCAGTTTTGTTCCAAGTTACATTCTATGGTCTTGCACAAATGTCAAAACGGGCCTATTAAATTTTTACGACTATAGTGTCGTTTTTTCTACAAACGCAGAATAAGGCGAACGATAAATTTTTTGTAAATATTTTTATTTTGCAAAAGAAGTATAAAATCTAACGCGTGTACATAAGTACACACCCGTTTTATTATATTGTTACAGACGCCTCTACCGAAAGTGATAGAATCACCGTCACTCTGCAGACTCTGAATGAGATGTTGCCATCCATTACGAAGAACAATCGGTGAGCTATTCCAATTATTTGCATAGCCAAAAACATTTGACTGCTCACAACGGGCTGACCCAAGTATATAAGGACGTTTGTTTGATGTTTTAACGTATAGGCACTTTGCTGGATGTGATTGGGCAATACAAAATATAATTAGTACCCGGTTGTAGACTGCACAATGTAAAAGTTTCATACAAAAAAAAAAAAGACAAACAGAATACAATCCATGTAGCATATTTGAGTACCGACCTAGAACAGTCTTCGATACCAATGTCGAAGGAAAAAAGGAACACAATAAAAAAAATATATATATATTATTATTAATCCTACAACTAAAATATGCACAATTTATCTCTACATCCTAATTTTAAAACTGAAGAGTTTTTTTTTTGTTTATCGTTTCGTTCGCGCTAATCTCTAGTTTATTTTTTGTGTCGGGGATTTTTTAAATTCTTAATATTACTTTTTAATAATATATATATACTTAAAATGCTTAAAGGGCTATTCTAGTGACTTCTTATCATCATTTCTATATCATCTTGGTAGGTTACCCGTCGTGTGCAAGTCCAACTCTTACCAAACCGTTTTTTTTCTCTCTCTCAAGTTCTCACTCCAACTCGGAGAATTCGGAGAGCTCTGAGAACACGGAGCGTCGTTCTCTCTTCGAGGAAGAAGAGCACCCGCAGGAATGCCAGTTGCTGATCGAGATGTTTCCTAACACCTGCGCTATGGAGGTGCGTGTTACCTTTTGTTTATAATTCTTCCCAGCAGGGCTAGCAAAGGCAGGAGACAGAAATTATATCCCCGATATAATTTTCATCATATCAACTCGTTACCGGCCCACTACATGGCATGGGGACCACATACGGGCTAAAACCTTATCATTGTGGGAGACCACAATGATAAGGTTTTAGCCCGTAATCTACCACGCTGGTCCAGTGCGGATTGGTGGACTCCACACGCCTTTGAGAACATTTCGGGGAACTCTCAGGCATGCGGGTTTCCTCCCGTCCTCCCTTTCCTCCATATTTTAATTGCTGCAAACGCATATAACTTAGAAAAGTTAGGGCTTATTGCTGTGCTTCGAACTCGGCCCCCCGAAAGTGTAGCCGAATTCCTAACCACTCGGCTATACTTGCTTAATACTTTGTCTAAAGAAATAAATATTGCAGATAAATCTATGTTTGGTATTAAAGAAATAGATAATGCAGATAAAGCTATCTTTATTATGAAAATTTTTTCTTTATTAATTGGCTATACTCTGCGAAAAGAAGGAGAATATGTATGATGTATAAATTATAATAATATACAGTTAAATTAGAAAAATTAACTCAATTTATGTACACATTTTGTTTATTTTACATTCATATATTACGTTTATTTATTAAAATTACCTATGTATTTGTAATATGCATTTTGGTATTTATGTTATTATTTACCTATATTAAAACACTCTTGGCACTATCCCGTTCTCTTGCTGTAATTCCTTTCCACAAAGGTTGCCTGTAAGAGATTGCTTACAGCAATAAGGCCCCCGTTGCATGTCTACATTGTTTACTGTATCTCTGTAGTCTCTTTAATGTTTCTTTTCTTCTTCATTTTGTTAGAGACGAGCAAGACCTCATGATACAAGTATAGTATACTAGCGTTCCCAGCCCGCTTCGCCGGGCTAGATTTTGCTTTATTTTATTTAAACAATAAACTTACATCATTAAATTTTTAATTTAAGTCTCATAATATATTAAATCATTTATTTCTCTCCGTAATCATTCACTTCTATTCTCTTCTCGAGCGGGTGAAGATCATTATCTACACCCATGTTCACCCAACAATAGAATATCATCATAGTAAATAAATGCTGTATTTGACAGTGTGACAGTTCAAAAATAGGAATGCTCCGATCGACACCAAACTCTACAGGATTAGTCGCCAGGTCAATCCGGAGATTCCCTGAAAGTTTCATTGAAATCGGTCCAGCCGTTTCGGAGCCTACCCACACACTTTCTCTTTTATTTATAGATACTTAAAAGGAGTAATAAGTAAGATATTAATGTACCTAATTGTTAATGAAATAAAAAGTATTATTATTATAATTCCTTCAATTGCCTCATAAGCGAAGCGTTGAAGTGATGCTCTACTCCCGATGTATGAAAGTCAAGGACTTTTCGAAACTAAAAATGACTGTATTTTTCTCACATTGCACTTATAGGATAATATTATCATATATATATATATATATATATATACGGGAGCTATAGTGATTCGCTCGACAGTAACAATAGGAAGATCTTCCTCCGATCGTGCTCGGGGACCGAGGTCCGAACATTCTATTTTGGAAGTTGTATATATAGGCATTCTTAGTGAACACTTCGCTAACGCGATGCAAGATTTTTGTGGCGCCATCTAGTTCTGGAGACCGTTACATATATATCAAGAAAAACCATTCGTTTAAACGTATTTGATATTTTCAAAAAACAATTATCTTTATACTCCACACCAAACAGATCTTCAGCAATGTACCCTCTACGCACGTTTCGCTCCGAAACCGGAGCATCCTCGGGAGTTAAGCTGAGCTATCTTTGGTACTAAAGAAAGGAATGTTCCAGATAAAGCACTGCATTTCCATCGCTAACGGCGACGCCGAGCGCGCGGCGGCCACTCTGTTGCACCGCCGCGAGCAAGGCCAGGCTATGTACGCCGCCGCCCTGCACGCTGCCGCTAGACAGCCCAAGATCAACGACCAGGAGCTCAAGAGCCGCATCATCGCTCGGTGAGTTACCCAACATCATGTACGTATACTCAGCGGAAGCATTTGTGGGATTGAGTGACCCAACATCAGTGGCGTGCATAAGGGGTATGCAATATGGAAAAAATCCCAAGTACGTTTTAAAAAAAACCTTAGGATGGGCATTGAAAGAGTTATAAAAAGTTTACCCTCAAGCTTTTATAGATCTAACTGAAGCTTTTCTTTGTTTTATGTCACCTGCATACCCTGTGCATTATTTTTTTTTATTTATGCCCCTCTATGCGCGCCACTGTCCAACATCATCAGCGGCGGTTCTACCATACAAGCCGAAAAGCCGGGCTTGCGTTTCAATAAATATCAGCTTTTTTAAATCTCGACTATTCCAAAATGAAATTCACAAAATAATTAACACTTGATGAGGATATAAACACAATGTTTTAACTTTTACTCTTTGTCTACGTTACTCTGGCCGGTATACTCTGCGGTAGCAACCAGCCGAACACGATAGGATGACATTAACGCCGCACTGAAATATCACTATCGCGCTCTTCACGTACGCGAACGCAGGTCATGCTTTGTCTCGCTCACACTCATTTGCTTTTATGGGGCTTTTATTTTACTGTTTTCACTCATAGAAATTTCAAAGTATTGAGGTGAGACAGTCTAGATTATTTATTTATTTAGTATGGAGATCAAATGCCAGATTGTGAGTTGAAGTTAGTGAAGATACCAGCGCGCGAATTTCAACAACTTCACGCGTGTTATTATTTGCGTTAGAACTATTTGAAAGATTAAAGATTATTGATAAGTTAGAGTTTATTATTGTTTTTTTTAGTTGAATAGTCCATTTCACTGGTTTGTTTTCTTATAAATTTAAGTAAATATGAGCTCAAATTGTGTGCAAAATGTTTCTGTGGCGAAATTTGGTGTGTTCAAAAATTTATTGGCTTACAAAAGGTAAACTATTTTTTAATTAATCGAAAAAAAGTACAGCTCTTAACTTCTCTGAAACCTTCACCAGACTTGTGTATTTCTCATACTAAGCCCATAAAAGACAGTCTGGATCTGTAGAACTCTGTTTGATGCTCCCATTATAATAATTGTTTTCTTGGTATTGAATAATTAAAATTTATTTATAAAATACACACAAAAATACATTATAAAATACGAAAAAGAGTTTGTATTTGTTTTCCAGTTATTCGTACGTGGATAAGAATTCCGAGGCGAAGGAGCACCGCCCTCTGGCTCCCAAGATCGAGCCCAAGAAGATGGTGCGTTACCGGGACAACAAGATCGTCTCGCTGAAGGGGGAGAGGTACACCGAGGTGAGAATCCTAACCCCTTATTTTTTACATGAATCCAAAAGCTTGATGCTTTTGGATTCATGTAAAAGTGATGTGCCAAGTTGTTCAAAGTCTATTTTTTCTTACCTGTCTTATATTGTGAACAATATTTTTTGTCGCGTACATAACGGGTTTTTACCAAATCCCTTGGTAACTGTTTGTTTTCCTTAGATAAAAAGTAGACAATGTTACTCTCCGTCCTTTCTACTAATTCTATGCCAAAAGTCAAGTCAATTGGAGGTTAAGTTAGCGCGTAAAGGAAGGACAGACAAACGAGCAAACACAATGTCCCATTTATAATATTAGTAAGGTTTTTTAAGAAATTAATGAAAACGCACTTACATTAAGAAAAATCTCTTTTTACTTTGTTTGGTTTTCATTATTTTATCACACTAGTTTATTTTGTATTAAAAAAAAAACCCTAATAAGTATGTAATGGAAACACTGTTTACATTATAAGACATGTTTGAAAAAATGTAGTCTAGCATTATCAAGTCATTACCAGCCCAATGCAGGGCACGGGTCTCATCTCAAAATGAGAACCGTGCATTTAGGCCGTAGACCACCACGCCGGCCAACTGCAGATTGGTAGACATCAAACGCCCTTGAGAATGTCATTAAGAACTTATCAGGCATACGAGTTCCTTCAATGCTAGGCTTATTAAGTATTGGTGAAAAATATTGTCAATATTGAAGATAATATTGACTGTGTGCAGCGAGCCTATGAGAGATGAGGCCTTTGCCCACCAGTGGGATTTCAATAGGCTGGTAAAATAATTTTAGGGATTAATGGTTGAGTGTTAATCCATACTAACAGTATAATTGCGAAAGTATAACAAAATATACAACGTGTAACGGAATTACGTGTTAAAAGGTGCATATCATAAGGAATCGCCCTGTAAAAATATTGAAATGAAAAGAGGCATTTTTTTTTTATACAAACTATTTCAAAACATTTTCTTCTGACAACCCTATTGAAGATAAAAGTCCGACACGTGCATAGTACCTAGGCTACGCGACGCGTACCGAATAAAGTGGCAAGAGTCACTTGATTTTTCTTTTGCATGTGATGTAAGGGTTGTATCTGTTTTCTTCCAGTAAAAACTATGGTAATGATTTTTTCAAAAACTTTTAGCATTTCGATTACACAGCTAAGTCTCAGAGTTAGTAAATAATGTACCTCTGAAGACTGAAGTATTATTTCGTTTTTCATTTACACTTTGTATAAGTCATGCACGCGACTCGCGAGCTAAATTGCTGGGCGCGATAGTTCTAAATACGTTGCATCTTTTCCATTGCCTTCGACTTAACTCCGCTTGGTCGATTAGGGCAAATTACTATCAATTTAATGTTTCGACAATAGTGGCTATACTGTTGTGCACAAATCACTAAACTAAAAAGGCGCGGCTGAAGTTATTGCCAACCATGTTCTCGGACCTTTTGAGGCCTACTCCACAAATTGATGGATACAGAGCGGTACTTTGTATTACTTGTACGAAGTGTTGCCATGTTTTTAGGCAAGGCCATTTACCTTTCCATCACTTATTAGTGTAACAAAAGCTTTCAGGCTATTTAGTTCGTTTAGAGATTTATGAACAATAGAATTTTCATAATTTTCTATACTACTCCCACCTTATTAAACGTGGTGTAGCTTTTAAGTAGTGACGCAGTGTTCGTCACGCTCTGACATTTTAAAGGTGCTGTCAGTTGAAGTGTCACAGAGCACTAAATACCTTTTCCGAGATATTGTCACGTATATAATTAGGACTACGCGCGGTGATTACGTAGTACAAGAAATGCTTGCGACAGGTGTAAATCTTGCAATCTTTGCTGACAAACGCCACTTATATTCTTCTTCTTCTTTTGATTTATAATTGTATGCAAAAGTAACGTTTGACAGCAAAGATAGCGAGATTTACGCCTGTCGTAAGCTCTTTGTGAGGTACGTAATCATGCTGCTGGAAGGGTTGCCCTGTTCATACGTCATAGTTTATCAATTACTATCAGATAGGCCATCATGCTTGTTCCATCAATTATAGAAAAGCTTGATAAAGAACCTGAGAAGAATAAACTACCTGCCCATTTAGTTTCGTTTAGAGATTTGTGCAAAAAACTTAGCATAATTGCCTTAACCACTCCCTCCTTTATTAATCTTGGCGTTAGAGTACCTAGTCACGAAGCGTTTGTCACGCTCTGACATTTGAAAGATGCTGTCAGTTGAAGTGTCACAGAACACCGTTCTGTCATTACGCCACATTTATGAATACTGCGTATTCATAAATGTGGCGTAATGACAGACAGTTAATTAATCATGTGAAAGTATGTAAAAAAAATGGATATACAAACTGATAAAATCCTTCCTTAGGTGCCGAAGTCAGGAGCCGACGAGGAACAGTTGAGGAAGCCGAAAAAACAGCATTGCCCTTAACCATTAAAACCACGTCAGTACGGTGGAAAAGCGGACCCGCGTGCCGCTTACATTTTCCTTCTTATCTTACTCGTCCTCTCCCTTGCGTGCCCTAGCTCATGCGACAAACCGAAACACTCGCGCAAACACCCACAAATACGCGCAAATGCTCCGAGTACTCGCGATTACCTGAACATTAAACGCGCATCAAAAAATACGCGCGTAATCTCGAGTGGAATACGCGTAAATGTTACACGTATGCGAATGCGATTGGCTACACCAAAAAGTCTGACGTACGCTCACGAATACCAACCCGGCACACGGCCAAAATACGTGCAGGCGATGCGTGTTTTAACACGCGAATGCTTGTCTCAGAAACGCGCAACACTGTCAAATTCGCATAAAAACTTTGTTAAAGCTCACGTGAAATTGACAACTTCTCGTGATAACTTAAGTAACATTAAAGTATTTTTCGCGTGTTCGCGGAAACACTTAACTGTAGTAGATATAAGTCTAACGGATTCGCGTAAACACCCAATTTGGACCCGCGTTATTATTTTGAACGTCAGGGACAGAAAAACGATTTGCCCATTGACGTGGGCCACAAAGTCGGCGCGCAATGTGCACGTGCGTTTCAGTTTTCGCATTTTAGCTGTCACAGTTGAGGCTGGGCACGCATTTTGTCGTGTTAGTGTTAGTGTAGTAAACGCGCGTGATTCGCAATTTTTTTACGCGGCGATTTTTTTAACCGCTTTTTCCAGTACTGATTTTTTGTATGAGTTTACCGACTCGCCTCTGATTAGGTGTGTTCATAGTCAGTTATTTAATTTAGTTCGCGTATTTATCGCTAAGTTTATATTCACTTTAAGGCAGCTCAGTATTATTTTAACTAGCTATACTATGGCATCAAATTGTTGTAAACTAGGGATGAAAAAATGTGTTCATTTTGATAGGGAATTATTAGGGAAAATAAAATCGAGGTGGGATGCCATAGATAGTTATACACAGTTTAGTATAACTTGCTACTTAGATAGCGGTCCGCTAAACTGTCTCCCGGTTCATGAGTCAGGAATCGTGGGGCATTTCAGTGCACCAAAAAATCTAATCACTATTATAGTTTTAAGTAAAACCTTTACACCTGTGATTTTAAACTGTTATAATTTTATTGAAAATGTGATTTTTATAATAGTTTGGTCGTTTCTATACTCATCTGTGATTTCGATGCCATTGACTATTAAAATAGTTTACCCTATAAGCGGTTGAATTATTAAATTTAGGTTTTTATTTTAATCACTATATTATTATTATTATTATTATTAATTAATAGAATTTATTATTATTATTTGTTACCAGTCTGCGAGTGCGCATGAAACTGTGATGATTTTTTTTTATTTTCGGATATTTGTTAGTGATTTGATAAAAGGTTTTTATTTTTATAAACTGAGTTTAAACAACTTTTTATGAGTATATATTTTGGTAAGAAACGTTTCTTAAAATACTCAAGACGTTTTACAGATATCGATATATAAAGTAACAGATAAAAAAAAATAACATGACAGTTTAGTCCTAAGATTTGTTGAGAACTTATTAACATCCGCTTACAACATCAAATCTATCTGTAATCTGTTGATAAGTTGCCTAGCAAAATTGTATGGATATTTATAGCAAAAACAACGATGCTATTTATTTTATATCTTAATTTATCTTTAAAAAAACATGCAAAATTCTGTTACAATAAATGCCACATAAACCACAGTTGCGTTTTACCGTCAAATCTGTCATTTCATTCAACATTATGAAACAAGGTAAAGCTTTTAGTACAAAATATAAAAGAAAATTAAATTTGTACTTGTGGGTAGGCAAATAAATCGCAGCTCAATATTTACATTGTAACATACAGAAAGTACTCTAGGTAATAAATCTATAGATTACGGATAGATCGAATATCGAAAATGGACATTAGCAACCAATACCGAGTTTATAAAATCACTAACATTTATCGCAAATTTCTAGACTTTTCGAATAGACTGATCTATTAAAGACGATCTCATTGAATGAGAATTTCATCATTGACGTAAAATAAACATTAAAACGTTGAGTAACAATGTAAATACATACCCGAGCTGACATTTCGATTTTTTTACGACCTTACTGGCGCAGTGGTAAACATCCGGGTTCGATTTCTGACAGGGGCAATTGTATATTTATAATTTTTGAATTTTCTGGTCTGTTCTCGTGGGAGGTTTCGGCCTAGTTACACTACCGATTAGCGTTTTAGCGTTCCGGTACCATTTTACAAACCACCGGGTTCAATATAGCAGTCGTACCTCTAACAGGTTCGCCCGCTACCATTTTAGACGGCATCATAATTTATGGAAGGTCCCCTTAAACTCTAAATCCTACTTACTCTACTCTGAGAAAGGGGGCCGACTCCCAGTCGTGGGATAGTCCTAGGCTTAACATACATAAATTGCACTCCAAAAGCCATAAGGTGTGTACTACATAAGTATTATAAATAGATAAGCGATGCAAGCAAACTAAATTGCACTTTATTGCTGCGCGCGATGGTTCTTATTACACTGAATTGTTTTCACTGTCCCCAATGAGAAAGCCGCTTGGTCGATTGCTAGGGTTCTCTAAAATAGATTTGATTTTAGACACACTTTTTCTTATCCTAATTGTATTTGAGACCTGAATACCTGAGATTTTTATGAAGTTATACTCTAGTTTAGGTTAATAATGACGTGTTTTGACACTACAAGCGTCGGAGATTCGAGTCACTTAAAACTTGTTGCCCAATGGACCAGCGCAACAAGTTGCTTCTTCTACATTATCTGCTATACTAAACTATTGTCAGCGAAAGGATATCATTAATGCAAAATTTTACCGTTATTTTCTCTGTGACGAAAATAAATTATTTCGTTTAAAAACACAGCATAACCATGCTTAGTTATTAACGTATTTTTTTTTAAATTAAATTAGCCATTTTGATTTTAAACCTTAAAGGAGGGCTTAACAAACTATTTATTAATACTTTGGTTTTATTTTACGTCAATGGAGATAGATAGTATTATTTTTTCTATTTAATCTATATTCTTCTCTCGGCACAGCTGAGTTTATACTCTGTATTTAACTTTGAATCTATCTAACACCTCTGCTGTTTAAAAATTATAAAAAGACTATTATTATATAACATACTAATCGAAATATACGTGTCAAATCTATTTATATAATAGAATTTAAAAATCAAAACGTACGTATCTGAAAAACCAACTATAATGTAAAGTATGGGACAACCCTGACATAATCAATGAAAAACCTATCGATCTAAAATGTTTATCCATTTTCATGGCTAATTGGAAATATAAAATAGCAGAGGGTTATTATTTGACTTGAAATTGTCGTTTCCTTATTATAATTTTTTTTTAAATTCGACAAAAAAAGCAAAGCCAAAATTGGTGCTTTAAATTTAAAAATTAAATGCCAAAAAAGCATTAGGTAATTAATATAAAAAAAAAAGAATTTCTATCTTTTTCTCTTGCCTGATTTATGTTTATAAGTGTTAAATTTGTTTTGAGTTGTATGAGATCCCGATGTGTCAGGTATTTTACTGAAACGATGCGATACATGATTATGGAGGTTGCCTGTTTCCATTTAAAAAAAAATTACAAAGTTTTTTGCTGACTGGATCAACTAAACTATTGACTATACGTTAGTTTTTTATTTAGGGAGACTATAACTAAACTAACTAACGTATGTTTGTACTCGTAAATTATACAGTCCGTGTACGAAATTGCCCATAGATTAATAATATAATTTGAACAAAATCAGACCTATTCAACGGAATCTATATATCATACGTTTAATACGTATATGACAATAATATACCGTTATATAATGAATCGTACAACTCAAAACAACCTTTTTCTCATATGTTAAATATTTGTTTGAAATTATTTCATTTGATCTGATTTTTGAGCCTTTTTAATCCGCGAACAACTGAAGAATGTCAAAACTCAAAATAAAGTGACATTTAAACAAGGGGATGGCAATACTGGGACTATTTGATGATCATTGTTTTGTATTCAATTATTAATTAATATAATCTTATTTTATTGACAAGCGTAGTAGCATTTGACTTTAAAAATAACTACCGATGGTATTTTTATATTGACACTTTCTACAATATTTGACAAAAAAATTGCATCTTACGAAAGTATAATTTTAATTTGAAACTAACCATTCCGAATAATACTTTAATTAAATTTATAATAAATTAAAACTAATTATTATTCTTACTAATAATCACACACTTAAAGAGTTTATATTTCCTGATAAAACGATTACCAGCTCGCAACTTGTAGGTATATGTAAAATCGCGGAAGCAGCGTGCTTTTTAAAGCGCATATGACGATCTCGCTGTAAAAACAATAAGCCAAAACATTGAGAAAAAAAAAAGTTTCATAAGATGCGAATTTTGAATGCCAGAATTATTTCCTATCGTGCTATTTGTGCAAATTAACCCACCAGTGTTGCCAGAATCGGCGTCAAAATCACAGATGAACATGAAAATGAGCTGAAAGCATTAAATAACGCCGCATTTATTTTCTACTTACTTTTTAATTTAAATATTTTTTGTATTATTAATTTAATTAATAAATAAATTATTATTATGAATGTTAGTTGTAAGTGTAGTTATGCGATGATCGCGCACTTGATGTCATATCTAATCCGATGTGAACAATACAATGTATCAATATATCGTTGAGTAACCCTAACATTTTGTTTTATTTCAATCTGTATTTTTGCAACACTACTTATTTTTATAGGTTTACTTATTATATTAAAGATTTTAAACTGGTTAATCAACATTTCTTAAATATAGGTCACGACGGGACTGCCCAATCCCCATCGTGACCACGATCCATGCAAATGGGTCGAAATATCGACAAATCCAAAAATATTATCCCGTATATACCCGTTGAACTTTACTTATTATGTATTTGTCACCGTCACCTCCACCTGCCCACAAATTGACCGCTTAGAAAGTATCAAGAACTTGGGAATCATACTTGATGAAAAGTTATCATGGATGCCACAAGTGTTTCACCTGATTGGACGCGTTAGAAAACTAGTATGGGTTTTTAAGAAATTAACGAACCTGATTTAGCCATAATTGTTGAAAACAATCTATTTTTCCCTTTGCCAAACCATCATCTCATACTGCATATCTGTGAGGTGAGGTATCTGAAAAACTCATATAATTCTTCTTGAACGGGCCCAGCTATCGTTTCTTAAAGTCATGGGTAATAAATCCTACCCTTTTCCAACTCGTATGAATTCTATAAAGTCCTTACAGTACGTCAACTCTTCTTGTCTATTACCCTTAAGACACATTCATCCCTTACATTTTCATATTCCACGCTAACAAACGCATACGCGACATTGTTTGCCGTATCATTTATAAGCCCTGAACATCCTTCTTTAAACACCAACATTCATTCTTAGCTCCCTACATGTATATCAAGATTAATTAAAAAATTTAATACCTATCCTATGACTAAATACCTAGCTAAAACGAAAATTAGGTACTACATGGCTACTGCAAATGAACTATCATCAAACGGAAGAGTTCATTCAATGAAATATATGAAATCTCTAGCCATCCTGTAGTACACATCTATAATATATACACACACACATACTCACAGAACAACTCGCACATATAAAATACACTAAATCTAGTGGAACATTTGTATAATTAGTTTACTATAACTCTGAGGTGGGCGGTTGCACATGCAGCACAGTTTTTACTATTGCAGTGCCATTCTTGCTAATATTTTAAGTGCCATCGTAACTGTTCCAAATAAAGATTTATATATTATATTAATATTATTTATGTATGTTATATAAATAGTGCTTTTTCTTAAAAATAATTTTCTGTTTAATTTTTGTGTCGTATTTCATGTTTTATGGTCAAAGTCAATAAATAAAAATATTCATCTCATCTGGTGCCAGAACTTAGATATGCTGGACTTTTTGCGCAAATAATCAGCCTTTGCATTCAATTTGGGACGAAGATCTCTATAAGAGATGTAAGTACCGAGTAACATAGTACCGAGTTTTACACGGTTTCATGGTCGCCAAACCGAGCACTTCCCGATTTACTCAGTTCAGGTTTTAATTTTTTCGAGAAGCGAAAACGGGTTTATGCACGCAAACCGGGCAAGTGTATTTTATGCTGGTTTAGTTAGTCTCGTTTGCAGGAAGGTATTGTCGTTTATGCAAGCTTATAACGTCCCATAAACAGGTCGCAAGGGTCTTTAATAAAAGTTATTTTTAACGGTTTAAACGGAGGCTTGCACAGGGATTTGTTACTTTGGATAAAACTATGTTGTCCGCATTATGTAAGTATAGGTTTATACATATGTGAACACAGTAAACTGAATCAAAGAATACGGTATTATGCATGTTAAATTTCCTTAACAGTCAGGTTTTTTTTGCATAAGACGGCACCGTGGACCAGAATCATTGATATTTTTAGTAGGGCTAAATGCAAACAAAAGGTCACTGGAAAAGATTATTTTTGCCACTTCCCATTTTCATACATCTCCCGCCATTTTAGGCGGGAGATGTATGAAAATGGGAATGGATTAGACTTAATTTTAACAGTTATATCTACCCTATCTTAAAATCTACCCTTTTCCCTTAACGTTGTAGTAGAGCGTAAGTCACTGAGGTGGGTTAGCCACCTTACGCATGTAAACATAAATGTTCTATATATTTTAAAGCATTTAATTTCGGTAACTTTACATGATTATATTATGTGTATTTAACAGGTAAACAGATACAAAAACAAGTAATAACATCTGGGTAAACTAGTTAAACGTTCAATTCAAAAAACAACAGCGTCACTTGCTCTTGCCACATATTCAATATTTTCTGAAAAAAAAAAAAAAAGCACATTGCTGGAAAAGTTCATATTTTCTAAAACCATAATTTAAAACTACGGTAAACTACTGAACTAATTTTGATGTCATTTTAAAGACTAAAATTGGATTGAATTTCCTTGAGCTTACTCGAACCACTCTTATTTGATGAAATATGGATGATATGATTTAGGTGAACTATAGTATTTTCAAGCGAAGTTCCACAGAAGTGACGAATACGTGTCGCAGACGTTCTCCATAATCTTTCTAGTTTTGATTTCTTACATTAAAATTACGACACAAGTCTATAGACGTGATCGACGTATTTGGGCCACTTTTGTATAAACCGCCTCTAATTAGCGCCGAATAAAACAACATTCTACACGTTTTAAGGATTTTATTGTTTTTTTTACAAACTAAAATAAATAATAATGTAACTATGTTACAGGGTATAAATACATAAGTAAGTTTTTCCTAGAAACAATATCTATGGTTAAACAACAGACAATGATAAAGGTAAAAGGAAAAAATACCGATGATCAGAGACTAAAGGAAACTGATGGTAGTATTATAGGAATCACTGGTTTTTGTAGGAACAAGTCCAGTTACATAAGGCTAAAAAATCTTTGTAGTATGGTGCGGGTGACGTATGCACTCCTTTCATTTTTTCATACACTAAGGAAGTAAGTACTAGTAGGCTGCTTCATATTTATAGTATGTGAAAGAATGTGACACCAGTCCAGGGCACCGGTAATATACTAAAACGAAAAACCTATTTGCACTCATAAAATTAAAGACGTCAAATTAGACACAATAGGTGCTCCACTTAGTGGTGCACTCACTTATTTTTTATGTATTTACAAAAAATTCTCTGTTGTTTCTTGAGAGATTTGCATATTCCTTTTTTATTCTTTATAGTTTCAAAAAGGTTTAAAAAAAATCATCGGTGGTTAGATTCTTAAACGAAACACCCAGCCGGTAGTAGAATAATCATAGACTGTCTTTTTCGTTTCTTCTATAATAGGCCTGCTTGTTGTTAATATTTTGTGTATTCTTTCTTTTAGTCTTTGACAATCATCGACTGAAACCAACCTTACAAATCATATTTGAGGTCATAATAATTCGATTTAAAGATTACCTATAATAATAATATACATATTGTTATGTTTATTATAATTCTTTTCAAAGGATGAGGAAAAAAAGTATGAAATTTTTCTGTTAGTTTGGAGGTCGGCGTCAACAAAAGTTAGTAAATTATCTGAAAGAGTTAACATTTTAATGTAAATTTTTTTTATTTCATTTTCCATAAATGGATGAGTAAAATGTACGCACGATATGCGTCAAAAATAACAATGAATAAAGGTTTTGTGAGATACTCTATTCGAAATTTGTTTCGTTGCAAACATAAAACTTATGTATTGGTATTAAAAACAATTCATATTAAAAACAACGCACATTGCGTTTCCAATAAAATATTTAAAAAAATGTGAAATAAAAATTTCTATAATATATAATAAATAAATTATAATTAAATTGACGTTACATATAGGGATCGCTGTCGTAGAATTATGTATGACGATCGCATTGAGGGACTTTGTAGGAAAAGAGTATGCTATACGAAGAAGTTGCCTTATTGCTATTACACAAACTGCCTTCAATAAGCAATTTCGCACGCTTTTGGTGAAATGCTATGCACGGTGTATGCTAAGTTCAATTATTACTATACAATTTATAAACTATATTTACTGTCTAGATTCAATGGTACGGTAACAAATACTGGTAAAAAATTTATTTCACTACAGGTAAGTATATTTTAGCTGTCACGTAAAAAGAGCTATGTATAATTAAGTAGTTATAAAGTCTTAAAACTGAGCCCAAATAGGAAACAGCGTTCATTTTACGTGACTCTACTTTATATAATAATTAGCTAACAGATGATTGCTTAATACTACAAAAATAAATAAATTAATATATAAAATAACCTTGGATGTTGTATTGACACATTTTTGGCTATATTCAAAATGATTCTGACACTAGATTCAATAGTGCATACAAATTGGTATGTTTTTGTACACAAAACCAAACTGATTATACTTAATATAGTTTTTTTTTTAAACAACAAAACATCGATAAAACTTTTGTCATGTGTAAGGAGTTCATAGTACGTCAACTCAGTAGCTCAAAAGGGCAACAAGTTGGTGCTTTTCGCCCAACACCTGTTGTATTCGGATTGCTTTGATTGCGCACTGGTACTCCCAATGAGTATACAAAGATAACTCACTATAATCTCATTACACTAAAGCTTTTGTGTACAAATAAATATGCGTTACTACAAATTTTAGTTTTATTATCGACCATTGTTAACAATTATTATTGTTACAGGCAAATAACTTAAGCAACGTCATGCTAATTGGGTTGTACCACATAATTGTACATAACAAGCTGTTATAGTACTTCGTCCGGGTTGTTTGTTAATTTTGCCGGGCTTAAAGTCTTCCACGGCCTGTGCAGCCCACTTAGTGTCAAATTTCGTCAAGATCAGCTCAGTGGTTGAGTCAAATGGTTAGTAACAGTATATCACGCAGGTACGCCAAAATCAGTAACGTACGGCTCTTGTTTAACTAGCCTGATTATGAACAAAATGAGTGTTTGTTTTGGTTGACTTGCACTTGACGCTGCTGACACCATTTAACGAACCTATTCAAGCTATTTGCCGGGAATTAGACATCACAGAAAAACACAATTTAATTTGTGCTTTCAGAATTTATTTCAATGTGCGTTTGACAGCATTTATTTATTTAACAATGGTCGGTAAAATACCTTATACCATGCCCATTATATTACATATTTCCTATTTGACGCATTCGTTCAGTGATGAATCACAGAATTGGCGATTCGATCGCCTTTTTGTAACTTTAAAAATTTAAGACACTTAACGATTCCCATGACCGTCATTAAAATAGATAACTAATCCCAGGCTACTGTCAAGAAATGTGTGCAAACGTCAAAGGGAAAATAGTATATAACGGACAAAGTATGGTACTCTGAAAAATCGTTTCTAATCAACAAACAACTATGGATAATATCAAGTTTAACAGCGTCCAATATTACCCATGATATTGTTCACGACCTCAGTAGATGAAGCGGTACCACCGACGTCTGGGGTCAGCACCTTAAAATAACAACACATGTTATAATCATCATTATCACAATCTGAGGCTCTTCCGAAAAAGCCCTCCTCACCAAGCTCAGCCATCCCATTTTTAAACTGGTCTTCTATGGCACTGTTAAACAGTTTAGGAGATATTACATCTCCCTGCCTAACACCCCTGGGCTTTATTAGCTGTCATTGACGCGGTTTTGTAGATACATCGCAACACCTCGATATATCGCCAATCTACTTGGCGTCGGTGTAGTGACTCCAGAACAGCCCAAGTCTCGATAGAATCGAATGCTATCTACAAACCCACAAGACCAAAAAAAATATAAAACTTACACTATTTAATTAGTTTACCTAATACTGAAGGCATTGGTGGGTTTAAGGTATTCCAAATCTTTAAATCCCAGGCATCACGTTATTTTTTTAACAGAAGGGTAAAAATGTACGAGTATATACCTTGTCAACATTGATGGTTTTGTTAAGAGCCCGCCTGATGAGGTCAGCGTGGTAATGGTGTCCCAGGTGCTCAAGCATGTCCACGGATGCGTTGATCATGGCTATTGGGTTCGCGATGTTCTTGCCCGCTATGGCAGTACCTGAGGGAGGAAACATTTTACATTGTTGACGTCTATAATGCAGCGGTACAAGTGTGATATCATCATACACCTCGCTGGACTAGGGCGGATTGGAGGACTCAACGCGCCTTTGCGAACATTCTAGAAAACTCTCAGGTTTCCTTACAATGTTTTCCTTTTTTCTTAACAATTTAAAATAAGGCAGGTAAGAAAGAATAGACTTTATATCATTATCAACCCACTAACCGCCCACTCTAGGGCACGAATCTACCCTCCGAAAAAGAAGGGTTAAGGCAGTAGTCTACCACGCAGGCCAAGTGCTGGCCAATACAACGTGTAAAGGAGTTACGAAATACTGTTAAAGCGCGCGTAAGTATATTTCATAAGAAATCGTCCTGTGAAAATATTTTAACAAAAGAAGCATACTTATTTTATACAAAACATTCTAAGTATGTCTTTATGACAACCCTATTGAAGATAAAAGACCGACACAGTTCGGGTTCACAGATACGTCTCAGAGACGGTAAACAATGTACCTCTAAAGCCTGTGAAGTAATATTTCGGTTTTCATTTACATTTTGTATATGGTCATTATTTGTAAGAACTTATTTTTTTTTTATAAATAGCGGGCAAACGAGATCCGATGCGTCGTCGGATTTTAAAGAATTTGTTTATCCGGCCTTTGAATAACCGTTTTGATACCTCACCACACGCATCAGAAGTGAGATTCTTTGCAAGTGCTCGGTACTTTGTTAGCGCGATGCAGGATCTTTGTGGCGCCATCTAGTAAGAGAATGTGTAGACCGCCACAATGATGATGGGGATACTAACCAGTGTTCCTGGTGCCAGGCTCAAAGACAGCGTAGTGGTCGCCGTAATTCCTACCCGAGAGGAGTCCAGCGCCTCCGAGTAGACCGCACACAACGTTGGACACAATAGAGCCGTACAGGTTCGTCATTAACATCACGTCGAACTGGTGGGGCCTGCAAATAATCTTATACTAATATATAAAGCTGAAGAATTTGTTTGTTTACTTGTACGCGATGATCTCAGGGACTACTGGTCCTGTTTGAAAAATTATTTTAGTGTTGGATAGCCCATTTATCGAGGAAGCCATATATACTATCACGCAAAGACCAAGAGGAGCATAGCACCAATGAGGAAAGTTTCCAAATCGGGGTTTCTTTTTCCTTTTGTGAGCTTCCGCTGCGTGCGCCGCTTAAACGGTTAAAGTTTCGATAAAATACTGTATAACACAGTTGTTCCCCTTAAAAAGTTCTACAAAAAAGTCCGCGTCTAGTAAAATGCAAATGCAAAAAGCATATGTCTAGTATATAAGTCTATAAGTCAAGAGCAATAAAAGTTATTAAAGTCAAGGCGATACATTATTAATAATATTATATTATCTAACACTGTAAGTATCATTATTTTATTCAACATTTATTTTCTCTTCCTATAATATTATGTATTAGTTTCTTTTACAGTAGTGAAAAATATATTAATTTAATATATTTATTATGTATATATTTAGTACTTTGCGCACCGTTAAAACCGTATTTGTTACACAAAAAACCTCGACACTGATTGTTTGAAAATCCACCATACTTGATATACGCAAATTTAAGCAGTACAAAATTATATTTATATAGAGATGACGTCATAATTTTTTAAATCCGCGTTTCACCTTTCATGTTATTTATGTATATTTTTTTGTTTTTATACATGACGTTAGTGGTAACGTTCTGTACATTCTTTATTGACATACTCATCAGCTCATGATATTGTATGTGATATTATATTGAAGTTAAAAATACCTTTTTTTTTTGTTGTACGGATAAATAAATAACGGATCGCTAGACTTTGCAGTTTTATTCTTTGAAAATAAATACCAATTTCACTTCGAATATAAATGAAAATCTTACTTAACTTTTCAAAGCCTGTTTACTAAATATAATAAAATATTACTTACTTTGCAACAAGCTGCATGCAGCAATTGTCGATAATCATGTCATTGTGTTCAATCTCTGGATATTCGTCTCTGGCAATGCGTCTAGATGTTTCCAAGAACAATCCGTCCGACAGTTTCATGATATTGGCTTTGTGTACTGTTGTGACCTGAATTTGACAAATTAATATCATTTGTGTTAGTTTTTTGGTACGTCCGTCCGTCCATCAGTCAGTCAGTCAGTCAACTAACATAGTTCCATGAGTATTTTTTAAGTGAGTACCTTTATAGTTGCATATTTTTTTCGATTATGGAGTATTTGAACTCACTTTGAACCTACAGACACTGTCTCTGTGCTTAGAAAAAAATATGCTGTTAATGACGGAGAGACAGAGTATTCTATAAACTCTATAGGAAGAACTAACTAAGTAACGTTATAGTTCTATGAGTAATTTTTCGATTATGGAGTATTTGAACCCTAAGAAAACCCTAAAAACGAACAATTAAATCAAGATTTGAAATATTTTGAGTTCACTATTGTATTTATTGGTTATGAATGCGTGAATGAAAATGGAAGATTTATTTTAATCAAAACAAACTCTCTATTTCTATAAAGTTTATCTTAGCTCTCTTTTATCTAACAATATTAGTCTAAGATCCCGCTGCAAAATCACTACGTTCATTAAGTAGTGAGTCAAACAAACATTTTTACATACTTTTATGAATAGGAGAATACACTGATAACACCGCAGCCAGTCAAAAGTGGCCGCAAGTAATTTTAATTAAATTAATGTTAATTAATATTCAAAAAAAAATTTCGTTCACCTCTCTTTGAAATAAAATATCATCCACATCATAACAATGCATGTAAAGAATTCTAAAATCAATAGGTGCCGTTGCACACTCGGCCGCAACTACCTCGCAGCCAGGTGTAAGCAGGTAATATTTTGATATATTTATACGTTTATGACTTACACGGATGTTCTTTATATCAAATTAAAGCTAATTTTTTTTCTAATATTATGATATATTTCTGCCTGTGAAAAAATAGCCGCAAATTAGGAGTGCTATCTGTTAAAAACGCGAGATATCCGAGATAAAATGAGAGAGAGTTAGCGCGCAACGCCACTTGTTAGATGAGGATGGCGAATGCCAGCTGTGTGAGTATTTAAAGCCATTGCGCATGCGTCGATAGATAGGGTTCTCAACAGTGCAGCTGAGTTATTATTATATTATAACCATGTTTTGGAAATCGTTATACACAATGCTGTTGATATTATTTATTTATTAACATTGATCAATGAGTTAACATTTAAAAAAAATGAAGAAGTGTTTTTTGTGTAGTAAAACTAATAATATATTGGATTTTAATAATTCATCTTTTAAGAAGTGTTATTCAATGTTAATGTTTCGCCGCAAAAAAAAATATAAATATTTTGATATAATTTTAACCGTTGAATCTACTGATGATTTTGGATACCATAGGGAATGTGTGAAATTGGCATTCGCCATCCTCATCTAACAAGTGGCGTTGCGCGCTAACTGTCTCTCATTTTATCTCGGATATCTCGCGTTTTTAACAGATAGCACTCGCAATTTGCGGCTATTTTTTCACAGGCAGAAATATATCATAATATTAGAAAAAAAAATAGCTTTAATTTTATATAAAGAACATCCGTGTAAGTCATAAACGTATAAATATATCACAATATTACCTGCTTACACCTGGCTGCGAGGTAGTTGCGGCCGAGTGTGCAACGGCACCTATGGATTTTAGAATTCTTTACATGCATTGTTATGATGTGGATGATATTTTATTTCCAAGAGAGGTGAACGAAATTTTTTTTTGAACATTAATTAACATTAATTTAATTAAAATTACTTGCGGCCACTTTTGACTGGCTGCGGTGTTATCAGTGTATTCTCCTATTCATAAAAGTATGTAAAAATGTTTGTTTGACTCACTACTTAATGAACGTAGTGATTTTGCAGCGGGATCTCGTACTATATTGACAGAAAATATCAAAAAAAAAATATGTAACTCTGCTTATTTCCTATTGCAATAAAGTTAACAAACTTTATTGCAATAGGAAATAAGCAGTTTGACCCGTGCCGGGGTCTATATACACTTACCGACTAATAACGCAAATATTTTATAATGCAGATTGACAGTATTTTTCTTAAAATATAAATATTGCAATAAGATTAGAGGACATATAATATAATTTTAACGTATTACATTGTAGTTGCCGGGTATTGAAACCGGACCCACTTGAAATACCACAGCGCTAAAAACTGCGTCACAGAAATACATTTACCTTCTTCCTTCCATTCCTCTTAGCGAACTCAAAGGCGAACCGGCAAACTCGTTCAGAGTTAGTGGCGGTTACCACTTTCATGGACTCGATCACGCCATAAACAGATTCGTGCTCCAACATAGCGTACTCGCCTTCGGTGTTTTGTCTATAAACAGAAATTATTAATTTTCTAAAGGACGTAACGTGGTCACAAATTATCGGAAACAACTGAGCTAACTATTCTAAAATTCTTACCTCAAGGTGTGGTATTTTTTTGTTTGTATTATCATATTTTTCATTTTGAGGCGCTTATGAGGATATAAGTTTATTAAAAAAAACTGAATTTATATATTTTTCATCCGTCAAGTGTCAGTTCCTTTAACATTACGAAACGCCGAATAGGTGTTGTAAATTTAGTTGGCGCTAATCATCATCTAAGTTTTGGTGAAAGTGTTGCTCTCTACGCATCTCCCAAACCATTAGGCATCCGATATAAGCGTTAAACAGGCAATCGTGTTTTGCTATACCACCCAAAACCTACTGGACATAGAGATCTGGACGGTATAGGTCAGTTTGACGGCCGATTGGCGCAGTTTGCAGCGACCCTGCTTTCGGAGTCCCAGCCGTGCGTTCGATTCGCACTACTGGAAAATGTTTGTGTGATGAGCATGAATGTTTTTCAGTGTCTGGGTGTTTATATGTGTATTATTCATAAAAATATTCATCAGTCATCTTCGTACCCATAACACAAACTACGCTTACTTTGAGGCTAGGTGGCGATGTGTGTATTGTCGTAGTATATTTATTTATTTATTATTCATAGGTCATATCAATGAGGTAACCAGCCGAAGGAACACTTTGTACCAGAGAACCCATGGTTGCTTACCTGATAATAACAACATCGATGTCCTTATGCCTGGTAGTCACGCCGGGGAAGGATTTACAGTTCAACACGTACGCGTACATGTCCAGTTCGTTACGCAGTGCTACGTTGCGCGACGTTACGTACGCCGCTTCGCTTTTTGTTTCTATGTTACCCTGAAAGTGAAAAATATGTTAAGAATCTTTAAGTGGAACATTTTTAGGTCAAGATAGGGAATAATTTAATGCAGCAATAAAACTGGTGTTCCTTTAAAATTTAATTTTACTTCCTGTGATTATCATCATCACTGAAACCGATATTAGTTTACTGTTATACTCTTTGCTGTAAACTTTTTTTAAATATTGGATAGAAGCAGGCGTTACTTTGCGGAAATCCATGATATATTATGAAAAATATGCTTTGTTTGCCATGGTCTGCAATGAATAATTTACAATTATTAATTGTAAAGTCAACATTTTCTGAGGAGGCTCCGGTTTCGGAGCGAAACAATGCAATCAATAATTGTTCAAAACACAATTATTTATTGTAAAGCCAACATCTCCCGAGTATGCTCCGGTTTCGGAGCGAAGAGTGCGTAGAGGGTACATTGCCGAAGATCTGTTTGGTGTGGAGTATAAGGATTGAAGAGATTATAGATTCTCCTGCTTTTCGTCGAGTATAGCAAATTTAGCTTCATTTTTATAGTAAATCTTTTGGCTGACGGAAATTAATTTGACAGTAGGAATCGATATATAGTAATAATAAGCCTTAATTACTGATTTACAGATTTCTGACAATTTACAAAAAACTAGTTTTTGCACATAGATTCGGGTCCGAATCAGTGTGTCCTGCAGATTCATAGGCCTCATTCTAATCCTTTCCATTATTTTCTATCTTTTGCAGTTTTTAACCACAGCAATCCGGATACCTTTTTAATGTCATCAGACCATCTTTTCAGCTGCCTTCCTCTTTTTCTTTTAGTATTTTCTTTTAATATTAGTATTGCATTGTAGGGCCCATTACGTTAGGAATCACTAAAGATAGAAAAAAAAAATTCAAAAAAACATCAGGAAACTCAATATGAGAAATAAAAGCTTAGTACCCACATACTGCTGTTAGATTTATAATATTAAGTAGGGATACTACTGAATATAAATAAAATAAAATAAAATAAAAATAAATATCTCTTTGTATGAAAATATCATTAGAAGAATCTGATTAACCATATTGCAGGGAATATAGTAGTGTATCTAAGGACATTAGAGTCCCATGATGATGAAATGGCTGCCTCAAACTGTTAAGTGAAGTATTGGTAAACTCCCCCCTAAACAAAGTGGATAGACAACATCAAGTGTAGAATAACTTACAGATCATTAATAAATAAAACAAGCTTGGTTGGTTACAAAAGTTGGTCGGGATAACAAAAAGAATACCTTAATTCCAACACCATTCCTCTTGATAGTAGTAATAGCGTACTGCACATCCTCATCGTTGTCTACTGTGGGGTCGATATCCACAACCTCGAAATCTATCGGTGCTCCAATATACCTGAAAAATTTATAACTTATTATGAATATGTACTTTGTTTTTGATATTATTATCATCATCATCATAATCAACAGGCCCACAACTCGCCCGGGTAAGAACTCTCAGCTATGCCAGTTTCCTCACAAAGACTATATCTATATATATAAAAGAGAACGTGTGTGGGTATGTTCCGTATAGGCTCCGAAACGGCTGGACCGATTTCAATGAAACTTTCAGGGAATCTCCGGATTGACCAGGTGAGTAATCCTGTAAAGTTTGGTGACGAGCGGAGCACTCCTATTTTTGAACTGTCAAACTGTGAAATACAGCTTTTATTTACTATGATGATATTCTATTGTTGGGTGTACATGGGTGTAGATAATGATCTTCACCCGCTCAAGAGAATAGAAGAGAATGAATACGGAGAGAAGTAAATGATTTAATATATTATGAGACTTAAATGAAAAATATAATGATGTAAGTTTATTGTTTAAATAAAATAAAGCAAAATCTAGCCCGGCAAAGTGGGCTGGGTACGCTAGTATATTAAATATACAATACTTAACCCCCTCATTGAATTTATGTTGATGTTGAAAATACCCAGCTTATTTTGCTTTGAACTATGCTAGTAAAGGAGTTATGAAATGTACATATAGTAAATTCTGTGCAGCGTGTGACGGCAGATCAGAATAAAATGGTCACCATCCATCCTCTTTTAGCTCCCTTGCGGGTGTTTTTGAGTCAACTGTGGGAGTATAATGGAGAATGGACAGCATTATCTGTCATACTATTACCATCTACTTTAATCATCAGCGAAATTATGGGCAAACCCTTCCATTAGAGTCTGTAAGAGTCTGTAGTCCAAGCATGGACTGTTATAGGTTATTGATGATAGCTAATGCTGTGCGAATGAATCATTTCCAATAATTAAACATGAAAAAACCAGCATTCCTGATTTGATCATTAATATAATATTGTATACATAATTGTATATAATTCCTTTTTATATAAATTGACATGTTGGAACATATTGTCAAGCCCTCCACACTCATCCATGAGAATTATGGCAATATTTTTATAACTTTATGTTAATCCAATAAGTATGCTATGAAAACATATACTACTGGCATTTTGAAGAGTAGGCAAACCAATGAGTCTGAGATGATTACTTGCAAAGTTTTTAATTGATTTCCACATTCACTAGTGTAATTATTTATTTAATTATTCTTATTTTATCCTTAGTAACATTTCAACTAGTTCAATGTTTTTTTTTGTTTATTTCATTAATTCATTTATCCTGATGTATACTGGGAATTTTGACTTTGAATATTTCATCATAAACATCATATAATATAAATAAAACAACATTATCAACAGAGCGTTTTGCGTTCAAAATCGTGTACTATACATTGTTATTTATTTCACGTGATTTATCGTCATCCTTAGCTTTAATTAGATGCTGTATCAGATTACAGTACTAGTACTCGGTAATCATAAGAGCTAGATAGTAAAAAACTCACTTGATAATGTCCCTGACGTAACCCATAACTTCAGGGCCAATTCCTCCTCCAGGTAACATGGTGACGGCGTGACGACCTCCATACTGCGCCACAGGAATGATCTTCTGCTTGCGAATTACAGGAGTTTTATGTTGTAGGTCAAAATCCGAAAGCTGGGCAGGGGCGGCAGCTGAGCTATACGCCGCGCCTCTTAGCTCCGGTACGAGCCGAATTTTAGACAACAACCTTACTGCCATACTTTTAATATAAGAATATCCAGACGAAAATTCGCAAGTATTGGATAATCACAGGAAGTAAAATTAAATGACAGTTTAGTTACTGAATTTTCCACTAAAGATGGCGTGGTAAGGGCATATGTCACTGTTAAATACCAGCTGTAAGTCTGTGCTGCCATATAAATAAATATACCGTATTTAAACGGATTATATACGAAATGCTAGCTGACCCGGCAAGCGTAGTTATGCCATAAATGTATTCGTGACTATTATGGTTTTTAAATAAATGATAACTTATATATTGTAAATGTGTGTGGAGAAAAATTCACAAATAATCTAAATATCAGAAAAATAGAAAAAACCTCATATTCACTCAGCAATGCGGTTTGAAGTAAAGGTACTTCACGACTTTTTCTCATACCCTAGCAAATATTATACTTATTACAATGCTTTCAAAATAAAGTCATAAAATGGCTTTAAATACACGCCGACGACGACTACGGCTACGGCTCGTATATAACATATAGTTCTAACGAAAAATAAACGTTAAACTAAGCTTTGTCACCCTTGTGCCTACAATTTTACTATTCATTACAATTCGTCGATTTTGGTTTATGTATAGACCATAGGTATAATATATATATATAATAAGAGCTACTAATATATATATAGAGTTAATACGTTTTTTCAGAAGTTTCCACGAAGTTTTACAGCACTGAAAGGCAGAATGCTGGAAATGAGAGCAGAAGTGGTGGCAACACTATCCCTAAATCTTATAGAGACACTATCAAGATGGCACCACTAGTTCTTGCAATCCTTATTCATTGATTTCAAGGATTTTGTTAAAAATATGTTTCCAAGAATAAAGATTAATTTTATAATACAAATTCAATAACTATACAAGATAAATCATATCAAATAAAAATAAAAATATTTTTATTAAATGGTAACATTCTATGTTTTTTTCTTTTATGAAGTAGCGTGTGTTGCTGCTTTTTAGTTTTTCTTTGACGGAGTTTCGGCAATGGGAGCGGGCGTCCATTTTGCATCGCCATATTGAAATTGGTCGGACATCTTTGGACGCCATGTTTAGTCGGACATATTTTATAAACATTTTCGCGTAAATTTCAAATATTTTTGAGCACTTAATATAAAACTTTTTTTCACTGAAGTGTGTGCCATAGATTGCAGTGAAAATTGTCGGGAAAAAAATCGTGCCTACGCAATAATTCATATTTGACTCCAGGGGGCCGTGCAGCTTTTGTTACAATCTAAATAAAGGTAAACTATTTCCACCAAAAACAATCATACTTTTTGACACATTGTAACAAGTGTTTTCAAATTTCTATGTATTTACACTCAACGGTAGGTTCAAGGGGTGATAGAAATGAAGGTCATACAACGGAGGTTGGTCTTGTGAAAGATTGGCGTGGTCGTTTTATATAATTGTTGGAAAAAAACGTTCATACACCCGGCCGGCCTCGATGTCAACTAACCAACCAAACAAACTAACGAATATTCGTAATTTTATACTAGGTCTTACGGACTGTAAACAGTAGTAGACCGCATCGACGAACTTTGTAAATTTATTAAAGCATGTGGACTGATTCGTAAGTTGATATAAACACTTGCTTACAGCAAAACTTGTTCGGAATGTGTGACGCCCATTCGCGCTTATCGGCCTATAAAAACATACAGTAAGCTGTTTTCCGTTATTTGTGAAGCCGTAATCTAAAAATAACTACATTAAACTCATAATAGGGTTCATTAGTATTAAATAATGGGGAATGTGAACTGTGCAGGCTAATAAGTGTCAACTTCAGTTGCTGTAACTGTATAGTAACTGTAAACAAAAGGTGACAGTTTTTTTTTTTTTTAATAACAGAGGCATTGGCATTTTGACTTTGGTGTGTAATGCTAAATCTAATATTTGAGAATACATTTTCTTAGGCACTTATTATCATTATAAGTTAAAATTCGAATCCATGGGTTCTTATCAGTATTTTAACATTCCTGTATACTGGAACAGTGCTTCTCAACTATCATTTATGATATGGAGCATATTTGTTAATATTTTTAAATGGAACAATGAAACTGTACAAACTATATCTACAGTTTCATTGCTCCATTTAAGTATATTTACATATAGAAGATTGTTGGAAGGCAAATCTTATAGCGGGAATGTAATTTATTAAGCCATGTATTAGGTGTAAATAATAATCATCATAATCTCAGTAGAAGAACATCCACTAGGTGCTGGAGACAAGTATTTATTATCACATACCACAGTGTTGTTTTCCTGATATCCAGGGACTTCATCAGAAGTTGCTATCACTCTGCCTGGTAGAAAAACTAATAATAGCCGTGTTATACGTTGGGTAGATTGATAATGATATATAAAGAAAGATTATTTTATACAGTAATGTAATAGTCAACATTGTTTGTATATGTGTGGTTGGAGAGATTAATATTCATCAAATAAACACTAAGAATTACCAATCTGATCATAATTGATTATATACCTACTATATTAATTATGTACATTTACATAATTAATCATTACTACTTTTTTTTTATCTATCGTCTTTTCATCTCCAGATAAGCTCGGCCCTTCAGTTAAATCAAGATGATGAATCAGGAGATAATGTGTGAGGTGGAGATAGGCTCGCATGGTGGTATGGCAGAAATAGATGGAGACGACCAAGTTGGTGTTAAGGTAACTGATTATTGAGCACTGCACTGCAAAGATGTTGCATTTCAAAGGCAAAGTCGAGAGTTTTTACCTATAAGTAAGCACTTTAGTGGCATATACATATGTTTTCATCACAGTAAGATGATGATTGTTATTTAAAATTGTTAACTTAAAATTTGTTAACTAAAGCTACAAATGTTAAAAACGTGTCCTGGTTTACAAACCCACAATAAACTAAGCTGTCCTACACTATGTTTCCTGAACTACAATAGTAATTCTTGTATTTCTCTAAAGAAAGCTTTCAAGGCAAGTTTCTTCAAAACAAGGTTTTCTGCCCCCTCACAAACACTATTATCAAATAGTACAAAATTATATAAATACATTATTGATCATTTATATTTATTGATCATCTTTTGTGAATCACATGTTATAATCATCCAAGGCCAATCATCATTATACTAGATGTGCCCTTCGGCGTCGCCCGCGTAATTTTGGGAGACTGTAGCAGAATGCTGCCTCCCAAAATTACGCGGGCGACTAATTAATTTGATGGGCGACAGATTAAGCCTTGGATGATTATAACATGTGATTCACAAAAGATGATCAATAAATTTTGAGATTTTTCACAAACATTGTTTTATCTTACGTATTTTTTTTTAAAGAAATATACTATGTTATTTCTAATACCTCTAAGAATATGTATAAAAAGTTTCATCAAGATTAGTTCAGTAGTTTTTGCATGAAAGCGTAACAAACAAACTTACATTCAATTTTATTATAGTCTGAATATAGGGATTATTAGTCTGAAATCTATTTACACAAACTATAAATTAAACAGAGGGTGGACATATAACATCACCGTAATGTGAAAAATTTTGTATCATTTCTTTTAAGTAGATTGTTTCCATTTCAAGTATTTTTCTCTCTTTTGTTCATTCTAATTTGTATGATTTAGTTCCCTATATATTTAATTAGCGTGATAGGTTAAGACCGTCTTAATAACAACCAGACAAAAAAATAAGAAGTACAGTACTATCTAATAATAAGTTAAATAAAATAACAAATATTAACAATAATAATTCTGTTGTACATGAAACTCTAAACCAAATTATCAGGTATAATACTGCTATCCTATTCCACAGGAAATATTGTGAAAAAGACAGCACTATGTTAACACCTGTCAAGTGACAATTAAGTTGCGTTTAGAGATTTATGTACAACAGAATTGGTACCAATATTGCTAGGTAAAGCGTAATTAATATATAAATCTTTTGTTACAGTATGAGGAAATAGAGACAGTACAGTATGAAGAGTACATAACAGATGATCAGTATGAAGAAGTTGAGGAGCAAGTCATTGGTATGCAGCATTTAGAAGAAGGTAATAACAGTTTATTTCTTTAAACAATTCAGGTGCAATGAGTAGATTGCCATAAAACCTAATTTCAAGATTGTAGGTCTACCAAATTCCCCCGTAGGATTTGATGAAAAATCAGTGAGTATGTATTTATGTATGTATATGTTTTATGACTCTTTTGTTTTTGTTATTGTTTTTGTATAGTTTTACTTATATTAAGTGGCCTTACAAATAAATGTGCATTGAATGAGAATAGTTATGCAGCTTTTTCCCAATGAATTAGGTTTATTAAGGAATGACCATAAGATACTATATTTATATATATATACTATATAGCTTGAGCATAACTATTTCAACGCTACTTTGTCTCAAGCTTTGATAATATTGCAGCTCATACCATCGCCAGATCACAATCAAACAGATATAGCCTATAACCCTCTTTATTTAAGGGGCTATATACCAATAAGCTTATGATATACTAATAATATGTTCAACATAGTGATATATATGTAGATGTAGCTTTCTTCATAACTAACTCAAAGTTAGGTTTATTTGTATATAAATTATTAAGAAAGTGTTTTAATGATGATATCAAAGTTGGAGACCCAAGTACCAATTGCTTGGTGGTTCTTTTTTTTTTTTGCTGAATATTTATGTTATATTAAACTTTATATGTACGCGAGATCTCTCTCGGTCGGATTGAATTAAATGGTATTAACGAATTTATGTTCATGACAAAGTGGTAGCGATTTAGGGTTCCGGTACGATACAATGTAGGAAACAATCCGGGACATAGCAGTTATATTAAACTTGGTATGGGTACCATCTTAAACTGCATTATGAGATTGCAGTCAAAAATGGAAATTATTTTTTTAATTCAATTCTGTTAATTTTTGATAAAGCTCTTTAAATTATGAGCGATGGCTCATGCTATTCGGAATATCGTCTAGAAAAAATTATTGTAAAGTAGCACATAAAAAATTGCAATTATTATTAACGAATTAAGATGAATAAAATAACACTTTGTTTTTTTTAGTAACTTTGAGGAATATGGAATTTTGAATTTCGAAAAAGATCCTGAAAATTGGGAGGAAAATATCCTCTCATACAATACTACGTAACGAAACTCTCACTCTGTTATTTATAATTTTAACTAAACGCTGATAATTATTTTTTAAGATTGAAAAATTATTTCCAGAGATTAATAAAACTTTTAATAAACTTTTATGCGATCTGTTACTTTTATCCGACCGAGTAAGATCTTATATATGTGTGTAGTAATTTAATAATGCCCTCACTACCTATTTAAAACGTGCAATCCGTCGGCGGTGCTGACAGACTTTCACATTTCAGTGGGAAGCGAAGAGGTCATTTTGCCGGGTATGCCGGGGGATGAGGTCTTACACCAGGAAAACCTACCCTTCGACCCCGTCTACCACACCCCACCTTCAACAAGCAGGTAGGAAACTGTAAAAAGAAATGGTAATACAATAAAATTAATTTTCCATCACCATAATTATCATCATATCAAACACATTACAGTCGTACTACATGGCACGGGTCTCATAGAAATAAATCGGGGGATTACCTCTTATTACAATCATCATCGTGCCATGGCCGCGGCCTACGCAATATAGCAACGTTGCTGGCATTCAGGGTATCCGCCCACACTGGTGCTCCGTACAGAGGAACCGCTGACCCTATCTTGCTATACCATTTGTTTCTATATTCTGAGCGCGCTATTACATAATGAATGTTTTACTTTTAAATCGTATTTGTTCCAGAAGAGGTCGCGGCAGACCCCGAATGAATATAGGTCATACGAACAACATACAACATCTTATGCCTATAGGTAAGTGTGAAAAGAAGTATCTTTATTAATTTCACACTGCCAAGCGATAGTTCAAATGTATGGATAACAAATATTGTGTGTCTAGAAATACCTAATTTTTGTCGACAAGTACTTAAAACGCACGCTAGAACATAACGGTCCAGCAATTTGTTTTATTGGAGTGTTAGATATAGCTGGCGTTTTTTACGTTAATGAAGCCATTTACTGGCAGTCTGAAATAAAACCTGTTACTGGTAAAGCAGCTATAAAGCGAGCGAACTGGCAAGCGGATTTCCCGAAGTTGAGTGAACACCGCCTCCCATGAACGTCAAAAACCAATGAGTTGTCGGCCTTTGAGACATTTGTATAGCATCTTTTAATAATCCCATATATAAAATTTGTGGAAACATTACGGATGGAAGTCGGTTCCGAAATTTGCATGCGCGTGGAAAGCCATGGTGTTTTTTCTTATTAGAGATAGTTCGATTACAGAACCGTGAAAGCGGCTTGAACAACCTACACTCGCAGTCCGATTCAAACTTTGATTCGGACCAAGTTTGAATCGGACTGTACATATATGCTTAATATATTTTCAGGCGAAGTACCCATGGGGCTAATGGAAGGGAACACAGGCCGCGCTGCTCGCAGATGGGAACAGAAGCAAGTCCAGATCAAGACCATGGAGGGAGAGTTCTCTGTAACTATGTGGGCCACAGGGGAAGACGATGGTGAGGTTTATTAATTTAATTAGGTAACCTACACCGCGATTTCTATATATAATCTCTATCTCTATAACTATCTCTCTGTATTTTCCTAGCACAGAACTCTCCCTCCATGTCCATGGTTCAAATCAAGAACCTGGCGGGAGAACTTTCTATTACTATGTGCGGGCCACAGGAGAAGACAATGGAAAAGTTTTCAATATTAGGTTAGGTTACTAGGTTACTGCCTACTATGGTTTGTGTATTGAACTAAGTGTTGGTGTGTCCCACGTTAAACAAAAATAGGACTAAGATATATCCTATAATTAAGGCTGATTACCTTTATGTTATAAGACCTAAGGACCTATAAAATTCCTCAATAAACCAGCTATCGAACACATTTTTTTATGAGATTAGCGTTAATAAGTTAGTCACCGTCAGAGAGTAAAAAATGGGTGCCATATGATGGCTCTACTTATACTGCGCTCTGGTATACTCTATGAGTTTACACACACTGCAGTTTTTCTGAACTGTTTACGTTGTACCATAAATAGTAAAAAAAAACTGATAAGTTCTTCAGATTAGTGTTTTAACAGTAACATTATTATATTAAGATAGCTATAAATAGGTAGTGTTCTTTAATACATCTAGGCTGTCTAACACAAAAACAACACACAAATTTATTGAATTCAGTTAATCCCTGATTAACATGTTCGAACATTATATGTTATAGAGAATGAATGAATCACCTTTCGGCATGAAACGGGATCTGGTAATAAAAAAGGAAATCTAAGCTTAACTAGTCTATTATTTGTTCCAAAGTCCCAAACAAATCTTGTAATGACTTGCACTGAGCAAGTTTGTTGACTTAATTTCCTCTCGACTTAACTTGCAAGTTTTGTTCTAAAGGAGCAATAATAATTTGGTGCTGATAACAATTTGAAAATGTCCAAAGTCAAATACGGACCATATACCATTGCTATCACCCCTTTTCTCACATGACAGCTAAAAAAAAACCTACCATACTGTTACAATTAACGAACATGTAAAAAAAATATATATATTAAGATGGCTGAGTGGTGCAGTGAGCAGGGACTCTGCTTTCTGAGTCCAATCCTGTGAGTTCGATTCCCATAACTGGAAAGTGATTGTGTGATGAACATGAATGTTTTTCAGTGTTGGGGTGTTTAAATGTATATTATAAGTATTTTAGTATATTATTTATACAAATATTCATCAGTCACTTTAGTACCTATAACACAAGCTACGCTTACTTTGAACGATGTGGCAATGTGTGTATTGTGTAATATAAATATTTATTTATAAGAAATTAAAATTGAATTTCAGATGATGGATCAAATCCAGAACCAGATCCTGACTATACAGAGTATATGACGGGAAAGAAAAATATTATAGGAAATGAAGCCATGCCAGGTAAAGATCACATCAAACCTTTATTCAAAGTAGTGTATGCATAGTTCTTCTCATCAGATAGAATCTTTGTGTGGCGCAGTGGGCAGCGACCCTGCTTTCTGATTTCAAGGAAAATGATTGTGTGATGAACAACGAATGTTTTTCAGTATCTAGTTGTTTATTTTTTTTGTATATTATAAGTATTTATGTGTATTATATTCATAAAAAATATTCTATCTTAGTACTCATAACACAAGCTACGCTTACTTTGGGGCTAGATGGCGATGTGTGTATTGTCGTAGTATATTGATTTATTATTTATTTATTTATTTAACAATCTCTTGTCTGGAATCTCACCTGGTAGTAAGGTATAATGCAGTCTAAGCTGGTAACAGGCTAACATGAGTTTTCCACAACAGTTCCAAAGTTGTGTGGAACTAATCACCACCTCTGGTGGTAAAGTTGTGTGACACTAATCACCACCTGGACAGCATGGTGAACTACAGTCTAAACCCTTCTCATTATGGGATCGGACAAATATCCTGTATGGGGCTTGATAGTAGGTTCATTAAGATGATGACGATTATTAATAATTAATTTAAAGGAAGCATAATGCTATAACCGATTTATATATTTTTATTCTTATTTTATAGAGATTTTAATAAAAAAACAACAGACAGACAGGTCTATTTTATCTTGGCATGCATAAATAATTATGGAAATGGCGTTATACATTTTAACCAGATATTCACATGTAGGTAGAAGACTTAAGAGTTTTATTCTGCAAGAAACAGAAGACGTTACAAGTAACTGCTAGTTAATAATATTATAAAGCTTATTATGTTCCAGGTTTGGACTTATCGGACCCAAAGCAGTTAGCAGAGTTTGCTCGTCCTGGACACAAGATCAGACTAAAGAAACCTTCCCCGGAATCCTCTGACAGAACAATAGGTAATATTTATTTTATTAAAATACTAAAAAAATCATTAGCATTTTAATGTCCCACTACTGAGTATAGATAGATAGCCTTATCCAGCTTTTAAGTCACAGTTCTATTCATTTTTTTTTACTTATGGTTTTGTTGAAAATGTTGCTTTCTGATCAGTGTATTAAATTTAAATGTACAACAGCACAAGAGTGGCATGCTTGCAAACATACTCATTTTCTGTTAACAATGCTATCATGCCTAAGTAGACGTTATTCTACTCGTTCTTCGTTTGCAGAGCTGCCTTTAGAAGTGTAGACAAATTTGAACTATAAAACAAGGCTGATAAGTTCCTTTTTACTCTGTTGTTATAGTGTTTTGATACTCTACGATTGTATAAATCTTATAACAAAAGTACACTACACAATTTGCACTATTTTAGCAATTTCTCTTATAACGCCTTTATTTTGTTGTTCTTTGCAGCATGTCCCCACAAAGGTTGTACGAAAATGTTTCGAGACAACTCGGCGATGAGGAAACACCTTCACACACATGGGCCAAGAGTGCATGTGTGTGCTGAATGTGGTGAGTTTTATAGTCCCGTACCGTACATAGATAAACGACGGCCCGCGAACTAGAATCCGTAGATTTTGACTGGGCTGGATAGTAGCCATCAACAGATGGATGGATTTTTTTTTGCAATACCTTAGTATGGCAAAAAAAAATCCCTTGTCCATGCAAATAAAAATCAACGCACAAAGATAATGTATACGTATACGCCAACATAATGTTTAAGTTGTTTAGGTATACTTTTTTTTTTTATTAACTTTTGGTGGTACAAAAAAAAAAATATTAAGGGCGTCGACATTAAACTCACATACGTAATAAAAGCATACAAAATATTTTTTTGACTTTCAGGCAAGGCATTTGTAGAAAGTTCTAAGTTAAAACGACATCAGTTAGTCCACACAGGGGAGAAACCATTCCAGTGCACATTTGAAGGTTGCGGAAAGAGGTTTTCATTAGACTTCAACCTCAGGTAAGCTCTTACAACATGATGAGATAATTAAATTGGAGAAATATATATTTATTTTGATGCAAAAGAAGAAATTTTGTCTAAATTAGGATGGTTACTACTAGCGACGCCACACTCCTAACCTTAGATCAGACGAGGGCCAATATAGAAATTATTAATGATGGGTTAGAGCCAAATTTGCCTTAAATGTTTTTTTATAGCAATAATTGATAAACCACACTCATGATAAGATGGTAGTGATGCCCACGTGATGATAAGAGGAAAATTATTGCTTATAAACAGAGCAAAACTTCGCAGGCCATGCAAGCAACACATCCTATAAGGGGCCGCCATGTTTTCATCCACCTGAGGCTTAGGTTAAGCCATATATGCCTATATTTACATCCGCTACCACACCCTTTAGACCGGAAAACATCCGAGCCGAGCTCTGAAAGCTCCACTATATATTTAATAAATATATAGTGGAGTGAAATAACCTATCTAGACTACTCAGCTGTTAATACTGTTTCAGAACGCACGTTAGAATCCACACGGGCGACAGGCCTTACGTGTGTCCGTTCGACGGCTGCAACAAGAAGTTCGCACAAAGCACCAACCTCAAGTCGCACATACTCACACACGCCAAGGCGAAGTTAGTATATTTACATGAATGATAGAAAACAGCTATAAAACAATACTACGTCAGCTAAATTTGTTGACTTCTTCTTAAACCAGTTTAGTTTGAACCTGAATTATTGGTTTTTATAGCATTATCACAACTACAACTTTTGTATTAAGGCTCTCATATAAATTTTCTTGCCCTTATCCCACATTGTCATATTATGTAATGTGAACTTGAAGTTAGACGGTTTTTCCATATTTTTTTATCTGATTGGTTCTAATAAAACTTTTTCAAAAATGGCGTTAAGAACTTCGTATCGAACTAAGTTTATCACTTACAATCTTTGATATTGTGAAGATCATTTTCATCCATGAGTAATATAATTATTTCATGACGGATTCAATGATTTACATAGAAGGTATAAAGGTAACAAACAGATAGATAAAAATTCTTATGTAAATACACTAGTAAATTTCTTTTTTGTTAATTGATACACTCTTTAAAGTACACAAAAAAATTATATAATTATATTTACAGGTCAAGAAACTCCCTATCGCGCAATGTTGGTACAAATTACGAGTCAGCAAGAACTACACCACAATTCGTCCAGTTGGAAGTGTCTCCAGACGATTCCAACCCTCAACTAATCTTCTACACCCACGAGTGAAACGAACTTGCGTGCACGCGCATATACATCCGTGGATGAACATTAGTGATATGTGAATAATGGTGATAGTGACAAAAGTTAAATATTTAGTGACAAAATGTGTGAAAATGACACTTGATTGTAATTTGAAGAGAAAGTTGCTAACACTACTTGGCCACAAAATATAAAAACTGTTATTTTGTCAGCTGTTAGTGCCTGGCATCATTATATTTTCCTGTGGCGTGCATGATTGTGACTTGCAGACAAATTGCAGTAGCCTTAGTATAAGATGTGCTCTCATAAGGATTCGTTTTCGCAAATCAAACTGTATCGTCCAAGTTAAATGGGCCTAGCGTCACTCGTTTTAGAGTCAGAAATTATATAGATTTTTATATTCAAAACGTTCTGCCAAAGTCCTATGTAAAGAACCGTAGGCAAATTTGAGCTTTAATACAATATAAATAAGATCCATTTTACTCGGATGTACAAGTATTTTGATTCTCAAGCAAATCTTGCAGAATTAAGCCTGGAATACTCATGCGACTCGAAATGCTCTCAGAGTGCATACATACATCATTATTGCTCATGAAAGCACGGGCCTCTGAAGCATAGCATAAGCTTACTTGAGCAAAACTTTTTTCTAGCATTTAGCTTTGAGATAGATGCGACGGCCGATTGGCGCTGTGAGCAGCGAGTCTGAGTCCAAGACTGGGTTCGATTCTCACAGCTGGAAATGTTTATGTGATGAACATGAATATTATCCAGTGTAGGTGTTTATCTGTATTCATTTATATTATTCATTAAAATATTTATCAGTCATCTTAGTCACCATAACACAAGCCATGATTACTTTGGGGCAAAATGGTGATGAGTGTACTGTCATAGTATATTTATTTATAGTCTTCCCGTTGTCTGTCTTTATATGGTTAGATCTTTATAACTATGTAACACCTTTTGATGTGGCTTTTTTTAACCTACATTGCACACGTGCGAAGCCTGGGCGGGTCGCTAGTGCATAATAAATGGATCTATTTTTGTTTTAACACTTTGTAATGTTAAGATATCTATCAAATGCAAGCTTGCATAATTCACGTTCAGACAAGCTTCTGACCTAACGCCACATGCAAGCTAGCACAAAAAATAGACTGAAAATAGCCGGCTTATGCACTAGCATGCTCTTTTTGTATGCCACTAAATAGCATTTGGTCCAAACTTGCATGCTCATGTGCTACTACATAGCATGTGTATTCTAGGCTTAAGAATCAAAGGAGGTTTAAGCAGATTCTATTCCAAACTCAAATAAATGCATATTCTTTATCAGGGTTAAACGGTTTGTTAAGGAGACTACACATCAAAGCTTTTTTAATTGTTATATATATATATAATTGAAACAGGGATTAGACTGTCACAGGCTTTGTTATGTAGCTTCCTTAAGAGAAATAATATGTGTAAATATATATGTAATTATAAGAATTTGGAATCTTCGAGTTATGACAATGTAGCGATTTGCTAGCTAAGTAGAGCTCAGTGTGCTTGCTTTGCTTTAATCTCGCTTACAAATCGCTAATGTGATAATGGCTACTTCACGTTTTGACTATGGCTCCTTGACTTGTTATAGTCGTAAAAATGTAATAGGCCCATTTTGACATTTGTGCAAGACCATAGAATGTAACTGGGAACGAAACTGATAGAAACAATAAAATAAAAATCAATTACATACAGTGTTTTAAAAAATACGTAAATTTTTTTAGGACGTTATATAATATGAAAGAATACATCGCGAGTATTCTTTTTGCGCTTACTTTATAGTAGCATGCAATTTATAATTGTTGCGAAACGTTCCGAAAACAGTTACGTTCTGTCTTTTTTATTTTTATACTAGAGCTGTAACCATTTTTTTACTGAATATCGAAAATAAATTTTGTGTAGTAATCTTTACTGCAAAGAATGAGCTTGGTTCTCAGAATGGGTTCTAAATAAAGAGTCTGAGTTGATGTATCTGACCAAACGGCACATGACTGAAGCGTCCCCGCGCGCACGCAGTTTTTCGTTCCTCATCTTTTAAAGTTAACTGTGCGCTCGTGTGTGTAAGTTTGAAATATATTGTTTACTATTGCGTTAACTATGGCTCTTCTATTTTGGACATTAATTTAAACATAGTAATTTGACTCGATTTTTTGTGTTGGTTGTTATGTAGTACTAACTCTGTTTCAACATGTTGAAAAGTGGATGTATAATCAACAGCCAGTCACGCGTATTGGTTGTGAAGTTAAACGAATACTTTGAACGAACGAACACTTTACAATACATAATATGAATCAAGTACTGATACAAACTTGAATTGATTTATCGTGAGTATCGAGTCCCGAGTCTTATGGTTCCATAACTAGTTACGTCGCGATGACAAATGTCAAAACGGGCCTATTACTTTTTTATGACTATAATGGCAGAAACACCCGCACGAAACATCACGTGTTTAGTAAAATTTTATTTTTTTGTGTGTCACTTGTTAATAGTGTCGTATTGAACAATGTCCATACTTTTGATAAGGTTGTGATGTATGTGTTTCTATCATTACAGAGAGACATGATCATGTTGAGAGCCTCTCAGTTGTACACAGATCCTAAATAAATCTGACATATTATATAAAAGTATTGCAAACTATTGGAACAGGATACAATGAGAAACATTTTTAAGAACTGTCAATTGGTTTAGGATTTGCAAAATAACTGAATCCCCAATCTGATAATGTGTAGGAACCTTTAGGTGCAAATCAAAAAGGAAATCTGGTAATTTGTTGCAATGTCTTTTGAGAGTGTCAAGTGAGAAGTTACTTGTATGTGATGAAAAAGTAAGTTATGTATGTACAGATGTTTTATATCAGTCTTGATATGTAGATAGTGTTAGCTAGAAACTTAATTCTTACGAAAAATTTTCATTTTACAATTTAATCCTTCTTTATGAGCTAAAAGTTCATTGGTGGACATGATTGATTGATAAAATTCACTACATTAATAACCTTATCAGGCAATTTGACCAAAGCAAGGTGTTAAGTTTTTTTTTTTATTTACTTTCAATTCTTCATAAATAAGAAATACTATATTATCATCATCATAAATTTTATGTAAATCAGTAGTCAAGGCCTGAAGATAATGTTAAAGGTGCATTATGAATTTTTCCATTCGAATTTTAAATTATGCGTACGCATTAATATATTTTTATTATAGACGAAAACGTCACCGTCCTCCAGGAAGAGAAGAAGTATTTTGGAAATTATATATTTTAGAAGTTTTGAGGCATCCTTATTCTTAGTAATTTTGTCCCTTGTCTCAGTTATTGAAAATCTTTTGTGATAAATGATTTAGAATTATAATTTCTTACATCATCATCATTATTATGTCAACCGATAGACTTCCACTGCTAGACATAGGTCTTTTTAGGGAGTTCCAAATTTCACAGTTCTCACTGCGACGCGCTTGATGTCGTCTGTCCACCTCATTGGGGGTCGACCAACGCTACGCTCACCAGTGCGGTGCATCCCAGCACCTTGGGACCCCAATTTCTATACATCCTTCGAGTTATGTGCCCCGCCCATTGCCACTTTACCTTCACAACTCGTTGAGCCATGTCGGTAACTGAGCCATATTCTGAGCTATATATCTCCTCATTTCTGATTCACCACGTAGATATACTCCGAGAATAGCTTTCATTGCGATATGAGCCTTCTTCTGAGGCCCATTGTTAGTGATCATGTTTTCAAACCAAAGGTATTGTGGTCATCATGGACAACACGCACTGTTGGAAGACTGGTCTTCAGCCACTGAGGGATTTTGCTTTATTTTTCTTACAAGCATATTAAAAAATAGGCAAGTTTTTTATCAATGTAAAGTGTTTTATAAAAATACAAAGGTGTACATTATAGGTCTAATGAGTTTTCATTTAATTAGAATTTTTTAAAGAGCACAAAATAACTAAGAAACAACATTTCTAAATAGTGTTATAGTATGTGTAGTAGTTTTTTTATGTAATAAAATGTTATCAATAAGTTTCTTATAATAATATAATTAAATTGTATTGTTTTCCCTTGACATGCACTGTTCTATGCACTTCATATAAACGAAGTGGCCGTAAAGTAATTAAAGACCACAAGAATGTATAAAGGCTGTGCAAAATCTGTGATAGTTGTCTTGTATGATCAATATTAATGTAGTGATTTTATCAATTTATAACACACTAATGTTTGCCAAACTAACTATTAACATGGTAGTGGATACTATGAAAATTAATTTTCGATAGACGCATAATAAATTTACGAATAAAAATACGCTTTTTTATATTATAATGAAAATAAAAATAAAAAATATTATTTGAGAGTATTTCTTGATAGTTGAATTTTTCTGTAATTTGATTTTTATTTTTGGGATCCCTTTGTGTTAACGTGCAAAATGCAAGTTTTAAAATTAATGGATTGTCGAATTAAAATTACTCTTGCATAGTATTTTTTGTTTTAATTGTTGCAATCGTACATGTCAATATAAAATCCATTAAATTAATGCAATCTATATTGCCATGTTGGGTTCTTATCAACAAATCAATGTACATTATGTATAGATATGCCAAAAAACAGATGTCTGTAATATAGAGTAAACTATAGATAAATATTTTTTAAATTGAAGTGAGCAATGTTTTGTATAAGAAAGGTTTATGATAATGATTTCCAACTGAATTAGCATTTTTGCTTGTTGTTATTATTATTTACTTATAGTTCATCAAGTTCCTAATGATTGTAAAAACAATAATTAGAAAACCTAGCCTTTTATGTCTAGCGCAAATGAAATACAAAAATCAATCACTAGCACAGCACTTCTTTAACGCAAATTCGAAAATAGACGCAGGATTTTTTTACAAACAAAAGTTAAAACTGCATCTTAATGATGGTGCGGGGGAGAGAATGTGATGAACTATAGTATGAATTTATATATACAAAATACAGTGATACCCCAAATGCTGCTTGGGTCTAAATATTACGAAACTTGAGTATATTGTTTACCTGAAACTACTAATTTAGACTACATAATATTCCAGTAGTATAAAAGCAAACTATAGACTGCACTGGGTTGGGCATTTAGTCACTCAGTCATGTTAGATTAAAAGTAGACCGCCTATCTAGTAACTGGTGCCGATTCTGGTTTATTTGCTAAATTGGCAGATATAAAAATAGGGCTATTGATTTAAATACAAATAATAAAGTGAAAAGAAAAGCATTATTATTAGACCTGTCACCATAGGTCATTAATGCAATTAAAACAACGTTAATATTATTCCGATAGCACTAAACCTTGTACTGAAAAGCTATTATAAACTAAATCAATGGTTAGTTAAATTTTTCGATAATATGTCTTTGTCTCAACCGATGGACGAACTCTACTGGCCATAGGTTTCTTGTAGGGATTTCGACAATACATGGATGGCCTTTAGAATCTTGCGTCCAGCGGCTCCATAAAGCGAAGGACACAAAACCGAGTCTAACCTTTTACCTTAGCGGCGTTTATGTTTGTGTCTTGCATGCGGCGACCAATCAAAAGGCTGGCTAAAAAGCGCGCTCTTCGTGATTGTTCGCGCGTTGGACTCAAAATGGAAAGCAGGCCGGACACGAGAGTTTGACCTCGCCTTAAGACTGAACTCAGCTCATCTGTGACTTAAATTTACGCAATTTGGGATATTAATGTAAGGTGAATATGCTAGTTTATCTAGAGTTCTTGCACAAGAATATTTGCAAATATGGATGATGGATTAGAGTTGAAATGCATCCAAAAAACTTCATAGTCAGCGTTTCGTTTTAATATAATTATTACACCTATTTTATTGTATTAAAATAGGTGATTTCGTTGAATGTATGTTTGTTTCTTTGTAAACAATATAAAATTACTTCTTTTTCACTTTGATAGCATATTCTTGATAAAAGTTCTAAATGAACTGCAAAGTTTTAACCTTCTACGGGACCTCTTAGCATTTATCTAAATTCCTTCGGCTGTATGGTATCAATATCTTATTGATTGTAAATATTTTTGTGCAAGGTGCATACATAGTATGAGAATAGTCAGAATATCTAGCCGGTATGTTAAGGAGTGCAAGTAGTTATTTTTTACTTTTAAGTGTTTTGATGTCTTTCGTTGTACTGAGTTTATAATGACTGATGTAAATATGGTATAATTTCATGTCGAGAATTATTGCTATATTTGGAAATGTATTAAGTATTTTATATTTTCAACTTTAAATAAACAATGTCGAATTTTATAGATTAATTTCATTTATAGCAATATTTCTTAATAACAAAACAATCTGAGAAACGAAAATAAACTAAACATTTCTATGTTAAGGAGTTTTATTTATTTCCCACGATAGAACGAACTACGAAGACTGATATTATTTTATGTTTGGAGAATGTTTGTTTGCAAATAAGAAATACATGTAGGACACGAAACCTATTGCCTAGAAGCATTTTCAGGAGTGCTTGTTCGATTTTGACCAAGACCAAGTGATAGCGCGGGCAGATAACGCGATTCAGTGGGTCCAGGTTGTGTACTGCTAGTACGGTTATAGCCAAAAAAAATTGGTTGCCTGTAAAGTCGGTATACGGGCGAAAGTTTTACGTGACAACGACTTTGAGTGGTAAAATAATTTAAATGTGAATATTCATTCGTATAGTAGGAAGAAGGATGAAATAATAGTAACAATTTAAAACATTTATTTATACAAAGAATTATATTTAAAACATTAATTTATACAAAGAATCTCGCACTGAATTTCATATTAACAAAATTTTATTTTTACCTTTACACATACATACGTATTTATATACAAATATACATACAATAACTTGCAATACATTTGCGTACAATGAAACAGCGTTTACTACAAAGGGACGCGTGCCTTTCACTTTTTATGTCTGTCTCTCTCGCTCTTAGGCGGGCTAACCATGCCCGAGTGGAAGGGACGCGTGCCTCTCCCTCGCTCTCATTGTGAGCGCAAAACGTGAGCGGAGCGTAACGCAGTTTCTTGAAGTGTCACCCGGCAAACCAATTTATAAGACGTCACGTCAAAAAAACATCTATAGTTTACTACAGTTAATTGGAGATAAATTGCTCTATTTTTTTTTATGAACGGTAAATTAACTTTGATTTAAATTTTCTCACTACTATACATATTACATAAATCCTACACTCGTGTATCCTATCCTATGGCAATTAGACACCTGACATTGACAGATGACAACTAAACTAATATGACGTGTAATTGTCAATAAGCTGTACTCGTCGGCACCTCATAATTTCCTAATAATATCAAAAAAGAAGCTCACAATGAGCTCTTTCAAGCGCGAAAAGAAGGAAGAAGAAGATGGTGGTGGGAGCCCGTACCAGAGTTTGGATAAAACAATCGTGTTGCAGGAAGCGAGACATTTCAACGAAACCCCTGTGAATCCACGGAAATGTTCTCATATATTGTCGAAAATCCTATTTTTGCTGAATCAAGGGGAGAAATTGTCTACCCAAGAGGCTACAGATGTATTTTTTGCGACAACAAAGCTGTTTCAATCAAAGGATGTGATGTTACGTCGTATGGTATATTTATGTATTAAGGAGCTGAGTAAGCTAGCTCAAGATGTGATAATAGTGACATCTTCTTTAACTAAGGACATGACTGGCAAGGAGGATTTGTACCGGGCGGCTGCTATACGAGCTCTGTGCAGCATAACCGATAGCACGATGCTGCAAGCTATTGAAAGGTACATGAAACAAGCGATAGTCGATAAGAACCCTGCAGTGAGGTCTGCCGCGTTGGTGTCGGCGTTACATTTGTCGTCTACTGTTCCTGATTTGGTGCGACGCTGGGCGAATGAAGCTCAGGTTAGAAAATTTATGTTATACTTATATTCTAGTGACTTAATGTAGAGTAAACAAGTCTGTAACAAGTCAATTGATAACCAAACTGGTAACCAACTTTGAAGATCTCAATTTAGCTTTCCCTTTTCGCACTTTATGATTTTTTTATTTTTTGTTTTACTGTTTATTTGTACACCATAACAAATTAATTGTAATAAATTAAGGATAGGAACATGAAGATAGCATAAAAAGGTGCCCTGATTGCTTAGTTGCAATCTCTGCCAGGCAACAGAGGATTATGACAGCATAGGTGAAGAAACAGTTGTCAAATATACAATATATGATATTTTTTACTATCACAATTTCTGTTTTAGAAATATTATTAATCTAAACCAGACATTTGTGACAATTTTTATAGTATAGATATGTCAGCAGGTTTATAAAATTGGTGACAAAGTAGGATCTTCTTAAGTGGTATATAAAAACCAACACAATAAAAACCAGGCATGGCATGGCAACCAGGTTAGTGATGATTTAATATAAATATAAATCACTCACATGTGTAAGGAGTTTTATGAAATTATAGAAGCCAATACAAATATTTCAAATTTGACTGGTAGTTCCCAAGATTCAATCAACAAAAAGTCTTAAACTTTATGATGCCACTGAAACCTGGTGCTTTTGTTGCAGTAGAATCTGACTTGTATATAAATTTAATATAGGTAAGTATTGATACTTTTTAGTGCAAAGAGGTCTAATCTCACTTGACTAGCTTGAATACAATAATAATGGCAGTTGGTATAGTCACAAGTTAGGCAATTGTCCTTTTTGTATTCACGTGAAATATATGCACATTGGGTAGGAGCTTAACTTAACTTTCGGGGGGCTGAGTTTAAATTCTCACTTTTCTAAATTATGTGTGTTTGATCTTTTGAGTAATTAAAAAATCACTTGCTTCAACGGTGAAGCAAAACTTCGTGAGGAAACCTGCATGGTATCAACCCATTATCAGCCTTCTATAGAGCACAGGTCTCCTTACACAATGAGAAAGGTTTAAGCTGTAGTCCACCTTGCTGGTCCAGTGCAGTTTGGTGGACTCCAGAACATTATGGGGAACTCTCAGGCATGTAGGTTTCCTCACGATATTATCCTTCACTGTTGAAGTAAGTGATATTTTAATTGCTTAAAACGCACAATACTTAGAAAAGTTAGTCTGAATAGACAGAAGTCCTTAACACTACCTAGATATATAGCGGCTATCAGCTTTTAATATTGACTACTATTTTTTTCTCATTTTTCAGGAGGCAGTGAATTCTGACAATGCAATGGTTTCCTATCACGCCTTGGGAATTTTGGCGAGCACCCGCAGGAACGATAAACTTTCTACAGTCAAACTTATTACTCCCCTGACTAAATATACGCTTAAATCTCAATATGCTCTATGCCTATTAATTCGTATGGTAGCACAATTAATTGACGATGATGATTCTGAAGCTTCAGCACCGTATGTAAGGTTCATACAATCATGTTTGGGCCACAAATCTGAAATGATCCTGTATGAGGCAGCACATGCAATTTTAAATCTTAAGAAGACTCCTAGAGATTTAGCCTCTTCAGCAGTTTCGGTACTGCAATTATTCTGTGGATCCTCAAAAGCTTCCCTGAGATTGGCTGGCGCTAGAACATTAGCGAGACTTACTTCTAAACATCCAACAGCAGTTGCAGCTTGTGCTGTTGATTTAGAAAACCTCATTTCTGATCCAAACAGATCGGTTGCTACTTTGGCAGTTACCACACTGTTAGCTACAGGTGCCGAAAGCTCAGTCGACCGTCTCATGAAGCAGATTTCTAGTTTCGTCTCAGAGATTTCTGACGAATTCAAAATTGTCGTCGTCAAAGCTATTCGACGTTTATGTCAGAAGTTCCCAAGGAAGCATCAGTCGCTGGCCGCGTTTTTGGCAGGCATGCTGCGCGATGAAGGAGGACTTGAATATAAAGCCGCGATCGCAGATGCAATAATTGCTCTTGTAGAAGAAAATCCGGATGCTAAGGAAACTGGATTAGCTCATTTGTGTGAATTCATCGAGGATTGTGAGCACACAGCTCTGGCTGTTCGTATCCTTCATTTACTTGGACGTGAAGGACCAAAATCCCGCCAACCTTCCCGATACATCCGTTTTATTTACAACAGAGTTATTTTAGAGTCTGGCCCGGTCCGAGCTGCAGCTGTTTCTGCAGTGGCACAGTTCGGGGCTCAAAGACCCGAATTGCTACCAAACATTAGAGTGCTCCTAGCTCGCTGCGAAATGGACGACGAAGACGAGGTCCGCGATCGAGCTATTTACTATAACGCAATCCTAGACACGGCAGACCAAGAACTGATCAATGATTATATAATTGACGTTCCAAAACCAAATCCAGTGTTATTAGAAAAAGCGTTGCGTGACCATATCGCCAATCAACCGCAAGAACCATTCGACATTATGACGGTTCCGACTGAAGAACAGAAAGAAGCCAAGGAGGATGTAGCGGAGATTGAAGTGCGTAATAAACCCAAACAGATGTCCCTTGAGGAAATCTATAGCGAACAATTGGCTAAAGTACCTGGCATCGAAAAACTTGGCCCACTTTTCAAGACGAATACTCCTGTGGAATTGACAGAAGCGGAAACCGAATATCGCGTACGTTTGCTCAAGCACGTATTTGTTCGTCACATTGTCCTGCAATTTGAATGCATCAACACATTAAGTGACCAAATTCTGGAACAGGTTCACGTAAGACTAGAATGCCCGCCAGATTACGAAGTTAGGTGTATCCTGCCATGTGCGAAACTTGTTTACGATAAACCTGCCAGCGTTTTCGTGGTAGTAGACTTCCCGAGTGCGTATTTGGACAGTCTCGGCACTTTTGGGGCTACATTAGAGTTTGTTGTTCGTGATTGTGATCCAAATACAGGAATCCCGGATCCTGGAGAAGGTTATGCGGACACCTATCCTTTGGAAGAGTTTTATATGGGTTGTTCAGACCAGATTCGCGCGAGGGTTATGGGCGATGACTGGGATCAAACTTGGGAGAGAGCGGCGAATATTCTAGAAATATCTGACACTTACGCACTCCCTGACCAAGACCCCGGTGCGGCTGCGAAGTCCGTTTGCGAATATTTGGGTTTGCCGAAAGCAACTATTGTCGGGGATGCGGTAAAGGAGATAAGAGGCGGGGGTGTGTTCCGGGGCGGTGCTCCTTTCTTGGTGAAAGCCCGGATCGCGTCGAGTAATGTCGGTGTCACCATGTTGATAGCCGCCAGGTCGCCCAGAGAAGATGTCGCACAATTATTGTTGGCTGCGGTCGGATAATTTTGATTTTGTATTAATATCATTTATATTAGCTGATAATAATCTTACTTAAATATACTACAATTACAAGAAATGGTGATAATGCAAGCGCCGAGGTGGCTATTTAAGCGCTGGTTACTTTTTTAAATTTCCTGAGGCGTCTTATTCTTATATTTATTAAGATGATAATAAATTCACGGTCGTAACTCACGGAAATTATAATCTATAATAGTTTCCAGGTCTTCGGACTCCTTATTCAATAGCAAGTTAGTGTAAAGCTGCTTGGCAAACGTTATATATTATTATTATTATTATTGTGAATACCGTTCGAAGCAGTTACATCGAAAAATTATGTAACTACGAGTATTATAAGTCATTCCGATTTTCATTTCTAACAGTGCCTATAAATACAATTTGTAATTGTGGAAAATAAAGTTATTATATATATACTTCGTGTATTATTATTAAAAGGGTGACCCGATGACATCCATCTTAAGCATGGCGGACGAGTTCTTCACCAACGACTTAGAATTAATTTTAATGAGTTTGCATGATTTCGCGACTTTTGGGGTGGCATATTGCCAATATGGTCCCTGCTTTATATAACGATAATATGAATGCGAAACAACTGGAGCCATGACTGTCTCAGTATTGGATCGAGATGATTCTTTTCCTTTTGCACCTGAAGCATTTTGATCACCGTCCTCTAGTGGTCTAAATATATAGGCTGTTACCGCTCAAACCTCAGCACGGCTAGCATGGGCAGGAGACAATTATCTCCCCGGGGAGAGAATATAAATGTATCTTCTCCGACAGCTTTATCAACTCTCAGACCACTGGCGCACAAGTGGAAATAATATCCAAATAATATATGTGTAATAATAAACGGGCATAAACTTCTCCTATTCCATGTTCCCGTGCTTTAGCAGGTGGACACGTAAATTATATCCCTTGTCAGGGGATATATATCATAATCGGGGGATAAAACTTTTGCTAGCCCTGCTGGGCAGTGAGACTTTGGTCACCCTTCCCGGGAAACCGAGTTCGAACCGCTATTAACTTTTTTTTGTTATGTGTCTTTAGAGAAACTAAAAATATTGTTTGCTTTAACGGTGAAGGAAAACGTGAGAAAAGCTGTTTACGTAAGAGTTGTACTCTGTATGTTGAGCGTGACTTTCTTTAAGTTTCTAAAGGACATGTGAAGTCAAGCAATCCGCAAGCTTCATTTCTTATTTTAAAAGAACCTTTGTATGTATGATGTAGGGGGACGGTAGCGGGTTGATGATGATAATAAAAAAGGTTATTGGCCTTGAGTGATGAACAGACCAACAAGATATAAATAAATATACTACGAGAATTACGTAAACTAGCTGCTCTTCCCAGTGGTAGTAAAGCTTTCTGGTCACTCGCGAAGTCGGTCGAGGCAAACTTTTGTCGTTCTTCGCTGCCGCCCTTGCAGAAACCTGACGGGTCATTGGCAGTGTCTGCAGCAGAAAAAGCAAATCTCCTTGCATCTCTGTTTGCGGAAAACTCGCGTCTGGATGCTGGAAGTACCCCCCCACCGCGCCTTCTACCGTGCGACTCAGTCATGTCTGAGATCCATATACACCAGCACGAGGTCTTAAAAGCACTTCGCAACCTTGACGTGAGTAAAGCCAGTGGCCCAGATGGTATATCTGCAGTTGTCCTGCGGAACTGTGCTCCTGAGTTGTCTCCTGTGCTGACACGCTTGTTTCGACTCTCTCTAAATTCTGCTCAAGTCCCAAAATCTTGGAAGATTGCGAATGTGCAGCCAGTACCCAAGAAAGGTAGTCGTGCGGACCCGGCCAATTACAGACCTATTGCCATCACGTCCATACTCTGTAAAACTATGGAACGTGTACTCAATAACAAGCTCCTCTCATACCTAGAAGGAAACGATCTTATATCAGACCGACAGTATGGTTTCCGTAAGAACCGGTCTACTGGTGATCTTCTAGTGTATGCCACTCATACATGGGGCGAAGCCATTGAGAAACACGGTGAGGCACTTGCTGTCTCTCTGGATATCTCCAAGGCTTTTGATCGGGTCTGGCACGGCGGCCTTCTCAGTAAGCTTTCTGCTTACGGAATACCTGCTGGCCTTTGCAGCTGGATATCTGATTTTTTGAGGGAACGGTCTTTTCGAGTGGTTGTCGATGGCCACTCTTCTAACCTCATGGCTGTCAATGCCGGTGTTCCTCAGGGATCTGTCCTCTCCGCTACTCTCTTTCTGCTACACATCAACGATCTTTTGAATCCCAATCTTTTTGGGTACGCTGATGACAGCACCGTTACGGAGAGGTACTTGTCCAGCCCTAGGGCCAGTGCTAATGATATCCTTGAGCATAGAGAGTCCTTGGTGGAGCGTATTAACTTGACTCTAAAAGAGGTGTCTGATTGGGGTGACGCCAATTTGGTTAAGTTCAATGCTGCCAAGACGCAGTCGTGTTTATTTTCCGCAAAAAAGAGCCCTTTCACCTTGGCTCCCACTTTCCGGGGTGTATCCGTACCAATTAGCGACCATATTGAGCTCTTGGGTGTCAACATCTCATCCAATCTCAATTTTGGCAAATGCATCGAGTCCAAAGCCAAAGTGGCAGCTAAAAAACTTGGTATCCTCAATAAGGTTAGGCGGTACTTCACGCCAGGTCAACGCCTCGCACTGTACCAGGCTCAAGTGCGAACCTGCATGGAGTACTGTAGTCACCTGTGGGGTGGCTCTGCCAAGTACCAACTTGAAGCTTTGGATTCGGTGGATCGTCGCGCCAGGAGAATTATAGGCGACAATTCGTTAACGCAGGCGAAACTACATAGTCTCCAGCACCGACGCAATGTTGCCTGTTTATCGGTTTTTTACCGGATATACTTCGGTGAGTGTGCTCAGGAACTTCACAATCTTGTTCCCCCTTCCCCGTTTTACCACAGAACAGCGAGACACCGAGAGCGGTGGCATCCTTATGTGGTTGATATCCCATCAACACGCACGAAACGTTTTTTATCCACGTTTCTGATACGTGCCGCTAAGATGTGGAACGCCCTCCCGGTAACTGTGTTTCCTGCCACGTATAATTTAGGTACCTTCAAGGCTAGAGTGAATAGGCTTTTTCTAGGCAAGCGTGCTCCAACCTAGACCTCATCATTGCTTTCTAACGGGCATGATTGTCGTCAAACGCTGGCCTATCGTTAATAAAAAAAAAAAAAAAAAAAAAAAGAATACACACATCGTCAGCTTGTCCCAAAGTAAGCGTAGCTTGTGTTATGGGTTCTAAGATGACTGATGAATATTTTTAAGAATAATAAACATATTCATAAATACAGATAAACACCCAGACATTGACAAGCATTCATGTTCATTACACAAACAATATCCAGTTGTGGGAATCGAACCCACGGCCTTGGACTCAAAAAGCAGGGTCGCTACTCACTGGGGCAATTGGCCGTCGTCTCTCAGCTGTATATTATAAAAATTTTCATCAGTCATCTTAGGACCCATAACTACTTAGGGCTAGAATGCGATGTGTCTATTGTTGTATTAAATGTTTTATATTACTTTAAAAAAAACAATCAGATATTGAAAATTTACGTTCATCACACAAACATTTTCCAGAAAGTAGGGTCGCTGCCCACTGCACCAACCGGCCTTCAATAAAAATAATGTAATAAGGGTTCCGTTTTTCCAACACTAGGTTTGGAATTCTTAAATAACTTTCCTACGATGCTGTGTGAAGGAGGCAAAATGAAATACCTATTGGTATTTATAGAATTAGAGTAAGGATTTAGTTCATAACACATTAAACAATTTTTAATCTCTTTTATTCGTCTTAAAGCTATACCAATGAGCAACTACAGGTATCTTACCACTATTATAGGAACAAACATTTAAAAAATATGTATATTTATCTATAGGTACAAATATAGCATTTGGGTAGGCTTGGATAGTGTCGCGATACAAAAATTGCGTGCCATCGTTGCATTATGGGTTCTTAATGGATTACGTAGTTTAAACAAATGCAAACATGTAGTACCTATATTTGCATTTGTTTAAACTACATAATCATACTTTAACCAGTGATTGCGATAACGATCTGATCTTTTCTTTGAGTCTTTTTATTCTAATTGCATTTGCGTATCACACGATCTTTTAAAACTTGTATACCATAATTTCAAGAATAGAAAATAAAAGTATTAAAATATTCTAAAAAAAACTTATTTCATTATTAATTTGTTATTTGCTTTACTTCAGTACTAAGGAATACTACTTTAGCGTGTGCATGGATACGCACTTGATCAATTTTTATAGCAAAGGTACGAAATATGTAATATTGTTATATTAGGTACGTAACCTCAAAAAAGTTTTAACCAAAATAACTTTTTGCTAGAAATTGTGTGTACCATACACACAATTCCTATTGTTCAATTTTTATTTTGTTTTTTTTTATTTTTATCGTAAATAAGTGTTACCATTACTATTGCGTAATTAGGCACAGTTACCCTAAAAATTTATAAAAATCTGTATTAAAAAAAATCTTTGATGTCATTCGATTAGTTTCAGTCTTCATAATATTATAATACACTTCGTCGTTAATAGACCTATACCGCCTAACTGACATTGATAGTCCTTGTAAGTACAATTTTGCAAATTTCCCAGGACTACAGAACTAACTAAAGAAAGTAATATCATTTAGTATATAAACAGGCTGGAGCTTAGGACATTTTTGTTCGTTCTCAAACTAAGGTGTAACCTTACATACGTAATTTTCGACATTTATGTTTTCTTAACTAAGGTGTCTATCTCCAATTTCATACGTAATTTACGCGGTACTGTTTCAAATGGTTCTAGATCGTACTAATTTTACTATTTAATGCGGTGAGGGAATATCAACGACGTAATTTCAGTGTAGGGCAGCATTTTTCTAAAGCGGTGCGAGGTTTGTCGTTGAAATATTTTGGGTGCGATATTTGGTCTGACACATGCCGTTGTCGATACGAAATGTGTTATAACTCGGATTTCGGTCCTCATAGACTTTTATCTTTCTCTCTCTCTACATTGTTCCTCACTATGTTCCTCATTGCTGAGGGTCGTGACCCATTCCACTTACAACCTTTCGGACGATTTTGTGCCACTTGACTCGGCTTTTAGCAACGTGTATAGCAATATGTACTTTGGTGTCGAGAGCAGTGCGGATTGGATCCGACCAACGAATCGGGCTACGTCCTCGAGGTCTCTCACCTTCTTTGCCAGTGACCACTACCTTTTCAAGATTGTCTCCATCTCTTCTGGCAATGTGACCGAAGTACTCGAGAATCCTCTGAAGACAGATGGTTGATAGCCTTCTTGTTATTTCTCTCTCTCTATGTAAGCTGTCTCAATATCGATGCGTTGGTCCTGTGTGCCGTCCATAGACTTTTATTTACATCCGAAATCAGCTAAATGTGGTCTCTTAAAAAAAATCCATACCGTTATCAAACTTTTATGTTCGAAATTATATACTTAGTTCTCAGGTCAATACTTGATGTAGTGAGGAAAAGCACTTTCTTGGCTGGAAGTAGTTTAGCTTTATCCGGATTTACCTACTTTGTCTTTACTCCAGTATAACAGTTTTACATCTCTTCACTTCCTCGCACAGTTTTAGCTAATAGCCGATTCTTATTGTTTAGATTATCTACTTAAGTAAGAATATTATTACAATTAAAATTATTGTCATACCAAACACATTATGTCGTTAATAGTCCCATACGCCGTAACTAACACAATTCAATAACGCGTAAGTACACCTGCTGATATTACTAAAAACTGATTAGAGTTTTACTTTTGACATCTCCACCATACAAGTATTATACAGCCAAGTCGAATGTCTGTCATATTAAATTAACAGTTAAAAACCAGGGCTTGGTCTGTTACTGGCAAAAAAATCGATAAATATATTTATTTCCTAAGCGTAGACCATAAGATATTTAGTTCATCTATTGTACTAACTATCGACTGTTATATTTGACGCGTCAAAATGAGCGCCGAACTGTATTTTTCGTTAATTCCATTACAAGTCAGCCCTTGACTGCAATCTCACCTGGTGGTAAGTGTTGATGCAGTCTAAGATGGTAGCGGGCAACAGGTTAGTCAGCTACTTTTACTAATTACATCCTTAAGGGAAACTCCTAGCATATCCTCCCCATAGCTCGATGAACGACTATAAATTATTATCAGTAGGTATATAAATGTTGGGACCATTAACGACAATATTTGTGTATGTATTTTATCTCACAAATAATCTTTTTACGGAAAACTGCCTTTCTGTAGCATATTGAATGCTAAAAAAGCCCACATTTCGGGGTCAGAGGTTACGAAACCGTATTTTGTGACCTCAGACCCCGTTTCTGGGGAAACCATAACAAAAAATTTAAAAGATAGAAATTAATCTTTCCACGAAGTAACAAGTTTTGATTCGAGAAATTTATTTCATATTTTCCATCACATCACATCTTTACCTTCATAGGTAATTTTTATGTCCCGTTGTATTTTATGCACAGTATTCACTTTACTAACTTTTGCTAGATTGTTTTAAAAAGTTTTCTTTCTCGTACGCCAGCACGCCGTTGTTCGTCAAATTAACGGCTTTCTGTTTTTGAAAATTCATGATGGAGGGTAAAATGAACTTTTTTAGTTTATGTGAGAATATTTGTTTTGTTATAAGATAAAATCCTAGTAATGTGGTAATGATGAAGAACCCTACTGATAACGGTGGTAGAACGTTCACCATAAAGTAGATTGTGTATCGCACATGCGTTGGGAGACCCTCTTGATTCTGGAACAAGAAAAAATTTTAACAAAAAATCGTGTGTGTACTTATGTACATGCGTTAGAAGTTATACTTCTTTGGCGTATCAAGATAAAAATCATTCCAAAAATTTGATCTTTCGCCTTACTTCTACGTTTGTAGAAAAAACAGCACTAACAATAGAAAAAATCTATGTAATACGTTGAAAGTTTTATTATAACGCTTATCTAGTTGTCTCATTATCGGACAACCAAGTTTCACTCAACATTAAAATTTGAGATTTTTATAGAATTTAATCCATAATATCCCCGGATGAGCCCGCAGACTTTGGCAATTAAAAGTGTACACTGTCAAACCTTTTTTTGAAAGATTAAAATGTTCAGGGTGTCGGTTTTTTGTGACGGTGTGCGCACATCGTAAAAATTTACTCTCATAATTTTTCCTTAACGCGCCAAAAGAAGTATAACTTTAGAAAACAGACTTCTAAAAAAATATATGTTACACCAACTTCAATATTGTCACAAACACATATTGTCATTTCGTAAGCAATGCATATTAATGCGATATTAGTAATCGCGGTTTATTTACTGTAGTTTTTTGAAGAGTTCCGTTGTCTGCATTCGAAACTTTTCATCAGTTCTATATGAAATTTGGTAGATTCAATCATATTGCCAAATTGACCTCTAATAGAAGCTGATGGAGACAATTTACCCACTGGAGATCCAAACAGGACCACTATCTTCAGTAATAAAGTAACGACCATAAAGAGAGATATGAAATTGGAATGGGACCATTTCGAAACAAATACTTTTCGAATAAATAAAAATTCGTCTATAGTTGGCGGGGTGGGGTTATGCCCGAACATACATTAAAGACTAATAAAATTCTCCTTTTTCAAGAAAGTCGATTAAAAATAAAATCATAATTTCAAGGTTGTGTTGTGTGCTGCCCAACAAAGTTACTGTCTTTATTATCAAGTTGCCATTGGATAGAAGCAGGCGTTGCTTTGCCGAAATCCATGATATAGGTATTTATTATTAAAATTAAGCTTAATTTTTTAAAGTTTAATTTTAACTTAAATCTTGTTGACTTAACAATTATTGATTGTAAAGTCAACATCTCCTGAGGATTCTCCGGATTCGGAGCGAAATGTGCGTAGAGGGTACAGTAATTACTAATTCTCATAATAACAAGTGGCCAACCAATCGTCTTCATACAAAAACACTTGGTCATCACAAATTTGATATTGAAAGGTTTCGGCCCAATTCCGCCCCGGTTCGCAACTGTCCGAAAGAGCCTGATTAATGTAGTGAAAGCTAAAGCTACTTACATATTCAATCCACCCGATTGGTATGACTGTATTGGAAAATCTTAGATAATCCGGCGAGTAGTATGCTGAGATATTGTTAATGCGCATATTGCACTGCATCCTCGCCACCGCTCGGAAAGGTATGCCGGTCATCTGGAAAATATATGTCAACTAGCTGTTGCCCGCTTCGTACGCGTTTATTATGGTTTTTTACAAATAAAAACCTAAATTATACTGCGAACATTTATAACCAAAGTCAAAGTCAAAAATATCTTTATTCAAGTAGGTCCATAGGTGGCACTTTTGATGCGTACATTAAATGAGAATTACACGAGCCTAAACCGGTTTAGTAGGTACCTCATTAGTAATTAATAATTTTCGTTCTAGTGTTCTATCCAATAGAAGGAATTATTTTACAAGCAGAATATTATTTCAGAATAAATATTTTATATGAAACCTTCTCATGTTAACCTCTAGAGTACTCATGCCAATAATTAGGTGTTTAACCCTATTATGAAATTTAAAGAACTTCAGATTACCACCAGTTTTTTTTATTTTTTTATTCTTTTTATAGTTATCTCTTGACTGCAATCTCACCAGCTGGTAAGTGATGATGCCGTCTAAGGTAGCGGGCTAACCTGTTAGGGGTATGGCAGTTATATCAAACCCATACATACCCCTTTTCGGTTACAAAATTCAGAAATATTAACTCCGGGGATCGAACTAGAGAACTCTACGTAAAAGAACTCACCACTTAAGGTTGTCTAAAACTTGAAAATGATGAATTAATTACAATTTTAACATATTCAATTACAGATATTTTTCATTGAAAAAAGGGTTAACACTAAACTAACCATAGAATTAAGAACATAACAGTAACATAACACGAACTAAGAAAATAAATTTAAAATGTCGCTCGAAAATAAAAATTCATTAATTCTGTATTGCTATAGTATTATTATCTAAGTGTACCTAATCGCAGCCATATATTGAAACCTACTAATTTGAACTAAGGTGCTATGACCACAAAATTCAACTTGCTCTTAATTTTCCAGGCCAATTTAATAACGCTCTAAAATTATTATTGTTCGAAGCAGTTTAGAAACTCACCGGTTCAACCATAACATACGAGTTATGTTTGTATCTATCCGGCTTTAGTCCTGTCACAAATGTGTCTTTCGCAGGCGAGCCGGTGTAAAAGTGAGGGTAGGACGCTACCATGGGGAAATCTGAAAAATAAATATGTACAGTTGTATGGACAGTTTTATGGTCTACGTAGAAACTATGACAAGAGAAAAAAGGTTTAGTTCTAGATACACACACACACATCCAAGTATATGCCTATTTTTATTTATTCAATTGCTTAAGTCAACTAGGTCCATATAAAAACTTAATATACCTATGATACAAAAACTAAAGAGATAAAACAACATATTATATAATACTAGATATTCCCTGCGGCTTCGCCCGCGTAAATTTCGGGACGCAGCGTACATAGTCTGCACCTATAGTCATACATGAGATTTTCGACAAACATTTTGTTATCTTTCGTAAAAAATAAATTTTTTTTAAAGTATCCTTTATTACTTCTGATACCTCTAAGAATACGTGTACAGATTCTGATTCGTGAAAGATTCATGGTGATCGGTTAAGTAGGTAGTTTTCGCGCGAAAGCGTAATAAACCAACTTACATTCACATTTATAATATTAAGGATGTGACGTCACGGTAGGGTTGCCATATGTTTTGGGTAGGTAGGTTACTTTTATTTGAAAACTGAAATATAAGTAACTAAGTAATTTCTCCGATTCTTACCATAGAAACATTTAGAAGCGTCACTAATCCCGTCTGGCAAGGTATTTTCCATGGCATAGCAATCTGTGCTGTTCTTGACCCTATCAAACACATTCTCTGATAGATTGTATCTATATAGCGGAACTCCTTCTAGTGTTATCTCCTCTGTAATGTAAAAAAATATACTTTGACGAGGCCAAGCACTGAGAGAGTGGTGTACCGAGACATCTGCAGAGTTACGAAAGTAAAACTTTCGTAACTCTGCAGATGGTTGGTTGGTTGGTGGTTGACGTTGGTTTTTACTAATTTTTAATCAAAAACGAAGAAAACTGAAGTCTGTATGAAGGTTGTTATTACATGTTAACTAGGTTAGCCTAAGCCTTTAACTACAAAGATCTAAGAAATTTTCTGCTTTAGAAGTTACAATTTTATAATAATCTGGTCTGGTCGTCATTATAGTCTAAACCCCTGGTGCTTAATAAAAATGGATCTCGATACTGCGACACTTAACTCACCTGTTTGTTCACGTGTCCATAAATTTTTAATAAAAGATAATATATCTCGTCGGCTGCTGCGCGACGGAAACAAAAATAGAGAGCTACATCATCGTGTGGCTGTTTGAGAAAGCTGGTCGGGTCCGTCAGAAACCGAGACTGTCCTGACCAAATCGAGATGTATGGTCATGCTAGACATGGTTGATGGTGACAGGGATCTTCACCCAAAGTTAGCGACGTAACCAGAGACAAATATAGGATAGTTAAAGTGGTAAAAGTTAAAGCTTATTTTTAGTTTTAAAAACGAAAGTATCCTTGCCATTATATAAAAGGGATTACCAAGTACCTATATGATCTATACCTGCCTAATATTTTTTTACTAAAAATACACCTTAGTATTACAAAGGCGGTTTATTTTTGTCAATGTTTTATTGTGTATTTCGGGTGGCCATGGTCTTTCTTCATCATCAGTTTCACTTGCCCAAATTGTGCTTTTCGAAAGCAAATGCATACAAAGCTGTTTTGCCAACTTAACTATATTTACAGCGGGGATAGCCTAGAAGACTACGGCCTCACTTTCGGGCATACAAAGTTTGATCACTCACCTCTAACTTTTCAACATTATGTGCTTTCGCCCGATTAAATATCATTCGCTTTACGGTGAAAGGAAACATCGTGAGGAAACCGGCCTCTGAGTTCTTAATGTTCTCAAAGGCGTGTGAAGTCTACCAATTCGTACTTGGCCAATGGCCAGTGTGGTGCTCATTGTGAGACGTGACCCCTGCCCCGTGGGGGGCAGAAATAGGTTGATAATGATGATGATAAAAGGGTATTTTATCATCCTTGAATGTCGGTTTAAGAGTAACTCACTATCGAAGTATAGAGGCATAAGCTTGCACACGGTTTTCCTCCAGCAATACAATACATCGTTTTTCGACAGATGCTGGTGGTACATCACGCCCTCGGTAGCTCCGAATAGGCGATCTGGACAAACCTGCAATAATTAAATAGGTGTTCTTAGCTTTATCTTTTAATCTTTTATCTATCCCCAGCTACATCCGCGTTTTTCCTTCGTTCGCTTTGTGTCAATGTTGCAGTGAGCTTAACAATTTAACATTTTAAATCAATGCAATACTGGGTCTATGTTCTACTTCTATTCAAATATAAAATTTCCGGCATATTTACCGTTTGTATTTAAAATAAATCCATAACACTCTTTCTAGTAATAACTCTGAAAGAGTATCAAAATACTTGCACCTTGCTCACTAGATTACCGCAATGTGGAGAGTTGAGTCAAATGTTCCGATAGTTATTTCAGTCAAAGTCTCGCGAAAGCTTCGACCAACATATTAAGAAGCTTTGTTGTTGGATCAAGGGTCGTATAGAGAAAGCAGCAGTCTTTGGAACAGCGTGTTGTATTCAGAAGAGTTACGTCACTCTAGAGCCCTGACCGCAGTTTTCTTGGGTTCGAATACCCAAGAAAACGGCGGTCAAGTAGAGGAATGTTTTTTTTTGCTTTTAACATCGTTGATAATTAAAAAACAAAGTTACTTAGAAATAAACGATACAAATAAAAAAAGAATAATTTATTTATGTTATCTGCACGGCTACCATGGGCAGGAGACAATTATATCTTCGGGGAAAGGATATAAATTAATCTTCTCCCACAGCTTTATCAACTCTCAGAGCACTTGCACACAAGTGGAAATAATATCCAAATAATATATGTGTATAAATAAAGGGGGGTAAACTTCTCATATTCCATGTTCAAGTGATTTAGCAGGTGGGCACGTTAATTATATTCCTTCTCAGGGGATATAATCGGGGGATATAATTTTTATCTCCCGCCCGTGCTAGCCCTGCAGAAGTTACTGTTAGGGATATATACACACTGGCAAAGCAGTGGTCTCTAGTAATAAATAATTTTGTTATATATGTATAGAACTCACATCCGGGTCATATCCAGAGATCTGTGACAAACCTCGAACTTTATCGATTTTGAAAAAATCGTGGTGTCCCCATTGCGGTCCAATTTTCACGGTTATGTCGTCAACAAAATCAGCATACACCTGTAAAAACGTTTTATTTTTGCTATCATCTTCTTTTGTCTATTTATGTCCCAACACTGGGCATAGACTCCAACTCTCTTAGGAGAGATGGTTTGGAACACGGGCCACCACATTGGCCAAGTACGGATTGGCGGTCATTCAAACAACCTATCATAAGTTAGTGACAATAACTAAGACCGGAGATCTCCGAAGCACAGGAGTGGATAGCGCCCATTTCCTAACTCTTGGCTGATACTGTCAATTTTTTAACAGAATACGATCAATATACCTACGTTCTTTATATGGTACTTACATGCGGTACCTGACCTTCTGCATTTGATAGGAATTGAGCCTTCAAACGGAGGAAATAAAAACATTAAAAACGTGTAATTCAATACGCTATAAACCTAGGTAATTTGAGAATTTCCCGTTTTGCTAAAACCCACAAATTAAAGTTAACTAACTATGTGCTTTAGTAATCACTTAGTAGAGGCCTTTGTATCGACTCAACAAATAAGCCGCTATCTATTTCGCTTTCTAAGTCGAAATAAATAAAAAAAATACAATATTACTTTCATCTTCAATATCAAGCATCGAATAGTACCTAATCTATACTTATAATAAAACTGTAACTGGAAGATTTCTGTACATTCAATATATTTTGAAAATGTTGGCCGGGGGATGCTTAATAATCTATTGGGTCCAAACAGGTTTTTATTTAATTTTTGTTTGTCTGTCTGTCCGGGCATCACGTGAAAACTAAAATAAAATATATAATAATAAACAGATTTAAATAAAATTTGGTATAGTGGTAGCTCACATTCCGGGTCAACATATACAGTGGCGTGCACTGGGTTTCTTACCAGGGTATGCATACACTAGGAAAATTACATAAAACGTCACAAATTCTCCTCCTATACGAGTTATATATCAATGTTAGGGTATGCAGTGCTTTTGTGCATGTATGGAGTGCACGCCACTGAACATATAGGATACTTTATATCCCGCTAAACCTTAAGTTTCATAACCCTATGTTGTTGTTAAAAAGTGACTGTTTAAATGGGAAAGCTATAAAATGTCTTATTGACTTGGCCAAAATATCGGCCGTGAGTTAAACTACAAACAGCTAGTAGTGTACTATTAAGGAAATAATTTTTTTACTAAGAAACACAACTAAAAAGCAAGAAATAACATTTGCACCGACTTAGCTAAGTAAAATCTACAGAATCACTGGTATTTTCCTTGCTACTATATAAAATGGAATATAAATTACCTATATTATGATCTATACCTAGTAGTTTTAAACATTTTACTTGGCACCGACAGCCGACCTAGATGTAAGAAGTATACCGTTGTATGTGTAACAGAATCGTTTTTTTTTTTCGAAATTTTTTTTTGTGCAGTTCATCCGTGGTTTCATCATCAGTTTCACTTGACCAAATGGTTCTTTTCAAAAGCAAATGTTCATGTAACTTTAATAATACTTAAATCACTATAGGTGTCTCTATAATATTTAAAGAGTTCCCTCGATTTCTCCAGGATCCCTTCAACAAATATTGACCTGACGAAAATGTGTCAAAAAAAAAAAATTTTTTTCAAATCGTTTTATAAATGACTTTAATGAGTTCTGCGGTAACAAACATAAAAAACATGCAACAAAATTCATCACCCCTCTTTTATTGTAAGTCGGTTAAAAATAACAACATTTATTCATACTCACTTACTTAAGGTCTACTTACACGACTAAGCATACCCATGTTAGTACTTGGCACTAAACCAGGGGCTAGGTGTTGCGATGTCTCCAAAATAGGATCCTTATTGTGCCAGAGGTATTCATGTATGGTTTTCTTGACAAAGAATTTGCTGCCGTGCGTGTTTACAAGGAACTTGAGTCCAGAACGCACGAAGTAGTTGGCGTTGTGTAGATATGAAGTCAAGCCCTGATAAAATAAAAATTAAAAACATTACAAAACTACGAGTAAAAACCTAAGGTTGCCTGGAGAGATTGCTATTAAGTAATAAGGCTGTCTTTTGTTATCTACTCCAATATTTGTGTTTATATTCTTACTTTATTTTCCTACTAGATGTGCCATGCGGCTTCGCCCGTAATTTTGGGAGGCAGCGTACTGCTACAAAAACGTATACTATATTATTTCTAATAAATCCAAGAATATGTATAAAAAGTTTCATGAAGATCGGTTCAGTAGTTTTCGCGTGAAAGCGTAACAAACAAACTTACATTCACATTTATAATATTAGTAGGGATAGGGATAGGGATGTAAGATATAAATGAAGTGTAATACAGAAGTCCGACCGAAATCTGCTATTAAACTTGTGCCTCAGTGCAGTGTCGATTGATGATATTATAGTCAAAAGTACTAATAAAAGAAATCAAACGGAAAAATGAATTTGATTTAAGTTAAAATACAATATTGAAAACAGTAAATTCGCATTACTATATTTTCTTAATATCTTAAAGCAGAACAATTTTTTTTTTGGCAGGACATAAAAGACTCCTTTATTATAAAGTTTATTTTTTGTATATTTGAAACCGTGGAACAGTGCGATTGTAAAACTCTTTCCGTTTAGTTATTCAGCCGACTTATTGACAAGACCTACGTAGAAGTACGCTGTCGTAGGAAGTCTTAGATTATGCGGGTGAAACTGCAAAGCACTATTTAAAAACTACAAAAATATTTTAAATACACTATACAATATTTTCTAAAATATTTTAAATTTTAGACCAATTATACAGACCTATATATTTAAGTAGGTACGTAATATCTAACGCAGTTATGGGTTCTCTGATAGTAATCTAACACAAAACAAAACATCAGCCATCAACTCATCACACAATGATGTATTAAAACAAAATTACACTTTTTCATTTGGTTTCGCCGTTCGCGGCCTTCTGTAGATTTGTCTAATGCTTCCTGTACACGTAAGATCAACTGGAGGCTAGCCATCGATTAATCTATGCATAATAATAAAGCGTGCCTGTGATTTTCAAAAAAACTGCCCGTTTTTAAGCTGATCTTACGATTATTTAACGATCGTTGGCCGTCATAAGAATAACACACGGAATTTGCATATTCTTTCTATTCTGTACTGTATCTTGTTCCATCCTTCTACTCCTGTTTATCTCAAAGAGAAATTTGTATTCACAGGGCCTCCTGAGGATGCTCGTTCTACGAGGAGGTTTATCCTGAAGGTGCCTGGTCATAAGTCCTCTTTTTTCCACAAATCCTTTACGGTTCAGGCCGTTACACTTTGGAACGCCCTGCCGTTAGAGATTCGTGAGGCGCAAACGATCGGCATTTTTAAGAAACAAGTGAAGTATCACTACTCGTCTGTATCGGCCGGGCATTGATGGGAATGATCACTGTATTCTTTTTTGTTTATTTCGTTTTCTACATATTTTTGAGGGTTCTTTTATTTTATTAATTTTTTTTTTTTTTTTTTTTTTAATAAGTATTTATAGTAGCGTATTTGTATGTTTATATGTTTGTATATATGTATGGAATATATTTTATATTTTTGTACATATCTTTAATATGTTATGTTTAGTATATACTATGTTTTATGTTTTTTTTATGTTAATTTAGTTTTAAATCCTAATATTTAATTTTGTTTGTTGTACCACCTACTTATTTCTTATAACATTTTCTTGTATGCCTTTGGTTGCCTGTAAGAGATCGCTATTTAGCGATAAGGCCGCCAAATTGTACGTTCTACCTTATTGTGCTGTTGTATTTGTATCTCTGTAAATTTTCTCTGTGGTGTACAATAAAAGTGTATTCATTCATTCATTCATTCACACGCCATTACTTTTGTTAAGCTATTTACTTACGATTATTTAATTTGCGCGTTATGAAAGTCAGAAGACAGTTAATTTTTCATTACAGATAGTATATAGGACTTTTAATGTTAGGTATGTAATAAAGTGAAGAAGTGGACCTTGCAAGGAGTGTTCTAACTTCTTATAGACTAGAACACTTTGCGATGGTGCACTGCGGAATACTGTTCACAATTAAGTGCATTCAGCGACAATAGAGTACGTGCGTAAAATGTTTAAAATTTTTATAGTATTAAGATAATTTTTAATTTTACTAACTAATATTAAAAAATGATTCTTAATATTAGTTTTCTTAGTCACTTCTTTGTTATTCATTTGATATGTTATTTTTGCTCTACCTATCTCACCAACCAAATTATGAGAAGTGATCGTGTTATGCCTCCCACAGCGTTTGTGAACACTGCAGTTGACAAGATTTATATAAAACAGAGATATAGAATAAAATAAATTGAATCTTGTTTCTTATTTTCAGTAATAAAGATGGCAGAAATTGATGCAGCCGACTTTTTAGTTTTTTTATTAATTTCTGTATTTTAAGTTCAAAATAGTCTTATCTAATATATTTAGATATGACATGTGTGTTTAAACACATATTTATAATATAATTGTATGAATTAGCAAGTATATGTACGGTGGTAAAACTTTGTTGAAAAGTTGTCAGTGATTTTTTTGAGGTGGGCAATATGTTTAATCCTGTTTTACCCATTCCCGCGGAAATACCTTGCTACAAAGCATCTTATGTGTTAACCCAGGTACTGTGTGCCAAATTTCAGCCAAACCCGTCAAGCCGTTTTACCTTGGGGAAGTACCGAATAAAGCATTTCATATTCCAAACTCTAATAACACATATAAGTTATATATTCATAATCACTCTTTATTTAAATACCAAGTTCGATGTATTTTGAAAACATTAATTATTTTTTAGGTAACTTTTTTGTGCCAAAAATGCTTAATATACTTTTTTTTAAATTTTGATGTGCCCAGTGTTATTCTCACAACTAAAACGAATCTAATGACACCTAAAAACACGACTTTAGGGCTAGTAAAATAAATTTACACTCCAAAAACATAACCTCCTTTTTTCCTCGTCGAGTAAAAAAGCAAACGTGTGACTTTACAGTTTTTTTTCACATTTACTTTTGCTACCATATTGATGAATGTTACGTGTACGCAAAGACATCGGCCTAGCTTTTGTGATGCTGTTAGCATTTTCAACAAATAACTATAACAATGTTAAGGTACAGTTAAGTTGAACTGACGATGCTTAAGTATTGTCAACGTCAGCTTTATTTAAGGAGTGTTATTCTGCGACTTTACGAGCGTTCGTGCAGTGCCTGTGAGAACAAACGTGTTCCTAACAATGACTTGGCCTCACCTCGGCCTGAGCTTCTGTGATCAAGGTTACAGCCATGACCGCGACAGTTCGTGGCCACATTGCATGTTAGAACCCCAGGTGACAGACGAACTTGACAGAAACAGATGTTGAAATGTCTCATTTTTATTGACGTTCAGGCCACTGGCCTGACGGCGACTTATGTTGTTATAGCGCTGTTTACTTAGTTAAGTAAATTAGTTGGCCTAATGTTATCAACTTCGTCATCCTTACACAGACCTGAACCAGAAGATTGGTATGACTTCGGCTTTACAAGTGATATTATTAATTAATATATGCTATAAATTGTATCGTCATCATCATTACCAGCAGCACTGCAGAGCACGGATCTCCTCCCACAGTAAGTGAGGCCCTGATTTCGCACTGGGCCACGCTGGCCCTGGGCCCAGAGCGGAATCCTCAGGCATGCGGGTTTCCTCACGATGTTTTACTTCACCGTTGAAGAAAGTGTATATATTCATTGCTCAAAACACACAACTTAAAAAAAATTGAGATGCGTGCTGGGATTCAAACACGGCCCCCCGAAAGTTAAGTTGAGCCCCTACCCAAGCTATCACCGCTTCATAAATTGTATAAGAGTACTTAAATAACTTGATACTCATTATCAAATATTTTGAAGAAGCGTTTTAATACAACGTCTCAATTATAAGCCTGGTCTAATGTATACGAGGAATATAAATATAGGTTGCATTGTAGTGGATTCTTAAGTATTAAAATAAAAACATATTGCATTATTTAAAACTGTGGTGCTTTTAAAGTTCACCAATGAATAATAATTGAATAATCAATCAATATCTATTATAATAAATGTCGAAACAATTCTCTAAAAAAAAAGAACATTATTACTAAGGCTTCGTTGACCTACCGTGTAAAGAAGACATAAGAACATGTCAATGTAACGCCTCAGAATCATCACGAAGAGTAATTTGTGCACTCATAATGATGTAATTCCACAACCTTGGCACAATATTTTGATTGTAAGCGTTTGTGTGTATTGTACGTTATTCGGACCCTTTACTTTTACTATAGGACTCAGTACATAGGTACCGGGTCCATTCATAAATGCAATTGTAGACTGTAGTTTTTATCGATAAATATTATTTACTAGCTGTTGCCCGCGACTTCGTCTGCGTTAGATTTTGTTTTTTGATGTGGCATTAAAGTTAATTGTAGTTCTAAAAAAATGTAACGTTTTCAGTATCGCTAAGCCTTAAATTGTTTAAATCGGTTATAATTTCTCGGAGTTATGGTGTAAAATCGTCAAACACTTTCATCCCCTCTCCCAAAGGAAGCGAGTTTAATGTCGGGATAAAAAGTATTCTATATTTCTTGTAACACTTCCAAGAATATGTGTACAAAGTTTCATGAGGATCGGTTAAGTAGTTTTTGCGTGAAAGCGTAACAAACAAACTTAAATTGATATTTATAATATTAGTAGGGATAGGGATAGGGATTATTTATCGTAAGGAAACCTGCCTGGGAGTTCTCCATAATATTTTCAAAGGCGTGTGAAGTCTTTCAATACACACTTGACCAGAGAGGTCGGCTACGGCTTTAAATAGGTACTTAGTTTTAGCTTTTCTTTCATTAAATCTGTGTAGTTTTTCGCTTGCCAATCTTGAAAAATACCATCCGTTAGGTAGGTACTTATTTTCGAAGTTAGTTATATCGGAAATATATATAATTAAAAAGGTAGTACAAGTATCCTGTAGGCAGACACTAACTAGATTTAAGATAGGCGTTATTGTTAAGCTTTCACTGGTACCAATTGTATTGTACAAAACTACCTAAGCTAAACTAATTATAAATTGATGTGTTTAAAATTAGTGCCATATTTCCTATGGGAAACATTGTGAAAAGGACAGCAGTTTAATTTAAAGATTTGTGTGTAAAAGAAGCTTGACCAACGTTAGGCTATAAGCAAAGGTTAGGCTATAGATGTTGATAACAAAAAAAAACACCCGGCTAAGTTTGTCGTGGGCTTCTTCTTAGACCAGGACGCGTTTGGAACCCTCGTAGCTTTAGTTTTAAGTTTACAACTATGGTTATCGCCATCATCTCACCACCGTGTAATTATCATGTATGTACGCATTAAAAGTGTCACCTATGGGCAGTGGCGTGCATAGAGGGTATGCAGAGTATATAAACTGAAGAAAATCTCCAGTACGAGTTGTAAAAAACTTAAGGACACGGATTGTAAGAGCTTTATACGGTAGTCTACTCTTAAGTATTTTCTCTCTCTTACTGGAGATTTTCTTCATTTTATATCATCTGCATACCCTGTGCATATCCTCTATGCACGCCACTGTCTATGGGCCTACTTAAATAAATGTATTTTTGACTATGACTTGGACTTTGGCTCACCAGTACGGCCAAGTTGGGCACGACGAGTGTTTGGTTCAAGTCTATCGTGTTGTCGTCTGGCAAGTATATGAGGTACCTCTCCGCCGTGTACGTGAGCGTGCTGTTCTCATTGAACTGCATGTTGTAGTGCTTGAGCTTCTCTCTGAAACAGAAATCATCGTCGTCATTATCAACCCATTACCCATACACGGGTCTCCTCTCAGAATCTTTCCAGATTGGAAGACTTTACACGACGGACTTTTTGATGGACGTTATGTATAACTCTCAGGCATTCAGTATCCTCGCGATGTTTCGCTTCACCGTTAAAGCAAGTGATATTTAACTGCTTAAGTTAAAAACGCACATGACTGTATAAAGTTCAAGGCGCGTGTCTGAAATCGAATTCGGTCTCCCGAAATGGAAGCCGATACCTTATCCACTAGGATATCATCGCTATGAAACAGTCCAATACTTGGTCGTGATATAAACGTGTCAAGATCAATAACTAAGGAAGCAGGTAACACAAAAAAACGTGTGTGTACTTATGTACACGCGTAAAAAGTTATACTTCTTTGTCGTTTTATCTACGTTTGTAGATACACTAACAATAGAAAAAAAATTTTGTTTGAATTATTGAAAGTCAACTGTCAAACCGTTTTTAGAAAAAATAAAATGTTGACAATAGCTAACTTCATGGTGTTGGTTTTTTGTGACGGTGTGCGCGCATCGTAAAAATTTACTCTCACCATTATTTTTGCTAACTCGCAAAAAGAAGTAAAACTTCAAAACCGCTTGTTTTTAATAACTATCAAATGCATAACCGAACTCGCGAGAATTCTTGATTGTAAGGGCGTGTGTGAACGAACACACAAAAATACTTGGTTTAAATAACTTGTCGAGTATGTGATAGAATATGCAAAAATGCTTAGTCTAAATACTGGTTAAGTGTGTGACAGAACACGCAAAAATACTTGATTTAATTAACTTGTCAAATGCATGACCCGACTCTCAAATAGACTTGGCTAAAATAACTTTTTTACTGCGGGACAAGACCCGCAAGATACTAATTAATAAGAAACTCCAAAAAAAACATTTTATCAGGGCTCAGGTGGCTCTCCACTTAAAAGGCAAACAAGCATCATAATATCTTGGATTTAGAAGTACCTGCTTAATTTATTTTTTCATTAGAAAATTATAGAAAAAAAGTTACAACACAAAAGTTTCAATTATTTTCAGTTTTTAGTTTCAGTTACAATTATTTATTTCTCTCTGCTTTCTGAGTTCAAGGCCGTGGGTTCGATTCCCATTCCCTGGAAAATGTTTCTGTGATGCACATGGTTGTTTTTCAGTGTCTGGGCGCTTATCTGTATACTTTAAGTATTTATGTATATTATTCATAAAAAATAATAAGTTATTTTAGTATACATAACACAAGCTACACGTACTTTGGGGCTAGATGGACATTTTCATAGTATATTTATTTATTTTATTATTTATAATTTATGGTAGAGCAGCCTCAAGTATAAATATGACCTACTTATTATTCCATATTGAACAGGGTTGCAATTTTTGCACGAAGCTACTGACGTCTGACACCTGACCTTCGCAACCGATTAGGAATAGTTAAGGATGAACCTGTAGTACATGCATGGAATAACTTCCTCTTAGGATTAAAAGTTACCATCATCTTGGCACCGTATGTGTAATGTCTCTGATCTGATAATTGGTTACCGGACCTGTCGTCTCCAATCTCCATGTCAAAAACTATTAACTATTAACAATTTTTTTATTTGTAGTGAAAAGTTCGCCCTTGACTGCAATCTCACCCGATGGTAGACGATGCAGTCCAAGATGGTAGCGGGCTAACCTGTTATATTTTTATGGCAGTTATATTAAACCCATAACCTTATCAGTTACTACGCGACTTCGTACCGGAATGCGAAATCGCTTAGCGGCACGTCTTTGTCTGTAGAGTGGTAATTAGCCTCGGTCGAAGCCTCCCACCAGACGGAAATTACAAGTAGACTTATCACACTATTCATCCCGTTACTGCGTGGAAGAAGGATAAACCATAAATCACTCGTTCGCATTATATATTAGTGTGATTATTAAAGCGTATATTTTCGGCCCTGAGTTACTTTTAGTGAAGGGGATACGCTATGCGAATAAAACCTGTATATCAAAGGCGTTCTTTGTCTGTTGTTTTAACGGTTATTATCAACTTAATGCTAATAACCGTACCTATTTATTACCAGGATATTGAAATATATTAGACGAAAATCGAAAAACTAAATTGAAAATTTAATCCAACGATGGCTGCACAAAAAACTATTGACAGGCATAAACCTGATTTTGACTGATTTTGGATAAAATATTATTTTCTACCGTCAGTATATCGAAGTACCTTACTTATTTTATGTATAAACTTTAAAGAATACCTACGCAATGGCCAAGAGCCGGGCCCTTTGAACCTTGTGTAAATACATTACTTAGCCAGACACTCGGTGATACTTTTGTAGTTATCTGCCGGTTGGATAAAACTACCGGTAGAAACCGGAGATAGAAATAACTTACCTTACTTACCCGTCAAGTATCAGTCTAAGGCATAATATTCCCTGTGATGTTTCAATTATGGAACACTCCTGGTTGCGTTCGTGGCATCCAATTAGTCTAACTAAATGTATAACCCGTTGCAATAAAGAATAGCGTTAAAAAAGTTACCAATGTCATGCTATCTCTTTCGCACAATATTATCATCGTCATCTCGTTTATCGACCCTGCTGGCCATGTGCGGATGGGTAGGCTTCACTCGCCGTTGAGAACATTGTGGAGAACTCTCAGGCATGCAGGCTTCCGCACGATGTTTTCCTTCACCGTTTAAAACAAGTGATATTTAAATCGCTGAAATTAAAAACGCACATAACTACGAAAAACCAGTGATGCCTGCTTTGGCTCAAACTCGGTATCCGCGAAAGGAAATCCGTAGCCTTATTTATACCTTTCGTACAATATACGGGCGTGCAAATATTGTGCGTAAGAGATGGCACGTCATCCATTTTCTACGTTGGTTGCACACTGTGTGTCTAATAGATTACGACTTCTTAGTGAGTCAGGACCCGGTTAGCTATATATAAATACTCACAAATAAACTATAGGCCCTATTTCTTCAACATTCATCTTGGAGTCTAACCCCTGGAGGAACCGTTCGTGGTTCGTCACGTTAAAGACGTACGCTCGCATCTTCACTTCGTCCGGAGGATCTGCCCACCAGTCGTAAGGTGGAAAACCTAGAAAAATTTAATTAAAATGAATTTTCTTAAAAATTTAAAAATTCAATTGGAAGCGGTCAAGGCGAGCAATTAGGCGTTCCGGTACGATATATCGTAATCCGATTACGGGTATGAGTTTAGTACCCGTAACAGAATAGCTCGATACAATCTTAGGCTTATTTAGTTCTTCTTCTTCTCTTTGGTTTATTGGCTCTGCGCGCTGAGATATTGAACCATTGTCAAGTGTTCTCGGAGTTATATTATTCTGTGGTCAAGTGTTATATATATAATTTTCTTATACAACGGCTTATTTATTTATCGCCACAAACTCACTTCTATGTCATATTTCACATGTAATTTACTCATCAGAAATGCCATCTATGTGCGTATTTGAATAAAGAAATATTTGGCTTTAACTTTTTCACTTCCCTCTTGGGAAGTGATTATGCAGGTATAACTTGTATAAATAAAAAACGCTTATGCCCAGCGATGGATTCCATTCAAAGGACTAATGACTAAGTTTTGAGTAACCTTAGAGGATCATAATATTTTTTTTGCAAATTAAGTTTACATGACGCTTTGTCAATGCTATGTGCACTTGTCATTGACGTGCATATCAGTCCATGTTTTTGTGAATGTGCTATGTTTAAAAAACGTGTAATATGCATGTTGTTAGTGCTCTAAAATAATAAAATTAATAAATAAGTTTATTTTTAATATCTCATCTAAGTTTAATTTCGTATGTTAAACTGGAATTCATTATGCTAATTATAAATATAACCTAAAATAAACTATTTAAAAACTAAATAAAATCTAAAACGTCCTCGAAACCACCGCAGCGAGGCACAGTTCCTAAGATGCTGGCAGCATTTCCCCTTTGGATGGCCAAACTAATTCGTTGGCCAAGGTAACTGCCCGCTCTAGGATCACCGGTAGACTCGATAACCCTTTTCGATAATTCTTTGAAAAGGGCCCTTGCCTCCGGACCCCACGGTCCCAAAGTCTCTACTCCAAAAGGCACAAAAATGAAGCTGCTATCCTGGTTTTCATATTTACGCCTCTTGGCCTGCTCGGCACTGGAAGCAGCCGCACCTACCATTGACGAAGTAAATAATATATATATATACCTGGTCGCATATTGAGTTTCTCCCATAGCATCACATCGAGGGGTGGGAATATGAAGCCACTAATGGAAGCTATGATAAGTATCACACCCCATACCGACTGCCCGATCGAATCTGAAACAAAACAATCTAATTAGCGACAATCCATAAATGTACCCGTTTATGCTGAGTCTTTTGACAACTTCTCTGGCGCAGTGGCGACCGCTCCAAATTTATGTTGGGAACCCTGGTTCGAATTCTGAATTTTCTGAATTTTCTCTGGTCCGGTCTGGTGAGAGGCTAAGGCCTTGACCATCCATGTAACGGAATATGGTTATCGCCATCATATAACTACTGTTAAATCATTTCTTATATAATGTAAGAATCATAATTGCCATCTATGGGCCTACTGGAATAAAGATATTTTTGACGTTGACTTGTACCATCCTACCTACAAAGACGTGCCGCATAGCAATTTAGTGTTCGTTTACGATGTCGCCTAGAATCCGATTAGGGGTATAACCATATTCACTAGCAGCTTAGCCCGCTACCATCTTAGACTGCATCATCACTTACCGCCAGGGATTGAGATTGCAGTCAAGGGCTAACGCGTAGTGAAATAAAAAGTTTACCACCACAACCATGTTGATGATATTGGGCACTTCAGCAGATGGACCTATGCTATACAAATACAGCTTTGGGCATGTATCAAACAAACTGAAAAATTAATAAACAGCGATTTTAGAATAAAGTTCTGAGAGGAATCGTTAATGCTCCCTGTTATGTAAGAAATGAAGACATTCACCGGGATCTGCGAATGGACTTCGTGGACAATTCTTCGACTTCATTTAGGGATGATGGATTTTACCCTCGGAATGCACCTGAAAGGTTTTAGAGTTATTTGCGTTTCAAGGAATTAACTAATAAACATGCTTTAACGTTGAATTAAGGTACTTCGGATCGTCTCGAAAATCAATTAATATTAGGTTTATGCGTATCACATTTGGAAAACACTGCATGTTAACATATTGTGTAGGTATATTCGAAAAATACTTGGCGTTAAGCGGCTTCAATCTAGATTTCCTTGGTACAATTATTTTCTAACGGGAAGGTTTTGTGGCGTAATAGGTACCACGTGCTAAGCTGTATAGCCTTAAGGTTGATTAATGTTTTTAAAAGTACCTCTACCAATACTTCCTAAGTAACGATATTACGTACCAAATATTATGACAGACGAGTTAGCGCCAGAACATACTAGCGATATGCAGTGCGATTAAGAGTTTTAGTAGGTATATTTTGATGCTTGAAAATTGATCCTTTAGATATGTGGTGTTGGAGACGTATGCTTGGAGTATCTTAGAACAAATTACGCACCAATATTTCCATTATCCGAGAACTCGACATCAAGCAACGTCTCTCAACATTAGTGCACAGCCGCATATTGGAAAATCCAAAAGTGCAATAATTGAGCAAAAATAAAAAATGCAAATAATAATTAAACTACATCTAATTATACCGAGAAAAGTAATAGGCTTCTTTTGCTTAAAATACTGAAGCCTATAAAAAAAAATACTCGATAAGTAAAGTATTTCGTTCGTTATCGTGACCACAAGACACGGGATCCGCACAAACAGACACACGGACGATCAAGAGAGAACTTTTTTAAACATTTTTTTAATTAGTTTAAATAATAAAAAGAGATTTAAAAATATCATGAGTGTTAAAAGTAGTGTTTTTTGTCAACATTTGTCTATTTATATTCACTTAAAAAAGCAATAAAGAATAAAAAAAGTGACATTTTAAGTTGGAGAATTACTCGGCGTGCGTAAACTAACAGTAATACTCGTACCAACGCTTCGCTTATGAGGCGTGGAATTCTTCGGACACGTTTCCCGGTGAGACAACAACTCTATAGAACTAGCAAGCAGGCTATATAACATCACACTAAGACTATTGGTTTATAAGTTTCGACAAAATCACGTATGACAAAGTTGTTCCCCTTTAAAAGTTCTTAAAAACGTCCGTGTCAGCATAAATCTATCTTATAAGGTTGACTTATAAGCGAACGAAGTCGCAGGGTACCGCTATAAAAAAATAAAAAAAGTATGGGTTTTCATTTGGGTGAAGTATGGGCCCTTAGTGAAATTTGATAAGATTTTCTGAGACCTCTCTGCCGTTAGCGCTCACGCTATCTCAATTTAACCTAATAACTTTGTATATTTAGTGGCTCATTTTTAACGCCCGCATGTAAGAAAATAAAACTTTATGTACTAACTGGATCCCCTAGAGTGGAAAAAGGACTCTTACCTACTAGGCTATAACAGCTTGCCTTTCTTACAATTAATTCTATAAACATTTTATTATTATGTCATACTATGATACTAGCTGTTGCACGCGTTCTTCGATCGCGTTTTTTTATAAATTCCAAGTTGCTTCACAGTAATCAAAGGTTTTTATAAATCCCCTAGAGCGTGGAATGCGTAGCAGAGCAATGCAAGGTCTACCTAATATGTTGTCTTACAAACTCCCAGGAACTTGCGTACGTGCGGAAACTACCCAGAGGAAAAAATAAATGTCGTTGGAACTGTTTGCTTTCCAGATATAAAATGTATCCCATATTTATCTCCGTCATTTCAACTAACTCTATGCCAAACAATCAAGTCGATTGGTTGCTTAGAGGGTTAAATAAGGACAAACAAACAAACAAACCCATTTTCGCATTCATAATATTACTATAGACTAGCATTTGGCCACGTTCTTTGTCTGCGTTTAGTACGGGTTTTTTTACAAATCCCGTGGGAACCGATTTTGACACTATGATGATTTAAAGTGCTGGCGAAGTCATTAAATAAAAAGTCGCTAGTGTGGTTTCGGCTGCACGTCCTAATGTTTACAAAAAAAAGGTTCACAAACGTATTCAAATCAGTGTCAATGACATATAAATATTGTATGGTTATAATTAGTGGATCTTTAGAATAAATTTTTATTTGCAAGGCGCTTTAATTTGGTTTATAATGCCTCGTTTGTCTAGTAGATACAATGTTCGAGTGTTTATCATGAGGCGCTGGGTTCGGTGAGGATAAATGAGATACTATATACTATACTATAATAATATAGTATTTGTAAGACAACATATTATTCTATATAAACAAAAAGTGAACAGTCGACTTACAAGTCACAAATTTGTGTCATCTGCATATCCTCTGCGAAAGGTACTGAGATCATTTTTGGGATTGTGTATACACTTTTATAGTATGATTCCTAATGTAATTTTGGCCCTACCAATGCATAAGTTTAAATAATATGTTAAAACACATTTATAACAGCGAGTGAAGAGTTACTTGCCGGCTTCTTCTCGGTAGAATCTGCCTTCTGAACCAAAACAAAAGAATCAATACAAACAGACAGATTTGACGTTTCAATAGTGCTTATATTAGGCATACTTGGAATAAATTAAATTTTGAATTTTGTAAATATGTAAAGTCTTTAAAAATTTTTGACAGTAAATCCCAATACTTGTAGTAAATATATATTTATATATATAAAAATGTTATGTTGGTTTGTGTACGCTTCAAAAACTCAAAAAGTTCTGCACCGATCGAGCTGAAATTTTAGCATGATATACAATACGCATCAAGGATTGTTTTTATCTATTTTTCTCAACCATTCAATCACAATGTGCCACAGCGAAGCGTGGCAGGGTACAGCTAGTAACTTATATATTTACTGTGGCTTGGTCCTCAAGTCAGGCCTAAAATATGCTATAGAATTTTCTGTCAAAACATTCTAAGCACTTTAAAATCTCGTAGGAAACTTTAGAAATAGCCGTTTGGGGAATTACTACCACCATTGTTGTTTCTACCTTGAAGGGCATGGTTGCAGTAGTAATTTTAGGCTTTACACGTACCCTAGCGTCAGTTTGATGGACACAGTACGGTACAGTTTGATGGACACAGTACATTATAGGACGTATTGCTTTCGTGCCTTGCTAAGATCAGCTCTGTTTATTGACGATGGTTTTGATATTGTGGAACATCTACTTGGCCCAAGGGGCAAGAAGATGTCCCACAATAGTAGGCATTAGTACAATATTAATTTTGTAATTTGTAATTTCTTTATTTATGTAGGCCTATCACAGGCATTTATGAAGCGTTCATGGTTTACATAATTGTAAGGGGATGGTGATAACTTCGTTTGCCTTAAACCTAAAGTTACGAGGGTTCCAAACGCGCCCTGGTCTAAGAAAAGCCCACAACAAACTTAGCCGGGTAATTATTTTTGTTATCGCCATCTCGCAGTAATTTAATATTAAAATATGAAGTTAGAGGCGTTAGAGCACATCACACCCAAGCTTTTTTATCGTTTAAGTAATATATCGTTAAATATCGTTTTATATAAACTTTGAACTTGTTGATAGACAGACATCGCAAAGATTTCATTCGGTCATTTGTATATTCAAAATAATATACAATTGCCCTTGAATGAATTAGCAATTTAATGTAGCCTAGTAAACTGCACAACGAGTTTATGTTTGCTTCTAATATTTATATTCTTACAGTCACTTTTCTTTTTAAATTTTGATACATTTTTATGGACATAAATTATAATTTCAAGTATGTACTGACTATGCACCTTCATTATTTTAACTTCTTAAAATTGATCTCTTAATAACTCTCTTGGGCCCATTTTATATATTGCATGAACAGCACTCTTCTGCAGGATAAAAATATAATCTATATCAGCAGCTTTAACTCATAATAAAATGCCGTACGACATAATGGTGTGAAAATTACTAAAATAAACAAGCCTAGAAGTTTTTATATTTGCCGTTTCTATATTACGGAATGAAACTTTAGACCCAATTCTGAAGTCCACGCAGCCGAAGTCGCGGGCAGAAGCTATTTCATACATAAGTATACAAGTACCTATGTACCTATATGTGACCTTCAAGTATGAATCCGTATTTTTACAGCTCACTATGAATGACTATTACGTCATAAGCATATCTGGGACACTGTGTCATAGATCTTAGGCTGTGTTTCCACTGGTGATATTAGCTTATAGCTCATAATATGTATTTGTCTAACTTGTACTACTATTGCTTTGTATTCAAATCAAATTTTCTTTATTATTATAGGCCTATCACAGGCACTTATGAAGCGTTCCGACAAATATGTTTACATAATTGTAAGGGGATGGTGATTACTTCGTTCGCCATCTTAAATCTAAAGCTACGCGGGTTCCAAATGCGCCCTGGTCCGGGCCCTAAGAAGAGCCCACAACAAACTTAGCGGGGATTTTTTTGTTATCACCATCTCACAGTAAATATAAATTTAGCTATACAGTTAGAGCAATTCATACCTAAGCTTTTTTATCTTTTAAGTAATCCTTAACATTATAATAGGACTTTTCTGTAAGCTTACGTTTTATATAAACTTTGAACTTATTGAAAGACATCTCAAAGATTTCATTGGGTAATTTGTTATAAAATAATATACCCTTGAATGAATTGGCAATTTTATGTAGCCTAGTAAACTGCACAGCATATAATATACATATTCAATTAGGGCTTCAAAACAAATTAACAAGATGTTATCGGTGTGTGAATGTTTTTATTGTAAGTGTAAAAGTATCATCTATAATTAGAGCAATATTTCGCAGGGACTGCAAGGAACACGTTCTGTAATGTCCCGCCATGTATCCATCAATGTAATTATACCGACAACCACGCCCTTCTCAGAATGTATTTGTTACCTATGTTTGCAGATTCATAGACAAATAATATTGTTTTATTTCCAGAAAAGCACCAGGGTTTAGGTACGGCTTTTATCCATCAAGTTATATTAAGTTGCATAAAATGTTGAAACAGCTGTGTTCATTTAAAATTTAAATTTATATATATAATATGACAATACACACAATTGTGGGTAAGATATATAATACTAAGATAACTAATGAATATTAATGAATAATATACATAAACAATTATAATATACAGATAAGCACCTAGCCATTGAAAAACATTCATGTTCAGCAAACAAACATTTTCCAGTTGTGGGAATCGAATCCAGAGCCTTGGACTCAGAAAGCAGGGTCACTGCCCACTGCGCTAATACGGATACGCTTTCATTGCAGTGGAGCTGAGTCTTTAAGAATGTAAATACGTAATATAATACCGTGTAGATAATATGAATAAAAAATTATAATATAACCACTATAATAGAATTGAAATCTTTGAAATATTAATAAATTGAACATATTTTTTATGCGTAGCGTTCACCCACAACCTTGGTAATATTGTAAATGCGTGTTTGTTGATTTGTCCCTCTTTGAGTGCAACGGATTTAGGTGAATGTGAAATACTTAGGCGTTAAAGAAAACATTAAAGGGTCGAAGAGTGACAGGTGTATCTCAGGGGGTTCGAGGCCAGGGCCTAATATAAAAATAAAAAATCGGTTGTCTGTAAAGTTCGGTTTACTTACGATAATTGAACGTGACGACGTAATAAGAAAATTGTTTGATAGATATTTTGTATGGGTATAGAGAAGGAGGTAAATGGAAATCACAATTGAATTGATCGAGTTACCATTTATTTGTACGCATAAATACAATTATGTAAATTTTGTTTTTGCTAAATTCAATTGACACCATATTCACTTTTCACTGCACTTCATACTTGACGAAAACTCACTCAAGTAGGAGAGACAGATGGCGAACGCTGCCGAAGGCGGAGGACGATTGTGCCTCTTTGTCGCTCGTTCGCGCTTTCGCTTGCACTTCAAGCCTTAAATGGAACGCCTCAGAGCGAGGTAACGCAACGCCGCATGAGTCATGTTTTTTCGTGCGTGCAGCCGGCTCCATCGACGGATTATAAGACGTTGTCACGTCAAAAATTGCAATTTGACATATCATAAAAACTTAGTAAATATAGGTAGTTATAAATCTATAAGCTGACATAAAAGCAATGTATTAGGATAAAAAAAACAAGCTCTAATTCATTTATTATACTCATGAAGCAATTATGCAATATTATAATCTATAAAATAATTCGACATACATAATTATCTACTTGTGTACTTAAATAAAAAAAAAAGTTAATGTTTACAATGACAGGAACACATGTCCACGTCAATTACCATTAAAAAGCATCGGCCAAGATTTACGCCTGTCACTATTTTTCTTACTTTTCTTTTAATGTAAACTTAAATGTAAACCCAATTATTATAATTTATTTTATACTTTTGAGCATTAACTATATGTAAAATAAATAAAAAAATGGGAAAACGAATAAGATAAAGTTTTTCTTGTATTTAAGTTTTATTTTTTAAACATACAAATAATTATTAAGTATATAAGACAAATTCTACAGTTTCAGATTTCGAAGATAGCTTTATAAGGTTTACCGGTGGTTTTAGGGAATTAATGCATATATAAAATTAAAACATGCGAAAATCAAACAGTGCACTTCGCTTGACTTTATTAAACTCAACTTATCTTGTATGTAGGCCTGACTTATTGTAAACTATGTTCGCTGGAAGTATTACAGTATTAAGGAGAATGGCGAAGTTTGACCCAAGCTATTTTAAAAACCGTTTAGACTCAGAAATTATTTATTCGGTATTAATACTTTTTAAAGTAGTTTTCTGTGTAAACACAATATTTTTTAAAGTAGGGCGATCATAGATAATAGATCATAAATAAAATTATTTACGATACAAGAGAAACGTTCCAATGGCAACAATCGATATACGTCAGGTTAAAATAGCATCGTCCAATGTCCATGTCGATTATTGTTAACTGACAACTCAATCAAATGTCCATCCTTTTCCATTTCGTCTGTTGTAACAATTAATATCCGTTATTTGCATAATCATTAAGTTTTAACCTTGACCAAATGTCATGTAACCTCGTCGATGGGTCAAAAGTGAGCTAAGGTATACCTTAGCTTACCAGATAATTCATCTGCTTACACTGTCAAATGATAATCATCATCCTAAGCCCAATTCCATAGCTAGGTTTATTTCTTAGCAAACTGAGGGTATGAGAGGCTAGGGCGTGGAACCACTGACCACGCCACTCTAAAACGGGTTGGTGGGCTACAAATGCTACAATATCATCAATGGAAAACCATTATTTTCCATAGATGAGTGGGCAAGATTAGGTTTTAAATGAAGATGAGGAGTTTTTGGTCGTATAGTCACTACAAACAGACTTGACGTTTGAAAAGGCCTCGTCCTACAACAATTGGTATGATATAAATCAGGGAGGGTCCAAAATACCTCAAAAGTGCCTGAAGTCAAAGTCTTTAAACAGTGCGTGTTGAAAATGATAACTCACGGTTCTGAAACGTGGTCGCTAACTATGAGACTCATAACAAAGCTTAGGGTCCCTCAGCGGGCGATGGAGAGAGCTATGCTAGGAGTTTCTCTACGTGATCAAATCAGGAATGAGGAGATTCTTCGACTAACCAGAGCTACCGAGACAGCTCAACGTGTCGCGAAGCTGAAGTGGCAATAGGCGGGGCGCATAGCTAGGAGAATCGATGGACGTTGGGGGCCCAAGGTGCTGGAGTGGCCCGCACGGGTAAACGCAACGTTGGTGGATGAATGACATAAACTCGCAGAGAACCGCTGGATTCAAGCTGCACAATACCGTTAATGCCTGAGAGTTCTCCATAATGTTCTCAAAAGCGTGTACTGGCCCACCAATTCGCAAATCCTTTTTATAGTGGCAGGAAACACGTGCCAAGTAGTGGGCCGGTTTAGTTCACAATCGTCTCACCAGTGACGCTGGCTGTAGATGTATGGAGCTCACGGTCGAGCCTCGATTTGGGCGGACGAGTAAATCTTGTACTAACCCTACACTTTAGGGCCAAATTGTAGTCGATGAAAACAAGAATTTATTGAACAATCAACCCGCACCATCCAAACAAATCAGCGTGGTAGGTTTAAGCTCCAAATGCAACTCTCTTATGAGTTCGCGGAGGCATGTGATCAGCAGTGGGACATTAATATGCGGATGATAATGAATATGTAAGCAGTGGCGTGCACAGGAATTTGTACCAGGCAGTGGCGTGCAGTTCATATATGCACAAAAGCACCCTAAAATTGATATATAAACCGTATAGGAGGAGAATTTTAGCCGTTATATTCAATTTTCCTGCAGTATGCATACCCTGGTAAGGAACCCAATGCACGCCACTGGTACCAGGGTAAGCATAAAGAAGTAAAACGGCGTAAAATGGGAAAATCCTTCTCCGTTGCCAGTTATATGAAAATAGGGTATGCAGTGCTTTTGTGCATGTATGAAGTGCACGCCACTGTATGTAGGCTAACCTAGTAATTTTATTATTCCTATCGGTCAACAGCACACCGAATTTGATTGCGTATCTACCTACTCTAAGTACTGTTTAAGTAACATATCTATTGCGAAATTAAATTTAATGGACATTTTCCTTGTTATAATTGATAGCCATCATTTATTATTCTGTTTGCGACCCGTGTTCACTGATTAGCACACATGCATAAGTTGGTCCTATAATTGATATTAATTTTAAAGGGTCCGTAGATACTGAAATTCTGAATACGAATCTTTGTGATGCGACCTCTTTTTTACAACTTTTTGTTTCAGTAAGGCCACTCCAGAATCCCGGGTCCTCTCGGAATTCGATTTCGGATTCTCGGATTCGGGTTTCGACCATAGACCACCACGCTGGCCAAGCGCGGATTCGTAGACTTTTTTTTTAACAGAAAAAATGCCTGAACATACCACTCCGTTACGGGAAACGGAGTGGTTATGTGGGACTTGGACCCACTAAAAACTCTGTGTGCCCTCGACAGAACTTTAAGTGAGAGTACGGGATTCACTTGCGTATTCACCGCACTCTCGCCAAGGTTTTGACCCCCAATGCACGGCGGGTCCCATCGTCGATGGCCTGGTCACTGCCGAAGAAATTCGTAGACTTCACACATCTTTGAGAACGTTATGGAAAACTCTCAGGCATCAGTGTTTCCTCACGACGTTTTCCTTCACCGAATTTAGCATATCACTTGCTTTAACTATGAAGTAAAGAATTGCAAATGCTAGTGATTTGAAATTTTATAAACGGTCTTACTTTGCCCCATTGTAGGAGATCAACAGAAGAAGAGTTACTGACATAGCTCAGCCTCAGCGAGTCGCGAAGCTGAAGTGGCAATGGTTGAGGAACAAGGGTGTAGAAGGGTATCGGAGGATTCGGAGAATCCTAACGTCTACGTTAGGATTCACGGTGCTGGAATGGCAACCTCGCACCATGAAAAGTAGCATTGGTTGACAGCACATGGGTATCCACCGTATCAGCTATACGCACTGTGTTTGGCCCCACCTAGATTTGGTAGATTTGGTTCTTTTAGGGTTACTAGCAGGTATTATGCCTTTTTCAATAAGTCGAACAAGGCAATGCTAAAGTAAGTAACGTCTAGTTAAAGAGACTCCTAGGCATAACCTTCACCAATCGATTTTCACTAGGTAACTCATATAACCTAACTTTGTCTATGATTATTGGCCCAAGGTATGGTATTTTGTGTTTGTATTATCATTTAATATTCTTAAAAAAAACTAGTTTCGAGTTCCCTAAACATTACGCTCCGCCGAATTGGTTTCGTAACTTTAGATTTCGCCTAACAACTCCTTAGTCATCTTATAAGAGTTGGTAAAACGCATCAACTCTAGGCATCACCTAAACTATTGGGGATCTGATATAAGCACTTCCTAGGTTTAGTTTACACTAAATACTGATGTTAAAGGCAACACCATTCGAAGTTACGTCACCAACAAGTACATACAGTACAGGTTACTAAACCACCGAATAAATAATAGTATCTACTTACGTAAACACGTACTACTGGGTACTATTAAATAACCATGTTAAGTAAAATATGTTTTCACGGTCTGCATACTAAAATCCATTTAAACTTTATTTTAGGTACATCTATAAAAAATTAAGTGTCTGTCTGACTGATTGCAAACCAGAAAAGGCGTTTTTATATTTCTGTCTGTTTGTCTTTTTATACTAGGTAATCTAGACATTCACATCGGGCTGGCAAAGAATTATAAGTAGGTATACTGAGTTACAAAGACCACTTTTCTTTTGGAAATCTATTCTTTAGGGAGGAAATATGTAAAAGCGAAGATTGCACCTATGAAATGTTAGTACCTACCATGTTTTTAAATTTCAAATTTACAAGGTAGTTTCAAGGGTTGAGGGATGAAAAGGGGTGAAATGGATGAAAGAGTATGAAAGGGTGGAGGTATTTATACATTATGATTCAATTTTGAACTTTAAGACACCAAAATCTGCATAAGAGTATTTTAAGCCTGCAATGCGTTTTTTCGAAATGTAAAATAGGGAATGAAAGTTTTTATAGAAAAATTGCACCTATTAGAAATAAGAAAAACAAAATCGCGGGCAATCGCTAGAAGATAATTTAGTAATAAACATAGAAGTATCGACCTTCTTACGAGTCGCACAGGCTATGTTAATTTTAATCACATAAAACACCGCGTAAGCAGCTGTAATAGCATGGGAGTCTTAGGGAAGCGGATTGATTGATATTGTTTATTCTTTTTTTAAAGTGGAACTTCTTTAGAAACGTTGTTTTGAAACTCTGTCGCCTTAGTGCTTATTTGTTCAATCTAAAAATGGTAGATCTTTTTTTTGTCTAGCTAACATATAAAACACTAGCTGTTGCCCGCGACTTCGTCTGCGTTTGATTTTGTTTTTAAAGCATTCAATATCGCTAAGCCTTAAATTAGTATAGTAGTATTATATATAATATATATATAACATGTGACTGTCAATTAATTATAGAAAAATAATTTGCAATAAAATAAAATTGCGACTATAATTAAAAATCTAAACTATCCTATCTCTTAAGTTGGAAAAGACTGCTCACGGTGTGCCAATATAATTTAAAATCGGTTAAGTAGTTTAGGAGTCCATCGCGGACAAACATCGTGACAAGAGATTTATATATATTAAGATTATTTAAAAGACTATCCTGTTTTTTTTTTGGTTATTGAATAAAAATGCAATTACGGAGGTGGAGTTTGGACATAACCACAACGAAAACGTAAACGTAATCATTATCATTTTTGTATCTTCATCGATGTTCGAAAAATAAATGCATCGCTTAAAAAACAAACATATTCCTAATATATAGCTTGAAGTCGGTAAGAGAATGACATAGAATGCACTTTCTGTTTTAGTTAAATGTATAATATGTAATTTGTATATGTAATAGATGTAGAATATGGAAACTGAATATTATGTAATAGATTTAGAATAATATTTTATATTAAAATATTAATTAATTTTTAAGCGTGGTAAATAAATAATACCGAGTAAGTACTCAGGTTTTTTTAAAGGAATTTGCTTCGAATTCCTGACTTCGCCGGGAAGCGCAGGGCCTATATCAATACAGTCAAATTTATGGATATACCACGTCACTCTCAATACCTCGCGTTTAGTTCTGTTGAGGTTATCATTCCCTGCATGAATTATTAGATTAGGTGCGTTTTAGTATGCACAACGCGTGATTAGAAGCTAGGTCAGTCATTGTCGGCTGGTTGTAATAAACGGTCGCATGCCGTCACAAAGATCTGAATTTGTATTGTAATTATATTCGTTACGTAAGTGAAGACGTGTCCTATTAGGAACGATCTTTATCGACAGCCTTTTTGTCGACCTCCCAACAGTGTTCAGCACTTTTGTCTTATAAGTGGGAGGTCCATCCTGTCAGGCACAATTGAGGAGTTTATACTTTCTGAATTTCCTTTGGAGTGGGGACAGTTAGCCTTGGCCATTGGCTTCTGACCAAAACGTGCCACCAAGAGAGTTAGCGTTCTGCTTCTATGATGCATAGAAACACATTAGAGTCTCTGCATTCAATGGCAAAAATGTAGGGGGTATTTAAAAAGTACAGTTATTAGACCAGAGCGCGTTTGGAACTATCGTATAGGTTTAGCCACAAATTTAGGCATATTACTGGCAGCAGCCAGTTGTGAAAGGCTGTGGCTGCGAATGGTTACCACTTATTTATTATTTATTTGTACACACAACAAAGTACTGGTTAGTACTGGTTACGTACAGGCAACCTTAAGATTAGGAAAGACACGAGTAACCAAGTGGTGAATTATATTAGGGTTTATGGGTCTAATATAACTGCCTCTAACAAGTTAGCCCGTTACCATCTTGGACTGAATCATCGCTAATCTGGTGGTACCAGATGAGATTTACTTGGACCCTATTATACTAGTAATGACCCACTTCTGGACACAGGGTTCTCATAAGAGAGAGGAATGTCGAATTTCTAATATTATTAGAGATTAGAGAAGTTTATTGTTATAATCTCCGCGTTTTCCAGTAAGAGTTCACGAGCTTTTCCTATTTTAATTACAACTCGCAGGTTAATTACGTACTCATCTCGCCATTAGCAAGCCTGTCGCGTGTTTCGTGGCTGATTAGCCGGCGAACCGAAGGCTAAACATGCTTTTTTAGGCAGTAGGTGGATTTCCTAACTATTACTTAGAATTTACAGAAAAACTCAACACCGAATAATTCTTGACCTAACCCGAGTATCGAACCCAAGGCTCCGTGATCCATAATACCACGCTAACCAATCTAATGCTAGCCAATCATCCAATGAGGCTTACACTAAGAACTACGGATGTTATTCGACTTTTATTTGCAAGGCACAAATAAGCGTCGAATAACATTTGTCGGTCATTGGTCAAACAACGGTTTGATGGTAAACAATCCAATATTGGGTTATATAGTTGCGAAAAGTTCTCATTAAAGATCGGACAGAACATGTTTACCCGCGCCCTTTTCCTTCCCCTTTATCAAACTGTTCTGTGAGTTACTCTCTATCGACTCACAATTACGACTAAGGCACTATGATCTTTGCAGATGAGTCTCATACAAGACTGAAGTGTACCGAAAATGCACTCGTATAAATAAATACGAGTACGTATGTACGTATATGTATATATATATATATATATATATATATATACATATATATATATATATATATATACATATAATAAAAAATATTTGCTACTGTTCATGGCATGGCGTTGGTGGCCATGAACAGTAGCTTTATACAGTAAACATATTTTTTCACTTATTTCTTGAAAACCATTTATTTATTAAATAAAAATTAAATAATCCATAAAATTTTAGCCAATCTAGTCAACCGATTTACTTAAATTTGCACCCTTTGCATATTAATACAGTTTGACGGCGAAACAGATAAAGTTATTTAATCTGCTTCCACCTTCGAGCAACGGCCTGCGTCATTTATTAAATGGTGCAAGCAGCATCTCCTTAAGCATTCACACCCTTCGGAATGGAGTGCACGGGGCACGAGTACTCACTAAACTACACTTGCGTTTGGCTGGCTCAGACCATCAACACAGGACATAGAGAATTGGTCAGCAACGACTACGCAGGCAGCACATTCGTTCACGTTGCAAACACTAACGCAACCTTTGCCCTTGCCTTCTAGGAAACTGTTCAGTAAGTTTCACACTACTGATTCATTGGTAATACGAGTAGCTTGCAGAGTCTACTTATCATTTTGTGTCGTTTAAGTTAAACTAACTGTTATACGTAAGTACCCACAGTAAAAATATCTATTTCTATTGACAACGAGATAATAATTTAGTCTTTGCTTTCACCTGAACTTCGAGTAACGGCCAGCGCAATATAATAAATGGTGCAAGCAGCTCCATAAACATTCGCCGCACGATGCTATCCATAATCTGGCTAGGCGAACGTTAATTTTGACTTATCTAACTATTCTTAAAAAAAAAATTGAATATTCATTTATTTCAAGTAGGCCTAATATAAGCACTTTTGAAACGTCAAGTCTGTCTGTTTGTATTCACTGTACCACCGGTTCGGAAGGCAGATTCTACCGAGAAGAAGCCGGCAAGAAACTCAGCAGTTGCTCTTTTCCAACATCAACAATTTACATTTTAACATTTATTTTTCTTTCTTGTGAGAGCTGAAAGCGGAGCAGCCGGATGCTTCCAAGCAACCTTGTCATTAAGAAATTCATCAAGTGCATAGTAACCTCGCTGTAATAAATGTGTTTTAACATATTCTTTAAACTTATGCATTGGCAGGTCCAAAATCACCTTAGGAATCATATTATAAAATCGTATACTCAATCGCACAAATGACTTCTGTACCTTTCGCAGACGATATGCAGATGGCACTAATTTATGACCATTTCTTGTAAGTCGACTGTTTATGACCACTTTTTGTTTATAAAGGCTAATATGTTGTCTTACAAATACTATATTGTTATAAATATATTGTGAAGCTACAGTAAGTATGCCTATTTCTTTAAACTTCTCACGGAGGGATTCGCGTGATTTAAGTTTATATATTGACCGTACAGCTCTTTTCTGCAATATAAATATAGTTTCGATAAAGCTCTCTGTACTCACTAAAGCATATACACTTCCGTCTCTTCGATTGGCTCGGACCATCAGCGCAGGAAATGGAGTACTGGTTGCCTGTGCAGTCGTTGGTGCAATCGCCAACGCACCCCTTCTCCTTGCCCTCTATCAGACTGTTCAGTGAGTTCCTCTCCATTGAATCACTGGTCCCGCAGCTTGCGGAGTCAGTTTCACTGTTCAAAGTCATCGTTGGCGTGTCCGTCATTATGGAAGCTGAAAAAAATGTTTTAGCCTCTTTATTTAATAAAATCCCAAAGTTCTTAAAAATAATATGTTCTAAAAAACGACTACAGATTATTGGATAGAAGCAGGCGTTACTTTGAAGAATTCCATGATATATTATGAAAATTCACCTTAATTTGCTACACTCGAAAAGCGTACAGTGTAATTTATAATTCCTTCAATCTTTATACTCCAAACCAAACTACAAATAAGTTATCAATTTGACAAATCAGTTCTGGCGAGCGCTACAGGTTAAAGGCGTGATCACAAACCCCCTTCCGCTCTTTTTTATAGCTACTCGTACCTCAAAAATCTACTTTGGTACGTGCCAGCCGCAGGAAAATTTAACTTTTTTCTTTATGTTTCATTGGCGACATTTTTCCTTCGGTTACCCATAAATCCTGTAAAAACATCTTTCCCAAAATATGTATCTTTAAAAAAAATAATCTAGGTAATGGAGGTAAGATGGCATTCTGAGGATCCAAAAGAGGCTCTAAATGTCTATTTAAACAAAGCTATTTGGATTTCGAATCAATTTCATCAAATACACTCAATGTAGACGTTAGGTTTTAATTAGAGACTTGGGTATAAGTTTTAAAATGTGTAAGAAAACACGTCACTAAAATTAGCATTTATCTGTCAATTCATATACTTCTACATCTTAGGTTAATATGGATCGCAAAATGGAAATGTTAAAGGCCGTGCAAGTGTTTTACATAAATGGCTACCACAACCTCCGTTATCCTGATTCACTAGAGTATATGATAATACAGCATGTAATGGATAATCTCCCGAACTACTGGTCCGATTAGAAACATTATTTCAGTTTTGGATAGCCCTTTCTTATCGAGGAAAGCTATAGGCTATATATCTTCATGCGAAAACTAATAGGATTTAGGAACATAGCACCAATGGAGAATGTTTCGAAATCGGGGTTTTTTTCGTTTGAGAGGTTCCGCTGCGAGCGCTGTGTAAACGGTTAAAGTTTCGATAAAATCATGTATGACAAAGCTGTTCCGATTTAAAAGTTCTAAAAAAAAGTCCGCGAAAGCATAAGTCTATATTTAAAGGTTGACTTATACGCGGACAACGTCGCGAGGGACCGCTAGTTTATATCTATACGGTATTGATGTATATACACACAATATAAAACTTATACCCCCTTATTAATTAACTTGGTATGACGTTGGAATAGTTACGCAGTGCTTTTTCACGGTGTGTATTTGCAAAATGTGCTATCAGCGAATAACATCGCAGAACTATTCCGACATTATGCCACGTTTAATAATAGAAGGACAGTGTTAACTTAAACTGCTTGTAAATAATGATGTAATATTAATTTTAACAGCTTATTACGAGAATTTTAGATTGTTATTTCACAGATGGTAAAGAAAAACATCCACCAATCCGTTCTAGGGTAGCGTGGTGGACTACGTCCTAAACCCATCTTGTAGTGAGAGGTGATACGTGTCCTATAGTGGGCCGCTAATGGGCCGCTAATGGGTTGATATGATGATGATGATGAGTAAAGATGTAAGTATTTCTTGTAATAAAAATAGCAAGAAATTTTCTCGAACGAAACTTTATAATGTTTTTTCTTCATGTTTTTAGACGATAGCATGACTGCAATAACTCCTGATGGTAAGTGATGATGCCTAAGGTTGTACGCGATTGCCTAAAGGATGCCTATTCACTTTTGATATGATGATGATGATGAGTAAAGATACTACAAAGTAAAGATACTACTACAATATGAGTACCTTCAAGGTACTCATATTGTAGGTACTGGGGAAAATGTAAGCTGGAATTGCATTCCAGATCCTGGCGGTGCGAATCAGAAACGAAGATGCAAAGCGCTTCGTACGCGTCCGCGGTATATCAACCACGTACGGATGCAGATCCTTACGGTGCCTGGCGGTTCGATGGTAAAAAGGTGAGGGGGGAAATAGATCAAACAGTTCTTGGGCACGCTCTCCGAAATATATCTTATAGAATACTGAAAGGCATAATTAAACTTTAAATTTATAATTATTATATTAAGTACTATTTTATTAATTTTATCAATTCCACTATTTACTTAGATGTTTCAAATCTGCCCGCGGCCCGTCACGGCAAAGTTTCTCTTTTATGATGTTCCTACCTAGTACTTACGCAGTGGAGCAATTTTTATGACCCTATAAAAATACCGCCAAGTTTCTTTGAAAACAGCTCATAATATTGGCAGAGTGTTAACCTACCTTTACCGAACCTAGCTTTCCGAGAGGCTCAGGGTCATTATTGCAACACTTTATAGACGCTATTTGGTACTTAAGGCTTTTATCTATTCAAAATCTTTGTATCTACTAAGATTCTTCATAAAAAATTATTTAAAAAACACACTGAACCGGATTTTAAAAAAGGAGGTAATTGAATTCATACTAGCACTTAGCAGGTGGACCATTTGTACGCATTTAGCATTACGTAACACTAGCTAAACGCAACACTAAAAAAATAAAAACACGCTTTATATAGATATCATACTAAAAAATTGAAAATAAATTATAATAAATTTGAATTAGGAATAGTATAAAAAAATTGTAACAAATAAAAGAATCAACTATGAATGCGTGATAGTTTTTTAAGTAGATAAAAATATTCTAATTTTCATCGTATTAGACAGTTTTAAAAGCGATAGATAAAGGAATACTAAGTAGGATAATGTTACTCGTATAAAATACCTTTTATGGATAGAAACTTTATCACTCTCAACATTTTAATTAAGTTTTGCCTATGAATTATTTTCTTTCTCGCGTGGAATTCTTTTTCCGACATTAAAAGTACTCTATTTAGTAAACCACCAAAAATACTCGAATTTATAATCTTTTACTAATTTATAAAGCGTGAGATAGCCCATTTATCGAGGAAGGCTATATATTATACGTGTTATTAAGAAAAAAAATGTTTTATAAAAATAAAAAAAAGGCGTGGGGTGCATGGTGTCAAATAAATATTTCATTGACAGATATGAGAAGAAGGATTATCATTTCGATAATATCTTAAAAAGCACCCCATGCTTCATTAACATATTTTAAAAGGCGGACTTCTGAAACATTTCTTACCAGCAATCGTCCTACGGACGTGCGAGAAAACGAGTGTGGGTGTGGCAAAAAACAAAAACATACGATAACAAATAAATAATAATACATTATATATATATGCAATTATATTATTCATAAAAAATATTCATCAGTCCTCTTAGGACCCATAACACAAGCTCCACTTTGGGGCTAGATGGCGATGTGTTTATTGGCATAATATATTTATTTTTTAAAAGTTCTGTTGCAAGTAGGCCACATGACAACACCCTCACTTTTCGCGGCACTAATGGATTATCGTGGTTAAAATCTCGCCTCCGGTAAGTAGTGCACTTTAAAGACGACATGTCTATGTTCTTGCGTTCTCATTAACTGACTGTTATTATTACACTAACTAGTAAAAACCCCTGCCAGATTTATTTAATTATTTATTACATAAAGTTTCCAAAAAAATAAGAAATACTTATAGAAAACTATAAGTAGCATATAACTATACTAGCATCAGAAAACCACCCAGGTTTGTAATATATGCTTACAGAGAATTAAGTCTAGGTACGTTAACTACAGAACATTATTGCCAGTTTACCATGTTGTGTATAAAAATGATCATAAGTTACTTAAAAAGAAGGACTTCAGTTTTTTCTCAATATTACGAGGATTAATATTGTCTCGTACATCAGTGGGTAATTCAATTAATAAGGCGAGGAACTATGTAAACGATGGCGGTGAATTTCCAGAGAGAATTTCCAATTACGCGACAGATTTTATAGGACGCACGGCAGGGTTATTACGAATCTCTCAACAGACTTGCGAGAGGCGTAAATCACGCGATCTTTGCTGTAGAACTTCACTTTTGCATCTAAATAAATATACTATATCTTTAAATATCAGTGAGGGAAGAATGACAGGGACAGGGAGAAAGTCGGTACACATGTGTTTGCGCACACACCCGCAGGGTTTTACGTATCTCACAACAGGCTTGCGACTGGTGCAAATCTTGCAAACTTTGATGTCACTTTTGTATATTTTTTAGATGCAAAAGTGACGTTCTACAGCAAAGATCGCGAGATTTACGCCCTGTCCCTGCCATACTTCCCTTAGTGATAGTTCGATGAGACGGCAGGTCCGACACGACCGGAAAGAGATCTAAACTCAGGGCTGGTACTAAAAAAATCTTAATACAAAAATCCATTGCTTTTTATTGGCCCGACCCACGGGTCGGCCAATCGAATCGAATCGAATCGAATCGAGCTGGAATGTCTCTCGTGATCTAAAGTCGAACATGCTAACCACTCAACCACTAGACCAACGAGTTGACTTGTAAAGGTATATCCGTTTCATGCTTTGTCTTCAAGAAACTACTGATGACAGAAAGATAACAATCAGAATATAACTATTCACCAGATGTACAATGTTATTAAAAGGGGGTGAGTTTTTTCAAATAAATAGAAAGTGTTTTGTCACACTTCAACTAACAGCACCTTTCAAATGTCAGAGCGTGATAAATCACTGAGTAACAACTATTCCGACTGCTTGGTTACTTTAGTAGGTACCTCCTTCATCTGAGAACTGCCCGGCCTTGATAATATCTGAAGATAGTAGACTATTTAATGACAGCGGGCAATGCACCACGAAACCGCAAATAGAACAAAACCGATACAGTACCGAAGTAGGCAGGTATTATTATGGTATTATTATGTGGCTAAGAAAAAATGTAGATACTTGCAACGGAGCAATCTGTTGCTTGGCAATCCGCTGCAAGCGATATTTCAAGGCGATGGTAAGATAATGTCTTCTAGTGTCTTTTGCGTTTTCACCTGCAAGTATACTCGCGTATTTTTCGCACGAGTTTTCTGCTATACCCTTTACATATGGTTGTTACTAAATTATTAATGTTACTGGTGCAAGCTACTTTCATGTTTCTTGTAGAAGCGACACGCACATACCTACTGTTTGCATTGCTTCATTTAATGCTATGCCTGTGAGTTAAACAAAGTTTTTCCGACGTTGATTTGAGCAGAATCGGCAGCCGCAACCGTTTTCGTGACGTACCCGATACAGTACGGGTAAGATAGACCATGCCAACGTGTTACTGACGCTTTACGCATCTCATACTCACTGATTTATATTTAATTTTTGAAGTTATACTTCTTTTGGCGCATTAGGGAAAAATGATGAGGGTAAATTTTTACGATGCGCGCGCACACCATCACGAAAAACGACACCCTGAAGCTAGCTTTACAGTGTACAGTTTCATCTGTCAAAATCTACGTACTCATTCCGGTGATTTAATTGATTCAATTGTACAAAAATCTTAAATTATTTTTAACTAGATAATGCGTTATAATAAAACTTTCAATGTATCAACTACCTTTTTTTATAAATATATTTTTGTCGTTTTTTTTACAAACGTAGAATAAGACGAAAATTACAATTTTTGAAAAGGTTTTTCATCTTGTTACGCCAAAGAAACTATAACTTCTAGAGCGTGTACATAAGTACACACACGTTTTTTTTTTATTTAACAATGTTTTACTTTCTAGTATATTTCCATTTATATTTTCTAAATCATAGTAGGTACTTGACAAATTTTCAAAATTCGAATTATAAAGAAAAATCTTAGGTTATTTTATTGCAAATTAGTTAAGATAACTAATCAAGTGCGATAAATACACACATAAGAATAGGTTCCGTATACATCCGTTATAAACGACTCTTCGGAAAGAAAAACTTTGTGTAAATATAACTCTATGTCATCGGGGCCATCGGGATGGCCACGGGAAGAATCACATTTTTAGTCTGGTGAGAGGCTTCGGTCGTGGCTCATTACAGCCCTAACGACAAAGACGAGCTACCAAGCAATTTAACATTCCGGTACGATCCCACCGAACCGATAAGTGGTATGTGTTTAATAAAACTGCCACACCCCGTCAGTCGCTAGCCCGTTTAGCCCCCTAGTCGCTATTCTACATAAATTATTATCATGGCCGCCGGCTTTTAAGGGTTCCGTGGTCAAACCAGAAACCCCATCGTCAATCGCTTCGGCAGTAGTTATCATTTTACTTTTTTACACACTACAAGTCAGTTATTTCTTCTGTTTTATATTTCTTAGCTCTTGACTGCAATCCCACCTGGTGGTAAGTTATGTATGCGTCTTAGATAGTAACGGACAGTGGTGTGCATAGAGGGTATGCACAGGGTATGCAGATGATATAAAATGAAGGAAATCTATACTATATAGGAAATATATAATAAATACTTACGGGTAGGCTTTTTATAACTCTTACAATGCATATCCTTAGGTTGTTTATAACTTGTACAGGAGATTTTCTTAATTTTATACCATCTGCATACCCTGTGCATACCCTCTATGCACGCCACTGTCCGTTACTATCTAAGACGCATACATAACTTACCACCAGGTGGGATTGCAGTCAAGAGCTAAGAAATATAAAACAGAAGAAATAACTGACTTGTAGTGTGTAAAAAAGTAAAATGATAACTACTGCCGAAGCGATTGGCGATGGGGTTTCTGGTTTGACCACGGAACCCTTAAAAGCCGGCGGCCATGATAATAATTTATGTAGAATCAGCACCCTTAGTACGATATGACACTTCTCACAAACAAACATGTTTTTCTAGTAATTAAAAACTGTAGCGTAAATAGATACGCGGTGACAACCATAAAATAATCAACTATTACTAAGGTTAACGTCACGGTTCACTATGGCAACCGAGGAAAGATTAAGGTCCAAGATAATATTTAAACAATGATACACGCATATATCAATACACGCATAAAGGTGTAACATGTGATAACCACTGTGGAAAGCAAATAACTTGTTTATTTGTCAAATTTTGCATTCTAAAACCTAAGTTTCGAACTGAGTTCATTTCAACTAAGTTGGCAGAGCAATAACTTATCGTGTATAATAATGGTTTTATTATAATCGTTATTTGTTGGCTACTTTCCACTTTGGCTAGCTAGCTAAATTTGTTGTCAACTGAGGAACAGAATCGGCGTGCCGTTGTCAAGTTAAGGGACGTCAACTTTTTGAAAACTAAAAATTTTTCACTACATAAATGGTTTATGATCTTTTTTCTTAATCAAAGTTTTGCGATATTACATTAACTGACTTTAAATTAGTATGTGGACACTCAAACGTTATATTGTTTCTATCTATACTCGAAAACTTCCAATGATTAAGCGGTGCAGTGTAAACTGGTACTAGGGGTACAGATTCATATTTCACCATCAAGACATCTAGGTCATCGGCAATTTCAGTACCTATCGATCAAACAAATTTTATTGGCGAATATTGTACACGACCTAAATACTAAATTGACCTCAATACAAGCCCATGCAACATTTAGGTTTTAATTTTCGACCTAAATTCTCTCTTGCATTTCTATCGACAGGCTATACTATGCTTTTATTGAAAAGGTTGCTTGGAAGCAAGCCGCACCGCTTTCATCTTAAGTTTCGAAAAATGACTGTTTTGACGGCCCATTGACGCAGTTTGCAGCGACCCTGCTTTCTGAGTCTCAATATAAGTTTCGAAAAATGACTGTTTTGACGGCCCATTGACGCAGTTTGCAGCGACCCTGCTTTCTGAGTCTCAATATAAGTTTCGAAAAATGACTGTTTTGACGGCCCATTGACGCAGTTTGCAGCGACCCTGCTTTCTGAGTCAAAGGCCGTGGGTTCGATTCCCACTACTGGAAAATGTTTGTGTGATGAACATGGAAGTTTTTCAGTGTCTGGGTGTTTATCTGTATATTATAAGTATATTATTTATAAAAATATATATGTTTAATGTATATTATTTATAAAAATATTCATCACTCATCGTAGTACCCATAACACAAGCTACGCTTACTTTGGGGCTAGATGGCGATGCGTGTACTGTCGTAGTATATTTATTTATTTATTTTATTTTATTTACTGTTAAATTGTTAAGCTCCGTAATTTTATTAAAAACACGGTGTGGACAGATCTTAAATAATGTGCATCCTGTATTTTTTTTAATTACACGCTATTGTTATAAAAAACAATAGATCTCGTGTCCACGTTCGTTGGTTCCACATGATAATAATTAATTGTGAGAAAATGTTGAAAACTTATAATTGGTAGCAACTAGAATTATCTACATTCCTCCCGTCAGCATTTTAACGTCCCACTGTTGGGCACAGGCCACGTCTCCCACAGAAAGATGGTTTTGGAGCACCCACCACGCTGCTCCAATGCGAGTTGTCGGGCTTATGTCACAGGTCACTTTTATTGATTGTTATTTTATTTGTCAACTCAATTTTATTCGTTTGTTTAGTTCCTGTACTCAATTTAATGGACTTGGAACAAGACTCAATCATTCAGCGAGTAATGGACATAGTGGGATCTGTACTTGATATAATTCGGAATTAGATGTCCTCATTTCCAGTAGAAGAACCAGAGTTATCGCGAACCAGAGTTAGTTGCGAAGGTAAAATGGCAATGAGCGCGGCGAGTAGTGCGGGGTACCGAGGTACTTAGTTTTTTATTCATTTTAATTAAACGGCATTGAATTACCCAGAGATTTCCAATAGCAAACAGCGCGCTGCGATTATGAAGCTTTTAAAAAAAGAAAAACTTCGATACGTTAATTTTTACGGTCGCGAGAGTGTCAGATCCATACGGACAGACATCCGGACGTCCTCGAAATTTTTTAGTAATTTTATTTTATTTTTACTTAAAACAAAATAATTGTTTTTAAAAATATCAATTTCGTTTAAACGAATGTTTTTTCTTGTTTTTTCTTGATATATATGTGATAACTAGCTGACCCGCGTGTCTTCGTCTGACGTGGGGGTCTCAAGATGCTGGAGTGGTGACCCCCCACTGGAAAAAGCAGTGTTGGTAGACTTCTCAAAAGATAGGTTGACAGACAACATCGAAAATGTCACGGAGAGTCGCTGGACTTATTTAACAAAGGACCACAGACCAGGAAGTCTGTACAAAACACCGATGTCTAGCAGTGGACGTCTATCGTTTGAAATGACGATGATGACACCATTGAGTTAAGAACATAGGTACAGAATTCTCGTTCAGCCATTATTGTGTGTGAAAACACCCGCACGTCTCACTTTACACCCGCGGAATGTTGCTAGCTTACAAACTTTTTCTGATTTTCACATTTTATGGTGAACACTTAGGTATAATAATTAGTGTCACCTGCTAAATGGTTTGCAGTAACCAACTGTTTAAAAATAAAACATTCTAAAGTGGAGTGGTTTTTGATGCTTCAATATTAGTCGTACACGGTTTTGTATGTTCTTAATTCTGTGGATGACAATTTAAAAATAGGTAGTTCTCTTTTTTCTAATCTTAAACTTCCCTTCCTTATGATCGACTCTCCAATATGAGTAACAATAAATTAAAGTTATAAATCTTTTTTTAAACCAAGTCTATTTATAAATGCTCTAAAAAAAAAAAAAAAACTCTTTGACATATTATAAGGTCATTACACGATTTACATGATATAGCTTGTCCCGAGATTTAACTAGAAAGGTATTCGTATATACCTACTTGGTTTAAAAGTCATTTCGAAAATAAAATCATTCGGTTCAAGTTATTTAATATACTTTATTTATTTACAACACAGGTAATTCTTCTCAGCATGCCTTTTAATTTGATACCCACCAATATTGTCGGAGTGCATTAAAAATAAATATACCGCCATCTTGGGTGTCCTGCCATCTTTAATTTAGAATGAAGACACGAAACTAATCAATATACTGAAAGTATATCATTGAAACTAAAATTGAATACAAAATTTCAGCTTGAATATATTTCCTTCAAAATCTTGTTGCAACATACAACCTTAACTAACATAGCTAAATTAGTTTAATGAAAATATAATAAATTAAAATAAAAGATTGTAACTAAAAAGAGTGCGTAAAGCTATTCACACATTTCTTCAACTATGGAAATAGATAGAAATCCCTAGGACGCCATTAGTCGTCCAGCTCTGATGAATAAGTATAGGATGCTCAATTATTTCGAAGCCATCAGATTGCAACTATTGCAACAGCGGCCATGCGAGCCAGTGCATTATCTTGATGGATGAAGACAATCTTTGCGCGTTAGCCTCGCCATTTTTCGCGGATTTCATTGGTTCAGCATAATATATATCTTTTTGTTTGTAAAAAAAACCATCGCCACAAACGGAGCAACAACTCTCAGGGCAAACAACCCGTCCTGTGTCCATACCTAAGCGAAGATTTTAGGCCTTATGTGTGTCTATTATTACACTGAAGTATGTTAAGTTTACTTTGCCAGCAGTGGCGTGCACAAGGTTTTAGACATAATTCAGAAACTCGGCAGGAAATGGAACAATCGTCCTACTTTACGAGTGATATAATTTTTAGAGGTACGCAGTGCTTCTGCGTATGTATGAAGTGCACGCCACTGTTTGTCAGCGTGGTGTGCTACGGCTTACACCCTTCACATTCTGAGAGTAGACCCGAGTCTTCTAGTAGGCCAGTAATGGATAGATGTTAATATTTAGATTCCCTACTTGCCTCCAATAAGTCTTTTTAAACAGCACTAGCTAATTTAGTAAATCAGATTTAAAATTGATAGCACCTGTTCCCTATGCTACACTTAAATGTCATAGTTTAATTAGATTGTTCGTTTTTACATCTGCAACAACAAAATATAGCTTTATTTTCCATTATGAAAAAAACAATATTCATTTATTTCAAGTCTCGCTCTATAAGCACTTTTGGAACGTTATGTCTATGTATTCTTAGTGACTCTACCACCGCTTCGGATGGCAGATTCTACAGAGAAGAAGCCGCCAAAGAACTGAGCAGTTGCTCTTTCTTTTCCAACATTAACAATTTGCAATTTAGCATTCATTTGACTCCGCTTTTATCTCTCTCAAGATTCCTATCGCGGATAAAAGCGGATCCAGTTGATTCCAAGCAACCTTGTTGTTAAGACATTCATTAATTATATAGTAATCTCATCATCATCATCATCATCATCACATCAACCGATAGACGTCCACTGCTGGACATAGGTCTTTTGTAGGGAGTTCCAAGTTCCACGGTTCTGAGCCGCTTGGATCCAGCGTCTATCTGCGACGCGCTTAATGTCGTCTGTCCACCTCGTTGGGGGCCGACCAACGCTGCGCTTACCAGTTCGGGGCTGCCATTCCAGCACTTTGGGACCCCAACGTCCATCCTTTCTCCGAACTATGTGCCCGGCCCATTGCCACTTCAGCTTCGCGACTCGTTGATCTATGTCGGTAAGCTATGATAGTATCTAGCTGTAATAAATGTGTTTTAAGTTTAACACATTGTTTATACTCATGCATCGCCTGGTCCAACATTACTTTACGAATCATATTACGAAAGCATATACTTAATCCCACCAATGACTTCTGTGCCATTCGCAGAGGATATGCAGATGTCACCTATTTTATGTCCATTAAAAACCGCAGCAAAAACCTTTACGTTAAAAAGTGAGCCCGTTTATACACGCAAAATGCGTGTTGAACAATTCATCTTGAACTTAACATGGCCATGCGAAGAAGTCTGAGACATGGTATTTGCCAAATCCTAACATAAACTGTAGCTACTCTTGTTTCGTGGTCGTAGAAGTGAAGCCACGGTTCAGTTATTATTTGTGAGTCAAATATCGAACGGGATATTGTTGGAACCATTCCATAAATATTTAAGGGCTCAGAGAATAACACAGCCACGCAAACGGAGTGGCAACAATTAGTCGAATATAAGCTAAAGAAATAGATATTTTTAGAATATAAGATTTCGCTGCGGAACACAAAAGTGATGGTATAATTATGAAACTTGACCTTTCAATTCAAAGTTAGCGGCACGACTGTTGAAATCGCTAATATATCCACCAAATAATGACGTTTCTTATCATATTATGCATCATTGAAAATTGAAATGTACAAATATTAGTTTAAGTATATTTTTTGTAGCAGATTGATAATGAAATTGAGATTATTCGCAAAGCAATCGTGGGGTGCTTAAGAGGATAGTATAAGCAAGATTCTCTTTGCAAATGTATTTTCCTATATAGCATTAAGTATCTATCTCTCAGCTTTTAGGAAAAAACTCACCGAACACTTATCGGTAAGTCAAACTTTTTGTTAATTTTTTGTCAAATTAAGTTTACATGACGCTTTGTCAATACTATGTGCACTTGTAATTGACGTGCATATCAGTCCATGTGTGTGTTAAGTATATTTAAAAACGTGTAATATGCATGTTTTTAATGCTCTTAATAAATACATCAAAGTCTAGTTTATACAATTTAGACACGTCGATATCATTTCTTTTAAATCGACTTATGAAAAAGGAAGAGGTTTTTGTTATGTTTATTAGCTCAGAACTCTGTCATATATAACGCAATTTTAAAAATTATTTTAGTGTTTGAGACGGTATCCTTCCCATGCAGTCCAACTTTCATTAGGTCCAGATCTGTTGAAGAAATTGAGGGAACTCTTGAAACATTATAGTCCCTATAATGTTTCAAGAGTTTAGTATTTTTTAAGCATTTGCTATCGAATGGCAGAAAACTACTGGTATTTTTAGAAAAGTTGCAGAAAATATTTATTCCTTGCTTTTTAGTTGTACCTATTACAAAGTAGGTTCTTTTTTGTCAAAAGTTAAAGAGTCCTCTGGAGGCCTCTGCAGTATTTCTAAAGTAACTCTTCAATATTATTATATATTACACGGGCAATACAACATTAACTGTAATAATAAACAAATCGCAGTAAGGAACCTTAGACTTGGTACGACTTTGTCTAGATTTCATTACTTTTTAGAGATAAACAAGCAGCTCCATCGAGACTTGGCTAGGTTTTTACAGAATGTTTTTTGTGGGATTTTATTGACAATATGTAGAATATATCAATAATAGAGTTACCGACATAGCTCAAAGAGTCGCAAAATGGTCCGGGCACATCTTATGTCATCCTATTTATTCGTATTTGTCTAAGAGGCCTCTGGCGATTTTCTAATTAGTAACTGTTCAATATTAGGTACACAGGCAATATTTTGCGTATTGTCAATAATACTGTGTGTGCGGGCAGCCAATGCAATAAGTTTGTGCAATTCAATTGTATTTTATTTATATAGCAGCTATAGAAGATCTCCTATCTTATAAACAATTATTTAATGATTGATATCCTTGGAATATGGGCATGCTTAGGACGTTCACTGAGTTATGCGTTTGGCCGTGTTTCATAATTAATAGCGCTAAATATTACGAGGACATAATTCGTAGTCAATTTTCCCATTTAACTTCTAATTAACCCTTGTCGAAGCAAGATGGGTGTTATCTATCTATATATATATATATATATATATATATATATATAAAAGAGAAAGTGTGTGGGTATGTTCCGTATAGGCTCCGAAACGGCTGGACCGATTTCGATGAAACTTTCAGGGAATCTCCGGATTGACCTGGCGAGTAATCCTGTAAAATTTGGCGACGATCGGAGCACTCCTATTTTTAAACTGTCAAACTGTCAAATACAGCTTTTATTTACTATGATGATATTCTATTGTTGGGTGTACATGGGTGTAGATAATGATCTTCACCCGCTCGAGAAGAGAATAGAAGAGAATGAATACGGAGAGAAATAAATGATTTAATATATTATGAGACTTAAATTAAAAATTTAATGATGTAAGTATATTGTTTAAATAAAATAAAGCAAAATCCAGCCCGGCGAAGCGGGCTGAATACGCTAGTACTATTATATGAGAACAATCAGTAGATACTGCATTAACGTATGTTTGAGAAGAAGAAGAAGAAACACTTTATTGCACGTATAACATACAGGAAAAGAAACAGTAAGGAGTATACAGTACACAATGTAGACATGCAAAGGCGGCCTTATTGCTGCAAGCAATCTCTTACAGGCAACCTTTGTAGATATGACTTACAGCAAGAGAACGGGACAGCAGGTCAGGTTTGAGCAGGTTCAGATTTAAAAATTACTTAACTTAAGAAATTGACGACGTAATTTTTGAAGACCTAATATGCGGTCGGTCGGCCGGCCGCGCGGTCTGGAACAAACCGGTTCGATACCCTGCATAGGCTTTGGTTTGGGCTGGTGGGAGGTTTCAGCGGTCGCGGCTAGTTACCACCCGAATATGCCGTTCTGGTTAGTGCTGTGGTTTAAAGTGCGAGAAATTTATTATTTTTAAATTTACTTTTGGTCTGGTATGGTGTGGCCTTGCGATGACGCTGCCTAGCGATTTAGCGTGTCAGTACGTCGTCGCGTGAAAACCGATACGGGGTGTGGGTTTAATTTTTTTTTTTATTATTATTATTATACCCCCTCGCAGGTTAGCCTGATACCATATACTTAAATTGGTTGATTGCAGTCCAAGGTTAACTTGAAGTGAAATATAAAAAAAAAATACAACTGATCTAGATTTCAAGTAAGCCCAATTTAAAGGTTTTATAGTTTCTATTTATGAAACCTGCTTTATTGTCTCATATTAGAACAACTCATAAAAAGACGCAACCAGTTTAAGACCCGTCAAAAACGCATTACTCATGAGTTGCATTGAATTCTGAAACCGGTTAAGCGGTGATAAAACCAGTTTCATCTTTAGTTCGCTGTGAAATAATTGAAACGCAAATGAAAAAAACTGTGTTACAGGTTAAGGAATAACTGTATAATACAACTTTTAGTAGCTTTTATACTCATGAAGGACAGACACAGGCAAATCAATAAAAAATATTGATACAAAACACATCGCGAAATATTGAATACGTTTAAACGAATGTTTTTTCTTGATATATGCCATTTTTAGTTTCGAAAAGTCCTTGACTTTCATATAGCGGGAATCCTCAACGCTCGGCTTATGAGGCGTGCAAAACTAGAAGACGCGTCAAAAACGCATTACTAAAAAGCGATTTAGCGATTACAATGTAGAACTAGTTCCATCAAGCCACTTGAGAAATAATTGAACGAATAATAATGAATTGAAGTGTCAATACAATTCGTCTTATAGCTAGGAATAATGAATGTTGTTTCAATGAATAATTTTGAGCTACAGTAGTAATTTTTGACTCCCAATCATGGCACGCATTTGGTAGAGCAATGAATTGTTATTACAAAATACGATAGTCTGTACCGACGCCTGGCCTGCATTCAAGAAAACTAGAACAATTTATGGTAAACATTTAGAACATAAGAGGTAAAATAATTACTGTCCAATGCTAAACGGAATGGAGAGACTAACCGCCTGTTCGAGAAACATTACTAAAGTGGAGTGGTTTTCGATGCTTCAATATTAGTTGTGTACACGGTTTCTGCATGTTCTTAATTCAGTGGTTTTCCCTACTTCCTTATCCTTATCCTTACTTACTAATTTAATATTATAAATGTCAATGTAAGTTTGTTTGTTACGCTTCCACGCAAAAACTACTTAACCGATCCTCATGAAACATGTACACATATTCTTGGAAGTGTTAGAAGTGATATAGGATACTTTTTATCCCATTATTAAGTAGTTAGTAGTAGTTAGTAAGATGAAAGTTTTTGACGATTTAACACCATAACTACGACAAATTATAACCGATTTAAATCATTATTTTTGTTCTATAGAGGTTATAGTATGTGTTTAATTTTGCCCAAACTGTGGTTGGAGATAGAGAACAGAACTCCTCAGCGGACAGCAGCAAACCCCTGATTTAAGGCTTAGCGATACTCAATACTTTAATTTTTTTGAAATGAAAAACAAAATCAAACACAGACGAAGTCGCGGGCAACAGCGAGTAATCTATAAGTGCTTAGCAGTTAGCCAAGGAGGTCGTTTATAAACTGGTGTCTGAAACAAATTTGGGTTGTGGGACTAATAACAGGGCATAGCTCTTTAAACAGACATTTTCCATTATACGAGGCAGATGAAACACCAACGCACGTTACGCTAGAGTGCAAGAGCGTAGCAGGGCAACGCGAGGTCTACCTACCCCGGCCACTTTCCCGGAAGTCCTGAGCGACCTGGGCGGCATGTTAGGCTTCTGGAACGAGTTTGGATGGCTGGAGTAGCGAGCGGGAAATTTCGAAGCACAACAAGGGACGTGCTTACGTGCGGAAAATGCCCAGAGAAAGAAGAAGAGGTTTGGCTCCTTCTGTTTTGCTTTTTACTAGTGATGGTTATTTTGCTATAGATTGATACTTGTCGCACCAAGCAGATCAATGAGAAAGCAATACTTTGCAGGGCATGCGAGAAACACGTCCAAAAAAGTGTCCTCCTTTTCCCATTAACCCGCAGAATTGGTGTTAAGCCTCATATGCTATGCCTGTAATTACACCGCCAAACACGTCCTTCTCGAACCGGGACCACAGCAATACACACATCGCCATCTAGCCCCAATGTAAGCGTAGCTTTTGTTATGGGTGCTGATGAATATTTTTTACTAGCTAGTGCCCGCGACTTCGTCTGCGTTTGATTTTGTTTTTTGATGTGGCATTCAATTTAGTAGTGATTTAAAAAAAAATTAAAGTATTCAGTATCGCTAAGCCTTGAATGTATACTGCTGTCCGCTGAGGAGTTCTGTCCTCTATCTCCAACCACAGTTTGGGCAAAATTAAACACTTATTATAATCTCTATAGTACAAAAATAATTATTTAAATCGGCTATAATTTGTCGGAGTTATGGTCTAAAATCGTCAAACACTCATCCCCTGTCCCAAAGGCACCGAGCTTACTGTCGGGATAAAAAGTATCCCATATTACTTCTAACACTTCCAAGAATATGTGTACAAAGTTTCATGATGATTAAGTAGTTTTTGCGTGAAAGCGTAACAAACAAACTTACATTGACATTTATAATATTAGTAGGGACTATGAACATAATATACATAAATACTTATAATATAGACATAAACACCCAGCCACTAAAAATCATCCATGTTCATCACATAAACATTTTCTAGTTGTGAGAATCGAACCCACGGCCTTGAACTCAGAAAGCAGGGTCGCTGCCCACTGCGCCAACCGGCTGTCGATGCGGCACAAGACCGGGGCATTTGGAACTCCATACAAAAGACCTATGCCCAGCAGAGGACGTCAATCAGTTGATATGATGAGGTGTCCCCATTTATATAAACAGTGGATATTCTGGGTTTTCTAGATTCTAGAATCTAGATAATAGGGAGTAATTCCCGGAGAACAATTTAAGGCGTTTAAATTATTGTTCTGAGGCGATTTTCTTGTCACGCAAGATTTGAATATTATTTTGAAAAATAAGTGGGTAACTTATGGCCGTTTTCACTAAACCTAGGAAACGTTTAAATCGGGTGCCTAATGATTTAGGCGAAAAGTATAAAAAAAACTATTGGTGAACGGTTGGTAACTAACTAAGGTAAAAATAGGTTTTCCTCGAAAATTGTTTGGAATATCATACAACAATTAAACTTGAAGTATCTATGCAGGAAGTTTAGCAAAATCAAGTTTTAAAGTGGATCCTCATAAAAAATAAATTGAGTAGGTACCATGTTGGAAGCGGTAAGTCGTGATCTAGGTCCAATTACTAGTTTTAAATCTAGCTTTGTAAGAAGTATTAGGTTAGTATATTATTTTTTTTATATTTATCAATAGTATTGCTGTATTTGTGTAGTGTGGTTTATGTATAAGTATGTAGTTATTCGAAAGCATGTTTGAAACAGTGTACCCCACCTTTCTGTTTTTCTTTTTAGTTTTCCTAATCCTAAGGTTGCCTGGCAGAGATCGCTACATAGCGATAAGGCCTCCCTTTTGTATCCTACTTCATTCTTGAAGTGTTTTTTTTTTTTTTTGTTTTTCTGAATGATTTGGTGAACAAATAAAGAGTATGAATAAGGATGTGCTGGTGGAAGATGGAGTGAGTATGTACCTATACGCTGTATTTACAGCATCATTCCTACGGTAATTCTGGACCTACCAATGTGTTACCAAATAATAATTTAAACAATGTGTTACCAGTTTTAACACTTCACACTTTAAATGTATGCATTAAAACTTAAACACATTTATAACATCGAGGTTACTTTGCAATAGGCATGATGACAAATTTTCAGGAAAAATCATAGATTTTCGAAAGTATCAACGAAATACAAAAAATATCTTATTTTTGCAGAAATTAAAGGTTTTGTTGATATAGAATGTAAATTATGTATATTTAAAAAAAATATTTTCCGCGAAAACGCTCGCCTGGTGTTATGGCCGCACTTATGAAGTCATAGGCAAATTAGAGCTTCAGTAAGTACTTGCTTTAGTTAGGGTACACAGCTAAGCAGTGCTTTTATGCATAAATGATTCTAATAATGAATGAAATACTGCAACTGTACCTGTCAAATACTATTATATCAACAGGTTTATTTTAAACCTAAAAGTTGTTTATATCTACAACCCAATAAGCAATAAACTAGCGCGCCAGTCTAAAGTAGAACTTGATTTCTACCATGAACTTAGATCTACCAAGCATGTGACGTTCACTTGCGAAATAGGTTTGCTACTAGTGGCTTTAGTACAAGATTTGATTACTCGCAATGGAGTAGTCGTTTTCGCGTATTAAGCTCAAAACCGTCAAGGTAAAATGTGCCATATTTGACTCATGTTGGAGTCGCAAATCCCGTTATTCCGATTGTTATTTTACAAATGTTCTGCCTTAAGCCCTAGCTGAAGAATTGCAGTTAAATTTCCGCTTTAAAACAACATATAAAAGATCCTTTTTACTCCGATGTTCATGTGTTTCAAGTATCGAAAACGACTCCCCGATTGCGAATGAGGAAATCTTGTACTACGGGTACAGTTTTGCGGGCAAGCAAGTAAAATATTTGGCTATATTCGGTAATGTATATAAAGTACTCCTACCTACTTAAAAGCTAATTAACATAAACTAATTCAGTTTGTATCGAACCTTAGAAATAGTTTTATTTGTGACTTGTTTATTTGAGAGATTCCCCGATTTTTAGTCAGCGTATTATTCTATTTTCTTTTACTTTGCATCTATGACAGTTTGACGACCGATTGGCGCAGTGGGCAGCGAACCTGCTTTCTGAGTCAAAGGCCGTGGGTTCGATTCCCACGTCTGGAAAGTGATGAACATGAATGTTTTTCAGTGTCTGGGTGTTTATATGTATATTATAAGTATTTAAATATATTATTTATCAAAATATTCATCAGTCATCTTAGCACCCATAACACAAGCTACGCTTACTTTGGGGCTATATGGCGATGTGTGTATTGTCGTAAAAAAAAGGTTGTTTTTTTTTTAAATGCTTTGGTATAAGAATTTCTGTAGTTGCCTGAAAATTTACCAACAAAAGCGCTTCAGCCTTTCAAACGATAAGTCCACGAGAAGAAAAACAGACAGACAAAAATATGTAGTACGTATATGGATTATTAAATTAAAATAAAATAATATGCGCAGAAGCAGATAAATCACGAAACAAACAGACATTTGGTTTTTTTGCTTTGTGTCTTCGATGTGATTTATTTGGTCTTCAAACAAAACATGACACCAAAATATAATCTAGGGTTTCGGTACGATGCCGCGTTGAAACCGATATGGGTTTAGTATAACTGCAATACCCTAAATACCGTTTACCCTACTATCCCTACCATCTTAGACTGCACGAGGGCAATAAAAATTAAATAAAGGTTGTAGTGAAATAAATATACATTTTATTCTATTTACCTACATACCCACTTTTGAAATCGGCGATTTGTATACACTAGTAGATATATTATGTAGATTACTTAATTTTTGCTCGCCTAGACTGCATTTTGCCACAAAGTACTACACCGTATCACGAGGTACTGGGTTCGTTTCCCGAACTGGTCAATAATTGTTATTCTGTCAAGAAATATCAGTACCAGCCCAAAATAAATAAATAATAAATAAATAAATATACTACGACAATACACACATCGCCATCTAGCCCCAAAGTAAGCGTAGCTTGTGTTATGGGTACTGAGATAGCTGATGAATATTTTTTTTATGAATATAATACACATAAATACTTATAATATACAGATAAACACCCAGACACTGAAAAACATTCATGTTCATCACACAAACACTCTCCAGTTGTGGGAATCGAACCCACGGCCTTGGACTCAGAAAGCAGGGTCGCTGCCCACTGCGCCACTCGGCCGTCTAGGTAATAGGTTCATCGCAGTTATCATCACTAGCATATGATAATAAAATCGTCAATCGCCGATCCGCATTGGAGCTGCTTGGTGGGTACTTTAATTCCCTGTCTCCCATATTGAGACCGGAGGACTGTACCTACCCATAACATAAAAACATAAACATAATAGTAACTAGGTATAACTGCCTCATTGGAATAGTGGCTGACGGGTTAAAATTCTTTTTTTTTTCAATACCCGGAGTTAGGAAACTGGTGTCTGAGAATACGTCTATAAAGACGTTTATCAGTAATTTGTGATAATAGTCTTTATTGAAAGCCCACCTACCCGTATTGGAGCAGCGAGGTGGATCTAAGCGCTAAAATTGCCTCTCCTATGAGAGCGGAGGCCTGTGCCGAGCAATGGTATGGATGATAAAAATAGAAGTAGGTTATACATCATCTGCAGCCAGGAAAAGGACAACCTCCTTAGTAAAAAGTAATTTAAATCTGTACAGAATCGCCGAGGTCGCTATACCGGGTATTGGTCGGTAACAAATAAAATGAGTAAGCAAACAGACATCGCTATTTTCGCATTTATAGCATAACTATGATTAGAATAAATAGTTGAAATATATAATAAAATGTAGATATAGATTGTTATGCCCTAACTTATAGTTATTTTCCTAATGCCGATGCCGGCACAGTTTAAATTTATTATGCCAAAAAATACTTACACAAAACCAAATTGTCAATAAAATGAAAGTACCTAAGTTAATTAATAAACAACCAATACCTTGGTATCAAGTTTTTTATAACTAGTTGCCAAATATATTTTACTCTAATTTCATGGAAAAAAATTTGCATTAATAAAAAATGCAATACCTACTTATGTCATCACATTAGTTACATATAGTTGTTATACTTTCAAATTATTGCAAATACAAAATGTTGTAACATTTACCTACTTTATTTTTAAATACTTACATCGATTAGTTAATTTTCTTTTAATTTATTTCAGAACTCATACTTTGTTTCGTAATAATAGTAATCGAACCAAGAACTTCTCGAGTTTATAATATATTCTATAACAATATATAATAATAAATATATAATAATAAGTTCTTAGCTATATATAATAATTGAACTCAGTTATATAAATAAAAAAAAAATAAGCTCACCTCAAAAAATATAATATCCAAAGAAAACAACACTCACTTAAGAAACCCCAATAAATTTTATTGTATCACATCATAATTTTTAGTATTACAATAATTTAAATATTTTTTTTCGATGTAAATTTTAAAAACGAATAAAAAAAACCGAACCGTCAAATCGCGCGCGCTTTGCGGACAAACGTTAGAGCGTTGTGTGGTGTTTCGAAACCAGAAACCTCGAAACTGTATGCTTCTAGGCTCTGACTTTGGTTAAGCGTTAAGGTGAAGCGTTTCCAAAACAGAGGCGGTGGCGGTTGAGGGCACGTTGGTACACACAAGTGCGGTAGCGGTACTTTAATATGTTACTGTTTTTTATTCGCTAGAAGTAACTAAGCCTTATCTGCAAATTCACATGGTGGTAACGGGACCCTATTATTAAGCCAACGCTTTACATCTATCCTTCCATCCATCCATCCTTATATCCAGCATAGTACGTATTGCACCTATAACAACAAGAATAAAAATAAAATAATGTCAATAATGGGTACCCAACCTCATGCAGGAAAGGTATTAGTGTTTTTTGCTAAAAAAATCCACAGAGTTGGATGAAAAACACTAAGTGTTTTTCATCCAACTCTGTGGATTGTTTATAAATTTTGTATTTTACTACCATTTAGCATTTAACCGCAGTCTCACCTGGGTCATAAGTTACAATGCAGATTGCATTATAATATGATAGCTGACTATTTTGTTAGGTGTATTCCATTTTAACAAACCCATACCTCTAAGTCTAATCAGTTTCTACCGGAACGCTAAATCGCTTGGCGGAGCTCGGCAAGGTTGTAATCAACGAAAGCAAGGGTCTTCCACGAGAGCAGATCAGCGAAAATTCCGAATAGTAAGGGAACCAATTCATAAATGACATATCTATTTAGTTTAAAGATTTGGGTTTAGAATTGGCATAAATCCCTCCTGCCTCACCTGTAGGGCTAACGTGACACGAGATAAGTTATATCTACCAATTTACTCGCCAATAGGACAAGGAATGGTAGAGATAATTAACTAGTAGTGAACGCGACCGCGACCGCTTCCTCCTCTGTTTGGAGAACACTTTAAAAGACCATTCATCTTCCGGTGGATACATTGAGGGCTGGCACCCATGCGGAGATGCGCAGTGCGCTCTGCCAATATTGTTGGGTTTGAAGGCTTGTATCCGTGACACCGACGTAGGTTCCCCTTGAAATCCGTTATTATATCCGTAGATATAGCGTTATGGTAACGTCTTATTGATATTCTGAAGTAGATACCCACTGCCATTATATTTTTATTTAGCAGCTTATTTTACTACGTTAGTGTTTACCTCAAAAGAAGCTGGGCCGATTTTGATGAGGTTTCGTTTTGTACACAATATCACTTTATGGCAGATGTAGCGCGTTAATACATCGATATTTTTAAAAAGTAACTTATTTTATATTGTTAGTTTTCCTGGAAAAGTGCCAATGTTGATGAGATTTTATTAAAAGAAGCGTTTAAAAGTATAGGTATGGTACCTATATCTGCAGCTGGGATAAATGTGATGAATAGAGTTCGAAATAGTTATTGCCGTTGCGCTGAGCCTGCCATCCCCCATAGAGTGCGATAGGGACAACTGAGCAAAACATTTCACGAATAGTTCTTGCCTTTTTACCCCAAAAAAATGGGTGTCAACAAATAATCTGCTATCGGAAGTTAGCAGATCATTTTTTTTTCACCCTTTTTTTGGTAAAAACGCTAGAACTATTCGTAAAAAGCATCAGGAACTCTAGAACTCAGCTGCATGCGAAGAGATCTCCCTTTTATTTGTGATCTGCTGGCAAATGCTGTGCTAACTTCACCGACATGTTTCTTATTTCCTTGTTTTCCCATCTAAAACTGAACCGATTCAATTATTTTTGGCATGAACATTTTATGAAAGATTGCCCATAGGTTCCTCTTTCTTTCTTTCATGTTTTTTTAAATTTATCTTTGAGGCCTCTGAACGTAGCTCGTGGAACGTGGGAACGTAAAAAAGGTGAATTATTGTAACGATAGGGACTCAAAAGCAATCTTTTTTTCAAATAAATTATGCATGATCCATGAGGAAATGCGAGATTACATTTGTATGGATAATGCATATTTCACCTTTTTATTATTATTTAACTCTTTATTTGTACACCACTGTCCACTATGAAGTTAGGGAAATTTTAGTAGGAGGAATACCTTCCTCTTAACGCGTAATTTCTTAGAAAAATATATTATACAGTTACTTATTTTTCCTAAAAGAGTGCTGGGTCCATTTTGATGAAATTTTATGAGCTAAACTGTTATCAGCCCTGCGCTGATGAATTAATAATCTAATATTAAGGAGTTCTGTCTTCTAGACTCATAATGGTTAGACTCTGTAGGGGTTTAAGGTTAATGACCAGATTCGTTTTCTGTCAAAACAACGTTGTCGCGTTTTAGTTTTCTGGCCCTGTCCACTTTTCCTTCTTACTCTTTTGGCAACTTTAGTTTTCAACCCATTTCAAACCACTGCGAGCCTCTTCATTAGCACGTCATCTTCTTTTATTGCTGGTGAGCTGCGTTTAGTTCTTCCCTGCTTCCTTGACGATTCATCTTCGAGCTTGTGGTCGGCAGATGCTTCTGTTTGCAATACGCGGTTAGCAATCCAGAATCTCCCGGCTCCACGACCCATCCTTTCTACAACATACATGGCATGGCCTACAGCATTCAGTACGGCTAGCAAAGGCAGTAGATAAACCATATCCCCGATTATATCCCACTGATGATCACTGACAAGGGCTAAAATTAAAGTGCCACCTTCCAAAGCATGGCAACAGGTAATGGGAGAAGTTCACCCTCGTTTATTATTCATCATCATCATATAAACCCATCACCGGCCCGAAAGTGAAGTCGAAGTACCACCCACCGGGATATCACCGCTTCCATTTATTATTTCACATATACTATTTATTTATTTCCACCGGTGCGTGGTGCTTAGAGAGTTGATAGAGCTGTGGAATATGATACAGTGTTGTCCTTTCCGTGGAGGGAATGTCTGCTGTATAACATATAAAGCAGACATTCTCCCCGTTGAACGGACAGCGGCCTTTAAATGGAGCAGCCTGCCTCCATTTAAAGGCCGCTGTCCGTTCAACGATGTCAGTAATTCATCCCTATGAGCTCTGGGGTCACCAATGCAGGGCAATCATGATTTCTATATTAATAATATTGTAGTTCATCATCAACATGCTGATCCGATTATTGTTTGCACAGTAGGAATAAACCATCTTCGCTGATCTTGTGCGTATTGGCGGCCTTCAAGGTCCATTACCGTTATCGTAATAGAGAGCTTTACGTGTTCATCGGCGAAATTGGCAGTTTCCTAGTTCTGCTCTGCTGTACCTACTTACAGCCAATTTCTTAACAGACAAACAGTATTGGGTACCCAGGAATCGAACCCAGAACTTCATACAACTCCATAGTCGAACATATCAACATACTAACCACTTAGAATAACGGAATGCATCGGAGTAAGTAGATGCACCTATATACAATTAGTTAAATTACTTTCCTCTATAGATAACTCATAAGGAATAAAAAATTTGGAACAATAAACTTTCTATTTGGTCCAATTAAGTAGGTAGAGTATATACGCGATAAGCTAGTATTGAACCTGACCTATGATCCTCTGACCGAGTAAAATGTCCAAGGGAATATAAACAGACAAACAAAAAACAGGAAATAAATATGTGTAACATTAAAGATAAACAAGAAAAGGCACTACGACCTCTCTACAATCTTATTGCGCTAGAGACAATGGAAATAGAATAGATAAAGTAGGGTCAATACGAGTACATCAAGGAGATGGGGTCATACATTGCGATATTTATTACAAAAATTATTACGGGTTCAATATTTAATCACTATTATGTATATTAAGTACAGATAAAATATAGCGATGCAACTACTTTCAAAAAATTTAAACACTGATGTGTGAGCTTGGAGCTTTAATCAGCCACCCTTGGAAATCTTTAATCACGTAAACAATATAGCCAATCGTAAATGGCTGTCGCGGAAACTAACTCCCGTCTTGCCTTAATTAAAAGACTTGAAATTTCCGTTACAAATTGACTGCAAATAAAGTGTAGCTTAGCTAAATAGCTCTGGGTAAGCAAAGTTGACCCAAGTCAGTAAAAAGGATGGGCGCCCGACTTTGGAAGATTGAAAGAGAATTTGGTAAACATAGGTCACAGCTCGTTTTACTAACAGAGAATTGTAATCGTTAAAGGAAGAATCGAAATAGCATTTTAAGTTGATATGCTGAATAATAACCAAAAAATGAAAAAACTATGACCTACAAAATAAAACATAAACATCAAAATAATTGGTTATCAATCCAAGAAGATTTGAACACTTATTGTAAACAAAAAATATCCTTGAAGATTGCTTAGTATTACTTAGTATATAATGAATTAGTTTTGAACGCAGTTGTAAATATCTGTTTATCATAAACAGGTAACATCGGTCAGTAACATATGTCAGTGTCAAAAATTTATACCATCGCTGTCAATTGTTACTTCGGTTTTCGGCTGTCGCAGAAATGATATCATCAATATCAAATTGTTAAAGCGACCAAATAATACCCTAATTATAATATTTTTAATATGAAATTATGGCCGACCGCCTCCGCCAGATCGCACAAAAGTTTAAAGACAAACTTAACTTCCCACAGATCAAAGTAAGCGGCCGGGAAAAAGTTGATCAGTTGATAACCAAGTACGTACCAGCTACTCGAGTTACAGAAATTGCCGAAAAGTTCAAACATGAAAATATAACTAGTAGGGTCAAAGAAATGGTGTCTAGGTATGAGAAATTTACGGGTATTGAAGAAATTATGGCTATACAGAACACGGTTATTGACGCACAGGTTAGTGTTTTGATTTTTTTTTTCTTCACACAAACTGTTGAACATTATATATGTATGTAGGGTCTTTTCGCCTTTTCGCGTCCGACGCCCAATTCGCGTCCAAATGACGGTACACTGTTTTACAACAGTGAAAAATAACAATACCGACACACCAATCTAAACAAGAGCGCTTCTATTGATGTTCGGACCTATGACAGGTACTCACACACAAACAAAAGATCTATGCGTGCAACTCAAATTTAATGAAAAATAAACTAATCTTGCGTGTGCAACCAACAAGTGCTGACGCGCGAATGTGTTGTAAAAAAAATAGTGAGCAGCTGTACTTTTCACGGTAAGTATTTAAGATGTTTATGTGAAATTCAGAATACTTTGTTATCCCTAGACCTTAATTGTGAACCACATTATAGGAATAACGATGTTTGTGCTTATATTTTTCTACTGACAGCTTTATATAAGGTGGACGCGAACTGGTACATAAAATTTATAAAAAAATCACTTTGCGTCCGCTGTGGACGCAGATTACTCTAACTATGTCTCAGTCAGATGTTTAATTAAATACAATAACATGGGAAAAACAATATAAACTTCCTATCAATTTTAACAACATTAACATGCATAATATGATGGCCGATTTGCGTCCATATTATTAGAAATATAAAAAAAGATAATGAATGTCAAAAATCAGACTTGGATGCACAGTTTTCCTACATTAGAAACCCTATAACATTGTGTGTAACCCATGTTCCATTTTTAGGGTACCTTACCCAAAGGGTAAAAACAGGAACCTAGTACTAAGACTTTGCTGTTTGTCTGTCACCAGGCTGTAGCTCATTAATCGTGATAGTAAGACAGTTGAAATTTTCATGGATGATGTATTTCTATTGCCGCTATAACAATAAATATTAAAAAATAGAATAAAACACGGAATGCGCAAGTCCGATTCGCACTTGGCCAATTTTAAAGGCTTTGTACCGAAATGGTAAAATAGAATCCTATAAAGCCATCAACATGATATTCGAAATAATAGTGAATCTATTAATGGAGTTAGTTGGAGGAGAAAAAAAATATCCTGAAGTGCAATTTATGTTTACTTTTATGATATCAGCAATTATTAAATAAATGTTTTGATTAAAATCACAAGCTTCTCTTTTCATTTCCTATTTCCCTTCCTAATTATTTCTGGTATTGGTCCACAGGCGGACGCAATCTGGATTTTGTGGACGCAAAATGGGAAAATCGCCTGTTTCAGATGCGTTGTCCAAAACTGTGCATTAAACTTGACAAGACTATATAGGGACTACATTACAACCATATTTGATTAAAAACTAGCGCACGGACATTTTTTTTTTTCACGTTCAAACCTAACAACTCCACTAAGTGGACGCAAACAGGCGAAATAACCCTATACACAGTTGTAAATATTTGAATAATAGATGCTCTGCCAAGTTTTATGTCAAATGTACTCTCATGTACCTTAAAAATGTAAATTCTGGCGAATTACATATTACTGTCAATTGCAACATTGTATTCGTTACTGTTATTAAATTGAGTGTTTATTTGTTCGCATCGAAATTTTAGTAATTAAGACATGGAAATTGATTTGATCTTTATACCTACTATATTTTTTAATAACAATGCAATAGGGTAATTGAACGCCTATTATATAGTAATATGACTTGTGCTGGTGTGAACCTTAAAGATTATTATTTTTATCATTTTGCAAATCTGTTTTATAAAACATAAAATAATATTATTTCCTTCTGAAGTTCGGGTGATCATTTACCTAATAATTAAAGACTATTAACACAAAAAGATTTCTAGGCATTTCTTAAGCATTTAAAATAATGTTATTAATACAATAAAAGAATCAATTTGAGTTTTTGTTTATCAGAATAAATAATATGCATTAGAAAATTTATAGAAGTACTGTACTGTTTTTTGTATTTATATTATGTACCAAAATTAAAATCACGATGATGATTCAAGATGCTGGTATGTAAAATTGGATTCCAATGTTTTCTACATAACAAAAATTCAAATAACAATTTTAGGATAACTATGAAAAGGTATCTTTTGTATTTATGATGCAGAGGTTATAGGGCCATTAGCATTTGTAATATTTTATCCACTTGGCAGTATAATATATTTTTCTATTCTAGGAGCGTTTCATGACAGCACAAGACAGGAGGCGAGAGATGGGCAAAGAACTAGCGACTATTGAGGCAAGGCTTAAAGAGTTGCATGCGGAAATGCAGAACACCATGAAAGGGGATGAGAAATACCTACATCTATGTACTGAGGAACATAAGGTATTGAAGTGAACCATTTATTTATAAATTTAAACAATTTTGATGAAGTTAAAGCCAATCAACTCCGCCAATTAAAATTAATTAACTTGATAAATATCCTCATCATCATCGTATGACCCCATTAACGGCCCCCTACAGGGCATAGGTGTCCCACAATGAGAAGGGTTCAGACTGTAGTCAATCACGCTGGCTCAGTGCGAATTTGTGAACTCCACACACCTTTTGAGAAGATTATGGAGAACTCTCAGGCATGCAGGTTTCCTCACAATGTTTTGCTTTGACCATTGAAGCAAGTGATATTTCATTTGATTAAAACGCACATAACTTAGGAAAGTTAGAGCTCACCCCCAAAAGTGAAGTTGAAGTTGTTTAATGTATACAATATCTCAAAAACTTTACCCTTTTGGTAGCTTATCATTCAAGAGCGGGCATTGCGCACACTCTTCTCTGACGCCGAAAGAGAAGAAAGAGAGCTATTTGCTACCATGTCTGCTGCTGTAAAACTTGGCCATGAAAGAGAAAGGGCACATGCAGAACGGAATAAATACTGGTACATTGTCGCTTCGATATTTGGTAAGTAAGAGTGGTTGCTTACAGTAATTAATTGTATTTTATAAAGTAACTTACTTTGATTAATCAATGTAACATTCTTTATTACTTTTATTTACGCGATTTAAAATCTACCTTAATAAATAAAAAGTTTTGTTCTCCTTTAGAAAGTTCTGTCCAACAATACCATAGTAAAAGGTCAAAAAAATTGTTCTAGTAGCTTAAAAAAGAGATCCCCTCGAGTATGTTTTAAATTAATACTTTTTAAATATAATATTTTTAATTTCAATTCGTACTATGGACCATAGATTTAACATATTTGTTGGATAATAATGCGACATCCCACTTCTGATATCGGATAGTAATGCGTCTTGCTATTGAATTAGCGAAGGAACCAACCAACTATAGCGAGTCTTGGCTGGTCTGACGTCCTTCGCTTAATCTTCAAGACCCGTTTAGAAACCCAATTTTTTACAATGTCATAGTGCATCAAACAAAAATCAAATAAATCAATTAAAAGAGACACAAACATCAGAACTCTTTGTAGGAATACAAATTTATTACAACAAAGTGAATTTAAGGTTAAATCTAAGTTTCAGTTTTTAATCAATAAATTAGACTGCAATTATAGTGTGTAAATTTATCATGTATTTATTTATTTATTTATTAGGAAGCCAATGTGTATACAATGTATCTTAATATATGGACACATATAATAAATGTTTTATAATGTTGTATACTCCACTTAATGGCTAACTCTGCATGCATAACAGGCATTAAATAATAATAAATTTGGTTGTAAACAAAGGACACTCTTTGTTTACAACCAAATTTGGTGATATTTAGCCGCTAAACAAAAGAAAACAAAATAGAAAAAAGAAGTCTTTTTAAAACAAGTATATTTATTCTTTTTTCTCACGTGCTTTCTAGGTACACTATTAGGTATTGGCGGCTCTACAATAAACAACCATCTCAAAATGGCAGAATTCAGGGAATTAATGGAGCAGCAAATGGCTCGTAGTGCAAGTGTTTTGTACACTATAGCAGGCGGTGGAACGGCCAGCCGGGCTGACATTGCCGATGCTATGAAGACGGAATTCGCTTATCAGGTTGGTGAAATGTTAGGAGTATCCAAACACAATCGTTCGTGTTTCCAACTCCCAAGCAGAATATTTTGTGTTTTGCATAATGTTCTTAAATTTGAGAATATTAAAAAAACTAAAGTAGTGAGTGACCTAAAGTTAGGCTTACCAAAAAACGTAATTTTTTTACAGAGTCTGCCCTAAGAGGAGGGCACTAAGACCAGCCAAGTTCAAATATTCTTAATTCATTAAAAATTTAACAACAGTGAAAGTCAGTTTCTAGTTAGCAATTTTAGAAAGACGCAAAAACAACATATGTTGACAACAATAATTGTTATTAACTAAAAAAAAAAAAACTCCTAGTTCAAATAGTAAATAAAATTTGGACTACGAGTCTTGAACTATTAGAAGCGCGGGGTCGCAACGACCCCCAATCACAACCCTAGCAAGACTATCCACAAGACCTGGCAAGACTATCCACTTTTGGCACGCGAGCCTCAATGAGACTAGGCAGCTAGAATAAAATACAGTTTGCGAGCGTAAACAACTAAAAATAAATAATTTCGATTAAAGATCCCATTGTGTTCGTTAGAGTTTTTTTTTTTCACTACAAGTTAGTCGTCGACTACAGTCACATCTAAGTGATGATGCTCTCGAAGATATGAACCGGCTAAGTTGTAATATTAATCCCACACCCCTTCGTTTTCTACGTGAAATCGTACCGGAACGCTAAATCGCTACGCGGCACGTCTTTGTCTTTGCATGAAGTTAATTTGCTTTTTGAAGACGGACTGAAATGAATGCTTTTAATTTTTTTATTAGACAGCCGGGCAGCGACCCTGCTTTCTGCGTCCATGGTTGTTTTTGTTCGAATCCCACAACTTTAAAAATGTGTGTGTAATGAACATGAATGTGTTTCAGTCTCTGGGTGTTTATTTGTATACTACGCTACGCTTATTTTGGGGCTAGATGGCGATGTGTGTATTGTCGTAATATATTTATATTTATTTATCTATTTACAGGAGCAACTCGCCAACAACTTAAGTATAATGCAGAATAATATAAATGCTTTGATCAATAAACAATCGTCTTTAATTGGTAAATAAACTACAGAATATTTTATTTTTAGCACACTTATACATTTAAATTTTAATAATTAATTTTAATGTTGTCATTTCAGATCACCTAAACCACCGTGAGCATGTTATAGAAAATCAAATTCGCGATTTGAAGCGATTAATAGCTGTATCATCCCAAAATAGCGCAAAATCCGACGCACAATTAGCAAAAGCGCTGTCCGAAGTGTACCACGAACTAGAGGAAGCAGATAGCGAACGTGACAAAATTCAAATAGTCCAACCCAGTGGCGCTTTGGACGCAAACCAAATTTTAACAGGTCTCGGAATCCTTATGTGTGCAGCTGTTATTTTCGGAAACATCTTCGGACGCATCAGTTGATTAATTATATCCAAGACGTACGAATGTATAAACGTTAATGTTTGTAACTTTATATTGATAATAATTATAAGAATAAGAAAAAGTTATATAAAAGCGTAAAGGAAAATTATTACCTTATTCGAATATACAAAACATAGTGTGAAAAGGATTTCTCCGTCATATTTATTTAACAAGGAATCCTGTTTAAATTTTAGGCAAGTTTTACGTTCTGACTTTTCTAGAATTTTACAGTATCTGTTTAATAGTGTTAGTTCTATTATTATCAGTGCTCTGAATTTTTTATCATTGCTGCCCTCCTCTTTAAGAAAATCTAGTCAAATTACTGATGAACTAAAAAAAGCATGCCGGGTTCCATTAGCTTTCCTAAAAAAAATTTTGTATTGCTCTTGTCTCGAAGCCACTTCTGCAAGATTAATATTATTGGCAACATAAAATAGATTGTCAATATTTTTGATCAAAACTTCAATATGCCCCGCACAGAGGCAATATAATTGATAATATGTAGAATATTGTCAATTCTGTTCTGCAGAAATATCTTAACTAAATGAAATAATAACAAGTCTGAAATAATGCTATCCCCTTAACCTAAAAGGAAAGGACCTGAAAGGAAAGGTCAGTTTAATTTAGTTGTGACTTCTGTGTAAGTACATCAGAATTTACTCTATGTACTATTACTACTATGTACTGAGAAGAATTTAAATTTTGTATTTTTTTTAATTTTCTGTATTTTTCATACCAATAATTTTACCGTCACAACTTGAGTTTGGTACTTAAAAGGGTTAAAAGATCTTCTGGGGTTGTTTTTAAGCGCTATATTCAAATGCTGCTGGTCGGTCTGTTTTGGTAAAATGTATTTTTGTTAAATACGTGTTGTTTTGCATTAAATTATATTTAACATTTGACAGTCTTTATAACTTATTTTACTCCTTCAATACTTGCAAATGTTTTTGTTATTCAAGGTATTAGATTATAATAAACTATCGATTCGATTATAAAATTGGCAATTTGCAGTAAAAGGGAATACGAATGAAAATTTTGCGCACCTGCACGCTAATAAGTTATTTTTCAAGATCAATACAATGATCCCAAACCAGCGAACGAATGAAATATACGCTTCGCCTATAACCAATAACATCTATTGTATGCAAAAAACTGGAATTTTCGAGTTCGTATACATTTTGCTGGGTAATAAATAAATAAATACTACGACAATACAGACATCGCCATTTAGCCCCAAAGTAAGCTTTGCTTGTGCTATGGTTACTAATATACAGATTATATTATACTGTATAAACAGTGTAGTAAACCAGACACTGAAAGACATTCATGTGATGAATCACACAAACATTTTCCAGTTGTGGGACCAATCGAACCCACGATCTTGGATTCAGAAAGCAGAGTCATAGCCCACTGCGCCAGTCTGCCGTCTTACGTGACGCACTAACTAATACTCAGCGAGCTATGCTCGGAGTATCTCTATGTGATCAGGAATGCAAAGATCCGTAGAAGAACAAGTTACCGACAACATCAACAACAAGCTGCGAACACCTATAGTCGTAAAAATTACCTCTACCCTCCATAGTAAAAATGTAATAGGTCCGTTTTGACATTTGTGCAAGACCATAGAATGTAACTTGGAACGAAACTGAAAGAAACAATAAAATAATAATCAATTACATACAGTGTTTTAAAAAATACGTAAATTTTTTTTGGACGTTAAATAATATGAAAGAAAATATCGCGAGTATTCTTTTTGCGCTTACTTTATAGTAGCATGCAATTTATAATTGTTACGTTCCGAAAACAGTTACGTTCTCAGTCTTTTTTTTTTTTTATACTAGAGCTGTAACCATTTTTTTTACTGAATATCGAAATTAAATATTGAGTAGTTATCTTTACTGCAAAGAATGAGCTTGGTTCTCAAAATGGGTTCTAAATAATGAGTCTGAGTTGATCTATCTGACCAAGCGGCACATGACTGAAGCGTCCCTGCGCGCACTGCGCAGTTTTTCGTTCCTCATCTTGTAAAGTTGACTGTGCGGTCGTTTAAGTTTGATATATATTGTTTACTATTACGTTAACTATAGCTCTTCTATTTTGGACATTAATTTAAACAGTGATTTGACTCGATTTTTGTGTTTGTTGTTATATAGTACTAACTCTGTTTCAACATGTTGAAAAGTGGACGTATAATCAACAGCCAGTCACGCGTATTGGTTGTGAAGTTAAAGGAATACTTTGAACGAACGAACACTTTACAGTACATAATCATATCAATCAAGTAATGATACAAACTTGAATTGATTTATCGTGAATATCGAGTCCCGAGTCTTATGGTTCCATTACTAGTTACGTCGCGATGACAAATGTCAAAACGGGCCTATTACATTTTTACGACTATAATAAGTGTTTAAAAGATGTAGAAATATTTTAATCTATGGCTAGAACCCAGAGCAAAAAATCAAGGCAAAAAGACAAATTTGTAACAAGTAACAACTATGGCAGTAACACAGAACAATATTACTCCAAGGAGGGCAGTAACCTGTCACTTAGCTTGTGGTAATTTGTCGATATTCAAAGCAAAAATTCCGAAACACTAATTTGCTGCAAAAATAAGCTTATAATTTTAATTTGAGAATCAACTACGATTTAAAAAAATGCAAGAAGGTAGGTAAACCCTTAGTTTTGCTATCAAATTATTTATTTGGTCGTGATAGTTAATTACGCGTTATTCGTTAGATTTGGAAGTAACGGGGGTGTCGCGCAGTGGCAGAGTCAGGAAGAAGAGCTCAAAGCTTATGGATTTTGAGTCCCCCGACGACATCGAGACCCGGTTTCGACGTCAGACACCAGTGAAGACTTATTCTAATTCTAACGTAAAGAATGAAGAGCCTGTGGAGTATCACGAGCCGCCGAAAGCGGCGGAGGATGCCGCCGGCACTGCGTCGAGTGAATCTGATTTTTATGAAAACAATGCGGATCAGGGTGAAAGGTACGCGGTTCTATCGTTACTTTACTATTAGACTGCCTAGTTAATATTATTGGCAAGATAAAATATAATGTCAATATTTTTTACTAATACTTTAATATGCACGCGGGAAATGTTATTAATTAAATGTAGAATATTGTAATAATATTGATTTGTATGTGAGCCTTAGAGTGGCAAATATTTTGGATGAGGTCATCCTTCAAAGAAAGAAAGATCAAACAATGGTGTATCTATTTTTAACACGCTTTTATTAGCTTTACCTGTATGTATGTTTGTAACCAACCCCTTTGAGCTCGTTTTGACCCACTTTGAATGGTCAGATTTCTTTCAAACTTTGTAGACATATCGAGGGCTGATGACAATACACTAATCTGAGAAGATTATTCCAATTTTCAATATAAAAAATAAGATTTTTTACTAATTACTACAGTGCCTAGACCCAAATATAAAAAACCTATGGCATTACCAACAATGTAAAAAACCTATGGCGTTATCAAAAGATGGCATTCGCGCACCTAACAAATTCCACAGAAAACATTAAGCTACTAGATGGTAGAGGGTGTTAGCTGTTACTTTTTAATGGCCTGTTTTAAATAATAATTAATTACAGTTACTTAGAGTTATCACAGAATTGATAGTAGATTAGATCAAATAACAGTTTACAATAAACCAAACTAAAAAGTAGAAAATAAATAATAGTTTAAATAAAACTAAAAAACACACTTTTTATAGAAAACCGAACTAAAAAATAGAAAATAAATTTTAATAAATTTAAATTAAGAATAGTGTTAAAATTTTCAATAAATATAATTAATAATAGTGTGAATAAAAAAAATACATTTTATTTAAACAAAAGCGGAGGGTGCTTTTTAAGATATTAGCAAAATAATAATCACTCTACTCATATCTGTCAATGAAATATTGTATAACTATGCTTTTTAAATTGATCATTGGCCAATTACTTAGAAAACTAATGTAAATGAAATAAATATGTTGTTCATATTTAAAGAATCTTATTTCTTTTATAATAAAAACATTCTTTAGCAATGAAAAGATTGTATTTATTTATCGTAACTTTAATTATTTGTTTATTACTTTTAAGTATGGAGTCTGACAGCTCAGCGTCTGATGAGGGCTCCGCACGCACACCGGCTAACTCTCTGTACATGATGGAGAAAAGCAAGAAGAAACTTGTCATTAAAGACGGCAGGGTGATTGGAAGAGCTAAAGCTCAGAGGAAGGATAAAGGTAATGCACAAGGCTGTAGACTAAGTTTGCATTTTCATTGGTTAATATCTATGATGATTGTAGAAGTTTACCCAATGTATAATTTATATATATATAGCCTATTATTTATTATTTATTATATTTTATTATTAAAAGCACTATGGTCGTAAAAAAGTAATAGGCCCGTTTTGACATTTGTCATCGCGACGTAACTAGTTATGGAACCATCCGACTCTGTACTCGATATTCACGATAAATCAATTCAAGTTTGTATCAGTACTTGATTGATATGATTATGTATTGTAAAGTGTTCGTTCGTTCAAAGTATTCCTTTAACTTCACAACCAATTCGCGTGACTGGCTGTTGATTATACGTCCACTTTTCAACATGTTGAAACAGAGTTCGTACTATATAACAACAAACACAAAAATCGAGTCAAATCACTATGTTTAAATTAATGTCCAAAATAGAAGAGCCATAGTTAACGTAATAGTAAACAATATATATCAAACTTAAACGAGCGCACAGTCAACTTTACAAGATGAGGAACGAAAAACTGCGCAGTGCGCGCGGGGGCTTCAGTCATGTGCCGCTTGGTCAGATACATCAACTCAGACTCATTATTTAGAACCCAGTGTCGTCAATTCAAAATTTTATTCTTTGCAGTAAAGATTACTACACAATATTTAATTTCGATATTCAGTATTCTTTGCAGTAAAGATTACTACACAATATTTAATTTCGATATTCAGTAAAAACAATGGTTACAACTCTAGTATAAAAAAAAAAAAAGACAGCGTAACTGTTTTCGAAACGTTTCGCAACAATTATAAATTGCATGCTATTATAAAGTAAGCGCAAAAAGAATACTCGCGATATATTCTTCCATATTGTTTATGGTCCCAAAAAAATTTACGTAGTTTGTAAAGTTGTAGTTTCTTTCCGTTTCGTTCCAAGTTACATTTTATGGTCTTGCACAAATGTCAAAACGGGCCTATTAAATTTTTACGACTATAGCAACATGCATATTACATGTTTTTAAATATAGCGCACGCACAAAAACTTGAACTGATATGCACGTCAATTACAAGTGCACATAGCATTGACAAAGCGTCATGTAAACTTAATTTAACAAAAAAACTCGACTCACCGATAAGTGTTTAGTGAGTTTTTTTCCTAAAATTATTATGGTGTAATCATAAATTGTTACAAATTTAACTGTACACCACAGTGCTGCCGACAATAGATAGTCTAAGTAAAGATATAGTCTAAGGAAATAAATTAACAATAGTCACACCTAACTTCTCACTACATCAATCAAGATATTCCATATTTGTGAGAATTCCCTCATTGGTATAGTTTTAGATTTGGTAGAAGGTAGGTAGGTACTTAAATAAATATATACTTTAATTTGTTACAACCTACAAACAAAATCATTTATATTACAATGTTACCGCTATAACGAGTCAAATGTAAGTCAATTCCTCATAATGGTTGCCTGGAAGATTATGTTAAATTATGGAAGCCTAGGTTACTTGAATTGAAATTACTTGCACCTTTGTTCTTTTTTATATATTTCTGTTCTGTTTGTGTTAAAGTGTAATAGTGTTTTTGATTGATTGAACACACAATCTTATTTAAAAGTATATATTGAAGGTTTATTAATAACAAGCTTCTGCCTGCGACTTCGTCTGCGTGGACTTCAGAAATGGCATGTCCTTTTCATATGTGACAATGCATACATAGGTGACAATGAATACCAAATTTCAAATCTGTCTGCCCGTTGCTTAGATTGTAAACAATTTTCAATTTTCTCTCAGGAACTACTTAAGGAATCGGGATAAAAGGTAGCCTATGTTCTTTTCCATGTCAAACGCTACATGCATAGCAATTTTCATCCATATCCGTTTAGCCGTTTTGGCGTGATTGAGTAACAAACATCCACTCTTCCACATTTACAATATTAGTTGGATATATATATATATATATATCTAAAGATATCTATTTATTTACAAAATCTTCAGTAGTTTAAAATTAATGTGATAAGTATTATCCTTCCATGATAAACAAGACCGCTTTCCAGCCGTGGGACATTAATAAAGCTCATGATGGTGAAATGGTTCTCTTGATTCTGTTCTTGTTGTAGGCAAAACTCGTATAACCGCATACATGATGTGGGCAAAAGAAGCGCGCAATGACTTACTGCGGAAACATCCTGACATGGACTTTTCCGCTATATCCAAGAGGCTCGGCGAAATGTGGGCTAATGTAAGCTTAACACAACTTGTTACAAAGTTCCTAATTATATTTATTTATATCACGTGAACTGACCGATGATTATTGCGGCAGCTAGATAATTCGGACTATTTTACTCAGACATCCAAACAAATATACAAACATTGAAATCTAAGTGCTTAAATTTAAGAAACAAGTAGTATAAGAGACTTGTTTTTACACAAACTTTGGTCGAGCAAAGTCGTAAAATTGTATGCTCTATTGATTGCCTGAAGGTACAAATAATATAAGTAAATTGCTATAACTTTAATGACTGCAGTATGAATGAATAATTTCAAGGATGATACGGGCGCATCAGCGAAAGCTGTTACGTCTATCATAATTAATCATCGCAGCGAGAAGGGTAGTTGTAAGTTAGACCGTAGTCCACCACGCTGGCACAGTGCAGATTGGTGGACTTCACACGTCTTTGAGAACATTACGGAGAACTCTCAGGCATGCAGCTTTCCTCACTATGTTTTTTTTCCTTCGCCATTGAAGCGAGTGTAATTTGAATTACTTAAAACGCACATAACTTAGAAAAGTTAGAGGTGCTGGGATTCGAACTCACACCCCCCGAAAGTCAAGCAGAAGTCCAAACCGCTGGGCGATCACCGCTGAAGCTAAATAATCATAATAACTTATCATTTTACTAGCTGTTGCCCGCGACTTCGTCTGCGTTTGATTTTGTTTTTTGATGTGGCATTAAATTTAGTTGTAGATCTAAAATAATTTAAAGTATTCAGTATCGCTAAGCCTTAAATTAGGGGTTTGCTGCTGTCCTCTGAGGAGTTCTGTCCTCTATCTCCAAACACGTTTTGGGCAAAACTAAACACATTATAACTTCTATAGTACAAAAATAATTATTTAAATCGGTTATAATTTGTCGGAGTTATGGTGTAAAATCGTCAAACACTCATCCCCTCTCCCAAAGAAACCGAGCTTAATGTCGGGGTAAAAAGGAATCCCGTATTACTTCTAACACTTCCAAGAATATGTGTACAAAGTTTCATGAGGATCGGTAAAGTTGTTTTTGCGTGTAAGCGTAACAAACAAACTTACATTGACATTTATAATATTAGTGAGGATAACAGAAATTTTAATTCTTAGGTTAACTACAATGAGCGTTACTTGTGGAAGCGCAAGGCGAAACGTTTTGCCATTCAAAAGGAGCAGAGCAATCAACCTACGGTGAACAAGATTATATCTAACCCAAGTGAGTCGATTTCTTTAAGTAACTTTTTGAAGTTATACTTCTTTTGGCGCGATGGAGAAAAATTACGAGGGAGAATTTTTACGATGCGCGCGCACACCGACACCTGAATTCTACATCGTAAAGTTAGTTAGTTCTGGGTGGCACGAAAATCGATAACTATGTTCAAGTTGTATATTCTACTATTTTTATATTTGGAACACGTGTTTCGTAACAGTACATGCAGTGTGAATAAATAAATATTATTACGTTAGTAAAACCTTTTTTATTCAAATGAAACCTTTTTGATTGATTTTAATATTTATCGTAAATCACTACTGCATTTTAGTTATTTTTTTTTACATACGCCAAAGAAGTATAACTTCTAATTTTGCTTATACATCATCATCATTATCATATCAACCCATTAATCTACTACAGAGCACAGGTCTCCAAAAATGAGAAACGCTTAGGCCTAGGTCCACCACGCTAGCCCAGTGCGGATTGGTGGGTCGACACACCGTTGAGAACATTATGGAGAACACACATGCAGGTTTCCTCACGATGTTTTCCTTCACCGTTGAATAGAGTGATATTTTAATTGAAGCCGAAATCCTAACCACTGCGCTATCACCGCTTCTTTTGTTGCTATTTGTCTTTTTGCCGCTTTTTTCTTATTTTCGGTGACAAAACAACATAAAGATTTCAATATTAAGGAAAAGAACGTCTAGATTCTGTATGTCATTGTGGCTAGTTAAATTGTACTCTAAATAAGTTATGGTATTTAAAATCACATATTTCTGTTAACTGTGTGGACTTAGACTTTTGTGTTAAATGATCTTGAAATAACTGAAATCATTAATAACCTATATAGTTCACAGTTCTTCACAGTTAACCTACATAGTTTGACGAACTCCCTGACGGAACGGTGAGAGCTGTGAATTTAAGCAATTCGAAAATTAAATTATAATATTAATTATTATGTAATTATAATATTAATTATTATATAATTATAATATTAATTCGATTTAAAAAAATAAATTTAGTTGATACTGGCTTTTGTGCAGGCTATGCTATTTGACTCCCCGGTTCTTGCACTATCTTTATATTTTGACGGCCGTTTGGCGCAGTTGACAGCGACCCTGCTTTCTGAATCCAAGGCCGTGGGTTCGATTCCCTCAACTGGAAAATGTGTACACAACTAGGTATAATTTTTATTGCCACACCAACCCGTTCCTTGTAAGAACTACTTTCGTCAAAGGTTTTCTGGGAGAGATCGCTTTAGCGATAAGACCGCCTTTGCACACCTAAACTAGTTTTTTTTATTTTTTAATGTGTTTCTCCCTATTTTTTTTTGTGTGTGCAATAAAGAATTTAATATTAATAATAGTAATAATGTTTCTGTTATAAACATGAGTTTTTTTTCAGTGTATGGATGTTTACCTGTATATTATAAGTATTTATGTATATAATTCATAAAAATATTCATCAGTCATCTTAGTAACCCATAACCCAAGTTGCGCTTACTTTGAGGCTAGATGGCGATGTGTGTAATGTCATAGTATATTATATTTTACAAGCGGACCCGCACGACTTCGTCCGCGAATGAGTCTACTTAAAAAAATAGTCGTATGTCCAATATAACTGAATCCTAGATCGATTTATCGCCCCCGAAACCCCCTGCATACTAAATTTCATGAAAATTGTTGGGGCCGATTCCGAGATTCCAATTATATATATCTTTATATATATATTTCTTGTGTGCGTGTGTATGTTACTGAACTCCTCCTAAACGGCCGGACCGATTTCAATGAATTTTTCGGTATGCGTTTGGGTGGCACCCTGGATGGTTTAGATTCACAAATCAGTCCGACAGATGGCGCTGGGGTCCGCTAGTATATATATATATAGATATATACAAAAATTGCTCGTTTAAAGATATAAGATTATATATCAATAAACACTTCGATTGACAAAAAATAAAATAAAACGTATCTAAAAGAAAATAAAATAAATGTAAACATTATTCGTCATAAAGGTATTCGCCCTATGCACCCGGGCCCTGGTCGCCCGCCCGCAAACCGCGCCCCGCCCAAGCCGGCGCCCGTCGCCCTCGCTCAGCCACAACAGGCGCTCGTTGTAAGTATCTATTTTTGTTGCATGCTTAATTGTCGGACCAAGCAGATGGTCCATCGGATGGTAAATGGAAAACTATCACCTATTATTAGCACAGGGATCTATATTAGGACCATTTCTGTTCCTTACTTACATTAATGACCTACTTACCTTGCCGAGGACAAACACGGGATGTTTCTGTTTGCTGCTGATACATCACTAACTTTTAAAATAAATCGACGTGAATTAAACTTTTGACGACGTAAACAACTCTCTCGCTAAAATGGTGCAGTGGTTTGAAGCAAATAATTTGGTTCTTAACTGGCATAGTAATAATTGCCATAGTTTTTACTAAAAGGACAGCCCTAATATCCCATGCAAAAGTAAAATCAAATGACTCCTGTCACTTTATTAGGTAAGTGTCGCGTACCGTAGGTACTATGCACGTGTCGGTCTTTTATATTCAATAGGGTTGTCATAAGTAAAGTTTTGAATTACTTTGTATGAAAATATAAATGTTCTTCTTTTGATTTCATATTTTTCCAGGGTGATTCCTTATGAAATATACTTATTCAGCCTTCAACAGTATTCCGTTTCACGTAGAATATTAATGATTAGGTACTTAAAAAAAAAAGACAATCGGTTTTCTTTATAACGTGATATAGCGAGAATTCCGTTTTGTCAAAGCCCGCGTCCGTCGCCAACCCTGCTGCCAACACCGGCGCAGGCATGTACCGTGTGAACGGCTGCGGCGCCGTCGAGGTGGCAGCACACTTGCGACTATTGGGCGAGAGTTTGGCCATCATCGGCGAACGCCTGAAAGAGCATGAGGTAAGAACAACATAATTCTTGTCTCGACTTGCATCGAATTCAGGGTCTCTTGGACAAAGTGTTTAAATGGGATGCAAAAAAACATTGTACAGTTTAAGTTTAGTGTTTGCCCGCTAAAAAAACCGCGTTCACCGTAGCACCTCAGTAACAGAACACTCCCCTCACTATTTCCAATAGCATTGGGATCCTCGGTGTCAACATCTCGAACGAAGTCTAATCCCGCGCTCACTTGGAAGGTTTTTTTTTTGTAATTATTTATTAAACTACAAGTTAGCCCTAGACTGCAATCTCACCTGGTGGTAGGGGATGATGGTAGCGGGCCTACCTGTTAGGCATTATCATAGGCATACCCCCAATCGGTTTCTACGCGACATCGCTCCGAAACACTGAATCGCTTAGCGGCACGTCTTCGTCGGTAGGGTGTTAATTAGCCACGGTCAAAGCCTCTCACCAGACAAAACAAAAGGTTAAGCTGAACTAGCTTCCAAAAAGCTTGGTGTGCTCAACAGAGCAAATCGTTACTTTGCGACAAAGCTTAGAGTCCAGCTCTATAACTCCACTCCTCCCATTTGATCGGATACAAAAGCGGGCTGTTCGACCTGGTGATAACCCCAAATTGACTTGCAGTTTGGAGTCCCTGCGGCACCAAAGTGATGTTAACTCCCTTTGTGTGTTCCAGCGATACTTTAATGGAGAGTGTTCTGAAGGGGACCCGGATAAAAACCTTGTTCTCATACTTTCCAGGCGATTATAAACTACATTTTCTTTATTATAGAGTTAGCTTTTATTTGAAAAATTTATGACCATAGATAAATATAATAACTATTCCATTCATACCAGCATTAAAATGACAAGTGTCGGAAAAAAAAAAATAATAATAAAAAATATAATTTAGTTCAATCAGTGTCATTGCGCCATACTGCGCAAAGGTATAAAGTGAAAAAGAGGAACCGATTTTTGGATTTTATTGCGGTAAGTACAGTGTTTTGTGTAATATTATCACAAACTAGTTTAGTTTTTGTTCATAAAGCAACAAGAAAGCTATTTTTGAAGTTATACTTCTTTTGGCGCGTTAGGGATAAATGATGAGAGTATTTTTTTTACGATGCGAGAGCACACCGTCACAAAAAACCGACACCCTGAAGTTAGCTATAAGGTTTGACAGTGTACACTTTCAGTTGTCAAAGTCTGCGGCCTCATTTCGGTGATTCAATTGTTCATAAATCTCAAATTTTAATCTTGGTTGTCCGATAATGAGTCTAATAGTATTCCAAATTTAATTATGTTTATTATGTCCATTTCCTTAATTATATAGCAATATTTCTTTTTAAATATTTAAATAAACTTTATTTAACTAACCGATATTGCGTTAAATAAAACTTTCTATGTATTAAATACCTTTTTTATACAAACGTAGAATAAGGCGAAAGATGAAATTTTTGAAAAGATTTTAAATTTTATCTCGTTACGCTAACGGAGTATAACTTCTAACATCAGTACACACAAGCTTTTTTTTCCATTGGATTTTTGAACATCCTTGTATTTTTATCGCTATCAAGCTCAATGTTTCAGCCATTAAACCGGCACGATGTTTTAGCCATTTTGATGTGCAAATTGAGTGAAATATGAATGAAATGTTCAGCAAATATCTATTTACAATAGTTACATTTTGTATATAATAACGCATCAAAAGTGCCATCTATGTGCCTATTTGAATAAAGATATATTTGACTTTGACTTTGACTTATTGGTCCAAATCATAGTATAATTCTGTAAATAAAACAAAGTAATTATCCAAAAACAGTAACGTAGAAACCGTTATAAAGTCACGAAAAAAATGCCGTATTTGAATTTCAAATTAAATTACGCGAAACTCAGCTTTATGTCTAGATAATTAGGGCTTACATTAGGATAACAGTCTGTGTCTTTGGGGCGTGAACTTCTTTCCGGGGCTGTACACAGTAGTGCTGGGCATCGATTTATGTATCAGTTGTCGATATATCTCATAATCGTATTCTGAACTATTATAATTTTAATTTTTCGTATTATAGTTGTTTACGAATAATTCGATAGTATATAACTGAATGACCTTTGTGGATTATTGGATAAGAGTAGATGTTGTACGGTTTGGATATTTCTAAACAGTCTTTTCTATTTATATTTTTTACGACCCCCTTGGCGCAGTAGTGAGGACTGTGATAATTGGAGGACCCGTGTTTGATTTCGGGCGGGGGAAATTCGGGAATTTATAACTTCAAATTTTCTGTTGTCTGGTCTGGTGGGAGATTTACCACACACTGACAAAGAGATTAGAAGACAAAATAGAAACCGATTGGGGTTCTATACCTACACCAAACAGGTTAGCCTATCTGAGACTGCATCAAAAAACGGTACTTTCTTTTGGCAAATTATATTATTATTGTATCATTTATTTTAGACGGAGAGTAATGTATGGGAAGTTGGGCAAGGAGGATGTCCCTCCAAATTTTTCGGCGGAACTAGAATTCAGCGATGACGAGGACTTCGATGAGGCCGAGGAATATTTTCTAGTCTGAACTGATGAAGAAGAAGAAGAAGAGGTACTGATTCGATATTTGATACTGATGATGATATTTTTTTTTCTTATTTTTTTTTTCAATTTTTTATTTATTAATTTCATTTTTGTAGATGGAGCCCATTATGAGGGATGTTTGTACGCCAACACCTCCACCATATTTCCCCATAACCAGACCTGCGACCCCGGAATCGTAAGTCATTTTTTTTTAAAATATAATTTAGTCAAAAAGTGGAGGGCATTCATATTTACAACGGTACATTTCTTTCAACAGATCAAGGGTCTATCAGTCGCCACCGAATCGGCCGAGATCACGATCGCGATCACGCGACGCTACCGTAAGATTAAATACATTTAACCTCATCAAGAATCTAAGAATAAATAGATGCGATGAACAACGATGTGTTTGTTTCAGACTCGGCGTCGTGCTGGCCATTTACGACGAAAACGGTGCGCCGATTGATAGTACTTTTGCCCTGGACTCACATGCCCAATATGAGAGTGTTGAGCGTGAGAGAAGTGTAGAAAAGGGAAGGAAGTTAGTCGTGGAAGGAGTTTGAGAGGTAGAGTGTGGGGTGGACGAGGAGAGTGTGTGAGCAACCGTGGGCAGGGTCTAGGTCGCGGGAGACAGGGTTGAGGTCGCGGGGGGCAACGTCGTCTTCAGGGGTGCTTCCAGGGATGACAGACGACGATGTCCCCCCCGAGCTTCTTCAAATGGTGAGGGATGTTATAAGGAGGCGACACGCGAGAATGGAGGGAATAGACACAAGGAGTAGAGTAAGAGCCCGAGTAGAAGAATTGAATGAAGAGCAAAATAGCGTGAGTGATGATGATGATGTATTCGAGGACGCCTTTGATGGAAGGGGTGATTCGCTCTTGGAAGGTGTGGATCTCCATTTCGAATGGTCACCAATGCAGACCTTTCGAAGTGTCGAAGAGTCTTTTGTGCCTGAGCATACTGGCTCTGTAGAATCTCACCTTAATCCTTACAATGCTTTTCGTTCTTTTTGGGACGATAGCATCTTACAGGTTATAGTAGATGATACGAATCGGAATGCTAGCCGAATTCAGTCGGCCACCTTCCAAGCAGGCTGGCATCCGACAAATATCCATGAGCTGTTGTGCCTTTTTGCGTTTTGGATGATGACCGGTGTTATCCGAATGCCAACAATTCGTAGATACTTTTCAAGTAACTCATTGTTGAGGACGGAAGCGTTTTCCCGAATCACCACGCCAAAGAGATACGACAGTTTAAACAGGGCTCTCCATTTTGTGGATACAAGTCCTGAATTGTCGGACCCAACCAACAGTGGCGTCGCAATCTCGGATCCAATGTATAGTTTGAGGCCAATAATTGATCACCTTTATAATAAATTTCAATCTTATTACGTCCTGTCGAAAGACATATGTATTGACGAAAGCTTAACTCTTTGGATAGCCAGGCTAAAGTTCAAACAGTACATTCGTTCGAAGGCTGCTAAGTTTGGGATCAAAACTTTCGAGCTCTGCGAGAGCTCGACTGTGTATCTCTGGTCTTTCTTGGTGTATACAGGAAAACTGGATGCAGTCCAAGGTGGAATCACGAAAAGTACCGCAATAGTTCTTAAGTTGATCCGTCCCTTACTCAATAAAGGATATCGATTGTTTATGGACAATTGGTTCAACAGTCCGTTGCTCGCTCGCATTTGTAAACGTAACGGTACTGACTGCGTTGGTACCTTACTCTCGTCTCGTGTAGACGTTCCCAGATTGGTTACACATGCTCCGCTCAAGCAAGGACAGTTAGTCGCGAGGCACTCAGGTGACGTCTATGTCTTGTCTTGGCTTGACAAAAAGCGCGTCAATATGATCTTGACATGTCATGGATCTGTGCCGACATGTCTGGCTCTTGTCAGCCAACTCGTCCCGAGCAATTCAAGCCACAGTCGGTCCTTGACTATAATCGCGGCATGGGCGGCGTTGATCTGAAAGATCAAATGCTCGAGCCGTATTTACTTGAGCGGAAACGGGTGTTCCAGGTGGTATCTCAAGCTTTTGAAGCGGCTGCTTAATTGCTCAATTCACAATTCTCGTGTCCTGTTGGAGTCTTCCCTGAAGACGCGGCAGTACAATCTCACATTCCGTCTAGATTTAGTGCATGCTATTTTAACGAAACACCATTCGCTCATACCACTAGGCCGGAAAGCACAATCATCTGTTACTAGATCAGCGCATTTTCATCACATAGTTCAAAATACACATTGGCCCGTTCGCCTTCCCCAAACAGACAACGACCGGGCAGCAAATAGACAAAGCCGACAGAAATGCGTCGTTTGTCTGCGTGAGGGGCGGAAGCTTCAAAGGACTTACTATAAGTGCGAGGATTGCGGTGTGCCACTGTGTATTGAGAACCGCTTCAAATCATAGCATACATCACAAGCTTAATGATTCATCATGCTTTTTCATCATGCTTTTATTTTTACTTCTGACAATTGCCCGTTCGTTGTCGATGGATTACAAGAAGAATAATGGGTGTAGTATGAATGTTATATTTCGAATCGAGTGAGTGTGTGTGTGTGTGTGTATATAAATATCTCGTCGTATGGCAATGGTTGGCAAACTGTGCGGCTCCTTGACTCTTTGGCTGCGGCTCTTTCACTAAATGTTTAATGCAGGCAACAAAAGCATAAGTATAATTTAATTGTGTTTCGTTAAAATATAAAACCAGCTCAAATCTAATTTTACTCCTAATTATTTCCATAAAAACGTATCTACTAAAGCAAAGCTTAAATAAAAAAAAATGCTTTCTAACTAAACTACGATTTTGTATTTCTTATGATATTTGGCTCTGTTTGATGATAAGGTTGCCGACCATTGCAACCTAGCTAACCTAATTTTTTCTTGTATAGCTGCGCTATAATTTTGTGATTTTATTTGTTTTGTTAATTTAATTTTTTCTTGTATTGTGTTTTATATTATTTTGATTTTATTTTCTTTTCTTTTATAGTATTAAATAAAATATAATATTTTTATACTGCACGAAACAATGTTTTTTATTACTCCTATCACTTAAAAAAACAAAAAAAGTATCCTATGTTACTTCTAATACTGATTACTATATTAGCGAACATTTATTTTTATTTTTTATTCCACTACATGTTAGACCTTGATGATGCAGTCTAGGATGGTAGCGGGCTAACCTGTTAGGGAGTATGGTAGTGATACCACTAATAGGTTTCTACGCGACATCGCACCGGAACACTAAAACGCTTAGCGGCACGTCTTTGTCGGTAGGGTGGTATCCAACTACGGCTGAAGAATTCTGAAATTATAAATTCTCAAATTGCTCCTGCCGGGGATCGAACCCGGGACCTCCTACTTGAATTCACAGCGATCATCGCTGCGCCAGGGAGGTAAAAAAAAATCACAGGCATAAAGTCTTTCTCAAACATAAATCTACACTTCAATGATGTCGGTTATAAATAAAAAGCGTCCTCTTCCAGGGTCAGATCGCCGTGTCGGGCTCAGTGTCCGTGCTGCTAGACACGCTGCTATGTTCGCTGGTACCGCTCATCTCCGTGGCACGCGCCATTCCCGCCATCGCTCCACCGCAGCGCTTACTGCAGGACACACTTCACAACATCGCGTACATCATGCCCGGACTGTGAGCGCCTTTACATAAACGCGGCGTAACGACGGAATAGTTTTTTTTAATAATAAATAATAATTCCGGTACATTCTGTGATTTCTTTTGTCCATCTCGTTCTCTCATGAAGTGTCCACCTAACTATTGTAAGGTTAAAATTCATTCTGAATTGATTTTATCGATTTATTTTGAGTTAGAGCATGTTTTTTTTGCAATACAAATTTGTCGCGCTCTGGCATTTGTAATGTGTCAGTTGAAATGTGACAAAACACTGAATATTCCGACGTTATGCAAATCACATTTAATAAAAGGGTAGGCGATAAAACACAGGGGTATAAGAAAGGGGCTACATATCTTGTGATGGGGTCCGCTTTGGCGGATGCAATTTCATACTTTAGGATATTTGTACTCTACCCATCCTCACCCTTTGGAGCTATTTGCTTTAAATACTTACTCTTAAGAACAGGCGGTAATCCTGTGGTAGTAAATACCTAGACCATCGCTTTCAAAAGCAAATGTTCCATAGACTCTACATCCTCATTACAAGTCCTATATGTAATCAGTAATATCCATATTAAATTGAAAAGTTCCATCTACGAATATTTTTTTCAAGAAATAATTGACTTATTTGAGATACCCATAAAAAGTATCACTTATTGATTTAGAGAAATTACTATAATTTCAAGTAGGTATCATATTGATGTGGTTCTGTATGTTTTTAGCTGAAATATTAGAATGTGATGAGTTATAAAATGTATATAAAAATTTCGAAATCGACAGGATTTGCACATCCCGACTCAGGCAATCACGGCCTGAGCGCTTTCTCAACTTAACTACGGCTCTCATGCAATTAACCGAAATTCATATATGCATTTATATCAGTTTTATAGTGACTGTAGCGCCATGTATTATGAAAAATTACAGTTTTGATTTACTTTTCAGAAGTCCATATTACAGTGTGAGATACTTTTACACATACACTGCCAGGAAGTAGCAGGTTAAAATTCTGTTCGTTTCGAAATTTTAATATTCATTTCAAAATTTATAGAATTTGACCCTATCATTTTAACTTGCTGTAATATTAATGGGGCGACTGGTTTTGTTTCTTTATAGCTATAACGAGATTAATTTAAATAAAGTTACTTCCATGTTTCTCCTATTATCTTAGACTAACAATTAGTGTATCATTATTCTTTGCTGAAATAAACTTATTGAAAAATACCTACCTACAATTTTTAATGAGACATATTTCTCTTTTCCTATTAACATTAAGGCATAAGTTCAACGTGCTGGATTTTAATTTATGCCCTACCCTTGGTTTGTGTCGGCTGTGACAAACTATCAATAAGTAAGTACAAGTATTTTTTAGTTTTATTTCAAGGTAAAGCAGACACTTCCGCCCGTTTTCCTAAACCTAGAAATGAAATCCTAAAATTCCTAGAGAAAAAAAGGTTTTCACGAACTCGTATGTTGTCTAACGACGTTATACGCCGTCTTAAGTTATGACACCGATTCCGATTAAGTATAGGGGACGACTCGTGAATTGACACTTGTCAGATGAAACAAATTATATATATATTTTTTTATTTTAAAATAAATCCAAAGGAATCATGAAAAATATGATAATACAAACAGAAAAAAAAGCACATGTGTTGCAAGGACAAATTACATAGACAAGTTAGCTAATATGAGTATTCGTAGGAATATTCTTTGATTAGGCATTGCCTTGTCCATCGTTAGTGAAAACGGGCATTAATATAACTTGGCTATAGAGTGAGAGACAAAAGGGATAATTGGATGAATTTTTAATAGTTTTCATAAATATAAATTCAGGATTTAGGATTAGGATTTTACAAATACCCTAATAATTATTAATTATACGATAATTTTGAAGAAAAAAAATTAAAAAGAATTATAAATTATATTTGATTAATAACCAATGTTCATGACATTGAGTTGGTGGGTATTTTGATATAAATAAGACTGCATTATTGATACACTTCAGTCCTAAATGGATTCGAACGATGCAGATGCCTCCCCGTTGTCTTTCTTATTATCATTTGTCAAATCCCACAGACTCCGTTAACGAGGATAGAAAACGTTGAGAGCATGATGCGTTTTAATGGTTCCGTACCCAAAAGGTAAAACTTAGCTCTTCTTAGTCCATGGTTTGGAACCCTCCTATATTTAGTTTCAAGTTAACGAATTTAGTTATCATATATCCCACACACAATAATGGTAATTTTATATGTATGTACACTTCATAAGTGCCTGTGATAGGTCTAAATGAGTAAAACTTTGAATTTCAATTTGACCACATTACTAAGACTCCGCTGTACGTTCGCCTGTCACCAGGTTGTATCTCATGAACCGTGATAGTTACACAGTTTTCACAGATGATGTATTCTGTTAAAAAAAGGATAAAATAAATATTTAATTTAATATCCCCAGACAAATATAAACAGACATGACTTTTTGGCGTTTAATAGACAATAGTACGGAATCCTTCGTGCGCAAATCCGACTCTCACTTGGCCGGTTTTGTTATTTTCATTTTGTTGTCAATAAAACACTCGATTACATATTACTAATACATTTATTTTATCACACATGCGCACATAGTAATATAGGTAGGTTCTAATAATTCTAATATTAAAGCAGCACTTATTGGAAAACTTGCTTCAAGAAAGATTCCCACTGTAAAATCCTGCTTTCCATACAACCACGCATATACCAGTTTTGAAAACATTTTTTTTTAATCCACTACTGCAATCTCATCTGGTTTTACACGTTTCGCTCGACACCGGAACATCCTCAGGAGACGTTGACTTTACAATGAATAATTTGGTTAGTTTTCATTTGAATAGTTTGGTTGGTTAAGAAAGTCAATCTTGTGGAAATGAATAATTGGAGCGAAACGTGCGTAGAGAGTGCATTGCTGAAGATCTATTTGGTGTTAAGTATAAAAATTGAAGAAATTTTAAATTACACTATACAGATTCTACCGCTTTTCGCCGAGTATAGCAAGTGAAGCTTAAATTTCATTGTATACCTATTACATTATAATTCCACTAGAACTCGAGATACTGTCGTCATAATATTACATTGTTATATATTACATAATAATTGTTTACAGCAAAAGATATAATAACGCTTCAAGTCATAAATTCTTAACAAAAACTTACTATTACAACAAGTGTCTTACAACTAACTAACTTAAAGGCTGAGCCTCGTCGCCTCGAGATTGTCTAAACGTATTTTAAATGAATTTGCTACATCAATTGGGTTTACTGCGTATTTCTAAGTTTAACGAAGCCGTATCGTATTCGGAAATGGATAATGTGAAAGTCGCAGAAATATTGTCTATGGAGATTCGATGTAATAGTATCTGCACTTATTTCTCTATTGGCCATTATTAGCGTTGATTGACCAAAAACCTACTTTCAAGGTCCAGATAAGGTCTTAACCTTGCTAATTCTCTGAGAGTACCTTCAAGTCCCGGTTTTTATCATTAAATAACACCTGAAAGGACACTGATAACACTGATAACTCGTTAGTAGGACTTCGACCTCAATTTCGGGAGGCCGACTTCGAACCCCAGCACGCACTACTGTTTTTTCTAATAATCGATTGTTTAAAATAATCAAATACCATAGTTGGGGGTTGTTAAAAATAACCATTAACCATAATTCCGGGATTGTTTATAATAATCATTTACCATAATTCCGGGATTGTTAAAAATAATCATTAACCATAACTCCGGGATTGTTTATAATAATCATTTACCATAATTCCGGGATTGTTAAAAATAATCATTTACCATAATTCCCGGATTGTTAAAAATAATCATTAACCATAATTCCGGGATTGTTTATAATAATCATTTACCATAATTCCGGGATTGTTAAAAATAATCATTAACCATAACTCCGGGATTGTTTATAATAATCATTTACCATAATTCCGGGATTGTTAAAAATAATCATTACCCATAATTCCGGGATTGTTTATAATAATCATTTACCATAAATCCGGGATTGTTAAAAATAATCATTAACCATAATTCCCGGATTGTTAAAAATAATCATTAAGCATAATTCCGGGATTGTTTATAATAATCATTTACCATAATTCCGGGATTGTTAAAAATAATCATTAACCATAACTCCGGGATTGTTTATAATAATCATTTACCATAATTCCGGGATTGTTAAAAATAATCATTACCCATAATTCCGGGATTGTTTATAATAATCATTTACCATAAATCCGGGATTGTTAAAAATAATCATTAACCATAATTCCGGGATTGTTTAAAATAATCATTAACCATAATATTATATAATAATAAAAAAAAACTAATACTTGTGAGGGATGACAACAAACAGTGAAATCGTGTTCGAGAAGGTTCCACACAACATAATCAAGCTTTTACATAGTTATAATAGTTTCGTGCACAACTAATATTCTGAATGAATTTTTATATATTTTTTTTTTCAAGTTATTTATAAATAGATTATAATACGACAATACCCTTACTCCCTATCATATTCTAATCAATTACCACGTTAATTTGTGAAGTAAAAATTTGCGGCTTAATTATTTATATTTGGAACTTTTTTCACTAACCTGCTTTTTTTTCTCTCCAAAATAGCTGTCACGCATAAAACCGTTACAACACACACGTAAAACGGTCACGAACATGTACAAATATATATTATATGAGACAAAATCTTCTTCCGAGATATGATTCTTGACAGGTGTACTGTACTGGTGGCCGTCAGTTAACAACTTAAAACTAAAATAAAACGCGTGTTAAACCATATGCGAGTATGCTAGTTAGGAAAAAAGGCGGATGAGTAGATAAGTCTATATACTAAAAATTCTTTACATCACAAAATTCATTAAAGATTTCAATACGATACAGAATCACAGTTGGCCGCAGTGAAACGAAAGTATCTAAACCGTATTGGTCTACTTTTGAGATATTTAGGGCCTCACAAATGCACGTGGTATGACGTTCGTTGGAGAACGTAGAGATGGTCTTGAATAATACTCATTTTCAATTATTAAACTTGCCCTATATTCGGGCAGTTTTCTCCTACAAATCCTTGTTACAAAACGGATGTTCTACAATGCGTTATGCAATGCTTCTTATTTTTTTCTTTGTAATTTAACTACGTACAATTGTTATGTCAAAGTATAATATTATTATAGTCCATTATCTATATATAAAAGAAAGTTGTGTTAGTTACACCATTTATAACTCAAGAACGGCTGGACCAATTTTTATGATATTTGATTTTTTGGATTTCTCTTAGACCGGAATAGGATAATAAGTATTAAAATATAACGTTCATAAAGGAAGAAAAAATGATGCGCGGCACGAAGTTCGCCGGGACAGCTAGTTATTTATATATATAAAAATAAAGTTGTGTTTAGTTACACCATTTACAACTCAAGAACGGCTGGACCAATTTTTATGATATTTGATTTTTTATATGTATCTTAGTCCGGAATAGGATAATAAGTATTAAAGTATAACATTCATTAAAAAAAAAAGATCCGCGGTACGAAGTTCGCTGGGACAGCTATTTATTTATATTATTAAAGTTCATCTCCATATTCTGCAACATCTATGAAGGCCCTAAATGTCCGTAAACTACTTCAATGTAGTATTCTTTTCGTTAAGTCTAAACTCTTAACCATATTGAAGTAGTCTTCTTTAATTATTATTATTGAAGTCCATCCCCACATTCTACAACAGACGTTATCCCAAATTCATTTGAAGGCCCTAAAAGTCCAAGACTTCAACTTTAATATAGGTTAAATCCTCTTCGTTTAACTGTGTCCAATTATTCAATTGGGGCTAAAGTCTAAACTCTTAACCATATTAAAGTAGTCTTCCCCTACAGTTGGGCGCTCCGCAGAAGCAATACAACACCTTCCCGGGCACCGAACCTACGTCATAGTTGTAGTTCCAAGTCAATTCAGTACCGGCGCGTATGTGATGCAGTGCGAAAAACGCCACCCACGGGAAACGGGGATCGTGGGTGTCCACGAAAACGTTCTGCACAAACACGTTCGGTGTGCACGAGTGCTGTAATAAAATTTTATTAATTAATTAATTATTGTCTTAGTATATTTATTTATTTATTTACAATACACACTTCGCCATCTAGCCCCAAAGTAAGCAAAGCTTGTGTTATGGGTACTAAGAAGACTGATGATATTTTCATGAATATATAAATACTTATAATATACAAATAAACACCCAGACACTGAAAACCATTCCTGTTCATCACACAAACATTTGCCAGCTGTGGGAATCGAACCCACAGCCTTGACACTAAAAGCAGGGTCACTGCCCACTGCGCCCGCGGGAAATTTAAAGCAATTTAATTATTTAATTAAAGCTAAATTTAATTATTTTCCAGAAATATGACTACAGTTAGATAAATTAGAAACATTTTGTCAAATAGTAGAACCCTTTATTGACGGTATCAGATCTCTTTTTTTATAACGTAGTAATAAATTAGTTATTAAAATGATTTCGACTTTAAGCAGGTATAAAAAACAAGTGAAGTTTTTAAGAATGTTTCCATGAAGGATCTGCGAATGGTTATTATATAAACATTTACAGGTTCCATATAAAAATCCCTACGTTTTTAGGTCCCTATCTGAAAAATTAAGCTACCACACCTTCGCGACTATCAAAAAAAACCAGAAAAACAGAGGTAAGGAGAACAGTCTCTGTGCAATGTGTCATCTCTTGTTTCAAACGTGTCTCATTGTAATATGAACCTTTGAATAAGTTGATCGAAACTGCAATGTTTCCTACTAGATGACGCTACAGTCGCTATAAGACTGATGTGAAAGGCATATACTAATTTCGGCATCGACGGTAGGAGAGCCGTAGCTTAATTGGAGAAAGCGCTCAGGCCGCGATTGCCAGATAGTCGCAGGTTCAAATCCTGTCGGTTCCGAAAATTTTTATATGCATTTTAAATTTATAAAAGCAATCTCTGTTTATCAAATTGATCGTGAAACAGCGTCAAATTATCGCCGCGGCCCAGTAGCGAATGTTAAATTTGATTTGTATATTTAAATAGAATAGTTAAATTTAAGGTATGCTCACATTGAAGCCCAGTGGGTAGAAGCTCTACTAAACTTTCAGGGAGCCGAGTTCGAATCCCAGCACGCACCTCTATCTTTTCTAAGTTACGTGCGTTTCATGTAATGAAAATATCACTTGCTACAACGGTGCAGGAAAACATCTTGAGGAAACCTCCATGCCTGAGAGTTCTCCACAATGTTCTCAAAGGGCTGCGAAGTCTAAAAATCCGTACTGGGCCAGCGTGTTGGACTACGGCCTTAACCCCTTCTCATTGTGGGGGGAGACCGGTGCCCTGTAGTGGGCCGGTAATGGTTTGATATCAGTGACGTGCACTGGTTTTTTGACCAGGGTATGCATAACGCAGGTGCTTGGCATAAAATGGTAAAACTCCCCTCCAATACGAGTTATATTAAAAAAAACGTGTATGCAGTGCTTTTGCGCATGTATGAAGTGCACGCCACTGGTTGATATGATGATGATACTTACATTAAGATATCGTCCAATGTTGCCTTGAACCTTCGCGTCCATGATGTAGCACGCTTCGTCCTCACCAAACAAAGTGCGGACTGATCTGTTAACAAATAACAACCGTTCTTAAACTTGTTTAAAAACTATATGTGTAAAAATTTACGTTTGTTTGTTATATTTTTATACTTACAGAAGATTGGGCTGTATGAGCTTAAACCTATCTGATTAAATTAAGGAAGGAATTTATCAACTATATATTAGAGCGGCAAATTTGTGACAACTTTTGCAATTTTTATGTGGTGTGCTGTGTTATAGAAAATTTCTTTGTCGACATTGCAAATCAACAAATTAGAAAAAATCTCATGTGGCGCCTAAGATCAAGAAACAATAATTGTTACATACACAATTTTCATCTGATATTAAGAAAAATATTTCAGTTCTCGGCTATAATTTTTACAAGGACAGCCACAGTACAGTGGTAAAAATAGAGGAGAGTGCCCTCATTACGTAATCGTTGCATAAATAGCTATTTTAATAAATGACTAATTTAGCTTAAATAGAATAATACACGTTACCTATATTTGGAGATGAATTGGTTATTTCCCATCCCAGCGGCCGCCGTGAAGCAAGAAGGCTCGCGTACTGTGCACAAACGTACATATTACATTATTAGGCTAATACCGGCGGAAAGGCTAAAACCGGGTGGATGCGGTGATAGCCCAGTGGGTGGACCTACTTACTTTCGTGGAGACGAGTTCGAATCCCAGCACACACGTCTAACTTTTCTAAGTTATGTGCGTTTTAAGCAATCAAAATATCACTTGCTCCAACGGTGAAGGAAAACATCGTGAGGAAACCTGCATACCTTAGCGTTCTCCATAATATTCTCAAAGGTGTGAAGTCCGCCAATCCGCACTGGGCCAGCGTGGTGGACTACGGCCTTAACCCCTTCTCATTGTGGGAGGACACACGTGCCCTGTAGTGGGCCGGTAATGGGCTGACTTAATGAAGGAGGCAAAGGTAGAATTTTGATTGAAATTAGAAATCCACATTGTTTCATTTTGTGACCCAGTTTCTTTTGGAATTAAGATTGAACTTGTAAATAAATAGCTATTGCCCGCGTTGTTCGTCAGAGTATTTGTTTTTTTTTTGCAAATCCCGTCAAATCCAAATATAATATAATACCAAAAATCAAGGTTGTTTGCTTGCTTAGTTGGAGCGTGAAAAAAGGACAAACGAACCAACTTTCGCATTTATAAAATTAGGAAAATATATCGATCTATATAAAAATCCGCCCTGTATCCATTAACCCTCATTTGCTAGTTAATACACCGGTTTTAAACGCAGCCTGCAGACTGGAACACCGCAATGCTGTAGTACTTCTTTGGACGAGCTGTCACAAGCAGTTCTATTACTACTACTGAAATTGAGCACAGAGATAGATAGATTGCATCCTAAAAACGGAGCTAGAGAACTTTTATACCAAAACAGCCGGTGAAAGTCGTCTTTGGATAAAACTATAAATTGGAAATTATCGGACTGCCCCTGTGGATCGAACCCCCCTATTTAATAACTAGCTATCCGTTAAGCCAGAGAGTTCCTCAAACATACATAGAATTTATAAAGATTTCTCAAGATTACCTTCTTCATCGTCGCTAATAGTGATACAATCTTCGTCAGCTTCTTTTTCCTTTACTGGCGGTTTGGTATCCTCTTCCTTCCTGGAGTCCCTTCTTCTTAAACGTTTGCTGGAAAGAAACAAGGTTTCTAATAGTTTGACGACTTTTCTAATGCAAGTTCGTGCACTCGGTCCAAAAAGTTTCCGGATTCTATCCCTCAATGAATAACTCATGTTAGTGATTTTAGAATCTCAAATTCCTGTTGTTCCTGTTGTGTAATGTAATCCTTGTTGTTATTTCAGCTTGCTGTAGCAGTGTGCACGAATTGAACACTTGTGCATTTTGAAACAAGAAGCATAAATTCCATTTTACTCTGACGATCGACAGACAAAATCGACCTTCTATTAGATTAGGCCTTCAAATCTTATAGTGAGGATGTTGTTTGGTGGACAATTTTCATAATATAGGCTTACGCCTCGTCAAAAATGACCTAACATGCGTTTGTAGGCGTATACCTATGAGGCGGAATTCAAGGTCAGCGCGATAAAAGATAAAAACTTTATGACTGATGGCAGTACAACTATGTACGGAATGAAAAGCAAGTTATGCTGATGGCACGCTAAGATACGAGCTACGGATTTCTTCCGTCAGTACTGGAAGTGTTTAGTGACGGAAGATATTCCAAAAATGACCCAAATTTCGCTATGTGAAAAGTTCGTAGCTAAAGTATCGGGACAAAATGCATCATATAGTAAGTTGACCAGATTGAAGTAAGTTATTATTATTATTCTATAACTCTTTATTCGTACACACCACATCAAGGATATAAAAAAGACCATACAAGAAATAAAAAAGAAAAAATTGAAGAGTCAAGAAAAACAAAAGCGGGCCTTATCGCTTAATAAAAGGTTAAGCTACGAGTACGCAATAATTTTTAAGGATCCATTGGATATCGGAACGCTATATGCGGTGACTCTGAGAATAAAATGGCTAAGGACCGGCTAAGTAAAACTTTGCTACATGCACTCACCTGAACGCGGCAACGCCTAAACCTAAACCTGGGATGCCGGGCACAAAGTCATCATCTTCTTGCTCACTCCTTTTAGTGGTGTTCTCTTCTTCCGACGACTCCTCGTCCTCTTCGTCCTCTTCTTCAGCTTTCTTTCTTGCTAACTCTTTCTGTACACAAAATATTTCCGAAACCAAAATAAATTATTGAACTCAACCATTAGACAACGCACTTTTAAGTACTAGAATCTACATGAGCATATGATATCTGAACCTAAGTTACCCCAAAGTTAAAATTGTTAAGTTCCACTAGGAACTCATCAAGTTATCGAACTTAACTTATGACTACTCATATGGAATATGGAAAGAGGCATTTTTCGCCTGCCACACATTTTTTGCCGAGTGGAACTCGACGTTAATAACGCACAATTAACGTTACGTTAAGGTGCGTTTCAGATCTGGAATTATAACATTTAGTTATGAATTTACAAACGAAAATTTGAAAAATTACCTTGTCCTTGGCTTTGATTTTATCCGGTATGTCTTCCTCAAAGCCCTCCTTCATCTGTTCCACAACTTCTATATAATCCAACTCGGCGAGATACTCGTCACCTTCGTTGAGACCGTCCTAATAGTTAAAGTAGAATTAGTAACAATTGCTTCTTCGTTAAGTTATAATCTTATAGGCATTTATTTAACTCCAATACTGGATAGCCCATGTCAGTTATCTCAACATTTTTTTTGTAGAAAAGCTTTGACAGGACGGAGGTTATGTGGGACTCCCCTTCTAAAGGAGTTATACCCAAACTAAAAACCTACCCGGGCATGTCCCTCGTTGGCTTTATTAGATGCCCGGGAAAAATCTTACGCGATGTTAAGTGATGATGCAGGCTAAGATGGTAATGGGCTAGCCTGTTCGACTAAGCTAGGCAGCAAAAATAACATCCCCCGATTGTACCCCTGACAAGGGATAAAATTAACGTGTTCACCTGCCAAAGCACGAGGGATAAGAGATGTTTACACCCGTTTATTATTCAGATATTAATTCCAATGCGCCCAAGCTCGGAGAGTTGATAATTTTAAGGATTAGAGGGTATCGGCCGCGACATTCAAACTCCCGAAACAAATGACCAAACTTAGACACATTTGCATCCGTGCGATGCCGGGGCAGGTCGCTAGTTTTAAATAAAATACAAAACATGTGCACTTCTTAATTAAATGCCGAGTGTGCCAGTAAAACGGTAAACTAGTTTTTTATTTCTAATATTAAATGGGCACTTCTAAAATACTGAGAGAGACAGAAAAACGTTTTTATTATTATTTATTATTTATACACAGAGAAATACATCTTAATATAAGTAATCATATCAAAGCTTTTTAGTTACTAGAAAACTATATTTACCAAATTAGCAGTGGCATCCGTCAAAAGGTTGCCCGCGTACACGCAGAGAAAAGCGCCCTTTGGCACGTCGTTCAATGCACGAATGCCCCAGCCGCGTTTATCAGTTTTGAAAACCTTTAAATACACAGTTTACCTTTTTTAAAGGTACAGATGTAAAATATCCCACTAAGTTTTTAAGATGGATGGATGGATAGATGTTTGTAACTGTTTCACGCAAAAACTACTGAACCAATTTGACTGAATTTTGGATTGATAGATTAGGATAATATAAATAAATAAATATACTACGACAATACATACATCGCCATCTAGCCTCAAAGTAAGCGTAGCATGTGTTATGGCTACTAAGATGAATGATGAATATTTTTATGAAATACATAACTACTTCTTATATACAGATAAACACCTAGAAACTAAAAACATTAATGTTCATCACACAAACATTTTCCTTTTGAGGGCATCGAACCCACAGCCGTAAGACTCAGAAAGCAGAAACGCTGCCTTCTGCACCAATCGACCGTCAAGCATAAGAATCATAAAGTAAGAATGAGACGGGCTTAGGCCGTTGTCCACCACGCTGGCCAAGTGCGGATTGGAATAAACAGAGCAAAACCTTACAGGGCATGCAAGAAGCACGTCTTGCAACATTTTTTTTTCCCAAGACGCAGTGGCGTTCCCTGGGTTTCTTACCAGGGTATGCATATAGCAAGGAAATTGCAAAAATCCTCCTCCTACAAGAGATATGTAGCAATTTTAGAGTAAGCAGTGTTTTTGTGCATGTATGAAGTGCACGCCACTGCCCAGACGAGCTCAGTCACAAAATATACTACGACAATACACACATCGCCATGTAGCCCCAAAGTGAGCGTAGCTTGTGTTATGGGTACTAAAATGACTTAAATATATATTTTTTATGAATAATAAACATAAAAACTTATAACATTAAGATAAGCTCAACTACTATTACTAGCTTAGAACGCACATAACTCCCGAAAAGTTAAAAGGTGCGTGTCGGGGATGCGATCATGCTCGGTCGCCCCAAAAGGGAAGCCAAAAACTATGGGCCCTAGAGCTATCACAGCGTAATAAAACAGCACTCACTTGTAACTTAAGCTGCAAAGGATGTTGTGCCACGCGGTTCAAACAAGTATTTTTGCATTTACACCTGAAACAATAAGAGTCATTTTATCAATTTATTCAGCACAATACATAATGTTACATTTATAATTGAATATTTAGCATAAATTTAATTATATAATGTAACGTATGTACACCCAGTTTGGGTGCAGCCATTTTTTTAATTAAATAATTTTATGAATTTTAAAAACATAAGACATCGCATAGAAGGGAAATAGATTTTATTGGAAATGCTCAAAATCAAAGAAATCATTTACAGAATATATAGCATTGCTATGAGGTATTTTTTAAATATTTTCTTTAATTAATTATCATTTTCAGTGTTCCTAATAAAGTCTGGCACATGGTAGATATTCCATATCATCTAAGCTTATGATGATAAAATAAATAAATATACTACGACAATACACACATCGCCATCTAGCTCCAAAGTAAGCGTAGCTTGTGTTACGGGTACTAAGATGACTGATGAACATTTTTATGAATAACTAGCGTACCCAGCCCGCTTCGCCGGGCTAGATTTTGCTTTATTTTATTTAAACAATAAACTTACATCATTAAATTTTTAATTTAGGTCTCATAATATATTAAATCCTTCATTTTTCTCCGTATTCATTCTCTTCTATTCTCTTCTCGAGCGGGTGAAGATTATTATCTACACCCATGTACACCCGACAATAGAATATCATCATAATAAATAAAAGCTGTATTTGACAGTTTGACAGTTCAACAATAGGAGTGCTCCGATCGTCACCAAACATTACAGGATTACTCGCCAGATCAATCCGGAGATCCCCTGAAAGTTTCATTGAAATCGGTCCAGCCGTTTCGGAGCCTATACGGAACATACCCACACACTTTCTCTTTCATATATATAGATATACATGTGTGAAAGTGTGTGAAAGTGCGCAATCTTTAAGAATTCTATATTCAATATTTTTAATTCGAATCAATATTTTAAAAAAAAACTGGAAATCGTGACAATTATATATTAAATTATTAATTAAGAAGTCAAGCGTATACTATGAATACACATTGATAAACAAATAGAAAACTAAAGTATGATTTAAGACTATTAAAGGCTAACTCAACATGCGTTATCGATGTATTAAGTAAAACTTAAAACGTCCTAACTCTCTGCCGGCTGACTTACCTGGAATTGCACTCATAAATCCCAGAAGGCAAGGGTTCCGGCAGCCTTCTATAATCGTAACCGACATCACCTTCATAACCGATGGTCCTAGCGCCCTCTAACGTCATTTTCCAGCAGGCGCATTTAGCTTTGTCCTGCGAAAAGTTAACGCAGAAACATTGGACAAGAGAAATGCAATTTTGAGGAAACCGCTTCTTAAAACTTCCAAAAGGACAGGCCTTTACGTCAAGAATATGGGTATCATTTTATTACTTGATAGAGATGGGTTATTTAAGGGTTAGGGTTCGAAGATTTGGAAAAAGAACACTTGATGACACTTGTAAGACTTAAAACATTTTAACCTCCCTAAACTTTCTCTTCATAACAAGGTTCCAGAAAATACTTGCCATCGCAGGTCAATAATAGTTCAGATTTGTAGCGGAAGTCATTAGGTTTCACACCTGATCGCTCAATTATCGCTTACTCCACTGCGCTCTCTGGGCAGACTGAATAATTCTCAATGTACCCCGTGCTTTTATACTGCTTATGTAAGGCCTAGAACCTGCTTTACTAGGGGATTATAAACAAAAGAAATCATTCAGAATCATTCCGAATAGTGACTATTGGAATATACGGAATTGCTTTGTTCTTTCGTAGGTATTAACTACATACAAGTTAAATACCTACACGCAGTGGCGTACAGAGAGGGTATGCACAGGGTATGTAGATGATATAAAATGAAGAAAATCTCCAGTCCGCGGTATAAAAACCCTAAGGTTAGGCACTGTAAGAGTTATTAAAAGCCTACCTAATTATATATAACTCGTACTGACGATTTTTTTCACGCCACTGCCTACGCGTTACATTGTCATACTCTATTATGAACTTTACACATGATAAAGCATTTTGTAACAATATGAAATATTTTCTTCGGAGAAGCTAGTTAAAACATACAATTAAGTATACAATTACGATCACTAACCTCGCAATCATCCTCACAGTCACAACCGCACAGAAACTCAGGGTCAAGGTTAAGAGGCACGCCCGCAGTCGGCGTTCGCTCGGTGTTGTAGGAGCAGAACTCCGGCAACGAATCGTCGACGCAGTTCACACACGGCACCGGTACGATCTCCTTCCCGTGGGACAGGTCCTGGAACAATATTTCAAGGTTACCAACCCCCAAGTACTGCTTCCGAGTCCGAGCTTCCTTCTACCTTCTAATGTTATAACACCGAAACTGCACGAAAGAATGACAAATTAACAACCCTTCTTCCGCATTTATTTATTCTAAAGGAATTTTCGGGGTATAAACCTTCCAATCTTATTTCCAAGTATCAATATAAAATTTGGGACAAAGAGTAGTATATGTTACTGTCCGGTCCGGGAAAAACAATCGTTTTGCAAAAAATATCATCAATCTGTGGCACTTATGTTGCGTGAAAGAATAATAAGTAACACACACTGATTGTTGTATTGATATTTTCAGTGGACCTACTTCCGATGTCCTAAAACAAAAAAGTGAGTTTGAAGCAAAAAGGCTTGCAGAACTAGGCTATATTATTTCGCCGGCCACTATTGCAGGAATACTGACGTGCTGTCTATGCGGTCAAATATTTAAAACAAAAAGTGGTTAAGCCAGCAACTTGAGAGAGTATCAGTTACGCTCGAAGTAGTCGCTGTGGTTGTATAAGGCCAGGATATGAATATTACCAATGTAATGGGCCAATACTAAACGTTCTGACCTTTCTCCAATGTCCCGTTTGGAAAAGAATTACACTATTTTGACCTGACGATTTTATTAAGTTTAGAGATTTGTGTACATTACAAGAATTTAGCTTGAAAGTTAAGCTTGAATTTCCCGATAGAAACTGTACTCCTTTTTATTTAACCTGCCTTATAATGATAACAATCCTTTAATAACTTTTTTACGATAGAATCTTAGATTAGATCTTAGAGTCGATCTTAGTAAAATAAATAAATATGTATAAATATGAACTTTGAATATCTTTAAACTAACTTTACTCTAAAATTCAATAAAAAGACAGGTTGGTTAGCTGGCACAGTGGCCACATTTTAGGCAAAACGTATTGTTAAGTGACAAAATTTGTAAAATAAACGTTTATTCATTACTATTTATTTAGACTAAACCTATAAAACAGAAGGCAAGACGCCTACCACAATTAAAACTTATTAGCTTATGCAACCTAATTTCCTCGAACCTATTGAACGGAAAATAGTTACATTTGGTACCACGTTACGCAACTCATTTGCAGTCATGCATAGAGATAATTTTTGGGGGAAAATTAGAAAATTTTATGAAAGGCATAATTTTGTCAAGATCATCATTTGTCATTTCAAGGTAATGCCAAAAATTTTAATAATTGGTTTAATTAAAAAAATATAAGCCTTACCCTTTTAAAATCTCGGAACTCTCTAACCGAAAATAGATAAATTAAAAACTAGAATAGATGCAAACTTTTATATGACTTTGCACATAATGATCAAAATTATCAACTCATTATAGACCCACTAAATGTCCAGGATTTGCTCTCAGAATGAGATGGGTAAGACCGTAGTCCACCGCGTGGTCAGTCCAGTACCTACTGATTGAGTCTTAACACGCCCTTCAGATTATGGAGAATTCTCAGGCATGCCGATTTTCTAACGATGTTTTAGCCAATTGAATATTATAGAAAACAAATTAGTGCTCAGTTGAATAAGTACTGTCCAACGATGATTTACAAAGCAAGCTAATTTTGTACGAGGCGACTTAGGGAATATAACAGAGAATAGGCAGCAGCTTCCTCCATGCTACTACTACTGCTATCACTAATCCGACCGCCCAGCGTGATGATTATGGGAAAATCCTTCTATTGGGAGAGGCCTTTACTCCAGCAGTTTTTATAGCTTTCGGATGACCTTCGATTCATCTTTATCATCATTAAATCAACCTCGTACCGGCCCACTACCCCTGTAGTGGTTCTCCTTCTACGGTGAGAAGGGTTTTAGGCTGTAGTGCACCACTCTGGCTTAGTGCGGATTGGTAGATTAATTTTGGACCTCCGATTAGGAGCGACACATAATAAACCTATCTGCTGCATTCGGATAAAAAGCAAGAAAGTAACCCTCACCTTTTTCCCCACGAAGCATTTGTTGAGCACGTACTCCGCAAGGCAATGCGTGGTCGGCGAAAAGTCAAACAGGTCCACTGGCATGTCGCAGTCCGTAGAGCGCAGATAACGGTGCAGTTCACGCACGTTGCGCAGGCGCCGCCCGCACGGCGCCACGTACATCACTTGCTTTAGCCCTCTCCCACGTACAACTTGTCTGTATGCAGCGAGCGTTTTCATATAATGAAATATGTATTTATCATAGTAATAACTTGAGGTAGTTAAGCGACAAAGATTCAATTGATCCAACGGCTTTGCAAAATAATGTGGCATAAATTTGCAATAGTTATGCATTGTTTTGTCACACTTTAAATGACAGCGGCCTTACCGATCAGTAACGATCTCTACCAGGCAACCTTAGGATTACAAACTAAAATAAAAAGGGAGTACTGGTACACTGTTAAAAACATAATCGCGAATAATTACATACTAATACATAAACCAGAATACACACTCAATTAACAAAAAAACTAATATACTCTAACATACCATAAATACTAAAATAAGTAAGATTAAATAAATAAATAATAGTCATCTTTATTGGGAGAGATAATTATAGCCTTAACAGCGTTTTTAAATATGGCCTGTAGACTGTCTTATATTCATTGCGAGTGAATTCCACAATTCAGTAGCTTAAACAGTGAACGAATGCTTGCAAAACGTCGTTTTGTGGAATGGCATGTTCAAGGTCAGCGTACGATGCAATTTTAGTTCGCACTACACTACAGGAAATTTAAACTTTTCCTTAAGATAAGAAGGAGTTTTAGGGTTAAACAGCACATAGTACAAGACACAACACAAGTACAGTAAAAGTTCATGCAGATCCCGGCGGCGGCTTTGCATATGCCACTTAAGTTTCTAAAGTTTTTTTTTTGCGTAAGCAAAATATGAACCGAATAGCCAGATTTTGAAGACGCTCAGGTTTGCTAAGACAGTTCTAGGTCAAATCAAGTTAGCTTACTTTCTCGGGCAAATTAAAATTCTTTTGGATATTAAACAAGTTATTTTTGCCATTTTAAGCTTTATGCTCCGTGCTGTCAACTGAATCTAGTTGTTGTCGCTTGCAGTTTTTTTTGGGTGTAAGAAATAAAAAAAGTAATTCCATCCTCACCTCTCCCATCCGCTCAGCAGAGGTTTTGCGAGCGGATTGTAAGTCCGTAACTCTTTTAGAGCGAGCACATCCGTCCTCTTGCACTTCGGCGAACACGTGTGCGGCGTCATTTTTAATGGCTTCACTGCGTTTTTGGGCGTATAGTACTAGAACAATTTCGTAATTTAGGTGATATGTATTTTTACGCTTTTAATTTTGAGAACAGCCTACACTCATACACTCATATAAGACGCTATATCGAACTTAACCATTGCTTCGATAGAAGTAACCGGTCTCAGGAAACGTACATCATTATTATCAGTAAAAATTATAGGCAATGACGGCTTATTGTTCTGTCTCAGGCACGGAGACAAGTTCAAGGTCAAATTCGAATTTAACCAACTTTGATCAACGAAAGCAAATGACTGATTTGCGAGTTAGATACAGATACAGAACTCACTATTTTTCGGCTTCGGTATAATTTGGTATGTTTGGTATTCGGTATAGTTTGGTATGTTATAAAGAGATTGATATAAGTATATATGGAATACGAATTTCAAATAAACAAGTCTCCCTTCTAGTTTAAAGAAGACATGTTGTTCCGATCCCACATAACCTGGTATAAGGACAAGAAGAAGAATTTGTATATGAATCATTGAAAGAAATTACAATATGATAGTTTACAGTTGGCGACAACTCAACGACGTTCGATAAGACTGCGGCGGAACGACGCGAATATGTATCGGGAGTTCGCGTAACTTGTCGAGTTTTTTCGGCTGTGAGCATCCGCCAGTGAGTTCGGTACATTCCTGACAGGAGGTCGCACATACGCACTCCCGGTAATTCGCGAATCGACGCTCTACACCCTTAGTTTGTGTCAACATATTGTTACTTATATTCGTAGACGTTTTTATTGTATTCATTGGCGGACCACACAGATGTTCCACGTTAGGGTAACTGGGAAAACCATCGCCTATAAAAAGAGCAAAAATTCGCCGGAGAGCCAGGCACAAGTCCTGCAACGTGCTCTCTGTGTCCATCAACCTCAGGCGTAGGTGTTAAGACCATTGTGCCCGTAATTACTCTGGCAACCACACTCTAAAGGCTGGAACACAGTATTGCATCAATGCTGCTTTGCGGCAGAAATGCAAAAGCATGGCGTAAATACTTCTTCAGCCGTGGTCTGTCACAAGATGCTCTACTACTAATAAAATACTGGTAACATTAGACTACTTACGACAACTCTGCTAGTGGTGCTGTCAGTGGCATCGTCGTTGTTGGCTGCTACCGGAGGCTGTGGTGCTATAGCCGTCGACTTCTTGGCTACAGCGCGTTGTCGACGTATTTCCTGTGAACAGAATCCAATTTATTTACATTTAGCTCAGAGAGTAGGACTTCAACTTAACTTTGTGGAGGCCGAGTTTTTAATATCAGATCATGGCACTATTAATTATCGTTTTAAATCCTAGACAAAGCATGATATAATCACTTTATATCCGCTTTATCTTCATCTAAACAGCTTAGTTTATGATGTAGAATAATTTTATCAGTAGGATAACCTGCAGATTAAATAGAGTCCGAACGGCCTGGGACCATTATAACAATTGATAATATATCAGTTTCTGGTAAAGCCCAACTTCAACATTTATAACAAATACATGGTGAAATTTCTGGAGATCCCAACGATTCGAACGATTTCTCCTGGCTCTCTAGAAAACTCATCGTATTTTATCCTGGATCTCTAGAAAAATCATCTTACTTTCTGCTGGATCCCTAGAAAACTCATCGTGATTTGTTGCCAATTACCAGTTGGGTTTGTCCAAGATAAAGATACAAGTCCTGGACATAATCTAGCCAAATTGTGTGAAGTTAGCATAGCTTATCCATTACATACCTCGTTTTGTTGTTGACGCTGAGTTTGTGGTTGTTTATTCGCTTGCTCATCTGACCTCGTGTATTCCACGTACGGCATGTTCACCTGAAACATGTTATTTTTTAAATCTGTTTTTAGAAGATTAAAAGCTAGGGCTTGATTGCGATTTCACTTCATGCTAATCAGTGAAACCGAAAGGCTTAAAGTTTTTGAATTAAACCATTGCCATAGGTTTTAGTGAAAGAAATCAGATATAGCCCTAACATCACATGCAATCACAATAAAAGAAAATCCTGAAAAGTGACTCCTGTCATTTTCTTAAGTACACCTGGCATAGCGTAGGTACTATGCGCGTATCGGTCTTTTATCTGGCCTGGGTTGCTTGGGTTGTAATAAGTGAGCACTTAAATGTTTTGAATTAGTTTGAATGGAAAAATAAATATGTTTCTTTTGATTTAATATTTTCACAAGGTGATTCCTGATAATATACTCATGCACCTTTCAACACTATTAAGTATGTCCGCTATATTATTTTGCACGCCTGATAAGCGAAGCGTTGAGGTGGGTATTACAGTTTACGCACACCGAGTGATTCTCCAACTTAAAATGTCACTTTTTTATTCTTTATTGCTTTTATAAGTGAATATAAATAAACAAATGTTGAGAAAAAACACTATTTTTTGACTCATGATATTTTTAAATCTCTTTTTATTATTTAAACTAATTAAAAAATTGTTTACAAAAGATCTGTCTTGTCTGAATGTGCGGATTCCGTATCTTGTGGTCACGATAACGACCGAAATACTTCACTTATCGAGTTGGTTTTTTTAACAGGCTTCAGTATTTTGAGGAATAGAAGCCTATTACTGTTCACGGTATAATTGGAATGTAATTTAATCATTACATATTTACAAAAAATCTCAATTTTATTGTAATGAATGAGATTATGAGGCGTGCACTTTTGGATTTTCCAACTTTTACTTTTTGTTAAATAACAGTCCTTTTTTTCTCAGGCTAGGTTTTATTAGTCGATGTATTTTTTAATCAGAATAAAAAGGACGTTGTGTTGACTTACCCTTACTTGCGGCTGAGTGCGGGGTAAAGCTCTAGGGCGGTGTCGCTCTGCGGCCTGCAACTCTAGGTAGAGCGGCGCAAGACGCGTAGAGCCACGATAGATCCACTCGCGTCTGTCGCATCGCAGAAATTGGACCTCCACCAGAGATGCGTCCACGTTTATCACGCGAGACGACCACCATTTTCCTAATAGCACACAGATGATCAATTCGTTACAAAATCGATTCTCGACCTTTTTTTTATACTTTATATCATGCCTGAAGGAAAGCAATGATTTTGCTTCAGGTTGGGGCACGCTTGCCTAGAAAATATCTATTCACTCTTGCCATGAAGGTACTAAGGTGGAATTTCTATTCATATAAGCCCAAATGAACGTTTCAATTTTGGTAATTTATCGGATGCATAAATCATATTAGCATTGTGATGTGACCTAAATCGCATTTACACTATTGCGATTTTGAGTTACAATTATTAAGAATATGGCTATCCTTTATGTCGTCATAATAATCGGCGTCCTATTTGATCTTAAATGTAATAACAGCTGATGTTATGGTTGTCACTGCGTAATTTATGTGCCCACGTTTCTTGAAATATATTGATCTTAGGAAAAAGTTGCGAAACAAAAGTTTCTCATTATTATGAGTACTGTGTTACCCTTTGGGATTGATACCCACGCCCTTTCCATCAAGACTTGACCTTGAGGTCCAGCTATAAAGAACGTACCTCTCCATTCAGTCTTCAAATTCTGCCCCGCGTGTAACCTCACCATAGGTCGTTCGGGGTAAGCGAGCAAGTAACTGCGCACGAACTCGCGAGAGTATGGATGAACTTCCTCCCATACAAGCGAAGAGAACTCGCAAACTAGGCGAGTCTGCGAATGCGTCGCGTATTGAGCGTAGCCGTCGTCGAAGAATATTAGGTACCTTAAAAAACATAATTTGATCTGTCGACATCTTTATCAACAATTCTATACTAATTATAAATGCAATAATTTGAAAGGCGATTTGTTAGTCAATCACGCCAAAACGGCAGAGCGGATCTGGATGAAATTGAGCACAGAGATTAGAATATAGTAAAGAATAACAAATGGATTACTTTTTACCCTGGAAAAATGTACGATTCCCGTGGGATAGGTTTGTTTGTTTTTCACGTATTTTGCAAATTGGTAGATAACAATATATAAACGAAGGCACGAGCATCAACTGGTAAAAGCTAAGTCTCAATTATTTTCTTCGTTATCGAATACGTTAACAGTTATAGGTAGTAAAACATCTTAGAACGCATAAAAGCTCTTTCCCAACCTTAAAACTCAACTCTAAACGTTCCTTTTTAAATATCGTTCATACGCATTTTATCCTTTTTTTGTATGGTTACATGCGTCATCTAAGCTAGAATGGTTTCCAAACATGGTCTGCAGGAGCGCTCCAAGATTAAATTTTTAAACGAATGAGTAACAAAGCAATAGATACAGTTAAGCATTTTTAAAATAACTATGTATTATATATGTTCTCTTACCGATAGTTATTGACAGGATTCGGGATCTCGGCGACAATCCCGGAATAGTATGCCTGACGCAAACTGATGTCTTTGAACAGCGCTATCACACGTGTACCTAAAACACATAGGCACTATTACAAATAACATCTCATCTTCTTGGAACGACTTACGTCCCTCAAATACTAACATACATATTGATTACCAATGCATAATAGTTATTGATTTGCGCAACTATAAAGTCGAATTAGCAATTTATATCTTTATAAGGCAGTCCAATTTCGACAGCGGTTAGTTGTTCTGTTATTAGTCGAACTGCCCAGCTACAGAACTGGTTTTTGCATTTTTTTATTGCGGGGGAAAAGGGGGTTTTCCGCACTTGTTCAACAATAAGGTAACCTCTTGAAAAAAAATGGCAAAAGACCTTTCGTACGTCCGTCACGCGTACAACAAGGTGGTTTAAGTAGAGTCGAATTCAGTAATTGGTAAATAGTTATAGATTAATAAATGAACTATTTCTAGTGCTTTTGTTGTGAGTTCTTCTTATATCTCAACCAAATGCCAAAGTCTAACAAAACGTCTTTTCAGGGCTTGGAGTAGCAGTTTCTCATAAACAGTTACTGATCTAAAGTGATCGCCAATATTTTTAGTGGCCAACTAACGGCCATTGCACACCAAATTGACTCAACAACAGCTCGTTCATTGTGAGCTTTATGTCATGCGCTTTAAATTGTGGTCTACTCGTTCCAATGCAATTATTTGTGCAATTATGTATTTGGCGGCCCATTGGCGCAGTTTGCAGCGACCCTGCTTTCTGAGTCAAAGGCCGTGGGTTCGATTCCCAAGGCTGGAAAATGTTTGTGTGATGAACATGAATGTTTTTCAGTGTCTGGGTGTTTATCTGTATATTATAAGTATTTTATGTATATTATTCATAACACAAGCTACGCTTACTTTGGGGATAGATGGCGATGTGTGTATTGTCGTAGTATATTTAATTAATTTATTTATTTATGTACTTAAGTCAAATAAACAACAAAAAACATAGTATTTATTGAGCTCACCAATAGTCATCCTGACTTCCGACGGTTCAAAGTATGCTAAGCACCTGGCCGGCAATGTTTTGAAAGGATTCTTGCTAACTTTGTGCTCGAACCTAACGCGAACCATCGTGAAAGGTATGTTCTGAAATTAGTCAATATATATAACAGCATATTTTTAGACGACAATTTGTACGTTTTAGGAATTTTAAAAGCCATAATTTTATAGTTCTCACAAATACATATAATCAAAAATTGCATTACTGACGGGATTTAAACCCGCAAATAACTAGCCCAATGAGAAGAGGGATGAAAGAGGCACAATTTTACATAACAATATTGTTTTAATTTAAATTTATAACTTAAAAAATATACTTTACGAAAAGGTTTTAAAAAGACATACAAGCTTATTATCAGTGGGCGAACAAATTCAATATTTTGAAGTAATTTTCAACTAAATAATTGGCAAAAAGAATTCTAATATCATATTGGGTAGTTTCTGAAAGATTAAGAATTTTCAACGAACTAAGGAAAATATGTGTGGGTATGGTTACTCACATGTGCCTTGGGTTGGATCTCAACAACCTTAGCCCTCAGCCATGTGCCGAATGCATTTTTCATGGCATATACTGTCATGCCCAATCTGATTGGTGGATGAGATAGGTCCCCTGGTGGGGGCAAGTCCGCCGGGGCCACTTCAACTGACAGTTGAACTACCGATATGTCCATATTCTGCAAATAAATACTTACTGTAAGCAGCCATTTATGTGAAGATTAAATACTCATAAAATAAGCTTATTAATATAAATATTTGGTAAATCAACTCAGCCACCCAATCAGGGCAATATATGGGTATACTATGGAGGTATTCGAGGTCCGTCTCTGCTTTACTACCTTTGCTGTGCTTGCACTCTGGTTCTCTCGATGAGTATACAAATAAGTTTACTTACGTGTCAAATTAAAACTTATATTGAATACTAAACTCAATGATCTTGTATTACTCTTAAATCGATTTTAATGTTTAACTCAATTATAAACATTTTAAAGCATATTCCCACAGTGGACCCACTTACTGAGTGGAAAATGCTTCGAAAGGTTTTTAGACTTTAATTGAAAATTCATGTTTTCCATAAAAATACAACTTTATATTCTAAATTAATTAAAATTATTTATCCATTAATTAATTTACTTCAACACAATGATTTCAATATAAAACAAAGTTAAGCACTTACATCGTCGTCACACTTCTCAACAAAAGGTGCAGTGCTTGCGTCCTGTAAAAGAGTGATTATTGTTAAGGTTACTAAAAATACTGTTTGTAAATTGAATCAGTTTCAGTAACTAGAATATACATTTGTATATATTATTGAAATAATGTACGTTCAGAGCCTTCTAGCAGGTATTAGTTTATCATCTATGTCGCATTTACCAAATGGCCAATGCAAACTTGGCGTTTTAATTTTTGGCTTCCTGATTGGTTTGGGGGCGTGGCTAGCACGACACACAACTATGTCTCAGTACTCAGAAACAATACATTACCTTTTAGAAATGTATAATAGAATACCATAATTGGGCGTTGAGCTATTCTAATTAGTATCTAAACGCAATGGTAATGCGCACAAAATAATTAATTGTAAATAGTCTCTGAATTTCTAGACAGGCAATGTAAATGAAGCGGATGCATCTTAGGACTACCAACCACGTTTTACAATCGGTGCCCGCTTTTATGTCGGTAAACAATGTAACACTGCTTGCAATATTGAATCACACAAATCAATCAAGAAGTGGGTAATATTACTCTGTTACAGCTATCGGTCTGATTATTTATCAAACTGACGGACTGTTAGGGCTAGCATGCGCACCGCGAGATAATAATCTCTGTCCGTTACTCGTATTTTTTCTATGGAGATAGACGAGATAATAGGTAGACATAATTCTCTCGTGGTGCGCAATTAAACTTATTACGTATTAAACTGATCGCTGAGTCAGTTACATGCGAAATGGAGCTTACCTGTTCTAGGGTTCGTTTATGTTCTGAATATCCGATACTACTTTCTGAGGCAACTGATGCGGTTAGGGATGATACTGATTTCTTCGTGGGAGTCTCGGACGTTTCTCTTGACGGCGACAGACGACGCTTGTTTAGACGACGCTGGCAGGAAAAATGCTTACTTAGTATTCGACATTCCCGGCAGCCTATAAAAATCCCACTGCTGGGAACAAGCTATCTCTCTCCAATGTGTGTTGATGGGCTTTAACCACTATTATCACAAGTTGATTATAACAACCGGAGCTTGACGTGCTAAATAAATTCCTAATTCCTATTATTGAAAATTACTACCCAGCTACTGAAAAACATTAATGTTAACACAAAAACATTTTCCAGTTGTGGGTATCGAACCCACAGAATTGTACTCATAAAATAAGTTAACTGCGCCCTCCGCCAATCGGCCTTCAAAATACATCTATTCTTTAATGAAACCGCGCCGTGATAAAAGATAGAACTCTGTGTGTAACTATTTACCTGCTAAACAAATTTAATTATGTACAACGTGTAACAGAATTACGAAATAATATTGAAGTTTGCATAAGTATATTTTATAAGGAATAACCCTGTAAAAATATTAAAATAGCTTAAGTATTTATTTTTCCATAGTAACGAATTCAAAACATTCTAAGTGTTTACTTATGACAACCCTTTTGAAGAGAAAAGACCGACACGCGCATAGTACGTACGCTACGCGACGCGTGCCTAATAAAGTGACAGGATTTAATCACATGATTTGAATTTTGCATGTGATTTCTTGAGGTTTTAATTTATACGTTGTATATGTCGTTTGATATATATGTATAGTATAGTGTGGACCTTCTTGGCGTAGTGCAGGCTTCGAGTTCAATCATAGGCAAGGATAATTACAGAAATATCTCTGGTCTATTCTGGTCTTTTGGGAGTCTTCTGTCGTGACTAGTTACCATACTACAGGCAAAGCGATTTAGCGTACCGGTACGACGCTGAGTAGAAACCGATAAGGGTAAGGGTTTGATATAACTGCCCTATCTCTTGTATAAATGTCTTGCAGGTTAGCCAGCTACCATCTTAGAGTACATAATCACCAGATGAGATTGTAGTTAAGGGCTGTTAGTAGAATAATTAAAAATGCATTCATTATGCAGATAATAAATGTTTCCCTTCCATTATTTATGCGTTCTATATACTATACTATTTTTTGTTAGTATTGTTAGTAACACAGAGTCTTGTGCGGTGCTCAAAAACTGGGACCGATAGTTTTCAACATTAAACTAAAAGAAACTAAACTTAAACTAACTTTTAACTTTTCAACATTTCAAATTTTAACTTTTAGTGATTTTTGTGGTTTTTTTTTCTATTATTATAATTTTATTGAACTAAATAATTCAATAATTAATCATTTTCAAATACTTTTAATGATAAACCTGTACCCCAACGGGGTTTGTCATTTAAATGGAGAGTTGCTAAAATAAAATTAGTGAGTAAGCGTTGTCCCACTTGGTTGGGTCAGCAGTCCGGCTTCCGGCATATTCTAGCTCAATTTTTCGGATTCTCAAGCACCGGGTTTTGAGCATCTGATTTTTTTAACGACTATCGGCTGTAACCGCTCTAAGATCTAGCAACTTCCATCCTCTAACCTTAGCTTAATGATACACCTGCATATTAAGCTATTCAGTTCTAAGTCCTACGTTCTTTTATGTCGTAGACAGAAAGCAGAGTCTGTATGCTATTTAAAATTAAAGATTGCAATTTCTATACGCTTCAGTTTTGAATTAGTATAAATTGGTTTTTAGATGTTACTTGTTAGTCATGTTAATGTGGACAAAAACTTTTCTCACCCCGATTGTATGTTCCATGCCTGTGTTCTGAAAATAAAAACACTGTTAATATATTCCAAAGTCCCAATGTGCCGGAGCGTTGGTAGACCTCTCCACTCAATGGACAGACAGAATCTAAACTCGCAGGGAATACCTGATTACAAGCAACACAAGACCGTATATTTCGGAAAACTATGCAAATTACCTACAGCGGAAATCCATCAGTTCGTATAATGAAGCTTAAACATGGGACACTGGACGCTATGAACGAATCCATCCTTATGTAGCTCATATTGCTATAAGTTTTAATTTTTTCGACGACCTCCCTGGCCCAACGGTGAGTGCTGTGAATTTAAGTATTCCCTGATCCCTGGTTCGATTCCCGGCAGGGGACAATTTGGAAATTTATAATTTCTGAATTTCTCTGGTCTGGCCTGGTGGAAGACTTTGACCTTGGAAAATTACCACCCTATCGAAAAGACGTGCCGCTAAGCGAGCGACGGGTAAGCCTGCTAAAACCTTAAGACTCCATCATCATTTACCACTTTGTGAGATTGCGGCAACTGGTAGTGGAAAAAAAATTTAAAAAAAAAAACAAAATGTCATGCCATGTTTCAGTTAAAAACTAAGATCAAGAACATACTTCCAGCAACTATGTTTACTGACACGTATAACTAGAGTACCTTCAATACATTGGCTTGTCAGGTAACAGGATTTACTGACCCTGACCCTGGCACCCTGTTGTTTTTTATTTATATCAGGTACATTTATACTGTGCGTTTAGTAGGGTGCACGCAAACATTGACGTACTGCACGCCATTCCGTAGACCGTTATGAATTCAAGGTTTCGTGATAAAATAAGGGATTAATAAAAACCGTTTTCTCACCTTGCCTACAATAGATTTATCCAAGCAAGAGTACTGTAATGGAAAACATGTTTTATTGTTAATATTTTAATGTCACAAAGTTATTATTAATCAAATTGTTAGCGCAAAAACATAGAACATAAAGTGTACTATGTTTACTAATATTATAAATGCAAAAGTTTATTTGTTCAACAATAATTATATGTTCACAACAATAATTTATTTGTTCAACAATAATTGTATGTTAACAGGTATACTCATCGTGATGAAATTTGGTAGAACTGGCAGATAGAGCTGACATCCTGGAAAAGGACATATAATACCCTAATTCCCAGGAAAACGAATAATTCCCCGGAATTTAAAACAAAAATGAAATAACTAAATAAAATCTGAAACTTTTCAAATATCTCTACATTCATTTAATTTTTCGAACAAATTTTTGTCCGTTTCTAGTAAGTCGATTGTTAATATCAGCTTTTGGTTTACAAAGTGTAATATTTTGTCTCACAAAGGCTATTATTATAAATATATTGCGAAGCTACTGTAAGTATACCTATTTGTTTAAACTTTTCACGAAGTGATCTATGTTTATCAAGAAACACCAATGGCATTCTATGAATATTCCCAGGCATGATAAATGTGTTTTATTGGATTAAGTAAAGGGAGTTTTTTAATGTACCAAAAATTATGTAATTATATTTTAAAAATGCCATGCCATACAAATACAACTAGCTGACCCGCGCAACTTCGTTTGCACCGAATCAGTTACTACTTTAATATTTTAAAAACCCTCGAACCCTATTCTTTACGGAGCCGGACGGCCCGCGGCATTTTTCTTGCTTTTAGCATATTTATACCCGTCGTAACTTCTAAACGATAGGTCCAATTTGAATAATTTAAAAAGGAATTTGCAGGTACATAATCGATCTTAATTATAAACTAAACTAACGATAATGGTAGGAATTTCACCATCTCTAGATTGTACCAGTATTTTGATTGACAAATTATAACAAAAAGCGGTTGTTGTGACTTAACCGCAACAACTGTTAAGTAAGACATAAAGCCTCGCGGTCTTTTTTGTAAATAATGATTACTTCAAACATGTAGTATATTATTTTTATGTATTATCAATCTTTTTCGCAGCGTACGCCAGTAAAGCTCCAAGTCGGTATGAAATCTTTAACAATTATCGTTATATTTCAGCCAATTTACAGAAAACCATAATAAAATATACACTAAACCCTTCCGAATGAGTCACTCTGTTTATTAGTGAAAACAGTTTGAAAATCCTTACGGTAGTTTTTCAGGTTTTCTGGCCAGACAGACAGACAACGCGACGAGGGTCTTTGTTTTATAATATATGTACACAATAAGTGAATCTGTTTTACTTTGTTCCAAATCGTTCGATCGCTCTTATGAATCCAGCTGAATATAGTAAACATATAAAGTGGCGTGCATAAAAATTAGGCCACACAGTTAAACAGTTACACAGGAAAACAGTTTGAAAATCCTTACGGTAGTTTTTCAGGTTTTCTGGCCAGACAGACAGACAACGCGACGAGGGTCTTTGTTTTATAATAAATGTACACAATAAGTGAATCTGTTTTACTTTGTTCCAAATCGTTCGATCGCTCTTATGAATCCAGCTGAATATAGTAAACATATAAAGTGGCGTGCATAAAAATTAGGCCACCCTTAAAATTGGATCCTATGGAATGCATATTTAATTTTTATCATTTCTAGAAACAACAAATTAAAAATTACAGCATTGAAATCTCTTTCTAAGGTAGAAGGTAAGAAAAAAAAAAAATTCCTTTTTTTAATCCTTTTTTACGATATTTTCAAGAACCGTCATCATTAACCTATCAAGTTAAAATTAACGCAGTGTATAAGCACTCGACAACTTTTTTGTTTTTTTTATTGTTGCAAGTACAGTAGTATCTTCTTTTAATTTTACGACGCTTAAAATGGATATTCGAGAAGCAGAAGTTGTTCGAATAGAATAGTTTTTTTTTATTGCTTTAACTGTGAACATTTTTTGGTGTTGGGAATAGTTCCAACTGTTTGCCATTTTCAGGCGTGCAATTTTCTTATATACTACGAGTTTATTTGACACTTAAAATTTTAAATTAGGGAATAATGTCGCTTCTTGTAAAACTCTGCCGGGGTTGATGCGCCGTTATATATGTCACTCGAAGGTAGATCCGAGCTAAATAACAATCTTTGGGAGATAAATAACTTATCTATCAGCGATTGACGCTCGTCGAATAGCGATGCGATTCAAACAAATTATCTACTTACAGAACAATTGGGCGTGTCGAATATGACAATCGCTGGCTGCTCCTGTATAAGTGGATCGAACGTGGCGTAGAGAGAGTTGCGCAATTTGTCCGTCGCTGTTTGACATTCGTTGAATATAGTGTCGAGGTCCTTACTCTCCTCTGTACGAAAAAAAAAGATCTGAATGAGTGAACAATCACGCCTTTTGCTATAAAAGCTACTAGATTCTCGCTAATTAATGATCTATTGACCACACTAATATTATGAATGTGTAAGAGTTTTTACTGCAGATTTATCCGTAGTTTCCATTACACTATTGTAAGTTTTTATTTGGTTTCCGCCTACATTGTTAGCATTGTCATCATCATATCAACCAAATGTCTATCTAGTATTTAATTTTATAAATTTAAAATGCATATAAAAATTTTGGATTTGAACCTGCGACTCTCGGGCAATTGCGGCCTGAGCGCTTTCACCAATTAAGCTACGGCTCTCCTACCGTCGATGCCTAGTATTTAAAACGATAATTAATAGTGCCATGATCTGATGATAACTTTTGTATTAAGATGCGTCCGGTTAGCGCCATATTAAGAAATCAGTTCACTCTTTTGTTATATTTATTAGTACTTTAGTGACTTTTTGACGCGAAAATTCGATGTTAATCAATCCATTTGCCAGCCCACTACCGGGCACGGGTCTCCTCCATTATATAATAAGAAGAGTTTAGGCCATCGTCCAGCTGGTCCAACGGGATTGGTGTACTCCGCACGCCTTGTGCTCACTTGTTATTTGCAATTTTCCTTTGTTATTTGGTGTACAATAAAAGTGAATTCATTAACGTTTTCATTAGGTGATAATCTCAAAGTAACTTGATTATTGACCGAACGCTAAAAAATGGTCCTTTTTGTTGTAAACAAAATCCTACTATTGATAACAACTTGAAAGTTTGTTTTGATGTACGGATGCTTGTTGCTCTTTCACGCAGAAAATCGTCAGCGAGTCAAACTGAGACTTGGAATAGAGATAGATTATACCTTGGATTATCACATAAACTTGCTGATTAATACTGCTGCTAGCAGCACGGCTAGCATGAGCAGGAGACAAAAGTTATATCCCCCGATTATACCCCCTGACAAGGGATATAATTAACGTGACCACGTGCTAAAGCACGGGAACAGGGAATAGGAGAAGTTTACCCCCGTTTATTATTACACATATAATATCTTATATCTTAAGATATTTATATATATACAAGAACTAGCAATTCTTGTATATATATAAATGGAATCTCGGAATCAGCTCCAACGATTTTCATGAAACTTAGTATACAGGGGGTTTCGGGGGCGATAAATTGATCAAGCTAGGATTCATTCATATTGAAATCTCGGAATCATTTATATTGGACATACGACTATTTTTTTAAGTCGACTCATTCGCGGACGAAGTCGCGAAGGTCCGCTAGTTTGTATGTTATTTCTACTTGAGAGCTAATAAAGCTGTAAGAGAAGATACATTACTAGCTAGGCTAGCACGGCCTAGGAGTAAAAAATTATATCCCTCGATTATATTCCCTGACAAAAAATATAATTAACGTGACCACCTGCTAAAGTAAGGGAATATGGAATAGGAGAAGTTTGCCTCCGTTGATTTTACTCCATCATTTATTCTTTTTTTTTTTTTTAATTATTAACAATGCTTAAATATAAAATAAAAAACACTATTAAAAATTTATAAAAAAAAAAAAACTTCCACATTCCGCTTGCGGGGCGTTTGAATGCCCAAGCAACCGGCGGTCAGGGCTCCAGAGTGAAAAACCTCCCCACAATACGCGCCGTTTCAAGGACTACTGCCTTCTGTATCCGACCCTTGATCCAACAACCAAGCGAAAGCTTCTTGAGATGTTGGTCGAAGCTTTTCGCGAGAAGACCATTGACTGAAACGACGATCGGAACAATAACGGTCGACTCAACATTCCACATGGCGGTAATCTCGTGAGCAAGGTCCAAGTATTACCTCCGTTTATTATTACATATATTATTACATATAATATTTGTATATTATTTCTACTTGTGCGCTAGTGCTCTGAGAGTTGATAACGCTGTGGGAGAAGATACATTTCTATCCTTTCCCCTGGGAGATAAGTGTCTCCTTCCCGCAGTGTTCTCCGCGATGTACAAGACTGTGCCCGTAATTGTGATTAAAACAATATTTGTAAAGACTATGATTACAAAACAAAAAATTAGTATGGGAGTCCACACCAGTCGCCGAAAAGCGTTGCGGCTTTGGTGACTAAACTCCATAAGATATTGAACGGGTATAAACTTACTCTGCAACCTGTCCATTTCTTCCAGTAGTTCTTTGCGAGATTCTTCGATACGAGTATCCATCTGGAATTTTTCCCACGTCTCGTTGATCATGTCGGCCAATTTCTCAGTCAGCATTCTAAAAGTAGAACATTTAATTATTTATTAATATTTTTTATTGCTTTAAAATGGTAAAAAAACATAGATGTTAACCGTAATTCATGATCTACATATCCTGGTGAGAAACGCGTGCAAATTTCAATAGTTTTATCATCAGCCTATACATTTCTAAATGTGCAGAGGCTTTTTCTCTCATAGGGATTTTAGCGCCAATGCGATTTTTGCCGGCTTCATCTCGGTAGAACCTGCCTTCCGAACCGGTGGTAGAGTCACTACAAGCAGACGGACTTTCAAAAGTGCTTATATTAGGCCTACTTGAAATAAATGAATTATGAATTTAGAATTTAAGTAAATAATGTACGTAAGTGAATAATGTAAATATATAAATAATATATGAAAGTAAATAATGTACTTAAGTAAATAAATAAGAATATAATGTATCTTAATAATGTATGTAAGCTAATAATGTAACGAAGTGAATAAAGAGTAAATAAATAATATACGTAAATAAATAATATACGTAAATAAATAATGTATGGAAGGAAATAATGTACGTAAGTAAATTATATAAATATATAATTTATCTTAAGTAATGTATGAGAGTAAATATTACATAAAGTAAATAAGATAGAGAAGTAAATAATGTACATAAGTGAATAAATAAGTATATAATGTATTCTAAGAAAAAGAGGGGTCGCATTTTTGTAAAACATTTGTTAATAGCTAATTTTTATGAATGTAATGGCATTAAATTTCCATAAAACACAGTGAGATATCTTCGTCACGTCTAGAGTATCATACATGACTGAATGACCATATTTATATCAAAATACCCACCAACTCAATTCATGACCATCGATCGGTTCCGAATTAAATATGATTTTTAATTGTTTCTTGAAACTATTTATTAATTAAATACTTAATAATTATTAGCGTATTTGTAAAACTCGCTTAGATAATAGACTTTTGCGTGTTATTTCTATTTCCTTCTATTCGAAAAGGTTGTGTATTATAATTTTGCTTGAACAGCTTTCTATTTAGGTACTAACTCTCTTTTCTAAGAGCCCTTGAAAAAAATTGAATATAAAAAAGAGATTCTTACTCGGCTCCCTCTGCGCCCACGAGCTGTAATTGCACCGGACCAGATTCCACCTCCTCATCCGAATCAGAGTCCGAAATCTCGACCAGCTCTTCAGATATTCTGGTGGTGTGCAGTTGAAATAGAGGCGTGAAGTTCCTGATGCCATCTATGAGATCCTGGTAACCAGAAACATTCCTTTATTTAATAAGGAGGGAAAACGTTAAGTTTTTTTTATAGTGGTGTTCAACATGGGGATAATTAATGATAATGAAATCTTAGGTCCCGAGAGGAATCCAAAGCGCAACGAGGGTGTTGTATCTAGAATCCTGAGTGTAGCGAGGGGCGCCTAAAACTTAGAACATTAACTACCCCTACGTTGAATACGGGTGTATTGTGTGGCGTGCACATCATGCATGCACAGAAAATCATCATCATCTGGGTACCTTCAAATCAAGAGTGAATAGGCATCTTCTAGGCAAGCGCGCTTCATCTTAGGCTGCATCATCACTTACCATTAGGTTTGATTGCAGTCAAGTACTTGTCTATATATTTAAAAAAAAAAAAAAAAGCACTGCCTACCCTAAATTTTTTGTATAACTCATAAATGCGAAGCATTTTTCCATTTTATGCCATCTGCATTCTTTATGCATACTCTGGTCAAAAACCCTGTGCACGCCACTGACTATACCTACTTTTAACAAATCGCGATTAGTCGAAACTACGAGTACGTAGGAAAGAGGACGCCAACATTGGTCGTAACGAAAAAGCAGTTTGAGAATAAACAGAATTTTCTTAGGATGTGGAATGTTTCTCAATTCAAGTCTCATTAAAAACAAACTGTTTTAGCATTAAGTTCATTTTTAGGCCGTTTTTTTGGTTTTGCATGAGAGAGCCTACCCGGTTTTCAATAGTCATTGTACCGGAACGCTAGATCGCTTAGCGGCACATTTTTATCAGTACGGTGGTAACCAGCCGCGGCCGTAGCCTCCCACCAGACCAGCGGGGTGATTACGTATCTTACGTATCTCGGGACAGGCTTGCGACAGGCGTAAATCTTGCAAACGCTACTGTCAAACGTAACGTTTCCATACAATAAAAAAAAAAAAAAATTTACTACGACTATCGACAGTCGACACACATCGCCATCTAGTCCCAAAGTAAGCGTAGCTTGTGTTATTGGTACTAAGATGGTACTTATATCACTGATGAATATTTTTTAATGAATAATATACATAATTACTTATAATATACATATAAACTCCCAGACACTGAAAAACAGTCATTTTTATTACACAAACATTTTCCAGTTGTGGGAATCGAACCCACGATTGCAAAAAAAAACCAAATTTCTGCTGACGGGGATCAAATCCGGGATCTCCTCCCCTCAAAACTACCCCTTAACACGCAACCTAAATAGCTTAACTTACCTGATTCCGTTTCTCGACGATATCGGCGCACTTTTCACACACGTAGGCATGTTTCTTTTTATCCGCATCAAAGTAGTGGACTGTGCGTCTATCCGGTATATAGAACGCGATATTTGGATCGTTGTTGGTGCACGATCTATTGATGCACTTCAGTAGTTTACGTAATTTTTCTGGCGCTTCTTTTACTGCTGTTAAAAGAGTACAAGATTTTCTTATAAATATATAATCTCATTCCATCATCTCCATTGTCATCAGTTTATCAGTATTACCAAGCTTAGGTAGAAAGAGCTAAGTAGTGCATCGGTGTGTGTGTAATTCACATAGATCCATTACCGGCCAACTACAGGGCATTAGTCTACAACTTTGAGAAGGATTAGGGCTGTAGTCCACCACGCTGGGCCAGTGCGGATCGGTGGACTCCACACGCCTTTGAAAACATTATGGAGAACTCTCAGGCATGCAGGTTTCCTCCCGATGTTTTCCTTCACCGTTGAAGCAAGTGATATTTTAATTACTTAAAACGCACAAAACTTAGAAAACGCAGAGGTGCGTGCTGGGATTCGAACTCGGCGCCCGCGAAAGTGAAATCCAAGCCCTACCCACTGGGCTATCATAGCTTCTGCTTCTAAGTATTACATGTTATTAATTTAAAATAGTTTTAAACGAGCAATTCTTGTATATATATAATTGGAATCTCGGAATCGGCTCCAACGATTTTCATGAAATTTAGGGTTTCGGGGGCGATAAATAGATCTAGCTAGGATTCATTTTTAGAAACGGGTCAGCTAGTTTATTTTAAATAGTTTACATATTTGTTCCATTCTTCATTATTGAAGGTCGTCTTCAGATTCTAGTGCTATTGTACCGTTGTGGATGACATATTATAGTAATAACAAGGACAAAATTCGAGAACATGTGTTGAGTCTATTGCCGGCTTCAAATTAGAGAACGAAAATACAAATACAAAATGGACCGTAAAGTTAAAAATAAATGCTTCCACAGGATTTGCGTTACAATATTGGCAAAGACTAACCTTCAATTTCAGTGATTGGCTTCATATTTGAATCTTCTTCGTCGGAATCCAGATTAAAAACTTCTAGTCCGATAGGAGAACGTGCCTGAAAATAATGAATTAATTAATTACTACACTTTTATTGTACACAACATAAGAATACAGAAATTATTTAAATAAAAAGTTTACTCGAAGTGTACAAATTGGCGGCCTATAAAGCGATATCTTCTAGGCTAAAACACAGCTCAAGAGTAGGTCGTGCTTATGAATTTATATACGTATATATACAGGGTTACTGGAAATTCGATACATTCCTTTGGAGGGATAGTAGTAGACCTCATTTGCGATAGATTTTGTCATGTGGTACCCTAGCCGATAGTGATTTAGAGGTTTTGTTTTTATGTCTAAATGCCGATTTTTGACAAGAAAAAATCCGTATCTATAAGAAAGGCCTAAAAAAGGTTAAACCTTATAATTCATTACGTGACATCTAACATTTCAACGCTTCCTTGAGATAACAATAAGCTGAAGTAATCCTATTAAACTTTCTGTTGTGGACTTGGAATCGCAAAAGATAAAAAAAAATCTTTTCATTGCCGCTTTATTTGCATTTAAAATAAATAAAATAATGTTTTGCTTATTATGTAATATCTTCTGTAGAGATCTATTAGGTCACCGAACACCATGGAGCATTCTGGAGCGCACATGTTGCCTTACGATAATTTCCCACATCGTTAAAGCAAGTGACATTTAAATGCCTAATATGGATACAACTCCGAAAAGTTAAGAGGTGGGAAGTGAGGAGTAAGTGCCCGGAATCGTACCCGATTATACAGAAAGTGTGGCCGAGATATTAACCATTAGGCTATCACCACTCCTGCTCCTACACGTACTCGTAGTTTATGTACGTAATTAATAGTGGGCAAACGGGCAAGTGGGTCACCTGATGTTGAGTGATCACCGCCGCCTATGAACTATTCCGCACCAGAGGAACCACCGACTTTGAAAAAAAGTTGTTTATCAGCCCCTTGAATAACCCCAGATTGTATTTCGGAGGAAACACATCAGATGGGAGATTGTTACACAATTTGCAAGTGCGCGATATAAATGATCTGGTATTGCGAATATTATAAGAATTTCTACGGCGAGAGCGAGGAAGTAGGTATCAATGCAAACAACTCTTCAGAACACTCTCCACTATAGAGTTGATAGAACTCACAAAACGAGCTAACATCTCTTCGGTGCCCCAGTGACTCCATACTTCATGTCAATTTGGGATTGTCAAAAAGTCGAACAGCCCAATTTTGTATCCGATCTAATGGAAGGAGTTGTTAAGA